>NC_087519.1:4840833-6077500 GCF_963921805.1 Phalacrocorax carbo | reverse complement strand
CAACCTTAAATTGCAAACAAGTATTTTACTCTTGGGTAAAACAGCTCATCTTAATTCAATTCGGGACACGGAGTTTAAAATATGCACTCAAAATATTTCCAAGAAAGCTGCAACCTTTCAGAGGAGAGAGATAAGAATGTATTTTAATTATGAGGTTATAAATATGCAATCTATTTTTTTTTTACCATTCCCTAATGTGGTACATAACATTGTTCAGATGCAGTTATGTATCTGTCTGACTGTCTCTATTCCTATCCAGGCTTTTGGTGGTTTTTTTTCTTTTTTATTTTTTTTTTATTCCTGATAGTTCAGTCCCTATTTATGTCATCTCTGAGGCAGGCCCTGGGAAAAAAAAGGGATCTATCTTTCTGTATTCATAAACTACCGCAGAATAAATAGGGAATTGTTCCTTTTTACAACTGGGGGGGCTAGTATTAGAAGTAGCAATATAAAATATTTAGATACATTATTTCAAGCTTTCCAGCTGCTTCTGATTCTGCTAATTATTTTTGATCTGTCACTCAGAAATAATAAAAAAAAAACTTTAAAGGGTTCATTAGGACTGCGGGAAGGAAGAGGAGTCAGATATAAGGCAGCAATTATAATCCGGTTTTAACATTTTATTTTATTTTTTGCTGATTCCTCAGCTATGTTGTTTAGCAGAAGGATGGCTGCAATATAGTTCTATATGAAGAGCTTGCTAAGTAGGGAAGGAGCTGAGACATTCAGCTGGGATACTGTTTGCTAGCTCAACTAGTATCCAAAGAATTTGAAAGTACAATAAATGTATCTGAAGATCATATCTAAACATACTTACCAAAAAGTACCCACCTCTCTCAGCAGTGCACATATTTCTGCCTTCTGACTGAGAGAAGAGAAAAAAAAAAAAAAAAAAGAAGGAAAAAAAAGGCAGTTCAGACGTATAGGTTAAGATTGGCGTATGGCAAGGTTTGTGTGAAATACAAAGAAACCTGTACTTCACTCAACAATTTCATTGCTTAAACATAGAGTTTAGAAGCATCTTTTCCTTAAACATGTGGCTCAATGGCATTTTCTTCAAAGGAACAATTCAATGTGTTAAAAGATTTAAGAACAAAGAATGTGCTGCAAAATGCAAATTCTTACAGTGTTATACTGTGTATGCAATTATGTATGTAGGCAGATAGATATAATTTGAGAGTTATTAACTTTCAACATCAACGATGTACCCTGAATCAATACAAGGTAACTACCTATTAAAATATAAACCAGTGTGTTACCAGGCAAATACAGTCTGAGAAGCTTTTCTGGATTTTTTTTTTTTCTTTAAAGATTACACCTCTGCTATGGACAAGAAGCTCGAGAGATTGCTGCTGGTCTTAAGGATGGAGGTTGCTTTGCTTTTTGCAATATCTGACATTTCTAGAATGTTTCATTTCCTCCACGTTTGAAAAAAAATATATATATTAAAAAAAACCTCTGAAACGGTGTGAAGGGAATGAATTGTCTCACAAACATCCGTACATTCATGCACCCGGTGCATAGGAAAGAGAAAAGTTCCATTTCCATTTTTCCTTTGGATCAAGGGAGGGGAATGAAGGGAGCAAAAATCATTGTCAGCCTTGTGTGTCGTCCCCCCCCGTCGGATCGACCCCTCTCGCAAATCCCTTTCTTCTGCCCTCCCTCCCCCAAACACACAGCCTAGCGCAGTTAACCTTGGAGCAGCGCTGGGGAGGGAAGGGTTAATGAAACCAAGCTCTTTACGACCTCCAGGGTCAGACTCTTCCTATCTGCAATCTAAGGAATTAGGTAAGGAGGTTATAAGATTATAGTGAAAGGAGTTATAGGCCCTCGTAGCCTCACACCTGAACATATTGGGCTAATCCACTGGGATTCTTAAAAATCGCTTCAGCTATGGAAAACTGTTAATTAGGCTGAGTCTATCCCGAGGTTTCCTGTTGCATTAGTGATCCAGCCGAGCCGCCTGCACTCTACAGGCTCACATGAAATGCGCTTAATACGCCTATATTCTTCCCCCCCCCCCAACCCCCCCGCCCCCTTCTCCACAACTAAAACCAGCATCGGCCACTGATTTCGGGAGAAAGCAAAGTTTGGGTGAAATCCAGCCCGAGAGATGAACAAAAGTCATCCCCCCTCCCCGTCCCCGAGCCCTGAGTGCCCGGCAGGCTATTTGCAGCTGTTTCTAACTTCAGTGTTTGTTTACAGTAGCAAAATTAGCACTTGGAGGAGAAGTGAAAAGCTGTTTTCACATCAGTTTTACTCCTCGGTTCCTAGCTGTGGATGTCTTTCTTCCCTCCCAGCGATCAGCATCATTTGAAGTGCGGCTTAAACTTTCTCTCGCTCCTTCGACTTAGTTCTCTGCAGTCGCATCTTATTTTCCGCTAAAGAACAATATGCAGAGAGGAGGTAGCGCTTGAACGCGGCCCAAACATCACTGATTCGAGGCAAAAGAAAAGAAAAAAAAAAAAAAAAAAGATAAAATCCCGAGCATCCCTAAAGAATGTATTTTAACGTCACTTGGCAGAGCCCTGCCCTGCTCCCAGCTTTCTGCCCTTTGGCACTTAGACATTTGCTCGCCTCCAGCAAAGTTTTCTTCAATCCGCCGGGACACCCCAGGGCTGTACCTGAGCCACGGCTGAATTGCTCCCTACGACCGATAAAATCCTGCGGCAGCAACTCCCCAACTTCAACACTTAAAGCCCGGGCCGGTTTTAGCCATTTTGTCATTTGCAGAAATGCTGATTTTTTTTTTTTTATTCTTTTTTTTTTTTTTAATGGCACTTGTGGTCACCCTCGAATGGCAGTAATCTGTAGATTACATATTACGAGCCTTGTCATTACGTGGATAAAATGAGGTGGTTAAACGCTAAAATCCATTTTACTCACCACATTTGCTTGGGGTGGGGGGGTTTGGGGGGGAAGGAGCGGGGGAAACAAACTTGTAGGAGAAGGATTTAAACCCCTCGCGTCTGAGTTGGCTGTGCCCTCGCTTCTGCTGCTAGAGACCTCCCTGCCTGGTGGACCCACGGGGCTAGAGACCCCTCAACTTCACCTCGAAGTCAGGCTCCCGTTGGCTCCAGCCCTCGCCTTCCCCTCGCTCCTGGGTCTTTTGTCCCCATTTTCGCGGTGTCTCAGCATTGCTCTACAGAAGCGACTTTCCCCTGCCTCTCCTGGGTTTGCTCTGTAGCATTTCTAGGCTCCTACTCGCCTGCTCTCCCCCCGTTTGCCTCTTTCATGTGTGTCCCTGATCCCTCTCCAGCTAATGTGATTCTTTAGAAATGTGGGTCTTATCCCGTCCCTACCTTTGCCGGGTCTGATTAGATATTATTTTTTCATTGGCTCTGCTACAATGGGTTCCTCCCTTTAATCTCTTGGTATATTTTCCCCCTCCCGGTATAACCAAATCCATGAAATTCACAGCCTCTCTCTTTGACACGACTGGCTCGTCTAATCACTCCATATCGATTTCCCTAACTCTTTTCATCCAGCTGAAGACACATCTTAAAACACTCCAAGCCAGAGTGTGCTCTTTGCTTTATACACACTAATAAAATGATTTACCCTTCTCTCTCTGCTCTCCTCACAGGAGAAAATCGTTCGAGTCCCGGCTATTTGTGTGTGATCAGTAAATATTTAGTGTGGCGACATCTTCAGCTCCTCTCCTGATCAATACGCAACCCAACAGGAGGTGGACTATTGTCCGGGTAGTGACTTGCTGAGATCTCCTTTAGATGAATTCTTTGCCCCCCATACGGTCTGTTATGATTTATCCTCGAAGGTAACCGGTAAAGAGAAATTGAGGCTTTAAAAACGTCTGCTTCTAACCTGTTTACCGTGACATTAAAGCACCTAAGCAAGGAATGGCTTATTCTTCCCCGTCTCCCATCCCTCTTTGATGGGCTAACACATCCAAAGCGCTGCTAGAAAATTAATATCAAACCGGGCAGCCGTCGCACGCCTGCTTCGCATCCCTGCACCCCTCCGTCCCCTCTTCCCCGGCCCCTCCAGCAAAAACCCGTCCTGTCCCTGCGGTGCAATGTCACGACAGAGGGGGATTCCCCGGACCCGCTCGGCAGCACCTCGGGGCGCCGGAGCCGCTCCCCCAGCTCTGCCTCGGCGGGTGGGTAACGAAGTGCCCAGGGATGGAGGGTGCCCCAGCAACTTCCAGCCCACCTCCCTCCTCCTCCTCCTCCTCACCGCATCCCGCAGCTCTGCCTGCCCCAGGTTCAGGCTGAGGCAGGGCTGGGGGCTTTTTTGTTTGTTTGTTTGATCAGGGTTTGGAGGGATTTGGGTGGCTTCTTTTTGTGTTTTCTTTTCCTTTTTTTTTTTTTTGAACGACATGGAAAATCTGCAGTGAATAAAAAAAATAATGGAAATTGAGAAGAGCTTAAAGCCCAGTTCCTGTGGTTAACCATACATGAGAGCTTTCCCAGGGTGATAAAATGGACAGAAAGAGAAGTTCGTGTGTGTGTGTATGTGTATGTTTTATCCTGATCTGTTATTTCACTCCTGGGAAAGCCTATGCCTCGAATAGGAAATATTTCCAGTTGTAATTACCCCAGGACTGTGTGCTGTGTGCCCGCTGATCCCCGGTTAGATGTCTGTGCAGCACACCCAGGCGAGACAGCTACGCCTTGCGTGCGTGTGTCTGTCTTTGATGCAGGGCTGGGTGCCTATACACAATAGATACACGGTTGTATCTGTAATGTGTGTGTGTGTGTGTGTGTGTGTGTGCGTGCGCCTACTCACATCATGTGCTGCAGCCTGCACAAGTGCCCAGATATTTATTTTATTGCCGTGTGTGTGTGTGCATTTGCACACAAGCTAGAGGTCGAAGGCATTTATCTCTGTAAATGTACATGGCATGCATACGTGCTGCATAAATACAGGGCTGTGTATTAGAGATGGGCGACTCTTATTCAAATCCCAAACCAGCTACATCCACCTGTTAACTTTGTTTAGAAACCACTTTCACTAATGGCTTTTCGCTAACTTATTCAGTCCGTTACTCGAGTATAGGAGGCAATGGAGGGGAAAAATCCATATGAAACCCTGCTTGCAGCCTCCCTTCGAGAGGACACTTTACACACCTTGCCTAGACAGGGCTCCTATAGAGCGCTTATCTCTCGAATATATCTTTATACTAATGCATACTTAATTGGTCTGTCTTGACTGTCCATATAAAACAATTTAATTAGGGTGCTTTCTGCTTTGGAAAGAAAGAAAAAAAAATCTGCCCAGCATTTATTGTATTTAGCACCAATACAGGCAGAAAATGTTGCACAAGTTTTTGGTTGAAAGAGCACCTATGTGTCCATTGAAGGGCGTTGATCCGAAAAGACAGAGAGGACAAGTAAAATCGATTTGAAGCGACCCTCTCTGTCCCTTTCACACCATTCAGACACTCCATTCCTTCTAAGACAAAGACCCAGCGCCTTGGGAATGCTGGCGGGGGGGGGGGGGAAGGAGGAAAAAAAAAAAGGGGGGGGGGGAAGGCTTCAATCCCCCCAAGCAAAAGGGAGAGCCCTGAAATTCCTTCATATTGCTGTTATTTACCCCCCAAGATATGTCCAACTGCAGGATTTTCTTCAATTCGGCGTCTAACACTGCTGCTGCGAGGAATGTCCCTGGAAGGGGAGGAGGTAATTATGGCTATTAGTGCTGCGAGCCCAGCCTCAACCTTGGTCACTCGCAGGCTTTTAGGGTTAAAATAGCCCTCACCTCTGACCCCTGCGGAGCAAAGTTGTAGCTATCGCCACAAGTTGGGCCAAAGTTTTCAAATCCAGGGCTGTGCAACACCGGAGGGGGGAAGCTTCTCCCTGGAATTATTTTTGGTTGGGATTTAAATAATCTTTAGTCTATTTAATTGCCTTTCCCTCCTCCTTTTGCCAAACAATCCCTTTCAGAGAGGTGGGGGGGAAGATCTCGAAATGCCCTGCTCCCACTACCTTTCCCACTGCTCTTTCCATTGAGGTTTAATTTGGCAGTTTGTTTTCAAGCATGAAAATGGTTATCATCAAACTGAATTACTAGGTCATCCTTTCATCCACGGATCTCAAGGATAAACCGGGGGGGGCGGGGGGGCTCCCCCTTTTAGGCTTTCCCCACCACGCCACAACCATTCAGCTTTACAGAAAAGGAGCATTTGGAGAAGGCGAGAAAGGACTAAAAGCTTTAATTTCCCTCCTGTGCTTTCTTGCACACCTTCACGACCCTCTTCTGCGAGGGGGGGGGGGGGATTTGGAGCTGGGGTGGCAAGGGGGGGTTGGCACAAAGTGAGGAGGGGAGAGAGCCCACAAATGCAAGTACCCCTCTGGCAATAATAAAAATTCATTCAAGTGGGCTATGTCTCCATCTTCCATGTACTGATTAGACTTAACAAGAGTGGAAACTTGTGTAGACCATATTTATGGTATTAACGAGCAGTTAAAAGATTTATCCTTCTTCTGATCAATACTGTTCGTGCCCGGCCCCCCCCCCCCGCTCCCCGCCCCGGCCCTCCCCGAAGGCTGCAATGACAATCGCCTTCATACTTTTCCATCACCGATCGAGGTGGCAAAACCCTTTTGTAATTTTCATTAGCCCAGTAAACATGCAATTAACATGCAGCACTGTGGTTAACTTAATTCCTGTTTTAAGGCAAGGACAAGCAAGAAATGGAAGAGCATTTGTTCCATTTGTCAAGTATGACACACTTCTTACCCTAACAGTTTCTTAAAATAAAAGCTCGGCTCCCCACCACCACGACCACCACCCCTCTTTCCAGAAACCCCCCACACTGATACACACACACACACAAAAAGGAGCAGGAATCCATTAGTTGGAGAGTATTCTCCTGCCAAAGGCGGTATAATGTATTCCAAATTTTCCCAAGCCCTCACTGTACTGGGGTCCCGTCCCGCCCCCCCCCCCCCCCCCCCCGGGGGGAAGGGGGCTGACGAGCTGATATTTCTCGTGGGTGAAAGATTCAGCCTCCTCCTAACCGTATTTTTTTTTTTTAATAAAATAAAACTAAACGTGCTTCCCATGTCTAAAAGTTGCCATGTTTGTGAAGGGGGTGGGGAAAAATGTCTCCAAGGGTTTCAATTAGCAACAAATGATTATTGCAACGGATTTTTGGTAATGAAAAAATGTGGAGTACCTCTTTCGAGCTGGGATCTCAGGAGCAGTGAAAGAGAGAGAGAGAGGGAGAGGGAGAGAAGGAGAGAGAGAGAAAGAGATTGCTGATTAGCTCGGATTCTTTCCCAACTTGCTTTAGCGTGTGCTTGCGTTCCCTGCCGACCCTACACAGGACACTATATATTTTTTCCCCTTCGGTGCATGTGTTGATAGTTCAGCCTGTAGTTGTTTGCGGTTGGCTTTTTTTTTTTCTTTTTCCTTTTTTTTTTCCCCCTGCCGGGGAGGGGGGAGGTGGGAAAGAGGGAGGGGGGGCTGAAATCGGTCGCATCCATCCTACCCCCACAGTCATTAAGTTAGGAGATTTCCCTCTCTTATTTTTTTTTTTTCTCCCCAATTGGAAGGGTGGGTTGTGAATATTTTTTTTTTTTTAAGTCTCGCCTTTCCAGCTCCAAACAAGGTGTAGCGAGACGCTCTTCCTTCTAAGGAATGAAATGAGAGACAAGGATCACTCAAAGACATCTCCTACCTTGGGCTTGGGGATTTTTTCTTAAAGGCGAGGCGCACATTCCTAAGCAGCTATGTACAAAGCCCCCCCTGAAATCTTGTCTGTGTAAAGTTAGAGTGTGTTCAGGATTTTTTTTTTTCCTCTCTCCCAAGGCTGATCGCTAATAATACATCGAAAGCACTTCCCTTTAGGTTGTGGGAAATCTATTCCCTTCACCTTGCCTCCTTTTTTTTTTCCCCCTGAAGGCTGTAACTTTACTTTTTTTTTTTCCTCCTTTTTTTTTTTTTTATCAGTTTGCACAATCGCTTAGATAAACACCACGAAGGAGACTTCTCTTTAATTACCCAACGCACATCTTTCTGGGGGGCAAACAGCGGTCTGATTATTTTTTTTTGTTTGTTTGTTTCACCTGCCAAACTAAAGGAGAGGTAGAAAAAGGAAGATGCAAGCGATTTGGGACCTTGAACAAGGCAAATATGGTTTTGGTATGTTTACTTATAGTTTTTTTTCTTCTTCTTTGACACTTTTTTCGGGCAATGTGTTGTGATTCTTGTGTTTCTCTTTTAAGGAAAACAAAAAATCCAAAAAAGCAAATGTTAGCTAACGTACGTCTTAAACGATCGTTTCTAAGGTTACGTGGGTTGCTCTAAGGAGGGGAAGAGGGGAGGGGGGGAGACCCAAGTATGTGTAATTGCAGCACCATCAGTTAGCACGTCCTTTAGCTAAATAAAGCAAGCAGCAAACAAACAAACAAGCGAATAAACCCAACGACCGGAATCTGCTTCCAGGTCCGAGGCGAGGCAAAGCGCCTCAAAGTCATTTCCAAAGCAGCGTCCAGGAGGCAGAGCCCGGGCGCAGCCTCCCCTCAAACCCAGGCTGCTCGCGGGGGAGCGGCGGACTGACCTGCTCGGGAGGGTGGGGAGGGGAGGACAAGTCTCTTAACTTAAGTGATAGGTATTAAACTGCACGGAATTGTGTCGCCGTGTGCAGCTGGCAGCGTTTATTGGGGGGGGGGGGGGGGGGGTGGAGGAAAAAAAAAAGGTCGGTGGTGAAGGTATAGCTCTGAGATCCCCTCTCCCCCTCCGGTCCCTTCTCTGGCTGAGCAAGTACAATGGAAAGAAGCTGGAATATACTCACCATCCGAAGGTGTGGTTGGCAGTTCGGCTGAGGCTCTAAGGCAATTATTTATCCTTCTTTTTTTTTTTTTTTTAAGTATTATTGCAAAAGGCGTAGATCTGACTTTAAGCAGCAAAAGTGTTTTGCTCTGACAGCAGCATGCGGGGCACGGTTCCTCGTTAGGAAAAAAAAAAATATCACAAAACAGGATCCCCCCCCCCCCTCCCCAATCCCTTACCACTATCCCTTAAAAATACCTATTCGGTACGGCGCTCGCAGGAACCCTGATGCAGAAACCTTATAGTCCAGTCTAGCAGTGCCCAAGCCAATTAATTTTAAATCCTTAGGAATTAATCAGATTAAAATGTACAGAAGTTTCATTCTCGTAGGCATACGTGAGCCAAAAGTCGTTTCCCTTTAAGAGATCCTTTTCTTTTAAAGTTGAATTTTAGGCAGATAAGAGACTTACACTAGGGGGCAGCCAGATACTGTACTTGCTCCAATCTTAAGCAATTTTTTTTCCTCTCTCACAGCATATGCTCTGATTTAGCACTGTAAATTTTTCAGAGGACCCAACTCTGACAGCCCCTGGTGATTTTCAAAGTACCACAAGCCAGTGGTTAAAAATTGCATTGACTTGGAAGTTCAGAGGCACACAATAGGAGCCACTTTCCCTATTCATGGAACTTCAGTGTGGTGGAAGAGAAAAACACACACATACTACATTGAGGGAGAAGAGGAATTCATTGAATTCTGTTAGACGTAACTGCTTTCCACTGAGTTCAGAGCGAAACTCGGTATTTGTTCGATGCTGTATTCATATTGCGATTTAATCTAGAAAGAATTAGAGGGCTGTTAGGCAGCTTTCTGCCAGGAGAGCAGCTTCCCCCTCCTTCCTCCTCTTTTTTTAAAACCTAAAGATTTACACCGGCTCTATCCTCAACTCTATTTTAGCAAAATAAATCCTTCCACTCCCTCTCATTAAAATAAATTTACATCTGCGGTAAAATGGCAGGAGGGATGCATTTGTTTATTTGGAAAACCAATACGGTCCTACTTTTAAAACAGAGCATTTCTATTGTCATTAGGCTCGGAGAAGGACAGTTGAGAATCTCCCCCTTCTTTGCGAAGCGCTCAGGTTTCGAGTATTATTTAGCGAAATTAGCTGCAGTTCATTTTTACATTCATCTGCTCTGCCTCAACCCACTCGTAGAGGTGTTTTCAAATAAATAGCAAAGCATCTAATGGTGCTAATAGATAGTTATATTGCTGCATCCCTCGAAGAGCAAATAGTTAATCTGGGGCATTCTTCATTAATGCTTGAGCAATCAGCGTATACGGCGGCTTTTAAGCGTATATCAATGGCTTTTCATTTTTACGATCATACGTTCAAACTATTAATATTGTCCGTCCTGTTAAAACCGCTTTCCCTTCTGATTTCTGCATTTGTGAAGGCGGCAATAATGTTTTTTCATATGGCGAATTAATCCTGTTTACTTTGTCAGATTCGAGACAGGAGAGGTTGGTGTTGGGTTGGTTGGGGTTTGTTTGTGGGTTTTTTTTTTTTTTCTTTTTTCCTCAGGAAATTCAACATCAGCAACAATCTGTGACTATTCCGCATCTTGAACCCCCACCTTCTCCCACCCACGCCGAAAGGTGACCTCCTCGGCTCTGGGTTCTTTGGAAATCATCAAGCAGCTCCCCACATTTTAACGGGGAAAGGTTCCTTTCCCCCCTCTTCTGTCGTCCCAGTCCCTCCTGGTCCCTGTTTCGGAGAACGCTTATTTTTGCTCCGCCAGGATCAATGGGGATGCTGCAGCCTTGTCTTTGAAATCGAGCCGCAGAACATCTTCCTTCGTGGGGGTCCTTAACGCGCCAGGTTTCTAAGCGGGACATGGTCAAGTCGAGGTGCTTTTTACAACTTTCCAATCATCTCAGCACCTGCGGCTTTGGCCACATATATTATTTCTGCGGCAGAAGGGTGTTGTGCATGTGGCAACATGAAAAAGTGCGTGTGAGGAGGTGAGGGGCAATTAATGCCTTGCGGAGGTGGGCACAGGGCTGTGCAGCCCCACGGCCGCGCTTGGTGACCGGCTCAAGCGCGAGCGTACGGACACGCGTGTGTTCGCAGAGGAGGAACGGTCCGGCCGGGCATTTATCGGTCTGTTTGAATGTGTTTGCTTTTTTTACTCTCTGCGTCCCTTCGCCTGTTCGAGTGGCTTTTGGCCATTTTCACCGGGAGGTGAACCCAAAGTCCCCGTTCCGCTGCCCGGTAGCTCTGTTCAACGGGGAATAAAGAGCCGTCCCCGCATCCTCAGAGAGGTCACCCGTGGCGTGGTGCTCCCGCCACCCCACGGACGGCGCGGACCCGGGTCAGGGTACGTGCGACCCACAGAGAAAAGAAATAAAAGACCCCTGCCAAACCCCCCAAAATAAAGTTAAAGGGCTTGAGACGAGCCGCCTTGGAGCGATGTCGTGGAAGTTGCGAGAGACGGGACACGAGTGTCGCGCTCTGCGGGGCGGGTTTGTCCTCCACGGAGGGGAAGGGGGAGATGGTGACACCGCGGACCCCTTGGCGGGGGGAGCGGCGCCCGGACCGGGGGAGCCCAGGTCAGAGGGGCGGCGGTGCCCCCCGACCCCGCCGGGGGACCCTCAGCGCCCCGCGGGCGGCCGGGGCTGCCCCCCCCCCCCCCCCACGCCTCGTCCCCCGCCGGTCACCCCGGGGCGAGGCCGAGGGGGCCGAGGGCAAGGCCGCCGCCGGCGGGACCCCCGGCGGGGGGGGAACCGCGCGTACCTGCGCCGCCCTGCCCCGACGGGGCACCGAGGGGCCGCTCCCCTCCCCCCGGCGGCGGCGGGGGTCGGGTTTATTTTACTCCGTGGAGTTTTACCTCATTTTAGCGTCAATTTGCTGATTTTCACGCGCCGGGTCGTGTCCCCCCCCTCACCCCCCTCTCAGACCCCCCCCACCTCCCACCCCCGAGGCCGTGCCCCGGCGGGTGGCCCCAGGTGAAGCGGCGGCGCTCCGTTCCCCTCGCCGGTCTGACCCTAACCCCTCGCCCCGACTGCGGGCGGGGGCCGTGCGGCTCGGGGGAGCGTGGCTCGGGGTAAAGAGCGCGGAGGGGGGGGGGGGGGGGACACGGACGGACTCCCCGGTACCGGCGGCGGCAGCGGCACCGGCGGCGGCCGCCTCTAGGACCGCGCGGGCGTCGGCGGCGGCCATAGCAGGACCGCGCAGGGCGGTCGCGGTCCAATGAGGGCCGAGGGGCGGGGCGCGAGCTTTTGACCAGTCAAACGCCGGTCGGGTTGCCTTATAAGGCTCTCGGTCGCCATGGCAACGTGCGCTAAGTTGCAGCAGTCGTGTCAAAGTTCACTCTCCCGCCAGCGGGGCGAGCGGCCGGCGGGGAGCGCGCTCGCCACTCGGCCCACACGCCGCCGCGCCCCGCCCCGCCCCGCCCCGCGCCGCCGCGGGGGGGGGGAGCCCCCGCGCCGCTTTTTTATTTTTGGGGGGGGGGGGGGGGACGGGGGGGAGGGCTGGCGCTCTCCCCCCCGCTCTCCCCGTGGTGATTCCCCCCCCCCCCCGCCCCGGCTGAGGAGCGATGCTGCGCGCTGGGTTATGATCCTTCCCTCTCTCCCTCCTCCTCCTCCTCCTCCTCCTCCTTTCCTCCTCCTCCTCCTCCTCCTCCCGCTCCCCTCTTTTATCATCCTGGCTGGCTGGGCGCTGCGCTGGCGAGTTGACTCCTTCCCTCCCCCCCGCCCCGCGGCCCCCCTCCCCCCGCCCGCGCCGTGAGCACCGGCGGCGCGGAGGCGAGAGCCCACTTGCGAGGCGGCAGAAGCAGCATAAGGCAGCGCGGCGGCAGCGGCGGCGGCGGCGGCGGCGGCGGCGGCAGCACCCGAGCGGCGGCGGCGGCGGCGGCGGCGGGAGCGGGAGCGGCGGCGGCGGCGGCGGGGACACGGCGCGGCGGGAGCGGCGGAGCGGCTGAGCGGGGCAGAGCGGAGCGCGGCGCGGCGGGGGACGGAGAGGAGGAACAAATAAAACAATCACAATAATACTGATTAATAATAATAACAATAATAATAATAATAAAAAAGCGAGGAGAGGAGGAAAAAAAGCAAAGAGCCAACCCCCCCACCCCCGAGCCAAAAAGAGGGAGAGAGAGAGAGAAAGAGAGCAGCGCCCGGGCGGAGCGGCGGAGAGGAAGAATTAAAGCGAGCGAAGGAGGGAGGAGAGACAGAGGAGAGAGAGAGAGAGGAGGAAAGAGGAGGAAAAAAAAAAAAAAAAAGCCCACAAAAACAAAGCGATCGCAGTTGATGTTGCTGCTGCAAGCTGGACTTCCAAAAACTACGGCGAGACCGTCCGCTCTCCGCGCCGAGAAAAGTCTCCTCAGCTGTGCGTGTTTTTTTCCGCTGTGTGTGTAATCTTTAACCTTTTATTCATTCTTATTTTGATGGCTTTCCTGAATGGCTGACTGCGAGCTTCCCTGGACCTGGCCCCCAGACACCCGCCTCTCCTCCTTCAACTACTCTGCTGCAGATCAGCTCTAAGAGAGAGAGAGGGAGATCTTTGAAGAGATTTTTTTTTTTTTCTCCTCTCTCTCTCTCTCTCTCCCTCTCTCCCCCACCCCCACCACCCCTTTACTTTGCTCTCCTGGAGCCCAGACAATCGACTCGCAACTCGCCCCCCCGCACACACACCTCCATCGCCCCGTGCTTCTGCACCTTCGCCGGTACCGGGAGATCCCCCCCAGCCCGACCCTCCTAAAAAAAAAAAAAAAAAAAAAAAAAAAAAAAAGGCAAAACAACAAAAGAGAGAGGGGGAGAGAGAGAGAGGGGAGGACAGAGAAAAAAAAAAAAAGACTGCTGCAAAGCTGATCTGAAAAGCAAAGCAAACAAACTTTGAAAATAAAGGGGGAACAGGAAGTTTGGCAACGGTGTCCAATAGATATGGCAATGGTAGTCGGTGCGTGGCGAGACCCCCAGGACGATGTGCCCGGAGCTCAGGGAACGCAGCCTTCGCAAGCCCCGCCGGTGCAGGGACCTCCGGCCGGGGCCCCGCACACCCCACAGACCCCGGGGCCCGGGGGCCCTCCCAGTACGCCAGCCCAGACCAACCCGCCAAGCCAGCAGAACCAAGGAGACAAACAGCAGCAGCAGCAGCACATTGAATGTGTGGTTTGTGGGGACAAGTCTAGTGGCAAACATTATGGCCAGTTTACCTGCGAGGGTTGCAAGAGTTTCTTCAAGCGGAGTGTAAGGAGGAATCTCAGCTACACTTGTCGTGCCAACAGGAACTGTCCCATTGACCAGCACCACCGCAATCAGTGTCAGTACTGCCGCCTCAAAAAATGCCTCAAAGTTGGCATGAGACGGGAAGGTATTGGGATTTCATTTGTTTTGCAATTTTTTTTTCACTCGCTGCGTTTTGGTTGGTTTGGGTTGTGTTTTGTTTTTTTTTTTTTTAATTACTATTCTTCTTCTTATTTTTAACCTCCCTCCCCAAACCCAACCAGAACCTTTCCTTCCCCCCTCCCTCCCTCCCACCCCCCCACCCCCAACCCATACCGAATAAACAGACAGAAACTTTCTCGTAATGAAAGAAAGAGGTGTTGGAGAGGGTGGGCAGGGGAGGCAGGGTCTTGCATGCTTTCTCCTGCACTCGTAATTGATTTGTGTTTGTTTTGATTTTGCTGATGGAGGTTTATTGGAAGTGGATTTTGTAGTTTCACGCTGCTTAGGAGCGAGATGATTATTCTGACGTGTGGTTACTTTTCCTTCGTGTTTCCTCCTGCATGTTCAGCGTTACCCCCCGTCCCCCGAGCAGCTCTGGGCGGGGGTGTGTGTGTGTGTGTGTCTGGGTGTCTCTCTGCGTGTGTACACACACACGCACACACACACACGGAGCCTCACGAGATGCACACGCATAGATATAGATATATATATATCCCAGTACCCTGCCTTAGATTGCAATTTTACACAGGCGGTTCAAATTACTATTACAATGGGACTCACCCACCGAGGCTCTACAGCACTCCACTGTGGATTCCCAGCCGGATTTTTCCTCCTTTAAAAATGTATATACACACACATATCCGCGCGTGTGTGTGTATATATGCACACATCGCCGTGCCCCTGCCCTTCCCGGTTGTTATTATCTCACTTTTCTCCCCCATATTTTCTCGTCCCTCCGGGAGAGGCAGGAGGGGGTAGAAGGGACGGGGCCGAGGGGGTGGCGGCGGTGGTGGTGGAAGGAGCAGCCCAGAAGTAAGTGTGGGGTGCTCGGGTCTCTGCAAGTCGAGTCTTTGTGATATAAAATTAGACGAGAAATGTGAGCCTGCAGTTTTCCAGTGCGTGCTCTGTGTCTGGACGCTGCTATGTAGGTTAAGGGTTAGGGGGCTTGGGACTTGCCGGGCTCCTCTCTTTGTGTTTCTGCAAGAGTAACTAACCTTGTAATACGTGCGGTAACAAATATAAATCAAGCATATTTTGAGGCGTTCTCCCTCCTTGCCGTCTCTCCGCCTCTGAGCCCTTTTTCTCTCTCCTTTTTCTCTCGCTGTCACCGTGTAAATTTATTAACAAAATGAAAGGCCCACTTTCCATGGGCAGCTGAGGAAGGTGCCTTTGGATAATGCCCCCAGCCTCGCCGGGGGACCTGCCGGGGATGTTGTGGGGTGATCTCGCCTCCTTTGATATTTTTTATAAGGGGGGGAAGGGGGGGGGATATATAACAGCAGCAGCAACAATATATTCAGTGGGCGAGAAAAGCGTGTGGGACCAGCGCCGGGGATTTTGAACTGAAGTGTTTCTTCCCTCTCTTCTCCCCCTCTCTCCCTTCCCTCCCCATCCCGCTCCCCCAGCCTCAAATCACTAAGCTGGTTTAGATGTAATGAAGAAAAAAAAAAATACCCAGGCGCACAAAGATGTATCCTGCATCTCTCGGAGGAGGGGAGGCGGTGGAGAGGGAGGGGGAAATAACTGAATTGTGGTGTGTTTTGGGAAGTGAGGATCTCGGGCTCCTCCGGGCAGTCCCGGCCGAGCGGCCAGCATTGCTCAGCTTTTATTGTTGCTTTTGCTTGACCCGGGAACTGCGGAGCCTTGGAACGGGGTACGGGCTGAACTCTGGCCGGGAAAATGCATGTTTCCCCCCCTCAAGCTGACTTGTTACGGTGTCACACGCGCACGCACAAGCACACAAAGCAGGCTGTATTTGAACCGATGGTCGCAATTCAGATATTAATAGCTGTAGTTTCTTCTTTATTTACTGCAGCGGTCCAGAGGGGCAGAATGCCACCCACACAGCCAACTCATGGTCAGTTCGCCTTGACAAACGGGGACCCTCTCAACTGCCATTCCTACCTATCCGGATATATCTCCCTTCTTCTGAGAGCAGAGCCCTACCCCACCTCCCGCTTTGGCAGTCAGTGCATGCAACCCAACAACATCATGGGCATCGAGAACATTTGTGAACTGGCAGCTAGGATGCTCTTCAGCGCGGTGGAGTGGGCCAGGAATATCCCCTTCTTCCCAGACCTCCAGATCACAGACCAGGTGGCCCTCCTGAGGCTGACCTGGAGCGAGTTGTTTGTCCTCAACGCTGCCCAGTGCTCCATGCCCCTCCACGTAGCTCCGCTCCTGGCAGCTGCGGGCCTCCACGCTTCGCCAATGTCTGCTGACCGAGTGGTCGCCTTTATGGACCACATACGAATCTTCCAAGAGCAAGTAGAAAAACTGAAAGCATTGCATGTCGACTCTGCAGAATATAGCTGTTTAAAGGCCATAGTCCTCTTCACCTCAGGTAGGCAGCGTTTCTTTGCTCTTCCTTTTTCCTTCCCCCGGACCCCCTGAGAACTGTTTGCTCTTGCAAAGTGTTATTGCCTGCACCCCACCACCGCTCCCTGCCCCCCGAGAGCCTGCGCGGTCTCTTTCCTTTCAGGAAACAGTGCCTTGTGGTCTCCCCTTCAGGGCCTCGGATCTGAGCATCCCATCTTCGAGGGAGTGCAAAATTAAAAAATAAAATAAAATAAAATAAAACACACAGAGACACACAAAACCACAACCAAAACACACCCCAACCCTAGCTGAATAACGCTGGGGATGGAGGAAGAGGGGGATCGGGGAGAGGCACCCATTCGCCACGACAGACTGCGCTTTTCCCATTGAAAATAATATTTTATTTAACAGTGTAGCTCTGGGTTGTTGCATTTAATGACACGCATCCGAACAGCAGCAAAATCTGTTTGATGTTGTTAAATACAAGTCGTCCTATCAGTGAAACCACTTTAAAAAGAGGATCATTTTATGGGCAGCCAGGAAGGGAAAAAAGCCCTGCAGGATTAAAAATTGAATTAAAAAAAAAAAAGTTAAATGCGCAAAGCTGAGTTTAAAATATGTTCCCTGCCATCCCATAAAATAAAATAAATCAACTTTCCAAAGAGCTGTCTCTGATTTAAACAGAATGTGGCAGCGAGCAGTTCTGTGTCATTTAAGCTAAGGGGAAAAGTTTGCATTTGTACCCAGCAGGAACTGCATAGTCCAAAGCGAGTAGCGGGTGTGAAAAGATCATTACCATAAGTAGACAGGGATAGTATGAAAAAGTAAGAGGAGGCTGAAGCTGCCGCTCTGCAGTGCAATTCCGGGGTGGCACAACCATCCCTCTCCCGAGGAAAAGACCTCGAGGTGTTTCTTAGATAATCAAAGGGGGGGGGGGGGGGGGGGGGGGGGGGGAAATATGTGTCAACTTTTGCTGCCTAGAAATAGTGCATGAGTTATAAAGCAATAATTGAGTGCGTTGTGAAATCTAATTAGCTTGCACTAGAGTTTAACCTGGGTGAGTAATAAACCTGATATTAACTCTGGAGGCTAAATTTTTTTTTTTTTTTGAGGGGAGGAAAAAAAAAATCTGCTCGCTAATTTGTGCAATACGTTATCTCAGATTGCTAACTGTGAGGCTGCATCGGCAACCCAACGTGCTGGAGCCCTAGAAGTTTTAGGATTAAGTTTAAAAATACATATATTTCTTCTGTAACTCATTTGAAAGCTTGGGAAAGTGGCCACGCGATAAACATATGAATGGAAGCAGGACCTGTAAAATAATTACTCATCGGAGTTTTTTAAAGCCTGATATCAGGAAACAGGAAAAAAATGTAGTTTATGTGGGAAAAGAAGGGCTCACAATCCGTTCCTTGTTGTGTTAAAGGGGGTCTGGGGAACGAAGTCATTTTCTGGACTTTGTCCAGGTTCTGGGTCGTGACCTAAACTTCCTTTTATATATTATTGCTTTACACATTAAAAACTTCTCCTTTTTTTCCCCCCTCCCCCCCCCCCCCCCCCCAAATTACTCGTGCTGAAGTCCCGAGGTGATCGATGAGCAGGGCGCATCTAGCCACAGGGAGACAGGGATCCCGAGTGGGAAGTGGGGGTGCTTATTTTATTTTTCTCTCGTTTTCTAGGATGCATTTTTCCTCTCCCTCGCTCAAACGCTCAGCGAGGATCCCACACACGCTCACATCCCTCCCCAGCCCCTGGCCAGCTCACACCCACACCGAGGAGTTTATTTCCAATCCTGCCTTTTCTCCCAAATCACTTTTTTTGTTTCTTTTTTTTTTTTCTTTTTTTTTTTTTTTAGCCTTCTGAGAAAACAATCGTCCGATCCTGTCGTAACTGTTTAATTTACTACTATTTTCAAAATGTGAGGCCTGGCGTGTAAATTGCCTCCCAACTAGATAAACGTTTCTTGTTATCTGATTCTGGGGAAGATAGCCACATGCAAAAAAATAGGGTGATGCACGCAGCTTCTGCAGCACCCCAATAACACTCCCTGATGTAAAGCAGACGCACATAGATGCATCTAATGTTTGCTGCAGCCTCTTTTAAGAGAAAAAAAAAATAAATCTGGGTTCTAATGACTCGCAGAATATGCATGTGTTAGCCCTGTGCCTAGGAAAGCCACAGGGAGGTCAGGTCACAACCTGTGCTCTTTCAGCACAGACGTCTCTGATTTAAAGGGAACTTATTGTATTTTAGCGTATCAGGAAAAAAAAGAAAAAAAAATGTCCAGACCCTATCAGGGAGTTTTCTTCTTGTAAGGGCCTTTAGGTTTAAAAAGAAGAAGAAGAGGAAAAAAAAAGAGGGGGGAGTGGAGGGGGGGGAAGAAAGAAAGAGAAAAGAAAAGAGGGGGGAAAAGAAACAGCTCAAATGAACAGAGAGATCACAGTTTGCATGGCTGCCTCTGAATAGGCTAAACTGACAAGATCAGTTTTAAAGGGCCACTTAAATCAGTTTCAAAGACTGAAGAAAAACGCGTTGTCTTCTTTGGGGGAGAATCTGTTGCTGGATCCGGGGCGCCATTATCTTTGGCTGGGCCAGTTTTTTATTATTATTAGGGTTTCTATCAGTATTATTAGTATGCCTTCTCATCACATGGTTAGGCTCTCCCCAGTTATTTTCCAATGGGCGGGGGTGGTGGTGGTGGTGGTGGTGGTGGTGGTAGTGGTGTTGAAGAAATAGTGGCTCCCTTTCCCCCCTTTCGACTCCAGCCTTCCCCGCCCCACCAGCCTTTCCCCCCAAAAAATACAGATACACGAAATGAGGCTTGGCCAGCACCTCCTTGTCAACCCCTCAGGTCTGTTGTGCCATTAGGAATCTCGAACCTTGGAGATTCTCAATCCTAAAGGAGACCCTCCAGAAGAGAGAGAAATACAAACACACACAGAGAGAAAGAGAGAGATTGTCCCTTTTGATAAAACCTACCTAAACCCTGGGGGGGTGAGGTGATGGCGCACGATCTACACTTAATTCTAGCAATAAAAAAGATCAAATTTTTAAAAATTTAAAAAAAAAAACACCTTTTTAATCTGATGATTGTTTTCTTTTTTCTTTTCTTTTTCTTTTTTTTTTTTTTTTAATACACTTTCTTCTAGATGCCTGTGGTCTCTCTGATGTAGCCCATGTTGAAAGTTTACAGGAGAAGTCACAGTGTGCTTTGGAAGAGTATGTTAGGAGCCAGTATCCCAACCAGCCAACACGATTCGGGAAGCTATTACTACGTCTCCCCTCCCTTCGCACTGTCTCCTCTTCTGTCATAGAGCAATTGTTTTTCGTCCGTTTGGTAGGTAAAACCCCCATAGAAACCCTAATCAGGGATATGTTACTGTCTGGCAGCAGTTTTAACTGGCCTTATATGTCCATTCAATAAAATATTCGAGAGAGAAAACAAAAAAAAAATTTTAAAAAATTAAAAATTGAGAAGGGAGATGAAAGAGAGTGAAAGGAAAGCAAATGACATTTGGGTTCTGGTTGTTTCTTAAATTTCCTTCTGCTAAGAAAGGATGTAAAAGGATGTTACAAGTTTGCTAAGAGAAGACAGGAAAAAAAATTAATGGACTGTGAATTTAAAAAAGAGACTGTCAAATGAACTTTTACAGAATGCATTAAAAACTCCCGTGTCGTTCAGAAAAAAAACTTGCTACTTATCATTTTTTTGTAAAAAAAAAAAAAAGAGAGAAAGAAAAAAGAAAGAAAGAAAAAAGAGAAAGAAGAAGAAAAGAAACGATGGTGGGCTTTTTTCTTTTTTCTTCTTTTTTTTCTTTTTTGGGGGTAAACTTTTTAAAAAATCTCGCTTAAAGTGCATTTAAAGGAAATTTGGAGAAAATTAGCAGAACGGAAGAAAGTAAGTCTTTTTTTTCCAAATTATTAATTGTCCTATGTGTCTATGTACCTATAGCTGTTCTTTTTTGTATTTTTCTGGTTTCAAACCAGTTTATTCTGTGGTTCTATAATAATTTTTGATATAACCTTGGCTTCTTTAAAAAAAAAAAACTGTGTATCCTTAAAATATATGTTCTGAAAGAATTAAAACTGAGTCCACGAAAGTATCATAGAAGAAAGGAAAAGAGAAAGAAAAAAAAAAAAACCCTCAACAACACAATGATGGAAGCGCACTTAAGGTGGTGACCCAAAATCTAGCTTGAAGCTGAGAGAGCTATAATTATATAGACCCGAATGAACCACACGTGTCATATAACTACCCCCAAATCTAGGTTTTTTGGTATTTCGGACAGAAAAAAATGAACTGTGGGGTTTTATTATAGGTAGAAGGAATTTGTGTCCAAGACACACTACGGTTTTGATTTAAAAAGCAAACAAACAAAGTGAACTTTTGTAATTTGAATTGGGTTCCACATAGTTCATCATGAATTGTTATTAAACTCCTCTATCTGTTTGTATATTTGCAAGCCCTTTGTATTATAATAATTGTTGATATTTTCCCTTTTTAAAAAATACCATTGAAATCAGCATGACAAAATAACACTGTTGGCACTTATAGATAACGTGATTGATTCAGTATCTTAGAGTTTACAGTTTTGTGTTTAAAAAAACTGAAGGTTTTTTTTTTAAGTGCAACATTTCTGTATACTGTAAAAGTTATAATAACTGAACTGTTTGGTCGAGTCTTTGTGTGTTATATTCCAAGGAAAATTGAAAGTATTCAGAAATTAAAATATTATTTGATATCTGAAACTTGTTTGGCTGTCATAAATGTCTTTCAGAAACCACATTACTTCTCTATAGTTTGCAGTCCTTTAAGCCCATAGGCGATTGATTTGTTTACTTGTCACAGTAAGTTTGTAGCAGATGTGTTGTAGTGTATTTACCTGTTTAATTCCGGGATGGGGGTGGAGGACTTAAGTTCGTGGTTTATCTCTGGTTTTTAGGAAGTACTATGCTGAAATGGTAAACCATCAACCCCCATTCATCTAATCCTCCTGTTAATTAAAAATGGATTTTCTGGAAAAAAAAGGCCCTTATTTTTGTCACACTTAAGTGCCTGCGTAGGAAAGGTATTGTTGTGAAAAAGTATTAGGAATCTGGAGATCAGTATCTATTTTATGATCAGAATGGGGCGAAAAACCTTTTGTAAATGTCTGACATAGGCGCACAAGATCGTTCAAGCAAGGTAATAGCAGTATTGTAAATATAGGTCAGTTGTTTGCAATGAGTTTTCTTTAAGTATGTGTGATTTTTTATAATACTCCGTAGTTGCCATCTATCGTTGTCATTGAGAGGTCTTCAAATGGAGTGGCTTTAGCTTCTAGCACTGAGGAGTCGGTTTTTAATGTATATATACTCTCAAGTGGATTTTTTTTACCTTAGACTGTGAAAGCATGACCACAGGTCATCTCTATATTTTACATATGGGATATATGTCTGTATGTATACTTGCATACATACACGCGTAGGCGTACACGCATCTTTCCTGTGTAGCTACAGGGCCCTCTCTTGCAGCCCTTGCCCGGGCACGGCTCCCACCCATGCGGGGGTCCTGCCCGGGCCGGTGGCGTAGGACCGGACGCACCATTTGTGGATTTAGTGCTATCCCGAGCAGGCAAAACCCCCCCCCCCAAACCTGAAGGAAGGCAAGATGATGTGGTTTTGCAAGGGGTTGATATTTTGTTTTGTGTGTGCGTGTGTGTGCGTGTCATTCCCCCACCACCACCCCCATTCTCTCCCCCCCCCCCCGCCCTCCCCTTGGTCTATAGCAGATGCTTTGTATGTGAAAGCTTGCAATTTTGTTCTTGTCTGAGGCTTCCCCCTCTCCCTTTTTACCACACGTAACTACACCATGTTGTGGTTTCACAAAAAGGGAGAGAGGGAGGGAGAGAGATCATTCTGTAAAGTCGATTAAACCCTGATCTTTAGTGTGTTCCAGTTAGACACATCTGTACTGGGGGCTGAGGGGCGTATGACTGTGAATTTGAGCAGAGTTTTACATCGGAATCATGGCTCCTTTTCTATAAATATATAAATATATATAAATATATAAATATACTATTATTGCAGGGGATTGCTGACCTCTAGATTTAGCTTTTTCTATTGCAAGTGCTATCCATGTGAGTGTGTGTGTGTGAAGTTTTTATGCTTACTAAGAACACAGGATCTTGACTTGTTTGTTTTGTGTTAGTTTATTGTAAACAACCATTTGTTGTAAATTGTTATTGGCATTAAATTATAATTTATGATTTTCAAATCCAAAACATTCTCTGCTTTTTATGTTTTAAAGCCTGTAAGCTATCTCTGTATTTATAAGTTTCTTGCAGCGAGCTTTGGTTCACAGAGAATAACAGTAAACAGAAAATGCACCAGGGTTAAATAAAAACACACACACACACACGCACACACACACGCACACACAAGCCCCATGTATATATGCTTGGAATGCTCAGAGGAGGATTTGTTTAGGGACTTCAGTTAGTTTTAAGTTTATAGCATTTAAAGAAAGTTTTTCTTTTCATGCTGAGTTAGAACAAAAGATCTATCCAAAGATTGAATTGGACAAAAGAGGAGGGTTGGGATCGAGAAGCTTGTTCTATGTGGAATTGAGGAGATTTTTTTTTTTTAAAGGAAAAAAAAAAAAGCTGCTAAACATGGCGACTCTTTCCCTTTAAGTCTCTAATTTATTTTTTTTCCTTGCGGTTCCCCCCCTTCCCAACCCTCCCTTTTATTTTTCCTTTAATCTGATCGTAGTTCGCTCCGTTCCTTCCCCACCACCCCTGCCGGGGACGGGCGGGGAAAGACCCAAAGGCGACCCGGAACGACAGCGAGAGCTGCGGAGCCGCCCGCGGTGCCAACCCCATCTCGGGAAAGGTCTTCTTCACACACACACCCCCTCTTCCTCCTCCTCCTCCTCCCTCCCCGCCGCCGCTCTCCCCAAACCTCCCCCGACCCCGCCGGGAGAGCGGCGGCGGGGGGCGGGGGGCCGCCGGGCGCGGAGGGGGCGCGGAGGGGGCGCGGAGGGGAGGAGGCGGCTCTCCCAAGTTCAGACAAAAGCGGAGGGTTGGGGCGAGAGAGGAGGCGCTTGGCGGGCGGTGCCAGCCCGCCCGTGGGGCTGGCGCGGCCGGGCAGCCCCCGCAGCCCGCGGGGCTCGCCCGTGGGGCCGCGCCGCCGGCGGCCGGGGAAGGGGCGGGGGGGATGGGTGTGTGGGAGGGAGGGTGGTGGTGGGTGGGTGAGTGGGTGGGAGGGGAGCGCGCGGGGGGGCCCGCGGAGCGCTCCGCGGCCGCGGGGGCGACGCGTGGGAAAGTCCGCGGCGGGGTCGGATGAGCTCAGCCAACATGGCGTCCCGGCCCTGCCGGCGCCCGCCCGCAGCCGGGGGGGGCCGCGCCTCCCCCCGCTCCCGCGGGGTCCCCGCGGCGGGCAGCGCCCGGGGGGCGCCGGGCCGGCCGGCGGGAAGGGCTGCCGGGGCCGCCGGGCGCAGCTTCCCCCGCAGCCGGGATCCCATCTGCATGTAAATGACCTGTGGAAGCATCTTCCCCCCCGTGCGAGCGCGGCTCAATGGCCATTGAAGCGGAGTCAGACCTACCCCGGGGTGTTATATTTAGGGTCTGCGCCTGCAGAGCCAGCGGGATCCTCGGGAAGGTGCCTTAAAAAGCAGGGGGGGAAAAATAAAGAGAGCCAAGGGAAAGCGAGAAAGGCAGGAAAAGGGAAGGAAAAAGAAAGGGGGGATGTTTCGAGGCGCTCCGTAACCGCCGCCGCCGATAACGAGCGGGATGTAGAAATGGAGATGGATTTTATTTGTATTCTTTTTTTTTTTTTTTAATTAAAACTTTAGTGGGTCCTGGGGATCGTGCTCGCTTCGCTTTGCTTTGTAGAATGGAAAGAGATACACGGAGAAAATCAGGCCTTGTCAGGATTTATTGAAGTTGGGTTTAAAAAACGTGCTTCAGATGATTTTTCCCATTTTCTCAGATTTCAAAGGCTCCCCGCAGTGCGGCTGCCTAATTAATGGTGAAATTCAACTAAATCTAATTATGCAGTAATTTTAAAGCAGTTAGTCCTGGGCGCTGCTTTGTAATAGGAACCCAGTTTTTAAAGTTTGCTTAATGTGTTGGTTTAGGGAGCTGGGGAGGAGAGGGGTGTAAGAGACAGCGCTGTGGGGTTTATTTTTTCCTCTCCCCCCCACCCCCTTCTTTTTTTCCCTTTTGTAAAGGAAAGAAATGCAAAATATAAACCCAAAACACCCGGCGAAAGGCAAGGAGAGAGGCTGTGTTCGCCGCCGTATGGGATGCGGGTATCGGGTGAGAAGCACCAGCGAAAGTGTAAATAACACAGTAGTTAATAGGGACCATAAAGGTATTCCTGGCCTGCGGATTTCCAAGTGCCAAGCTGTTTTAGAGAGGATCTTGAATCCTGCGGTAATAAAGGGGCAACGGAGACACACAGCGTCTCTTCTTGGAAAATAGAAACCAGATTTCTGCTATTGAACATCTATTGTCATTAAGAGGAGAGGCTTGTGCTCGCGAAGTTATAAATCTTATCACCCTTTTGATAACACAGTTGTAATCAGTTAGCATCGCATTCAAACCCAATTGTAAAACTGCCTAATTTAATATGTCATACATGTCATTAAAACTTTATTTTTTCCCCCCTTCTCTTTTTTCCCCCCTCTCTCTACCCATCCCCCCCTCCCCCTCCCCATTCCCCCCCCCCCCCCCCCCCAGTAAAATGTCAACAGATCTGGCGTGGTAACGTGCAGCAGGGAGAGCTCGGGGTGGCTGTGCGGCTCGGGGGGCGAGCCCGGGGCTCCGCTGAGGAGGGCTTGCCTTCTTCCCACCTAGGTAATCGGAAGCGTTTATATCATATTAGAAGAAAATTAGATTATAAAAATTAATAAAAATAGAGGGGGGGTGGGAGACAAGGGAGAGGCAAATGAAATCCTTCTCCTTCCTTCACAATTGCAATCGCTCAATGAAGTTCTTTGAAAGAAACTTGTCTTATGATTAGCTAAGCAAACACATCTGCTTTCCTAGTTTGGGCTTAGCTAATTATCAAAACAAAGGGGCCGTTTCTTCTTCTACCTTGCTGGAAAGAAGATGTTATTTCAGGAGTCCTGTCCCTCCTCCCACCCCACCCCCCCCCCCCCCCAGACCCTACCCCAGCTCTTCCCAGCGAAGCACCACGCTCGTTTTATTGGGATTACCGATGGGGAAATGAGTTTGCGCACTTCTCTTCCTAATGTTAAGCTTTATCTTTACCTTCCTTGGAACAATATTTTTCCAACCAAATGTCCCTGCGGCGGGGCGGAGGGTGGAGGTGGGGTGGGAAGGGGAAGGGAGGAGGGGGAAGGTGGTTTTGAATTGCGGACCAACTTCGCAGCTATTTGAATCAAGCCTGCACTCGGTTGATTTTAGTTGACAGAGCGTGTGTTGAAGCTGAACTCTATAATTTGCACTTCTGTTCTTTTATTAGAGCTGGACAACGAACTAATGAGCTTTTCCCCAGCACAGTGTCACTTGTATTTATTTTCTTTTGGAAACTTTTAGATAGAAGAAGTGTTCTTGAATAAGGGCAGAGGCGGGGGGAAGGTTTCGCGTGGTATTTTTGTTTGTTTGTTTGTTTCCTGGAGGTGCGGGGAGCCAACCCTGTGCTTGTGTGGATGTGCGCGCGTGTGTGTGTCTCCCCGTCCCCCCGCGAAAGGCGACCCGCGGGGTATTAGAGGAGGATAAGCTCCGAGCTAGATGTGAAATCCGGGCGGTGCTGTCCTTGGCGTGACTCGGGTGGTGGGAAGATAACGCAGGGGCGATCCTCGCAAGACATCCGAGGGAAAAAAAAAAAATCATAAAGAAATAGCTGCTCCCGAGGCGGAGGTTGCGCGGTGCGGGGCGCTGCGGGGCGCTGGGCGGCGAGCGGCGTGAACCCCAGATCCCTCAGATCTCTCCAGGAGCGGGTTGACTTAATAAAAGCAGGAGGTGGCTTTAAGAATGTACCTGAGAGACAGTGGAGGAAGGGATTTTTTTATTTTTTTTTTTTTAAGAAAAATAGGTTTAAATATATATATATAAGAGAAAGTGAGAAAAAGCCCAGAGGAAGGATTTCCACACACACAAAAAGCGGGGCGAAATGTTTGTCACTACGTGCCCACCAACGCGTGAAAGTGCGTACATTGCTCCGAGCCTGCTCTACCCCTGTGAGTCCTGAGATATTTTGAATTTTGATTCCAGTGTGTTTTCTTTGAACTGGGCCTTTCGGTTTATTAAGGCAGGAAGAGGAACTCCGCGATCCTCTTTGAAACACGCTTGGTTTAACTATTTTACACAAGTTTGCCCAGGTCCCTGGAGATTCTCCAGTTGAAGAAGATTGAAATTAGAGTTAAAAGCCGGCGGGGGGGGTGGTGGTGGTGGTGGTGGTGGTAAGGGGGTGGAGGGCGAGTGTGAAAGAGGGTGATGAATCTATTGTAAATGCTGTCCTGTATTCTGATGTGTTGGTGAACGGAACAGAAATACGCGTCGCCCTGTTTGATCCATGCGCACGCATCTGCGCGTATGCGGGTGTATGTCATATACTCTCTATATGTATACATGCACACACATATATAGGGCACGATTAATATTCTGAGAAACGCGGGAGAAAAAGCTGGTGTTTAGCGGCCTTATGGAGAAGAGCACACTGACTGTTTCCCAGCAGCTTTACTCCCAAACTTTGCCTTTTCTTTTGTTTTCTTTTCTTTATTCTTTCCCCCCCCCTTCTTGTAAATTGCTGTTAACGTGTGTCTTTATGTTCTATCTATAACTAGGATGTAATCAGGCGCCCCATGTCTCTCCCTAAAAGCATTTAATAAATGTCTATTAAAGCGCTACAAATGTAAGATAAATTTAGTGGCGCTGCTGTCTCCCTGTATCCAAACGGTAATGATGGATTTATCAACAGGGATTCGCCTTCAGCGCAGTGAGAGAGATTTACTCAACAAATAAGTCGGAAAAGCACCCACCCAAATACAATCATTTATACGGAAACTGATTTCTTTACAGCACCACAGATTCGAGGGAACGTACCGCTTATTGCCTTTTTTTTTTTTTAGTCGCTTTTTCTTTTCTTTTCTTTTTTTTTTTTCCTACCCCCGTCCTCCTTTTATTTCCCCCCTTTTTAACATAATCAGTGAGCTGGGAGCATGTGTCTGTCTCTGTTTTGGGAGCGTTTGCCTGCTTATTGCTAGTGGAAGCTCCCAGACTCCATCAAACCCGGATCAATGCCTGGTTTCTCAGCATCACCCTCTCCCTTCTCTCTCCCCCCAGCCCCAACCCCCCTTCACTTATTTCTTTTCCTTCAGCCCCAAAATGTCGACGATATGTGTATTCGGTATCAAAAGTCGTCGAGTTTCGGAGTCCAAGATGGATGATAAAAGGGGGGGAAATTGTCTCCGAATTATCTGTGTGTCGCTTCCTAAGTGCTTGCGAGCGGCTCTTCGGAGCCACACCGCCCCGGAGAGATGCTGCCCACCTCTGCTGAAATTTCTCTCTCCTTTTTCTTAGCCCTTGCTTTGAACCCTACCCATTAGCCTGTATGCGAATAAAAGGAATGAACTCAGAAAGAACCACCATTCATTGTTGAATTCAGCACTGTTAAAAAAAAATTACTGAAATGCAGCCACATAGCGCCCTTAAGATTATTTCCCTTTCCTAGAAAGTAGCTGCTAACCTCAGATTTCTCCTCCCCCCTCCCCTTCCCTAGTCTTATTTCCCCCCTTGACCACATCTTTCTCCGATTCTCCTTGGGAAAAAAAAAAAAAATCATGTGCTGATTTGATGGAGTCCTTTAAACAACGGGCATGCAAGAGCTGTGTTCATTCTGAAGCATTAACCCTATTTTCTGAATTTCCTTCCTTTCAAATAGCTGCTCGTATTTTACTATCCTGGATCCCAGATTTAAACATCCGCGCTTCCAGGAGCTTGTTAGATATATCTATATTTTAATTTAATTTGATTTGATTTGATTTCGGTATTGTACTTAAAATAACAATAAATAAACCCGAGAACTTGTGTTTTCCTTTGCAGAGAGTTTTTTATTCTTCTCTAGAAATTTCATTGAGATGTCTCTGTACTTTGTTTGTCAGTTATCTTTGTTCCTTTTAAATAAAGGGCTTTTAAATGGACTTATTGCTCC
Organism: Phalacrocorax carbo; assembly: GCF_963921805.1. NCBI lineage: Eukaryota > Metazoa > Chordata > Aves > Suliformes > Phalacrocoracidae > Phalacrocorax > Phalacrocorax carbo. The sequence continues at coordinate 6,048,834 of NC_087519.1, read as the reverse complement.
CAGCGTGGGTTCTTCTCTCTAAATGTTAGAAAATTGTGCCATCTACCCGCTATTCTAAGTACTGTCACACTCAGAGACCTCCAAGGACCTTCCAGCCCCAACTTCAATACAACTGTGTCAAAGGGTGCCTAGTAGCGAGAGGAGAAAGGTTTGCGTGGATTTTACAGATTTCCAGCCTGAATCGCTCTCTGAAGCGCCAAAATGACCTGCAAAGATGCAGTTGGCTTCCTTTGATGGCTGGCTCTCCGGCCCCAACTCCAACCCAAGCCTTTGCAGGAACTAATGAAGCCTCCCTGCCTTAGCTGCATCGCACTTTCTCTCCAGTGCATAGTTTTCCTGCTAATTTTAGACACGAAAAGTGTGGGTGTGCGGGGAAAGAGGAGGGGGAGGCAGTGACTCTTCTGTCGGTTGTTTTTTTTTTTTTTTTTTTTCAAAAAAGAAATAGATATTTATAGCCACGGCCTCTAATGATGAAAATATATTGTTGTTAATTGAAAAAAGAAAAAAGTTCGCTTTTGGGGATGGTTCTGGCTGATTAGCTAGGGATGCTGCTGGCTGAGTTTCCAAGTGAGGGATGAGGAAAAGAGAAATGTATATAAACTTTACAGGCCTTTTTATCTCCACCCAAATACTTTGCACAGTAACCGAGTTCTACCCCCGTAGCCGGACTGGAACACTATTGTTCAGGTTTAAAATCACATTTTGAAATCTTTCTTGCTCGTGGGTAAATAGAAATAGTTGGGAGGGTGTCTTTATTTTTTTTTTCTTTTTCCCCTAAAGAATAAAATGAGGAGTGCCTTCTAAATCAGTTTAAATGGACTATCAGTTTCCAAGTTTATGGTGTAGTTGCATGTCTTCGAAATTATTTTTGCAGCCCTTAGGAGTATTAGGAGAGAATTGCGGGTGGCGGCTGAGTATTTATGGGTGGGGGAAAAACCAGTGGTAAGCTTAGTGACTTTTATGACTTGTTTCACACTGTTCGAGAAATGGAGTTTTAAGCAACATACAATTAAAACTATATTGCTCTTTGGATAAGTTCCAAGAAACTCCAGAATCAATTAGTTTAGATCCTTGGATACTTGTTGCTAATATATATATATATATCAAAGTGTAAAACCGGCCGGCCAAGGACAGCTCTGCTCCAGATGTAATTTTTAAAGTCCCTGCTATATAGACCAGACAGGCTGCACAGGCTCGCTTCTCCGATTTCTCATTTTGCATTTATTCCTGTCGGAATATCGAGGCATCACAGAACCATTTTTCTCTCCCTTTTCCCGTGCGTTCCCCTGCTCGTTCCCTTTCGGGCTTTTTGGGCAGCTTCGCGATTTGATGTGAGTTCCCCCCCCTCCCCGTTTGATTCTTCCCAGTGTCTTTTTAACCATTCCGGTGACTATTGCTATTTGACAGGTACTAGGGTTAAAACTTTATCCTCCGCTACCCACAAACTACCGCCCCGCAGGCGAAGCCAGATTCAGCCACTCTTAATTCCCAGGTTTAAAGATAATCCTAATTTTGAAAGCGGCTTCACCAGCCGCTCTCGTCCCTTGATCACCAACTCTTTAGTCATCTCAAGTGCGATCTTCCCCCCTTCCCCATTTTTTTCCCTTGCCCGAGAGGCTTTTCCACACCGCTTTTCTGGGAGCTGTGGTTCGCCGTGGGAGTGGGGCAGCTCCCCATTCGCCCTCCGTTTCTTCCCCACAGATCATTGTCTGTCCCTATTCTTTGCAACGTTTGTTTTTCTGGACGAGAAAGTCGCCACCGCTTGTAGATGTAATGGAGTCCACTCGCAGGTTTTCCTTCCTACATAATCTAATCTCAGCCAAGAAGTTTCTGCCTTAACTCCTGCAACATTACTAATTAACGACCCCTGGAATTTAGCTGGGCAGTGACCTAAAATTTCATCCTCTCGGCTCCCAGTTGCTCTTAGCCTTAAAAAGAAACTGAAAAAAAAGAGGGGGGCCCCATAATAATAACAATAATAACAATAATAATAATAATAATAATTATTATTATTATTATTATTATCTGGGAGAAGCATATGCGAAATATCTTACGGGAAAAGCCTTAAAAGAGATATTGGACAGCCAGACTAGTTTTACACTGACTCTGAATGAAGCTCAAGGGAGGAGGCAGAAGAAGGGCTGCCATCCAGCAAAGTTTGCTGGACTTTATTCAGATTAAACTCGATCTTTCCCTCGTTGAAGCCAACAGCGAACTTGTACAACAGGAGGCAGGTCAGAGCACATCACGCTGCCCATATTGTCTCCTGAAACAGGGGGAGAACCTTGCTACCTTCTTCAGCTGCCTTTTAAAAATGATATTTTTATTATGATCCACGCCTGATAGACACCCCCTTGCCCGCTCCTGTTTTGTACTTCCTATTCCCTTTATAGGAGGATGATTCATTTTGCACTGTCACTATTTCCAGTTTTGTGGATTTACTGATGTGTTACTTAAAAGGGGAGGGGGGGGGGAAAGAAAGAAGTACACTATTCCTACCCCAAAGGTCTCATTAGCCTCCGCTGGCTGCTTTTAAGACAGCAGCTCGCTCTCTCTCCTCCAGCTGAATTTGTCCAACCCCTTCATCTTCTCATGTTTTATTTCGAGGTTTCACTGAAAAACATTCAATCCCAGAAAGGTCAGCTTCTCCCCGCTCCACCGTCCCCGCAGCCCCGACGTGCCCTCCCTCCTCCCTTCCGAGCGGGGCTGCTGGAAGCTGGCAGCCCCCGGGAGGCGGCGGGGCTGCCCCGCGCAGCCCCCGCGGGGAGGCCGCTTCCCGCCGCCCCGGCCCCGCATCGGCCCCCGGGGCGTCCCCGGCCGGAGCCCCCGCACCCCGCCAGCGCTGCACAGCCCGCAAACCCCCTCCGCTCTTTATCTCCTAGCAAGGCTCCGGCGAGAGGATTATTGTTATTATTATTGTTATTGTTATTATTATTATTAAAGGCGATATTCAAATGGCTCCCTGTTTGTCCTCGCCACCAGTGTGTTTCAGAGCGATTATCTCATATCTTCCCCACAGAAGTAAGCTATCCCTCAGCCCTGGGTCATGCATTGATCTCTCTGCAATGTAACAAACGGCCGGGTTAATTTTCCCTCATTACCATTTCCATAGCTCAGGCTCCACACGCAGGACCGAGCCCTCCAGCCCGGAGCCCGCCTGCCGCTGTGTGCGGCTCCCGGCCGGCCACGGACACGCGGACGGACGCACGGACACGCACATGTGTCGTGACAGCACCCCAAATCCCCGCTTCAAGCGCCCCCAGCAGCGTGGGGCTGCCGTTCTCTCCCCTGAGTCACCTCGCCTAACCCCCCCTCTTTGTACGGATTTGGGGGTTTCTTTAGGGTTGGATTATTTTTAAACGTTGTTCTACTCGCTATAAAGTAGAAGGATTTTTTTTTTTGCTCACCCCGTTTACTTCTTAATCTTTTTTTTTTTTCTTGAGTCTTTTCATTCACTGGTTGCAAAAGAAAAGGGGGTTGGTCAACACCAAAATGGCAAAGTTCAGCTTGGAGAGAAAAAAAAAAAAAACCCTCCAGCTACCTACAAAGGGGCTCAGGGCTTTGTAATGGCAGAAAGAAACAAAAATGAAAAGAAAATTGCAGTTGAGGCTAAAGTGTGAGAGTGTGTTTGTGTGTATGTATATCTGTGTGTATTTTTAAAGGTTTCTTTGAACTGCCTTTGTGCTGACTAGGCAAAGCTCCTTGCCAATGCTAGTCACGGTTTAAGGAACTTTGAGTTAACCTCTTATATCGAATGAATCTTTTCATTTGGAAACCAATAAATCTCAATCTCTAGCCACCTTTTGTAGAACAGGCTGGGGCTTACCAAGGCAAGGCTGAAGCTTATAATAAAGAAGAGATAAAGTTTGCCAAAGTTGGTTGGGTTTTTTTTTTTTCTTCCCCTTCTTCTTCTTCCTCTTCCTCTCTTGTAAATAAAAGTTTTGGAGGCGGCAGCATTTGGAAGCAATCCGGAGAAGGACTTGGATCTATGCATTGTTTCACAGTAAGCCTATTTACTTAAATAGAGTCTTCAGGGATTCAAACACGAAAATGATTTATAGTTTTCCAACAAGTCATTATTTTGGTCAGTTGTTGAGGGTGGGGTTGTGGAAAAGGAGGGGGGGCCATACAGTCTAATAATCGATGTGTGTCTATGGAAAGTGAAAAGGGAGGGGTGGGGAGGGGAGGGTTCTGCAGATAAGTAGGGTTAACACTATAAACATTACAGACAATTGAGTTTTCCCATCTGAGCCGGCGATGGGGAGAAAAGGGGTCTTCACATTTATCAGGCATTGGAGAGAGTTGGGGGGGTGAATGAGTGGGTGGGGGAAAAATACATTTCTCAAATCAATTTGGAGTCACTCCTTTGGTTTCTGACTCGCACTTTTGCATATTGGGTATAAATTCTTTGAAGTACTTTGAAATCCAACGTTGCGCCTGGTTTTTGGATGGGAGATGTGACCACACGAATCGATGTTTTCATTTATTTTTCAGTACTTATCTCCTGTCTAGTCTCCCTCGCCCTCTCGCTGCTTATGCCATATTTATACGTGTGTATACATTATATACGTATTATATCTATAATGCCCCTGTAGACATCTTTTTTAAAAAAATAATTTGCAATTTCTCTTTCACGGAGGCGCAGTTCGCTTCTCAACCCCTCTCTTTATCCTGCGTTATTTCAAGACGCTGTCTTCTTGCCGTCTCCAAATTGTTCCCATCCAGGAGTTATTAATTACTCTTACAAGGCGGGAGATTCTTAACTAATAACAAAGTTGTAAATTACCACCTTCCCTCAAATATTTCTCATTTGTCAACCCTGATTGATTTGATTAATATTCCACCGGCTGAGATCATTTCAAGTTGCACTATATAATCAGCAGCACCAGGCTGCTCAGCAGAGTTGCTGCTTTCGGAGAAGATTTCTCTCCAGCCCTTAAGCCGAAGTGTATTTTGCATTTTCTCCAAAGGAGGTAAACGCGGACCTATCGCTTAAAGGACTTTAAGGCGCAGAGGCTGAATACGGTGTCGGGAAATAAAATGAACCAAGCGTGTCTGTTTGTTTAAAAAAGAAAAATCATGATGAAAAAAAAATTAGAAAAGAAAAAGGAACGAATGATAAACATCCCCCCTCCGTGTAAGCCTGGAAGAAAACACGACGGGCTCTAGCCCTGCTTGCGAGGCTGGTTTCAGCCCTCGCCTGAACTCTCCACCGACCCTCCTTGCCTTTGCACCCAGCCTGTCACATTGCCTGGAATAAACCCCCAGCACCTGGATTTATGCTTTGCTTGTGGCCTCAGACACACAGAAATAATAATAATAGCGCGTAAATTACCCCCTTCCCTCCGCCCCAAAATGATAGTCAATAAACTTGTCTTTAGCCCCTCTCGCTCCACCGCGAGTGGGAGCGGGTTTTGGTTCAAAACCATCATATTGCCTTAATTACGTGACCGTAAATAACGGCGCGGCCAGCACTTTTCTCTGCTTTTAAGAAAAAAAGAAAGAGTCATCTGGGTGAGCTTTCTTCCCAGTGCCAGAGCCGAGCCTACGCGCCCCGCTGCGCATATGCGCAGCGCACACCCACCGACCCCTATATAAGCTATAACGTGGAAATGACTATATATACCCGTGACCCCCGCCCGCCTGAGCTCGGGTCCCGGCTGCTGTCCTTGCAAACCGTCGGCAGCCGCTCCCTCCGCCAGCACTCGAGTTTTAATCTTAATTATATTAAGTGAAGTAGCGGGCTCGCCGTGGAATTGAACGTGATGCATGACGGCTGCCTGTTCCACGATCGATCGCGAATATCGCCGTTTCCCCCGCTTCCCCCCCCCCCCCCCCCTCGATATTCACAATACACCTTATCTGCGGCCGGGGTTGGTGGGGTGGTTTTTTTTTTCTTGTGTGTAAATGTAAAAATGAGAGACTAGAGTGAAATAACATTCCGCCCAGTCACCTGCAATTCAATATGCACACAAGACACACCGATGTATATGAGACGATTTTAATTATGATTAGAAAACACACTCTGAGCAAGAGAATAGATTTGGAGGGAGGGGAGGGGGGGGGAAGGGGGGGCCGGAGGAACATTAATGAAATCTTTCCCCGCGATACTAAAAGAAACAAGTGGTTGATACAACGGAGGTGATTTGTCACCCAACTCCAAAGGGGGGTGGGCGATCGGATCTGAGCATCAGTCCTTCCACCACCACCACCACCCCGCCCCCCCCCTAATCTCTTTGAAGCAAATGATATGCCATGATGCCTGCCTAACAGGCAGAGCCTCAGACCACGCCTTTGCCGGGCTCTTCCACCCCGGCACTGCCGCCGCCCCCCCCCCCCCCGCCCTCCCGCGGCTGCGGGGCGCGGAGCGGCGGCGAGCCCGGCCGCCGACGTGCGGCACCGGCCCGGAGCAGCGCCGTGCTCAGGCCTTAAGTAGATTGTGTTTGTGCACATGAAACCTTTTGTCTCGGCCCGCGGATCGCCGGCCTTTTCAAACACAGCCGAGAAACAGTTCAGGGTCACTGGCAATTTCCAGTCCCGGTGACAGGAGGGGACACACACGCACACACACTGGCAGAGGTGACCCTGGGCAGTTTATCGCCTTTGGAGCCGGAGAGGATGCGGTGGAGGTGCGGGGCGGCCCCGGGAGCTCTGCTCGGGGGCCGGCCAGGAATCCGCCCTCGCCCCGGGGCTGCCCTCCGCAGCCTCCTCCCCGCATCCCCCGGGTCCAGGGTGCCCTCCCCCTGCCCAGGGACTCCGGCCCCGCCGCCCGCCCCGCAGCCCCCTGCCCGCCCCGCGCCGGTGCCGTGCAGTAGCCGGCTATTTTTCTCAGGATGTGACTTCCAAGTGCCATAATCTGTAGGAGTGTGAATCTGTTCTCGTTATGTTTGTCCCTTCGGTATTTCTACAGGCTTTTTTTTTTTTTTTCCCCTTTCTTTCTTCCCCCCCCCCCCCTTTTTTTTTTTCGGTATAAATTAACTCCGACTGAAACCACCAGATTGTTCCGAGGAGACTACCTCCTTAATGACTTCATCTCCAAAAGTTGACTGACACTCTAGCGAACTGCCAACACCTGTTTCCCAGCACCCAGACTCCAGAACCCACCAGACCTCGTAAATTTAGCTTCTCCCTTCTTCTCCCCCCCCCCCCCCCTTAATAGATGACGTGAATATCTAAAGGGAAGGGGGAGGGGGAGATGGAACTAGGTCACATTTGAAACTTTTTCTTTTTCATCTTTTCTGAGGGAAATCTGGAGATAAAAGGGCCGGACACCTCCTGCCCATCCCTGCGGGGTGCCCGGGGCTGGTGGCAGCCCCGGGGTCGGGGTCGGGCTGCAAGGCTGGGGGCTGCCCGCGGGTCCTGCTTAGGCTGGGTTTAGGTGCAAAGCTCAGCCCTGGCCGGCAGGTCTCCGGGGCTGTAACCGCGACCCGAGCCCATCCTCCTCCCCCTCCTTTGCCTTTTCCCGGGGATGCTCCAGTCTCGGGCTCTTTGGTCCCACTTGGGCTCCGCATCCCTCCCCAGCCCCGGGGCATCGGGCCTGATCCGGCCTAGCTGCAAGGCCGGGCCCAGGGGACAGGGATGGGGCCGGGAAAGGAGCCACCCGTGGCAGCGAGGCAGGGCCGGAGGGGCTGCCCCGGGAGGGGAGGAGGAGGATGGCAGCGGGCATAGCTCCATCCCGGGGGTGCCGGGGCAGGGGATGTGGCGATGCCCTGTTCCCCGGGGCCGCCTGGGCACTGCCCGGCCCCGCGTCGTTCCCCGCACGGGTTTTAGAGGTTGGCGCTCAGGAGAAAGAGGAAAAAAATATTTTGTCAAAGAGGGGAAATCTTTTCCAGCTGCAGCCTTGCGGAGAGGCTGCGGAGCAGACGGGCCGTGCGGCGGGGAGCCTGCGGGAACAGGCACCCCGAGCCTCGCTGCCCCCGCTCCGCCCCAGACAGGGGCTGAAGCCGACCCCCGCCTCTCCGTGCTCACCGGGCAGGAGGGCTCTGCCCTCCGCCGCCGCCCCCTCCTTGGGTCATATCCCTCCTCCCAAACCTCCCGCCCTGCCCGGGGGAGCCTTTGCGACCGGGCCTGGAGCCCAGCGCAGGAGGAGGGCGAGGAAAGCCCCGCCGTGCCCTGTGGCATCTCTGCAGGATGCTCCTTCATCCCGGCAACATCTCCCGCCTCCCCCCTCATCGCTCCAGGGGAGCTGCACACCCCGAGAGGAGCCAGCCCGGAGCACCCCGGGCACCGGGGTTACGTGTCCTGGGGAAAGATTTTTTTTGAGGGGGTGGAGGTGGTGGGGTGCTGGGGCACGGTAACTTTGCAGAGGTCTCCATCCTGAGTGGAAACCCCCGGCTCTCCTGGAGGATCCCACCTCCCTTCACACACACAAAGTTTGAAGTTGTCTTCTCTAGAAAAGAGCCTCCTGAAATTAATAGGCTGCAAACATAATTAATAGGTGGAATATGCAAAACGTTTGCGGTGTTTAAAAGGCTCATGGCAGATCCGCGTGTCTGTGCGAGATACTGAGATGTTGCAAGTGCTGGATATTAATGGGTAGGTTTTACGTAGCTTAAAAAAAAAAAAAAAAAGAAAAGAAAGAAAGAAAATAAAGAAACCAGGTTTTCTTTTTCTCACTTCTCGCTCTCCCTCTCTCTAATCCAGGAATCATTAACAACCCCCTCTGGCTACATGTTTTGCATCAGTGAAACATTATGACATAGTTGTAATACAAACTCCGCTGACTTGCTCTGCATCTTGTGGTAGAAAACGCAATAGCAATAAAAGCATTTTTTAAAAAAGACTCCGGGCATTAAGTTGTCTACCTGAAATACTCTTTTCTTAACAAAAAAAAAAAAAAAAAAAAAGAGGGGAAAAAAAAAAAGAAAAAAATAAAGCAAAGGGGTAGATCGGGCCGGGGGGAACGAGGCAACTTCAGCCCGTGGGATCCGCTGTCCGCACCGGCCGGGAGGAATTTCTTTTCAATCTTTTCTCCCTCCTGGTTTCACTCTCCTCTTTTTTTCCATAATTCTGAGTGTTTTTCATCATTTCTGGGTCTCGCTGCATCCCCCCGCACTGCCCCTTCGCACACCCGGCTCTTAACAAACCCGGACCGGGGACATTATCTCCCCGTAATATTAATTGTCAAAAGCAGCCTTTCCTCAATTATCTCTCTTCCACCTGTCGCAGCTGTTGGGTTATATTGTTCCCGGTAGAAATTCTCGCTGGAATAAAAAAACAGCGCGATTTTTCTCTTCTTTTCTGCGTTCTTTGGAAGAATCCGATCGTGCCACCGCCGGCCGGGGCCCGGCCGCTCCGCACCTCTCAATTTTCTCCATTACTCATTAACTAATATTCGCTACTTTCTGGTAAAGTCAAATGGCTCTTAACAGCTCTTTATATTCCGGAATAACATGTGGATACTCTTAATCAATACTTAATAGCACGTTTCATGCTAAACAACTGCCGCGGGTGCTGGCGGCAGCGATTCTCTGTGAACGGGAGGGCGCGGAGGAACGGGGGGATGTCTGCCCTCCGGAGTCACCCAAAGCCAGCTCTGGGAGATGGGGACTCCCCTGTCCGTCGCCCCTTTCCCCCCTGCCTGTGCCGCTGGTGGGGACCGAAAGAGACCCCCCCCAGTCCCCACGTCCCCGCGCACCCACCGCCTGCGCGCCGGCCCGCGCTGGGATCCGCGGGCGCTTTGGGGCGGGCCGGAGGTGCGTGTCTGTGTGTCTGCCTTTCTTTTTGCTTTTTCATTTTTTAAAAAATAATTTCCCAAAAGAGTCCTCCGAGTGCTGACACTATTTCGACACTTTACGTTTTCCTCTTCTTCTTTACATTTACTTATTCACCGCTTATTATTCCCTTAAGAGATGCGGGAATTTCGGACTGTATCAGCTCAGGCTGGTGGCTTTTTCACCATTTACTTTTGTTTTTGTTTTGGTTTTTTTGTTTGTTTGTTTCCTGAGGAAAACAAAGAGATTTTAAAATATAAAAGGATCCCGAGAAATGCCATAGTTATAGGTGCTCATTATAGTTAAAGAAATTACTCTGCCTCCCTAGTGCCATTTTGATCATCCAAAACCAAGTAGTTAAATGCCCTTTCCCCCCCCCCCCTTGCAGAAATTGCGGCAGGCGCTGCCTGCGCGCCCGTGTCAGAGCCGGTGGAAAGCGATCCTTCGATTTTGCTCATTTTAATTGAGTGTGCAAGTCTGCCGTAGTTGTTTGCGTTACAGGACACTTCTAAGTTCAATCTCCCTGAAAGCTGAGGCACCATTATAAAAAGAAAAAAAAAAAAAAAAGGAAAGAAATGGAAAAAAAAAAGTCTTAGAGGGAGGACGAGAAAAACTATCTGTTATTTTTTACAGCTTCCCTGAAACCTTGCGGTTTGTGTTACCCCGTAAAACGGTGCCCTCTGCTTCTGCCTTCCCCGCCGGCTCCCCACGCGTGGCCCCGTGGCGGGAGGGCCTGCCGCCCGCGCCCCGCAGTTGCGCCCCGCAGTTGCGCCCTGCAGTTGCGCCCAGCGCAGCGAGGTGGCGACAGGGAGCGCGGCCCGGCGCGGCGGCGGCGCGGGGCGGGGGGGCTGCGCGGCGCCCCGCGGGTGCGCAGCGGGCGGCGACCCCCGCCGCAAATAACCCTCATCATCATCAAAAATTAGATATTTATAAAAGAAAGCCCGGACGGCTGCAGCTACCCACGCTCCGACCCCCACCCCCCCAAACCGCTGCTTATTAACGCGGGAGCACCCACCTTCCGCACCCGCGGACACCCCGCGCTCCCTGCCCTCCCCACCTCAGCCCTGGCCCCTGGGTCCCCTCCCGCCCCCCCTTGCCTTGCGCGGCCGCGGAGCTGCGCAAGGCCCCGGGAGCGGGGAGCTGGCTTCCTCCCGGGGCGAATCGGGCCCCTCTGCTCCGTTTTTTTTTGGGGTGGGCACCACTATTTTAGCAGACAGGGGGTGACGTCCACGGCATGGGGTGAAAGCAAAGGAGGGGGAATAACCTGGATAGTGTGTTTAAAATAATTCCCCCCCTCCCACAGCTTTGCCCCCCGAAAGGGAGCTGCTGCCGCTGCGCTCCGGTCGCGGGTCTATTAATCAACGCCTGTTATTGGCAATAGTTTTATAAAGGAAAATACTCCGGAAACCTGAACGCGGGGGCGTTAAAGCTCCTACGCAGGTGAATCCCCAGCACGGCAAGCAAAGGCAAACCGGCCAGTTCTTATGTGGCCAGGGAAGTTCCTGAGCGCTTTGGCGACCAGCGTCATGTCGGACTGCGTTTCTGTGATTTAGGTTTTTGTTTATGGCCTCTAAAACAGAAAAAAAAAAATCTTTTAGGGGTCGGTCTAGACTTTCCCTACGATACCTGCAACCTTCTGCGAAATGATAGGTTGTAGACTTGAGAAAAATAATGCCTTAATGGTGTATGAAAAACACTCAGGGAGCTAAGTAGCTCCGAGATACCTTTTCCTTTTTTTTTTTTTTTCTTTTTCAAATTTTATTTTTTCCCCATATTTTAAACAGCTGTGGTGGGAGTGCGAGGAAGAAACGGAGAGAAGACAAATATTTACTGCTAACCCAGTGTTAATTTCCACCTCTCAGGGCGTGGGCACGACATGTATGATCATACATGATGCTTCATCTCTGTCCTGGTCTTCCTCTGTCCCCCGCCACTTTCTCACCTTTTCTGTAACTTTCGGAGCCTGGTGCGTTGATTTTCTTTTTATTATTGTTTTTAATCTCCGCGTTAGGCACACAGGTTCCCCATGCAGGTCAGGTCATTAGGAATGTTAACGTCGAGACAAAGAATTATAAACACGATCTCCAAGTCTCTCTCAATTCATTTCTTCAACCATTTTATTCGGTTTAAGTGATGAAAAGTGACAGTTCTGAAATAGACAGCTTTTAAAAGTAATGAAGTCAGATGACGCTTTAACCTGTCGATTGCTATAAATCAACTTTGAAAAAGATGAATGAACAATATTATTTGCTGGCTTAACTAGGAGTTAATACAGTGTCGCATTAGGAGCTGCGGGGAGCTGAGCCGGCGTTGGGTGCTGCAGCCCTTCCCGAGCCTCTCCCCGCCGCGAAAAATAACAACCTTAAAGCAGCAAATATTCCACCTTGTGCGGAAACCAGTGTCATTTTCACCGCTTTTATTATGGACCCTCGAAGGGAAAAAGGGGTATTTAAACGATCCCCAACATCCAGCTGGGAAAGGGAGGCATCTGCTATTTTCTTTTTTTTGTTGTTGTTTTCTTTCTTCATTTTTAGAGGCCTCCTGAACACAAGTCTTTTCCTTGTTACTGGTTTTTAAGGCCAAACTGATCCAAGTACCGAACCCACCACCTCCACCAGGCAGTGCACGCAGGAACATTTTCAAAATAAATATGGGCCATTTCCTCTCTTTTTCCTGATTAATTTATTACCTGCATGCTAATAAGTACGGTGAAAAAGGGGGTGAGAAAAAAAAAAAAAAGGGAAGAAAAGGAAAAAAAATAAGGAGGAATAACACAGGAGGAATAGGTCGACTCCTTTCGGGGGGAAAAAAAGACAATTTTGGGTGGCGAAGCCTCCCTGCTGGCTTGGAGGGGCAGGAGAGCGCCCGTCCCTCCCGTCCCTTCCCGGACCCTCCTGCAACCCGCAAAATATTGCAAAGGAAGTAATTAACGCTCCTTTCTAATGAATTATCGTGAATGGATTAATGGCTGTGATTACATGTGCAGAGGGCTCGCTCCCGCAGGCTCCCCCTCCCCAAATCCCGCTCCGGTCTTGGGGGGGGGGGCAGCAGGGCTCCCTCCCCGCCGGCCTGGGTCCGGCCCCCCCTGCGGCGGGGAGGGGGTCTGTGCTCTCGGGAAATGGAAAGACTTCTCGGATTTTTTTTTTTTTTGAGGTTGTAAAATAGTTTTAAAAGGAGCTGTAACCAGAAAAACAAACGACGGGAGCCACGTCTGTGAGACAGGGCCAGGATAGATTTTTTTTATTGCCTTCCCCACCACCACCCCATTTTTTCTTTCCTGAAGCTAGAGTAAACCAAAGCTCTTCCCTTCGTTTCCCAGCACTCTTAACTTCCCTTGGTTTTCCACTGCTGCCTGTCCCCCCCGCCCGAGGTGCGCGGGGCAGAGGTGCGGGGCCAAGCCCGGCGCTCCCCGGGCGCGGGGGGTGTGCGTGGGGCGGTCACGGCCCCGCCTCGGCACCAGCGACCGCAACCGCGGGCCACGGGCCGGGGAGAGGGGGGCGAAGGTGGTACCCGGGCTTCTTCTGTGAAGTGTTATCGATTTTAGGCAAGTCTCGGCGCCCTCAAACCCCACCCCGAGAGCTGGAAGAGCAGAGAACTTAAGAGAGAAGTTCCTTTGCTACTTTAAAGGTGACCTTTGGGAAAGTTTCCGCACTTTCACGGCTCAAGGACTTTATTTGGAGTTTCCCGGCTGGCTATGCTCTCTCCAAAGCTCAGCCTGTCTCTTACACTGCTCTTCTCGAGTCTATCCTTGAAAAATATTGAGACGCAAATACATTTTTCTTCACTTTAAAAAAAAAACCTCATTGATCCCCCTGCATGAAGCTCTTCCTCTCTCGGAAAAAAAAAAACCCTCTCTCTTTAGAGAAGAGCTTGGGAGAAAGGTAAAATACTTCCATACCTGTTGCAAATATCTGAGTGCAGATTCCCCCACTAATTCCCCGTCCCCCCACTTTAAAACCTCAGCTGGTGGCTGAGGACTGAGGCTGGGTCCGACGTGAGCCGGCTGACGGCGTCGCCGGAGAAATTCAGCGATTTGCAGCGGGGGGTGCGTGGGGTGCCGGCCCCGGGTCGTGCGTGGCAGCACCCCCCCGTGCCTCACCGTTGGGTTGCGGGGGGAGAAGCGCTTCCCCGCCCCCCCCCCCGCCCCCGGGAATTTTCCAGGCGCTCCCGGGAGGTTTCCCCGAGGTTTATTTGCACGGAAGATGCGGAGGCAGCGGCGGGAGAAGATTTATTTTTACGGTAGGAGTTTGTGGGGGCGACCTGGGCCCGGCTTCCCCCGCAGCCCCCCCCGGGCCACCGCCCCCGAGATGCCCTCGCCGAGCGAGTCCCGGCCCCGGCCCCGGGGAAAAGGCCACAGAAAGAAACTTTCCCCTCTATGATTGTGTTACCTTTGGCTGAACGTGTAATGGAAATCCTCGGAAAATGTTACTCAACACGAGGATACCCTTTTGGAGCAAAGTTTCCAGAAAAGCCTGGTCGCTTCCCCGGGGGGGGGCGTTATCTCCCGGGAAGCAGAAGCGCATCCCCGCGGTGCCCCCCCTCCCGCTTCCCCCGACCCGGACCGGCCGCCGAAACGTGAGCCCGAGAATCATATAAACCCGTCTGGGGCCGCAGCCGCCTCTCTCACCCTTACAGTGTTACAAAAAAAAAAAACAACCCACCCAAACCCATTTAAATTAATCAGGGCGCTCCCCACGGCTCATAATTAGGGAGGGAGGGCTGGCCGGGGCCGGCGGGCAGCGCGGCCGCGGGATTTGCGCGCTCTCTGTCGCGCCGGGGGTAGCCCACGGATTGTGCCCCCCCCCCCTCCTTTCCACGGGGGTAAGGGCTGGGGAGGGGCCGGGGGTCGGTGCTTTGCCCCCGCTGCCGGTGGGCGCTGCTGCAGGAGCGGAGGGATGCGGGACGGGGGTGGGAGGATGTGGGATGGAGGGCGGGGGGCGAAGGGGGGGCTTCGGAGGCGGCGGGGTGGACACGGGACACGCCGCTCCCACCGATCTGTCCCGGGGATCGTGGGTTTAGGGAGGACACTGGAGCCGGGGAGCTGCACCCTCCCTAAATCCAACCCCACCAAGACCTGAAGGGTGGGTTGATTTTATTTTATTTTATTTTATTTTATTTTATTTTATTTTATTTTATTTTATTTTATTTTATTTTATTTTATTTTATTTTATTTTATTTTATTTTATTTTATTTTATTTTATTTTATTTTATTTTATTTTATTTTATTTTATTTATTTTCCCAGATCTCGCGATAAGGGAAACCTGGCGAGAGCTGGCTCACCCCTCCCCCCCACCCCCCCCCCGCCACCAAAGTTGTGATGAAAAAACCAGAATAACTAAGTCTCCCCCACCCCAGCGCCACCCGCGACCGTGGGGGCACCGCGCGGGACCGGGGCGGGGGGAGCGGGGCCAGGTGGGGGGCTCGTCCCCAGCGCTGCAGTGAAAATCCGCGGGTGGTGGGAGGCGAGCACCCCGCGGGAGACCCCTAAGTCAGGAGCTGGATAGTGCGGTGTTTGCAATACCCCCCCCCGCCCCCTTCCCCACTCCTCGCAGGAACCACTTCTATTCCCAGCCAGCCGGGCACCACGCCCCTCCCAATTCTAGCCCGGGGATGCACCTTATTTCTTGCTACTACTTCGATGATGATGATGATGATGCCATGCCGCCGCGGCTCCGCTGCTGCCAAGGGGCACAGGCGAAGGGGCTGTGGGGTTGGGTTTTTTGCTTGGTTTTGGGGGTTGGGGTTTTTTTTTTGGTCATGACAAAAGGAGGGTCTTTAGGGCGAGGTTTTAGGGGGCTGAGGTGAAGCGCGGAGCCGGGGCCGCAGCCCCGCTCCGCCCGCAGCTGCCGCCCGCTCCCCCGCACCGCCCCGCACCGCCGGTGGCTCCGCCGGGTGGGTGGGAAGCAGCGGGGGGGTGGGGGGGTGGGGGTTGGAAACCCGGCCAATTTTCCTGTGAAAGAAAAGAAAATAATCAGGGGGGAGAGGGACTGTGGTGAATTGGTGTGAAGGAAGTGGGATTATTGCCTTAATTTTGGACAATGATAACCGAATGAGGTAAAAACAAAACTCGCTTCATTATATACAACAAAATGTAATTTATACCCAGGGATGCCTGTCCACTGAGATTTACATCATTTGCTGATAGCGATCACACTTATTACTTTTCTTCAAAGACTTTTTTTTTCCCCCTTAAAAAAAAAAAAAAAAAAAGAAGAGGGCATTTGTGCTAAATTGCCCAATGCTAGTGTGATAACTGTCAAAAGTTTGACATCAAAGGGAACTAATATTATTCAGTTACCAGAGGAGCTGTCTGTCCAAATAAGAATATCTTAATTACTGAATCACAACGGTAGAAAAGGGAACAGATCTGAAAAGGAGAGGGGCTGTCGGGGGGGGGGGAGCTTTCAGTCTGTTCCTTTTTGATGAACCATCTATATTAGGCCACTGTGCGATTCTTAATCATGTTTAGTGGTTTATACCCTTTCTCTCTCCCCACCGGTCCTCTGAACTTTATAACTATATGTAAACACGTTGTCAGTTTGAAAATAATCTTCTCTGGGTTCTTGTTAGAAGAAATTTCAATCTTCTTCAGTTCTAGATTAGGCAGTCTAGTTTTCTCTATCAGTGAATGGACTGGGGTTTCTTGGACAATAATGTGCCAATTGTTGATGGTTTGTGACCCATAAAATGTGAGGGTGACTATTCTGGCTTTGGTATGTAATTATGCAAAACACTTTCTATAAAGGCTTGCCATCTGATCTAATGACAGTCCCTGCGGTCTATTTCAAAAAGGGAGGGTCTCTATATACAGCTCCTGAGAGAAAGAAAAGTAACATTTTGTTTTAATACAAGTTTTATGGGAAAAAATGGATAAATACAGAAACATCTGAACACATAGGCAGGCGGTTTTGGGGCAAATTAAACTAATGACGAGTTATTTTAATAAGTTAATCATAGCAACACCACGGATCTATAGCATGGGGTAGGGACAAATGATGAGAAATCCCTATTAAAAAAAAGAAAAATTATCTTCAGCTCCCCAGCACCTTGGCAGAGATGGGAGGTCGCCGCGGAGGTGGTGGGCGCCGGGGGTCTCCCACCAGCCTCCCACCTCTGCGGGCTTTCGCCATCCCACCAGTGGCATTTATTTCCCCCTCTCTTTTTTAAGGTGCAGAGCAAGCCGGGATCCTACCTTAGCAAGCCTGTGGGGGTGAGCTGGGCACTTGGGATGACACCTATCATGCTATGAAACGGACGGCTATGTCACCTGAGAAATTAACGCCAGCTAAATACAATAAAGTAACCAGGGTCGGCGTAACCAGCTCCATGTCTCTCTCCAAAGAGGCTGGGGCAGGAGAGGGTTTCTTTGAAACAGGTGAACAGGAGGGCAGGAAGGAGACGTATCAGTTCCTTAAAAAAAAAAGGGACAAAGCTAGAAATGTTTGAGGTTTAAAAAAATTATTTGTATTTTTTTTCCCCCTTTCCCCCCCTTGTGCTTTCGTGGAAGGAGGGACGCTAAAGGGCTCCGGCTGCTTTGGTTGCTACCAAATGACATTGCTGCTACGTCACGGGAGAAAACATAAACACTGCTGCCAATTTAAATTGATGTATAAAGATTAATGGGAGATGAAGCATACTAACAACCTGGATTATAATGGCAGGAATAGTTACTATTTCTCCAGAGCACATACGTGTGTACAGGGAGCCATAGGGAGCACACGCCACTCGCTAGAATTTTCTCTCTCCACACAGGCATGATGTGTGTCCACCGTGACATGTTTAATTCCCCCGTGGTCTAAACTAATACGATTAAAATAAAAAAAAAAAAAAAAAAAAAAAAAAAAAAAAGAAAGCAAGGAAGAAAGGGTGATTAAAAGGGAGAATCAACAAAATATCAACATGCCACAGAGGGGAAGGAGGAATAGATAATTAGAAGCAAAAGAGGAGCAGGTAATTATGATCTGAAATTAAATATGATGTTTAAGACGTATCCTTTGTACTGCAGTGAAGATTTCAGATTCATACACATAATAAACACTCAGGTTGTCATCTGGAGGTGCAAATCTGAAAGATATTCCAACAAATGAAGTGCTGGCAGAGAGAGGTATAAAGAGATCTCCGCCTGTCAGGGGTCAGACAGCCTGAGATTGCTTCTAGAGATCTTTTGAAAATTTCACACGATTGAAGGCTTAGGGGCTTTGCTGCGTTCGCATTTCAAACTCAGATCAGCGGGATCACAATCAAAAATAGAGGTCTGGAAAATTTTGATGCAAAGATGGCCACAGGCTTCAGTGATTTTTTTTTTCTTCTTCTTCTTCTTCTCCCAGACAGACACTCTGACATGGCTATGATCCCTGGGATGACAGAGTTGTCAGAAAAGAAAGAGAAAATAGCATCTTGTCTTGTAACTTCCTATCAGTCAAAAGGAATTTAGGATCCTCTTTCCAATAAAAGAGAGGGAGAGGGAGCAAGAGGGGGAGCGGGGGAAGACGAGGCTTTCTTATCAAGCAAAGTGAAGAGAGTTCTGTGTTTTATAATTAATATTGCACACCTAAACGTTTCTGATCTCTCCCCTTTACAGTCCTCCCACCCCATCACCACCTTCTCCTCTACAATTTCAATTTTAGATCAATTCATGTCCTCCGAAACAGTACGCACAAGCGATACAGCACTGGCCACATGCGTACTCCTGGCTAATACTGTATCATTCATCATATATGCTTACATGAAATATATTGCATTTTTTTCCTCGAACTTAATGTAAAGAGACGAGTTCTGCTACAAATACCTCATACCGTTGTCGTTTTATTCAAACCATTAAATCGTTCTAAGAAATTTTGTTTAAAGTCTAAAAAAGAAGTCGGAATACCGGGCGGGAATAGAAAATTTAAGTGTCCTCCTAGGAGCCGAGGAACACCAAGGGGTGGATTAAACCAAGGGGAATCGTGTTAAAACATATATCCGGTATATTCTCTTCATAACTCTTTTGGGAAGGTCAGGTGCAATAGGAAGTGTTTTATCATCTCAGCTATTTCAAATTAATTGCTATTGATTTGTTGACCAGGAGGAAGAGTAGTTAACTCAGCTCAGGTCTAATTATTGCGGTTTCTAAAAGAAACGATGCGGGTAACGGGCCGAGAGGCGCGGGCTGGGTTTGGACGCGGGACCTCGCCGGGACGCTCTTCCCTAATTAGCTCCGAGGCGAGGGTTTGGGGACCTCGGAGCAAGGGAAACTTTCTCCCTCTGCATTGTACTCCCAGGTGCTCTGCAAGCTACATCTTAAGAATTAGTAAAAACTCCCCCATATTTCACACCCTGCGTGGATTTTTGTTTGTTTGATTTTTTTTTTTTCCTTTTTAAACGAGCTCTTCCCGGGCGCCGGGTGCGCTTCCTCGGGGGGACAGGGAAGCGCCGAAAATGTGCCTTTGGTAATTGACCTTATATATTTTTTTCTTTATGAAAGAAAAACAATATTAAGAAGGAAGTTGAACATTTTTTTTTCCCCTTGGAAGGGATGAAAAAGGATTCGGACTCCGCTGAGTAACCGGAGTTTCACAATCTCTCTCGAAATAAAAAATGAACCGTCCTGCCAGACTGGGAAGCAGAATATAACCTCTGCGAAAATGCCTAAAATGATGAGATTTGCAGTGCTAAAGTTACGATAAGAAAGCCAGAGTTTCCCGTCCCCCCCCCCCCCACACCCCGTCTGACAGAGGTAACTCTGGCAAATGACAGCTCAATAATGAACAAAACATTCTTTTTATTTTATTATTGCCACCCGAAACAATCAGTTAATTAACAAATAACCCCCCGTTTCGCGTGGACCCCACCTTTTCTAAACAGAGGATGAGAATTTTGGGAAGAAAAATTATCGACGAAGTCGAGGGTGTGAAGAGAAAAAACTTTTGAGAGACGCTTTTGCTGTGCATTTTCCTCTGCTGGGAATATTTCTGGGCTATGCCACAAAAAATGAACCTACGCGGTGGTGGAAGCAATTTCCTGAAGATAATAAACTAGGCTAAAGAACTGAAAATAAAGTAATTCGAACAGGCAGTGATGGGTTGGTTTAAAGGATGAACAGAATTTTGTTTTCTTTTTTTTTTTTTTTTTTTTTTTTGGGGGGGGGGGGGGATTTTTCACCCCCCTCCAGAACAGATAATCCAGGAGGATTCGGGCTTTTGTGCTCTTCTGCCTGTGTCTGGGAGGTGATGTGTTTGCAGTCCAGGTTTTCGGGTACAACTTTAGAAAATAGGGAAATAAAGATAGAAAATCTGAGAAACAGGGTTAGAAAGACGCAAGATTAAAGGCATTCGACGGGCAGTGGGGTGGAACAGAAATAGGTCCATTTATAAGAACTATTTCCCTCCCTGGGGAAAAAAAAAAAAACCCAAGTATTTTTGCACATGTACAACATAAATTTCAGCTTCTGCCGAATTTTCCGCTTTGAGCTGAACAAACTGTAATCGGGAGGCAAAAAAAACCCCAAAACTTATTATTTTTTTTTAAATCTCTGGAAAGGTCCCGTCCCGCTGCGGGGGGTTCGTACCTGGTCAGAGGGAGGGAGGGGAGGACAAGCAGCAAACGAACTTGGCAGAAGGGAATCGTTGCCATTCGGGGCAAGGACGCGGGGCAGGAGTTTAACTCTCCAACTTTTACTTGGGAAGAGTCCAAAAGATGAAATATTAAGGAGCTGGCTTGCGAGGAGGGCGGAGGGCGCTGGGCTGAGGTGGCGATCCCCCCTCCGGCGGGTTTTCACTGAGGCTGGGGGAGAGGAGGCAGGGAATTTGTGTTCCTTTCGCCCTAGGGATGGGCAAGATTGTCCTGACAACTGCAAAACGTGGGGGCTCGGACCTTTGTTCTGGGGCTGGCGATTGTAATTCGGAGGTGGCGACTTCACATTTTCTTCCCTTTCAAAGAAACCCGGGACGGTCCGTGGCTGGAGATTTTTTGCTCAATAAAGTTTTCACAGCTCGAGGGTGGCTGGGTTTGGGTTTGGGTTTTTTTCGCCCTTTTTTTTTTTTTTTTTTTTTTTTTGCTTTGAAGCGTGGCCAACAGCTCTCTAATAAATGTGGAAATTAGTGGAAACGCTTTCTGGTGACCCCAGCCCGCTTGCGAGCGCGTCCCCCACCCGGGGCAGGAGCAGGCGAAAGGGCCCGATCCTGCCTCCCTTTCCCGGGGAAATCCACCTGGCTCTCACTCTGGTCTCTGTATTTTTCCTTTTTTTGAGGGGGGAGTGGGGGGTGGAAGGGTGTATGTTTTCTTTGATTCCCCAAATCGGGATGCCCCATCCCATCTGCCCCCCGCCCCCAGCATGCAACCTCCCTTACTCGCTGCCCCACGACCACGCAGGACGAGGACAGTGTCAGCAGCGGGATGGAGTCCCAGTTGCCTCTGGGTGCTCGGTGTGACTCCCAGGGCCCGATCCCGCCCCCCTCCCGCAGGCCACCCCATATCCCCCCCCGCTCCCGCGATGCGGGTTCCCCCCCCGGCGGGGTCCGGGGGCGGGGGGCACCGGCTGCCCCACGGCGGGGTGGAAACAACATCAGTTACACGTGTCGAATGAAAACACCTCCTACGGCACATACCGCCTTTCCATATACCCCCCAAGTAAATTAAACCCACCTTAAATCTCCCCAGCTGCGACTGGAGACGGCAGCTAATATTACCGTTAACTGAAACGAGAGCCGCGCTTGACTTAAGGGGGGGTTTCACTCGGGTTTTTTACACGGGTGATTTAGGGCTTCTCTCAGACCCCGTCAGCTTTCTGCGCCTACCTTGCAGTGAAAGACTCTTCGTGCACACAGTTAATACCGGGCTGAAAGTGGGTGCTTAACAACAGTCTATACGTATGGCCTGTAATGTATATATTGTTTCCTGCGCACTTGTCACGGGAGCGTGGTTTGCCGAAAGCATATGTGTGCGGTTCTCAGTGCGTGGCATACCCCTCCCCGGCGGCGGCTATGCGGGCTCCCCGGCACACACCCACAGGGGACGTCCACCCCCGCGTGGGCACCGGGACCGAGTGTGTGCCCTGGGAAGACTCGGTGGCCCCCCCCCCTTGGTTTGGGGGACCAGGGCCCGGGGTGGGGTGGGGGAGCTGGCCGAGGGGAACCGCCAGAATAATTCCCAGGCACCAAACACTGCTGTGGAGATTTCATATGATCTTCCTAATTCCGCGTTTTATATTTTATGATTTCTTGCCAGCATCTCAGTGTGTTTCTGTTTAGATATACTAAGCTCCTTGAAATTAATTAACCTGTGGTCAGCAACAAAAAAAGTAATACTGGTTAAGCTATATTCCTTTACAACGTTTGGTCACAGTTAGTTACAGAATTTTCCAGCTGTGAAGATGATGTACACTATTTACTGTAATTGAATTGCTGTTATAACACCTTTCAAGAGGAAAAGTGATACATGACAAAAGTTGAGCTGACGCAGAGACCCCCTTTTTTTCCTCCTCCCCCCCCTATCCCGGCTTATCCGCAATAAAATCTTCACCGCAGAGACCCCCCCCACTCGTGTCCGCCCCGGGGGTGGGGGAGGACCCGGCCCCCGCGCAGCGCTGCGCAAACCCCTGCGCCCCCGCGCTCCGCTGCGCCCCCCGCACCAAGCCCCGCACCGCCCCCGCCCCGAGCGAACCCCGCGTACCCCACCGGGACCCGCAGGCTGAGGCGGGCGCCGGGCTGCGCCCCGCGCCCCGGGAGCTCTGCCGCGGGGGGCGGGCGGGGGGGGCGGCGAGAGGCTGCTCTTTTGGAGCTTAAAGCGCTGAAAACACCCGTGCTCATGTTTGGGGAGGCAATTGGATTTATTTCCTTCCAACTCGTAATAGATTCTCGAGAGCATCAGAGAGATTATTTTATAAAGTAAATTCAAAGCAGGCTGTTCATTAGATCCCATTATTACTAAAAGGGGACGATCAGTTGGGAAAAAAATTCTATCTAATTTGGAGGAAAAAACCCACACATTTCAAATAATTTCTGTAACTTTTGCTACCTTTGGCGTTTTTGGCAAGAGAACAAATAAAAACCCGAAGGAGTTAGAAGTGTTTTTTCCCCTCTCCCTCTTTTTTCCCCCTTCTCAGCGCCACATAACAGCCTTTCCTCCTTCAACTTCAAAGAGGACTGAAAGGACAAACATTCTGATACAGCTAATAATGCACGGAGAGAAAGAATTTGCATTCCTTAGCAAATATAAGTGCTCATTAATAGAATCATGTATTTGGCTAAGACTATCTTGCCAGTGCCGGTGGGAGATGGAGAGTGTTCATGTGGGGAAGGTTTGAGGAAGAGTTTTGATTGACGTTGTAGGAGCCACATCTTCCCCTTTTCCCCCAGTCATATATATTAGGTCAACGATTATTATTAAAAAAAACCTAAATCATAAAAAAAAAGTGAAGCAATAATCATAAAGGAACAGATGGGGATGGAGTGCCCTGCGACTTCTGAAAGGCACAGCAAGGACTCGCTGCCTATAAATTCATCAAGATAATGGTAATTGCACTCTTAGGCCGTGTCGCAGCCCGCAGCCGGCCGCCCTGCCCAGGGTCCCGCAGCCGCGCCCGCTCCGCGCCCTCCCCACCCTCCGGGGCTCCCGCTTACACCCCCATTTCCCTCCGCCTCCGAGCCGGCGGGGTTTGTGCGGAAAGCGCCGGCCCTCAGGACGGGGCTGGGGCTGCGCGGAGGGGCGCGGAGGGGCGCGGAGGGGCGCGGAGGGGCGCGGAGGGCAGCGCTGCTCTCCCCGCACGCTTCACCGCCGGGCTCAGGGGTTCCTCGCCTCCAGGCTCCTGCGGGCCCCTCGCCGCGCTGTACCGCGCTCAGCATTAGCCCGATTTACGCGCAGACCTGTGCCCAGCGCGGTTCGGACACAGGGCCCCGCCGCCTGGGCGCGTTCTCGGGGTACCAGGTGTTTTGCTGTTGCTGCGGGGTGCAGCATACCGCCACAGCATCCCTCGGGGACTATCGCCAGGAGTCCCCTCCTTCCAACCTGTACTTTCTTAGGCTCTAAGCTGAGGTGATTCTACCTAATGGGTGTGGTGGGAAATGGTAAACTAAATTAAAGTCACATTCTGATTAAAACTTTGGTCATTTGACTGGGCTGAAGACAATTCCAGTGTTTATCTGAAGCTTATTTCACCCTCGTGAGAACTCTAATTTTGTTCTTCATTTACCATACTGTAAATTTGGACGTACTCTTCCCTGGAGAGAAGTCTTCTCCAGGAGGGAAAAAGCCTGATGTGGACCCCGGGAAAGTTTACTGACACCCAGGTGGGCAAATCTTTCCTGTTTTCAGCACAACAAATTATACAAAAAAGACAAAATCTTAGAGAAATTAGAAAGCAACTTTGCCTTTTGAGGTGACTGAGAATCTCTCCTGCTTTCCTGACTTATGCCTACAGTTACTGATGCACATCTTGCTACAAAGAAAGGATATGAAAATATCTGGCCAGCGCAGACCGAGTAGGTCTGTCCACGAGGCGACTCGCAGAGAGGGTCGCTGGATCAGAGTTGCAGCTAGACTTAGGGACTGTAATTTGATTTCCTGGGTTTCTAGCATCTAGTTTTAAAAGTGCCACAAGTAACAGCATTTTAAAGGTGAAAAATAGATCTTGAACTGTTATTTTGAAGGACCTGGCAAGTTTATTATCACTTCAGTCTTTAACATCAGGTTTGGATATCTTTCTAGAAAGTAACCCTTAATTTATCCACAAGGTTCAGAGCCCAGTTTAAACACCGAGCAAGGATACGGCCCTCCACTGAGAGTTTTACTACATCAAACTTTGCCGCTAACAGTTCCTTTCTGCCTTTCACTCTTTCAGGCTTATTGAAAGGAGTTATCTGTGCCTGTGAATTTCTTAAGTTTTCATTAGATTTGGAAGCAGCTTTTTATACATGTATGTAAGCGTTACTCAAACACAGCTGAACATAATTTGCCTGTGACTTTAGTGGGACCGTATTTCATCAGAGATGCACATGAATGCCAGAGGCACGGTGCTAGGAAAGCGGCACATGTGGTTCTCCGGGGTGGTTTGTGTATGGCAAGAGCAGAAACACGCTTCGGCTTCAAAGAACTCCTGTATTTTATTAGCATAATCTGTAGAAATTGTCGGTCAGGGACTTGCTGTTGGTTTAGGCCCAGCAGCCATTGGTCTAATAACCTTCTGACTGAGTTTGGGATTAAAAAGTCAAAAGTTTTTGGTTCATTCAGCAAGCAAGATCCTCCGTCTGAGCACACTGACGTCTGCGTTGACTCTTTGTTCTGCCCCAGTGGTCCCCAGCCCACGCTGGCCCTGGGATAATAATATCAAGCAAGGAATGCACTGTCTTTTTTTTTTTTCTCTTCCCTCTCCCCATCCTTTTTAACTCCTATGGCTGTGAGCAGCCTTGGAGGGTCCATAAGGTTAACAAATTGGGAATTTCAAACCCCTTTGTTTCAGGTTCCCCTGAAACATGCCTGTCAGCTTTGCTCTGGGGCCGTGAACCCAGGCATCCTTCCCGACCGACGGCCCCAAGGCCCCCGAGCTCGCAGGGCCCTGAGCTGCGGGCCAGCCTCAGCGGGGGACTGCCCCAGGGTGAGGAGCACAGATCTTTGGGGATGAAACAAAATGTTTCAGATGCAATGAATTGGACATCTGTTTCATCAGAGTAAAAAAGAAAAAAATTCATCATCTCTAATGAGAGATGCTAAGATATTTTGGTCTGTTGATAGGCTGCCTCCTGCTCCTCACAGCTGGAACAAACACACTACCTAATCTATTGGCCCCTAGGAATGATTTTTTTTTCCCCGGGTAATACCTTTTCTTCACATCAGAGCACTGGAGTATCGGTAGCATGCACTCGATGCTTTTCAGTGCTCTCTTTAGCAGTTTTGGGTCATTGCCAGCCTTCAGTTTACCTGCAAGTTCCCTTACCTCTAGGCTGCGGATCCATTCTGTGCTGGATTTCTTAAATATGATGGTGGCTTCCTGTGCAAGCTCTCAGGTTTTTGTTTTGTTTTGTTTTGTTTTAATTCAGCAGCTCTACCAGTGCTAAAGCCTATTTTATTTCTCTGTTAGCATGGTCAGGGGATCTGCTTTTACCCTGAGCTTGTCCTGTAGGATTCACCTCCTCCAAATGCTCCCCCTACCCTTAAGTGTGCTGGACCAGGCATGCAGGGCTTGTTCTTTCTCACACTGAGAACATCTCAGTATTGCCCATCACCTGCAGCAGCCTGTGGCTCAGTGATGGGTGGCACTCCCATGTGCTGGTTGCTTTATCAAGATATGCTATCTCTTGGTTCATGGGATTTTTATTAGCAGCTTTGTGTGGACTCTGAATGGTTTTATGGTATGTTCCTGGACCTGACCACATTTTCCCCTTTGGTTATAGGTCTGTTTCATGCACAGATTCAGTCCTTGCAAACCCAACTCTTCAGTTCTTTGTGCAAACTTATTTTTCCTGTAAATACAATATTTTTTCTAGAGTCTTTTCTCTGGGAAGGAATTCCTCTCCAGCCCGTATTTACTCCATTCCCAGGTACTATGTTTTTCCAGGTGCATCTCTCTTTTGCTTTTATTTGTACTTTCCTCCTTGCAAGAGGTGTCAGGAGGTTGAGCTCTACCCAACCCATCCAACACACCGTGGCTGAAAAATGCCATGAAAGAAATGTCTGCTTCTAACACAAAGTACGTGCTTTTCATTTGAAAAGCAGTGGCCAGAGATGGTGCAAGTAAAGTTGGTATTTTAACCAACTTAGGTACTTGCAGGTACTTGCAGACCAACTTTACAGTATTGCCTCCGAGTAGATGACTGCCTTTTCCTGGGCAGTCCTGCAAGCTCCTTGCAACTGCCCCAGCAGTGGCTGGTTTCCAAAGTGCTGAAGTGCTGTCACCCACGTTTATTCAATACTTGTCATAGTACAGTCTCTTCCGGAAGCAGGATCCAGTCTGAAGCTACTGATAACAGCTTGTTGTGCTGTTGACACAGTTTTGGATCCTGTGATGCCCCATATTTCTTTTTTTAGAAGCAGTGTTCCAGCTCTCTACTTTTTTAAGCCTTCCTTTCAAACAATTGTGCTGATGTCACAGAAAATTGTCAGCTGTCCGTCCTTTCCCTAGACAGGGAATATATCTATATGTATATATATGTATATATGTACGTATAATCACAGCAAAGGGAAGAAAGGGTCAGATGTTGCTACGGAAAGAGACTATTAATCTGTGGCAGAACTGGTACTACGGGAGGTGAGAGCCTTCCTTTGCACAAAATAAGCCTTTAAAAGGAAGCTCATGGGAAGCCCAGCCTTTCTTCAGGGGACACCTGCCCCAAGTTCAGTAATTAGGTAATTTGCTCCTCTCATTGCGTGCTTTTGATGATGGCTCTTCAACCAGATTTTCACTCATCCAAATGTAGCCTAGTCTCGGCTAGTCTGGATTTGTATGAGGTATTGGCTTGAACGCTTTACAAAGAGCTTGATGGCTGGGTCCCAAAGATTACTGTAAGTTTCTCAAAAATCCTGAGCTGGTTTATGCCAGCCAAGCATCTACTTAGATGTATAAAACATCTTTCACTTTTAATAGACGTATCCAAAAGGAAATAAGGGGAAGTTGGAGGCAAGGGGAGAGATTATCCCCTTTCTCATCTATTCCGTTAAAATGATGTCCCTTGCAGACCTCAGCTGCATAGCGCTCTCTGGTCCATCACGGTCACGGGTTTCATCAGGGACTACCACGCCAACCAGTCTGCGGCAAATGAAACAGCTCTGCTCTTATTCATTAACCCCATCGCTGGCCAGGAGGAGGGAGAGGAGGGGAATCCTCTGGTGCCTTCGCAGGTCTGGTTTCTCTTCGCTCCATGTGCAGCCGCCCACATGCACACAAGCAGCTTCAGCTTCCCGAGGCTCCCAGGAAGGATGGGATTAAAGCAGCCGCTCCTGACCCACCAACTAGTCTTTATCTGGTCCCACAAGACACAGGAAACATGTTATTAACTGTGGCATCTCGATTGCATTTAAAACTAATAGGGTAAAAGGTAGATTTGCCAGCTGAATTTCTCATCTTAGGCTGCACTCTGGGTATTTTTACATTATTAGAAGAATTATCTCTCCAGGTGTATTTCTAGCAGCCCATCTGATAGCTTCATCCTGGCCTGGCTTAGAGACGGACATAGAAGTAAAGAGTTAAATTAATTTCTTCCCACAAGGCAGGATTTTTCAATCCATTTCACTTTTCCAGCCCCTGCCATTTTTCTCGCTGACCGCAGACCTGCCAGTTGGTGTTACCTCTCCCGGTCACTCGGAGGTTGCCTCATGGTCCACAAGGTCTCTCCTGGCCAAAGGCTGAAAACTGCTGCTTGAAGGAATGTGAACAAGCAGAACAAGCCTCTCTCAGGGTCATTGGCCTGGCACAATACTCACACACACCAAGTAATGTGCCACAAGCAGCATTTTATTTTGCTCTGCCTGCCAGTCTCAATTTAAACTCTATTTTTTAAAAAAATTATTTTTCCTTTGCCACAGGAAGCATCAGACGACTGTGGATTGGGGACCACCGGCCTATATAGAATAAGGAGGGTTGACTTAGATACTAAAGTATTAACATTTCCATGGGTCTGCCTTATCTCTAGCATTTTTAGACTTTCTTCAGAAGTAATTTGCTTGATTCTGATATTTTTGTGTTGCTCTGGACCCTTACATTCTCGTAAGAAATCATCGTGTCTGGCTCTTGCCTCTTTTAAATCTTTGCAGTCTGAACATGTCTCCGCGCAGGCACATGTGTCTGTGTGTATCCAGAGACATGTGGTAATATACGGAGAAATAGAAAAAGGGGTTTATGTGTTTCTCTGGAAATCACACCTGGGAAAAGGGGGGTGGCTCTTTCCTCTACAGCATTTAGAAATCTTCCATGACCCCTCTCCACATTTTGCAGAGCAGATTTTGCTTCAGAACCAGCACTCAGAGAAGGGCTGTGGCCCCGGCCGCTGTGTTAGGATGATTTCTCCTTCCCCCTCCCAAGATCAGTGACGTTTTCAGCCGAGAACAGTGAATGCGGAGAGGCAAATGGCAGAATACTTGCAAATATTTGAAGGGTTTTTGCTGATCAGGGTTCAGAGCTCCAGTTAGTCATTATTCCATAGCGCGGAAGAAATACAGCCTCGGTCTTCTCTAAGTGGTAGACACAGGGTAACAATCACAGGGGCTCTGGTGAACTTCCCGATATGAAGACAGCTAAAGTGCTGTTCAGATGTAATCCAATCAACAAGACACTGCTCTAAGCAAGCTGGGCGGCAAGGCAAACTGAGCCGATGATCAGCTGGCGCACGGCGCCGCCAACGTACAATGATGAGAGTGAAAAATAATAATAAAAAAAGAACTGGCCTATTTGAAACTTTGGGATAAGGGTCAAGATGTTACCTGCCATGTGATTACCAGTGGTGACTGGCGACAAGAAGGACACTGGTGAGAAGGGGAGGAAGATGATAAGCAAGAGCTAGTGGTGTGCCAGGGACAGACAAAAGAAGAGTCAGGAAGAAACACTTATATTTTCCGGAGCAAAGAGATTAATTAACAAGAAGGGCTGGTTTTGTGGCACAGAGCGGGTTTTCTTCACAAATGGGCCTGAATAGTATCTTTGTAGAGCTGGGGTTGTATTTCTTCTCTTGGGAATCCATGGTTTGTTTGCTAGTGAGAGAAGAGGGATGCAATCTCCTTAGTCCTACCAGTAAATCTACCCCCAGTAAAAGCAAATCTCAATAAATTGGAAAGGTATTGTTTTTGTTTGTTTGCTTGGGTGGGTCACTGCAAGTGGTCCTTGAAGCCAAAAGTGTTTACAGGATAAATTTGAAACAGTGAAGGAAAGGGTGCGTTACCATCACCTTACACAGTTGTTACATACTTTGCATCCAGTGTCCATTTTAAATTAAATGACAGCTTATGAGACAGGTTGTCTGCTACATTTGACCTACTTGTTATGACCTTGACAATTTTTTTAAAGTTCCCACCTCAGGAATATTTCTTAAGTAATAGGAAAGAGGGACTATTGGCCACTCCTATGCTGAAAGAGTGCCGTGAAGGGAGGATAGGGAGAAGGGAGGGAATAAAAGCAGTTGTAGAAGATGTGGCTAAACAGATGATCCAAGCTGCTGTCATTGGTGAAAAAGAAACTGAGATATAGTAAGAAAGAATGATATTTTAAAAAAAAAAAAAAGAAAGCATATGGGCATCTGGGAAGTGAGGTTAAGAAGTATGACCTTGCTGTAGGATGGAAGAAAAGAGTGTCAAGGATGCCTGGAAGATAGGCACAGGATGCTGAGAGAAGTGATTTGTCACCTGGTTTTTGGGATGGGTGACAGATGGGAGGCTGCGGTGAGGAAGGAGATGCAGGAAGGAGGAGAAGGGGGCACACAGCAGACCAGGCTGGACCTCAGAAGGGTGGTGGAGGGAAGGTGACAGGCGGTGCAGGTCGGGGGGAGGTGGGGATTGCTGCCAGCCCACGTGGTGCTGGGGTGGCATTGTCAGTGATGATATTGTCAGGGATGGCAGACGACGAGGGTAGGATATGGGGAATATGGGAGAAGAAAGCGCTCTCAGCCCCCACCGCTGACATGGGAGGGGTGAATTCAGTTTTGATCTCTCAGTGCAGTTCCTCAAAATCTGGGGCCATCTGGACACAGTCCTGTCCCCCATACAAGCTGTCAGTGGCACCGAGGGATTGCTCTGGCAGCCAGGACTTGCTGGCGCATCCAAGAACCTCCGTGCTCATGGCCAGGAGGGCAGATGGCACCGGATCCACTACAGTGGCTTTGCACCACCTGGTGCCCCCTGTTCAGGGGAGTCCTGCAGAGCCAGGTGAGCCTGGCTTCAGGCACTGCGGTGTCACTCAGCCGGATGGTGTAGAGCCACCCCGCCACATTGCAATGAGTAGACACCTAAACGCCTTTGAGGATATGAGCCATGGTGCAAACGTTCAGAATGGCCACGTTCGTTTCTGGCTGGTTGTGTTGTGTCAAGCATCACCAAAGCGACAGCCTGAGGTGGGTGACAAAGCAGGAGAGTGAGAACTCAGCTGACACAATGTCTGCAAAGGAACAGATATTTGCAGTGATCAGTTTCTTCTCAGCACTTCCTTTGCTCAGTGCAGACCTGGTGTATAAATTAAAATTTGGGCTGGTGTTTTGAGTTGCTCCAGCAATGGGTATGAACAGGAGTCTCTGCAAATATTGGCCATTCCTGCTCGTGCACACCCATATATCAGGGGTTATTTTATTCAAGAAATATTTTATTGGCCCTCAACCATGCCAATAACAACACTAGTTTATTATAGTGTATCTGATAATGGGGATCTGAAAAGTAAATGCTTTGGGGTAAGAAAGTGATGGTATGTGTTTATTACTGATCTTAGAGTTGCAGAAAATAATGCCAATGATTGCAGCTCTTCTATGAAAAAAAAATCAAGGCTCCAATAAGGACAGTATAAAATCATGTGTTAGAGGACATGACATGGGAAGCAAATGGTGACTGTGAATTTTTAAATTGTTAAACGGTCAGTTCACCCTGGCTGAGGACTGCTGGCCATTTCTCCTCTCACCTCGGGCACCGCCTCGTCGCAGCTGCTGTTCCTGGGAGAGGGAAGAGGTTGTAGTCAGCTTGTCCAACCCACAGCCCTAACAAACTCTTCTGGCAGAGGAGACCCTGAGACTTTTTAGCTTGAATCCCATATGTGCATGTATTTCTTCCACTGGAAAACATAAATGTTTAAAAATAAATTACATAAATTTCTGTTAATCTTTAAGACTTCTCAAATCTAGGTACGACTTTCAGGTCAAAACCTTTGGGGCAGAGATCCTTGTATAAGAACAACAAATTGACCCACAGTGAAGATATTCACAGAGTGAAATAGAAAGATAAATAGAAGGTTTGAACACAGGTTTTCTCTGCATCATAAATGGGTTCCCTAAGTATTAATTTATTAGTCATACACTAAAGGGAAGACAGGAGGAAAAAAAAGAGGAGAGAAAAGAGAATAAAAAACTTTCCCGATTGATACATTTACAATTGTTTTTGTTGTATTTTATCTCATGGCATGAAAATACATGTAATGAATTCATCTGGAAGTGAATAATGAAATATCTATAAACACACAAATAACTGTGGATCCATATTGGACTAGTAGAAAGCAGAGACCAGCCTCAAAAGTTTGCCTTAAACTATGGCAGACCACACAGCTATGGTACTTTACCCCAAAAAAGCATCTCGCTCAGCATCCTCTGTATGATTATACGCTCTGCTTTGGGACTGCACTAACACGACAATTTAGGAAGTTGACTTAAATGAATCATCTGAAGTGTATGGCACAAGTACCTGTAATGGACCATCCCAAACTCCTCTTTTTGATTCGGAGAAAACCACTGACACAGTAGCCTTGACATGGGTACTTGAAAGAACAGTGTAAGTATGGTGAATGTGGTTCAGGGAAGGGACATATTAGCCACAAATATTATAAGCAGCTACCAGTTTAGAAATGTATAAACTGTTGAAGAAAGGGAGCCATGGCAAAACCTGTTAGCGACAAAATTGGAAAGAGAAACATTGCTTACCCAGCTGGTTAAATCATGATGGAGAGTAAAATCAAGCGAAAAATAAACACCAGATTTAGAAGCACACTCAATATATCTGGCAGCCTGCAAAAGCTGGTGCCGCTAAGCAAGATCAGTCTATAACCATATTGAAACTGCACAATTCTGTTCAGTCCTACACAGATCCGTACACTGCAGAGTCTCTCAGCCACCTCCACGGGTGCAGCAAGCAAGCAGTGGTCCAGCTCTACCTGTGCTCACCCTGTTGAGAGAGGTCTGGACCTAGACTCTCAGAACAGACTCCTCTTCATACAGTCACAGAATGGTTTGGGTTGGAAGGGGCCTTAAAGATCATCTAGTTCCAACCCCCCTGCCATGGTCAGGGATGCCTTCTATTAGATCAGGTTACTCAAAGCACCATCCAACCTGGCTTTGAATGCTTCCAGGGAGGGGCCATCCACAACTTTTCTGGGCAACGTGCTCCAGTGTCTCACCACCCTCACAGTAAAGAATTTCTTCCTAATATCTAACCTAAATCTACCCTCTTCTAGCTTAAAGCTGTTACCCCTCATCCTATCACTACACTCCCTGATATCTTGGACATCTATAACCCCTCTAAGGATCCAGAGACAGCTTTACAATGATTAACAGAATAAATTTCAGGAGTATGAAATTAATACCTATTGGGTGACTTCAGTGCTCAACATCCATTGATTTCAAAACAGGAGAAGTTTTTCAAACTTCCTTTTTTTCTGATTAGCTCCTATAAACACAGCTTCTGGGTGTCCAAGCTCTCAAGAGAAGTCAAAGCAAACCTGCAGGCAATGCAGAAGTACAGTTGGCACTTTAGTTTACTCATGCTTGACCCCAAAAATGAAAAGAGGCTTTTCTCACTTTGGTTTTTTCATGCACTTGTGCAATAAGGTTGTGTTTGGAGTTAAACTTCCTATTGTCATGCTGGAAGCCCAAACCGTGAATGCAAATCCCTTGATGGCTTAGTACCAGATTTCTGAGTCTCATTGCAGAGACGTTTGAAAATTTGGCCCCATTTTTTAGTGATAACATGACAGATTCCTCTTGTGCTGGAATTCTGGTGAGCGGTGTGCCTGGAGGTTTGGCTAGTTCGTTAGGATTAAAGTCTGGGTTTTAAAGATGATAGCTTGTTTTTCCCCTAAAACAGCCATCAAAATAGAGGTATCTGCTTTGAGAGAAAAACAAATTCACAAAGATACAAAACTGCAGAATTATCCCATCTGACCAGTGTTTGAAACCTCCTAAATAAGCCTGCGCTCCCCTTGTTAAACTTCTCTGCTAGAACCTGAACAGGTTTTTTTCTGTTCTTCCATTGCTATGAGCAGACAGGATTTCTAGAAAAGCTCACTTTCACCCTGTTTACTTCAGAAATTAAACTCAGGTTTCTATCTGTTACTGATCCTGCACATGTACCTTATATGACTTCTCATCTTGGGCTCCTGTTAAAGGACCCAGAGCGTCGGGTGTGATGGCTCTCCTTCCCCCATCCTGAGCTTGTGTTGTTCTGTCACACAAAAGGGCATCCTTGTGCCAGGATCAAGTCCGCTAGCTCCTTCACTTGTTCAAAGATATCCTTTTATGACAGAATTTTTTCTCAAGCCCTTGCCAATTAAATTCAGTTTAATAACTCTGACCATTTATGTGACACATTTCATCTTGGAAGAGCTAATAAAAACACTAATTACTGTTCAGAGTGCTCCCAAGAGGCAGATTATCATTATCACATCCTCATTCTGTTGATAGGGAAACTGAGGCAGTGTGATTTGCATAGGACAACAGACCGGAGTCCTTGCCAAACCACCCAGGTGAGTTTTCCCATGCTGGGCAAAATTTACTTCTGTTGGGTATAAATGGAGGAATACCTTGGTATCTCTGGTTTTTCTTCCAGAATTCAGCAAAAGAAACAGCTGAGAGCACGGAGCTGTAAAGTCTTTGAGTCTCTGCTTCCTCCTCATGTCTTGAGTAAACTTCCCCCACTTGCCTCACCAGCCTTGGCAAAAGCAGAGGTTGCTTTCAAAGGCAGAAAGGTCATTAGGGCACGGAAGCGATGCAGCAGTCTCCCAGTGACTTCCAGGGGCTTTTTGAGTTGGGGCTGAGTAGTTCATCCAAGGACGTATGCCGAGATGAGCTATCCTTGCAGTCGTGGCCACGCTGCTACACCAGACCTGTGCGATTCTCACCAGCACGTGGGGCATTTGAAGGAAGATGTGAAGGTGAATAGAAGGAGCCAGGCCATGAAAATGAGGTCTGTGCATCTTCCAGGTCTCTGCTGGGCATCAAACTTAAAATGCCAGCAACCTTTTTCTCCCTTGTTCTCAAGAGAAAAGCTATATTCGGAGCAGGGCAACATGCCTTCATTTGAGAAATGTAATATCTTGGAAGCACCACCAAAGCACAATTAGCAAATGTACAGAAAAATACAGAAGGTAAAGCAGGAGACCTATGTATGTAGTTCCAACATCAAAGGAATATTACCGGTGCTTTCCTCTCCCTTTCCTCTTGTGAGTCAAAGGTACAACGTATTACTGTATATTTTAAGCATTTTCTATTTTGAAAGCTTAAATGTCAGTGCAACTCCTTCAGTGGTAATTTCTGTGGTGCCGTTCCAGGCTGGTACTTCACCGGAATGTCTCCCAGTTCTCACACAGTTATCTCCATCTCCGCCTTTGATAGGTTCGTGTCCAATTGCTTCAAGCATTCACTCTGGATTTGAACTGGTTCATATTCCTTGAAAATTTGCTTTGACCACTGCCAAAGGAGGTATGGTACTGCCTTCTTTGGGCATTTTTGATGTACTACTTTACCCTGGTTCCTCCATCCTCTTCTCTCTCAAGCGCAGGATCATCTGGTTGCATCTAGACTCACTTGCTCTTCAGAACAATCTATGATACAGCCACCTGGAAAAGAACATATCCGTTCTTTTTCCTTTTTTCCATGTTTCTTTCTTTAGCATGAACTTTGCAATTGAGGATTATTGACAAATCTGTTTGAAAAAGACGCATGAAGAAAAACCTTTATGGTCCATCTTGTGGTAAAAAGTGGGTATTTCTTTGCTCATTTGGTTGTCAGTGGATTATTTATGCTGGTGCAATGTTTTGAAGAGATAGAATACTCCCCACTGTGCTACATGCAAATCTCTGCAATGTAAACATAAATAGTTGTTGCACATGCATAATCAAAGACATTTTTTATAATTATTGTTGGATAGTTCAGTCCTCTAATAACATCATCTGGTGTAAATCAGTGTAGCTCTACAGAAGCCTGCAAAGTCCCTAACGCTTTGTACCAGATGGGACTCAAACTCTTCAGTCTAAGTTTAGTCCTGACAAAAATAAAAAAAGGCAAAAGCCTGATAGTGCTTGAAAATTAAGTTCTTTGTTAATTCAGGGAAAGCTAGTAGCGCAAGAGTGGCAGGGACTTTTCTCGACCCATATGTATGTCTCAGCCCTTATCTAGGGAGAACATTTCTGCGGCGAGGGAAAGCACGGGTTTCTGTGCCAAGTTAGTTCTTGGCCCCTCTGCTCAAACTGTCGCAAAGATTTGCCAGATAATGTCATTTATAACGTGAACTCTTTTCTGCCGAGATTTGGACTAAGACCACCAGCTCTTTAGCATAGGCCAGCAGACCACTGCCAGATGCTAAGAATTTTCAGTCGTTCACAACCTGTGCTGCATTTTTAGATACCTAAAGGTGAAGGGCTCGAAATCCGTTTTTCTGTCCCCAGAGCAATCTTGCTTCTCTGTCATTCAGCATTATCTTTTCTTCAACATCGTACACAGCCCACAGAACTTTCCAAAGCTACTTTGACACCTGGTTCTACTGCAGTTGAAGAAAACAACCTCAATCTCACCCTTTTGGTGTTCTGTAGACAAACTTTGCTTGGAGTTAATACAAAATCCAGTACACGGTAGCATTTATTTTCACAAATTAATTTGGACTACATCATCCAAACAGCTGCTAGTGGAGACTGCCCATGCAGATTTTAATGCTATAAATATACATTTATTTCCAAATCATCAATGCTATTAACTGGCATGCACAATTTTACCCAGCAGACATGAAGCTAACTTTGCATAAAAAGAGGTGGACAATTAGGGGATTGTTCCCCCTCTTTTGAATGCTGAGAACAAAAATATCCACCAAATACTGAATTATTGCTTATGATAATAGAATGTTCACCTAAACTTCATGGAGGAGCAAGATTTTACAGAAGTGAAGACTACACACATACACACACACTATAAATGTATCCAGCTTTCAAACAAGCGAAAGTTTGCATCACTATGATCAGCTCTTTCAGGTTTGCCTGTGAGATTTTTTCCCTGGTTTCTGCATTTTTGACGAGGTCCTCCAGAAGAGTTGTTATTCTTATATAAGCTTCATGTGGACACAAACTTTTTTTTGCAAGAAGTCTGAGCTACTGTTAGCAGCTACTGAAGAGCTCTAAGTCCGATGTGGGTTTAATGTTGTGATGAGTGCCATGGCAGAACAGTCTAACAATATAAGTCTGTTGGACATGTCGTCTGGGCTGTCACGTTCAATTTGCACATGACCTCCTGGCCAAAAAATGGGAAAGAAGTGGTAGAATGTGGGACTGAAAGCTTATATTATTGCTTTGACAGCTTCACTCATCTAGAAGTAATGCAAAATGCAATTTATATTTATACTCTCTGACCTTCTGTACAGTGAGGGAAACTATCTAATGATGGGCCATGGTAGCAGAGAAAGAAACAGATCTCAATACAGCTGGAATTTGTCTACATTTTTTGCTTTTCAACCATTCAATTACAGTCAAAAGATAAATGAAACATGAAGAGTGCCTTGGTTAGGTAGTGACACAATTATTTTATAGTGAGTAGGTTCTGGCTTTGAGCCTTGGCAAAGGTTGCCATGCACGCCTTGTTTCACTAGATACAGATAATCTGCCTGCTCCCACCGGACAAATCCCCTCTGCTTGGAGGTGTGTCATTATGCCCATCACAGGAGGAGAAGAAAGACACCAGCA
This sequence comes from Phalacrocorax carbo, assembly GCF_963921805.1. Taxonomy (NCBI): domain Eukaryota; kingdom Metazoa; phylum Chordata; class Aves; order Suliformes; family Phalacrocoracidae; genus Phalacrocorax; species Phalacrocorax carbo. The sequence goes on along the minus strand of NC_087519.1, from coordinate 6,011,534 downwards.
ACTCGGCACCACTCTTCCCGTGCATTTGAATATTCTTGAGAGAGGCTGACGCTCTAATCCTATTAACTACAATAAATCAAGTCAGGCCTAATTGTAAACGCGACATTATTCATTTTTTGTGGAAAATAGGCAGATAGGAAGAACGCACCTTGTTCTTTCCGTCTGAGGAGCTGCACACAGGTTTGCATCTTCTCAGGGAAAAAAAAATAAACAGCCTTTGATTCTGACAGAACTGCTGAAGTAAAAACCTGGTAACACCTGAAGATCCTTAACAACAAGCCTCAGAGCAGATACCATACTGCCGTAGCTCAGCATCCTTCAGAGAGCTTCACTGCAGCCACGACTGTTTACAACAGCAGAATTTGGCTCAAAAATTCAGCCTCCAGCTGCATCTGCTTCTCCCTTTTCATTCAAAGGAGACACAGCATTTGACGGAAAAGTTATTTGCAGGAATGAGCAATAAGAGAAGACAACAGGGACAGAAAACAAAGTACAGGTTTTACACATCTCGGTGTATCTTGGACAAGTTCATCAGTTCGAATTCGTCTCTCGTCCCATTGATCCATTCTGCCTTAAACAGGAGTTGATCCAAAGTCCATGACCTCGATAGTGAGACTTTCATAAATGGTTGTTGGCTGTGAAACAAGCCTAGAGTTTAGGTGTTTGTATAAACCAGTCGCTTGTTTTCTGTCTTAATCGTTCCATTCGGGACTGCCACATTTCAATGGGTGTTTTTTGCTTTTCTGGACTGAGTGGTTAAGAAACATGTCATTCAACAAAAATTTCAACTGATATCCACCTTTCTTCATGGAATTCCTTTCTTAAAAGATACGTGATGACAATAATAAACAATGAAACTGATGGTCACTGTACCATTAATGTCAGAAAAAGAATAAAAATGCAGCAACAAAGACTCTGGGAGGGTCATGTTTCATAAATAAATGCAATAAGATGCGACAACTAAGACAAAATAGTGCAGTGACGAGAGGCTGAGTGGAGATCAATATGCAATTTATCTTTCTTTTGGTTTGTTTCCCAGTGAGAAAGAGTACTTTGTCCAAACTATTAGTTATCCTACAGCTTAAAAACTTCTTACCTCTGAATATTTCAGAGCAGAATACAATTATATTTTTTAAATTATAAGGAAACTTGGAATCTAGTTGATTTGTGTAGCTGCTTCCTCTGGTCCCTGCAGGCCGGCACAAACTCATGGCTTTCCGGCGTGTAATGTTTCACTACATGGGTTTAAGCGACGGACCACACATGAGGACTGAGATCTCTGGGGTGCCTCCTCGGTGGCGAGGGGCAGGTCTGAGTGCGAGCGCGGCTGTGTGAGGGGCACTTTGCAGCGTGAACCTCGCAGTTGGTGCACATGGTTAAATCGATATCCACCTCCCCCAGGGCTCCTCGAGCCAAGGAGCGCCGCAGCCCAACCAGGGAGGGATCTAACCAGGAGGTCTGCTTCCTTTGCTTTCTTCTTTTTTTTTTTTTTTTCCAAGTAGGCAGCTAGAATTGAAAGAATAAGTTAAAACAACAACAACAACAACAAAAAAATCCCACAACATAGCTGTCTCGGTTCAAAAACTTGCCTGGTTCTGACTCCTGGTGCTGCCACCACAAGCTTTGCCCTTGGTGGCAGGAGGAAAGGGATAAGGCCTTTGATTTGGGTGGGAGGGAGAGGAACGCCCCTGGGGTAATTGCAAGGTTGCTTTTGCAACCTCTTGCCCAGCAGCTGGTACAGTAAGTGGTGCCTCCTCTCACACGCTTTGCAGTTCTTTTCCAGCTGAGTCACTAAATCTGGAAAAAAATGGAGCAGTTGAGCTGGCATTTGGGAGAACTAATTTGGAGGGGGGAGGGAAAAATCCCCCTCCTTTGTCTGCACCCTTTTTTTTTCACCAAGCTGTTGGAGTGAAGCAGTTAATAGTGGTGGTTTTTTTTTCCATCATTTTTAATCCACAACCCTGCCCTGTACCTGCCCTTATAATCCCCTAGCATGTGCTGGTGACATCACATGGCCATCAGCTCCCAGCTCCATCCCTGTGACTGTCATTAACTGTTGCAAGAAAATGAAAAATGACTGGGAGACTCGGTGGCTCCCACCAGTGACCTTGGGTATTATTAGAATGACCTCGCTTTGGCTTGACCATTAAAAAAAAAAAAAAAAGAAAAACCTTTCTTGATATCATCACAGGGGCTGGGGCTGAACTGCGGCTGTTTGCAGTGAGGAGCAGGGAAAGGAGTGGAGGAAACAATTAAAGAAAGCAAAGTAAATGTTATGCAAAGATGCAATGGCCATAAATACTTGATCAGAGGCGCAGTCCCACCAGCATCCCTGGTGCCTGACCCCTTGCCAGGACATGCCGGGCAGCGCCAGGGTTACAGTGCACCTCGCTGGGCATATTTTTAACCCACCTCCTGGCTGTTATTTGTTTGCTTGGTCTTTAAAAAAAAAAATGTAAAAACCACATGTAACCACTTAAGGGCTCATTGGCCTCTCACACATTATATTTTGGTGTACTTTTCCGGTCCTATACACACACCTCTGTAAACAGAGGAGGCAGCAGACGGGGCAGGGTGCACACTTCCTTGTGTAGTATAACACATGAAAAACCTGTTTTTATGTATCCATGTACATACACCTACCCTATGTGCAAACACACACACACAATTACAGTATATGTTTATAAATGTGCATATGTATATAAGCATACACACATATACAGCACATGTTTAGAGATGTTCATATTCATGGTTGCACATTATTCTCAATGCAACATGGGCATTAAAAGATCAGATATTCATCATACGGGTCTGATGTTGCCTTCTATATACTATATAATAGTATATACAGCATATAGCGGTTGTGTTTCTTCCAGTGTACTCTAATTATATTAGTTCTAGCTATAGTAATGAATAAGAATAAGAATAAGAATAAGAATAAGAATAAGAATAAGAATAAGAATAAGAATAAGAATAAGAATAAGAATAGTTAGCATAGCTGGGCTGGGCCACAGGGACATGAGGACACTCTGCTGTTCAATGACCCCCTGGCAGGGACGTGCTGCCCCCGGTGGGGCAGGGGCTCCCAGGACACCCAGCCCTGGTCCCAGTACAGAGCTAGGGAATCACGACAGGCTGCAATGCACTACCCGGGGGGGCTGGGGGGGAACCCAGACACCGGGGTCCGGCTGCCCTCGGGGTGCCTCGCTGTGAAATGGTTAAAGCCCTGGAGGCAGACAAAAGGGATCCTCCCGCCGCTGTCCTGCCTCGCTTCTCTGCTGCTGTCAGCTGGAAATGGATCTGATGCCCTCTGGACTTTAACTCCCGACGAAAAGGGCATTTTATTACAGGTTATGACAAGTTGCAGAGAGACATGGAGAACTCAATAAGAAGAAACAGCAAGTGGAATCAAGGCGGCGGGGGGTGGGGAGGGCGGCGGGAGGGAAGAAATGCTCCAGATGTTTGGAGGACAGAGTGAAGATGACTTCAAATGATAGGTGTGCGCAGGAGCCCCGATGGCAGCGGCGGCAGCCGGCGCAGCGCATCCTCCGCGGCGGCGGGGACTGCGCGGAGCGGGGCGGCTCCTGCCCCGGCAGAGCCCCAGCGACCCCCGGTACCGGTGCCACCTCCTGGTACCGATGCACCAGACCTCTTTTTTGTTTGTTTGTTGTGTTTTGGTTTTTTTTTTTGGGGGGGTGGTGTTTGGTTTTTTTTCCTTTGCTATTAAACCGGAGCTGCCTGAACGCCCAGAGAGCTCCTCTCCCCTTTGCGCCGCGCAGGACGGGCTGTGCGCGACTGAGGCAGGAGGAACCAGCTGCGATCGGGTTCCCCATCCCAGTGCTGCGTCTCTTTCCTCTTTGGGGCCAGGAGGGCACCTGCAGAGATGTGCCAGCGCCGAGCCCGTGGCAGGGGGAGGCTCTCGGCGGGGCCGCGCTCACACCCCGGCTCCCGGCTCCCAGTCCTTGGACCTGTCACGTAGTTAAAAGGATGCCAAGGACTTTATGGAGTCTGTCAAGCACTCGGTACTTCTGTCTTTAGTGGCATCCTCATAGACAAGGTGTTAAAAAAAATATGCCGGAAAAGAATAATAATAATAATAAAAAACTCAACAAGCTTAACAGCTGCTCAGGGACACTGTAAACCATCTGATTTTGCAGGATAGGGCTACAATCCTAATTCTCCCTGGCAGCTTTTCAAGTGCGTTTATTGCTGATTGCCAATGGAGGACGGCTCAGTCTCTTCCTTCAAGCCCTGCTCGGCGCCTGCCGGGTGTCTCTGGGAGCGGTTTGGCACCGGGAAAATAAACTCACATCTCGGGAGCTGGGGGGGGGGGGGGGGGGGGAAGAGTGCTCGTGTCTGGAAAAATTAAAAAAAAAAAAGAAAAAAAGAGAAGTTAAAAAAAAAGTTTCGAAGTGCCAGAGTGTAAATCGCAGAGTTTCAACCGGGGTAACTTAACTTCTCCCGGCAGGGGAGCACCTCCCGGGGAGCCCCCCATCCTCCTCAGGGCAGAGAGAAACCCGACAATCGCGAAGGCAGCGTGGGGGACACGCGTGTACTTTGCGAGCCCCAAGGTGACCTCTGTGCCATCCCTGGGCGAGCCGTGAGCCGCGCCGTAGCTCGTCGGAAGGAGCAGAGGCAGAAGCACTCGGCACAAATCACAGCGCACGGCACCCCTGCATCCCTTCCCCCCCCCAAATGATGCTCCCTCCAGCCCGCCGGCTAGGGGACTGTCAACGCTTGTTATTTCTCTTTGGCTCATGGGTCTTATTCCGGGTTTATATTTATTTTTGAAGTGTTGAACCCCCATAACGTGAGAGGTTTACTCCGAAGGAAAAACAAACCCCAACGAAATCCCAGAGCAATCTGCACCGCGAACTGGAGCTGCCTGTTTCTGGAAAGGATGCTTGCAGAAAGGGTGAAAGTCATGAGCCTCTAACCAAAAACGTAACAAACCCTGGCCAGTATCACAAGGGCAAACTTCCCATGGGCCTCAGGGTTTGCTCTTATCCTTCCTTACACTGATAAGTCCTTTTGCTAAATCCCGCAAAGTTGCTTGCTCTTCCGTTTCATGTATAAAGTTACAGAAATCGGACAGATAAAGGCAAATGCCTTGACTGTTTCTGGATAAGACTTACAGCCACGCATAAGACGACTACGCTGCAAAAGATCAGTTAAAATGTGTTGCTGCTTCAATGAAAGACTGTTGAAAAAAAAGTGGTTTACTTTAAACCATAGCACGAATAAAATAATTATATAGTAAGAGGAGAGAAGAGGCAGCTCCCAACTGAATAAAGACATTCTCCGCTCCGCCGTGACTCGCGTTTTCACCTGTAGTCTTGCTTTCGAGAGCAGGCGGTGTGTCTCAGGGAGCCGCTTCTCTTCCCTTTTTCATATATTTTATTTCCAAATGCAGCCGACGCGGTCGCAGGTACATGACATTGTCCCGCACTGACACTGGAAGGTAGGCTGGGGGGAATGCGGTGGCAGGATGCGTTAGGGATGGGACAAGAGAGTGGAAAATGTAGAAAATCCTGGAAGGTGTTTATTTTTTTTTTTTTTTTCTAAAAGCGAACTGAAAAGACGGAAAGACTGCGGGGATTATAATGTATCAATTTTGTACTCTTTCCGGGGACCCGTATAATGTAAGGAAGGATGACAAATTTCGGAAATCAGCAATTTGCCTCTTGCGCTTCAGCAACAAGTTTTTGCCCACGTTTGCAGTCGCTGGTATTTGGTTGCTGCCCCCTTGGAGAGCACAGCCCAGCCCCAAGCTTCCTCACCTTGCCAATAAACCCCGGCTTCCCTTTGGTTATCCAAAACTGTTTGAATTTGATCTAGAGAGCCCCCAAACTTTTACAAACATGTACAGAGAAATATCCCATGCGAAAGAGTGTTATACCTCAGGAGACAGTCATATGACACTGCATTGGCTAAAAAAAAAAATTAGAGTATGGGCTCTCGCCCAGTTTTATTCCTAAACTGTGTTTTTTATGGTAGCAAAAGAAGCAAAGGGACGATTAACAGGTTTAAAGGTAAATAGGAGAGGAGAATGGGGGATGCTAGCAGAGGAAAGCCGGGCAGGAGGGCGGCTGATGGAACACAAGCGTTTCTTTGCGAAGTCGCTGGGAGGTGCGGGAGCAGATGGCAACCCGGGAGCCAGGCAGCAGGATTTGCCCCTCTTCTAGAGGGATAGAGGGCATCTCCCTTCCCTGGGTCCCCCCAGCCCTCGGATAATAAACTCAAGTGTCTGTCTGTCTCAGCCCTGCCCATCTTCTTTAGCTAACTTGACAAAGTGGAAGAAATATGACATGTGAATTATTAAAGAGGAGGCAGTTGACTCCTAACCTCTGTTGCTTTTTCTCAGAACCCATTACCTGAGAATTTATCTTGCAGGAATTACAGTGTCTGAAAGCTTCGGGAGGAGCGGAGAGGAGGGAGGGGGGCCTTTGAATGAGAGTTTTGAAGAAATACCGCTGAAAAGCACCAGGTTTCACCTTAGCATTTGCACCACTCAAGAGATGGATAACGTGTTAGAGAAAACAAGCCATTCCTCCTTAGAAGTGGATCAGTTCGCCACAGGGAGCCAGGGAATAAAATCCGGACTGAATTTAAAACGGCTATCACCACTTAAATACCTTTAAAAGTAGGAAGGGGGAAATGGAGAGCTTTTCCGTGGTTAAAGTTTGTCCTTTAGCCCCGTCCTTAAAGTTAATGAGGGCATTTTCTGGGCACTTGATAAATAATCTTCCAATCCGCCCCGGGTGAGGCAGGGCTCTGCACCGGGTCCTGCTCAGCCCTCGACACCCAGAGGCAGGATTTACCTCCCTGCCAGGGATGCAGAGCCCAAAGTCCTGGGGTGAGGGGAAAGGCACAAACTCTTGGTACAGGCTTCGAAGTTTAGATGAGCCGCAGTAATCTCCCCTACAAAAGTTTCACAGGGCCGAGCAATGAGGCGGCTGATTTTTTTCCAGGAACTCCTAGCAGAGGGGCATACTGGCACAGACATTTTTATTTTTATTTTTATTTTTTTTTTTAATTTAGAAAAGGGAAAAACCCACTCTGGGAGAGAGAGGGAGGGGGGTGATTTTTCCGGTCCTTTGGGCATAGATTTGTATCTACCGCTGCCAAGCTGAATGTAATAATTGAATCTCTCCCAAATCTTGGTGATAGAGCAGTCAGAAATGACTCCATCTGACAGCAGAGCCATGAGGCAAGTGATGGATACTATTGTCCAAGCCTGACCCTCCATTAACACCACCTATCAGCATCTGTATTCTGTCACCAATTCCCATGCCGGAGCCAAGAGGGGTGACTCTAATATTCTGAGCACATTGAAGGCTTCCATGCTGAGTTCAACCCTGCATCAACTAAATGGGTGGAGAGGATGACCTAAACCTTGCTCTCTCTATCTCCACTCGCCTTATTACCCCTCTCCAATCCCATTGTTTTGCAGGTGCCTGCAATTTGCTCCTTATCTCCTCACTGTTTATGAGGGCTCCTTTTTATTAATACAAAAGGAGAAATGTTATTAATATTAATTAACAAAATAAAAAATGAAGCAGTTTTGGGAATCCACCAAATGAATAATCTCATCCCCTAATTGGAGATGAAGTGTGTGTGGGGGGGAAGGAGGTGTAAGAGAAACAGATGACCTACTGGGTGACAGGCACAGGTTGGAAGGGTGACATTTTATTGTAAGCCTCCCTATGAAAGGAAGAAAAGGAAAGGACCAGTCAATTTAATGCAGGGACCAAGAGTGCAAGAGTGTTGCTAAGAGACAGAGATGCTGCTAAAGTTCTGTGAGAAGCTGTACCCTGACCTTATGCAAATGGAGGCTTCCAACTCTTTGTGGAAAGGCTGCAAATTCCACCCACTGTGTCACCAATACCTGGCATCGAGCCTTTTATTCAAATGTTCTCTAAAAACACACACGCAGAGGATGTGACAAAGCATGACACATTTAGGGCTGGAAGGGGGGGAACGAGGAGGGGGGGAGCGGGGAGGGGGGAAGGACGGATCTCATGGTGGAAATGTCACCCATCCATACCTCCTAGAGCCTGTCACCTCCCCGAGCTGAGAGACGAACCTAAGGATTCCTAAATTACCTTAATCCAGCTCTATTAAGAGTCATAAATAGCGTCTATTCCTTGTGCGTGGGGAAGCTTTGGGGAAACAGAGGAGCCACTACGATCTGCTCGCTAGCAGATATATCTATATCCACATCTGCAGCATCTATAGCTGGCCAGGGACTTCCTCCTGGCTTTGATTACTCCCCGCGGTCAAAATACGGCAGGGAAAAACCAGCCCAAGGCACAGCTTAGCCAGGGCCCAGAGCTGTAGGAAACCGCTAAACCTGGCAGAGCAGGGAGGTGAAAGGCTCCCAGCGAAGTTCAAACACAACCTTCACCAAAGATTCAAGGTGAAGAGAGTGACTCTACAGCGGCTTTTACTTACTGCAATCAGCAGAAAGTAAATACCCGTGGAGATCAATACAGCCCAGCTCCTGCCGGAGTACGAGTTGGGTTTTTTTCAAAAGGAATCCGAGTTGCAGACCGGCATCAGGGTAGTTAGGGAGTTATCTCGGGGGTGGCGGGGTAATCCTATAAAAATCCCAGGCTATGCCAACTTTCTTCCTAATATTTTTAACACCTGCGGATGCTGAATGCGGGGCTCCCTGGAGCGCTTGGCGGGGCAGCCACCCGCACCAGCGCTGCAGCCCAGCTTCCCCAGCCTCGCCGGTTCTCTCCCTGCGCCTTGCTCACATGCAAGGGGCAACTTGCTGTTTTCCCAGGAACGTGCAGGTTTGCGGTGCATCGAAAGGAAGGGATGTTTGTGCTAGGAATAACAATAACAACAACAACGATAATAATAACAGAATAATCCTGGCTAGCCCCTCTCTGAAATGAAAGCCCAATAAAGTGCTCCAAGAGGGACGTCCTCTCGGTCTAAGTTTGCACCGGTTAAATTCAATACTGCTCCGTTTTCCACGCGATCTGGAAATTATCGGTTTACTTTCATTTCAGTTGATCCTCGCGGCACCTTTGGGACTTTGGCGGCCAATTTTCCTTTCACAGGAGATAGGATTTCTCTGTCCGCCCTGAGCAGGAACTGAGAAGTGACTCAGGTGCAGTCTGCAAAGTAAGGTGATGCCCGATTACTCATCTTTTAGACGCACAGGGTTTGCTTGTGCTTCAAACCGGCTCGAAAAGTCGAGCTTGGGGGGGGGAAGAACCTACAACCCCCTCTGTCCCCATCGGATCCACCCGATCCCCCCAATCCGCCCCCTCGGCCCCATCCCTTTGCGGGGAAGCCCCGCTTTGGGCATCTCCCGTCCTCGGGATGCCCCAGACCAGACGGAAAAGGGATCCTTCAAAGCAAACGACTCAGCCCCGCGGATGAAGGTGGCACTGCGTGGGACGTGCTGCTCCCCGCGGGGCCACCCGGGCTCCGGGGCTGCTCCCAGCGCGGCCCCGCGCAGCCCCCGCGCAAATCCCGCGCAACCGGGGCTGCAGGTCCCCTGATCCAGGTGGATGCAAGTAAATGAATTTACCCGTGCAAATTGCCCAGTAGATATATATTTTTTTTAAACAGTAAGACTTTTCATAATGTGCACAATACTATTAATATTTCATATTAGCAGTGTGTGTATGGTGAACTTTGTAATGGGAAATTCAATCGCCGCTGTAAATATTAATGGAATATGAAATGAAGCCACAGCTTCCATGTAGCACTGACAGTAAAACGGAGTGAACATGTGGTGGCCCTGGGGCAAGATAGGCCTTTCCTCTTGTCTCTCTCGCTTTATTACATTAGCCCGAGCCTCTCCTTACAGTTCTGGGCTCAGAAGCTGAAGTTCACAGGTCAGCCATGACAAATGTCCCTACGTCTAGCCAAACAAGACCCCCTGGCCTTGCCATTACATCTGCCCAACAAGCCCCTGGAGAGTGCTTAAGGGTGTCTGTTGCAGGTAAAGAGCTCTTTAGCGCAACTTTCCAAACAGATCAGAGGAGCGGAGGCACCCGCAGTCCTCCAGACCTAGCTGCGGGGACCCGCCGCCTCCCCCCGCCCCGGGGGGCACCGAGCCGAGGCTCCCCTCCCGGGCTCCGCGCCCACGCGTGGGTTGCCCCTGTCCCGGGCCGTGCTTTGCCGGCTCTTTGCTCCCGCCCCGAGGTGCCCCGACGGCACCCGCCGAGCCCAGGGCGTCCCCGCAGCGCCCCACTCGCGATCCCCGGCGGGGCGGACCCACGGCCCCGGCGCGGCTCGTCCCCAGCTGCAAAGCGCTGGCGGCCGCGCCGTGGGAAGGGCCGGGCGTCAAATGCCTTTTTGGCTCATCAGCCACGGATTTCAGCGCTCGGGATGACATCAGCCCGGGACGTCACCCTCCCGGGGATTTTTTTCTTTTTTTTATCCCTCTTTCTCCCATTTCCAGGATTTCTCTCGTATAAACACCACTTCCAACCGCTTCCTTTTTACTGCGGGCATTAATCTTCATTTGTTAGGGGAAGCCTTGTCAGAATTTCCTCCTGCCTTGCCTCTCCCCTTGGAGGTTTTGGCTGCCCAACAATTTATGCCTTATCTCCCTGAGGCTCGGTGCCGCTTCCCCCCGTGCCCCGGGGTGGGGTGGGGGGTGTCGGTGGGACCCCGCACTGCTGCCCGCAGCCCCGCAAACCTGCTGCGGGCTTCGCAGCCCGCGGGGGCAATGCCGGGCCCAAAGTGGCACAAGGTACCGTGATGGTAATTAAAAAAGGGAAGAAAAAAAAGAAAAAGGCGCATTTAAGGGAGTGGGAAGCGAGAAGTTAACGAATGGTCGAGAATCCCACAGCGTGTTTGGGCGACAGCCCTTTTTACCTCCGTGGGCAAAACTTCTTCCCCTCTCCCTCACCTGAGACGGGGCAAACCCGACAGCACCTACCGGCCGCGACAAAAAAATAAAAATCCAACCAAAAACCCCCGCGATTAGCCACTACCAACAACTTTTTGTTTCATCAAATCCCCCGGAAAACGGATATTTTAAAGAAATTCTCTTCATTTATTATTTCTCTGACAAACTCTATTAAAAAAGGCAGGGGTGTCTGTCCGGCTTCTCCAGCCGCTCGAAGCGCCCGGCAGCGCCGGTAAGTGCTGCCGTGGGAGGGAAGAGCCCCCGGTCGCATCCTCCTCCTCGGTGCTCGTCCCTAATTACATGCCAAGAAGAAACTGTTCTCGGGAGCCTTTGAGCCACGCGGGTTGTGAAATCATGAATGAAAAGGAAATAAACCCTAATGCGAGCCGGGAATCGACTCCGGCCACTTCTACATTGACTTGTTCTTTTAACAGCTTCTGTATTTTTCCAGCATCGTGGCTCCCGTACTTTGCACAGTGACTGTGGCTTCATTAAAAGCTTTCTATTATATCCCCCAGGAAAATGCAACTGTCACCTCTCCTTGCCTTTTAAGAAGAGTTGCACTTTCAAAGAATATTTTTCTCCCCTTTTACTAAAAGAAACAGCACTGGATTCAGGTTTTGTAAGTGTTAAATAACTTTCCCAGCGTGTATTAAAGGAAGATTGTATTTTATCAACAGCTGATTGATGCGGCCATGTGATCCTCTCGGTTTGTCTATAGTATCATATTTATTTAACCTGCTGGGGGACTGTGTTCAGGGGCCGCTTGCTCCCGCTGGCAAGAGCACACACATTACACACTACCCCAGGTATTCTGATTGATTGTTCCCACCCCACAGCCTTTGGATCATAATTTAACACAGCAGGTCCTACAGCACAGGCGAGGTTTTCGGGAAATACAGAGAGGGGTTTCTATGAACTAGCACGGCACAGCTACCAGGCTTTTTCTGAACTAAAAATTGGATATACGGAGCGAGGTGGAGGAGAGCGTACACAGTCACGATGCGAACGGTCGCACAAACAAATGCCTGCAGCCTCTTAATTCAATCCAAGCCCTTTATTCTGAACAAGTTCTTCCTGCAAATGAGCATTTTCTGCGACTTTCGAAGCACCTGAGTACAGCACCGTCAGCAACGTCGAACGCTTAATAGCGGCCGTCGGTCAATTATATTCAAGCATATTTAAAATGCGAAGAGAATCAGACGTCGCTTTTTCTCCTCACTTTCCCCAGATGAAGCAGTTCAGAAAGTCTTTTGGCTGCCAGCTGCTGTTTGCCCCCAGAGAGGAGCTAAAAACAAAACACACACCACCACCACCCCCCCCCCCAAAAAAAAAAAAAAAAAAAAGGCAAAAAACCCCAGCCCACAACATTCCCGCCCTGCAAATTGTTTAACAAGCTCTGTCATGAATTAATTTGTGCAAGGAGGTCCCTTTCCCGGCGGCTGTTCTCCGCAGCGGGGCTGCTGCTCCCTCCCCGGGCAGCCCTTCCGCGGCGGTACCGGGGAGGGTCTCCGGGGGGGTCCCCGCCGGTCCGGGCTGCTGCAGCCCCGCTGCAGTGCATCCGGGGCAGGTTTAATTAAGGTGCTACATTTTTTATTTTTTGCGTGTTTCCTCTGCCTGTAGCCGCCCTTTGCTATAGGAAATAAACTTTTCCAACTATTTTTTTTTTTTTAAATACTATTATTTCTATTTTTCCCCTTCCCCTGCAGAGTCAGGGATGCGCCCCGGGGCAAGTCCTCGCCCGTCCCCGCAGCCGGCTCTCTGTGCCTGCAGGTGATCTTTTTCCCCCCTCTGCCCTGCCTGTGCACCATGGCGAGGTGGGAGCTCTCTGGTTCCCCCTCTGAAGGCTCCCCCCCCGCCCCGCCGGAGCCCCAAGCCCAGCCTAACCCCGCGGGGGGAGGCCGAGCCGCGGCCCGGCGCAGGGCGGGTACCCTGGGCGCAGCCCGCACCCGGCGGTGTTTACCCGTGACTCAGGGCCAGGCGAGGGATGCAGGTGAGGGAGATGGCAAAGGAGGTGCCAGGTAATAGATCGGCTCCGGTCTCGCGGGGCAAAGGCGTATTGACAGATCATGTTAATCAGTAATTATTTTTTTTCTTCCTCTTTTTTCTTTTTTTTTTTTTTTTTTTTCTTTTTGCTAGTGGGTGCCGGTGACAAATAGCTCCAATCGCCGGGTTCGTAACCCCTTCGTGGCCGGGGCTTCTGTCCCAGCAGCCGTGGGAGCTCGCCCCCCTCACCCCTTGGGAAGCCGCTGGTGGGCGATGCCCAGGGTGGGGGACCCCCCGACCCCCCCCCCCCCCCCAAGGGAGGCAGCCTTGATTGCCTGGGCATTCCCCAGCGCATTTATCCTTTCCAGCTTATTTTTGCACGGGGGAAATGCTGTCGCTTGGGACCACTTCAGCTGGCCAGAAAAGGTGGTTTCATGGACCAAACATCTCTTTTGGAGGAGGGGTCGGCGAGCGCTTTTACTCCACGGCAGGGAGTTCCCACATTACCTGTTCTGTTGACAAAGTAAAGTAAATCCCACTTAAAAACATGATTCCTAGGCTCTGAGAGAATGAAGCATATATGTTTTTAGGGCTTGTTAGCGCCAGGTCATATTGACTGATTCCTGAATAGTTGCCATTGTGCCGAGCTTGCAAAAGGAACCCGAGCAAACATCGCCCGAGAAAGGCTTGTGGTTTCCCTACACAAGCCGGCTGCAGCCTCGCACCCCACCCTCGCCAGCCTCTCCCTCCACTTCCTAATCTCTTCCTTTAAAATTTATTTAGAAAAGGAAAAAAACTCCAACCCAAAAAAGGATATAATTCCTAGGAAGATGGGGAGAGCGGATCAAACAGCGCGGGGGGGTTAGTGCACCCCCGAGGCAGTCGCGGGGCGAGCGTCCCCTTGCCATAAGCAAGCGAGATGGAGCGCGATCGCCTTTTCCCACCGTCCTTCTCGGTGAGGGGTTGTCTCTACCTGCCCGGCGAGGGGGTAAGGCCGGTGGGCCGGGGCCGGGTCTGGATTTGGCCCCCGGCGCCCCCCGTCCGCCCCTGCCCGCGGGAGGGCCGGGGCTGGAGCCGGTCGTTCCCCCTCCCGCCCCTCCCCGAGGAGCTCCGGGAGCAAAACAACAACGTTTGTTCATTCCAAGCCTCGGCAAACAGCTACGCTAGTTTACACAGTTGGTTTTGACGAACGAATAAATTGTTTTCTTTAAGTACGCTGTCCTAAGCAAGCACACACTTTAACTAGTTTTCCTATGAGGCAGCTTTTTACTAGATTGCTTTTTCATTGCGTGGCTATCGAAATGAGATAATGACCAAAGAGGTGGAACCTAATCAGCCTTTTAGTTGAGTTTAAAGAGTCTAGAGGTAGTTTAAAGGTAGCTTTGGTCATGTTTGCTGGCCAGCTGCGATGTTTGCTCTACCACGTTATGATGGGGAGAGTAATGTGTTTGATAGATAAGAGAAAGAGGCTAGCCAAAAAGCAAGGTCAGGTGTGATAAGACTTGACACTTTTACTCATTTTTCAAACACATAAAAGGAAACTTTAAAATATGAAGAAAAAAAAAAAAAGAGGAGGAAAGACTCGACATGCTAACATCTATCATAAAAACCGTACATTAGCAAACCTTACTTCTTATTTAATTAGCCCAAAACCTTATAGTTTGGAACATGTCATGCCGTAAAAAAAAGAAAGTTCTGTTTTGTTAGCAACTAGGTACGTTCTCAAAAAACCGCACTGTTCATGGGATAATCACACAGTTCCCTTTTTCCTTTTTCATGTTTTATCTTCCCTTTATAAGTAGTGAATAAAATAAGTTATAACCTGAAGATAAGGCTCTGTGAGTGTAATCAATAGTGAAGGGAGTGCATAGGGTTTTAACAGAGGACAGAAATCCTGGAGAAAAAGAAAAAAAATTGTCACTCTGGAGTTAAACTCCGAGTAAAATAAAAACACCAGGTACCCATGAAGAAATATAAAGTGAAATGTAACCAAACAATCAATGGCAAAACTCTCATTAACTTAAATAAGGCCTGCCATGACTTGAATGGTATTTTAGAAATACTGGTGTCCAGGAGCACAGATACATATTATTGATCCCACATTCTATAAAAATGAATTGATTTTTGCTATATACACAAGAATTCTAAACCGGGACTTATTACATTTTTCTTTCAGGAAACATTTCTGCCATCTTCAGCTGAAATCTAAGCTACACGTTGAAGATCAATCTCTCGTCAACACACACCTTCCACAAGCAAATGATTTCAGTCCCCATTCAATAAAGTAATAGTAAGAAAATATTTGCAGAGCCATCTAAAACCAATTTTCAAAGGCAACTTAAGCTAGGCGTACAAAGGCACTTACACACCTATATCCAAAATGTGGCTTCTCAAAATGCCTGCGCAGCTGGTGGTCAAAATAAACACGGAGTTTGTAGGCACCGCAGCTTTTCTCCTTGAATTTGCCTCTGGGCAGGTCTAGGGTTCTCTGTCCCTTGGCAGTGCTGAACAGCTTGGTGTTTTCTGCTTTTTTCCAAGCCCTTCACAAACGAGGCCTCTGTGCTTGCCCAAAGGGTCTCAGCAAGAGGAAGTTCTCAGGGCTTTAAAAAAGAAAACAAACTGAGTGAGGAAAGAAGACTGACCTGCTGTCTTTCCCCTTCCTGGAAGGTGTGCTTTCTCTGCCCTTCCACCAGCCCTCAAGGGGTTAGACTAGCCCCAGAGGGATGGTGATCTGTGCTCAAGGTCCTCTTCCATCTGAGAGGACATAAGCCCCTGTCCCATTTCTGCTGGGAGGTGAATGAAAGAAATGGGCCACATTTCATCTATTCCTCCTGAAATTGTTCCACTTTGCAGAAAAAAATGGGCCTGAGAGAATGCACAAGTATGAGCATGGCTCTGTATCTCAGTGGTTAGAACAGAGACTGGGGAAGCAGAAGAGGAAATGTAGCTTTTGGGTGAACCTGGTGAGTCTGGGGTCCCCCGTGGTGCCAGGCACCTAAAGCATGGCTGCTGCAAATCCCAGCCCCGAAACTCCCCAATTCCTGATGTTGTTCCAGCTCTTAAGGGAAGGAAGCTGGATGTTGAATGGTCTCTTGGTTCCCACTCCACATTGGGCACCAGGACAGGTCCCTGAGGATGGACTAGAAATTCACCCGGAGGATCCTGATCTTAGTATAGCTTTCCCGCAGAGCTCAGTGCAGTGCTGGGTTTAGAGGTCCCTGAGCAAACAAGAACTCATGTCCCATGGTTGGTACCATCACACTGCACAGCCCTGTGCCAGCAAGCAGCTCCTAATCGGGTGGGACTCAAATAGCTGCATTGTTCCCAGAGCATGTGCATTTGATGTGCGCTCACATGTACAAGCATAGGACATGCTTGAACGCACATACAAAGCTTATGAGAGCTGGGAGCCTAAACGCCTACAATACTTTGGAAAATATCTCACACACCTGAGTTACTTGGACATTTTTTTTATACTACTGCTCTTATGCACCTGCTTAACTGAAGCCATGTGAGGGATCTCATAGACTTCATTGAGAAATCTTGTGTCTAAAATAAAATGTGAGACTGAGGGCTTTGCTGAACAGGGAAGAGATCACTCACCCGCTTAGAGATCATGCAATGTCTTAACATGCTGCTGAATCTTGGCTGAGGCAACAAAACCACAAAAAGCATGCAGGGGATGAAGAAGGTGAAAAGCAGTTTCTCAAGCTTACCAATAGCCCTGAAAACAATACAGCCCAATATCCAGTGCAAAACATGTCTCTTCACTTCCACCAAGGGCTGGTGTAAGAATGACTAGGGCTTTTCCACACCACCATTGCATGGGACCAATCTTCATCTCCCGTGTGCCTTTCTGCTCCTGAGCCCCACAGGCAAATGACTGGTGGGTGCAAATTTCCTTAGGGCAATGGGCAGGCAAGTGTGGCTCCAGCTGGATTACGTTTTCCATAAAACAAAAAAGGAAACCATAAAACAAAAAAAGGAAACCTAGGTCTTCAGTAATGAATTTTTTCCTATAGGGGACACCTTGTACACTTTTTGGGTCTCATTTTAATAATCTATATCAGTGTTGTTTTTTAGCTGATTTTAATGTCAACTAGGGATTAATGTGCATTAATTAAATTGACTGTATTTTCTTTAATGAGCACAAAAGGATTTAATGTTAATACTGATGATCCTAATAAGGATTCTCTCTACTTATCTGTATTTTCTCTACATCCTGAAATATTTTATTAGGAAACAAATTAATTTAGTTACTATCACAGGGTGAAAACAAAAGCTATCAGGTAACTGCTGACTGGGTCTGGCATTAGCAAGCTATATGATGATTAAGCTGTAAGAACTGCACTTAGCTGCAGAACTGTTTTTTGCAATGCATTGTTTTAAACTTCATTTATGCCTTTTTTAAATTTCTGTTTGGCGTCAACTGACTCATTTGTGGATTTAAAGCCACTATTAAATGAGTACCTGAGTAGCCTTAAAAGAGATGCCGGAAGTGAAATCGGGGTTAGGTCTCAAACCCCTTTCCTTGGAGCGAGCTGCTAACAAGTAGGAAGCAGAAAGGATTAGCTGGGACCAGATGCTGTGGAGCAATGACAAACAGGTAGACAGGTATTAATGTACGACCCCCTTTCAGCTGTTCAGGTTGATCGTGCAAATTAGTTTCTAACTTGTTAAAAACCTATAATATAATAACAATCATTCACAATAAATGAAAGAAATACATTTATTTGCATGCATGAATATATCTGCGTCAATATATTTTTATACATTCACAGCTGTTCCGAGCTTGAAAGACACTTGACTTGCTGAGCAAGCATTTAATAAAAAGCCCATGGAAATGTTAATTAATGGTATTTGGTACTAAATGCTCACTTTGATGCTAAAATGTTACGCTGCACAGATTTAAAATTCATTCGGCGTTTTTTGCCCTAGTTACCATCTGCAAATTTCTACCCCACACCCCATTCTCACATTAGGTTGCTGAAATAATTTGATAGTATTATAGCATATGCCAGTAATGAACACTAGGGATGGATTCTGATCTCACTATACCTGTTTAACATTGTGGCTTCCAGTTGCACGATTTTTGTCATTTGTTTCCCTCATTCATTGTGGTTTAGATGACTATCCCAGTTCAAAACGCCTTTGGTTCTGCGCAAGCACATAAGAAGAGGCAACGTGCCTCAAAGAACTACCAAGAACTTCAGCAGCTGCCAGCTCTTAAATAAATAAGGAATTCCAGTGAATTCAGAAAAAATATTCTGCTGAACAAAGTTACTCAGGCATATAATAGTCTGTGAGATCCAGCAGCAAGTAGAGATGTAAGAAACCCCACGGCTGCTCTAAGATACAGCGGGAGGATGGGGATCTGAAGGCTTTCAGGGGCTCTTTGACCACCCTGAGCATGGAAAGTATCGCAGTGAACGATCTGTGAATCCTACTGAAGGAAGTTCTTTTTTCCTAAGCCCTGAGGTATGGGGAAATTCAGCAAAGAAAGTGGTAAATGTACTTTTTAGGGCTGATAATAAAGCAAATTGCAAAATCTTTGAGAATGTATATGATTTAAAGAAACAATTGCTTACATTTCAAAGACTTTAACTTTAAACTGTGTTTATAAAAATGTTACTGACATGATTACAGAACTACTTATCTTTTAATTTACATTTGTCCTCAATAAGAACAATTTTCCATGTAAATGAAATCACAGTAACAATTTAAACAGAGTTAAAAATCATTCCTTTGGCTAAAATGTTGCAAAAAGGAATGATTTCCTCCAAGAGACCAGAAAATTCATTTTCTCAGATTAAAATTCCCACTGAAACAAAAATGAAAATTGCAGTTGTCTCATTTGTGAGAAGAAAAAAACCTGTAAGAAACCCAACTATTTTATGAACTTGCAATAGATACATGGGTGTGTATACATAGATGTTTAGGCATTTATTTCTGTACACTGTTTCTTTATGTTTAGTTCAAGTTTTGAATTGAATGTTTATATGGAGTTTTAATAACATTTCCATTTACCTTGTGTCTTTCTGACAAATTAACCTTTTTTCAACAGTAACTATAAATTACATAATCATATTACAGCATTAATTAATTAAAGATATTGGTAGATGACCTATAATTAATATAAAATAATTACATAAACTATTGTTAGTTTCGACAACCTGGAGCTGAAACGCTATTTGTAACATCTCATGCCAGTGTTCCTTAGTGTGATTACAGTGTATGTCACAGTGATATATCCCACTATTGTTTTAACAGTGTGTACAGGAGAATTAATTTTTATGCCAAATATCCCCGGCACGTCCAGACATTGACATCTACAGAATGGACTGGGGACCTTATCATGAGCAGTGCATTTTACATAGGCCACCAAAGAGGCTCCAAACCATACAAATATTATCAACACCTTCCACCACGTGGCAAATCCCCACTAAATCCGGCTGAAGAATGGGGCCGTGGCTCATCTCTCGATGCCTTTACGATTACAGTGCTCACAAAGGGGTAAGTGAGGCTGTGAAGCTATGATGGGACTCATGAAGGGAGATGCTGGTATTTATTAAACAGTATTATTTTCCTTGTTTAATTGGAAGCAAGTTTGAAATTAAACCCTATTAAAGCCAACGAATGCAAAATAATGTTAAAAAAATTTTCCCCACAATGAATCCATCGGTTTCAATTCACACCACTGGTGGACATTTTGAAAGGGAATAATTAATAAACATCTATTCAATCTACTATTCATGACATTAGAGTTTGGTGAATGAAAGAAGACATTTTACTTTCTGGATGAAGAAACATCTTCCTTAGCTCTTATTTCATGGTAGGTGTGGTATAGCACTTTCCACCTAGTCATATAGATGTATACCAGGGAAACATTTCTGGTGCAGGTACTCCAGTCCTATGGTGACAATTAGGGGGGCAGAGGAGGATACATTTATACTGATTAGGACAGCTGAAGTAGCGGGTGAAATGGTAAGGCTGAGCTGCAGCTAGTGCAGCACCATTCAAAGGTTGGGATGGCTCCCAAGGTTCACACCGGCTATATCCCACAGCCGAGGGAAGATAATTCATTTTTAGAACATTACTCCATTCCAAAGCAATTTTTTTTAAATTGCTATTGCCCATGCAGGCGGGTAGTCTTTGAATAATATGAGATTTGTGCTGGCATCTGATTGCTGTCCTCTAAGTCCACTCTTTTCTGTTCTGCCTGGCAGCTTCTGCTACATCCATCTCAGTCCTTTTGGAAAATCTCAAACGCAGTAGAACTAAAAGTCTAACTTTGCCTACGGAATTTCAACTGTAACTTGTCAAATTGGCCAAATGTTTTCCAAGGGGTTAATTCTGATTTAAAAAACTGTTTTGTGAGATAGTTAATGATTTATCCTAGCCTCTCTAATGACTGGACAAAGAAGGTTAGAACATGCCAGATGTAGACTCGAGGGACTCTGTTCAGGTCTCCACCCTGGACATGTTCTATATGTGACAATTAGACCATAAACCGATCCAAGTCCATTTTTCTTGAATTATTCTTCTAATGGTTTTCTACCATTTCCTGTATCTTCTACCCTTTCCTGTATATTCTTCTCCATTTAATAAAATACATAACTCAGTACACTGAATCGGAACCTGGGCTTGCTCTGCCTCCAGAGGCTGAATCTGAACTCTAACTCCTTGAAGCAAGGCGAAACTTTCCTAACAAAAAGAGAAAGCAGTCTTCCAACTCCAGACTGTGGCCCCTCTCCTTCCTTAATGAATTGGGGGACTCATTCCCCCAATGAAGGTAAAACTTTCCATATTAGACTTTCACAAGAAGAAGACTCATTTACAAATATTTAGCAGGGCTGTGTAGCCCTCCCCAGGGGTATCCTGGGCAGAAATATCAGCCTGAGAACTTTAGGACTTTCATGAAAGTAAAACCACAAAGCTCTGATCTGACTCTAAATGTTACATTGCATTTCATTATTGGTTTGGCACTCATTATAACAGATGAATATAGACAGCTTCGTCTGTAGGTTTGAATCTCTGTACACATATCTGTCATGAGTGATATTTTTAAGGTTGCTGCCTTGGTTAGATGAAGACAATAACATTTATTTGTGCAGGGATTGCACTAAATATTGGCATGTGCATAAATGGAGGCTGTAGTCAGAAAATACAATCCATAAAGATTTAGGGGATGTCATTCAAAGCACACAAATCTATGCCTTGTTCACATCCATATATAAATACCTGCATAAGAAAATCGAGGTGTGAGTGTCCAGTCTAGATCACGGCCATATAAAAGCAGCCCCTGTGCAAGAGTCCACTTTGCAGTTTCCTCTGCTCCAACCACCTCCTTTCACTGCAAACTTAATGAGTGCTTTCAAGTGCATGAAAAAATTAGATGAGAGAGTTTGGGGAAACCTCCTTGTCAGGGAAAGCCAACACCTTGGATTAAAGGCATCAAATGCTTGAGCCTCTGCAGTCAAAGCTGTTTTTTCAGAATATAAAACTAATAACATGCATTGAACTACTGAAATACTATAAAATAAAGAAGTCCAGTAAACACAGCCCCTAAAACTGCAAAGAGATGCTTGCTTTTGATCTGAAGGAGTCCCTGCTTCTCTATATTGTGTAGGAAGAACACTCAGCTTAATGTGTGGGTGCTGCCTACGGCAATATTTTAGTAATTTGATATTTTCTAAAAAAAAATCCTGCCATTTCTTGGGAGTCTTATCTTTTCCCTGTATTATTTTTGTGTGTGTTATTAAACTAAAGAACAATGGGATTTTTCCTCCTCTTGTTTTGTCCATAAATTGATTTATGTTACAGTGGGTAGTTGCATTACACACCCTTGTGTAAAACATGCTGAACACTAAAGAATAGCTGGCTATCTACCACTTGAAGATTAATCTCTCTGTTTGAGTATCTGAGACTACAGGGCACTCACAGCTGGAAAAGAGCATTCCAGCTACAGGTTTGTTTTTTTAATAGCACATGAAAGCTGTTGTCAGTTTTTTTTTCTGTAGTATTTATTTATCATCATAATCACCAGAATAATTCATTGTAATTCTACTGTACATTTCATCCAAAAACCTCAGAGTGCTTTACAGGCATTAATTATCCCCACCAACTCATGCGACATGTAAATGATGCATAGGGATAATTTAACAACTACTGAAAGGAGTTAACTGTGAGGTAGCTCTACAGAGGTTGTAAATTAGTCGTACAGGCTATCTGAACGAGCTAGCTGTAGCCCAGGAGAGCTGAAAGGCACACTACCCAACTGAAATAGCAACGTAGCATTACCAGGCAGAGTATAATTATGATTTGGCCAAGTCATAGGATCAAATAATCACACTATGGTGAGACTCACCCTGGGATCTGTAAGGGTTCTCTTTCAGTGCCATGTATGCTGGCATCTTTGTGGTCTCAGTTCACTAGGGATGATGTGCATTGGTGCAGTCTACAGAAGAAAAATAATTTTTATCTAGGCGGGCCAAACTTGTGTCTTTTGGCCCAAACATTCAAGGAATAGAGGGGAGGGTGGTTGTTTTTTTTTTTTTTTTTGAGAAAATGAAACCATTTCTCATACATCGCGTTTACAAGGCTGTTAGTTCTCGGCTGTATCCCCAAAACATCTCCAACAGCACATGCAATGCCACTGCTCTGCTGGTACATGGGTGACTTTAACTTGGACTAGAAATGCCAGTGTTACCTGGTGAAATGTGGCAGGATCACACAACGAGGTAGTAAGGCTGAATGCATATACAGATCCAAATATTTCTATTATACCTATACAGGGGCCAGGGGAGATGTTTCCTGCATTACTGGGCTCTTGGTGTGCTCCTTACCCCCAAATGGAACAAACTTAAAACTATTATTTCTAGTGCTTTATGGAAACTTTAATTAAGAAAAAGAGATCATCTTAGTCCTGAAGGAAATGCTGCTATTTTAAAATTTTAGTGAAGCTACAGTTTATGGAATATTCTTGGTTTAAAACCACATTTGCAATAACAATGTTAATTTTCCTCCTTTTCCCAGGATTTATTAAAAGGTAATCGGCCATCACTACTTCCCGTCAGCTGCTCACCTCAAAACGGTTGCTGTCTCTGACATCAGTCAGCTGTTGCCATGGGAAAGATTAAGTTGTCTTAATTGCACATGTTGTCAGTTAAAAACATCAGAGAAAAACACCAACTATAACCAAAAGCTATGACGAGAGAATATCTAGATGTGCTTGTAATAAAAGCTAGAATAAATACACAATCAATGGAAAGTATTGCTCGTCTTAAGATCAGCAAGTTCAGCTTCCAAAGAACTGTGCTAAAGGTGAGGTTTAGGGATGCATCTCATCTTAGCTCAGCTCAGCTCAGCTCAGCTCGGCTTAGCTACTGCAACTCATGCCTGCTTTTCTCAGGGGAAAGACACAGGCTTTTACCAGCTGAGGATGTGGCCCTTCATCTCACTCAGATGCCACATGAGTGTCTCTGTCTCCTGAGCTTTGAAGAGATGTGGAGTGGTAACCCGTACACACGTGTGGGTGTCCTAACAAAAGGTTTGTCAACAGGATTCAAGGTCAATGTATATCAAAAAACGAGGCCTGGCTAATTTATTTTCATTCATGCACTTGGAGTTAAGCAGCAAAGAAGGGGTTAACCATAAAGTATTTCACCTTGAACCTTGCACTCTCTTTATCTAGCACACCATAATAAAAGATCAAGAGTTCCTGCTTATTATCTTATTTTTCCTCCTTGTTCCACTAGGCTAGGGCCCAGACTAGTTATGGATTAACACTGTGATCAATAGTAAGCTTGCTGTCTCACTCTCGGCAGGGGAAAATGAACTCAAAATGCAGTCAAACTCTTATTGATCAAGGATATAGGTCTCACTTTCATTACCTCTGTCTCCTGATAACCCACATATAATGTGATGAGTTGCTAATCTCTCTGATTTTCAATGGACCCTTCACCCCTCCTGTCTGCACAGTACAGCTTTTATTTTTGCTTCTTCTGTGTAGTGCTTGTAGCATTAACTCTCACTCTATTACCATCAGACCTGGTCAGTCAGGACTCATAAAAGGACTTTTAAATAGAATTGGGCCAACTGTGTTAAGATTATATTTGAGTGTCTCCAAGCAACGGAGTTACACTTCAATAATAAGCAGATCAGATAGGTAGAGGAGAAGACTGCTTCACCTATAGCCCTGACAAAGATCAGGTAGTTTGGACTACCCAAACCCATCTTAGAAGATGTTTATGTGGATGCTTGCATTAAAAACATATGCTGTGCATTTATAGCTTTTAATTTCATTCTTCTATCCGTTGTGCATAAAGATTTATTTCATGTCCATCCACTTTATCTGTAATCTTGGGGACTTGCAAAGAAATATTTATTAGTTCCTTAGAATAAAGTTTGTTGGGTGTACACAGGTGAGCGCATTTTATATGCAAAGATAACATTTCTTCATATCCCCTGGAACAAATAGCTCAGCACCAAAGGAAAGGCAGAAAAGTGGTTTATTGATGGTGGTACTGATATGCTGAGTATTTGGTCATCATCTGCAGATTTTTAGAAGGCTCAGAAACCACCTTCAGTTTAGAAT
Source organism: Phalacrocorax carbo (assembly GCF_963921805.1). Lineage (NCBI taxonomy): Eukaryota > Metazoa > Chordata > Aves > Suliformes > Phalacrocoracidae > Phalacrocorax > Phalacrocorax carbo. Next base: position 5,987,070 of record NC_087519.1, on the reverse strand, counting down.
TTTAAAATGAAGCACTTTTCTTCTGGAATACAACGATTTGCTTGACTGAAAAAAGCTTTGTATTGATTTCTTAATTGAATTTTTAACCACAAATTATAAAAATGTTTCCTTCTGATGAAATCTAAATTTTCTTTATTTATTTTCTATTGACATTAACAGTTGTAATGATAAAACTGAAACAAAATTAAATTCTAGTGACAAGTTTCAAGGAAAAAGTAAAAAAACGTGGTTCCTAACACAATGAAATTTGAAGGGCTTTTTGTCCAATTTGGAGAAAAACAAGTTTTGAACTACTGGAATTCCTTGCAAGATAAGATTCCCAGAGTCAGCTAATCCTGCTATCTTGAAAACAGATAATTTGCTGGTGAGCTAAGTCACTGGATTAAAGTAATCAGAACTGTGTTAGAATGTGTTAATCAATGTCCCCAAGCAGTGTTTTTTCCAGTTTGTCTCAAACAAATAGTCCATGTACTTCTATCAGGTAATTGAACCAGGTCCCCTTGCACACAGCGTCACAGGAATTCAAACGACAGTCCTTGTAGATCCAGTCCTTGTAGATCCTACAAAGTGAGTCATTATTAGCATAATTATTTGTGTGATCTTCAATCAAGGATGTCATCACATTTTCTTAAACATAATATAGATTAAAAATAAGATGTTATTGATTGGTTCTGAAAGAGAAAGGTCTCCAGTTTCATGTGTAGTGTTTGCCTTCAGTGGTAGTTTTCTTTATACATTAGATAACACTCATAACCTTGTAGCCATTGTGAATACTGAGCTTTCTTTTGAAGCTTACATCAATCATATAATTAAGACATCTTAGTACTACTTTCGCAATCTAGCCAGATTGCGATCTGTGCTCCCTGGGCCTGTTTCTGAAACTTCAATTCATGTTCTTTCTTTTTTGTATGTGTGCATGTGTCACGTAATTACCGCTCTTCTTTCTTTATGCTTCTTCCAGGTACTCTTTGCGGTTGGTCCAAATTTCTTTAGATTAGCCTTCCTGTTAGCTCTAAGTCTTTCCATTTTATTACAAAGAAAAATTAATTGGGTTCTAATAATGAGGTAGGCATGCAGGGCACTTACCAATGAAATACAATTGTTTGTGCATAATAGAATCTCTATGGTGGCATCTGCTTGAACAGCTAAATCAAAGACCAACCAAAATCACTGGTTAGAGATAATTATCTTTGCTGTAAAACATGCTCAGATCTCTATGGTAAGATAAAAGCTCACCCATGGTATCACTAACCAATACCTTTTTTTGTGTGTGTGTGGCAATAATGCATTAGTTAAAAAAGCAAAACCATAACGTCATCTCAGATCAAAATATTCACATGCTCTAACATTAAACACCTGATCATTCATTTTATCATCTTAATAAAAAAGGGTCTGAGCTTCAAAGGGGTTGTTGACACTTCATACTACCCTTGCTGCTGTGTCTTTTTTGTGTTTCTTCTCAATCGTGTCTTTTGATACCCAACATTCTCTGCTAAATGTGACATATCATCAGTTCGTGTATTAGAGTTGAAGTTTCTTAAAAATTGCTCATTTAAAGGCGTTGGACCTCCCCACATGATTTTCTTTACTACTTCAGTTCTGCATTGAATAGGCATGAACAGAGAATGAAAAAGGCAGATGTGAGGAGGAAAAGATATTTTATAATGGAAAATATTTTTATAGAAATGGTGAAGGCCTCCATCACAAGGAAGAAAAGTGACCTGAATTTTTGATGTATAAATCTGAGATACAGTCCTGTGTGTGTCAAATGGATACGTCAAAAAAAGTGACAGTGGTATTTTTTCACTTTATGACCCAATCTGATTCTTATCAAAGTCAGATCTGGGCCGTAAAGATCACGGGCATTGGCTACTTGATAGACCTAATAAGGCAGGTTTAGTCTTACAGTCTCAAATGCATTTTATTATTGAAGACTTAAAGCATACTTAAAATTTTACATTTAAAGCAATGTAAGCCCAGGGTATAATTTGATAAGACATGCTAAGGCTGTCAGTACCCAATATGCAGACAATTATATCTCTGGGAGATACATTCACAATGCCTAGGTTTGGTGGAATAACTGTAGCGGTAAACCAAAACCATTTAACCTTTAAATACAAAGAAGGCTTGAGTTTGGTACCATATTTGTGCTGCTTTTTCACTAAAATCTAGGAATCTAGGCCCAGGTTTTATATTTAGTTATTATTTCCTCTTTCTCCAGAGAGACAAACAGGGACAGGCCATCACCATGTGAATTAATGAACTGCTGGCAATAATTACAATTATAGTTGACAGTCACACTGCAGCGCTCTACCTACTAGTTGTGACACTACAAACAATACCTGAGAGGAAGAATTAAATTCTCCAGAAAGGAAAGAATGGGTTAAAAAGACATATGGAAATTTACACTAGGGATAATTTAAAGCAACTGCTAAGATTAAAAAAAAAGTATAATCACAAAATGTCCCCCAATTAAGCATCAAGAAAATATCCTTTTTTTTTTTTTAACTTTCGTGTTTTGAGATAGAGAGTTCACCCTAGAGCGCTGAATTTCCATTCATGAGCATAGTACATACATAATTAATGCAATCTGCTGTCTGTTATGACTAGAGATGACAGAAATTTATGTGACAGCTACCAAATATGTATATATTTGGTTGTTGTGTATATGGCTGTTAATAGGTTTGACTGTATCTGGCATTGATAATATGCCACCAATGTGGTGAAGTTAAACCTATCCCACGTCTTTCAGGCCTGGTGTGTGGTAGGGCTATCCAATCTGAATAGCTCCTTTATGTTCTTTTTCAAACCAAACGTTTTTATTTTTGTCAATAAACTGTGTCATTTATTATAGTTAAGAAAACTCATGTTGTTTGAGGTCTTTATCAGAGTTCCTACAAATCAGGTTAATTGGTGATCAACAGAGCTTTTCTGCCTTTAATGAGGCCTGGTAGCCCAAGGCAAGGCCCAGCTCTTGATAAGGGACTTTCCCTTTCCTTATTCAGGACTCTTTGATCACTTTTTTTTTACTGGGAGAACAACCGCCGGGAATGTCATTGTTTTTTAATTGCCTGATTACCAAATGTTGGAGATAAAAGATAGATGTTCTCAATTAATAACATTTACATAGATTAGCATCACTAACAAGCCTCATTAGTAGCTGCTGACTTTTGTTTAGACTGCATCCCATGTCAGTTGTGCTCTGATAGTGCACTGGTAAGTATGTTCTCCATATTAAAATATATTTCTTTCTAATCTATTTCCATTAATCAAGCTATATATATATGACATTTTAAAGCACAAACAGGCTTTCATTAAAGTTAACTCTTACTTCTCAGAGCATTCAGTGCAAAGTTGGGTATATTAGGAGGCTTTCCATCAAAAAAGCCTTGCCTTCAGGAACATTTGTCAGTCCTGAGGTACGTTAATATATTTAGCATAATAAACAAGCCATCGCAGCCGGTTGCTTAGAGTTCCTCTGCAACTTATGCTGCTGATTTAGTTATTAATTTTAAACCACTGGATCTTTTTTTTTTTTTTTGCTGTGCCTCAGTTTACTCATCTATAAACTCTATATAGTGATATGTTTTTCTTAAAAGTGCTTTGAATGCAAGGGCAGAAAATACACTGGTGGCACTCACAATATATTCAATAAATATCTGTACTGAGAAAATAAATCTGTTTTACACCATTCTGTTGGTGCAAGTGTTATCCTTGATATCTGACCTTCTGCTGAGGCCATTCCTCAGCAAAGCACCTCATCCTACTGATTAAATCATAGGTGATGTCAAGAGCCTTCAGGTGTGCACACCAGGGAGAGGAAAAGGGAGTTAGAGCTCTTTTGGTCCTCACCCTGAGATTGACTTTTCTATTGGCCAATGCACTTGCAGGTGCTGTTGGGGTAGCAGGAGAAACCTTCCTCTCCCCTTAAGCAAACCCTCATCAAGCTGGCTGTACTTTAAACACACTTGATTTTTGGCAATAAAAATCTCTTTGACAACTTGTACTTTTCTCCTTCAAGAACAAAACAAATCATGTATCAAGCAAAAGAAAGAAAACAGCACAAGAGCACTGGTAAAAAAAGGCTTAAGATGTATAGCTTGGTACAAGGGAAGGGAAAATGGTATTCTGACAACTGTCAATGAAATCAAACTAAAAGCTGAAAGATGTATAGAATGCCAAATACTTCAGGAGACAGAGATACACTTCTGTGTGTCTTTGTATGTGTGTGTACAACTGGAGATACAAACATGTATGGACTTGTGCAGATTAAAAAATGCTTCTATCTATTATTTTGATCAATGGTCCTCTTTTTTATATTTTCAACACCTACTGCACCGATACACACAAACCCAATATTTTTTACTCCAGCTGCTTGAAAATCTCTAGTGTCATGGCCTTTGCTTCGATGTTGAAGCTGATTTCAGGGTTGCATAAAAAAGTAAGCTCTATAGTTCAGTCAAGCATCAACAGTAAAGTGCTAAAGCAGAAGCTTTCATGCTATCAGTGGATGGATTAAATAAATAAATCAATCAATAGTGTATGTAAACTTTTTTTAATCTCTCTTTTCAGTAGAAAAACTAAGGTATAGGTTCTTCTACCCTTAGTATTTAAGACAGAAATAGGTTTGTTGACTTCCACTAGAATCTGTGGTGTAAAATATTTCTCCCTTGTCAGCAAGGGATATCAGAATGTAAAATCAAACAGAACTCAGGAGGGAAACCACAGTTTAATTTGTCACATTTTTTAGCCTTTTGGTCATGTATGTTTCATTTTTGTGTTTTTTAAAAAGGGAGAAAATAACCCTTGATCTTCTTTTTATGGATGCACCTGTGTCATAGGGCAATACAAGCCATGGAGCAGAAAAAGGCAGGATAGGTACAGGAACTGGATATTCCATTTGTGACATTGCAGGATAAGATGGCAGAACTGTGATTACAGGTATGTGAATGTATTTATTTCTTTTTAAGTATTAAGGAGAAAAGGCAGTACTGAAACTCGTAAGATGCACAGTACCAAGAGTGCTAAGCACCATCACGCATGGTGTCAAAGCCCTAACATGACAGATGTGTTCAGAGACTGAAATTCATCTTTGTTTATAGGGCCAATGCGGAGCCTGTGAACCACTTAAACACCGTTATGAGGGAGGGACACGGACCACAAACCGACCACACTTGGGCCCTTGAACAGGCTATGGATGGCCATCGCTTCAGACTCGGGCTGAATTCAAGCTGTTTTCCCAAGGGAAATGCCTCTGTGCCATTATCTGTCTCCTGGACTACTTACTCCACAGATACAAGTTGTTATTATTTATATTTTAGTTCTTCCCTGCTTTTCCTTTTTAAACTTTCACCCTTTGTTTGTGACCAACACAAAAGAAAAATAAGTAGAGAGAAAGATGAGTCTAAATAAGCAAGCTGGGTCCTTTTCCACACTTACTTTCTGAGCCCAGGTAATTCCAGCATTCTGGTCCTCCAAATTCTTTGATTCATGTTCAGCCAACCAGAATATTTTCCCTCTTGACAAGGTATAATTTCAATGGAGCCGTGTTTTGTCTCTGTATGATGCATTTCATATTTTTCATGATTTTGCATCTCTCATACAACACTCTGTCAATTAAAATGATAGCTACTTATGTGGGACAATAAGTGACTCTGAGGGAAGGGATATGTGGAGGCAATTTACAACCTCTAATTCAGCTCCAGGGATGTGCTCCAGCACAGCTACCCTGCGACGGCTGTGCCAGGTAATTTGTTGGAACACTCCACTGAGGCATCAGCCTGTTGATTGCCTGATGTGTAAGAGGCCTCAGACTGGGTCATATCCAACAATTAGTTTTAGTAAAAAAATCAGGAATACTTCTTTCAACATTTGTTTCAAAAATATATTCCTTACTTCCATATTGCAAGGGTTAAAACATGCAGGAAGAGGGAAGCTTAAATAAAATACTAAAGAAATTAAATCACTGTTTTGGTTGAAACAAAACATTGCAGATTAACCTAAGATCATTTTGTTTGTTGCATTGCAATAAACCTTTACATCTGTACTTAAGTACTGTCTGACGCAAATACTATCTAGATCTTTAGGTTCAGCCACAAAATAAAAAACCCCAAACAACTATTTATCACCTAGATCTAATCTTGACCACATTTTCTTCTTAGCTAGTAGAATATTCTAAAAAGAAACAGATGGTTTTAACCATCTTTCCAGTACCAAAATATAAAACTGGTTTAATTAGTGTGTAAGCAGTCGTGGCCACGCACTACATGTGCAGCTCCTCGCAGCATATCTTCTCTCCTCTGTAAGTGAAGCACTGCTGAAATTCTCCCATTCCTATTACTCCTATAAACCTTTAAGCCAGATCTTCGACTGATATAAATCAAAGTAGCTCCGCCAATCTGTGGAAGTTGAAGTTCTGTGTTTGTGTCTTAATTCTAGTGTTTTTTTTCTTCTTTTTCCCTGCCAAATGAATTAAGAAAATAGGGGAATGTAGAAGAAATTCCAAATGCTGCTGCAACATTCATTTGTGGTTTGTCCCTTTCAACAAATGCAAATACACCAGAATATTTTTTTTTTTCTGAACACTGTTCTTGTTTTAATATACATTTTAAAATAAAACAGGGGATGTGCTAACGGAACAGTGCAATTAGAAGCATATTCTTACAGAACCTACCCAAAGGAGACTAGCAAAGAAGATAAATTTAAATAAAACATCTTTTCCACTGTATAGAAAACAATTTTTGTAATTGAATTTTTCCAACGTTTTACATCCTTCCAGTTCCTAGAAAAATTATGACTTTTGACAAAAATAACCCGTTCCTATTTAAACCACATACCGATTCAGGGCAGCTTAGTGGATAATGCAACCAGAATTCACCTACAGGACCTCTGTTTGCACCAACTGCAGGTTATAACCTAATTGGCGGCTTCATGTCAGCTCGGTGTCTCCAGGTCAGGCTATGGATCACTGCCAAGGCATCAGGGAAACTTGCAGCGATGTTGCATGGCCTGAAGACAGACAACTTCAGTTACAAGCTCTGCCTGTCCCGACCCTGATCCTTCGCTTGCATGAATATCCTCTGCCTGTTTAAAAGGAGAAAGAAAATCCACGCTCTCTGCAGATCAAAGACGTTATTTGTCTTTGTCTTGCAAGGCATCCGGACAAGGAAAAGGTATAAAGAGATGGCTTTGTTTGTTTGTTTGCTTTTAATTTCAATAAGGATCAGAACTCTGGGAAAAGTCATAGAAGCTAAATGAAATCAGTGGAAAAATTATGTTTATGATGCAGTGGCTTTGAAGCAATAGGACCCACGTGATCAAAGATTTATGATTTCTAGAAAAGAAATAAAAGGATAGGTCTAAGAAGTGGGACAGATCCAGAGCCATCCTGTTATCACAGCTGGAGAAGATTATACTTATTATTCAGTTGAAACAAACAAACGAAAAAGAAGTTAATTCTTCAGTTCAAATTTCACTCTGGTTGGATTAGATCCATGATGGAACTGGTTTCAGTGGAGCTTAAAATCCCTGCCTTAACACCAGAGTACTGAAATGAGGAGACAGTAAAGAGGTGTCGGAAGGGAGGGACCTACTCTAGACAATGTTTTTTTGAAGAAAACAGAAATTTTTAATTAAGCCCCCTGAAGAATCTCTCTTGCTTTATTTGTTGTTTCTCCTAACTGAGTAGATATCAGATGAGATCTTTTCATGTTTCTTCATGGAAGGGCTCTCTCTTAATAATCTTCCTCTGTTTTTGACTGCTGTATATGAAATAAGTATATTCATTTCTTCAGCAAATCTACTGCTAGATCATTTAAGCCTGACTGTACTTTGGATTTATTAGACCAGCTTGATTTCTTTTTGCCTCAAAATGTCTGGCAAGAACTATTTTTAATTAAAAAAATGTACTTATAAGTGAACAAGTAGGCAGTCACAAAATAATTTATTTTCAATGGGAGCGTAAAATACAACCACAAAGCAATCAGTTGAAGTTGAAATTTTAAAATTCTGTTCTCAGAAACTGATTTTTAAGAAGATTTTTGAGTTTTACATTTTGGTGGGAAAAAAGTGCAAATGAATGTTAGTGATTTCCTCCTTTTTTATATTTTTTTTCCCAGATTTTCTTTTGCTGCTTCAGAATTTCTAAGTATTTTCTGGCTTTTGGAAAGTGGCCAGAGGAAAGAGGCAGCTGTCATTTAGTCAGAAACTAATTTTTCCAAACTAGAGAAAGATATTAAAGTTTACAGAATGGACAAATGGAGGGCAATAAGAAAGTAATTAAGTGGAGCCACCTCTGTCCCTGCAAATAAACTAACGCAAACCCACCAAGTAAAAACAAAACAAAAAGCCAAACCACAAGTCATGTTTTTTTCAAACGCTTTAAAAGCAAACTAGTGCCAAAAAGGGGAGGAGACATTTTGGGGGGTATTTTTACAGTAATAAAATGCAGGACCTAAAGTGAATTATGGTGCAAAGTGTTTTGGAAAAAAAATATTATGAACAGTGTTCCCATTTCGCGCTTTTCGTAAGTACTTTTGTCCTCCCCTCCAGCATTCTTTCCTTGGATCTCTTTTACTTTGTACTGTTTCTAATGATAGCGAGTAGTTTTACAAGGTCAGATGTTCCACAATATACTGGGACACTGAGCAGGACTCCAGTGTTTCATGCCCTGGAGCAGCCTCTATTACAAAGCACTTTCTGGGAGAGCGTCGGGGTGGGTGAGAGGCAGGAGATGGAGCTACTGGTAGCAGGTCCAGTTGTCACCTATTGGCTATTCCAGCTATTGGCATAGCTGGAAATGAACACCAATAAGAGTTTTTTAGCAGCTTCAACATCACGTGGAAGCCATACTTGATACATCTCAGCACTGATCTCTGCACCAGCTGAGAGGTGAGTTCGGCCCTATAAATGCCCTGTTTTTCCTAGAATCCAAAACCGGAGAAAATTCTTGGGTTGGTGGTTGTGAGTGAGCAAAGACTGCCATGACTCTGTTTCATAAGGATCCCTCATGAAAGACACCAACAGGGCAATTCAAGTCAAAACTAGACTAGCAGGTAGCGGGTGCCCCTTACAGTCCTTAATCCCATTATCTGCCAGGTTTGGCAGAAAAGGAGAACTCGCCATCTCAGCCACGCTGAGACAGCATTGCCAGGTGGACGTGCCACGGGCGGATGCATCTGCCATCGACTCCCCTGGAATGAGACTGAACTTACCTTTTGTTACATTTTGAATATGCCTTATATTAAAGTCAGTCATGTTTCTGGGCTGGGAATTTCCTGAGCTCTTGTTAAGTATATATATATTTTGGAGTCATTTTGCATCATTTGCAATTTCTGATGCATTCAAAGACTACATTAGGTCCCCCAGAGCAAAACTTCCCTGTTGATAGATCTCATCTGGCAGCAATCTCGGGAGGGAGCTTTAAAACTCCAGCATTAGTTTTGAATGCTGGAGAAGGCTGCCCAGGAGATAAGAAAAGAGGAGATAACTGGTAGCTCTCTTAAAAACGTTTCATGTCACCCTGAGAATCTCCTGAATATCTTATAAAAGAAAAAAAAAGAAAAACATGGCAGGAATCAATTCAAATTAAATACCATAGAAAATATTTGCTAGATAAATCAAAATGCCTGTTATATAAATTTGAGCTGCATACCTCAAATGATTTTTTCCATTACGTGTTTTTCACTATGTGAGTGGGTATAAAATGCTCCATAGATGCTCCTGTCATCTTTCCCTATCACATTGCAAATATGTTTATGCTTGAGACTTACTGCCTTTTCCTACAGTGAAAATAAATAGCGAATGTTCTTTTCTACTCACCATGTTATGTGTTTTAGAAACTTCCAGAAATAAGTCAGAACAGCAATATTTATATAGTTAGGCCTGGCATATTTGTGTATATTAGGTAAACATGGTTATTTGGAACCAAGCTGTGCCTGTATGGTTTCTTCATGCTGTTTTGTTGTCTAGAGGCACAACGAGGCCAATTTTTTAGAAGAAAAATGTGCCATATAATTGCCACTTTGTGATGCATTCAGCTAAAATTATGGAAAAAAAAAAGAATCTCGGTTCCCCCTTTGATGCATTGTGCTGTTGTTCCACTCTAGCTTTTACGAGCTTTCCAAGGCAACTGTCCTGCTCAGTAAGAGAAAATACCTGAATTACATACACAAGTGCACACACGTACACACACGCGCATACTGATAAGGTTTGCCTAACCCCTGACTTCAGCATACATTTCAAAAATTGCCATAGAGGAAAGGATATATTTGTTTGAAGGGGAAGAAAAGCAACACTGTTAAGAAAGGTGCGAGCTGACATGGTAAATAAAAGCAACACAAGCGAAGGCTCAATTGGAGCAGGAAATAGTTGGGAGATGTGATTCAGCACTTAGGCTGGGAGATGATATTTAACATGAAGAATGGAAAATGTAAGGCAGCTCCTCCTGCTGTATATCCATTCTAATATGTCAAATGGAAAAATGAGGGGCCTAGCTCATTTGAGACCAGTGCCACAAAGGGAAATGCTGTGTAGTTCCAAGTTTTCATGCATTGCCATTAGAACTGGGTGAAAACTAAAGGACAGTGTTATTGGTGCAATAAAACACTCAATAGATCCACACAACATTTTGTGGCACCAGGATAATTTTTTAAAAGGATGCAATTATGTTTTTTGTAAGGATGCTCATCAGGACAAAGATGGCCCTTTGGAAAACATCTAGCATGTTTTTTTTTTTTTTTTTTTGATGCTGTCACAACAGAAACGCAATAACAAGTACCTCTTTCCACTGCGTGTAGACAGTTTATTTATGCAAGAAGAAAATAGGAGTAATGCTAGGATATTTATGTTTAACATCAAAGAAAAGCCTGGTTCAGGCCAGCGCACAGGAAAAATTGCTGAAAATCTGTCTATCACGGTGAGGTTATCTCTGTAATGCTGCCAAAAGCAGTGGAACATCACGTTACCTGTGATGTGATTATCATCTGAGTGAAGGGATGGGTTTACCTTGCTCACACCAGTATTTCTGCAAAAACAGTCTGTGCATTTGTGGTGGTTTTGCCTTCTCACTTTTTCTGGCTCTTCACCATTCTCCCTTGCAGATCAGACACTGGCAAATGCATTCAGCATATCTATAGCCTTCCCACAAACGGCACTGGAGTTCCAGGACATGCATTTTGCTCCTGCAGCATGCTGGGAGTTGGAAGATAACCTGTACTTATGGACTGAAGATTAAAGAACTGTGTGTAAACCTAGAATTTAAATTTCATTCACTTTTTGACATTTTGTTTCTCCCTGCTTTGGGTTGAAAAGGGAGAATTTCAAATATTTTGAAAAATTTTATGCCTTGAAAATATTTAGCTTTGAAGGCATCAACATAACCATTTTACAACAAATCCTGAAATAAAACTTTCTATATTGAAAGCATCGTTTGAATGCTTTGGGTTGAAAACCACACTATTCTTTTAATTCAATCTATTTGAAAATTCCTGGTTGAAAAAACATTTGTTTCATAATTTAAAAAACTTTTCAAACAGGTATATTGATACAGCATCATCTCATTACACTGTTAAAGGAAAAGAAATCTCTGCATGTGGCAACACGTGCCAAAGGATATGTAATTTAGGCCCAAAATATTAACATTTAATCAGAACAGTGAAGTCAAAATAAAACAGGGCAATCTGATGGATTTTATAACCAGTCATCAGCGCTGTAGTCAGAGCTGGTAAAACTTACAAGCTGTTTCAGCTGAAATGAAACAACATTTTTCATATGATTTTTTTTGTGAAATTTTGCAGTAAGTTATACTAATTTAATTTGATATGAAAAATGAAATTCCCCTGAGTCCAGAACGTGGCTCAAAGCACATACTCATCTCTTGTTGCAAGACGTCCAAGTTACAAATCATGTAGACATGAGAGAACATCAGGTTAGTTTCAGCAGCCGGAAATTTCTCCTGATGGCTGGACTCTGACCACAAAGAAATATATCAATATACCTTCCTACTGAAAGAATCAATCTTTAACAGAGACTTTTTTCCTTCTCTAATTACCTGCAATTTTCCAACTGTGAGAACTGGGAACACCTTCTACTCCTCGCCATTGGACAGAAGTGGTAGGCGTGTTTTAATTTTGTAGGGAGCATGGTTTGAGCTGTCTGCCAGTAGTTTCACAACCCACTTTAGATCAGTTACATCAAGGAAAACTTATGTTCAAATTATTTTTCATATTTCAAGGGACATGGTTTACGATACTTCTTGTTCACAGGTGGTCAGTTCAAGGACTCATTAAAAGTTATACAAGTTTCCTATTGATAAATATGTGGAAATTATAGTCAAACTGTCTTAAGAAGTCACAATCATTAAAGAACATGTGCAGCATTAAAGGGAAATAACAAATTATTATTTAATGAGATGACTAGTCTTGCTATTGTTGCTTTATTTTCAAGTAACACTGAAATGGGCCCCCTGGTGTTCTGTAGTTTCTGGCTATCTTTTTTTTCTCCTCATTATCAGTTCTTTTTTTCTCCGTGCTAATCAGCTAAAGTGCTGTGTGTTTGGAAGGCCGATTTTTATACTTCATTCCCTTTGGATTTAAGAGTTACCCATAGGCCTAGCCAAAGACTTAGGCAGTAGCAAAGTCAAGGGTACACCTCACGACCGCCGGCGACTCGCGCTCACATGCAGAGTTTATGTGACTGTTACACCTCCAGGTTAAAGTTCACTGAGGATTTCCATAAACCCAATGGGTAATGTGCCAAATAAGATTGGAGAAGACTTCACATTATTGCACAATCCAATAAGAATATCATCTGCTAAGCTCCTTCTGGTGGCGACTGGAAGTAGGTAACATTAGCAGGTGTTTGTCTCAGAGGCAAAGTGGAGGCGCCCGTGCAGAAAGTGGGAGCAGCTACCGTAACTTCACCTGTGGCAATGTCTTCAGTAAAAACACAGTTTTTAAAAGCTGAAATTCTGATCATTGCCCTGTTGTGTCATATTCTTTTCTCTACCATTGATTACATTATGTTTAATCTCACCCTGTTTCATATTCCCAAATGTATCTTTATTCAAAATTGTCTTTAAATTTATCTAGTGGTACTTTCATATGTTAGCTAATTCCTGACATTATATTTTCACATGCAGAATCACATTAATAAATGGAGCAGGTGGGTTTTTACATCTGATCTGTGTCTGTTTTATTTATACATATGTTTTTTCTTTTAAACCTTGACCTGCAAGAAAACAAGAAGGAAGAGTGAATTTTGATACCTACATCCTGGCACTTACACAATAATCATTCAATGTATTTGTATTTGAGAATAAAGCAAAATGAATTTCTTTTTTGTCCCATGAGGCAATAGTAGAGGAAGCCTTAAAGAGGCAGGTGCATTTGCATTCTGTATTTGTCTCCTTCATAAATGTGGTTAACTAATTGGCTCTCCTTTCATCAATTCTCAATCCTTTGTCTCTGAACACAAGCAGAATCAGATTCTGATACCATCACTGAACTTGATGAGCACCTGACTCCATTAGTCATCCTCTCGAACTCAACAGTCCAGATTCTCAAATGGTATAAATCAGCGTAGCCCACTCCCATAATAAAAAAAAAGCTAACCTAAGGAGATTATTTGTAGAATAAGGTCCTACACGGTGAGAGTAAGGAAATCTGACTCATAATGTTGTAAAACTTCATGAAGCATCTTTATCCGTAAAGCCTTAAAAAAGCAAAGTAGGAATAAACACTTTTGGAACAATTAGCTGTGTTATTCTTAGGTAACATAGTTTGATGCAACATGATCTGTAGTTCTGCTCAGGAGTAGAAATGAATATATATAATATGCAGAAGTTTACACAATTATTTTAATGCATTTAACCCATTCAAAGATTGCCCAAGAACAGATTGTGGCTTTTTTCAACGTGGTCATTATTCACAACTGTTGGATAACAAACGTAATCCTTGCTGTTACTTAGGAATAACCCTAAATGTTACTCGGGATCCGTTAATTGTGAATATTGCATACTGACGCTCCTGTAACCGAGAGGTATGACAGATGCAGATAAATGGTACTGTTACAGCAGCTTGTCTAGATGGACCTTACCTTTATAAATGGCCATATTTGCATAAAAAAGGGTTTTGCTTCATTGCAGAACAAGCCCGACTTCACAATGCCCACTGGCTAACAGCTTGTACAGTCCCAGAAATATGGCTGCAGTAATGTTTACAAAAAGTTGAATGAAGCAGGCTGAATACAAGATCCTGTCTAGAACTGACCGAAAGCAAAATTTTGGAGTCGCAATAAAGGAACAGTGCCCAAGTCTTAATCCTCTGATGTCGACATGGAGGAATGATGAATTTCCACAGTTGCTGTGCAAAAGTGATGTCCCCAACCATGGCCTTGGCAATCAGTCAGACCTCAGAGTAAATTAATGCAGTCTACAGCTGTTCTAAATTTTGCCAAAACAAAAAAAAACGTAAAAAACCCCGCATGTATCCCATTTCTGGCGTGACTCTCATTTGCTTGTTCTCCTCCTGGCTCACTGCCATTTGCCTTCCAGTGACTCTGTTATAACAAGGAGGCATGGAAAACATCTCTCATCTGTACTTCTCCCAGATCTTTAGTAGCACAGTGGTTAGGGAACACGTGCAGAAAGTGAGAGACCGAATTTTAGTCTCTGCAGGCTGAGGAAGAAAAAAGACTTCAGATCTCCCTTATGAAGCATCCAGAATATGACTGCTGTCACTGGGGCCATGGCTAGCAGCCCTCAGCTCACCCGTAGGGTCCGGAGGTCCTAGGCAAGCAGCAAAGACACGGTAACACTCACTCAGGTTGCAGCCATGTGTCCCTGCAGTAGGGATTCCATCCCCGAGTGTTTATAACTTACATACACTACGCAATTCAACTTTGTTGACTTCTCTGGAAACACAGTTAATCCAGTACTGAGTGTTTGCAAAAGACCAACCTGACGTGTGGTGAGGAAACACTGTAAAAATAGAGTTCTGCTCTTTACAGATACTTCCAAAAGTACCATCCTATCAGTGAAAGTGGGAAAGGTCTGCTAAGGCAATACATCCCACACCGGCCAGAGACGTAGGTTCATGGGGGATAGGATGAACTTTATAAAACACTTTTAATCTTTGGCCTTTAAGCAGCACAGCCAACAACAGGTTCACATCAGGATAGTGGCATTAGCCAAGACAAGTTTACAAATCCCTGAGTGTGCTTCCATCATCCTGAGCTTGAGATATCTGTCAGTCCATAGCAGATGCTGCTGTTGCTGTGCATGTGTCATGTTACTGAAACCCCTAGATAATGATTACGACCGATTATACAAGATGCCATGTTCCTTAATCATATCACTTACATTTCTGCTGAACGGCAGTGACAAGGTTTTGAAAGGAGAAGATCACAGCTGTCCAATAAAAAAAAATCAGATAAAACAGACAGTGTTTGCAGACAGAAGATTATGCTAACCTGAAAAGTAGCTTTAGTGCTGTTGATTTTTGCACTCTTCCTAACTGAGCTCAGCCCTCATTCATCCTCTCTGTTTGGCATCACATCTGAAATGGAGGTGATTGATGCACGAGCATGTAGATTTCTGATTTTTTTTTTTACATGGCTTATTTACAACTTTCTGCTCTCCAAGTGAGCATTTGGGTGTTTGGTTTGGTTTTTTTTTTTTCCCGTTCCCTCACCAAGATTACAGGTCTCAGAGTACCAGGAACAGAATACCGGTTCTGATGCAGACAGCTGGAGTGAGAAAATCCCCTCCTTGCCCTAGTGGTAACCCCAGCTCTAAGCTGAAGACATTCCCCTCCCTTATATGCTGGCTCATTTTGGAGGCTCTCTTGTACAGAGACTGCCAACTGTCCTGAATTAAATGAAATGCATTTCGATATGAGTTACTGCCTACTAATGACTGAGCAAAACCAGTGTATTCATTTAAGTAAAGAGTTCAAGCGGGGTTCCAGGAACGAAGAGCTGTGTGCCCTACTAACAAAGCTATCTAGTTCAGTGCACAGCCTGAACTATGCAAAAGAAAGAACCTTATACTTTTAAGCAGTTATAATGCAGTACTACACCACTTAGCGTTTTTGGTGGAAAAGTCAGATGTAATTACTGTTTGACACAAAGGGATTTTTTTTTCCTAGCTCTGCTGACGTTCTATTTTAAATAATTAAAAGTATAATTTAAAACTTAAATTGATCATTTCAATAGACCTGATCCTGTCCTCAGAGGGAGCCACTTGTGTCACTGTTAAACTGTTGATCCGCCCAGTGTCACTGTTTCTCCTTCATCAGAAAATGTACCATCAGATCTATAATTCTTTTTTGCTTATGATGGCAGAGCTCCAACATGGGTGTAGTTTGACCCAGGTTAAGCAGATTTAGCTAAATGCATAAATTGTTCACATTCTGTCATGTGAAAGATATAGGCCTTGAGCCAATGTTGGGAATACAACTGATAGACCACCTAATGGAGAAAGTAATGTATATATGTAAATGTTCATAGATTCATGTGTCTGGACACTACCCTCTTTGACCCCTAATTGTCCAAAGGAGGTACATGGGTTAAAGATGTCTTTGATTTTCATGAAAGTTTAGATGATTGTGCTTTCTGGCATTAACATTCATTGAGAGCAAACCTGAAGGCTATACAACTCCCTGAAAGCATGCTTTCAATTATTCTCTTTCAGTTTTTCTGGCCCATTTCCACCCATAAAATCACATGAAGAATAAGCCCATAAGCCAACTAAGATAAGTCAATGGTCTTCGTGGTATAAACCACAGACCTAACAGGATGCCAGTGATCCCTGGAGGCAAGGTCCATTCCCCTGGATTTCTTGTGCTGTTACATGGAGCATGGTTTCCAGTGCCTCCCTGTCCACTGGCAGCTTTGGTGGAGCTGTGCTAGCAGAGATGTCCTCCAATACTTGTACTACCTTTTCAGACTACTTTTCACCAATGTACAAGGGAATGCTATTTATTCACATGGCAGAACTTTAAGAAAACAGAACTGAGTCCTGAAAGTATCATTAATTCGTGCCTTAGATTATAATTTTAAACTATTAGTTGTTAAACTAAGAGTTCAATGAGTGTCAGTCTCCAGGATTTTCTGTTCCACACAAGTTATGAAAGAAACTTCTTCAGGAAATGTTGAAGTCATAATGGAAATGTCTAATTTAAATGATAAACCTATGTTTAAGCTGTGATAAGCATTAAAACAGTCCCTCTCATATTCAGTGCTCCCCATGATGGAGATTTGCTCCTTTTCCCTTTAGAATACCCTCAACTCTGGATACTGGACTTCACTAAAATCAGGAATATGTATGTAAATTAAGATATATAGCCCTATAATTGCCAATAAGGTAAGCTATACCCTCCTAAATAAAGTAAGATGGTTGCCTAGGATTTCCCTAAACCCCCTAAGATGACATCTATGGCCCATATTTGACCACATGTGGTATAAATAAAATGGAAGTATAAAAGAGAAAGAGATAAACATATAATTAAAAACAGCATAACAAACACTTGTGCTCATTCATTTTAATGACTGTATGCTCCAGTTTATAGAGCAGTCGCAGATCCATGCCATAATAGCTGTGTTGACCACATGCCATAAAATACATCAGTGTAGGCTGGGTCCAAATTATTCAATACTTGTAATAAATCCATCCCATTAACTGGATAAATATGCACAGGCAACAACTCTGGGTGATAATGCTGGAAAGTGGCATGTTGTTATTTAGCAGCAGTGCTAGCTAGCAGGACCTGATAAATAGTAATAATACTGCCTTTTATTAAGAAACAAACAAACAAAAAAAGATTAGTTTAGCTTTTAAGATCTCATAACTATGTCTTTCCTTCCGTTATCTGTAATTTGAACTGAAAGAGATTGTGGCCTTGAAAGCTTCAATTCTGATTACTTTTTTGTAAGCCTAATAAAAGGCATCAGTCATACCATTTATTTGTGAAAATGAAATCTTCATATATTGAAGGTCAATTTTACTTGGACTAATATAATCAGTAAAAGTCAAGGTTCCTTTACCATTAAAATTGTCCATGCTATGAGTCTTTTGATATTCTATGCTTAACCTTGAATCATGCTGTGTATGTTGTATCAAGGGAAGATAGTGAATTCACGTTACAGTATAATGACTGAGTCATCTTGGCCTTGATTTTCAGCTGGGTAAAGCAGATATCCAACAAATACAAGACTTCTTTAAAATTATTTGAAATTAATACACTCTTGAAGTACTTCTTCTCACCTCCGAATAAGCAGCAGGTCACCTAAAGTCTACAAACAGCTTTTAGTTACAGTTTTATGAAATATTTATTATCACTTCTGAATATATTTCTTAAAGTTGAAAGATGGTTACATATAACTAGAGCAAGTATTGATATTGAGAAATGCTTTGAGGTTTGCACAGAAGAAATCACATGATAATTAAATATTTACTGCCGTCTGCGATCAAAATGCTCCCACCACTGCAGGCTGGCTGGCTCTTCCAGGCGTACAGCCCTGCGTTACCATGCCGAGAGCTGTCGTGCTGGGCCAGCCGTGAGGAGGATTTGCGTAAACAGCTCGCTGCTCGCAGTCTGAGTACAAGAAGTGGCACTCAGACCGCCCTGCTCCTGCCATCTCCGCTGAGAGGAGAGCGAGCCGAGGGTGTGTGGGCTGCTTTGTGAGGACTAGCAGGGCAAAGCTTGTCAGAAGTTACGCTGCCTAAGGAGCTTAGAGATTATGCCTTTGGAAGGTGCATTCCCCTCGGGAAAAGGAGGCGGAATAGCATCAGGCAGAAAATTGTATTATTTTGTACAGATGCAAGATATATGGCTGGAATATGGGTGCTGTTGTTGAGAGCTAGAGTCCCCTTTGGCTAGAGCATGCCTAAACTTGAGCTTAATATTATTTAATGCCCGAGCTGATTAAATGCACACGTGCCTCCAAGCACCATACTTCGTGACCTCTGGAGTACTGTGAAAAAGAATGAGGTTGTCCCACTGTCTGTGATCCGTCCTTACAGTGCAGAAAAGTCATGTGCAACCCTCCGTCCCATCCAGCCCATGATGCCATGAGGGAAACATGGAGCAGAAAAGATGGTGAGAAGCTGCTTCCTGAAAAATGCTGTTGCGTGCAGCCAGTGGCTGAGGGATGCTTCATCCACCTGTGACCTGAAGACAATGCATAGGCCAAAACCATGCTGGGTTCAATTATAAAGGCTTCTCAGACTTGTGCTTCACCTAGTAAGCTAACCATAGTACCCACATAGTTACTTATAGAAAAATGCATTCTTGAGAAATGTTGTCTGATGTTTTTAATAGTCAGATGAATCAGAAACAAAATAATTTCTCCAGCTAGCTGACATGGTACTTGAAAGATAGTAAAAGGATTTTATGTTCATAAAGTGCTTTACTAAGTAGATAGCCAAGGACATGTATGCAAAGACAGGACTTTCTAGACCCAATTCTGGCAATGAAGATGGCAGAGCAGCTTTATTATCATTCTGCAGCTCCACAAGATGTAAATCTGAGTCCTCTCCTTGGTTTGTTCCAATAGCTTTCCCTCTCTATATCTCCCCCCCTCTTCTAGTACAACTGTAAAATAGGTATTTGATCGTTTGCACTGTGGAATGAAAAGGCAAATCAGTGTGATACTGCCAACCCCAGATCAGGGCAGGGTCAAGCCAGATGGAGGCTGTGTGTGAAGGACATTGACCTGAAAACGTTGGCAGGGCAGAGCTCTTCACAAGCACGAGCACCGCCTCATTTTTGAAACAGAGGTTTAATTAAAGAATACATTCAAATCGGTTGGCTCAGAGACGTGTTAAAAGCATCACATGCAAAACTGCCAAAAGTAAGAAGCAGTGCAGGTTTACATCTGTGTCACTCCGCTTACTCCAGCGGAATGAGTTCTGATTTTGATCTGTGTAAATGAGATTAGACCGAGGCCTACGTCTTATCTCTCTGTAACTGGATATCTGGAGATGACTTAAAAATATCTATTTTGTGTTTCTAAAGCAGTACTGCACCAAGATAGAGTTTGAGGGATTTTCTTGCTCAAAGACCTAGACAAAAGATGTACAATGAGAAGTGAAAACTAGGTATAAAAATAATCAAGGATGTACTGGAAGGGTCTTTCTATTCATGACCATTCTGTTCCAGCAAAAGTAATTTTTAACCTGTGGATTCCTTAATTTTTTTTTTCCCCAAAAGCCATTCTTGTTCCTCCTGAGAAAATCATTAACTAGAGGCAATGGATATGTTGATTTTAGCATTGATTATCCGGTTCTGAATTTTAACTTTCTTTTCAAAGTTTCCAGTTTAATGACAGGTCAGAGAAGAATTAATTGCAAACCCCACACTGGCAAACAAAAGTTTCTGATGCAGGACTGCAAGTTGGTACCCGGCGCATAAAACAAACCCTTTAAAACCTTATTTCAAAATGGTTCAAACCAATTCTTTTTTTTTTTTGTCCAGAATATCAGCACTAAAGAAGAGGCAGTGTCAGGCTGTCTATAAATAGAACAGTACAGTATGAACTTTTGAACTGTGAAATCTGGGGGATGTAATCTTCCTGCTAAACAGAGGCTTACAGCAGATATTAAATGCTCTGATAGGAGCTTTGCCAGTGTTTGAACTGTCTATTAGAGGATGGGAAATTGTGAATTGTTGTTAGCACAGTGGACTGGTGTGGTAGCGTTGAGGTTGTTTCAGAATTGCTCGTCCTACTTGAATAAATTGGTTTGGTTATTTTTCTGTGTGCGTGTTTGTGCATAAACGTAATGTGGCCAAATGGATTACCAGTACTAGAGGTCTAAAAAAAAGTCTTTGGATCTCAAACAATTAATTTAGCAGACATTTAGATATTATGACGCTCTCCTTCAGCAACAAATTCATTGGAAGAATCAGCTGATATTACTGTTTGCACCACTTAGTGGATCACTGCTTATTTTCATCGGCTGAGAGTCTGTCCCATGGGAAGTACCACCAGTAAGAGTTTGCTGCAATTTCCCTGGAGCTGTCGAGTTCCCATCCACCAGGCTGTGAGCACGCACAGGACAGTGCCCCCTTTTTATAGAAGTAGCTGAAAAGCAACGTCACTTCCCAATATAACTGTTACGCTATAAATTAGCATTCACGTCATGGGTAAATCCTCGTAGGAGTTGTGCTGTATGGAGGAGCCGCTTTTCAGAGACGCGGAGCGTAGCCTGGGCAGTTTGTGGGGGGGGGGAACAGAGACCCCTCAGCCTGCATGGCGCTCCAGGCACTTATAAAACGGAGAGGCAGAGGCACTTGTGATGCTTTTTTTCCTGGTAGCACCCACGTGTGTTTGGAGTGTTTTAGCCATCGATGTTTTCAAGCAACCATCATGGCCACAAATTGGACTAGAAATGCACAAACCCCCTGACTCCAGGAGCTGGGATTCTAAGAAAAACTGCCAGCATCATGCAGCTGTTCAGGAAAATCACATCAGCAGGTGGTTTCCCAGGAGCTGGAACAACCAGGGACGCTGTGACCAAGCAGGAGAGGAGTGCCAACAGCAAGGTGCCACAGTGGGATGGAGATCCCTCCAAATGGGGCCAGCTACCAAGTGGGGGAACCCTTTGACTGCTCCCACAGCTGCTGTTTGGGTGGGTGTGGGAGCTTTTAGCCATGGCCCCGCCCCACCCTATCATAAAAAAAGTGGGAATGGAGACCAGAGGGTTTGGCTGCTGAAAGGGTGGGTTGTTGTGGTGCTCCTTCATGAGTGCAGGCAGCTGTGGGGCCTCACCAGGGTCTCATTAGGGCTGGGCTGCTTTCCCTCCCCATCAGTCAACAACATGAGGATCTATAAGCATTTCAGAGAAGGAAGCCTTCCCACAAGGCCTCGTCCCATTTGTGGAGAGATGCTGATCTGAGGGCAGCAGACACGTGAGTAACCTGAGAGTTACCAAGGCCTTTGGTTCCTCTTGGTTGTGTGAGGGCCTGAGTGTGCCAAGGCCATTGCTGGGGGCTCTGGGGAGGGTAGACTGGGGGTGCTGAGGGCTTTCCTGAAGCTCTGGGTGCTCCCTTTCTTGAAACACCCATTTTTGGTTGTGTAAATTGCACTCAGTGTGTGGTGGGGAGGGTTTAAGCACTGATAGCTGGCACCCAGCTGGCTGAAGATGGGGTTGGTAGTGGTCTGGGAGGCCCCTGGTGTGGCAGAGCCAATGCACCTCTGTGGTTTCTAGCTAGTTGTGTCTTAATATTGCTTTCTTTGCCCTCTTGCACAAGTGTTTGGGTTGTATTTTCTGTTGGACTCTTTGAACCTGGTCCTGCGGGTCACGGTGGTGTTTGCAGTGGCCCTGCAGTATGGAGGTGGTGTGTGTCTCGCCCTGGCAGCGAGAGCATCGGCCATCCACACACGTTATGAGTTATAATGTTCATGAGCATATTGGAAGAGGGATTTGGTGCAATTTCTCCAGTTGTTCCTTTGCCTTTGTAAACTGAAGCTTCTTGATGAAGGCCAGAGGGAGTAAGGCTCTTCACCTCATTGTGAACCAAGTAGAGACTTCTGTCTGGTACAATGGTGTCCTTTGGGTGCTGAGTTTGCTTAGTGGGCTACAAGCGGAAAACAAGCCGGATCTGACACCAGCATGCCTAAATTTAAGCTTTGGAAATTAGTATGGGTTCCACAGACCTCTGAAATATGGCCCTGAGAACTGAATGCTGTTCTCCCTAGTGAATTTGCCATGTAAATTGCTAGAGACAGGGGTTCCACTTACTTTACTTCTGTAAATAGACTAATGTATTGATTTTTTTGCCATCTTTCTTTTTAAACCTGAAGGAAAAATTCAAATAAAACCTAATTGCGTCTCTCTGTTTCTGAACAGTTTTGGAAATTGCAGAGCAATCAATATTAAGTACACTTTACACCAATTTAGAGACTTATTCTGTCCAGACATGTGTTTTATAGAGCTCTGATTTTTGTGTAATTTAGGCTGAAAAGTAGGGTAATGTGGATTTTCCAATTAGCTTATGTTAAGTCAGTGTTCTTCCACCTGAATATTTTTAATAGCTTGGTTTTCAAAAGCATGGGTGTGTATGTCCAAGGGAGGCGAATAAAAAGGAAGATAATCTTTTTCAGAAGGATGAAAGACAAGTGGATTAATGCAGAGTTTGAGATTTTGTGAGAAATTCGGGCACACAGGCTAGTGCTGCAGGGAGAGCTTCTGCTTGTGAAACTGTCACTTGTTAATTAAGTTAATGTCTACGGTGCTCTGAAAATGTAAAGCACTATGTAAGTGCTAAGTATTATTATTAATGATGCCAATTTTGACAGGTTTACTGAAATAGGCTTTGCAGTACAATATAGGCTAATGTTCTAATGCTTTACTCATTTACAGTGAAACTGTTAAAAATAAGGAAGTGGGAATAGAAGGCCAGCAAAGGCCAACAGACTAGATGGAGTCCCTCATTTGGTGTTCACTGAAAGCACTGCCTGGGAGTAAGGTTAAATCAAAGATAACACAGAGCTGTCTCACCATCTTCTAGCAATCTTCAAGGAAAACCTCCAGTCTACGATGGGCTGCACCAGCTGATCGTGACTTTCAGTTGTCCTGTTAGGAGATCCGTTGGCCCTCAATAGCTGTAACACAAAACGTTGTAGCCATATGGCAAGTGTGTTTCCCCGTCGCCAATAGACTCATTCCCGTTGCAGAGTACAAAAGGGGAATGGGGTAAGATGTCCGTCCTACGTACCCCAAGAGTGCTTTCTCCTCTAAGGGAAGTCCCCACTGGCCACTTAAATCAGTTTGTGGCCCTTGACTTTTTTGCCTTAAAGGGGTTGCAAAAGGGAAGAGAGATTTCTGGTATGGGCTGCATTGGTATTAGTGCCTGAATAGGTGCTGAGAGCTGGTCAGTAATTTATATAAAAGCACATATTCAAAAAGTGAATAAATTATCTTTCACAGTTCATTGGGTCCTAGTAGTTAGCATGTCATTTGGATACAGGAGCATAGCTGCATGGAGGTATCTGACCCAGTAAATGGAATAGTTTCCCCAATGTCTTAGGCACATTTCCTTTAATAACTGTAGGCAATGCTTTTTCTCTGAGCAAAGCTATTAAGTGTCACCTGTAAAGATGAGATGTAAAGATTAGCCTAATCTTCAGATGTTTTTCTTAGATGGTCTTTAAATTATTTTTTCATTACCAGGCTTAATTCTCTCCGGTCTTGATGGCTTCTAGCAGTGTAAAACATTGTGAAATACAGAACAAGGCCTGTAGAGTTCAGAACTTGGGTGACTTTATGCAGATGTCTCTTTCTATGTGTCCCCTTTCAAACTGAAAGTGATTTCCTGAAAAGTCAAGTCCAGTAGATGCCCTACTGGCATGGTCGGAGCAAGGGTCTGTTTAGCTTAATTGCTGCAAGAGAAATTTATGGATTCTTTTGTACTTTGGCTCAGTTCTGCTAATGTGTTGAGAGTGCATGTGCACACACACCTACACTCAACTATTCCAGCCATATGAGACCAGCCACTCCACTGCTTAATTAAATTCATTTACTGGCTGGCAGACACACCACCTTTCAGTGCCATGTGGATCCTGGTTGTGCTGGGAGAACTTCAGGGCCAGTTGTTTTGTTGTGTGTTAGGGACTGAATTGTTGTATCCTCACTTAAGATGAACTTTGGTATTGTGCTGCACTAGTCAAACACTGCAAGCAGTATTGGAAGAGGGATGATGTGGTTGCTTTGTGGGCCTGGGAAATTATCCCTTTCAAAAATAACAGCAGCAAGGGAAGTGAACTCTAATAAAATTATTTCCTTGCTTTGTACCATGTCTTCAGTCAGTTACCTTAGAGTTGGACTTGATCAAGGGCTGCTGGGAACCAGCTAGGGCTTGGTCCTTCTCATGCATCCAGAAAAGTGAAAATTAATATTTTTTTCCTTTTTAATATTGGTCAATGATGTAGTGTTATGAGAATATTGCAGTCTTTACAAGATGATTCACTGATCTGGATAGGAATGGCTGTCTAGAATCAATGCTTTCACCTGCCAAAGCCTCTAGAAAAATTACTGCTCTCCTCTGCAGGCAGGTAGCAAGGAATGGTGCCTTGGGTGGAAAGGTCTATCAGTTCAGCCCATTTTCTTGCCCATCAGCCACCAGTCAGATGTTAGCCTTGAAGCATCTAAGGACAGCTTTGAACTCCTGCTATGCAGGCTGCAAAGAGGGGTTTCTGCCTTGGACTCCTCTGAGGTAGTCATCTCTTGATATCCAGATGTCTCCTGAGTCAGTTGGCTTCCTATTTACAGAGTGGCAGTGCTGGGATTTGTAAACAAAGTAGGTTCACATTATCAGGACTTTGCAGCCTATTCCCCATGCAGAAAAGAAAGCAAAACAACACAACAGCAATAAAAATAGAATAGACTCCAGCAGTTGCTGGCATTCTAATACAGCATGGGGAAACTTAAAATCTAGGGTTGATGGCTGGATGTTGATACTGGAACTATAGTAAATAGAAGTTGTATTGAGATTTAAGTCTTTCAAGACACAACCTTAAAAGTTACAACCTTAAAATAATAAAAAAAGGGCAAGCCTCTTGCCCTTTTCTAAAGTGCAGTAATTGGCTGTAATTCTAAAACAGGTATATGGACATATGCTTTGGATGCTCTAGTTACTGAATATGATGCAGCTAGTACATCGACCCTGTCATGAAGGCACAAATAGTCAGCATAGGTCCTTAAGGCATTGCTGTCTATTATAAATCAGTTAGAATAATTCATGCTATAGATTTCCCAATGCTGAAAAGCCTCTTATTCAGCAGAGTATAAACATATATCACATCTTATAGATTTTTTTTTTCCTTCTTGGTATGAGTCAGACTTAAAGAATTCTACAGGAGAAGAACAATGCACTGTACAGACAATTCCCTAAAAACCTTCATAAATACAAGGTGGAATGGAAAGATATTATTTAGCTCCAGCATCGTTTTAACAGCTCTAGTCACACTTTCGTTATTAAGTTTGGAGCATGTTGTGTAAGAGCCAACAGTAAGCCTGTATGTAGAGCATACAGGGGCTGTGTCTGGAATCAGGCTGAAAATGCAAATAGGACTTTCTCTTCTGGTTTGGTTTCTCAACACAAGTTAGAGCAGCTTGCACCAACTGGTAAAGGCTGCAAAGGGCCATTTTGCCAGCTGGGAGGTGCAAGGGTGTAATAATGCTGCTGGCTCCTTGCCTGTGCCAGCCACAGGGAGGAGAGTGGCAGAGAAGCCAATGTATGTCTCAGTGCCACCGAAAAGGAGAGATTTTTCCACAAACCAGGCTTAAAGACAGCTTGTACCACTCGGGAGTGGGGCATTGTGGATCTAAAGTAACCAAAGAACTGCCATGAAATATTTACGCTGCGATTCCCTGTATACTTCATACCACTTTTAAATTTCTAAAACTTCCAGAAAACCCCATTAAATCCAACTGATTTAAGCCACGAAGAGCTGGCTAATGCACGGTTCTCAGGTTCTGATAAATGGCCTTGGGAGTGAAGCAGTTAACTGACCATCATCAATTACAGCATCAGAGGGGGTGATTAGGATTGAAATTGCAGGGAGGTTTTTAATTTAGTGAGTAAAAGAGCCCCCCCCCAGCTTAGTCAAGCTCATCAGATCATATACTTGTTACCGCTTCATCCGCTTACCACGCGCTGCCACTCAGAGCTATTGTGCATGGAGAGGGCACCGAGCAGGCACGATGCTATAATATTATTCTGTTGTCCAGAAATCCACCCGAGACTCACTGTCACTTTGCCCGCCGCAGAAGTGCCTATCGTACAAAATTCGCACAAAGACCCCGAATCGGGAATCAATCAGCAAATTATGTAAAGGAAGAAATGACACAGTTTTTAAGCTTAACATGGACTAATTTATGTGCATGATTTCCCCCCTCCTCCTCTCCCCGCCCAGCAGAGTCCTGCTGAAGTAGCTGGGATTACTCCTAGGAGCGAAGTTGCATACAGGCTTATGTCTTGGGAGCAGGGATGAATCGGTTGGATACTTGTGTTGCCTGGCTCTGTAGGTAGTCAACAGAAATGAGGTGTTTGCAGTGCAATATACAGAGAGCTTGAACTGCTCCACCGTGTTTTCCTGGTAAGGCTGGTTAGCTAGATCGCTCTGGGCACTGCCTTCGGAAAGGGGCAGCGAACCCCAGCCCGTGAAGAGCCGCCTGAGGGAGGGGAAAGGGCTCTCAGCCCTGGCACGAAGCTTTTTGGGGAGCTGCAGCCCCGGGCCCCAAGGGAGGAGTCCGGCCCGGCGCTGCCGGAGGGAGGAGCCGCCCCCGCGGAGCCGGGCGAAGCGCCGGGTCCCCCCGGGGGGCCCTTCGTGCCGCCCCCCCCATCCCATCCCGCTGCGGGGACCGGCCGCTGCCGCCCGCCCCGCACATGCCGCTCGTCAAGGCTGTGAAATGCAGGAGGGGAGCGAGAGGAAACCTCCACCCCCGCAGCCCCTTTTTCCTCTGCTCTTATTTTATATTTCTGGTAGAATCCCATGAGCGTTTTGCTTCTGGATTTCAGAAATTCGCGGTGTTTGTAGGAGAAAATGCAAGCGGAGCCTGTTCTAGAGTTAGCCTTCACGGTTCCTCCCGGGGAAGGGAGAAAAGGGAAGAGGAGGACAGCAGTAATCCTACCAGAAAATGCCCAGGATGGGCCTGATCCAAAATTCAGAGGTGGTTGGGATTTGGGGATTAAAGATGCCTGTGTTTGCAGGCTGCTTTTGCATTCCTAGGTCTTGTAACACACCCCTCTATTCCATTGGAAAGTTGAGATTAACAAGAATTGGGATCAGGCTTATACTGGTGGGAGGTTACAGCAGCCCCGTGCGCTCCTTCCCCTGCTGTTGCTGGTGATGTTGTAGAGCTCCTGCCACTGAGGCTGAGGTCTTGTATAGGATTGTGTAATTAAAGATTGATTCATAGTGTGCAGGCTCATGGAGGCTAAACCAGATGCCTATAAAGCATTCAGCAGCATTTTGTGTGTGGGCTTTGACAAACCATTTTTATTTTGATTTTTTTTGTTAATGTGGCATTTTATGCAATCATGGAGACACTTAGCATATAACATCAGTCACCTGTGTAATCCTGATGAACTCATGTAAATGGAAATAAGGGGCTTCTGAAGAGTATTAACAATGAGCTGCCATTTTTCAGTGTGCCATGATGCTGGAGGAGATTTGGCAGCCCTGTCAGCTCACCCCTGATTTTGAAATGTGAGCGCATAGCTTTTTCCATTGCTGGGGAAGAAAAATCAGAGCCAGTCCTTGAAATGGTCTATCATGAAGCAATAGGTATTTTAACTCCAGGGTTATCACTGAGCAAACCCTACTCCTTACTCGAGTAAATTCCCATTGATTTCAGAGGAGTTATGCCTGAATAGAGAGAAGAGCAGAGCTTGAGTAAGCCCTGGTGTGACCTAATGCTGATGCTTCTTCTCTAGTCCACAGCGGCTAGAGAACTGTAGTGTTAGTAATACAAAAACTTGGATACACTGATTACTAAAGCCATTTTACAACTGTCTGTTCCTCCTGTGCAGTAAAAATCCATATTATTCATGTAAGACAAATTGGAAAGGAAAATCTACCCTCAAACCTGAGAGCAGGCTGTGGAGCCACAGTTGTTTTGCTTTCTCAGTGTGCTCTGAGCAGTGCATCCACACAGTTGCTTCCTTCTGCAGTGCTTTTTTGCCAAGGCAGAAAGGAGGTCCTTTCTTGAGCAGGTAGAATTCAGGGCTCTTCAAGCCATTTTGCCCAGGTTTAAGTCATCTCCTGTAGGATCTGCTGTGGGAAATTTTACAGCTAAAGGATCTGGAAGTGTTTTTCATGTTAGAGATGAGGCCTGAATTTCCTTGGAATGGCTACAACACTAGGGCTTAATGCAAAGGGCCTTCATGTTGTTAAAGGATCTCAGATTAGAGATGTGCGCTGTTTCCTGCAAAGTTTAGCCATTTCTTCTTCCCGCCTGCGTATAAACTTATATTTAGTAAGAAAACATGCTTGCTTTTTTTCTACCGTGCTGTTGGAGACCTTGTTGTGGGTCCTCTGCACTATCTAATGCTTGCATGAGGTTTTGTAGACCCTAACACAGAAGCCCCAGTGTTTGCTGGGACCCACCAAAGAGCCTCAGCAAGTGGATCTTTGACAGGTCCATGCCAGAAGTTGCTTCTGGCTGTTTTCCAGCTGTCTGCTTTTATTGTAGTCTCTCTTGCTGACCTGTGAGCTATTACATGCCACGGCTCCGATGTGATGTGTGCAGCAGCTGCTTGTCCAGAGCGATCATACTTTGTATTTCAGACTGCAACTATTTCTGTGCCGCTGTTGAGTCAGTGGGAGTTGCACCACAGGCCAAAGCCAGCGGGGAGATCTCGGTGCAGATTGTTACTTACTGTACATTTTGGGAATACTCCCTGGTCTAAGTAGGCACCAGGTTTTCTGCAAAGGGACAGGAAGGAAAGAAGCCTCAGTGTGCCCAAAACTGCTTTAAAGGGTGTTTCTATAAGGGCAGCCTCCTAGAGATTTCTTCCCACAGAGACTTAATATACAATGAAAAGTAACGCTCTAACCCTAGGAACAAACACATCTTCTCATGCTGTTTCATTTTGGTGATGTTCAGGCAATAATACCAAGAGCTAATGTTGTTGTTCATCCAAAAATAGGTTATAAAAGAAAGAAAGAAAGCTGTTCTCTGAAAATTCAAGTACAATTGGCAGAAAGTCAAGCTGTAGTAGTTCTTTAATTTGATAATAGCTCAAACCAAGAGGAAAGAGATTCTGTGAGCCTGTTAAAGGTCCTGGTCTGAGCCCTGCTGAATTTAAGGAGACTGTTACAAAGATTTGGATCAGATTGCAGGATTGCGGCCTAATTAATATTTTTTTTTTTGTTTTGGAGTGAGAAGATTTGGATTTTTGAGTCATAAAGTTTGCTGAAGTGATTAATATCCGTATTTTCTAGTGCCAGCATATTAAATATCCTATGCATTTTTCATATTTTCTAATTTATCTTATTTGTTATTTGCCCATTTTCCCTAATATGTAAATATATAATGTTATACTTTAATATAGGCTGTATGCTGAATTCAATAATGAATGTTGTTGACTATAGTAATTAAGTGTGATTCCAGCTCCAAACAGTTATTTACTTGTCAGTATTAGTGAATCTAGTTCACCTAAAACTGCGAGCAGTTTTCTGTTTACCATATAAACAGTAATTGCTTGTTTAAGTATTTGCTAAAAATATTGTTTAAGTCTAAAATCAAGATCACAAGTGGATTTCAATAACCTAGTTAATTTACTTTAATTTTAGAATCCTCCCTCTGCATGGGAAGAGAAATATGAAGAGTAATTTCATCTCCTTATAGTTGATTTAATTGTATGTACTTTTGATGGATTAAGTTTCCAGTTAATTGTGGAAAATGCAACAACAATATTACAAATAGAGGTTTAAAATAAAACAATTGCCGGCTGCTTTGCATGCTATTTTAAAAAAAATGTTTAACATTATTAATTTTACAATGGTAATTTATAAATATTAGTTACATCTTCCTACTTTCAAACCCCCCAAAATAGATGGTTTTAATCATACTTATTGATATTATCTATGTGATTATTTTTCATTATGCAAATATGTCTCAATTGCTGTATAATAATAATGTGATGGAAACATTTTTCAGTGCTTTAAAACACAAGCTTAACTAAATCCAGGAGACAACGGAAAACTGGTGTGAAAAGCAGAAAAAAAAATAACCCAGGCAAAGCTTTTTGAAAAAGCAACAGTAACTTTATATCTGTAGCATTTAATACTGAATGTTCAGGTGTTTTCAAACTATACTATGAAATAAGGAATGAGCAGTTTTATGTACATGGACATTTTAAAGTTTTTAAAGTAATGATCTTTAGTCATGTTACTCTTTATCCTTGGTTAAAAAGGATGCTAGATCAGAAGACAATTGATTTCTAGTAAATG
Organism: Phalacrocorax carbo; assembly: GCF_963921805.1. Taxonomy (NCBI): domain Eukaryota; kingdom Metazoa; phylum Chordata; class Aves; order Suliformes; family Phalacrocoracidae; genus Phalacrocorax; species Phalacrocorax carbo. The sequence goes on along the minus strand of NC_087519.1, from coordinate 5,956,110 downwards.
GTGTGTTTTGTTAGTCTTTACATATGTGTACAAGAGGTAAATAACAAGCTTCTAATTCATGTCCATTTCTTAAAACATTCTGAGGGTGCCTTTTTCCAGGGAGAAGCAATACACAATGTTAGAGGATTCTGAAAAGTTTATTTGAAAGTATAATTAACGGAGCATACTAAAATAAAAATAGGCATACAAAAATGGAGATGTTTCAAATTAAGGCTTTTCTTCTATTTGGACTTTAAAGGTTGAGAAGAGAAATACGATGATGGGGATTGCTTAGGACAGAATGACAGCATTAGATTTAAGTTTCCTGACTTGTTTTTAGTGTCACCGTATGATTGCTAGCTTAAAATAACACAGGCAATGGTCTCTTGTCAGAATAAAGTGTTATAATTTCTAGCAGATGAGAACTTGCAATTTGTTCTTGTTTCTTTTGTGCAGATAGTTAAACAAGAAAATGAAGACAGCTTTGTGTCTTGTATGAGGATTCTAATGAATCTAGTAGGGTTCCAGTTTTAAAACAAAGTAAACGGTTATTACTCTTGGGTAAAAAAATCAGTGCTGTCTGAAATAATTTATTGGATAGAGGTTCTTTGTGGATTTTCATGTAAAAAGTTGCTCTAGTGCTTTATTGTTTCCTTAAAGAAATTTATACATGTATGTAAAACCCCTGAAGTGAAATTGTTGCTCCAGCCTTTATTGCAGTGTCACTGTCTGCAGCTACAATTTCAGCTCTAAGCTTAACTTTTTTGCAAAGTATGTGGTTTTCATTAAACCTGTAATTAGTATAATTAATAATTATTCACTAATTGAAACGCAGGTTAACAAACTTCCATACGTAAAAGTAAAAGGGGGGGGGAAATGTCATTCATCACACTGGGCTTTATAAGCCTATAAAACTCTTCAAAGGACTTCAAGATATCAAGCAATCTTTTATTCAGCTAAACCTACCCCCCACCTTCACTCTTACACACAGTTAAATATGCAGTATGCTCACAGCTTGGAAAAAAGCGAGAAAAGCCTTAATGGATCACTGATTTTAACCAAAGAGGTAGGTATGTATTCCATATAAATGGTTTCAAAACAATTTTTGTGTTAGTATTAATAATTTTCATCAAATGAAAACAAGCATCTTAGCGCTATAGAAAGCAAAGCTTTCAACTGTGCACTTATTAACATAGCTTTTATTTCAAGCTCAAAACATCTAAAACAATTACACTGGAGCAACTGTGTAATTTGCTCCTTTCTTTCCTATACAGGTATAGTCTTGTAGCAGAGGCTAATAAAGATTTAGGGGTAAAGCGGAGAGTTAAGGTCCAAATTTTGTTCATCCCATGAGTAATTAACCCATTTGAATAGATTACGAGACAAATAACATGAGGAAAGGTATTCACATGTGCATAGGTTGCAACACCCAGTTCTAGTTAGATGCTTTACAACTGATGTAATAAATCAAAGAATAGAATAATTATTTCTCAATTTACCATGACATAGATATCTTGTCATCGCCCCGGTTATATGTACCTTTAAGAAGTGGTGAATGTTAAAGATCTATTTAACCACATCAGTGAAATAGAGCTAACACAGCAGGAAATATTATTTTGCCTTTCTTAAAATATAAAATCATTTCTCAAGTTATTTGCTTCTATTAGAAACCAAATAGTTTTCATCTGGAACTGAAGATCAGAATTTTATACCCAGGACATGATTATTTGTACTTTAATGGTTACATATTTAAATAATTTAAAATACTTTGCTGTAGGGGATATTTTATTTTTTAGGAGAAACACTAGAAAAGTCCTATATTTAGCTATGTGCTTCATGAGCTGTGCATTTATCTGAAATGTTTATTTGCAATGTAACAATAGAGTTTTTGTAAAATTTGCACAAAATGTTATTTAGATCAGATAAATAGGAAGTGAAGATACAGGCACCCTCAATGCGTGCTTTTTCTGCAGCTGGAACTGATGGAGTTATTTGGAAATATTTCTTCAATCATTTTTTTCTGCATTTAAGAGCATAACGTTGAGCTGAAATTGAACGTTATGCTAAGCTAAACACTAAAGTGTTCCCTTAATACAAACTTTAAAACACAATTGAGGTGGTAACAAGTCGTGGACAAATGACTGCTGTGCAGTCTGACGGTGAGCACTGAAATGTTATAGGCTTCAGTTTCATAATGCTGCCTTTCAAAATCTGTTATCTGTAGTTATCTTAAAATTCGAGTGCTTTCTAGAACACATGATTTAAAGTTTCTCAGGGGAATATACTATTTCAGTCAGATAATTTTATCGAGTATAGATTAGCAAAAATCCTTACAATTGCCCATTATTGTTGTCCTTTTTTAAAACGGGAGAGAAAATGCAGATGATAATGACTTATGCTTGGATGCATTTCAACGTATTTTGTATGTATTGTTGATAAACATACGCATCTACATACATAAACACACGCAGAGGTATGTGTTCATTTGTTACTCTGTTAAACAAATTGTTAGTTCCCTTACCAAGATTTAGCAAGTTTGTCCTACTTGCACATTACTGACAAATACCAAATCCAGGTCAAATAATAATCAAATGTTCAGGATGGCTGAAACAGCATCTTTTCCTGACTTAATCTGTCTAAACAGGTAAGGATGTAGAGAAAATAAAAAAACCTGAAGACCTCACTGTACCTTCCGCTTCCCTGCTGCCACCTGTCAACTTTTTAAAACAGTGTTTTATGCTGGGTCTCAGAAGTGAGTGGGGGAGAGAATAAGAGAAGCTATTTTCAATTATGGATGATCAGTGAGAACCGTGGCATGATGGTCAAGCTTCTCTTAACTCTTAAGGGTGTCCTTCATAGTTCACAAATATGTTCAAACACTCAGATATATTTGACATGCACACTGGGGGCGGAGGGGAGTCACAGCTCTGTTTGATTTGAAGTTTTTCAGAGTTGCTAACGGGTGATACCCGCTACTATAACTGAATCCATACGCTGCATTAAAACTTGGGACCAGAATGTCTATTTATCGCGTCTACAGGAACCTACTGCAATGTCTAAATAGCCAGCAACAGTTGTTTCTAATTTTGTTTCCTGGTCTTACTGGAAAAGTTTGTACTCTGTGCTTGTTATGAACTTGAAACTTGATTCACAAGATGGAAAATTACCAATTCTCTAGTTATTAGGTATGTGGTGTATTCATACCACTTCCAAACGTGTGCTCTCTAAAAATCAATATATTAAACTTGCTGCTGCTTCATTATCTGACTAGTAAAGTGTTCTGCCTCAATAGGATTTAATCTACACTGGGTAAATCGCCCAGGAGAGTAAAAGACCTGTTATTTAACTACTAGATTTTGCTTTGATTCTTAATTTGTGGGTGATAATAAAATAGCTTTAACTACTTGTTTTGTCATATGAAAATAGCCCAAATGCATTTGAATGTATCTCTTGCATAGATTTTTTTCTCACCTGAACTGTAAAGATTCCATTTTTTAATTTAAGGATATTTTGAGGTAAAACAGATTAATCTGTTACTTATTTTTTTTGTAGACACAAATGTTCAAACATTGACAAAATCTCAGAATGTCCAGAATATTGCATTTTTCTGTCTTCTTTCAAGTCTTCTGATTTGGTTTCCCTAATTTCTTTTATGAAGTAATTTTAATAGACTAGGTCAGTCTGACAAAAGTATTTTACGGAGTAATTTAAGTACGTCCATGTGGCAGTATGGAGATCTCATAAAGGGCTGAATCGTCAAGCATTTTTTTTTTGTAAAGAAATTAAGGTCATATATAAGTGAATTTACTTTTCTGCCTGAATTGGAAAGCATAGGTAGTATATGTATGCATGTATTTCAGGCACTGGAAAAAAAATCAATGTAAAATAGCAGGTTTTTTTTAAGGTAGGGCATAGTCTTGGTGTATGTCTAGGTGGCATTTAGCATCTGTGGGCATTATCATAACAAAATAGTAGTATTAGACATTAACTCAGATTAATTTCACATTTAAAGCTGACTTTTGAGTATAAAATATGGGTTTGAGCCCTAAACCTACATTATCCAGTATGCAGCGCCAAATCTTCATCTCATACGTGCAGACAAAACATTTCTGGTTTAGTTGGCAAAACACTCATTTATACAAGATGAAGATGTAGCCTACATCAAAAACCTCATTCTGATTCTCGACAGCTTTTAACACTTAACACATATCTAACCATGTACTGGAAAACTACTTGGGAGGAGATGTACGTGTGTCTTACCCCAAAACACCCTAGAAACTGATTAATCTGTTTTGTTAATCAAAGATTTCATCTTCACATTCTAGTACAGCCAGATTAGTGAAGCTGTGATGGTGGGACACATGATCATTTGCTAAGTAAAGTCAAAATTAATGACAAATAAAATCAGGTTCCCTTTGTGGTTATTTCCAGCCAGCTGCATCCAAATATAAAAGAACTATCAAAGGGAGATACCCATTAATTATTAACTCAGAACAACTTCAGAAAGCACTTCTTAAACCTCCATTGACATCATCCTGACAGGCTCCTAATCTCAGAAAGTTGTTGGTAAGAGTTGCATTAGACTCAGCATGTCACCAATTCTGGCTCGAACAACTGCAACTCGAGATGCACTGCAGCATAGATATGAACACATGGGACAAACTACCATCTCTTAAGACATCTGTGAGTAACATTTACAGTGTCACATGCTGTATAATTCCCTGTGTAGCTCTACCTCTGCTGTCAGCATAATAGAGTTGTCAACAGTCTAATTGCAAGATGCAATAGGTAGGGGGGGTCATCCAAAAAAGAAATCTCAGTGGAAAGTAACACAAATCAGCTGTCATTATTATAAAGCTGGACCAACCTTTGGCTAAATCGTTTAAACCTCCAGATTAATCCCTAGATATATCTATATAGATTGGATCAAACTCAAAGTTTGACTGCAGACAAATGAGAAACTTCAAGACGAAGACAATCATTTATGCCCATCAGACAATGCATTCAGTTAATGATCTGCAACTTACATTAGCCTGGAAACAGTGTCTAAAAAACTTAACTGTTGCATCTTTTTTCTTTTAATGTTATACTTTGACCTTTATTTCCAGTTTTTTTTCTTAAAACATTTTTGTTGGAAGGTGAAAATAGTCTTTTTTTGACAGAAGATTGTTCTAGTTTCTGACTCTCCCTTTCTGCCAACTTACATGATTAAATATCTACTTTAGTCTAAAAGTTAACTTGTAAAGAGCTTATTTGACAATGTGGCATCAGTAGAACCTAGATTTATTTACTATAAGATCTCTTTATTGCAAAATATATATTCTAAACCATGCTGTTAAAATCCTTTGAATATTTTTTTAGTTTTATGCCACCGATAAAAATTAAAAACAACTGGTGTTGGAAAAATAGTAATACAGTGAATTGGGTTGGGTTTTGTAGCAATCATCTGACGTTACTAAATCTATTCTTACATATATTAAAAACTTGAGATCATGAGACTATTCCAACACTGCTGTTTCTTTTTTTGTTTTAAAAAAGCCAAGCAAACTCAGACAAAGCTATCCAGCCCCCTCCTCCCCCCTGCTGAACAGGACAGGCTAGTAGTTTTTATTCTTTTTAAAAACCCAAGATACTAACCATTCTTTCATCTATGGGGAGACATTTAAATTTAGAATAATTACAAGACAACACTAAGCAGCACTGAGCATGAATGACAAAATGCAGCTCAACTTGATGTTTTAATGCAGTTTTCCCCTCTCATCAGTGTTATTAACCCTTCTGACTACCTCACTGAAGATTCTTCCCCTTATTTCCCAGACTGTGACATGAATGATAGATTATCAGAGTATTAACAGTTTATAAACACAGATGAATGAACAATGGGTTCAAGTATATATTTCTCATATACTAACTCAAATTTCGAGACTATTTCTTGCTGTGTATGATATAGGCCTTCTAAGGAGCTAGGCGACAGATCTGTTAGAATAGCTACTAGCTCATTGTAAAGAAGAGAAAAGCAAGGTTACTGGCTTATCTCAATCAAAATAATTAGACTTTGAAGTAAACTAGAATCAATATAATATCTTCTTTTAAAAAATTGTTTCCTACCTTTGCTGGCCTGTTTCATCTCTTTCATTAAAGATGCAACTTTTAGGATGAGCAGAAGCATCAGTATGTTTTCATCAGTGTGAAATCTAAAACGCTCTTTGCCTAAAGTGTAGGTTAATATAATAGCTACTTGAAGCAGGAAACCTCTGCAATGTGTCTATAGTTGTCTTTATTTGGGCCTGTGCAGCATTTTGTTTGTCCTCTAGCCTTTTACGGCAGCTGGACCCTGACCTTCAAGTTCTTAAAAAAGGGGGGGGGGGGGGGGAAGTATTCTTTTCAGATTCCAAGTTCCTCCCTTTTTACCCTCCCACTGACACCGTCCCATTCAATACTAGAGATAACTTTATTCATCTATACATCATTGTATCAAATTCAATAGGCAAACTGCTTCAACATGCTTCAGAACTGGACAGGGCAGTAATGTCTTCATTTTTTTCTTAATGCAATGAGTTTCTTATCACAGTCCTTTCAAGCACAAAACAAACACTGTAACAAAAAATGATCTCAAAGTTTTTCCCACCCTGCTATTTCACCGTGGACTCATTTCTTTGTTCGATCTTTTAGTGGACAGCTACAGAAACAAAGCTGTAAAATTGATTACCTACATGCCTACCTAACATGGGTTAAAAAGGAAATTGGGGGGGGGGGGAATTATAATTACACACTGTATTGAGAAGATTTACTCTGGGCTCATACTAAGACTGTGGAAGTAGTTTGTTCCTGAATTAGCTACCATCCGTTAAACAGGATACCAAAAGAAAGTCGCATCTAGAAAAGCTAGTAGGAATGTCATGTCAACTGCAAATCTAGGTGATCGCTATCTGGAAAAGATGGATCTTTTCCCAGCTATGTCAATGTGAATTCGATACACCTAATGTTATGCAACTCTCAATCTGTTGTTAACTGCCAGCCTTGACTTAAGGCTAATGACACCAACTCCATGGATGTTAGTACAGCTCTAGCAGCAAGGAGCCCAGCTTTCCTTTGTCTATTCTGAGTCCTGCTCACCTGCAGATGATCTTAAGGGGAGGGAACTGAATGTTTGTCCCAAATGTTCATGATGTAGTGTGGTTTAAGCTCACTTGCTGAGCTCTAGAAAAATATGCTATGAACATACTGACAACAGGGATAGATCAGTATTTTAATGAATTGCTTCAAAGGTTTTGTAGTTCCTTTTTATAGTAGCACAAAATCTGTAAGATTAGGAATACCCAAGTCAAGCTCATGTCTCATTGACATCTTTGTCTTTTAAATGGAAAGTAAGGCTGGAAGGGAAAAAGTTGGTTAAAATAGAGAACTTCTGAAGTGCTTAAACCAGCTAATGGTACTAGATCATTTTAGATTCTGGGGATGAAAACGAAAGAAATAAAAAAATCAGACTTACATCCTTGTCTGGGTGTTTTCTACTATAGGCCCTACATGTTTATGTAGAGGGTATTGCGAACGTTTGGAGGGATTTGGGAGTTTCAAAAGGAAGAAGTTTATACATTAGTGCTGCAAGTTGCAAAACACTGTTGATATTCAAATGTTTATTGTGTAAAATCTGGGATAAGCTTCAGCATGAGAGCTCCTTTAAGTGCCTACAACTATTGCTAATTCCCCTTAGCATTGAGGCTTGCACAAAGGCCTTAATCCAATTCCACTTTTTTTTTTTCAGAAAGCCTATGCTATTTTCTCTCACATAAACTAACAACACTATCCCATCACACTGCAGAATGGGTCAAAGAAAAAGGGCTCTGTGTTTATACTTCACCAACACTTTGTGTTTCTTGGCCAAGTATGGCAAGAAACTTTAAGTGGGTCCCCCAGGCCCCACGCCATCTTTAGAAAGAAAAATAAGCCTTCAGAAATTGAAAACAGACTATTTTAGGCACTAAAAAACCTATGAAATGTCAACTATTCTTTCAGTCACTATCCCTGAAAAGAAATTGATCACTCGAGCCTCATTCTTCCAGTTCTGATTTAAATTATGAAACACAGGAATTCCTTTCATACAATAGTGTATTCTACCTTGCGTATAACAACGTCCTTGGAGATATTCTTTTAAGAGTGTCCTCAGATACTAATATTTTGTGTGCATATTTTATTCTACTACCACACGAGTACCTACTCATCAAAATGGCTTAAAGCAATAAGTTCCATCAGGGAAAATAAATTTTATAAGGTCTATAGGTTTACTTTTATGAAGTGCAAAAGAAACTGTCTCGCTTTATGAAGCGAATTTGTAAGCTTCATCCAATAATCTGTCTTGTACAGGAGATCCCAGTCCAGCTCTAAGTGGTCAGGTATTCTCTGTATATAAACCTTCACTTATTTCTGACAATCCCAGCAGTGTTGTCAAGGTTTAAACAACAACAAAGACTGAACTGCTTTGAGGATTGACCTTCCACTAGCAGGAGGGGAGAAGCTGCTCTGGTTCCCATCTGATCATCTACGGAATGTAACAACAAAAATCCTGCTAGAACTGCTGGGGATGCTAAAATGCCAGAGTGTAAACCAGTCTTTAAAAATTATTTTTTTTAGTTCTAAACAAGAATTAAAACATTTTTTTTTAATCAAGGTTCCTTAATTTTTACCATGAGAACCCAGCTGACATCCTATAGAACCAGTTGTGCTAATTTAGACAGCGTTGATTCCAATCTCCTGAATAAACTCATAGTTATATTGTCCCAGAAGGAGTCAGAGGAATTCAGCCTGGAAGGGAATCACTTACTGAAGTTTTTGACAAGCTGGAAATTATTCTCCCTTCACACTGACTTTGCTCTTGAACATGTGTGTTAGTGGCTGAGCCAAAGCTTCATAGGTTTTTTTTTTGTTTCTCTCTGATTACATTTATATGGCAGCTACAGGAGTGACTGTGGTATGCTCAAATGAGGTTTGAACACTTTGTCATGAATCATATGAAATAAGCTAAATTTTCCTGAAGGTTTTGCTTCCCTGAAGAGTTTTAATATGTTCCAGGAACCTGTTCTCCCCCCCACCTCTTTTAGGATTTGTCCACTTAGGGCATTCAGGAGAAAAGGGCAAGGACCTGCTGCCCCTCATGGCCTTGTACTGCCACCTAGAGCTAAGCGCTGCCGAGCCCTGAGCGGTGTCCCAGCTCGCTTTGCTCTCAGGGGTGTGAGAAGCAGAACAGTAGAAGATTCCCACAGATGTGATGAGCAGAGCCTATAAAATTTGCGGAGGTCCATGTTCTGTGTAGGAAGGAGGCTGAAGCAGAGTATTTCAGCATGCGCGCAGGTTGCTCGCTAACTTACACAAACTTAACCCACTGCTTTATCAGAAATGCATGCTTTGGTGATGGAGAGCGATGACGGCTTCTTTGGGACACTACTTCTTATAAAATACTGACAAAAAATGCTTTCTTGTTTTTGAGGAGAGTTTATTTCCTACTGCCCTGTTTCTGAAGTAGTTCATGTATTTGCATGGCTCTTCGGTAGCAGGCTTTTAGCCTTTCGGATCATATTATACCTGTTAGCACACATGGATTAGCTGAGTGCTGAAATCACGTTATGAGGGTTTGGCTTTTTTTGAATGGCTCAAAAGGCTATAGCTGAACACAGATAAGAGTTTTTTATGTGTTTGGGTTAAAATTATCCTGCATACGTAGCTAACACAATGCTTAAGTATCACTTAGGTCCTGCTTAAGTTGGTTTGAGCTTAATGGCAGGGCACAGCCAAATTTTGTCCACTGGAACTTCTCCCCAGAAGGCATCTCGCTGGAGCCTGTTCTTTATTCTTCATGAAGGATAAAGCAAAAGAAATACCTGTGCAAAAATATTAATGTTCTCCTGGGAAGGACATACATTAGAATTAAAACTCCAAATATGTCAGAATAGGCACCAAAAATCTTCTTGAGATTTTCATTTTGCTAGACTACAGAAGTTAAACTAAATACATACATTTTATATTCATAAACACATGAAGAAAAGTTCATCTTGCCCCAGGAAATAGAAAATCTGGGAGGTTTTTATAGGATCATCAAATGACTAAATCTTTCTAGTGAGAGATTCATTTCTTCTGCATTGTGTTTTGTGCAGTACTTATTGTGGAGAATTTATAAGAGTTGATATTTTAGTTGACTGACAAGTCTCTCAATGTATTTAACAACTTTAATTATACTTGTCATTTTCAAAATGAGTAAAAAAATTGTACAAAACCAACAGAAATACGTCAGTTAGTTATTAGTTACAGCAAAGACTCTCTTTTATCTCTCTTCTCTCAGGTGGAAACGACCCTTTCTGTTAAATAGGGAGCTAGTTTAAAAACTTGAGACTATTCACTGTCTTCAGGGTTTTTAATTACTCTTCTGCCTCATTCTCTTCTTTTGGATTGTCTCTGTGTTAGGTGACTTCTGAGTTCTTAGATTTCCTCCTTGCCTTGCTGTCAGCACGTAGCATCTTTCCTTTATCATGTCACACAATTCAGATCTTTGATTGTTTCATTTTGGTGCATACTTGCTCGGCAAAGGCAGCCCTTCTTTGTGAGGGGAAACATGCCTTGTCATCACGAGAAGAGGAAGGGAGAAATGAGCAGTGGTACCGGGAGCAGGGAAGCAGACTGGAGAAAGTGTGCAGGAATTGGTGGGTGGGTTACTTGTTAGCTAAAAAAATGAACCACGGGCCCCACTAGAACTTGTTAAAGCAAACACATTGCTATTTTAGAATTAACTTTCTTTAAAGGCTGTGTTTTCCTTTTCCTTCTATTTGTGTCCTGGTCTTTCTTGCATTTGCAGGTTCTTTCTGTCTTTGCTCCTCTACTTCACTTAAAGGTTTCCGTGAAATGTAGATGTCTTAAAGGGTTTCCTTTTGGCTTGGCATGGTGCTTGGGGGTTCATTCTGTGAGCACTGGAGGTTTGGATCTCATATCAAAGGGTTTAAAGCTAATGATTTTAAGTATGGTTGAATTTTATTGCTCCTCTGGTGGGCTAAAACCTTCAGCAACTCTTTGACCTCTTCCCAGTCAATCCAATTCCATCTAATACTCTGTGACTAATATGGTGGATATTTAATCTACTTTGCTGCTGAAATTACTTTTAGACCCACTTTTTTCCTTAAATCTTCCTCTTTAGAGAAATTGCTGATCGTAAGCTCTAAATATGTTGCCCACTACAACATAGGTTTTTAAAGAAAAAGCTTTTCTTTTAGTAAAAGAAAATTAAAAGATGTAATTTCTTTTTATAACAGAAATGAAATGAGGGGATATAATTATATTATGAAAGTAAAAGCCAGGTTAAAATGAAAAATTGACAGAAACCTCTCTGATCATGCTGTTAATATAGATATCATGATGAATAGTCACACCTTAGCCAAATATTTCCTGTAATATCATTAAGCTTTGAAGAGAAAATTAAAGGAAGATCCTAAGTATTTCCACCTTCTAGGCAGTGCTTACTGAGTTAAAATTTGGAAAGTCAATCTTGTCCTCTAAGTAGTACCAAGAAGCTCTACTGGGTTTTGCTTATACCATATTTTTTCTTAAAAAGTGACCAAGCATGCCATGTTTGTTTTCTTAGAGTGACCAAATGAATTGTTGGGGCCGCGGTTGCAAATTTGCCATAGTGCCTGAGATACTTGGCTGCTTTTCCCTGTTTTCATCTCTTAAGACATCCAGCTTGCAAGGATTCTGCACTCTGCAAACAGGACCAGAAGGGATTTGCTCATCTGATATGTGCTTATACGATGATATGTGAGGACCCACCAAATTGGGTCATGGATAATGATCTCTACATCCACAATCCTGTGCCTTATAATTTGGTAATGGGCATAGGGACATTGAATTCAATGGGCTTGAGTAATCTGAATTTAATGGAATTATTTATAAGCCTGAAATTAAGCATTTAGGCAAGTTTTTGCAGGATTTTGGCATTAACCTTTTCCGTATGTAACCTTTGAATAAGTGTACCATCTAGCACTGTATTAGGTGAAGAGATACAGAGTTTAAGTCTGAACTTTCTGTCTGAATCCAGAGCACGCTGATATAATAGCAAGGGTGATATGAAATGAGCTTTCTAGTCATAGTCTAACTACAAAGAGGTACTTAATATACCTGTGAAAGCTGAAGCTTACAATGCAAAGAGAGAATGGAAAGAAGAATCTGAATTATCTTGCCTGTCCCTAACACCAAGAATATTATTGGTGCAATAACATGAGGCTAAATTAAGGGTGGAAGTGAGAATGTATCTTTGAACTGTTTGAAGAGTGAGTCTCAAAGCAAGCTCAGAATACGAACAATGGTGGAAACAGAAGATGAACTCCCAAGCCAGGTAGTTCCACCTGTGGTTTGATTAACCTGTGAAAAAGAATGTGTAGTCTCCAGAGCTGGACACTATACTTGAAGAACTAGCTCAGTTTTACTGTCTTCCTAAAAAGTTATGTCAAGGGATGAGATGCATTAAAGTAACAGTAACGGAAAGGATCATGCTCTACTACTCTTGCAAGTAAGTGAAGGACTTCAGTCTTCAGAGCTGCCCATATAGCAAATTTCACATGCACTAAAATTAAGAGAGGGGTGAAGTCACCCAACCCACATGTAATAAACATCCGTCCCGCTTTGGATGGAAGCATGTGTTGAGGGAGTTGGTGGACAATGTGGGGTGTGCTGTGATACAGCCCTTCTTAAATAGGGACCCTGGCTAACAGGAGCAGGAGGCACACTTGTGATGTGTTTAGAGCATATTCTCTATCGGGAATACCTGGGCTGTTTTCTGAGATCTGTGGATTTCCCTGAGGAAAAACTCCCAGTAATAGCACTTAGCTGCTGACGTGAATACTAGCTGCTACTGGAGAGCATGCAGGTATGACACAGTCTTCCTGTACAGGCTAAGTGGTAGTGGTTGGCGTTGAGATGAAGACCATGAGATTATTGTGTGAATCTTACTAGAGGACCACCTACCCTGTAGACCACTAAAGCCATACGTTGGTTCTTCTGTCTGTAAGATCAGATTAACCATACATAACCATGACATCACTCTTTGATGCTTAATACATTGGCATTTTAAGGGAGTTCAGCTCTTTAGAAATGTGGCAGAAGTTCAGGGTTACTTTTTTGCCTGTTGTATATACGGTTGATGCCTAGAGCATATAAATTGCATATAAAAATGCAAAAATACGTGGATATGTTTATACCCCTCCTCTTTTTGTCCACTGACTAGAACTGTAATTGATGGAACACAAATGATGTATTAAATTTCTTGAACACATGGATAAAATAAGCCAATGTGAAAATCACCATGTGCAGTTAATTTATAGACAAATATATTTGGAGCAGGTACAAAGAAAGGTGTAAAGTACTATGTTTTAACAGATTTTCATGCCATATGCATTTGCTTTTACTGCCTGAAGAAAAAAAATGATTGAACTAGATATCTTTTAAAAAAATTAATGTTAAAATACCTTTTGAAATGTATCTTTTTAATTACAGGATCATTACTCTTCATGGGTTATTAGTATGTTTAACTGTTTTAACTATTTTTAGATTGTTTAATAAATTAATATTTTTTGTCACTTAATTTAATTTAAGAAAGCAAAATCAGAACAAAAAAACCCTGAACTTTGACATTCTTTCTTGTATTTATTGCATATCTTTGGAAATGACCTAATTTTAGCAATTCACATGCAAACAGTGGTCAGATCTCCTCATTTCAAATTAAGTCTGACAGCTCAGAAGTTAAACCAGTTTAGCTTGTTTTAACAGCTACACTTCAGTGATTCTGGGTTATTAAACTCTTTGGGAAACCTTCCACACTTTATTAGGGAAAGGAAATTTATATAGTGGAAAGAAGAAAAACATATGTAATTGCCAACATATACATAGTGACTCTGGTAATAACATCAGTTTATATAGATTGTTAGTATCTGGTACAAAACTGTACGTATATATGCTTTTGTCTGAAAGATATAGTGTCAGGATGAACTTCCTCTAAAACTATCATCAAGGCAAATATGAGTGACTACTCAGTACTGAATTTAGCTTCCCAAATGTGTTAGTGAATTTTATTCACAGTATACTTCTTCAGGCAGAACTCTCTACTCAAACATATGTATTAAAATTGGTCAAGCTTGCAACTAAATCTGAACACTAGGTTTGTCCACCCCTTGGATCCCATGGTAAACCTGTGGGAGAAGGTTCAGAGTGAAGGTTCTTCCTATCTCATGCTGTGTCCTTTGAAAGCCACACACATGTTCTTTCAGTAGGATGAGATGTGTCTGTCGGGCTCATGGCTCTGTTCAGAGAACAGAAAAGCGTCTTGCTCACCAGATAAAAGCTCTCAGGTATTGCATCTGCTTGGGCATGGCTACAAGTCAGCTCAAATCTTAGACTGAAGCTCTTAAAGGCAGGGTACAGGAGGAAGGAGCCTGCAGGCATGGTGGACTCAGAAACTAATTGTTTCTCAAACTGAAAGCCTTGGAGGTTGGGATGAGGAGGACAGAGCCTGAAATCAGACTTAGTGTTTCATTAGGCTACAGAGGTACTTACGTGCCGACCCCTTAGCATGGCTACTGCAGAGTTGAACAAGCAGTGGTGGTTCCACTGGCTCCACTTGCCACAGAGGGTCTAGACCTGGGGTGTGGAACAGCACGAAGGGGTTTGAAGTTTCTGCTGTAACATCCTGTTTGTGCTGGGTATGGTGAGACATGCCCTGTTACCACCCCATAGCTGATTCTTCTGTTTAGATTCAAGTAGCAACTCAATATGTCTTGAAGGCCCAGTCTGATACCTTCTTCCCACATCAGTGTTTCTACATCAGGGTCAGGCTAGCTCTTAAATTTTCTGGACAATCTATTTAGAGGTTTTTTAGATCTCTTGCTACACAGCTGGTTTTCAAAACTTTTACTATTTCTTTTAAATCTTTTTGGGAAACAGTCTTAATTTTCCATATCAAGTATTTTGGTTATGACTAAATATCACTGCTACGTATTTTGCTAGTTGGTCCCTCCTAACCTTTCTTTCTATCCCTGTTTTTATACATCCCAGAATTATGAGCAAATTTTAGTCACAGCTGGTGATCTACCGTGGCTCTTATCTACTCTTGAAAATTTTTCAGTATAGCCCTGTTCTATTTCCTTCTGGTTTGTTGATGTGTACACTCTGCAGCAGTGGATCAAGACAGACTCTGTAAGGCACACATTCATAGAAATGCTGTTTTTTGACTGATTTCCTATTAAGAACATGTTGAGAGCCATCACCCAGTTTTTAATCCCTTTAACATATGCACAATTGGTTTTAATAAAAATATCGTGTCGTGTGGTCTGTGTGTTATCAACAAAATATGCAGCCCCAAAATATCTGTGTCAAAACTGTTTGCCAAGGCTTATTTTCAGTATGTTCACTGGCTAGTGTAAGGCCAGCATCCTTGCCCTGAAAGAGGTGTTTTAAGGGCTGGAAAAATATTTAAAAGTGACAATAACTAGTAATACTGGCTGGTAGAAGACAAGTAGGAACATAATTTGCTCTGCTTCATAGTCTAGGTAAATAGCAGGGTTTCAATAAGCATTCAGACAGATGCTTTTCATTATCCCTCAGGAGTTATTACTCTGTGTAAGACTCTAATGCGGAGCAGCGACTTAGGCACTGATAAGTAATTTCTGGTGAGGCTTGCTGCAACGGTGTAAGGAGCTGGTGTCCACCTGGCTCTTCTGCCAGAAGTTACTGTGTAGTGAAGTCTGAGGACTACAGTGAATATCTGATAATGAACTGATTTAGCACAAAATCCCCTGCTGGCTTGAAAGACGCCTTCATTGATACAAGTAGTGAAGATAGTAGACTCAACAAAAAACAGCCCAGATGTAGATGTGTTTTCTCTTCTGCCTTTGTTGGGGCAGCTCTGGCAGAGGCAGTGGCTTCCAGAATCACTGCAGCTGGATTCACTAGAGCTGTCAACACCTCTATACTATGAACTGGAAACTAAGCATGTTCCTGGGTGAAGCATGTTCAGAAAACCCAAGGTCATGCATGACCTCTGTTGCACTGCCCCAAATGATGCTTGCTCTCCTGTTCAATCAAGATAATCTATGAACTAAATGACAGTAATTTCCATTAAAAAGCCTTCTAGAAAAGCAGGAGTGCATGTGTGAACACGTGCTTTGGAAACTTTGCTTGATGATATGTTTTCTTTCTTTCTTTGATCTATCTGAAAAAAAAATGGAATGCATTAGTGCTATTTAACTTTGCCCCTAACTGTTGAAAATGGGAAAAAGCTGACTGTAGTGTTTATTTTCAAAATCCTACGCCAAGATTTTTTTCTTAAAGGGAGAAGAACGAAAGAAGAACAAATCTCCTCTTTGCTGTCATGGTCATTATAGTTTATTTTCAGTAAAATAATACTATCAGTATTTGAAACTTTCTGTACAGGTGGGTTGTGTGAGCCTGATTGCAAGAGATTGTTCCAAGCAGTTCATGTATAGGCTGATTATTAGGACAGGAGAGAAGAAAGACTGTTTTAATATACTTACATATCAAGGGCTAGTGTTATTGCAAAAGCTGGTTGTGAAACCACGTATCGTGACAATGAGTTTGGTTTTAATATATAGGCAGATGTTAAGAATGTAACATAATCAAAAGGTGAATGCAAATAATTTCTGGGCTGTTCTGGGATTTAGACTGGTGAGGACAACTGGAGTAACATTTCTAATCCCTAGTTAGCAAAGGGAGAAGCAGAAGGCTGTTAGCATATAACTCATGAAAATCTACGGAGAGGTACAAAGATACTGGTAGAGTCCCACATCATTTTTGGAATGGTGTTTACTCTGCAGAGGGTGAGATTTTAAGATTATGTTGAATTAATCTGGAGAAGAGAAAAAGATAAGCATTTGGAAAGGACTGTCCCCTAATGTGGCCTACAAAAGAGAGAAGTGAAGCAGTCAGAATGTTCCTTGCATATATATATTGAAATGAAACAAAATAATGAAACTGCGTTTTACTTTAGAAACGTTTTTACAAGTCCTGTGTTTGGTTTAAAAAATGAGGGACCAAATTTATGATAATGTAATCAATCATTTTTCCTGTTTGACAGATGAGAAGACAACTTTCAAACTTAGAGAGCTGACTCCTGGAGATTTGCATTTATGGGAGTTTCTCTTCAGAGTAGTTTAAACTGTTTGCCTGGGAAAAAGTAATATAATTAGGCTCACAGTATACTTCCAGGTTTACCATAGGCCTTTTGATTAGAAAGAAAATACCAGAAATAAGTCAACACAGGTTTCCTTTTAGGCTTCAGAGATAGGAATCTTTTATCACAGCTGATATCACTTGGCTCTCTTCTCCACTTGTGCATCCAGTAAAGATTTAGATGGCATCTTTAGTAAGGACGTAGTGATTTTTCTAATCATGGTGGATAATCCCTTCCTCTGACTAAGGGTAAAGTGGCAAAATCTCGTAAGGAAGTTGATGTGATGTTTGTTTGCATGTGCATATTTTTCTCTGAGACTGACTAGCTGGTATCTGCTAGCCCCAAACTGACACAAGTGTCTTTACGTTTTTGTCTACAGGTTTAGGTAGGTACACGTGTATGTGTGTAACAACACATGCACTGTCTCAGCATATCACTGGATAAAAAGTGCATTTCAAAAGGATATATTTATCCTATGGACCCATGCACCTGCACTTTGGCACACATGGATCTGAGTTGAGAAATGGAAACTTATATTTCAAGTATACGTAACTTTGCAAAATATCTAAGAAAATATTTTAATTATCTGTCTTTCAAATATGAGGACTACTTTTTTTTTTAAATGAATATACCATTAGGCTTACAATGTGGTGGTGGGGAAACGCTTTAAAAGAAAGTCATACCAGCAAGTCAGTGGGAAATGCTAATATCCTCCAACACAGGAGCCAGTGCACTAGACAAAAACAGATATAATCAAAGCACTAGAACAACATCACGATTATTGCCTTTGACAACAGGATGGGTCTTTGCATGTAACGTAAGCCCAAAATCAGACTATGCTAGTGAGAGTGAGATAATGGCAATTAGAAAAAAGGGAGGTAAAGTGGTTTTGAGTGCCAAATTATCCCCTTCTGAGCCTGATCAAATGCCCGCTGTAACCACTGCAGACATCCATTGAATTTGGTAGGTACCGGATCAGGCTCTGTAATTCAGGTTTTTCCTGTTGGTTTATGCTGTTTATCTGTCAGACTGCTGCCAGAGTGACCTTGAGGATGACCTAAAGTAAAAGTCAAATTACTCTTATGACTTTTGTCTTTTTTTTTTTTAGGGGAGATAAAAACTCAAAGGTTTAACCCACAAATCAGTCGTAAGCGGGGGAAGAAAAAAAACACACAAAAGTCTCCTCCCAAAATGGACAAAGAACACTGTTAAGAATCAAAGGCACAATAAAATAGGTTGTTTCCCCAGGAGCCAGAAGCTGTTCTGCTTTACACAGATGTAAATCAAAAATGCCATGTGAACCATTTTGGGTCATACCTGTAGGAATGATGTAATAGTGCCGAATTCACCTTTGTATGGCATGAAGACCATGTGATTCTCCATTGCTTTTTTTGAACATGTTTTGTCACAGAATTTTTCACTGAGGCAGACCTGATGGGTGCTAGTGAGATGTCATGTGAGAGTCCATGATAGGTTCAAAGTGGCTGATACCCCACTGTTGGGTAATATTGAGATAAATACTGATCTTCAGCCCTTTCCCTCCTCAGATTCATACACAAGGAGTGGTGGAATTTGGCTTCTTGCCTTGTAGATCCATGAAGGACTAGAGCGAGTTTTGTGTTATAAGCAACATGCAATATGTAAGATATCTATGTGTGAGACTCTGGACTATATAGTCTCTATGGTAGTAGTAGCTACATATAGTAGTGGTACATGTAGTAACTAAAACTGCAACAGGGAGACTAAATTTCAAGTCTGCTGAAGGGCCTCCACAATCTGGGCAATCTGTTAAAGGACTGTACATAATGAATGCTGCCTCTCTTTTTAGCTGGATGCTTAAACCTCATTTTCACTCTGTTCTCTAAAACTGAGGTTGTCAAATTGGTGCCAAGTAAGACAAGTTTATAGTATATATTATGCACCTTGGAAGTTCTCAGAATCACAGAATTGTATTCATTGGAAAAGACCTTTAAGATTGAGTCCAACCATAAACATAACATGACCAGTTCACCACTAAACCATGTCCCTAAGCACCACATCCAAATGTCTTTTAAATACCTACAGGGATGGTGATTCAACCACCTCCCTAGGCAGCCTGTTCCAATCCCTGACAACCCTTTCAGTGAAGTAATATTTTCTAACACCCAATCTAAACCTCTCCTGGTACAGCTTGAGGCCATTTCCTCTCATCCTATCACTCATTACCTGGGAGAAGAGACTGACCCCCACCTTGCTACAGCCTCCTTCCAGGTAGTTGCAGAGAGCGATAAGGTCTCCCCTCAGCCTCCTCTTCTCCAGGCTAAACAACCCCAGTTCCCTCAGCTGCTCCTCATCAGACTTGTTCTCCAGACCCTTCACCAGCTTTGTTGCCCTTCTCTGGACATGCTCCAGCACCTCAATGTCCTTCTTGTACTGAGGTACCCAAAACTGAACACAGTATTTGAGGTGTGGCCTCACCAGTGCTGAGTACAGGGGGATGATCACTTCCCTGCTCCTGCTGGCCACACTGTTCCTGATGCAAGCCAGGATGCTGTTGGCCTTCTTGTCCACCTGGGCACCCTGCTGGCTCATGCTCAGCCAGATATTGACCAACACACCCAGGTCATTTTCTGCTGGGCAGCTTTCTAGCCACTCATCCCCAAGCCTGTAGCGTTGTATGGGGTTTTTGTGACCAAAGTGCAGGACCAGACACTTAGCCTTGTTGAACCACATACAGTTGGCCTCAGCTCATTGATCCAGCCTGTCCAGGTCCCTCTTTAGAGCCTTCCTTCTCTCAAGCAGATCAACACTCCTGCACAGCTTGGTGTCACCTGCAAACTTACTGAGGGTGCACTCGATCCCCTCATACAGATCATCAGTAAAGATGTTAAACAGAACCAGCCCCAACACTGAGCCCTGGGAACACCAGTTATGACCGATCACCAAGTAGATATAACTCCATTCACTGCATCTCTTTGGGCTGGGCCATCCAGCTGGGTTTTTACCCAACACAGACTATACTGTCCAAGCCATGAGCAGCCAGTTTTTCCAGGAGAATGCTGTGGGAAATGGTGTCAAAGGCTTTACTAAAGTCTAGGTAGACAACATCCCCAGGCTTTCCCTCATCTAAAGTGGGTCACCTTGTCATAGAAGGAGATCAGGTTAAGTAGGACTTGCCCTTCATAAATACACCCTGACTGGGCTTGATCACTTGGTTATCCTCTATGTGTGGATGTCCTGCTCCATAGCCTTCCCTGGAACTGAGGTCAGGCTGAGAGGCCTGTAGTTCTCTGGATCTTCCTTTTGGCCCTTCTTATAGATGGTCATTACATTTGCTAATTTCCAGTCAACTAGGACATCCCCAGTTAGCCAGGACTGCTGATAAATGATGGAAAGCAGCTTGATGAACACTTATGTCAGGTCCTTCAGCACTCTTGGGTGGATCTCATCTGGCCCCATAGGCTTGTGTGGGTCGTGTAGCAGGACACTAACCATTTCCCCTTGGATTATGGGGGCTCCATTCTGCTCCCTGTCCCTGCCTTCCAGCTCGGGTCTGGGTGCCCATAGAACAACTGGTCTTATTATTAAAGACTGAGGCAAAGAAACCATTAAATACTTCAGTGTTTTCCTCATGTTTTGTCACTATGTTTCCTTCATATCTAATAAAGGCTGGAGATTCTCCTTAGGTCTTCTTTTGCTGCTAATGTATTTATAGAAGTATTTTAAATTGTCTTTTATGGCAACAACCAGATTAAACTTTAGCTGGGCTTCTAATTTTTTCCCTGCATGACCTTGCTATACCTTTGTAGTCCTCCTGACTTGCCTGCTCCTTCTTCCAAAGGTCATAAATTCTTTTTTTTTCTTGAGTTCTACCCAAAGCCAGGCTGGTGGTCTTCCCCACTGGCTCATCTTTCAGCATGTGGGGACAGCCTGCTCTTGCTCCTTTAAGACTTCCTCCTTGAAGAATGTCCAGCCTTCCTGGATTCCTTTGCCCTTCAGGGCTGCCTCCCAGGGGACTCTGTTGATCAGTCTCCTGAACCGGCCAAAGTCTGACCTCTGGAAGTCCAAGGTGGCAGTTCTGCTGATCCCCCTCCTTACTTCTCTGAGAACTAAAAACTCTATCATTTAATGATTCCTGTGCCCAAGATGGCCTCCAACCATCACATCACCCACAAGTCCTCTGTTTGTGAACAACTGGTCCAGTGGGGGCACCTTCCCTTGTTGGCTCACTGACCAGCTGTGTCAGGAAGTTCTCTTCCACACACTCCAGGAACCTCCTAGATTGCTTCCCCTCTGCTGTGCTGTATTTCCAGCATACATACAGTAGATTGAAGTCCCCCACAAGGACAAGGGCTAGCGATCGTGAGTCTTCTCCCAGCTGCTTGTAGAATAATTCTTCTGCCTCTTCATCCTGGTTGGGTGGTCTGTAACAGACTCCCACCATGATATCTGTCTGTTGGCCTTCCCCAGGATTCTTACCCATAAACACTCAACCCTATCATCATCATCATTAAGCTCTAGACAATCCAAACACTCCCTAGCATACAGGGCTACCCCACCACCTCTCCTGCCTTGCCTATCCCTTCTGAAGGGTTTATAGCCATCCATTGCAGCACTCCAGTGGTGCGAGTCATCCCACCATGCTTCCATGATTGCAACTATATAATAATTTTCCTGCTGTACAATGGCTTCCAGCTCCTTCTGTTTATTGTCCATGCTGCATTCATTTGTATAGAGGCACTTCAGCTGGGCTGTTGCCTGTGTTGACTTCTCAGAGGAACACCCCTTGATTCCTTTGAGGTGTTTCACCGGTGTTCCCCTCTTGGCTCCTATTACCTCAGTAGCCCCTAGCTTATCTCCATACAACTTCAGCTGTGCTCCAGTAAACCCAGCATATCTCAGAGACACAGGCTGAGTGTCCTCGCTGGCACTTGTCCCTCTAACCTTGGGGTGTCGTCCCTCAGCTTGTCTCAGGCAAGCCTGATATTAACCCCTTCCCCCTTCAAGTGTAGTTTAAAGCTCTGTCAATGAGTCCTGCAACTCATGAGCAAAGACCCTCTTTCCCCTTTGAGAAAGGTGAATCCCATCACATGCCAGCCAGCCTGGTGCTGTGTAAGCCATCTCATTATCAAGAAACCCAAAACTATGGCAATGACACCAGCCACAGAGCCGCGTGTTGGTGGATGCTAGTTCCACTCAGTTTAACTGTGTTCCTTTTGAGGACAATTTGTTCTAACCTGGGGTGTGAAGCCTGTGCATGAATCAGCTGTTTTAAATATGTCACTAAAAGAACTTATATGAATGATTTTCTCTATTAATTCAAGCAGCTCGAGGGAGGAGGCTGGGGGGAGAACATAGTTACACAGAACCAGTTAATGAGAATGTGGGTTTACCTGCTGGTTGATTTCCCTTCCCCGACTCAGGTGAAGAAATATCTTATGTTTAAATTACTTGGCTTGGACCTAAGAGAGGTGGGATCAATTCTTGTGGATATTTTTCAGCATTTCTACAAGACCTTAGACAAACCATCTCTTTTTTTCTGTGTCTCTTTTTCTGATGTGTATAATGGGGATAATTGCAATCTTCTATCTATTAGTAAGTTACTTTTTGAAAGTATTGGAGCTACAGGGTCAAGAAAGTGTGAAATATTTAACAAAGTAGAATGAGAAAACTGTAGTGTTTCTTCTGTTTGAAAGTTGCACTTTGATTTGTTATTCAGGTGTAATTTTGCCTATGCACGTGAATCCAGCACTTTTCATTTTAACTGTACAAATTACCTATGTAGTTTTTATTGATAAGAGCTCTGAAATACTTGTGGCCATCCAAGTCATATGGCATTCTTGTCCCTGACTGGATAAGCTAACTCTTAAATTTAAAGGAAAGATGTTCTAATTTTCCTGGAAGAAGTAAAAGATTAGGAGAACTTTAAACAGTTACAATTCTTCTTCTTTCTGTGTGGGTTTCCTAGGCAAATTACTCATAAGTTAATGAGTAAGGCTGTATTCATTTAATTTCTTCTGTACAAAGCAATTCTATATCATTTTACTTGACAGCTGTGAGGCTGGATACTACTTTGGTTTATCTGAAAGCTTTGGAGCTCTGGTAAGGTATTTAAATACTTAATTCAGAGTATGGAACAGGGAACTGTACTGGCAGGCAAGGGAGGCAAGCTCATATTCTATATTATTTTAATTTGGGCGTGTTTTACAAATGAATAAAAGCTATGCTCACTAAGACACCATCCTATACAAATAACGATTTTATTAAAATGCAAAGGCTAACTTGCATAAATCTACTATGCAACATCTACCTGGGAGGTGCTTAGTATATCCTGCTATTAGAGAGGAAACATCCAATCCATCTAAAAGCAAGAAAACAATAAAAAACTATTAGTTGTGTCCTGTGACCTCTTAGGCATAATTAGATGTTGCCTGAGAGTCACCTGTGCAGTGTTGTAAGGAGGGATATTGCAGAGAATACAAATATGAAACACTTAGGCTGGTCATGAATAGTTATGCCAATTCTGATTGTACTACAGTTTTCTGTTACATATCCTCTAAGGTACAGCAAAAAGAAGTCTGCCATTTTAATGAATGCTTCTGGTGTGCAGAGAAAGACGACATAGTCAAGCGTAGGTCATCTATAGCCCTTAGTATCAGCTGTAGCATACATGCCATTATATCATAATACCATTTTATCCCCCATGATCTTTCATCAGTGCTAATGATCAAAGTTTGCGTAGCAGCCAAGAGAATTGTGAGACAGTAGATATTTATAGCTTATGGCCAATTCTGATTACTCTATAGCAGCTTTCCCAGTGTTCTGTAGTTTGATTGATGTCATTGGCATGCTTCAGCATTCAGAATATATCAAATAAATTTGCTATGCTTTGAACATGAAAGGGAAGTAAAACACTGATAATTTAAGAAACCAGAAAAGTGGGGGAGATAGGAGATACACATTGCTGCATGTCCTTTGGCAACTAACGCCATACAACACTTAGCGATACAGTGCGTGCATGCAAATTGCTGAACATCATCTTTAATGCAAGGCTTAACTTCTAATGTAAGACTGTTGCTATACAAAGGGACTGATAAATGAAATCTGAACTGCAAATCACAAAATGGTAGGGGTTGGAAGGGACCTCTGGAGATCATCTCGTCCAACCCCGCCCACCGCTTGAGCAGGCACACCCAGAGCAGGGGGCACAGGACCGCATCCAGGCAGGTTTTGAATATTTCTAGAGAAGGAGACTCCACACCCTCTCTGGGCAGCCTGTTCCACTGCTCTGTCACCCACAAAGAAAAAAAGTTTTTCCTCACGTTCAGGTGGAACTTCCCGTGTTCCAATTTGTGCCCATTGTCCCTTGTCCTGTCATTGGGCACCACTGAAGACCATCTGGCCCCATCTTCTTGACACCCATCCTTTAGATATTGATAAGCATCTGTAAGATCTCCCCTTAGTCTTCTTTTCTTCAGGCTAAACAAACCCAGGTGTCTCAGCCTTTCCTCATAAGAGAGGTGCTCCTGTCTCCTGATCATCTTCATAGTTCTCTCCTGAACTCTCCCCAGCCTGTCTTTCTTAGGCTGAGGGGCCCAGAACTGGACACAGCACTCCAGACGTGGCCTCACTAGGGTGGAGTAGAGGGGGAGGATATCCTCCCTTGACCTGCTGGCCACACTCCTTTTAATGCACCCTAGGATACCGTTGGTCTTCTTGGCTACAAGAGCACAGTGCTGGCTCAGGGTCAGCTTGCCGTGCACCAGCACTCCCAGGGCCTTTTCAGTGGAGCTGCTTTCCAGCAGGTCAGACCCCAACCTGTACTGGTGCATGGGGTTGTTCGTTCCCAGGCACAGAACCTTAAACTTGCTCTTGTTGAATTTCATGAGGTTCCCCTTGGCCCAGCTCCCCACCCTGTCCAGGTCTTGCTGGATGGCAGCACAGCCTTCTGGTGTATCAGCCGCTCCTCCCAGCATGGTATCATCAGCAAACTTGCTGAGGGTACACCCTGTCCCTTCAACCAGGTCATTGATGAATACGTTGAACAGGACTGGACCCAGCACAGACCCCTGGGGAACACCACTGGTGACAGGCCTCCAGCCAGACTCTGCACCACTGATCACGACCCTCTGAGCTCTGCCCATCAGCCAGTTCTCTATCCACCTCACTGTCCACTCATCCAACCCACCCTTCCTAAGCTTGCCTATGAGGGTGTTATGGGAGACAGTGTCAAAAGCCTTGCTGAAGTCGAGGTAAGCAACAGCCACAGCTCTCCCTTCAGCTACCCAGACAGTTGCACCATCATACAAGGCTAACAGGTTGGTTAATGCTGCAATGGAGAGGAGGATAGGAGCAAGAGTCAGCTGTTTGGGGTGACTGCCTTTACAAGCAGAAGTCTTTCAGTTCCATCAATCAGACAATGTGAAAGGCCCAAATCCAAAGACACTGGCATCCCACCTGCTTTGATCCTAGTCCTAATAGTGTGCTAGTCACTGGTGGAAATGCATTAATTACAAAGTGAGAATGGTCCATTTTCTTCCTTCCTCTTCTGAGAGTCTGTATTTATCAGATTTAAATAGTTAATGATTCTGTCCTCTCTTCAGTGTGCTACGAGGAATCTCACTGCAGAGATGACAACTATTTATAGTGAATGGGCAGTTAAAGCGTAAGCAATCCACAGGACCTATAGGAGCTGTTTTGCAGGGCTGAGAGTCCTGCAAAGGGTTAAGCATTGACTCACTCCAAAATCAATAGCAAAATTATACATACGTTTTCCTCATCAAGACGGTATTTGGTTGAGACCTGCGAGGCCATGCTGCGGATATGTGGATAGTGTATTGATTCTAGTTGTGGTGGCCTCATGCTGAGGCTGTGACTCAGACTTTAGGAAATGTGTGTTCTGTGCCAATCCCTACCGCAGCCTTTGTGTCTCTATCAGTACTCTCTGCTGATAACAAGCCCGATGTTGCCCACCAAATGAGGTTTCCCTACCTGTGAGTCTGCAAGCACAATTGTAGCGTGTCTCTGAGCTCACGTGGCACCTTGCCTGCCCAAATATATCAGTCGTGTCACCATGGATGAAATACTTGTGAAAGTGCTTAGGTGGACAGACTGTGAAGGGAGGTAAAGCATGCCATGCTCATGGGTATGCCAGAATATGCTCTGGGTGGTATAAACTATACGGTCTTGGGCCCCGTAGATTTTTGTGGTGTAAGATTTCCATCTGCAAAATGAGCATTACAAAATATTCCTTTGTCTGTCATGCCCTGTAAGCTTTTTTGGATACCTCTATATACCTAACACCTACCCCAAGGGCTCCGATTCCAAGCCCTGCAATAATGAAAATAATACTTCTGTGTGGAGAAGTGCTCATGACACCTGCCCCTCCATGTGTAAAAGTCACTGTCTCATTTTTCCAGTGTGTAACATCTTATTATCAGGCTTTCTTACTGATTTGCAAACATGAACATTTGTAGGATAATAAAGAAATGGGCAGAACACTTCAATGATCTCTTTTGCTTTTTTCTTCTTTAAAAGTAATTTTCATGGCAGTGCATACGATAACAATAGAGTTAAGCTATGTCATTAATTTCCATAGATGGTAGATGGGGAATGTTAAATTCTAGGCACCTGAGTGGATCATCAAACTCTTTTACCACATAATGACTCTAAATAATCATATTCATCATAATTAGTACCGTTAATAACGTTAAAAATAAACACTTGTACCTCAGACCGTTAGTAACAGTAATCTTGTCATCGTCCATGAAAATTACTGGACCTGGTTATATTTCACAGTGGGGTGCAGATATATGAGATATATAATTAAAATATTAATTACATATTTGATAGAGCTTTGACTATATTATATTACTACTGGCCTCATTATTATACTTTCAATATGTTACCTTGTATATATTGTGTTTAATAAAGTGTTAAAAAGTGGTTTTGGGTTTCCGAGATCAATATATGTTCAGAAGAAAAATGTATATGAATCCAGAGGTAGGGAAGAAATGGGATTCAAACTGTGGTTAAATGAATTTCTGTCATTCAACCCCGTACTAGGAGGTGACACAAAGCTGACACGAAGCTAATCCTAGTCATAAATCCCCAAAATAGAATTTAAGTGATACTTAGGTGATATTTAATGGTTATTTTTACTTGAGTAGATTAAATGAAAAGAATACTAGTTAGCTGAATGGGAGAGATGAGCTCCAGAAGAGAACACTGTATTCTAAAGTTTTTTGCTCTTTTAGGTACAAGTGGGTTTTTCTGTCAACTTAAACAAGAGCTCTTCTAATGTATATGGGGCAAGTAGTGCTTCTGCGTGCTCAGCTTAACTAGTACAAGCAAAGGGGCAGGTGTAATTTGAGGATAAATAATAGTGACAAAGCACATTTTATGAAAAATGATGGTGCATTTAAGATTGAAAAATCTTTTGTCAGGAGTTTATTTTCTTGTTTCCATGGTGGTTAATTGTCCATTTATTCCTTACCTGTCTGTAACAGAGTTTTGCAGGATTAAGTCTCTTGCTATTATTTGAAAATGGTGTCATAAGTTTTCTGTAATAAGCTAATGTTTCAGGTTGTTTCAGATCAGGACGTATTTACTCTAGAAGTAAATGCTCTAGCAGTAAAGCACAGACCCCAGTATGATGACTGTATCCTTAATCCTGAAGGATTTTGAGGAGTTCTCAGAGATGCTGGTCTTGCTGTCTGTTGCTGTTGCCTTGCTTAGCAACATTCAGTGGATTTCTTGGCATCTTTCAGGAATGGAAAATCTCTGGAGCTAAGGATAATTGTTGCCTCCCTTTCTCTACAGGAAAGGACAAGAATGCATTTTTTCCTTTTTAAAAAGTGTTTTTGCCAAATTTTCAGTATTTTTTTTTTGCTGTTGCATTAAAACAATATCAAAAGAAGTAGTGCCCAGATTTGACAGCAGTATTTTCTAGTATTTAGTATCAGGTTTTTTTAGTATTTTCTTAAAAAAACCTTTCATGTACATTTATTACAGGACATCTCCACACCTTCTGAAACTTCAAGATTAATTAAGTAATGAAGTTACTAAACTTTAAAAAAAAAAATTACCTGCCCCCCACCTTTCCCCCCACAGCTTATATCTGTGAAGGATGGGGGGAGTTGTTTTCTAAATATAAAACTGGGTTGGATGGACAAAAGAGAGTTCTCTACAATTCCTATCAATGTTGAGAAGTGTGTTCTGCTGCTGTGTCATGAAAGAGGTGACAGTACCATTTGCACAGGGGCAGCTGATGGCTGTACAAACCAAGAACTTTCATTTGCTTAATTCATAAATCAGAATTAAGGGAAAAACAAAGATCCCAGACTTGCCTTCAACTCTGTGCGTGCATGCATGCCACCCTAGCGTTGATTCCAGGTTAAACTTCTCACATGCTGGTGATGGCAAAATCTGGGGGGATGTGGTCCCATCCTCGCTGTGCTGCAGAGCGCTGAGGAGGCTGCACGAGGAAGCGCAGAGTCTATTTTCCCACAAAGATGGCATTCAGGCAGCCAGCTTTCACCACCTTCCCATTAACACCTGTATAGGTATAATATGGTGGAATTCTTCCTCCTCCTTCTCCTGAACAGACAGATTTTCTATTCAACCTGAGTCTCTTCTGATGTACAGCTTTGCACACATGGAAAGTAATTTCTTGCAGAAGTAGGCAGCAATAATAAAACCTTATCATCTGCTTCACACCAGATATTATGAGTGTGGTTGTAAACAAAACCTTATCACCTGCTTTAAACCTGATATCCTAGTGTGACCACTGCTTATGCTTTCGTTTTGGTTTGACCCACTTTACTGGCTTTATTTAGTGAGACAGGCTATGGCCACTTTCCCCCTCAACACATCTGATATTTTAAAAGGTTTTGGGGAGAGGATGCTTTGAATTCTAAATGAATCTAGAGCGCTCCTTTTAATAGTGTGGGATATCTGCTCTGGTAAATCATTAACTGAGTCATAGTCAACATAGTCAATGTAGGGTAGTCAAACGAGGACAGTCAATGTAAGTGCAAGTGCCTGACTGTCCAGAAAGTAATGAAACTCCTTCAACAGATTGGGAAAGCAGCTGATTAATAAACTTTGCCAAAATGCTATTTTGGATGCTTTCTGTGCTATACATTACTCTCGGACTAAAAATGCCTCGTGGATTTTTTTCAGTATTATTATTGAGCCTTTTTATAATTTTTACATTTACCCAAAGCTACTCAAGTATGACATCCAGTGGCAGGGTTTCAAAGTTTAGGACACGAACAAGTTTTGTCATCAAATGGAATTTCCCTTGTAGAAATGAGATGTTTATTCCCAGTAAGTTGAAGATAATCTCTTCCATATTTCAGAGCTTGCATGACTGAAGTCCTGGACTTTTTGAGGAAGCTGATGAACGTAATAAAACCTCTATGAAAAATTCAACTCTTCATTAGATCCTCCTTGTCACTAAGGCTTATTATAGCCGCTTACTTGGGATTAGCGCAGACAGAATGTGTTTAATATGTTATTAAACTAGTTAGACTTACATTAATTTTGTCCCTGTTTGTGTTAGTGAGTGTATGAGGGAAAAACCTGAGATGTTCTACACGTACATGAGTTTGTTTTGCTTAAATAAATTTGGTAGCAGATTTTTGTTGTGATGTCTGAGGCATAATTTGGGATTTTAAAATTTAATGTAAAGATTATTACATAATTCCCATCCTCCCTGAAAAAAAAGGAAGCTTCGTTTTACTGCATCCCTTGATACTCTGAGGTATAGCCACATAATACAGGAGTTTACTTGGATCATTTATTGACTCCTCGCAAATGGTATTGTGGTAAAGTGTAAGAATAGCAACAGCATATATTAAAACATCCTTATAATCAGAATAATAATGGAGAGCCTGTAGATATGAGAATCCCAAAGTTTTCCCATTGCTTTAATAAGTACTGAGCTACCGTTACAATTCCTGAATTATTCAGAGCTATAATTTGGAGTCACGAGGCTTTAGTATGCTGTAGATGTAGCATCAAGGCTTCCAGGGTCATGGTAGATATTAAAAATTATTATGGAGAGATCTAGATTGCTAATCACACAATGGCAGAAATGTTGTGTAGTGCCCTAGAATTACAAATAATTTAACAGGATCTGACCAGTGCTAAGTCCCCTCCCTCCCATTCACCAAAACACAGGATGCACAGCAACGCTTCTGTGAGAATAAAGGAGTGCAAAATGTCCTCAAGTGTATGTCTCAAGAATCCTATAAGCAGTGGAAAAAGAGGAGCAGAGCATTTATGGAAAAAAACCTCCTCATGGACTGGAATGACAGTAACTAACCACTATGCTGAAGTTATAATTATAATTCCATCATGAGAGTAGAAAAGTCAAGGTTTCACAAGGAAAAAAAATCTATTTACAGAAAAATATTATGCTTTTCATTTGATAGAAAAAGTAATTATTGCAAAGGGACCCATGGAAGATCTTGAAGACAGTCACCCTCCTTTTAATAAGTGCTTGTGGCAGCTAAGTGGGGATCAGGAGTATTCTTTATCAGGTTTGCATTCAAGTAGTACTAAATATATGCAGGTAGGAATTAAATAGTATCTGAGTTTAATTAAAATTATAAAAAAAAAAGGGGGAGAAGAATGGTTGGTAGACTGCTCGACTGCATTTTAACCAGTAACCTCAGACCCTAATTAGAAATGCTTTTCATATCTCCTCCATGCAAGGGCTTAATCTGACGTGAGTCTGTGAGCGAGGGCTTGGGGGACCAGTGTTAATTCTGCATTCGATCTTGGTTTGTATGGAGGCAGGCAATGCTGATTGACCGAGTTGCAGCACAGATCCCATGACCTTGCTGGGATTTTCATGTGAGGTGTTAATTGAGAGGGTGGGTTAATCTTTGAGCATCATTGTCCCTGAGCTGAGGACAAAGTTTGTGCTCTCTGTTTCCTTACTCAACAGTATATTTGATCTCTACCTCCTCCCCTTTATGTCAGTTTAGCAAGCCTGCAGAAAATTCACTCTTGATAAATTTATTGGTGGAGGATTCTCTCGTGCTTGTTTTGTTTGATTTTATGATCTGGTTTTGGAGAAAGGAGTGGTGAACTGGAATGAAAATCAAAATATCCTTCTTGCTGTCACCCCCCCCAGTCTACTCCAATGAGACTATCATATTGGGTTGGGGAGTCACATCTTGAGATTAATTATACTAAAAAAAACCTACAAGGCACAATTTCAAAGTTATTTCATCTGAGTGCTGGGAAAATATAAGATCTTTTTATTGCTCCTGAGTGGAAAGCCTAAAATAATTACAAAACCAGAGAGATATTATAGGGGACGTTACTTCTATAATAATATCCAGGTTAGGGTTTTCATACTGGGTTTGTGTAATATAAGAAAAGACAGCCTCATAGTTTTGCTTTTTTATAAATAATTAATGGCTTTTTTTTTCCTCCCATGTTGTTTTACAGGCCTGTTATTTCCAGTGTAAGGAGTAAATTTTTACTCTGGGCAGGACTAACGTATACTGGCTGACCTTAAATATGACTCCCAAGTGAGCAGGATGGTAGTTAAAAGCAGTGGAAGCAATGGAGCTCATACAGGAAATGCTGTGAACCAACAGTGACAAAGAAGCACAAATGACGCGCAAAGAATTTCTCTGCTTTTATTGCACCAGCTGTAGATGAGTTTAATTACAACGCTTCAAAACCAACACTCCTTTTGGAGTGTCTTTGTAACGTACAGGCAACTCGTGCAAAGCCCAGGCAGCGCGCTCTGTGCCGAGCCCTCCGCCAGGCCTGCCGCCCACGGTGCGGAAGAGGAGCCCGGCCTGCGCGCAGCCGGCTGGCGGCCCTGCAGTGGGAGGTGGGGGGCTGGCTTCGGCCCGCTGACGAGAAACGGTGTATCCACCCTGGGGTCTGGCTGTGAAATGCATCTAGTAAAAAAGGGATGCCGTGGTTTTTACGTGCCTGACTTTGTGGTTTTGTGACCTTTACGAGGCTTTTTCCACCTGAGTGATGGTTTTGCCTATGCCAGTATCATTCCAGAGAGGCTCTATAGCAGGGTGAGGTGTTTCTGTGCGGGGCCACATGAGGAAGTGTGATGTCTTGGTGCCACCGAGTTGTGATATAACACAGACTTGGCCTCCCAGACTCGAAGTTTACTTAAATAGTTTTGTGTCGAAATGACAATCCTTAGAAAAATTGTCCTTTATAGGGACATTGGAAGTTGGTGGTTTTTTGTTTTTTTTTTTTTTTCACGAAATGGTGCCACGTTACTGGAGAGTAACTTAAATCAGCAAGAATTTAATAGCTTCTTTGGCTGGGTGGGAAGCTATAGGTCAGCTCTTGCTTTTATATCCATATATATTTGTATTTATATAGGTTCCAGTTGTAGAGAGTTTCTTGTAGCAGTAGTCAGCAGTCTTCTAAGGCTGTTACACCAGATTGTATTTTTCTTTTTTAAAGTTTAAGAATATTGATAGAAACTCAGTGGGAGCTAGGAAATGCTGGCGTTAGCTTCGGCGTCTATATCATGCTTCAAAGAGAGGCATTGGAGCCCAGCTCGCCTGAGCTTGGGATTCACTGAGAGCCAGGAGCTGGGAGAACTGGTGCTTCTCACTGTCGTCCCTCAAGATGTTCCGACTCGGCGATCCTGGCCTTGCCCCTACCACGCTAATGCTATTAAAATCCACCCACGTATTATCCGTAATTGCTGACCACTATCTTAAGACACCTTGCAGACTCTGAGGGAAATTAATTTTGGAGTTGTGAAAAAGATAGAAATTTTGTTTCGCGAAGGATTTGGAGGGTTTGAAATCTGGCTTCTGTTCATACTGGAATGAAATGTGACATTTTCAAATTCTTGGCAGAGAAAAATTCTCAAAAAAGCTGCCTTTCAGATTGATCAAAATGGTTCATTCTGGGTTGGACTTGCTTGATTTCATAATCTACCAGAAAAAACCCTGAAATAAAAGTAATGTCAAAATGAAAATTCAAAAAGGTCAAAGCAAATTCCTTCTCCCCGAAATATCAAGGCAACTTGGCATGACTCATAAACCCACTTTAGTTTTATGAATCCAGATTTTCTAATTCAAAAGGAGGCTATTGATGTTTTTTTTACAAACACCCCTGGGTTATTCCTCCGTTGCCTATGAAGGGACCACCTAAATTAAGCTGGCTTCTTGGGATCCCTATTGATTTCCAGGATTCAATGAATATCAGTAAAATGTATGTTTATGGCCTGATTGTTTTGCATGAAAGGTGAGAATTACTTCTGGATGTTTGTAGAAAAAGCAGCCAATATGGGCTGCAGAACTGCAGTCTGCGGTTTGAGTTAATTGTAGATGCTAATTGAAAAGATATCCTTAATCATTGAGGTGACATTAACATTTTAAAGGTTTCACAATAGCAATAGCTATTTTTAACACCATGACTAACTTCTGTTTAAACGCAACCACGTTGTTTTTAATAATTTTGTCTTGGCATAAAATAATACATAAACAAGAGTTTCTTAACTAGGTTTGGTGAAACTATGAGATTCTTAATGACTTAAGAATTTTCCCTGCCCTCTTTCATTAGGAAAAGGGAAAACTTTGAACCACTCTTCCCTCCTGCCCTTACTGGTGGCTACTCAAAGACCCTGCTTATGCTTTGGGGTAATTAGGTGCATTTTTGAAGGTGAGAGAAGGAAGAATGAGAACAATTAGGAACAGGGTGTAAGACACTTTCCCTTTTCAAGCCACAAAAACATTAATGGAAGAAACCAATAACCTGATGCAGTGAGCTCAGGCGCAACAAGATGCAGGAAAACCTGAGGGCAGGCACATCTTCAAAGCTGGAGGTAGAGGTAGAGTAGCTGCAAGGGCCAGGATGGGTGCATGCCCCAGGGAAGCTGCTTGGTTCTCCAGGGTCTGCGTAGGTCCCAATGACCTGCTTTATCCTTTTGTGTAGAAGAACAATTCTCCTTTGCTCTTGGTGAAATTAACTGATGGAGTGACCTGCAGCTTGTAGGTTTTCCTGTGAATGCTCAGTCTCTGCAAGAGCATTTGGATTTGGTCCTTGGTGTAGTCAAAGATAAGAGGGATGCTTATTAACATCTTCTTTATAGACTTACTATAACTCTATAATAGGCAACTAGTGAATGCCCAAAATGATGTAGGGAAATAAAGTACAAAACAACTTGTGTCGCAGATGAATTATCAGTTTCATCTTTGGGGCATTAGGCCTAATGCTCTTACGGTGCTTGTTTGTTGTCTTCTGTCACTACCTTTAATCTATTTTTTAAAAATTCCACTGATTCTGTATTTATAGAAACCTCTTTGCCTCATTGCTCTAAATGATCTTACCAGTTAAAATATTTCTGGCCCAGCGTAAGGAAGCGGTCTTATGGTACGTTCCATCTGTGTGATGTACTTTGTCTGTAAGTAATAACAAAAGGCTTCATTAGAGAGCTAATCAACTCCCTCACCTTTGAGACCTAAAGTAATCATGTATTTCAGATGCACATCTATAAGAATGAGCCTGGTAATCGCGTACAGGAGAAACTGTCTTTAAGTGAGGCCAGGCGAAGGCTGCAGGTGGTGTAGCTGGCTTCCTCCGGTACGGGGCTTGCCTCTTAATCCTGAGCCCCTCTTTCAGTAAAGTTATATTTTGGCTTCTTGCAGAAAAAAGGTTTTGGAAGCTGGGTAAACAGCGCCTGAGCCTGCACGAAGGGGATTAAGAAGGAGAGGCAAGAGTGGAAGGGAAAATGAGGATATGACAGAGGCCATAGTGAGTTCAAACAAAATTTGGCCTGCAGAACACAGAAGAAATCCCACTGGTGACAGGTGCCATCTTGTGGGTCATTCTGCCACTCTGCCTCCTGCCACTTTTTATAACGAGAAGAGATAAAGGAGGACTGGGTTCTTAGAGGCTTCGAATTGGAAAAGTAATTCAAAGGGATGTGAACATGGTTGGCTTCGGGGTTTGCATGATACTGTAAACATCAATACTTTGCTTGTCAGCACTCTATGCTATTTAAGAATGTTAAAGTCCGCTATAAATAGAGACTATGTGCGTGTCTAGAAACATGTAATCATAAATAGTATGAATGATAATCAAATTATTTTTACTTTTTAGTAATGCAAATAAAATATTCATGCATCATGTAGGCCTAGGAAAGGTTACAGCCTGCAAACTGTGCTAATTAAAATATAATAGCACCAAGGAGTATATGTAAGAGTTACTAATGTCTGTATTTTCCCTCTTTCCTTGAAGATCTTATCTTTAATGAATACATAAAAATGCAATGGTTAGCTGGTACTTTAGCTCTGTGTTTTTTCAGGGAATTTATTTTGAAGGACTGTGCAGAAATAATCACAGCATCTACTAAGCCAAAATCAACTATACTACGATAAAGTATATATAATTTTTTAAAGGAAAAGATAGTATTTCAGGCATGAGCCTGAATTCCATAAAAAAAATCAGAACATCATTAATTCTTAAAGGTTTCACAATTTAAAAGAAAAAAACCCAATATTTATGTCAGACACGATGGCAAATTTCAGTATTATTTTTACACCAAATTTGAGGGTCAAATTTTTCAGGAATAGAACTTGCCTTTACAAATTACTGATTTTAAGTGCTGTCAGACAAACAAGGCAAACTTGGAATTAGCCTTAATTTCCTTTTCCCATGTTTATAATCTTGACCAAAATATGTTGCCCTTTGATGGACATTTATGAAACAAAATTGCACAAGGCTGAATGAACAGTAAGGAAAGCAATCTTTAAGCCGATGCACACAAAAATTTTAAACATGCTGTATAGTAAGTATTTATGCAGTACTTATGCCAGAAATCAAATCAGGAATATAACCTTATCTGGGTAGGGAACAGCAGCAGTGCCATCCGAGAGCGCCCACCACAGCTATAGGTGAGCTCTGTTAAGAATTTGTAAGGAGGCAGCAAACCCATGAAAATGTCAAGTAAATTTGACTGATTAATGCATTCGAAAAGAATTCTTATTCCTTTGCAAGCATTCCCTCATTATGAGGAATATGAAGATCATCGAATGCATTATTCTGTCCCCATGATTTGCTTATCCCCAGTCGTGAATCAGTGCATGAGTCTTGACTGAATGGCTGGAGTCAATGGCCGTATTGTGCATGGGCACAATTCCTGGTGATAGAATGTGGGCTCCATCTTAGTATTATTTAGTCACCTAGACTTACAAAGTTGCATAAATGTGGTTGTGTTTGAAGCCTTCTCTGTGAAACTCTTCCTTGCATGTAAAAAAAAATTTTATATATATATATTTAGGCGCTTAAGGGCAGTGCAAAACTTTCGGATGTGTGTTTTGCTCAGTTATTGGTGAACTTAAAAAATTATTTGTAATAAAACTTCTCGGCGGTTAATTATGACATTTTAATGGGGAAAGCTTGAATTCTTTCACAGGGTTATGAAAACAAATTAATGTTAAATATGACATTTTCCATTGGATTTATGACATATCCCCTGGCCCCTCCCTCGCCCCACACAATGCGTACAAAAGGAGGTATTAACAGAAAAACAGATGTTGTGTGTTCTGTTATGAACAAGCTTTGTGATCTCATCCCAAGGTTTTATCCAAGCTTGAACCATCTGGCTTTGAGCTGGGGAAAAGCATGTCAGCTCTCCCCCAGAATTTCAGTGTCAGGGAGAAGGGGCAGAGTGCCTGCGCTTAATGCCAGGCCCCCTTTCCTCCCCTCCACAACCCTGCTAGAAAGACAGGAGTCAGGCACTGAAAAGCATACCAGGCATTTTTAAACACAACCCTGACATTTCCTCAGCATTTCCATAGCTAAGGCTTTCCTCCTCCCCATCCCCCTACTCCCTCTTTCAATCAAATAAGGCACCCGCTCTCTCATGCCTAGTGCAAAGGAGGAAAGGGGGGGGGGGGGGGAAAAGTTGGCAATTTAATTCAAACAAAAGAAGCTTGAAATCTATAAGCACAGCAACTCCGAGGCTTCTGGCAAATAGAATTCTAATTAGTATGCTGCTATTTTTCTTTTAGACAGATGAGGGATGCCCCCTATTGACTCTAGCAGGCAGGCTGGTTAAAAAAAAAAAAAGGAAAAAAAAAAAAGAAAAAAAAAAAAAGAGGGGGGCAGGTGGGGGCTAGCCAGCAAACACTGCAGATTGCAAATTATATCGCAAACCCTGCCAAGTCCCAGCTCTTGGCATCAGATTTTTAATGACACCCTGGAAAAGGGAAAAAGAAGCCCTCAGCTAAGGGATAAAAATGAGGGGTTTTACACTGTGATAAGTCTTTGCTTAAAACCCAAATGGCCAAGCACACATTAGGGTTTTAAAATATTCATAGATAGAAGTGAAAATGAGGATATGAGGATGTACATTTGTTGCTTGGTCAATTGACAACTCATTCTGCATATTAATAAAAGGGATGATCTAATTTTAAAGGGACAGTCTGTCTTTTTTAACCATGACTTTCCGAGTATTATGAAGCTGAGGGCAAAACATCACAGAGGAGGCCAGCGATGACACAGAATGTTGTTTTCTTTTGATGTAGACCTGGTACTAACTACTACTTTGCTCAGGAATTCTGGGGTCTCTAAAAATATGATACCCTTGTTGTATAGTCTCTCTGATGTAAGGCTGCTGAAGACTTTGATTTTTTTCCTCCTTTTTTTTTTTTTTTTTTTTTCAGTGCATGAGGCCCTTCACAGTTGTAGGATTTTATCCACAAACAGTCAGACCATCACAGAGATGGAAGCCATTTCTTTTAATAATTAGGCCACCTTCTGTTCCAGAGAACTGCTTTTGGCATGCCTACCTCGAAATAATGTTTTGGTTATTTTTTTTTTTTAATATCACAGTATATCTTCCCCCCCAATACTATACAGTAAGTGTTCACAGCACTGTGAGTTCATATTAATATTACATACACTACCTCAGTTCAACTAACAAATCTCTTTGACCACAGCTTTAAAAAATAAATCCAAGCTCATGCATCTCAATTACTTCTGTTCAAGATTCACTTGGGGGTTAATTTTTTTAAAAAATCCACTTTGATTCCTTTACACCTGAAAATCCTAGTCACAATTAATGCCACAAATGTGCGTGTCTACACTGACTCATGGTTAGGCAGTTAAATACCAAAGGAACTCTGCCCGCTCATAATTAAAAATGCAAAACTGAACTAAAAATTATTTGCATTTACAAAACTGTAGGCACTACAAAGGGAGACTGTGTTGATACCACTCTCAAAAGTCACAGCTAATATTAATTATCTTTAAATACACACCCATATACAAATGAAACATTAACTCAGATCGTGCAGCTAGCAGGATTTCTAATGCAGGGCTTGAGACTTCCTGTAGATTTTTATGGCATCCTTTAGGCTGCATACGTACAAAAATGAGGCTTACGTGATCGTTTGCTCTACCTGCCAGTCCCCTCCTAGTACTGTTGCTTTTTTCAACCGAATTTGACAGAAGGGCAGAAATATCAGTGATAATGAAGTTCTTGTAAGTTTGGTGAAAACCAGTTTAGGATAGAAACCCGAAGGAGTGTCCCCACTGAGGGGAGGGTGGGCAGGACTCAACCCTTCC
The DNA here is from genome assembly GCF_963921805.1 of Phalacrocorax carbo. Classification (NCBI taxonomy): domain Eukaryota; kingdom Metazoa; phylum Chordata; class Aves; order Suliformes; family Phalacrocoracidae; genus Phalacrocorax; species Phalacrocorax carbo. Next base: position 5,917,349 of record NC_087519.1, on the reverse strand, counting down.
ACGCTGGCTTTGGCAACAGCTGGCGGGCTGCAGCATCTCTCGTACTTCCTGAACAGAGCGTATGGCGAGGATATCGATGAGGAGCAAGGGCTAAAGGACAGAAATCTGTAGGAAACTGGGCTCACAGAAGAATGTAGATGTGTGGTTTTTAGGAAGAGCAGCTAGCTTATGTTTTCTGACATCTAGCCTTTTTTCAGAGCAATAATTTTGTTGGCTTTGTAAGGAAAAACTGATGCTGTTTTTAGGAGAGTCTGCTAATCACTGTTAAAAAAAAAGAGTTTTATCCCTATAACAAGACTATAGCGTTACTAAATGTGTCCTCAAAGTTTATATTTAAAGGCACAAAGGTTGTAAGTTTCTGAAGTGGGGTGTTTCAATATGTGGATCCCATTAAAATTAGCAAGTTCATGTGATTTGAAAAGTGTCTCCACCATAGTCTGAATGACACAAAGAAACCTCTGGTGGTTTACCTGTGTTCTCCTATTGATGAGTTTTTAGAGAATAGGAACCGAAATGCCAGGTATCAAAGGGAAAGGGTGCAGCAGGAGAGACCAGCATGGCATTTCTCAGCACACTGATGAATTGGTCTTGGTGCAAAAGACAAGGGTCCAGACAGTGGTACCATTTGCATTTATTCCTGGAAGGGAGAAGAAAACCAGTCCATAAAGCTCCCATTGATTTATCAGATTTCCCAGGGTGAACTCTTGGCAGGAGCTAACCGCAATACCTCTCTGGTAGTTGTGGCTATAAGTCAATGGGGACCATTACTGATGTTATGAGAGCGTATGGTATAATCTATATAGGGTAACATATAATCTAAAAAAATAGATCTAAAGTAAAAATATGGTGTGGTCTAACTGACTTAATTGGAATGCCATTGACTTAAAGGGGAACAGGATCAAGTCCTTCGTATAATTCTTATGCTTACATGACATTTTTTTGCATGGCAGTTTCAGAAGGAAGCTTGAGAGATGTTGAAAAACTATGACCAATGTTTCTTGCATGTTTTTGATATACACAGAAAGAGAACTCGTTAAAAAAAAAACCAAAACAACAAACCAAAAAACCTTACTCTTTTGGCTCAATTGTATCTACTGATATTGAGTTCCCAGGCAAATTAGGTATGCTTAGAAGAAGAGGGGTGGGGGGGGGGAAAGAAACATTTTCTTTCTTTCTTTTGGCAGTTGCTCCAATATTAACTGTACATATCTACTTAGCAGAGTTATACAGTCAAATCACTAAGCTCATGTGTAAACTTGAACTGCATTTGTTGAACACTAGGCATCCAATTAATAGACAAATTAGATTACAAAAAATGATCTATATGAAAGGAAAATTTGAAATGGCTGTGTAACCCATTCTGTGTTTAATGATCCAGCCCTGTGGGAAGAAGAAAAGCTAAAGTTTGAAGGCATCAGTGGAGCTCCGGGTGAGAGTACCAAGTATTGCTCTCAAGTGGTTCAGAACTGTTGTAGGAAGAGTCAGTGCCCTATCAATTAGTAAAACTTGCAATTATCTGTTTCAGTAAATGTTTTTGGTGGAAAAGAATTTTGTCTTCCTTTTGTCACGGACCAGTTATATTCAGTTTGCAGGTGAAGGGGGACGACAAGTAATTTTAGCACCCAGTGGCTTAAAGGAGTTCAAATGACCACTAAAGTCATATTAACTTGTCAAATTGACCAGTATTTTCTGCCACTGAAACAGTAGAATGGATGGCTGGAGACAATAAAATTGTTTCAATTATACTGCATTAAGCATCTTCACGAAGAAGTGAAAATGCAGAAAGCGAAGAGGAAAGGATCTAGGAGACGTGCTCAACAATGACAAGAATTTCACTGGGACTCATTTGAGTGAATACCCCATTACAGAGATGTACTGGGAGAAATACCTTCTGAAGGTGCAAGCGGCTAGTTTGTACTTGAACACCCCCAAATTACAGCAGCGAGAACTTAGTCTTAAGTATTAATGGCAGGCGAGAGAAAGAAAGGGTAATATTCTGAAAAGTGTTACGGGGACCTTGATCATGTCACTAACCTTTAATATGGGACAGAACAAATGCTCACGCTGTCTGAGAGTTGCCAGGCTCGGCATTTCCTATGGCTTCCTGCTCAGGAGGGGTGCTTTGGTCCCAGCATGTACAGATAAAAAACTTCACTGGACAGCAAATATGAGAGGCAGTTGTAAGTCTCAGCTCCGTATAGTAAACCTCTGATGCCCTCCAAGAGCCTTAGCAAATGACTTTTTGAGTTTCCATTACCTAATGTGGAAACTGGTGACAAGCATGCTTTTTTCTGTGTGTTCATATGATGTCGTGGAATGAACAAGATCAACCTCTCGCTGATGAGTAGGACCGCATTAAATTCACAGCAAAAACTATCAGTACTGAAAATTAGTTGTCCAGGTGTTGCAGGACGTGATACAGCGTCATTAAGAGCGTAGCTGATTTTTTTTTAGAAGAAATATTCTGCTCCAAACCAGATGTGATTCTATGGTTCAAATCAGGAAAGAGTTATTGCTGAGGGGTGGGTAAGTTACAGCAAGCGGGGTGATACAGGTCTATGAGAGGTTAGAACAGAGGGGTGGAGTAGGGTTTTTTTATGAAACTCTCATGCTAAATATTTAAGATACTTATTAATGACTAGGTACCCAGCGTTCCTTTACTGCTTTGTGCTTATACAAATAGTTCCATTGATTTCATTGCAAGAGATGGGTTTTTTCTGGGTGATGAATTTAATCCTAAATGTGAGCAGAACATATACAGGATCACAGTCTGCCATCCTCCTCGCGTAAGCGTTTCTATAGTTTGCACGCTATGGGCGTAATCTCAGTGGCAACAGGCGGGAAGGGTAGGATTCACTGATTGTAGAGGTTGATGAATCTAGGGCTAAAGGGGTAAAGGCACCTCTTTTTTTGTACCCGGTGATGAATGACATTATATAAAAAAAATGCAGGATGCAGGAGCACTGCCTCTTGCAAACTAAGTACCTAAAGTCAAGCTCTAAAGAAAAGTAATAAGGGAATCAGCTCATGTGCCCAGAAAAATGGTGCTTGGATAGATATGCAAGAGCTAAAAGAAAAGTGTCTCCTTTGGGTTCCAGTATACATGACTTTTCCTTGCTCATTTACTGGAATGCATTAGAAGAACATCATGGAAAAAGTTTCAATTGGCAAAAGTGAACATGAAGTATATATTTTCAGAGGATAAAAATGTTATGAGCATCTACAAACAACTGGCAGAGGGTTTGATATGGTAAGAAAATGGGCACCTCTGACCCTGCTCAGATTCGGTTTGACTTTTCACTTACTTAAAACAACATTTCTTTTTATATGCCAGGTTATATATTTTTACTCAGTGAAATGTTTGGTTTATTTAAAAAATATAAAAGCGTAGCCAGTCTCTCCATCCAATTTTTTTAGAGCACCCACTCCAGTCAGCATGTTGCTCCTCTGCAACCAATAAATCCAGCAGTAAATTATGTATGATTTAAACGCACACACAGATTTATATTTATGCTTACAATGTCAGTATAATTTTACAGTCAAGACACAGTACATATACTCTGCTGTAAGTAGTAGCCTGATATAGTAAACTCAAAAGAGCACATTGGGGGTTAGCAGTTAGAGCTGAAAGTGAAAATCAAGAAACAGCAGTAGTACTGCTTTTGTCTTCAGCATGCTCTTCAAGATGTGAGATGCTCCAGTGGGTGGGAGACCTATGCACCACCCCCCCAATTCTGGGGATAACCCCAGCAGATACACTTTACAATTACCTTTTCTTAAAATGCCAATTAACCCTTTCAGGGTTTTGTGGCATACTGTGAGCAAGCAGGAGAGGGGCACTCATTTATCCCTTATATTGAACATCATAACCAATTATAAGGGGATTGGGGCGGGAGAAACAGGTCTTATGCTACTGTAGATATATCTGGAGTGCTTCCTGGGTTTATCCTTGTGGTTTTTAACGTTTAGGAGGGTCTGCAATTTTGTTTTAAAATAAGAATACACCAAAAGTACAAAAATGAAAATAAATAAATGCAAAGCTACAGATAAAGATATCACCTTATTGAATGAAATGGAAAAAAAAGGCTTTAATTCTCTTTGGCAATATTGTTCATGCTTGTTAAATCTTACCAGCTCACAAGGCAATGACAGTTTTAATTTTATCAAAATGTTCTAGTGTTTATGCTCATAAAAAGTAGACACTGGTGTAAATCCATCCTTAACTCTATCAAAGTAATTAATGCAAGGCTACTGGGAGACTGAAATTTCATAATCAAAATAACCCAAAATATTAAGGTTCTTATGGGAAATAGAATAGTACTAGGATGAACTGGAATGAAATATTGCTAGAATAAACCTAGAATGGCATTAATTAACCTGTAGATTAATGTAGTCCGTTTAAATATTCGTTTTGTTACTTGGAATCTGATCATTCAAATCGCACATGGAGATTGACTCTTCCATGGGGTCCCATTTGGGTAAGTGTCAGTCAACATGAGTAAAGGCAAGAGAGAGTCACGTTGGTTTTTGGCTGGTCACATTTTGCCACGGTACACAGGGGGTTTTTTTGGTTGCGTTTTGACCATCTCTTTGATTTGTAAGTTGTTGGACTACTCTGTAAAATGAAGTTATTTATCTTCTTATTTACACGACAAAGGTAAGAAAGAAGAAAAGATAAATGTGCTAAATCTGCTAAGCAGGTTTTAGGTACATAAGTAGTAAACACAATTTCTGGTAGCTCCCATTAATCTGTATCCGTTACCTCTCCGTGTCCCATGGCCTCAGGGGTCAGAGGAAAGAAGATGACCCTGATGTTTCCAATTGCAAACATTTCCATCTTCTGATTCAGGGTAAAAAGCTTCTCAGAAGCTCTGTGATTGCTAATAACTGACTTTAGGCTGCTTGTTTTACTAAGGAAGAGTTGATGCATATGAAATCATGAGACTGGTTGCAAGCTTTTAAGTAAAAGCCGGATTGTGACAACTTCTGCCTAGCTGGAACAAAAAGAATATGGGAAGATGTAGAGTTGTGGGTCTGTATGTTGGCAGCCTCACCTCCCCGAAATGATTCCCAGGGCTCCTATTAAGACAGGATGGGCATCACCCTTACCAGAGGATGCAGCTGTGCTCTGGTCTGTGATTTCTCCACATATCTGCCTCTGAGCAGGGGGAATTTGGCTGAAGTAGATGGCACTACATAAGGTATGAATTGGACTTGGACCAGTGAAAGAAAGATGCAAATTAGGCTGATTTTTTTTTTTAAAGTAAAATAACTTATTTCAGCTCAATCTCGTCCAGAATATTTGCTTGTCTTTGTGGAGGTGCAATGTTCAGTTTGTCTTTGGTATTAGATCAAGCCCTCAAATAAGATCGGAACACATTTTGTTCTTAGGCTCAAGGTTGAGCACTACCAAACAAACACTATTAAAGCAATGCTCTGTTCTACAGTAAATATTTTAGCCAATGTTAAGTTCTCAAGGTAGATTCTTAAATTATTCGTTATGCAAGTGCAAACTGTTGGCGGGGCGTTGAAAGGAAAATTTCCATTATAAAGTTTTTGCAATCAGCAATCATCAGGTACTTGACAATGAATGAGAACCAATATTTGCTTTGTGAGACTTTGAAAAGGTAAAATGATTATGCCACCTTCCCCATTATTTAAGTGCATGCATCTCCTGTTTAGGGTACACGACAAAATAGCTGTGAAGAAACCAAAAGCTCTCTTTGTGGCACACACATTTTTAAGAAGCACAGCACCTACTGAACTGGAGATTTGCAAGCATTTAGCCATTTTAAAAAGCAGATTATATGTGTCCTTTATATACGCATGCACATGGATATTGATGTATGGTGGGGCAGGTAAATTTTTATAAACATAGGTATGCCAGTCTTGAACTGAATGTAAGAGGGTTTACTGTGCATATTAGACATATATCTTTAAAATGAAATGTATCCTTTGGAGCCAAGACAAAACTAAGTACCTTTGCTTTATCCAAGTCCCTGCCTTTACCTGCCGTGCAAGAGAGTGAAGGAGAATGGTGTGGATTTCATACAGAAAGGGGAAAGTGCTGTTAGTGTCCTGGCAAAAGGAGGGAAGCAGTGTCTATCACCGTTTTAACTCATTTCTAGATATCCAGAAGCAACACCGCTTCAGAACTCTGGGTGATCATACATACTACCTATGGTGCAATAGTGAGGTATAGCAGGGTAAATGAAGTAGAGTTTTAGCAGCCCCTGACAGAATAGGTAGGGAAATAGGGGTCTATTATAATGATTTCCCATGGAGGTGCATGCCAATCAAGGGGAGAAAAGAACTGCTGAAGGTCATCACCAAGGAAAATTACATCCTATACTTTTTCTGGCATCCAAGTTCAACCGCAGTGCTCAAAAACAACGTAGTAGGAAGATGGATGTACTGTGCACAAGTGCACACACGTATACACATTGGTTTGCCCTGTACTACATAATAATATCTGGGTTTTTCAACACCTGGGGTTATAATGGATTCTCTTTGGACAGGCAGAGCAGAGGAAGATGAGATGTTTGGATCATGTCTTGCAGAGAGAGGGTGAGAGCCTGAAGATGGTGATTCTGAAAGATTGAATAACACAAACATAATTATAGGGTGGGAGGGTTGCTGTAGCATTGTTGAAACATTACCGATGGGCATACTTGCAGGTTAACCAGACAATGAAGAGAGTTAGGCAACACTTAGCAGTGTTACACCACCTAATTGATCACTTTACATCGTTGTGTTAGATTGTCCTTCAGATTCAAAATTTTTAGCTAGTTTTCCATCTGTATTTTTATTTTCTACCTCCATAAAATGTTACTCAGAGAAACTGTGTTTTGTATTTTTCACATAATGCTTTTGTGCATGATAGTCAGCTGGATCTTTTTTTAATTTCCAAATTATTTGGCTTTTTAATCTGATTGTGTTTAATTGCCTTAATTGTTCTTTAAATTATTGTGCACCATACGGAGAAGTCAGTATAAAAAAAATTAGTAGGATGACTCCTAAAACCTAAAAAAAAAAGATAGGCTGTAACACTGACAGTGTCATAAGTTCTGTGTCTGTTCAGGCTGCCTATATCTCCTTTAATGATTCCATAATTTAAACAGTTAGCAAAATACAGTTATCTCCTTGTTAAAATAAACAGCCTTCAATGGGAGGAAACATAAAAGGGCTACTGAATTCATACATATTTTAAAAACATAAAACATGTGTGTTAATAAAGCCGCTTTAAAGAGAATACATCAACATATTATATAAATTATTTCCTCACTCTGCATCCTCTCCCCTCCATGCTGATGTCAGTCATACGTAGTAACTAATCTGGAAGGAAAAGTTGAGGAGAACAGAGGGGAAGGGAAAGGGACAGTTTTCCTTCTTGGCTTGAAAAAGCTTTGTACAGTGTTAATAAAGACTGTTTCTTCTGGGGAAGAAATGCTAATGTGAAATTTTCTCTCTCTCAGCACAGTCATACATTAGAGATATTTGTAGCAGTGGAGATGCAGACTGCAATAGGTGGATGGATATTTACCCAAGAAAATTTGAGCCATGCCCTTTCATTTTCAGAGAGCTGCTACCTAATCTCAGTGTAGCATCAAGACAAAGGACACCTCATTCCATTTGCGCCTGCCCTGCAAAAAAAAAAAAAGGGGGGGGGGGAGTGGAAGAGGAGAAAAAACCTACAACCCTTTGTGAATGCTATTAGAATAATGGTCTGGGGGAAAAAAAAGATAAAATACAAATTTCACTCCGATCTGGTTGGATTACTTCCCCATGCCCCTGCCTTTATTGAGCGATTTGGAGTTTCATTAGAATTCAGAATTCCTGCAGAAAGAAAAACCACAGTGGCACGGAATTCTCTTTCAAGGGGATTGCAGGCTGACCCATCAAAATGAAAAGGCTCAATGTTTTGCTGACAGGTCCCTGAGCAGGCCTGAGTGACAGCTTCATTTCAGCACTTCTCAGATGAGATTTGAATTGGGGGGTGGAGGAGGTAGTAGGAGAGAGACTTTGTTCCCTAAAAAGTGTCAGTGTCAAACTCTGCAGTTCAAGTTCTAGTGTCTGAGGTACAAAACCAAGTCAGAAATCATCTTAGACTTGCCTGCTTCCCAATTTATTATTAATGTCTCTCTAATATCAGCACGCATGAAGCTTCATTTAAATCTTAGAGTTCATGTCGAGTGTACATTGTTCCTTTTATTGGAAATAAAAAAGAAGTAGGAGGAGATGGATTAAAGTACAGTGAACTGCTGTATAACGTCTGCACGGAAGATTACTTAGTGGCATTTTTCTGTTGTGATAATCAAAACATCAGTGAGAGCCTGAGCCTACCTCCTCCATGGTCCCTGGGAATAAGAGCAAATTTCTTCTTATAAATTGAACTAGGTCATCCTGCCTACAAAATAAATGTGGATAAGAAAACCCCTGAAGGTGTTCTCAGCTTAGTTCAAAGTTCAAAGAGCAGTTTGTGTGTGCTTCATGGTACCCCAAATGACCAGCTTTGTAGAGTTTAGAAAAAACGGTGAAAATTTGCAAACCTGTCCCTGCCATAGAGGCGAGTGGAACCAGAGAAGCACCTTAACCTGTTCGTATAAGGGAAGTAAAACTCACTCACTTCCTACCTGTTCCATTGCTAAAGGTTGGTTGGATATATGCAGGGATGTTAACAACTTTTTTCCCTTAAAAGTTTATTTGATTTTCCAGGTATCAGTTATTGGTATTCACAGCTTTTATCAATTATCTTTCTTTTCTTCCTCTCTTGTGCACATTAATGTGTTCTTTAGTGTGAGTGCCAAATCAACGGGTTCAGTTTGCTTTTGGCAGCCATCACAAATAAAGGGACTGAAAAAAATTAGTTAACCTAATTTTTAAGGTGAATATTAGAAAATTGGTTCTAAAAATACAGATCCTCAAAGTAACATTTATCCTTATACCTTATTCCTATACCTTATGATGTCACCCTGCCAGTAACTGTCACAAAACAAGAGTATTCCATAGCACAAATCTGTTCTTGACATTCAAATCCTTTTCCTATTCTATATATGGAAAGTTTTCAAAAAGCAAAAAGAAAAGTAAAAGTTTGAACAAGACCCCAGCATATTCCCACAACAAATGCGGACAACTCTGTGCACTTTTGGCACAGTTAGATATGACTGTAAATCGTATTTTATGTATTGCATTCACTTTGGAACAAATTCTACTCTAATTTTTACTGACGGGAAGCTGAAGTAACTTCAGCAAAGCTACAGGCTTTACCATGTAGATAGAAAAGGAGTTTTGAGCTCTCTGAGAGAAGTATATTAAGCTTTAATTCTTATGTGAATGTGACGAACAGCGCTGTGTTCATTGCTGTGGTTGTACTGTAAGTGTTTCTATTGAATGCAACAGCCAATAGTGACAAAAAATCCCTGTAGATGGTCAGAGTGCATGTTAGGACCATCCCGAGGAAGCTTCATCTTGTAAACTTTTGCTAATTGTTTGTGGTTTGCTTTTCTTTAAAGAAGTGCATGTATTTGGAAAACGGAGAGTGAAGACACTAAAACTGAAAAGCCTCCCAGAGCTTCATTTATCTCTTGTCCTTCCTCCTTGCTTTAAGGCATCTTACTGTTTTTAGGTTCCATGGATTATTGAGTGCAGAGCAAAAAACTCACTTTGCTCAAAATAAGACTCCTTGTGTAAAAGGTACATACCTTTTATGGAGCAGGAAATAATACGTTCCTCTGATCCGAGGGAAACCCTTGCATTATATTATGCTTTCACGATGTACTTTTACTGTCAAGTTTTGGCATCTTGTGAAGATCATGGGCCAGTCTCAGGTCTGAAGCCAAAAGGCCTAGCAGCCTCTATACTTACTTATCCCAGGGAAGAATCTGGCTCCAGATATTTAAAAGGATCAATTCAGCGACGGCGTGGTTTTGAGATTAAATATGCAATGTAAAATTGTTCCAACTCGGAGGCACAGATTTCTCCAATTGAAATTAATAGGTGAATTCAACTGACTTGGTAATAGCAGTAAGAGATAGGGATGAGAAAGGGCTCATTTAAAAAATGACATAAAATATAAAATTACATATTGCAGTTTTTGAGAATTTTATCTGAGACCCCAACATACTTCTCAAGCACTGGGAGTAGGAACAGGGTACTAAGAACAATAAGGTGAATACTTAAAGAAACACAGAGTTAGAAGAGGAATTATAGTATACTGAAATTTAAGACAGACAGATCAGGTCCAGTCAGGGTGGAGTATGTATGCTTAAAGGATAAATGTGGTATTTGGATCTTGTAAAGCCAAAATGGACCAAATATTACTAAATTGCACTAGGAAGAAATCCTGTGCTGATTGAACTGTATGACTTTCCTGTCCTTTGCTCAACTTCCAAAGAAGTACCGATATCGTGTATGAGCAGCCGTGTAAACTGAAGCCTGTGAGTTGTGGTTTGTGGGTCAGCGGCAGAGCTGTGAGGTGAACCTGCTGCCAATCCAAGGCGCTGTCAAAAACGGCTGGTTGTTCAAACTTTGTACCGAGAAACTTGTGGTCTTTTGACTTCTTTTTGCTCCCTGTACTGATAAATGCTGGGAAGGTCTGCTGGAAGTTGTGTGCTGTGTTTTGTGAGTACCTGCCTGAGCTAATGAGGAAAGGAGGGCACGAGAGCACTTGACAGCACACGTACCATGCCTAAACATCCCCCTGTTCTCTTTTCCACTCTCCCCTCCAAATTTCCCCCCGCTTCCACAAGCTCATTGGAACTGGTTTGGGTAAATCTCATGTGCTAAAGCAGAGTTTGGAGCAATAAGGTGGTCAAAGTTGAATGAGATACCTGCAGGCTGTGCTCCTGACTCGTCCTCTTCATTAATATCGGGTCACAGAGGTAGCTGCAGTGAGACAACAGATCAGTCCCGTGTTCGAGCCAGGCTAGATCTGTTCTGCGTTACTCCTTTATGTAGTGGCCCCAGTTTCAGTGGGGATGCCCTTCTGAGGAAGGTAAGTCAGAGAGGCTTAAAAATATGTGTGCTATAATGCCATTGTAATGTATTAGTTGGTTTATTTTTAGATCAAGCTAGCTGAACAGCAGCAAGAGACGGTATTGCTTTTTTAGTACCATTATGGCTTCCTAATTTTCCCAGTATCAAACCCCATATCTTTCCCTAAATCCAATTTGTTTTTTGAACTCTAAATTTAACATGCTGTGCTTTTGCCAGTGAGACTGTAGATGTAAAATCTGTCAAGGGAAAGGTGGGTCTTTTCTGGGATTTTTGAGGTTTGGAGATACTTGATCAGTTCAGGTATTACAAATATTACATGAAGAGCTTCCCGATGAGAGCAGAAAGGAGGAGAGGCTGTTGTAGAGGGGTTGCTGAACTGGTTTCCTTAGACAAAGATACTTTTGTAATTATGCAAGTTAAAAACAGCAGTGTGTTGTTAAACAACTTGCATAAAAACATTTAGCTGGATGCTGATACTTCATATGAATAAGTGATGTAGGTATTTAGGCTCCAACATGAGCTCAACATATAAGCAGGCATGCTCCACTTTAAGCATGGGCTTAAGCTTTTTGCTGAGCACAGATATTTTCCTGAAACAGAGCTATTAAAAGTACAGAACTTCTGGGTTCTCATGCAGCTCTCCTTGTCTGACACCCTGACCCATCTCACGCTTTTCTTGCGGCGCTTTCAGCAAGCTGGCTAGGAGCTATCCTCTCGTGTTGGTATCGAGTGTGACGTAATCCAAGAGCAAAAATCTAGATCCAGTTTTACCATGTCATCAATTTTGCTGGCACTCCGTTGTTATAAAGCACCAAAATGTAACTCTTGCTTTCAAACTCTTTTGCTGAGTTCAACGTGATAATGAAGGTGAAGGGTTTGCACAGAGGAGGCAAAACTTTTTTCGTTTTCCCCCCTTTATTTTTTCCTCCAGGTTCACACCAGATAGGCATTTTTTTACAGCCTGAAAGGGGATGTTTTCTTTTGTTAATAGCTTACAATCAGATGAAAGGACTCATCACTCTATTTTAGTGCTCCACCACATGGCGTGTATCTTTTATAAATTACAGGCTGGCGTTGTGTGCACTGGGGGAGAGAAAGGTTGGTTTTCTTGCTGTGAGCCATCCTGCCTAATTGTCGTATGCAAATAAAAGCAATTATAAGGCTTTTAGGGTGAAGGGATGACAGCTGAGTTTGGCAGTTGAGGAGGCCTCACCCACCTTGTTGTCATAGCAACAGGGAGGAAAAGGACAAAATGGTGTGTATACAGTGGAAACATTTATTTTGGTTAAAGAATTAAAAATACATATACCACTGTTATCATGAAACATCAATATGTGTAATGAATGGGTTTGTTTAAAACATTACAGAAATTAAACTGTATTTATTCCTTGGCCCTTTAAATGATCCTTGTCATCTAACTACCATTTACAAACCATCACTTGTGATTTTATCTGCTACTTTTAAAGTTATGAACAGATCATAACAATCCATTCAATAATTAGGAGATTACAAGTTTCTGTGTTTTAGCACATCTATTTCAATGTTACTAGACCCAGAGCTGCATGAAGGAGAGGGACAGTCAGTGGTGTGTCCGTGAAGGGAAAACAGTGAAAAATAATAACCTATTAGCAGTCCATAAAGTTCAATATAAAATATGTTTGTGCTAAAGTGTTAAACAAGTAGAACAAATAGCGTGCTAGTAGCATACAAAATTAAAACGAGTCACAAATGGATATTTTCTATGGCAATTTATTTCACAATTACTCTTGTGGAAGCTTTCATGAATTAAATATGAGTTCTATCTTGAAATTAGGTGTTATAAGGCTAAATTACAAGAGGCAGCCAGTAATTGAGGTGGCTGAAACACGGGGTCTAGTGAACTAATCTCTTGCCGTGTCACGTGGCTGTCCTCTCGCCAATGGGAAACCTCCCCATCACAAAAACAGAGGCAGCTGAGAAAAATTGATTTCTCATCTGAGCCATATTTGATAGCTTTTGAAACCGAAAATTGAAATTAACTAACCTAAGCCCCGTCGTAACAAAAGAGCAAATTAAATATGCAACATGGCTTCCTATTGGCAGCAAGAGGGCCTGCCAAGGTAAATTTGTAAATAGAGTTTAAGATGCAATCCTGCCCCCCCACCCCCCACCCCTTTTTCCTTTCAGTGTAAAAGTATAAGTCTGCAGTGGCTTTATAAATTATTTATTAAAAAAAAAAATTCATCAGCTGCAAATGGCCACTGTGGTTAAGGTCTTCCATGGAGAAAATCATTGCATTAGAAGAGCTCATTGAATGAAGCAGGATTAAAATCATCCACAGTCATCCTTGAGCTTGGAATAAACTGTACATGAAGAGACTACGTTTTCTTCTAAAAAAAAAAAAAAGTTTTATGAATGGGAGTTTACAAAAACAGCAGCAACCCCCACCCCCCCAAATCAGATCGGTCATTTAGACTTTACAGATATCTAAGGCTCAAATGCACATTTTTATTCTTTCTTTTCATTAACCCCAAACAATAATGGCATAATGGCTTTTTGAGCTTGGTGGAGTATCCACATGCTTGCCTTTTGTCTTGCTTTTACACATCCTAACACGTTACAAAGGATTCTGACAGTGAATGCTAATGATTCAAAAGGTGCTTCTGCAGAGCTGTGGATTTACAGTGGGATTCCCTGAAATGAAGGCAGCCAACAAAATCAGTGATGCCATGCTCTAAATACTGTTTTCTGTCCTTTAAAAAAAGGAGGGGGGGAGGGAGGGGGAGAGACAGAAACAAACAGCCAAGACATCAGCTTTCATCATTCCTCTCTTACAGGGTTTCTGCTTTTCTCTGCCCAGATTTGCATGGGAAAACGAATTATTTAATTCCAATACTTGAGTAGAAACATGTATAAAAAATATAGAGCCAGATACCTGTCTGCATAAATCAGGATAGCTTCTTTAACTTCAGAGGATTTATGCTACTCTACATCATCTGAAGATCTATCTCATGAAATTGCTCCACTTTCCTGCCGAGGCTGTTCAGATCTGAACTGTATAAAATCTAGTGACAACTGTAATGGAGGATATTACACTTATCCTGTCTGTCATCCCAGGGATCTTGTAAAATCATTTTCTGTTCTAATTTATTACTTTTAGTGTCAATCAGCTGCCGACAAGCTGAGTAACATCATTAGGCATTGAGTTCATCTACTCAGCACTTTTTAAATGCAGTTTAAGTAGTTGTCTCATTATGTGTAGTAGGACGGAAAGTCAAGGTTCAAGGAGTTTTCCTTTTTGGCAGAGATATTGTTGAAGTCTGTACTATTATCTTTGAAGGAAAAAAAACCCACAAGAAAATAGGTCTTTTTTAAAGATTTGAAAGAACCAAAAGAAAGCAGTAAAATGCAGTAAAACTCACTGTAAAAACTTTGGTTCTGATTTCCCACTGCTTTACTTTGTATTTACCTCAGATGAGTGAGTTGAAACGTGTGAGGATGGAGAGAGGCAGTGATGAATCAGGGATTTTGTATAATGTGGAGCTGATGGCTTCCAGCCATGAACTAATAAGTGGTTGGGGTTCATCTCCTAACTGAGAGCCTGCTATTGCTCTGCAGAGAATATAATGGATGGAAATAAACTGTGCACCAATCCTGTAATAGAAAACATTGATTTTCCCAGCCCCCGAATAGAGTATGATTTTATTTAACACTTTTACACATCAGAAGTAACTCCACAGTACTGGATGTGGCAAGGTAAGGGTGAAACTAGTGTGAATATGCATGGAATAATTTTCAGGGTTTTTTTAAAATAAAAATGTGTGTATTAAAAATGTCAGGGCAGACAACAAAAGCCCTCCAACTTCATCCCCTACTAGAAACCCGAGTGCTTGGCTCTGGGCTAGATCCTGAAAGGGGCCTTGTGGCTCTCCCTCAGAAGCTGCCTCATCCCTCGGCCACTTCCCAGCAGCAGTTCATGTCAGAAGATAGTGCTCCCATGTCAGTCTTCGTGTTTCTGCTCCGTTTGAATCTGGTTTTTTTTCTGACCATTTCCAGACAATAAATTGTCTTAGGAAGCCCCAAAGCTGCTGAGATGTATTGATTCAAGGATGGCAAAGAATGGTGGTCCTTTCTGGGAAGCCTCAATTAACGGGTGTAGCAAGAAGCTGAAGAGAGAAGATCTGGTGCTGGGCTGGGTGGTGACCATGTGGTTTTTCTCTCTGTAACAGGCCAGACATGGCCATTTTCATGCCCATTTCCCATATGGTTCCCTGTTGTGCAATTAGGGAGCCAAAGTAATCATCCTGTTGCGGTGGAATGGATTTTACTAAAATTTAGGAGAGGCTAATTGCAGCATGGAACAACTGGTTAAACTGGTGGAAGGAGGTCAGGAGGGGACAACTTTTCTAGTGCGAATAATTATTTGGGATACTGCTGTCTTATTTCCTTACGTTCCAGGGGAAAAAGAGCAAATACAGTTATGTCATATAGAAATACATAGAGAAATAATACTGCATGTTTTCTGGAGGACACTGAGGATATGCTCCTTTGATGGAGTAGCGGAAAATATTTTGTAAGTGGTTTATCGAATTCATGCTGAATTGATGATTTCATCAGAGAAGCTGAGATTTAGTTACATTAACTGTGTCTTGGTGTGCTTGAAGCTTTTTCTAAAAAGCATTTTATTAATTTTATAGATAAAAATAAATACAAAAGTTTCTTACTAGCCCTATCTAAAACTTTTGGAACACAGTCATTCCTAATTAACAATGGTATAAAATGTGTGTGGCATAATGTTCCTGTTAAACATAAATGAAGAAAGTAATATGAAAAAGCAAAGAAGTTGATAAGCATTTCCAGTTCACATAAAATTATTATTGGTTTAAAGTCCAGGCCCCCTCCCCCCAATAAACTGCTTTATATGACATTCTGTACATTTTAGATATAGTTACCAAAGCTAGCAGCTTTCATGGTGTCCATCCAACAGGATATTGTAATCAGAGTGCCAGTAATTCTGGGAAGCATCAAAAAAATGTTTCAGAGGATGTTTAGTCAGAAGAAAATCACAGCAGAAGCAAATCTGAACTGTTCGAGCAAAAGGAAAATTTCCTGCAGAACTGTAGAACAAATTCTACAAATAATTGCACCTACTGGACAAGTTAGATAAGGATGCAGTACACATTTTAAAATAGTAATCTTGAAACTGCATATGTAGCTGTGGAGTGCATATGGGTGCATTTTGCTGTGAGTAGTATCTTTGTATTACACGTGAATTGCTCGTTTTGAGTTTACCTTTAAAGATAATTCTTTTTTCTTATTAGATCAATCATTGGAATTAAGAGAATATTAATATATGGCAACAGTTACATTATGAAAGGGTATCACTTCCTGCATCCGGGAGTGTGATTGTTTTAATAGCCACAAATCCTACAGGGGCTCCAATATTCAGATGGGTCTAGGTTGTATTGTAAACTCCTGAATGAGGCTTCAAACCAGAATATATTTAAACATGTTTAATGTGAATAATTTGTCTTATACAGGTGTATCAAGGTGAGCAAATGAGAATAGGGGGGTGTTCAGTTTTTCAACTGAGTTGCTTCAAATTGAGTCATAGCTTTGTTCTTTATATAGCAACAAGGCCCTGACTAAGCACTTAAGCATGTGCTTAAGGTTAAGCATGTGATTAAGTGCTTTGCTGACCTAGGGCTTAAGTACCCTGTAAAGCAGTGGAAAAATGAATAAATCAAATTTAGGTCAAATCCAACCCTGTGCTACATACCTACAGTAATAGCAAAGCAGAAGGTAGGAAGCTTTGCTTTCAGAGGCTCGAAACAGCAGGGCAGGATTACAGCCTGACATTCAGGGGAGCGCTGGGGAGGGGAAGCAAGCGACTGTGACAGCCCCTGCTCCGGAGGGCACGGTCTGCCAGCCGGAGGCCTCGGCCAGGTCCTCAGCTGGCTGTCACACACGCTTCAGTCTGCAGCAAGCAGGAGCCTGCGGCGAGCACTGCTGCTTTTCAAAGAGCAGGGTTTATACGGGTGCCCGGTGGCGCAGCCGCGTGGCCTGCCCCAACGGGATGGCCCTTGTCCTGCAAGGATGCTCAGTGCCGCTCCTCTCTCCCTCCGTTTTCCTCCTCACCTTGTACCCTGGGAGGGAAGCGCTGCAGGGTTTGGCCTTTCGTCTTGGGATGAGCACCGGGGATGTCTTCTGTAGCCTCATGAGGAATCTGAATGCCCGGTTCAGACGTTGGTGCTGGAAGCTCCTCTAAGTGGGTCCCTGCCCATGGGACAGTCCCACCTGCCACAGGGATGCACCAAACCAAGCTGTTTTCATGTCCACGTGCAGCAAAGGTTGTGCTTAGATGGCTAATGGTGAGAAATAGGAACATATGGGAAACAGGAACTGTAGTGATGGACAATGGAAAGCCATTTAAAAAAAAAGGAAGGTGTTTTCTGTGGATTAATGTTCCCTGAAGTTTGAATATTGTTCTGATGCTGCCTAGACTTCTGTGATCTGGGAGCTGGCACTGAAACTTTGCAAGAAAAAAAGATTTAATTTTTCTTTGTGTCTTTTTTCCCTCGAACGAAACCAGCCACTGCAGCGATGCGCTTAAAAATTGAGAATTCCCACAGAACCTGCTTTGGCACTTCTATCATTGACTGTGCTGGAGAAGGGTAAAGCAGAGAGTGAGCTATAAAGGACTGCAAAGATGAGGATAAGGTGAAGTTTCAAGGGACATAGATCCAATAGGCATCCTCTAGAAGGAAACAAAACTCTGAAAAAATGCATAGGGTTCCCACTAAGAGTGGAATGGTACCACTTAAAGCATTTTCATTTTTTTTACCCTTTCTTATCCCCCTCTAAATCCTGGCTTCTCTCTGGAAGGGAAAAAAAATAGTCTTTCAAACTCACGAACTTCCATGTGCTGGAAAAGGGGAACACATCATGTGCTGTCACTACAGACTTATCCTCTACACTACCACCTACAGTGGAAGTCTAGCTGCAGGCTAGAGTTATACAATATCACAGAGAGAGATTAAGCATTACATTTATTGTGGTTGCTGGAAGGCGATATTATTGCTGTTTCAGTGGAGAGATTTATAGCAATACTTAATGCTACTAGTTTTGTTATCAGTTGGTAACCATACACATGTTGTGCATGTGGAATATTACATTAAGTCTTTATAAAAACCTTACAAAAGTTGGCTATTAGTGTTTGTGGCAAATTTGGCAGCATAATGAAACTATGTTAGTGTAATGGCATGGTATTGTTAGGTTGGGCATATGCTGTTGGATAGAATACAGGCAAAATAAGCCTTATCAGTTTTAGGCATTTTCCAAATGAAGAAATTCTTTGTGATCTATCCTTAGGAATGTGCAGATTGCTACAGTTATCAGTCTCAGTCTATTTATGAAAATATCATAGGTCAGAAACAGTTCAGAAACTAAATGCAAATAAAAAATACAAAGCTTTTAATGATATTTTCCATTTTAGCTCTATTTGAATCATAGTTATATGTGAGTCATCAGCAAAATAGGAACTATTAAGCTGGCTCAAAAAGATGTGAAACTTAAGAGTTCCTGGAAAACAGATATTCAAATGTTGTTGTAATCATGCTGGTCTGCTGACATCTACTCCCGTTTTAATGTAGTAGACAGCCCTAATGAGAAATTGAAAGGTAGCAGTCAGTGCAGAGAAGTGACTGTTCCCTTCCCCAGAATCTTAGAAGCAGCAAAGACAGAGCATCCTAGAAAAAGTGCAAGAAAAATCTTAATTGAATTCTTTTAGATATAACATTTATTCTCTCCCCTGGATGGGTGCATTAATATTATATTATCATGCATAAATAGCTGTGTGGTAAATATATATTTATAAATTGAGCTAAAGTGAAATTTTCATTAACACTGATCACGGGCAGATTATTAGGCTTAGAAGCAGCTCTTTATGTTGCAGTGCAACATATCTAAGTTCATGACTGGTATCAAGAGTTATTCACTTGAATGCTTGTAGGTGCAGCTTTTTTTCCTTCAGGAAGAGAGATTTATTACAAGATCCTGCTATTGAAACCTCAGTCAAGATTGGGCGTAAAGACAACAGAACACAGAATAGGTAAATAGCGTCTGTGGTACTTGCCATCAAAGGCTGTGATAGAGTATTCTCAGATGGAACAGACAGGTCTGATATTGCATCTTAGTGGAGGTAAAGTATATGAGGTATTGAAAATATTCATGCCTCTGCAATGATGGAGAGAAGGCAGAGCTTTTGGCTTGGATGTTTTAGATAATTAAGAGCAACAAAAGATTATGTTGGAAGCAGATTTGCTGTAGATACGTAGTATATTCTTGCTGGAGAAATGGGATATCTAGTATAGTGGTCTGATGGCCCTCTTTTCTTTTTTTTTTTAAAGGAAAGAGCACTTCTATCTTCTAACTGCATTGTAGGATGCATAATCAGACTCGTGGCAAGTAATGAAATTACTTTTTTCCCCTCTAATAATATTCTGTTCCAGAATATATCAGAATTTTGCAACAGTACTTGCAGCCTGAGATAATTATTACATAGATATATTCTCAAATTTGGGTAGAAAAACCCTGCCATATCATGGAATTATTAAAAAGAATTTGAGTTTGTAAATTAATTTGACTAATGTTGAATAAAAGCATCTCATTTTATTGAACTTTCATCACCTTTTTCTAAATGGTAGTGAAGTGGTAATTAAAAAGGGCTAATTATATCTTTTTTAAAGTGTACATTTGTTCTTAATTTTCAAATTAATTTTCTGGTGTGCATGCTTTACTTTTTCTGTCTGCAGCTTATTGCATAAACTCTTGGCTCTGACTGACCTTTGTGGGGTAAAAGACTGGGGCTAGGTGGTGGAGGCATCTGAGAATGGGGATTATAAAAACCACTTCCATAAATTTTTGACTTCCTTCTCTATCCGCATTTTATTTCCTTTCTCGGCAGCTGGGCATAGCTACATCCCAGAGCAATGCTTCCTAACTGTGGTCCGTGGACGGTTATTGGTCTGTGGGGCCATGCTATGCCGTTGTTGCACAAATTGTACACGTCCCCAGGCATAATGTGATCTCACTGAGTGAAAGCGCTAGTGCTTCTCTCCAGGCAGAGCACCAAAGGCACACTGTAGAATAGGAAAAGTCCTTCTTTTGCCAAAACCTGCACAGAACTCTCCAAGAAATGTTGAGGACTGGAAGTTATCCACTGGGCCAAATAACGGAAATGCAGTATAGGTTCGGAAGCGTTGATGTTCTGACTGCTTTAAAATAAAACAGTGAAAATGAACTGAAACCCCGAAGTAAACATCTGCATGGTCTCCTGTGCCTATAACTGACTGCAGAGTCTCCTGCGCCCTAAGGAGCAGGGCAGACTGCTGAAGGAGTGCTTTTAGTCTGCTCTGTGTTCAGGCTAGTACAAGCAAAGATGCTTCACAGAGGTCTGTGCAAGGTCTGTACAGAGCTGAGTGGTGAAGGCCATGATATCCTACCCCTGTTGGTAACCGTTGTCACTCAGCTACTCCACCTTGAACTGTGGTGCAGACCTGCTCTGGGGCAGTTCACCTGAGTGGCCATCGTTGATCTATTAACATAGGCATTGCCAAATATTTTCCTGATTAAAAATCTTGGAAAATGCCATCCCTCCCTCATGCCCATTTCAGACCTGGGTTAGGGTAAGGATATGCCAAGGAGACAGGAAGAAAAGTTAGGTATAATTTTTAAGTCGTAGTTAAGAATAAGTAGTTTAGCTCTTTACAGGATTAGCTGTTTATGCAGAGATAGGAAATTTTGATGTATTTTAGAAATACATTGGTACTGGGCAATGTATTTTTTAACATTTTACACCATCTATACATAGCAAACGCAGAGACATCTTTTAGTGTTTAATTACTAAAGATGCAAATTGTTTGTCTAAATAATAAAATATTTAAGGTTGGAATTAATCTTTTTAATTAAAATTTTCCCAAGGCAAGTAAGATTACCGCAGCATGGAGAGATTTGCTGATACTCATGTAATGTGTTTTTTATAATGCTGATGGTGACTGACAAAGTCAGTTATATGCCACTCTTGAGTTGTCTGTTATTAATATTTTTGTATCGGTGATGAGAAGAGCAGCAGTAACTATTGCAGTTGATGAGCCACAATAAATAGCAGCAAATGCATTCTAACCTCTGACTCTGTGACAAACAGCATGGGTACTATCTGCAGCTCTGGTTTTAATTTCAGTGGCATCAAAGGGAAACTCAAGAGCTTCAGAAAATAACTCTGGCACCACAGCTCAGATAAAATAAAATGCTTACCCACAGACATAAATTGCCATGGGAATAAAAAGACTACACCAAAATTACATAGTTTCATAATGCTCTTAAATCAAAGTCTAGAGGACAGTGAGCACAGCTCACAAATTGCAACAGTCACACTACTTGATGAGTGGCTTTTTTGGGCACTAACTAACCTAACAGGTTTCTTCAAGAAGAGGTACTTGATGGCATATACTTAGATTGTGTGGGGAAATTCAGCAGGACTGCACTCCCATTTCATGAAAATTAATTCCCAGCACACATTAGAAAATATATTTTCACAGTTCTGAGTGCAACATTGCACTGTACAAACGTGCTCCTGTAAACATGATATTTTGTTGGACTTTCATTGCCACTGAACTCATTGAATTTGAAGCTGCATGTAATTACTTTAAGGCATAGTAAATCCTGCTCACCTTACTAGTGATGGCACTCCAAGAGCTACTGCCTTTGCAGTCAAAGCCAAGAGAACATTGCAATGAGCTGCAAAGTCCTGGGCAAAGCATTTTTGCAGAAGACACTCATTCTAGACCAATTCCAGTTTGAGTGTTCACTAGATGGTGTAGGCTAGATGACTACATAAATCCTGCTGAACTCACCGACAGAAACTGTGGTTTAATTCTTTCCTAATCCCTGCCTATGTATTCTTCCTGCAGCAGCACACATAGTCATCTTCACTAGAGTTACTAATGCTCTTATCTGGAAGTTACTCACCCTTTATCATTCCTCATTCTCACCTCAATTTATGGGAGTTCTTTGTCTAGTCTAGGGGGCTTGACAACGAGGACTGACTGTAAGTGAGAAATCCAGTTCTGCTTCTCTGACCATTGGAGAAACAGGCTACATCACTGGAATTGTGAATAGCCTTCCATTCCCTTCCCATGATTATCCCTGTGCCTAGAAAGGCAGAGGTCTTCTACAGATTTCTGGGAAAAAAGGTCCCAGAGACTTATTGTATCGCTAAGAAGCAGTAGATGTGCCCCTAGAAGTTCTGCTGCCGTGCATGAGAATTCAGTGCAAGGATAGAGGCAGTAATTTGGGTATGCCCACAGTGTTTGCATGTCTGGCATTGACTATATATTGTCATTCAGACCAAGTAGTGATCACCAAGATGGTCATCACAGTTCAGACCGTACTTTTCTGTGCACTGAAGGAGAGAGGAAGAAAAAACCTTC
Source organism: Phalacrocorax carbo (assembly GCF_963921805.1). Classification (NCBI taxonomy): domain Eukaryota; kingdom Metazoa; phylum Chordata; class Aves; order Suliformes; family Phalacrocoracidae; genus Phalacrocorax; species Phalacrocorax carbo. Next base: position 5,894,886 of record NC_087519.1, on the reverse strand, counting down.
TGACTATATTATCCTGAACTGATACATAATGATACATGCTAATGAATCATTTTGACCTCTAATGAAATCACTTCTTCATTACTGCAAAAGGAATCGGGCCACTTCCACTCTGCTGTGTATCCCGTTTGTGGTCCCAGTCATGTTTCTGCCTGGCTTGCTGTGAGAGTTTAACATTTCAGCACAGTTCTTTATTATATTTAAATCCCACTGACATGCAAGTAAGCTATCAGCCTATTATTTGTAAGCTTGTTTATTACCCACTTAAGTTTTCAGTACATAATTTTGTAAACTTCTTGTAAAATTCCTGAGCTGAAACAAGCTGGAGCTCCTTGATGCCACAGTCTCAAGTCGGGGTTCTAAGAATCCAGTGGCTCAAAAGAGATTGTCATTACTGCAGTCAGAAGCAGCTCTGTGCCTCATAGCAGGCAATCTCTCATACTAGGGCATTTTAAATGCCTGATAGCTGCAGACTACATAGAAATCAGTTTTCTGTCTGAGTCTTAAAAATAATACTAGTTGCCAGATATACTTAAAAGGAAGTGATCAGTGAACCTGATTTTTCAGTATTAGAAGGCTCTTTGGCAGGTTTTCAGTGCAACTTCCACAGACTTAGTCTTTACATAGAGGAAAAAAAACCCTCCAGTGTTTCAGTTCATCTTGTGGACTACTTTTAAGAAGTAAGGAGTCCTGGTACAATTTTTTTTTTATCTTAAGGGGAAAAAAAGTCTTTTGTTTAATCTTTTCCCTTCAAAAAATGTGTTCAAAAGAAGAATAGGGAAGGACAAAAGAGGGAAAATATAAACCTGGCATTCTTTTCTTTGGTGAAAGCAGAGAATCTTGTTTTGACTGCTGTACCCGAAACAAAGTTCCTGCTCAAAACACGGGAAAAAATGGACATTTACTTTTATTTTGAACTATAGAAAAACTAGTTTCTGCTGGAAAGTTGTTAAATGCATTTATCTTTGGAAAAATACTTGTCAGAAAAGTCTGTAGGGGGAAAAAAAGACAACGGCCTACATCACTTCAGATTTTTGGCTAGATCCTGAGATACAGGTGGTTTTTAGAAAGCACAGGTCATATGCAGGAACATATGAAAGCTCACCTTTGCACTGCTGTAATCTTAAAAAAGTCTCTTGTGCCAAGCTGGAAGGTGGCTCTAACTTCTACCAACATCAAATAGCACCTGGACCATTCTGTCTATGCCTGCTGTTCCCCACAGGCCATCTGTGATCTGCATACCACCCTTCACAATTATTGATACAGTGAGTAATTACTTCTGATGTTAGATGTAGCTCCAACTTTCCATTAAAAAGAAAAGACACAGATGAGGTATCCTCTCTGGAATTATTTGTGCCAGAAGTAGAAATAACCTGGTGGGTCAAAGGGTGTCCAGGTTGACACATGCTACATTCAGTCAAGACAGTTGTCCTCACTTCAGGCTCAGGACACCTTTTGTAAGAGTGCTTTTGATCTAAAAGGCTGATGAAAAGAACCTGGGTGATATGCATCTTCTGGTGTTCGTGACTCTGTGCCATGCTAGTCAGCAGAATGTACCTTTCCAACAAATGGGAAAAAATTGTCTCTCTGTCTTTCCTAAGTAGGAATTTGTAACTTCTTACTAAGTTTCTTTCATAAACCTGATGGTTGTGTAGAAATATTTTATGTAAACACATTTTACCGTTTTCGCTTGATTACGTATAATGCTGACGATGCCTCTTGCTGTATGCTGGAGCAGGTCTTCAAGCCAGTGCTGAGCTCTAGCTTTATTGCATGAGACACTGCAGAGGACTCCAGGCATTATATCCATCTAAAGTATGTGTCCCACGCTGTCCAGAAGTTTCAAACTTGACAATTAGTTTCTTTTCACAACAAGAAAGTGCCACAGGGGAGAACTCTTACTGCCAGTTCCCATTTTGGAAGGTGAAGCCCGGAGGCTGTATTTACACTGCTGTGCAGCAGCAACCTGTAGATAAGGGGAAGAAAAGTCTGTCCATGTTGGTTAGTTTTTGGAGTTTCCTCAGAGCTACCTGTGGGACATTTTCTGGCTCTTCATGGCTGCTCCAACAGTTTCTCTATAGTTTGCCTGCTCTGCTATCATGTTATGGTCAACAAAATCCACAAGGCTGCTAGCGTGAAGTTCCCTGTCATGATCTACCACTATGAAATCCAGCTGACGTGCCAGAAAGGGAAAACCTTGCCAGAAAAAGAAACTAAACATGAGGTGTTAGAGCTCATGGCTGCCTTCACTCCCGAGGTCCATCAGTGCACGCTGCAGAAGGTTTTGTCAAATAAACCAGCTCAATTTCACAGGTCATACAGAACTGAATCCTGGCAGAAGAAAGCCTTTGAACTTCAGCCTCCCAAGCTTCAGAGTAACACACTAATATTTATACCCTGTAAAACTTGGTTGAATCCTATGGATTTACACCAAGATGAGCGGGGTAACAAAGAAACAAGTAGGATATTTAATGAAATCTGAGTGTAATCTGTTTTTTAAATGGTTGCAGAATATAGTTACAGGTTCTAAAGAAAAACTATAGAGCTGCAGATAGAAAAGAAAATATGTAGTCTTTTGGCCAGGATATGTTTTTGTTCCTTCTTGAGTTTGCTTAGATTTTAGCACAAGACTAACCTTAAGAAATCATCCTACTTTTGTCACCCCAAATATTTAAGGAAGGAGAGGCTGGAATTGTTGTTGACTGTCACTGGGGAGGATGGTTTGATGTGTTTTGTAAATGACTGGGCAAAACAGGTTCTGCCTCAGCGATCTCGGCTCTGCCAGGACAAAATGAGTCCTGTTCCTTAGCACCCAGAACCAAGCGGTGGGAGGGGGCCACACAGATTGGTTTTTACTCCTCTCAGTAACAGTACAATCCACACTGAAGCCTGACCTTGGGGGTATTACGTGTGACAAATGAATACGTACAATGGCGATTACAGATTTGCAAGCTGATGGTGAAATTCTGAACGTGTGTTTGGGAATCTAAAAATGTAAAATAATTACACATAGCCCTTTTTACTCAGCTCCACACCTCATTTCTTGTTCTTACGCTGACTCCAAAGGCAGAATTCATTATCTGATTGGTCAGAGTGCTGCTCTGGCTCCATTGCTTACTTAGCAGAATAGACATCAGTTAAAAGGAGGATGAGGGGCAATTTCTATGTGGGTTGGGTTTTTATTATTTTAAAATTTAAATAAGAGTCTGAATCACCATAATATTAAGAGACCAAAATCAAACAACCATGGTTCATTCCTGTGCTTTGATTTTTATACCCATGCATGTTTAAAAAAAAAAAAAAAAGAAAACCAAACATGTGTGCTGCCTTTTAATAAAGATCATATTAAAAATTCAATAAATAGCAATATCTCTGATCTCTTAACAAAAGCGTCTGGTGTACAGGAAATTAAATGAAAAAAAAAAACTTGTTAATCCTTTTTGATTTCTGTACATGGTAGCTGGAAGCAGAATTCTTTAACTCACAGGATTCTCTTTTTGTCTTCCCTCTTTTACATTTCTTCTCCTTTTTCTTCTTTTTTTTTTTTTTTTAATCTTCTCCAGCACAAATGTTGTCTGGGTAACCTTGGTGTAAATGCAGTCTGTTTCTCTGATACATTTTAAAATAAATAATAAAAGAATAATAATAATAGAAAAAAAAAAAAGCCGTTGTGTCATTGTCTCATCCCTGTGGCCTTGCTGTGAGGGATCTGTCTCGAACCAGGTGATAACCTGATAGACTTTATCTTGTCTTTTCTGGGCCTCCCTGAAGCCTGCCAACACTTTGGCTGGCTGTTAGGCATTTTAAATATCCCCCATGAGCCCTAACCTTACCCCTTTTCTCTTCTTGTCAGCTGGAATGTCTCAGAGCTGTCAGAGGCTTGCTGCTTATTGATGTTTCCGTGTGTTTTATGTCTTTTCTGAGATATGACAGCCCCTGACACAGTGCTGATTTCAATCAGCCAGCTTCTGGAGAGGCCTAAGATTTTGTCCTCGCGCGGTCCCAGCCGCCAGCGTACTTCAGAGGCCTCTGTCTAATGAAAATGTTTCAGTAGGCTGAATAAAGGCCTGCTGCTCAACAAACAACAGTTGATGAATTCAGAAGACAAAAAAAAAAAAGGAAAAAAAAAAAAAAGGAGGAAACCCTCCCCCCCAACCCTCTGCCTTTGTTATAAGAAATGCAAGAAGAGAGTGTGACCTCCTGAGCCAAAGGTTTTGACACTGAATCAAATCCCTTTAGGCCTGAACTGGCAGGCTGGGCCTGGCTTTAGATTACTTTATCACATCTTAGAGCGGCACTTGTATGTACCTCAGGATACCCTACGTGTAAAGAGTGGATATTTTACCCCCGTTGCTTATTAAGTCAAGTCTCGGTGTCTGGTAGAACATGAAGGTCTGTCTCACGGAGTGCCTAGAGGGGGGGAAACATGTCCTTACTGAAAACAGGGAGAGAAATTATTTGCATGGAGAAACCTCCTTGAAAGAAAGTGGGTTGTGCACTTTGCTTGAAGTCTTTGTGAAAGGACAGATATTTTTGTTTTGCAATCAGCTGAAAAAGAGAACAAATTTTGGGGCAATGTGGTGTGGTTGTTTCATAAGTTTTGATCAGGTCTTTTAATCAGCGTCAAGCGCTGGGGTGGTACAGAGCCTGCTGCCCATCTGGGATACGTCCCTGGCAGAGCCAGGAGCCAAGCTGCTCTTGGTGCTGTCTCTATCGCCCAGCCTTGGGTACCAATGCTGCTTCTCATGGATCCTTTCAGCATTTCAGGTGGGGGAAAAGCAAAGGCAATGGTCATCCTTCATCTCCACCTGGGGACTGCATAGAGGAGAAGCCTCTTGTAGGGTTGTCTTGCACCCCCTTCCCTCTCGAGGCATTATCTGAAGCCACATCGATTCCCTAATCCCCTGATTTCAGCTGAAATTACACTACTGTGAGGCATTGTTATTATTCAGGCTCTGATGCATATGTCAGGGATCGGCCTCCACCATGCTAGGTACTGTACAAGCATAGCAGGAAAACACAGCAGCTGCAGTAACACCTTGAATTGCTAATACAGATGCTGTGGTCTTTTCCTTCAGGATGTACAGCTTATATTATGCACTTTATCTATGTGGTGTAGTCCACTGGTTTTTTTTAGAGGGATTGTACCTGTCTGAGCCTGGCCTGTGGGATTAGGTTAATCAGCAGGTGAGATTTGTCGAGGTTCGTGTTCACTTCTTTATTTACAGGAGTTTGGTCGTTTTTTTCCTCCATTTATTTTGCATGAAGGAAAAACAATCTCTCCCTGTTCTCTAACTAACTAAATAAACACAGCCCACCCCACTTGTGAACATCAGTGAAATCCATATCTGCAGTGACTCAGATGGTTTTGTTAATAACAGAGAGCTCTCCGTGTAGCCTGATTCTGTCCTTCAGATGGGAGACTTTAATCCTGAGTCTTATTTTTCACAGCATTCAGCTACTGGTTTTTGAGCAACAAATTACATCCATGCCTCCAAGTCAAACAAGGAGTGAAAATTTCTATTTAAAAGAATGGGGAAATAATACTGTCCATCTACCTACAGTACAATTCCATTTTTAAAGTGCTTTGATATTTTTAACAATATTAATATAATAACAGCAGCATGTGCCTATTGGGTTAGTCTGTATTTTATAACTTGGTATCCAATTTCTCCCTTGTTTCCTGCAGGACTGTCACTATTAATTTCTACTCCCATTTTTCCCGTCAGTGTGAACATTGTCATTGGACTATTGTTTGTAAGTGATAAGCAGCCCCTAGTATTATTATTATTTCACTCTTGCTTGTTGAGCATCAACAAATCTACCAAAAATATTAAAAATTTTCTGGAAGTTTAACTCTCTCTTCACCAGATGTTCTGCCATTCTTCAACTCGAAGGAACATACTTGTTACTGTATTATCCGAGAATAAAACCATAGGAAACTAGTAGAAAGGCAATCTGTCACAGGGAAAAAAAATACCTCAGGGGGTGAAGAATGCCTTCACAGTATGGCTTTAAGGTTTTAATTTATATTGGTCCTGACTCATGACACAGCCAGAGCAAACCAGGGCCTGGGAGTCAGGTCTCCCACTGACCCTTGCATAGACTGGTTGAGAGAAAGATGTCAGCTGAAAACTCCCAGGGATCATGGGGCTGCCAAGCACTTTGAAAATGACTGCCAATTTGGCCTAGTCTCAGCTGAACACATGCCCAAGTGGGAGGGAATGCCAGTAATAAAGTAGTTTACAGAGGAAGGATACTGATTTCAAGCTCGCAAACCTTTCCAGCCTTTTATATGACACTATTGTTTGCATACATGCGTGCTCTCATAAAGGTGTTTACCTACATGCACATGCGTGTGCACTCAGTCCTTTCAAAATCAGGAACAGTCTGCAAAGTAATGCATGAGGTTGATGCCCTCTTCTATGTTCACTGTGCAGCCAACCAACCCCTGTCTAATTTCAGAAGATAATGGTAATAAAACTGAATGAATTCCAAAACTTATAAAAACCAAACTCAAGCCTCTACAGATATTTAAGGACCAAAACCAGGTGAATACTAGAGATGACATGAAACCTCCCTCCTATTAAATTAAGGTAAAAAATATTCTGACTTTTTAGTGATGGGAGACAGCGTAAAACTACAAAAAGATACAACATTGTTGACATCTAAAGTGTCTCCAAATTCAGGTAATAAGTGAAAGTAAAGATTTCCAGGTTTTTTTTCTGTTCTTGCCTATAAGACTTAAAAGAACCAAGCAGATGCTGTGTTCCTGTTAATGTGAGTCGTTGTAAAAGAAACCCAATTTTAAATTTGATTGTCCTGAAAGCAGTTTTTGTTCTGTTTTATTATATTTCATTATGATGTTTCAAGGTTAAGAAAGGAAAAATAAAAAACCTTTACTGGATCGGCTCAAATATGAATGACTGTGCAGTTCATTCAAGCTTATTGCTATTTATTTCTTTTACGCATGTAAGCAGTGCCACTGGAGTAAATGATATTACTCATCTGAGTAAAGGCTGCGAGATGAGGCCTAACATGAAGATGTGGGAAAGAGAACAGGGAGAAGAATGGGGAAAAAACCCAGCTGTATTAATCAATGTCCCAGAACATTGCATGAAGCGTGCCAGAAGAAAGAACTATTTGGTGCATGTAACATGACAGTTAAGAATACCTAGATGAAAAAAACCCCAACAAACAAAGCACCACTTGGCAAGCACGTTCATCTGCTGCAGCATCTGCCTCCAATATGCTTTATACTTGCATAGATACGTTTGGGAACTGAAAGGTAACAAGAATTTATCAAAGGATTAGCAAGCACTGATGTTACCATTCACAACTGTTACAAATATAAATTGTCATAATTATATTACTTGTTCCTCAGTTTAATTTTTGCCTGGATGTCTTTTGTCTGAAAGGCCAAAATGTAACCTCGAATTGGCTGGATGTTGACACAGCTGAAATATTTTGCGTTAGTCACTGTGTAAAATGCTTCCAGAAATATTCTTTTGGTACTTCTGACTATACTTGAATAGAAACGTAACAGTGATAACAATATCTCCAACACTTCTTTCTTTCCATTAAAAAGTTATAGTTCTTCTTGTGGAAGCTTTTTTGAAAAACACCAGTAAGGAGGATGGCTTCAGTGTGAGTGAGTCATGACCTATGCAACAGTCCCACAGTTACAGTATGCATATGCAATTAGTCCTCAGGTAATTTCAAAGATGTGTATTCAGACTGGCTCAGACCAGAGGGTAGTATCCAGTAAGAAACAAATACGTGGTTGTTTTCACTGAAACACATTTATGCTTGAAGAATTTTGCAGTTACATGTCCCTCATGCAGAGAAGTCTTTCTACAAATCTACATCTTGCAGTAGCACAAAGATTTTCATCCCATTTTAGAGCTGGAAGTATTTGTGATGGCATCTCCAAAGGCTTGTGTTCATCATGGCTTTGAGCACGAAAGGGGCTGAGGGTTCGTTGTCTGCTACGAGGAGTCAACGCACGAGCAACTCTGCTATGCCAAGTGCCAGAGCAGGTCAGTGAGACATCTGGGCTCTCCTGTAGGGCTTCTGCTGTTGTAGAGTGCCTGTGTCTGTTTGCAGGACTTGTCATTCAGTCTTAAAGTGTATCGCACATGCGTATGCTGCAGTCTTTAAAAACCTGCAGGTCGTGTTCTGGTTTTGTTTATATAGTTGTACAATGGAAAAATTGGAAATGCATAGGTGCAAAAAATAACCTTGGTTAAATTATGATCTCAGATGAGGTTAAGTACCGTCAGTAACTTTAAATGGGAAATTAGATCCAGAGTTTTGCAGTCCACAGGTCAGGGAAGCTGAGCCTTGTATAGACCACTGATGGGAGGAAGATCTTCTAAAATGAAGGGAGGAAAGATTAGCACGTAGGAAATAATTGATCACATATTTGGGCAATTAAACCTCAGACAAAAAACTTTTGATGTAAACCATGGAGGTACTGGGGATGGGACTAAGAGAATTTTAGTGCTTGTTTCCTGAATTATAGCTGGGCTGCATGGCATGCTCCCCTGGAGCTTATTGTAGGGTTATGACGGCTGGACAGACTTTTTCCTCTTCTCTCCTACCTTGTTCAGATTAGGACTGTGTCTGCTGTTCTTGAATCCCTCTAGACTATTCCTAAAAAAACTTAAAGTAAAATTTATCAAATGGACATAGCGACTATACAGACATATATGTCTGTATATGGCTTGCCTTCTCAGTAGAGAATTCTTGGTAACCTCTACAAGCAGTTTTAGTGTAGAGTATGAACAGCAAGAAGGATGCCAGAGGCCAGTCAAATAGATACCACAATCGTATGCCTTCCCCTCCTACATGTTTATTTCACCTTTCAGCAATATTCTACCCCACAAGGAAATGTAGGGCACAGCCTTTAACTCATTTTATTTGGAAACACAAAACATTAAGCAGTCGTAAGGCATTTCTCTGAGTCCATATCACTGGTGCATCCTTGGGAAGCAGTTTTCATAGAACAGCTGACTACGTCCATGGGCAGATGAGCAGGTGGTGCCTAGAACCCTGACACAGTTTCCCAGACATCTGTCTTCTTGTTCCTTTCAGGACTGAACTGTACAAAACAAGAGCCCTGGCCTTGCTCTGAGCTGTGTGTGGGTAGGTTACTTCAGCAGGACTACGCGTGCCTGAATTCTTTGCAGGATAGGGATGCTGGAATACTAAAAGCCATAATTTATTGGCTTTCAAACAGAGGCTGGTCCTAAAAGCTCTCTCTAAATCAAAATACTTCTAAATTATTTTCTTTTTGTATTTGCCTGCAGTTTTGGGGCTATCTGTTGCTTCATATCTCCCCATATAGTGTAAGAAATATCTTTTTGCTGTTTTCTAGGAATCTGAGATGCTTTCACTTGATGGAAAGACAAAATGCAACTGTGCAAAGACTTGGAAATTTTGGGAATGGTATTTAAGGCAATGGGAATGTTTTGCAGATTCCTGTTCTGCTTTGTGATTTCAGCACAACCTGAAAACAATTCTACATAATACATAAGCTCAAAATATCTGTCTTCCCCGCTAGATATCAACACAATAACATTTGTAGAAAAAACCAAGACAAAACCCTAGTTGATATCATGTCTATTAAAGTGAAATACTGTAGTGGAAATCAACACAGCTCCAGATCTGGCATTAGTTTTTCCTCTTTAACACAGATCATCATGATGTTTGGACAAGTGAAATGTTACACAGTTGTGGTTTTTCCGTGTTGGGAACACACATCAGTTCCTTTATGTCGCTTTATTTTGAATGCAGAGTTTTCTGAATTATTTCTTCTCCTAGGTTTGGGCCTTCATCCAAGAGACTTCAGGCCAAATCTGTCTTTGCTATGACTCGATTTACTTCATTGTGCATGCACTAGGGAAAGTTTAAACCTCAGGTGGCAAAATACTCTGAAACAGAATCTGGTATGAGGAAAACAAATGGACATTCTGCTGCCTCTTGCTCGCTGGGACTTTCTAGTGGAGGTAAGAAGCTGCAGTTTAGCTCAACTCTGCATAATAAATCACACATGTGTTTGATGAGCATGCTACTTTTTATTGTGTGTCTTCCAATGATAGTAGGTTATCTTACACCGTTAGTGCCTGCCAAGCGGAGCTGATTTCTTGGAAGAACAAAAGACGAGTACGAACAAATGAAAACAAACTTTACCTACTTCCTATTTCTTTCAGTAACACTAATGTGCTGGACACTTTCCAAACATAAAGAAAGCACAGTTGTGTCCACATGAGTTCACAATACCCAGACAGTGAGCCGAGGAGAGCAGTACAACCATACTAAAGAAACAGCATAACAGCCAGAAGACTGAGACGGGGAATTTTAGACACAGCGAGTGGGGGGGAAAAAGTCCAGTGAATGACTGGTAGTGATTCACTGTTGTAGTAAATAGAAGAAAAGAAAAGGTGAATTTTGGGGATATGAGATAGATGTACATACTTATGTTCTTGCATTTACACATTACTTACATGGTCTGCGTTCCGATTGTACAACATATAGGGTTTTGAAGTAATACAGACTTGTAGAAAGCCTGTCTGATAGATGTAAATGGGAAAAGATGGAAAGGCATAAGGCAGGACTTGCTTCTCCAGGCCTCATCTGGTGTCTCATTTGCTGTTTCTAGCACCATCGAGAGACCACTGAGCACCATTATACTATTATTAATATAGCTGTATCACGATTTCTGCTCAGCAGTAACAGCCTTAGGCAGTGCCTGCTCAGTGATCTATGTGCAGTAGCTTTCCACCTCCCATGATGCCAACAACAGGATGTTCTCGGCTCCTGTTGTAGCTCTTGTTTCATTTGTTCCCTCGTCCACACCTCTGATCACTCGCAGCAAGTTCTTTCTTATCCTGATACTGAAATTCTTGAATTTATTTCCATGCTGTTGCCTTTCTCTCCCTGGGCTCTATTTCAGTAGGACAAGGAAGCATAGCGTACATTGTGGGCAGACAGTAAGCTTCGTAACGAGAGATCAGAACTGCTCCACAAGCCAGTGTCTTTGTTAGCAGGAAAGAGGTGGTCGTGGTTATACAAGAATGTTCAGTGGCAAGTCTCAGGCAGGGATGAGATAAATGGCCCCCCTGTGTGCCCAGCAAAACCTGTGGCTTGCCCTGCAACCCAGAGGACTAGTTTCCAGTGAAAAATTGATAGTTTTCTAAAACAAGATTTCTTTGTATAATATTTGTATAATATAATATACAGAAACTTTTCCTAACTGCTGCAGTGATTTCATTTATTGTAGAGAAATGTGGTTTTTTGAGTGATCAAAGCCAGCTTTCAACAATACCAAATGAGGAGGGAAAGGTGGATATCAGTCAGTAATTGGTAGCAACATTTGTTGTGTGTGTTAGTTTCCTGAGGAAAATCCAGAGTGTTTATCTTCAGTGTTTGCTTGTTAGGTGGTGCATTGATGAGCAGAAGAATGAAGCACTTCTCATTGCTTTTTTGTCAGTTAGGAATAGCAGTTGCAGAAGAGAATACTCATTTCTTTTACCATATTCATCACCTTAGCATCCGAGTACCCTCCAGTAGTACATTAAGCATGACTAACATCTGTTCTGTGTTTGTTTTCTCACCTCCTCTCCAAAGGGAATGTATATAAAGTGAACTGTTCTGGTTTGTTTTGATATATATGTTATACCGCTAAATGTTTGTGTCAGAAGACAAAGTCAAAGAAATCCTTTCTGAACTTATAGCACTGGCTCCGTATGAAGCTGTCTATCTCTAAGTCAAGGAGACCTGGTTGGTTTTTTTCTTGTTGATGCACTCAGAATGGCCAGAGGCAGTTATACTGGCTATTTAGTTGGATTTTTACAGGGGAAATAGAGGTAAAGAGAAAACATTTTTCTTATTTCAAAAATACAGTATGATAGCTTGAATCAAGACCACATTTTGCACCACTGACATAATGTCCTTGCATCTTAAATGATATAGGTCACCAGTGACCCCAATGATCTATTAAAATGATGTACCTAAGAAAGATATTTGGAAGCCAAATGTATCAGTGGCAATGTGCAACCAATCTGTCAGTGCAGTGGTGATGTAACTTGGCATTATCCTCTATCAATGAGCTACAGAAACATATCTAGTACTTGAGTCTTTGGGGAAAGATCAATATGGTCAGTCCACATATTGGCTAGGAACATTTAGAAGAAGCAATAAAGAGAGTAATAGAAAGATATTTTGTGCATCTAATCTAAAAGGTGGTGCCATTGATCACTCAGAGGGTATGAAAACGGTCATTGTAGAAATGAGATGCTGAATCAGCCTGAAAGAGGTATCGTTCGCATTAATATTGAATTGTTTTAGGATGGGAGTTTTGAATAATCTAATAGCAAAATGACTGGGGATTCGCATGTTCATCTTTAAGAAGTAGACATTGCTGCAAAATGATGTTTGTGAGTAGGTTGTTAGTCTCATCTGGCAATTACATCTATATTTATTTGCTCAAGATTTGTGACAGTTTTTCATCAGAGACTGGATGCAGACAGCAAAACTATGGCCACCTTTCTGCCATTACCCTTCCTGAATCTAGCTGGTAATGAGAAGCTCCCAAACCAGACAGTTCCAGCACTGTGCTGGCTATGGTCCGTCGCTGTCATGCTTCCATAGTTAACACTTTTTAGAAACGTTTGCAGTGTTGCTTGTTCTCAGTATGTATCTTTGCCTGGGTTGTACAGCAATTTTGTCGTGTCAGATTGTAGCTGACTAGCCACCCTAAATGCATATAATTAGTAATTTTTTATACTGTTGGATACGGTAATCCTGTGCCTCTATAATTCTAGGGAGCAACCTTTTCAGTACGATGAATGGAAACTTATTGAAAAGGAATGCCTCTGTTATCAACACTTCAGGATAGCAAAGCAGCAAATGCTAACCAGCACAGCCACATGTCAGACTTTGCAGAAATGTCATACTTCCAGCCTCTACATATTTGGACAGATCTGTCAGTTCTTACCTATGGACTCTGGATTGGCAGCATCTCAGCTGTAAAGCACACATTGGGCACGAACATTTGGAGAAGTGCATGCCTTCTGTGCATAATGGGAAAAATTTTGCAACCCTAACATTTACGCTTAATAAAAGATAATCTCTTCCAACACTGCAGAGTAGGAAGAATGCAAATCCTCTCTGGTGTCATATAGCTACAAGGAGAAGAGTTTCCCCGCGACTCGGAGAGAAGCCTGCCATATCAATGTCTGCCTAGCAACTGAAAGGTGACACGTGGAGCCTCCTTTTCAAATCATTTCCTCTTGATGAGAGGAAGGGATCCTCCTGCGAGTTATTACCTGAAATAATACCATATGGTAAAATGTAAACAACATCTGCATATTCATGTAATAATTTCATCTGTTTAATTAGTTCCAGCAAAGCAGTTTACCCTCTGAGGCCCTCGCTGTCAGCTCCACGCTCATACATCCATGCCCTGCTGTCGAGCCTGACAGCCATCTATTGTTCATTCACTGTTTCCACCTCGCCACTTAATGTAAGTGAATCTTCTGAGGGGTGGAAAGCCTGTCCCCATTGATCCAGATGTAAGGGCTGTGGGGGAGGAGAGTAAATATCTGTCAGCTTGGTATACAGATACTAAGAGCAAACTTGACAGATCAGGTGGCTTTGTGGGTTTTTTGGGGGGGAATGGGGAGCAAGCTGGCTCTTGGCTTAAGTGCTAATCAATGCACAGGACTGCAGGTTTGACTTTGTACAGGGTTAAGTCTTTGCTTTCAGGACAAGGCTGGGCACTTCCAAATCAGGTGAATTCAGAAACAGAATAGCAGCCCAGCTTTTACAGTCAGCTATATTTCAGTGCCAAAGTAATGACAGCATGCTTACTGGTGCAGCAAAACACAGGGCCCTAGAGGGCTGTATGGATTGGCCAAACAGGTTTTCGGAAATGCATGTCAACAAACACTTCAGGACAAACTGAGAATGCAAAAGTGTAAGTCTAACTGGAAAGGTCCCTAGAATACATGTTTAGAGTCTCCTGGCTCATGTAAATAAATTATATTGTGGGTCACATGTAACAATAAGCTATTTAACTCACCTTCAAAAGGAAACATTTACATTATGGGAATAGAAACACTTCATGGTAATATTACACCTAAGTAGAGGAAAGTACTGCAGTTCAATGTGGTAAAGTCAATATCATAATAAGGTAATAATAATAATAATACTTAGTACTTACATGGCCTTTTACAGATTTAAGCAAACCCTAACTGATTAGTCCTCAGAACACCTTGGGGGAAATAGGTAAGTGAAAATTATTGCCTTGTTGTAAAAATAAACCGTATCTTATCACGCGCCCATCACCATGGTATCTACATGAGCAACCGGTCTGATGGACAGTATTCTTTCCATTGCCTTATGATGCACTGAGGCGAAATTGCAAGGTGTAAGCTCAGCTAAAGAGATGTATCTTATGCTTTTTTTTTAACCATGATTGTATCTATATTAATATCATTATCCTGTTCAGAAGATTTCCAGAGATTGTGGCCAGCGGTCAGGAAGGACAGGTGTCCCACTGCATTCGTGATCTTTCTTCACTGAAAAAGTCAGCTCCATTGTCCCTGAGTGGCCTGTCTGCATGTCAGGAAAGGGAGATATTTCTGAAATATTCAGGGTCTAGCTAGCAAAAAGCAGAGAAGAATTGATAAAGTGAATTGTGTACTGGATAGGTACACTGCACTGGAATAGTTTGTCCTCCTTATCCTGCGCTCACAAGAAGAGATTCGGCATATGTACTCTGTGGATCTTTTTTCCAGTATGCAGTGAAAGATTTCAGGCTTAAGTTAGAGTGGTTAAGTCAGAGGTACTGATGTATTCATCCATGTGATGAAAAAGGGGTGCTACTGGTTACCTGGCGAAGGTGGTAGTAGGTCTTTCCTGCTTACAAAAGGAAAACTGTGAAGACCAGGAACCGTCTGCATGCTGTCAGCTGGAGTGCTTCATGTTTCTCTTTTAGTGGCTCAGAACACCGTTGCAATTATTCTTCTAATGTTCTTAATCTGAACCATAAAATAACAGTTCACAACAGACAGGCAGAAAAACAAGCTACCTAAACGTGAATTATGTTGCCAGAGTCCCCATGGCAAGATAATGGTAGAGAAGGGTCATGAAACGTCCATGTTGCAGGATTATACTTATTCACCAACAGCAAAACTTTTGTATCATGTTGCCTTTGTTGTGGGCACACAGTCCCCTCAACTTCAATGAAATTGGAGTTTCTTCCTTAAGACTGTGTTTCATTCAGTCACAGCAATAAAACGAAATAACCTTCAGATCACGGAAGTTAGAACAGATTAGCTTTATGAAGCTAATGAGTAACTCTTCTAATTGTTACCTTGCATACATTTTTAGAATGTTTTCATACACACTGCGGTATAAAAATGAATCTTTGGAAGCTCTTCGAAAAGCTAATTTGTCATAAATTAAAATAATAGTAAGTTAATAATAACAATAAAATGACACTGAATTAATAACGAACTTTATAAAATAATATTGAATACAAGAAGAAATTAATATTGTGTTCATGATGGGTTTATCAGTCTGGTAATGTGAGGTTCTTTTTCCCTGGAATGAATGGATGCTTATTACCCGTGAAATGGGTACGTCACACTTTCCCATCAATACGACTTCAAACCTATGTGAAAAAACTTTCAGGTTTGAGAGGTTCGTCTTGTCTTGGTGTCCATTTTATCATTATTTGCTGTGCTGAAGCAGACAGAAGTTATGCAATAGTAAGTGGATATAACACCAGTTTAACCTGGGGAATGTCGACCAGCACCAGACCACTCTCACAGCTTTAAGTGCCCTTCGTCATCAGTTTATAAGAAAACCATTCTGGGTTTGATTTTCAGATTTGCAGGCTTTTGATATCCTATGTGACATTATGTAAGTCAGTTATTCTGAACCCTTATTTCTCTGACTGTAATATTTTTTTTCTATTTTATTGGCACACTGAAATTATAATTCTGCTAGACAAGCCTGTAAAGTAATAAAGCCCTGTGGTGAATCTGAAGTGATGATCTATAAGTAACCTATTTATTAATATACTAGGTAGTCCCATCATGTATGGGTATTACCTACTGTGTTATAAGTGTTCATTTACAATGGGACCCTAACATTATCCCCCATACCTCAAAAATGGTTGTATTACTTCAGTACTTATCTAGTAGTCTCCCAAGTCAGCCAAATTTATAGCAAGGTAGTTGTATGTTCTTGCACATTTCAGGGAAGCTAATTTCATTAATATTCTGGAAAGAAACCCTAAAACTAATGGATTCCTTCCTCTTTCCTGCTCTTTTAAGTGCAATAAAAAGTGTTCTTTGCCATTTTTTCTCCATTAAATAGCTTATATGAAGCAATTTCAGGCAGGTCTTGACGTGCTTCTTAAATTAGATGGAAAATAAGTCCATTATTTTTTAAGTTTATAATTGTTATGGTGTTTTTATGCGCAGATCTAAAATAGTTTCTAATGCACATTTTAGGGTAGGAAAGATAATGGTGTTTCACTGAGGTAAAACTGCTGGCCGAAGCAGGGTTAATTTATCAAAATACTTTCAAGTGTAGTTGCCTGAAGTATGTAACTTCCCGAATTTTCTTTAGCTGGAAGTTTTTTTAACAGGTTCTTTACAAAGCTAAGTGCATCCAGAATGCTCTGGTATTTTTATTTTTAATAAGAAAGTTAAATTATCTGTGTTATGCTCCCAAAACAGAAGCCTTAATGACCTTTATTCTATATTTCTTTTCATAGATTATTGCGATAAGGAAACCCTCGTGTCGCGACCCACTGGCGTCTGGCTAATCCGATGGTATTCGTCGCCGCATTGTCCGTGATCAATAACTAATTATCAAAGTGGCATTTCTTTTCAAGAGCTCCTTGTTAAAAAATGGCTTTTGGCTGAGAGTGGAGGAAAAAGGTCGCCACTTTGACATCGTTGCGAGTCTTTCAAAATCCAGTGGGCCGTCCGATTGAATTACTGTCCCAAACTAATTGATATAAATTTGAACAGAAGAATGCTTGTTACTACAGAATGTCATAATGATATCCTTGGCAAAAGCATGTCAGTGGGAAAAAAAGGGAAAAGTCCAGCACTAGTCACAAAGCATCTAGACAAGTCGCAGCACAGGACTATTAACAAAATTAACAGGAACAGAATTGTACACCAGTTCCTTCTTCCCAGCCAGTCTGATCAGACATTTAAGAAAGAAAACCGTTACCATTTCCTTTTGAACCTCATTCTTTATTTGAAAACAGGTTTTTAAAAAATTTACTGGAAAAAATAATTGCAATGTACAAAGACTGAAACTTGATCATCGGTTGCAGAAGTCTCATTGACTCTACTGGGATCATGAGTGAGTATCCATTGGAATTCAGCTTTAGTTGTAAGGCAGAATTTGGCAGGGAGTTTCCTTAAGAAAGGTTTCCAAGCAGCCTTAAATACTGTGTCTTTGAAATATGGTGACATTCTCTAAAGAAAGTTGGTCTCTATAAACCACATGCCTCTGAACTGGGAAAAAAAACCCAAACACTTAAGATACAGTAAGAGGAGTCATAAAAATGTGGTGAGAATGGGAAAAAGATCTCGTACTATTCATGTCTGAGGTTTGATGTGTTGTCTTGCACGTCGTTTGGGGATTGCCTGCTGTGGAAATCTTGGAAACCTTCTGAATTTTCATTGCAAGGCAACTGGGCTTGCAGAGATTCTGGGGTGGTTTTTTTTTTGTTTTTCAGATCTGTTTTCTGCTCCGTGTCCCACAATCAGTCTGTGAGCTGGGAATTGCTAGGGAGTGCAGGAAAAAGTTTCGCTGTATAGGGTATGGCATGCTCTGGAAAAGGGGTATCTTAGAAGTCTTTTTGTGGGGGCATGATAACTGGGGTTAACTCATGACAGAAATTAATAAACTGAATCCATTAGTTACCTGGTCATAAAAGTTGTCAATTAGTTTGCCAAAATTCATTTTAGCCACATCCAGAGCAAGTCATGTGATTGCTGAGGAAGAGAGGAGAAAAAAGACATTTGTGCCTAATTGGAAACAGTGAGTTTATGTGCTTTTTAATCCCTGATCTTGAAAGGCTCCAGCTGGGGTGTAGTAATGAATATCTTGCCCACAGACTTACTGTTTTACATCTCCTAATGATAAAGAGAAGGTGACTAATGAATTGACACTGGGACTTTCATCTCTGCAGTGGATTTGGAGATTCCATTCAGACTGGATATATCAGTGAGCTGAAGTTTTTAGTGTCTGATGACTTGTCAGTAGCCCATGTGAAACAAGTAGTCTCCACACAAGCCTTATGGTCAAATCCCAACGCCACCTCTGCGCAGTATTTTTGGTGCAGATTCAGCATAGGAACAAATTACTTGGCAAGAGCAAACAAATTTTACTGGTGGCAGTCCTCTTGTTTGGACTGGGTGGTGGCAGATAACCATTCTGAAAACAGGTCAGTGATACATAAATTAGATTTAATAGTAGCCTGACAGATTGTTGCTCGTGATGGATTTATTGTTTGAATAACAAGACCATCAAGACACATTTTCCTACTATGTCAAAGCCACAGAACAAAGTGGGAAACCACAAGGGTCTGAAGATTCAGATTCACATGGTTCTGGTTACAAAGGGGAAGGTCTACTTTTGCTGTTGAAGGATCTAAGGTAGTGAAGTTCCCTACATTCAGTTCCCATTCTGCCTTCCATGTGGACTTCATGACTGTCCTCTTATGCTGGGGGCAGGAAATGCCTTGTGATGGCAAATAACTGAGCCATCTCTGACAGACTTACATCATCTCAGAGTCGCTAGGGAACCCTCTTCTTGCCTTCCATGGCTGCTTTAAAGACACTTTGTGAGGCTTTCTTCTTTAGCAGACCAGAGAATTCAGTCTGAAAGCCTGTCGGGTGGGTCAACCAATGTCTAGGTCAACCAGTCTTGCCCCTTAATTATTCCCTCAGGGTGATGGAAGTACAGGCTAAATATATACCCTCTATATATAGGCTTCCTATATATTTGGCATATATATGAAACCACGTCTACACTGTTATTATTGGAATGCACACTTGCATCATTGCATAATCTGAAGGAAAAGTTGTAAAGTGTGTGATAGCACTGAAAAAAAAAGACTTCTACATATTTGTGAACTAGTTTCAGGTCCAACTGAAACCATAACACTGTCAGGGCAGACTTATAATGTCATTAAACATTTTTGAATTGATTTAAATTCCAACAGGTAAAAGCTCTGAAAGAATGACACTTTTGTGACTGATTCAATGCTGCATGATTTCCTTACGAAAGGTAGTGTAATAGAAAAATCAATGTAGGCCCTACCAAGCAGATTTAAAATTAGTTAGTTGATCTAAAATTCTGCTTCTAAATGAGAAATCATAATTCACTGGGGTATTTTTAATGTTGTTCCACACAGATCTGCATATAGAGCAAAGTTAATATTTTGGAGAAAATATAAACCTCAGAATAGAATTTGCAGGTGCTAATTTGTAAAGAACAAAAAGAATGAGTTAGTTATATAGTTTTACAGAGATTACATTGTATTATCACAGCTAAATGTAAATGTAAACTACGTTTATAAGCTTGGAGAAAGGAGAACTGAAAAAGACATAGTCATGGTAGTTATAATTGAACACAAGAGTCAGTACAAGAGGGTGAGTGAGATTCTTGGATATAGAAGAAAGGGAACACTGGAAAAGAGTAAAGTCACTTTAAAAAAGGCAACAAAAAGCATTTAAGGGGATTCTGAGAAGACAGACAAAAATTATTTGATATCTTGAACATACTCTTCCTGTTGAGAAACTTAGAGAGTTTACTTAACTTACCCGATAGAAGCCTAGAAGCTTACTCACTCATGGTCTGCAAGACATTTCTAACAGCTAACCAAAAGCTTTTCCTGTAGCTTAAAACCCAAGGTGATTAGAGCTAATAGAAGTTAAAACAGAAAAATTCAGCTTTGAAATAAGGCAGTTCTTTCAATTTTTCATTACTTATCACAACATTATTTAGAGAAATGTGATAAAATACTCATAAAACATTTGAAACTTCCTTTATCCCTGTCTCCCATATCCCTTACTAGTGTCATCAGTAATGTCTTAGGTAGATGACTGACATTTTTCTTTATTAATTTCATAACCTCTTCTACAAAAGTAAATACTTACCTGAATTTTAATTATGTAGTAAAACTTGTAATTCTGAGTCCAGATAATTGTCTCAAAGTAGTTAATATATAAATAGCTCTGAATATCTCACACCTACTGCTTCCATTTAGTGCTTACTTCCTGTGTTTCTCTTTTTGCCCTCTCTAGCACAGAACCAGAGCAAAGGGCCATCTGTAGCTAGATCAAAGCCGGAGTCTGTCCAGAAAGGAGTTGTGACTCATGAGTCAGAACTAATCCCTTGATTACCCTCAGATGGTACATTTTATTTCCTTTCTTGTATCTGGCCAGCTGTTGTTCCTACTGCTGATCCTGCTGGTGTTTTACTGCTTTGATTGGCAGTGCTGGTGTCTTTCAGTAGCCGTGCAGGAGCTGAAGTAAGGATCCAGGAGAGTGGTTGTGTTTGACCCAGAGCGTTCGCGGCTGAGTAGCTGAGGTGCGATTGGCAGGAGTGTCTCATTTCTTCCTCTCCACAACTCTTAAATAGGCCTTGAAATTTTATTGTGGCCGTTACCACTTTAATATCTGAACAGCTCCCAGGTTAACTGAGTGGTGGGCTGGATTCTCAGTGATGGTGGGTGTTGGCTCCTTTCTCTCCCTGCTTAGGAACCTCTGCTGGTAGAGCGAAAGAGGTCAGCAGCTGTTGTTTCATCAGCATTATGATGGGAAAGACTTCTCAGTACTTCTTCCAAATTCATACTAATGTTCATTAAAAATTGTTTACAAACAATTAATTTGTCTGTGTACGTGTATAGTACTCATTCGCGGTACTTATTCGCAGTAATTTTCCTTTCATCTGCAATCCATTGCTGTAGTACCATGAGTAGTAAGCCTGGCTTAAATTTATTATCTTCAATTTTAATACAGTGATTGGAGGAAAAATTAGCAACAAAACAGGCCCAGCAAAAATAGTTTAAAATAGTTCTACATGCATACAGACACCCAGCTATCTCTGTCTCAGAGTCTGAAAATCTGTGATGAAAACAACTATAAAAGTTTCTAATATTATGCACTCAAAAAAGAATAGAGCTAGAACTAGCCATCTTTGTAAAACACGGAACAATAATCTTGTAGCTATTTCTGCACTACACAGAGGCCCATGCAGCTAGGTAGGTTTTCCAGTTTTTTAGCAAACAGCAAATCAGATAAGAAAGCCCAGCTCAGTGAGTTTACTTCATTTATGTACATTATTGATCCAAAACTTGTTTTTCCATCTAGCCAAAGTGACAAAAACTTCTCCAAAGTGAAACAAGTTCAAGCACTCTCAGCCTGGTTCCCATTAAACATCATACGAACATTGCAATTCGACATTTATCTGTCAGCCTTAAATGTGAAAGACCAACGTAGCTGGTACACAGAGAATGGAAAGGCTGCTTTGGCACCACTGGGGATGCTTTTACCAGGTTAGGGTCAGGTGCGATGACAGCAGAGTGGAAGGAGGTAGTCTCACTTCACTGCAGGCTTGAACTATATTTGACCTCCAGGGTACCAGTGACTTACTTAGAAATTGCAAGAATGCTGTACTGCCCTTTATAGAATTATAATTCCTTGCCATTAAAAAAAAAGCTAATTAAGTATACCTTATCTGATGTAACCCTCATCCAAACAGAATCAGGGATCATCCTGTTGCCGTTCTCATAAAATGTAACTGTCGGAAACAATGGTGTTGGTGGCTGCGATTTGAATGTAGACCTTAAAGAATCATGGTTCCAAACTTCTTGGTGCCCTTTCCCTATCAATCAAAAAGAACCGTATGAAATAATTATTAGGCTACATAATTATTTTACAAAATAGAAGGTGTTTTTACTGCACATTTCCATTTTAGTACCAATCATTACTTCCCTGAATACCAATAACAGCGTTAAGCATTAATAGCATGTTTTAAGGTAAAGGGTCAATAGTCTAAGACCTATGAAAGAACTCTGAGCATTTGCAATGTAAAAGAAACCTTTCACGGAAAAGTGTTAAATAATAAATGCATTTCTGGAGGAAATATTATATTGTGGTCCATTTGGAGAGAAATGACAATTTATAGGACATCACTCAGCTGTCTTTGTTTAAAATCTCTTTATTAATGCTATGGCTTTGCACCAAATACAGAGGTTAACAGAAAGCTTGCAGCTCTCTGCAGAGGTCAGTAAGTATTACACTCACTGAGGGGAAACTGAGGCACGCGGTGACTTTGTGCACCAGTAAAAGGAAAGGGATCTGAACTTGTGACTCAGTCCTCTAAGTGCAAGAAAATGGTGCCTTTTCTTTATTTCCAGCTAGTAAGCCATCTTCTAATAGTCCTTTTAAAAGTATAATATGCACACAGGGGATGCTGAACTTACTCAGAAAAAGTAATGGTACTTGAAACTTCTGTTTCAAGCTGGTTTAAGGTGAACAATCTGAGGAATGTGGAGGGAAGAGTTAGAAATAGTTGATATCCGTTTGAATTTCTTTTTTGTGCTTTCATATACGGATTGACATTTTCAAGGACCAAAAGAACCGAAGCCTCAAGAAAGAGGCAGCTCAGATGGGAAATCTCCTTGCCCCATTGAAGTCAGTGAACAGACTCTTGATCAAGGAATCATCTCCTCTCTGTGGCATTATGTAAATGCCCCAGCTTATTCCTTATTGGGTTTACTCCAGTTGTTTTTTAAGGAAAAAATGGGATATGACTAATTAAGGCCCCAGTAAGCTAACATTTTTCTCCATTAATTTTTCTCTCCTTACCCTGCAAATGGATTCTTCCAACCAGATCAGTAACCAAAGTGGGCTAGCTTTTGCTTTTCTCAAGAGCCTGTCTCACATGTAAGGTCATTTAATTCTGCCCAGCAGGCTGCAGCTCTGCAACAGGCTAAAGTAGTGCCTGCTTCTGATATGGGCACCTGCCTTCAGCAGTGTATGCAGCTTGCTGATCCAACAAAAACTTCATAGGGAAAGGTCAGAGCACCTGAAAATTTGGGCTGATTCAAAGATTTCCTTAGTATGTGAACGGAAATAAGTGATTCTAAGATAAATGGGTTTAGTTGCTGCAGGATGTAAGTTCCCCTTGTGTCCATAGTTGAATACACATCCCTAGGTTCAGTATGCGTATTCTCTATGCTATCGCGAGGCATCTCAAGCTAGGAACCAGCATGCTGAGCAAGGGGACACGTAAACTAAAAAACATGGAAATAGAGAAATGGGTATGACTGAAATATTGTGAGATGGAAATACCTACAGCCACTTTGGATCCATAACCCTGAACTATCTCTTGAACCTAAATACGCAAACCCTATCTTACAAGCGCTAAGAAGGGATCACTCATACAAAAAATGTGTGGATGTGGCACTTTGGGACATGGTTTAGGTGGCATGGTGGTGTTGGGTTGATGGTTGTACTTGATGATCTTAGAGATCTTTTCCAACCTTAGTGATGTTATAAATTCTATATAAACATGCTGAAGGAAGAGCCACCGATCTATGAATAGTTGCTGAGGAAACAAGTAAGGTGAATTCAATTCTAGGGGATCCAAGTGAGTCAGAGAGGTAATAACAGAGATGGTTGTCATCTGCAGGCCCAATACTTAGGACACCCCCTCCAGAGAGGGAAAATGGCTTGAGCTTAGATTTCCACTTGGAAAACTAATTGTTTATCTAATAAAAGCCTTATGTAAAATATGCCCTACGCAAATCTCCTTGAATCTGGGCCCAAATCTGAGTTTCACAACTTTTTCTTTTTAATGCCTAGCCAGTCAGTCAAGATTGATGTTTGCAGACCACGTGAAACCAATGAATACTCTTCCAGCGGAGGAAATTCTTTTCCCAGCACCCTCAGTGGATGAACAAGTTTCAAGAGAGATCGAGACTACTTAGGATTCTTTCTGGTTCAGGTTAGTCCTACAGGTCTGCTCATGTTTTCCTTGAGCAGCATAGCTCCCACATGAATCAAGGATTACCTCTCACCAATTGTCAGCGGATCGCTGTCACTCTCCCATTGTCAGAGGGAGCGGAGTTGCTTTCTGGGAGGAAGCTCTAACAGCAAGTATATCACAGAGTCCAAGTGAAAGGTTGCCTGTATCAAAGTTGTCCTGTATTCCACTGTTGCCAAATCTTTTCATGCATTCATTACCAGAACTTACAAAATAGTGTTAGCAAGACGGGAAAGCTTGTGCCTACCCTTCTGGTCGCTAACAACAATTATTTTATAATGCTATAGAATACATATCTGACTGTTAAAGAGTTAAAAAAAGAATGAATCCTGTAAAAAATCAGGCCATCGTATAATGCCTCCTCATTGCTATAATGATATCAGTTGCAACAAGTCCAATGGCTGACCTCATTACAAGGGTTTAATTGCATTGTTACACAGTTTCACTTCTTCTCTCTGGCCTCTTTCTCTTTATGACAGCTTTAGAAAGGAATTTCAGCTTGAGGTCAAAGGAAATTAATTACTGCTTTCTTAATCTGTGCTCATCTACATTTAGAAAACTTGGGGCTTTTCACTAACATATTTGTGTCTCATTTCTGTGTAGACCCAAAGTTATAAGACTTTTGTCCTTTGTGAAAGTGCATAAATAGCCTTTTTCATATCAGAGGCCAGATTTTTTTCATGTCATTTACAGTTGTGCACATATGGACTGATGCCAATGGAACCAATGGAATGTCTCTGGATATACATTCACTGCAACCGAGGTAAGGCACTTGCAATGTAACTTTAATTCAGACTAAAGATTCCAGATAGATGCCAGGTGTAAAAAAGCCACCACCAACAAAACCAACCCAACAACAACAAAAAAAAACCTCCAAGGAAACAAGAAATTATACTTAGGCTAAAAGTCAGAAACAGGATCTTCAAAATTAACGGTAGCTACTTCCGCAAAGAGAAGGATGAAAAAATGTGACTCCATGATACTGTTTTTTGCCTGCTACCTACCTCCTGTTTGTACTAAATACATCATTGGTTAGTTAAGGAATATCCAGCTTATGCTTCAAAGAACTTGCAGTCCAAATAGCACATGACCCAGTGTGCTGGCATCAGAACAGTGAGGAAGGACACAAAGATAGGGACACCATAACAATGGTCCTTGGTTGAAAAGCAAAAGCACATGCAAAACATAGCTAAATGCTGTCGTAGCATGGAATGTAAAGATAAAAACTTCTCATAAATTAGGGCCCCATCTTGTAATTAGGTCATTTGAATTGATTCTTGCCTCTTCCATGACCTCTGACTGGCTTGGAGAAGAACCAAACTTCTTCCAAAGAAGAAAATAGTTTCAGTTAATTCACTTCTTGAGGGAGTCTCTTTGGAAGGAAAATTCGAATGAGAGATGTCCCTGGGGTGATTTGATGAATTAACTGTGAGAGGGTATGGCATGCACTAAGGATAATCTGAACTAGTCATTCTAAAATACAGCATGGTCCACTCATTTAGAGCTGTAAGAAATTGTTATGTACTATACACGCGTAAAACTAGAAGAAATATATTTTTCTATGGGACATAAGTATTTCTTAAATGTATTTTGTGATTCTGATTAAAAATAACGGAAATGTTGACAAAGATGAAAAATGGATAAGTTTTGAGCCCTTTGCCATAGAACATTTAAAGTTTCACAGACCTGTTTTCTATCTTTTGATCAGCTCAGCCAGCCACTGAAATTCCCGCTACCAGAACTGTGTGCTCTTATTAGTTTGTTAGTTGTTCCGCATTCTCCCCTTGCAAGCAATAAGATTGGCAGTAACAAAACCGCAGCTCCAAAGCCAAGCCAGCTCATTGACTGTTTTGCCCTTCATCTGTCCTGACTGAAATTCAATTCAGTTATAAACACCTGCAGAAGGAGCAAAGTTTCACGTAAGTCACTGGTAAGCCCTTAAAGTGAGACCTGCTTGCATTAGAGTGAGTTTTGTTCTCGTGATTTGTAAAACAGACTGTGTAGACCTCGTGATGTTGCCACAAAGCTTTATGGGGTAGCAGTTGAAACTGTCAAGCCAACCATCCACAGCCACGCATATGGTTGTCTTATCCGCAATGCTGGTTGGAGCAGCGTGACAGGAGCCGTGATGTGGTCGGGATCGATGAGTTTGAGCTTGTTCGCAGTACCATAGACTTTCCTCCCGGCCCACACCTGATTTCAGATTTCAGTTTAACCATTGTGGTTATAGGGCAAGCTTGGACTTAAGCATGAGTTCTGGACCAAATAGAAGAAACGATCAATGTGTAACCATAAGTTCAACAGAATCTAGTAGTCATGATAAAAGATGGCCTGAACAAGCCTAAACTTCTGACAGTGTCTACAGCCATAAAGAGGTGTAATACCACAGATACATGTATCTGAACTGAACTAAATCTGAGTACCTTGGATAACAATAGCAGTGAAGTAACAGCCACGTGAACTTCAGTATGCAGTAGCTATGCAGGCGAATAGCAGAAGTTGCGCGGGCTTGTACTCAGTCCTTCCTAAAGTGTATAGAGAATGCTTCATTGGTACTGATATGTAAGGAACTGAGGTCAAAGGTAGCTCTAATCATGCTCTAATCACATTTTTAATTTTGTGAGAGACCTCCCCTTGGAGGGTGTGGACTGAGTCACTAAATAGCGGCAGTCTGTGAATTATTTCACTCCTTAGGGCCAAGAGTTTTGGTGCATTGATTGTCCAAGACGAATGTCACGTTGAGGTGTGAAAGGATTAAGCTGAGAGGCCTAGTTAACACAGACATGGCACTGGTGACAGAATTAAGTGCTAATGATATATAACAAAATGCTATTACATGAAATAGGATCTTTTTCACTCAGTTTTTCGATTTTGTCTTATAGGACTAGTAGAACAAAATGAAAAACTATTCATCAATCAGAGGTCTGGCTAGGTCAGACACTTTGGTCAAGCAATGTGAGTAATTCCACCTACCTGCACTGTAATTTACTGCAAAATTAATGCCATAACATGCAAAGCCATTGTCAGATAAAAGTAATCCTTAACCCCAGGAAAAAAAAGCAAAATTTCTTTCAGTCTTTTGTGTGTGTTTTTTTTTCCTAACCTGACAAGAATAACCCTTTTTAATAAGTGGGGGTTTAAGGATGATTCACTCCTAATGATTGACAGAAGGACCTTGAGCAGGGTTTGATAGACTTTCTCAATCATTGACTAAACCAAAACATTAAAATAGGGAACAAAAGAGTGCAAGATATTAATTTTTGTGAAAGTTTGCCTGCTTCATTACAACCGAATGAAATCAAGTCTTAGTGGGAAGAACCAGCTTTGATATACTCTACTTTCTATGAGAGTTTTCAAGACAGTTTATTCTTAACCAGATTAAAATACAATAATTCACCAATTCACAGTCTTAATTGCACTGTTATGAGCTAGGGAGATTAATGGCATATTCTTACTTTTAAAATGTTTAAAATTATAGTTTGTTATAAAAAAGGTCACTTATGTCTGGTGTTTGATTGGCCTTGATTGCTTCTGAAAATTAAATTGTTACATTAGCTGTGAAGTAATTTGTAGTTTCTAAAGGTGTTCTAAGGTTTTCATTAAGTATCATACATGCGTGCAGGAGAGACCAGAAGCTGAGCGGAAACTTTAGAGAATACTCAACGTGTCCAGAATTCATAGCAGACCCTCACAACGCTCTCTTGTGACCTTTGTTATACCCATTCCCGAGGCGGACGGAAAGGGTCTTTCCTTTCCTAGAGGCTTGTGAGTATTCTTCCAGCTGCACCTTGTGTTTGTTCCTTCCAACGTGCTGTTCTGGTGTGTGGTGTGTTCTGCCACACAATGGGAAGAGAAGCAAAATCTTATAAAACTCTAGGGAACGAGGAAAGGAAAGAACATCTCTCATGTATCCATCTCTCTCGGTATGCCTCGTGCATAGTTTGAAGGATGTTGAAGCAGATAAGATTATTTATCTGGTCTCCATTCCACCACTTCATTCCTCCATCTCCTTTTCATATATATAGTGAAACTGATACCAGCAGCTGAAGGTAGGATAACAGGAGGAGGTAGAGTTGTTCATTGCAGAGGATTTACCCATGTTGTGTACGGTTTCTTTGGGATTGCCTGAATGAGAATAGATTTAGGAGATGGAGCCTCTGAGTAGAGTGAATCTGAATAGGAAGCAAAGGAATCTGGAGCAATTACTGTAACTATGAAGCAGCTCCAGATGTGCTGCTGCACATCTGGGATTTCAGATATTTTTTCCTTATGGGTCTGTTTACTCTGTAAGGTATTCAGACACTATGGTGAAATAGAACACTTATTTTGCTTTTGTCATTTATGTAAACTGATTTTAGGGGAAAAAGAGGCATGCTTTAAGACCAGGAGCTAAATGAGGAGCATTGTCATAATTGCCAGACAACTTTCCAGGGTAAAAGGCAACAAAAACAAATTACAACATGGAACTAATCAACTTGGAAATAATTTGTGGGAGTTTTCCTTTTCAATGCAGGTGAGGCAACCATAAACAGTAGTGATGTGGTTTATATCTAGAATAATATCCTATATAAAAAAATTATAAAATGGAAAAAATATTGCAAGGATATTGTCATTGACAAGTGTTCCTTGCCTGTATTGTTTCTATTGAAACTTACACTTAAGGGTTGCAGACTGCAATATCTGGTGACCTGCATAAACTTGTATAGCAGCCAGTGTAGTGGTGTGATTCTATTATCTAGACTTCACATCTTACCTGCTGGGAACTTCCAAGAAATGATTTTATAGTACAAGTAAGGCAGTTTTCCTTTTTGTTGTGGCTTTCCTATAAATATTATGGTGGGGATCTTCAGGCATACAGTCTCCACCTATGTGTGTGTACATGGAATCGCACACTAAATATGGTACCTACAAACACCTGCAGAACTAAGAATAGTCTTCATTTTATCTAACTAAGCCTTTAGATCATCTAACACCCACATGCTGAGTGCAGTTAAAGTTTGTTGCCCAAAAAGCTCGTCTGGAACTATTTAAGAAGACACAAGAGCAAGACTTTGAATTGCGTTTTTGAACTTTGCAGAGTCTGGACAGAACTTGCAGCAACCGTACCTTAATAACCTCTCATGGTTATTAAATTCCAGTGATTTAAAGGTTATGTGCGAATCTCACCAATTTTTGTTGGTATAGTATCGTGGCGTGAATCTCACCAATTTTTGTCAGTATAGTACCGTGGTGTGAATCTCGCCAATTTTTGTTGGTACAGCACGGTGATGCAGGATTTGTGCCATTGCACAGTGGAGCACGGACTGAAATTGTTCCCCAGATTTCCTGGGGTAGTTTGGGAAAGGTGTAAAATACACCCTGTGCTGCCCCCAGCAGGTAGGTAAAAGTACAGGTGTTGAAAACACCTCTTGGATGTGCCATGCTGAGTTGCTGTTCACAGGGCTGAAAGGAACCTTAACTTTGGTCTTTTGCAAGAACCTTCACCCAGGCAGCCCCATTGCAGGGTAAGCTTTCTGCTTTTAGGTAATGCCTATTTCATCTGTTGTAAAGACACACATGAAAAAAGGGCTGGCGTTAGCCACATATCCATAAAAGCCTAGCAACCAAGAGTATTATCTTTATTCAGAAGAAGTATAGCACTTTTAAGGTTCAGAAACATATATAAAAATTGGGTTCTGAAATGGTCATTTTTCCCCTCTGCTATGCCATTATAGCGATCAGCCAAGCTTCTGCAAGGTAAATACTTTTGGAAAATAAGTGGAAATTTGCTGCAAATCAGTCCCTTTTGTGCATGGCCACAGGAGCATGTTGAAATGTTTGGACACTAATACCCATTCATTTTCTTGGCTCCATAAATAAAAGCCGCCAGCTATGTGGCGGCCGTGAAATGGTATTCTTCAGGACCCAGCAGGAAGCCCCATCCTTATTACCACTGCAGGGGGCAGGACAGGCCCAAAATAGCAAGACAACTAAATCAAGACATTTTCAATGTCTAACAAAATGACTGTGGTTTAGAGAGAAGCAAAAGGTTGGAAAAAAATTGGACAGCTTTTATACTTAGCGTAATACCTTTGTTAAAAGAGTTCAGATAAGAAAATAAGATCTTAAAAAAAAGCATAAGCATATTTCTGAATATAATTTAAAATATATAAAGATCTTATGGAATCATAAACAGAGCACGCTGCTATCTGAAATGACATTCTATTCCAGTCGTATTTTCCAAATGGTAGTCCATGGTTTGTAGTAAATAATGTCTTCTGGCAATATGGCTGTGTTTCTTGGTTTTTGATGGAACCAAAAGGCTTGAAAAGAGACATTGGAAACTTGTCGGTAAAATTGGAAATATTTTTTGGTCCACAAATAATTACAAAAAAATATTTATAAGGTGAAAAGGTTTTGGACTAAACCCTTGATTTTTCTACAGGTTTATTTCATTTTTCTGGGCTTCATACACCAGGCAATATGATCCTAGATTTTGGCATAATAACATGCTGAGGGGCTTCAGTCAAAATAAAACCTATGTTACTGCAGTGTGCTGTTTTACATAGCTGAACCGTGCCTATCTGGAAAAAGATTAAAGTAGTTTTAAAAACTGAGCTTCAGGTAAATAGGATATTTTAAGTGTACAAAGAACAATTCAGAGGATACCGCCTTACTGAAGATAATCAAAGATTAGGCTGATGAGGTTGTAATGAATAAGGTGTTCATTGCTGTACTCCAAAATCAGTCTGCCATTCTCTACAACTGCACCACTAAAATACAGGAAAGATCTTAATTTTATTTTAGGCTTATTCACTTGTGATTCTGATTATAAATTTTCTTAGAGTTGGAGTGAGGATATGCCTTACACATTAACTATTCAATGAGGCATATACACGTGTATACCTATAAATATATACGTAGACACACAAGTGCACGCACATTTTGGGGAATTAAAACAGTTACTCAGAATGTCTCATAACAAAAAGAAATATTCAGCTTTATTTTCAAAAGAAAATAACTATTTTACTTGAACATAAAGTTTAATTTTACTGCAAAGGAGAAATTGCTAAGGTACAAAACGTCAGAGGAAAATTAATTCAGCGTTTTACTGAGTAGTCTTGTAGACTAACAAGGGCTTTTGACAATAAAAATAAAGTCTGAAAATGGAAAGGGAGAACCACAGTGCCAGTTCGGCACTGCCTCCACCTCCATGTTAGCCTGGGACTTGAGGCTGCTGTCAGGCTCAAACTCCCTGGCCTTTCACACTTTTCTTATTTTGTCTGTCCTCCTAGCTCTGCTCTGGAATAAGCCAGGCTGTCGGGGGAAATTTGTACACATGATAGGAGTGGCTCGTATTGAAGCTCTTTCCCTACAGGTAGAACAGAGAGAACTGGCTGGCTCTGTTTGGCTCGATAAACTCAAGTCTGAAGAGTAAGGCAACACAGCATGGTCCATGCAACCAAACACACTGCGTGGCACTATGCAAAGGATTCACACAAACCTATTCTTATGCTTAGGTATATGCACATTCGTACAGAGGTAGTTTATAAAAGCAGAACTATAAATAAGGACCCCCAAAATTATAAAAAATTAAGTCTTATTCTTGTTTGTCTTTTCTACAATAAAAAGATGGAAAGAAAAATTAAGGGGACAATCCTGATTGTATCTGGGAAAGATCCCAGGAAGTTCCAAAGGTGTTACGTCTGTGAAAATCAGTGTAGTCCATCTCCATCCTACAAAGATCTCTGCGTCATTTCATTTCACTTCCTGCCTGTGTGGCACAGGTCTTACAGCAAGGGCAAGTTGTGCATCCAGACTGGTGGTAACCATAAACCTAATCCTTGTGCATACGAGTGCAGGCAGCCTTCCGCTTCCCGCTACATGAGTAACTTAAGATACACCTTTGGGGCACTGACAGTGACCCAGATACACAAGGCTGCTTGCTGCCCAGCTGTACACCTGACCTCTTAGTTTAAAAAAGCAAAGGATCAACGAGTCTACAAAAGAAACTGTAGCAAAGGATACATTGGTGTCAGGACTATCATTATCATAATTGTTGCTACTGAAGTAATTCAGACATTAAGCCTGTAATCTGTGCTGCTGTTTGTATCTGTTCATTTAAAAGTTACAAGGCCAAAATTCATTGAAACCAGCAGAGATTCGCCCCCTTACTCATTTACATTTGGCCCGCTGAGTGCATGAAAAAAATCTTGCCAAATTCTTTGGAAGCTTGTATTTGCAATGTGACTTCCAAAATAATTAACCCTGGAAGTAGGATTTAACAAACTTATGTTTGATACGTGAAAGGAATAATACCTGAAACATCTTTCTTATGCTCGGCCTTTTATGACTCAGACTTTAACGATTGCAATAAACATTAGCTTACCTAATAAAAACTCTAGTATTTCAGAGCTGGCGCACAGTATGTTAACTGCATCTGGTGTCAACTGGAGCTAATTAATATTTTTATAGGTGTCTTCTATCCACTGTAGTTTAAACGGAAATATTGTGCGGTGCTTACATCAGAGCTGCAGGCGATTGAGAGCCGCCGCTTGCTTTCTAGGCTGAACTGATAGCAAGTAGACCAATTTTTATAGGATTGTAAAAGCTAAATGTGGCTATGGTTCATGCAGAGAAGCACTTTTCCCTGTAGCTCTCACAATTCAACACTAATGCTCATGGCTTGTTTGCTGCGAGGTAGCTGGAGAGATAGATGGAGGGACAGCAGACAGATAAACTGGCAAATAGCTACGCCTATACTTAGACAAAGCACACAGTGACCTAGACAAACCACACTTTTTCCCCCCCTCCTTCTAAAGGCTTTAAAAATGTGCTCTATCAAGCATTTACTTGCAGCGCAGATAAGATTTATCTAACAAGACTGGGCTAAAATTAAAAAGAAAGATGAAATAGCACAAGTGGTGCTAATATGTGTTTTGAAGCGTACCAATCGGCCTAGTGCAATGTCACAGCCCTGGGCTACATTTGCAAGTGGTCGAGCATCTCCTTTTTAAAAGGTTAACCTACAAAGAGCACACAAGCCCCTCTCTATGAATATGGGCAAACACCCAGGGAGCTCCACAACAATAAGAAAATAATGACATCAACCTGACCATGCTTAAGTACATAACATGCTGAAGGTTCACGGTTGTGTGGCTTGGAACAATAAAGGAAAAATAAAGAAGCCTGCTTGGTAGGCCCCAGCTGTTATTAGCCATGCTGTGAGATCAAGGGAAGGTATGATATGGGCTGCCATTTCAATTGAGACCAGGTTAATCTCTCAATTTGTGGAAAAGAAATACAAAAAAAAAAAAAAATATGGAGGGAGAGAAAGCAGTCTTCACTCCATAGTGCTACATGTGGGACAAATAACAATATCCCTATTTACATAATCTGCCTTTAACCCTTTCCTAATAGAGACTTAATTTCCTAAGAGTCACAAACTGCAGATTTAATTTCCCTGCCCACCAAAATGAAATATCAAACCTCTGTTAACTCTTTCTCATTGGTGCTGCTGTCATTTGCGGCTGACATCAAACGCTGCCGACGCTTACCCGGGAGGGACTGCTGGCTGCTGCTGGGGGACCAGAAGTGGTTATAAGAAGCTGTGGATGCCACTGTCACTAATCTGTTTCTAGCACTGGGTAAAGCATTTAAAATTTGTACCGTCATTTACAGGCATGAAATATGGCAAATGATACTAAGCACTTTCACCAATACTCTCAGTATATTCCATTTCTTGAGTGAAACCCTTTGTACATGACAAATAGTCCTGTTTTGTGTGACAGTATTGTGCAGAGGCAACGTGGTGACTTGATCTCATAGCTAGTTTTGATGTGTAAGAGTCTGTAAGGATGAGAGCAGTGAGGGAAGTCCAAGCTCCTCCAAGGTCACCTGCAAACCTGCCCTGGGCTCCTGGTCGAGACAGGATTTCCAGCAGGTCTGTCGTGGAAAGCTGCTTTCCTGCAGACTTGGAAAACTGAAATGGTATCTCTTAAAGGGTATAATTTATGAAATAATAGCCTAGAGGTACTGCATTATATTATACCTGGTTTATTTGTAGTTTATTATGTGTAAGCCAGTACGTATGCACGGCCTGTGAGGCTCCCTTAAGGAGATGTTTAACTTCTCCTGACTGCTGTCCTCCACATCAGCCCTCTGGAATAAGGGGAGATTACGCCTTCCCCAAGAGCATCCGAGCATGATCACAGAAGACGAGGTAGGGGAAAAGGGACTGTGCAGCAAAGGCT
Source organism: Phalacrocorax carbo (assembly GCF_963921805.1). NCBI lineage: Eukaryota > Metazoa > Chordata > Aves > Suliformes > Phalacrocoracidae > Phalacrocorax > Phalacrocorax carbo. The sequence goes on along the minus strand of NC_087519.1, from coordinate 5,860,558 downwards.
AAGGGTGAGATGCTGCTGAGGACAGGGAATAAACAGGACTCAGAGGCAGCGAAAGCACAGGGCTTCCTAGGGAGCCAGGGGACTGCATGCAACTTGTCAAAATTTAGAAAGTGACCGAGCTGCTGATCTGAGAGCAAGCCTGAGGGAAAGGGCCCACCCTGTAAGGACACAAGAGGCAGGGAGAGAATTTTACTGTATTCCTTTTCCTGTACTCCTTAATTTTTCTGAGGTTTCTTTAATTTGAAAAAGTTCATTGTTTTTGTGTCTGGTTTAAGAAAAACTATCTCTGGAGTTTAGAAAGATAGAGCCGTGTTCTTGGTGTGCTCCCTTTAAGGAAAAAGATGCAGGCAGAGTCATCTCAAAGCTCAGCTGACTCAGCACCACAAGTACTAAGGCTGATTAAAAACTGGTGCTTTTTTGTTTCCAGATACCACAGTGATTTCATTAAGTAAAAATAAATGAGTTTAAATAAAATGGTGTTTAGAGAATGAGATTAAGACAAAATTTTATTGACTTGTAGAACCTCCTTTAGCTATGTTATTGCGGAAGGTTTTACTGCGAATGAGATAGTGATCTTATGCAGAAAGTACTACAAGATTGATACTTAAAACCTAGCACGTGTCCTTCACAGCCAAAGGGGAACGCCACCCACAATTCTGACACTATGTAGATCCCGCTCCATTAATGTTTTTCATATACATGCATGCACATCTGTGTATATGCATAGTAAATAGGGATATGTTGTGATCGTTGCTAGAGACGTTTGTAAGGAAGGTGTCAATGTAAAAGATAACTAATAAAAGATCCCAAGGAAATCCTCAAGTTCATACCTATGTATTCATTTCTGTTCTGCAAATCAACTTCTAAAATAAGTTTATGAAAGGAAATACCTTGTACTCCAGCAGCGCATTGGCTTAGGCGTGGCAATGGAGGAAGAACTAATCCTAGAATTGATTCTGAAAATTAACTTACTGGCACAAATGTGCCTGTTGAACAAGGAAGGAATATCAAACCCGGTTCCTGTAGGATACCTGGGCAGGGTTAGTTTTATACTCTTAGTGTAACCATCATGCTTGGATTGTTTCTTTTTTGAAGTCTGTGTATTTTGAGAAAATCCTGTTGGTAATATGGAATAAAAATTGTTGCAGAGAAGGCACTACATTGATAGACTTGTAAAGTTCTTTGCATTTTGTAACTGTAATAGTATATATGTTTTATTAATGGCCTTCTGTTACAAAGTGGAGATGGGCAGCGTTTGTTTGAAACATTAATGGTGGCCAGCTCTTCTATATGAAAGGTTTTGGTGGAGATTCTTTAGCGTCTTCATTTTGCCTGAGAGCAAAGGTATGAGATCCTAAAAAACGTCGTACTATATTCATAGAGAAGTTCCCCTTTGTGTATTTTTTTCTGCTGTATTAAATGTTTTTTTGTGATTAAATACCAAAGCACAAGGACTTGGAAGAAGCTCTTTGGTTCCATTCATTTTTCAGTATTAGATTAATTAATTAAAAACATATTCCTGAAACTGTAGGGCCAAAGTGGTCAAATATCGGAGATTGGTTAAAAACAAAATCCTCTCCTTAGGCTCCTGAGTACTCCTTTTTCAGAACTATTCAACCCATGTACTAGGTCTTCCTCCTCTAGTAAATGTACTTACCTTCTCTATGGGCTCAGTAGCTCACTTCTTCACTGAATTGACAGAACCGACTTAATCTTTGCCAGATTTATGCAGCACCTTGAGGAAAGACTGTGCTTATATCCATGGAGCTGTATGTGGTCTGTGGCTACTTTCCCTCCGGTGCCCATTTTGTCTGTTCTTCAATGCTTTAAATTCAGCACTTTCAGATTATAATGAAAAACTTCCAGATGTAGAGTCTAAATTTTCATGACGTATGTTATCAGCAGGGAATGTCATGGAGTTCTAGTGCTTGAGTGAGTGTCATGTGTTACCTGTAATGTAAAAGAAATAGCAGTAACAGGGATGTCACATCCTAATTAGCCATGATATTCTTGCACAGATAAAAATAAATCTATAACCTACTTCTTTCCTACTCACTAACTCTTGTAGCAAGAAGATGTGCTCCCAAATAGTGTGCCTGCACATGATGTCATGGAAACATATGGCATGGCTTCCTTTACCTTCGTAATGTCCAGAGTAGGTTCTGGACCTTTATTATAAATTTATATACAGAGAACCATCAGAAAGAATTTATTTTGTTAGCAAATAATTTCTAGCACACACTAAATCATACCTTATTTTATCCACACAGCACTTAACAGCAGTGCAGCCAGGTGTTAAATAATAATAGAGTTACATCAAATGGCTTGGCGGTTCAGTTGGGAGAAGCACCCAAAAGTTCAGATACTTATCTGGAGCCCTCCCTAACTATGCTGGTCTGGAAACGGTACTAAAAAAAATATCACTAAAACAGCTGCTTTGTAGAGCAATCCCTTTTTTCTGTTTTGTGAGGTACCTTAAGGTATAGAAGTCTGGGTACCTGCAAATAATTATATAGTGTGTTATTTACTCAAAGGCATGTATGAAGCCAAGGATTCAGGACTCGCTGACTTTTGATACTAAGTGGGTTTATGTTTCCTGTTCCCATTAAAATCAGAAGTACTGAGGGGAAAATAACCAGCCAAGTAGCCTTTAAAAAATCTATCAGAAACTAAGAAACGTATCTTATTGCTTTTTAATAGTTTCTAAAATTCTTTCTAACTTTCATAAATCAATTTTTATTTTTTTATGATGCTGAGCTCCTCATGTATGCAAATATATGATTTGAAAGGACAGTAAACTGAAAGGAGAAGAGAGTAAATAAAATTTTGGCAAGCAGAGTGTTTTATTGACAACGACAAACAGGCTTTTATCTATCATTTCTGTACTTATGAGGCTTTTGGCTGCTTTTGAAGACAAAAGTTCTGGCTTTTCTGAACTTATGAAAATTAAGGTTCTGTCGGTAGAATACCCCAAATACTTCCTCGCTGCTGAAATCCATCACCTAAAGACAGCAGTTGTGCAGCAGGTGTGTTCAGAACAGAACCCAGATCTCCTAAGTGCTGAATCTGTGGTCTTCAGTCTGCATTTTCTCGTAGTGAAGTTGCGTTCACAAGCACTAGTGCTACCACGTTGAAATCCTCAGCCTATGGCTTTTAAGGGGAAACCTTGCTGGTGCAAGATTTCAATCTAAAACACCCTGTTTATATATAATGTCACTGGATTTGTTCCCAGAATAAATGACATATTTCTCATTTCCCTGTGGGAAAGATGATTGTTGCAGAGGTGAGAATATGGTGATCATTCCTCCCCCCTCCGTCCCCCCGCCATTTTCTCTCTGGACTTTATGTAAAAATAAGATACCGTTGGTGCTGTGGACAAGTGTGAGACCACCAGCTAATTTTGCATAGCCCACTGAACAGTTAGATGGGAATTGCTCTTCAGGGTGTTCTCTTTGACAATAAACAGAAGCTTCAAGTCTGCGTTTGGCTGCAGTTCAAAAAAATTACTAAGGAATCCTACACACTTATGTATATGAATACAAGCAACTGCGCATTCCCATACAGTAAGCTTGCAACCACAGTTATTAACATTTTAAAATGAGTAAATGCAAATAAAATGACTGAGTAATACATGTTACGTTAAGATCAGCTATATGAAAAGCAAAAGGATTAAAAGTTAATTTCATCCTTTTTAATTCAAGGGACATATAAATGGCATTCTGGGTAGAGTCAACTCCTCTTTTATCAGTCCTTTGATGCTGCTTTCTCACTGATTCAGTTGTTCAAATGCTACCTACATAATAAAATCCTGAGTTAATTTACTAAGATTTTACACCAGTGCAAATGAAAGAAGGGAAAGTGCTAAACAAGGCAATTAGCACTCTGTTTAGTGCACTCCCAAAATAAATGCAGGCAATTTACAATTTGGCAAATGGCACTCTATCCGGATCCAAGTCATTTCAGCCTAAGGGGTTGGTGCGGTTCATTAGGGGTGAAGGGAAAGGGTCTTTGTTTTGCTTTGCTTTTTAACTATATGTATATATATACACACACATACAAATACACACGTTGCTATTAAGGTCCACCCCATTTTAGAGTACAGCAACAGATGTGACCCCTCCTGGGGTTATTAGGATTTCTGGTGGAAAAACATCAAGCTCTGTGCACACACTGTCCACGTAAATGACCTCATTTATGGTGATAATGCTCTTTCCAAAGTGAGGGATTCCAAAACTGGCAACTCACTGATAACCTCCTTTGTGGCTTTCTTGCCATGATGGTTTTCTGTGTACCTACATGTTTATTATCACTGGAGCCGTTCAGATCAGATCCATGAACCTGGGAATGTCCTGAGTGAAAGGATAAGATAAAGCACTCTGCAACTACAACTGACTCTCTTTTTAATTGACAGGAAGACTGCACTATGACTTCCATGTTTATTCTTGTAAGCTCCTTATTAATGCAAAAATAATAGCTGTTATTAATGCAGAATCACAGCCAGCATTAATATTTAAGATGTAAGAATGAAGGAGGTTAAATACGTGTTTATATTAGTTTTAAACAAAGAGCTTTGCAAAACAGTTAATGCAAGTAATGATGACCATATTCACAGAGAGTGTACGCGGTGTGAAATACCTGCTATGTTCTGGGGTTTAAATACATATTCTTAGTGGGATAAAGGTCTTTGATTAGGCTCCTGCGTTGTCATGCCATTGTCTTTCTGAATTGCTACTGCTTCCTGTGAAAGAGAATACAGATTAAGATTCTAAACAAAATATGTAATATACTGCGATATTAGCACTGATTTCTTTTTTGTTTATTCAGTGTGTAGAGCTCTTTTATATGACAGATCATAAGGTAAAAGCATTCTTTTGTGCCCTCTAGCTGCTGGTTGCACAAATGAAAGAAAGAGGGAGAAAACAACCCTGTGATTATTAAATTCTCCTCATCTTTAAGGTTAAGTACCCTGGCTAATAAAGATCTCTCATGAGGATAAAGTTTCTTTCTTGGTAATGTCACATCCATTTAAGTAAAAATCATTTGGATGCTTTCAGGGATTCAAGCTGTTGCCTTTACATAAAGCATCTACACCAAATCTTTGTATTGTTTTTATCCTTTGAGAAAGCCTGACATTGCATTTCTTGGTTAAGCAAACCTCCCACTGAGGGTAGGCTGTGGGATTGGGCCCTTTTGTGCTATAGAAATCTTGCTCTGTTTTCACAAGAAGGGAAAAAAAATCCGTATATGTTCATGTAAAAACGTAAGAACTATTTCATATCATTAAACATGCTGTTTCAGACTGTGACAATTCAGCCTGATCTTGTACTGAGCAATCATTAGGTCCTTTGATTTCAGACTCGTTTTTGTTAGCAACACGTTTGCTGCTGATCTTTTTACCCTCATATTCCAAACTGTTTCATTCTCTTTGCTATGTTATTCTACTAATATACTTCTTAAGACGAATAATTAAGTTTCTGCATTGTTCAGATTATAATTCATTGCTGTATTTTTTCAAATTGTTCTCTGAACATCCTCATCAACCAACACCTATTGCATATGCTTCAAGTCTTTGAAAAATATTATGGGCTGAAACACCACTTGTCCTCTCTCTGGATTCCTTTTGGGAATGTGCAAATTCGGGTTTGTGCAGGCTTAATTCATAGCAAAAAGGATCTACTTGAGACAGTAAGAAGAACTTAATAACTTGTAGGCATGGTTAAGCCCTGCCAAGGCTTGGCAAGGGAGGTGTAGAGTCTGCTGCTGGAGGCTTTCAACAAGAGGTCGGACAAACGTGCCAGGAATAGTTCAGGTATCTGGTCCTGCCTTGAGGCAGGTATGCAGTATAGATGATCTCTCCGAGCCCTTTTCAGCTAGGTATTTTTATGATTCAGTGCTCCTGCACTTTGCAGGGGACACTGTGAATGCTGGGATTGCATTGCCACGGGTAGAACTGCTCCTTCCCCTAAGGCTGCGCCTACATTCTGGAGGCAGTAAATGATACCGATGCCCATCCCCTCCCACTCTGTGGAAGAGAAGGAGGTTTATCAGCCTCCAGGCGGTCTGTCAGCAGGCTGTTCTCATCAGCCATAAGTTTAGTGTTCCTCTTCACCCCTGCTCATGATCTATTTAGGTGGGTATTTTCCTTCTCAGAGTTGAACCTTACATAATACAAAATGAAGCAGTCTTTGCTGAACTGTGTGTAATACAACAACATTCAAACCACATCTGAATCTTATTCACGTCTCAGAAACGAGAAGGGCAAAGCCCCTTCCCTTGGCATCAAGTTTTGTTACATCCTTGCTATTTCATCAAAGTTGGGACTGTAGAGGGATACCTGTGATCTGCCTTTGTCCCTGTGAGACACATGCGTCTCTTCCATTCCTGTCTGCAGACTGAATAATGCTAGGAAAAGGACCGTGCAAGATAAACAGGAGGAGCATAACTTCTGAAGAAACTGGTTTGCTCTGCTTTCGATTTTCCCAATATCATCAATTCTTTGTTTTGAATTATCTTTTTTTTCCCGTTAAGGGAAGAAGTGTACTCCAAGCCAGTCTTGTGTTACAGCTTCTTTACCTTTGTCTGCCTAACTCAGCTGGTATTTAATTGGTCAGCAATAGGAGGGAAGTCTTCTTTGAGGTAATGAATATTGACTGTTTATGTTGAAATGTCACTGTGAAAAGAAAGCCCAGCACCAAAGAGGCGGAACTCAGTGTGAGAGTTTCAGACACAAAGGAGACACCAGCAAAGCACAGGCATTGAAAAGCAAAGCAGCTGAAATTCAAAGAAAAGATGAAACAGAAATGGTCTACATGTGTGGGAATTTTAAGCTGTCAGTTGACAGGTGAAAAAGTCATTATTCCACCTGTTAGAACTAAGTGTAATTGCTTGTTTTTCCTAAAATAACACAGAGGCCGTGACTCATAAATTTTTTAATTGAAAATTCATTTAAACTTATTTACAAATACTTTACTTTTTCTTTCAAGGTAAGTGGATTAAACTCATTAGCCAATTTCTGTACATGCGAGAAAGAAGGTACTGCATTTTTGAGTTCTATCGCGTATTAGATAATCAAATCTTGTATTCAGCCACCTTTTCTTTCATAAAGCAACTTGAATAGCAACTCCAGAGTTCGACATGCAAGTTTATCATCCATTCTGTAGCACTCATTGATTTAGAATGAATAGAGGCTGTTCTCCAGCAAACAATCTTAGCATCAGTCCATTGCATGATGTATGGCCTGGAAGTTTTCGCTGTTGCATAAAAGCTGTTCTTTGTTTCCAGTTGTGTAATAAGGAACTACAATGCTTCTCTGAGGTTCTGATATATTTTAAGCCGTTTCTTATCTAGCTGGCATGGAGAAGCCAACCAGCAGATTTCTGGGCTCCATAATTGAGTTTTGATTCTTGAACCCACTGTTCTTTCACCTCTGTCTTTTTTTGTGGTGACCTCTAGGGAACTCTGCTGAATAGTTTTTGCAAAGTTGACCCGCTGCTATGGAGTATAACCTCTAGTTGTGCCATTTAGTTCATCTGAGTCCTTCAGTATTAAGATTTGATACACAATGACTTTTTTTTATTTTTAATGTAAACACTGGCTTCGTTGTTTTGGGTAAAATTTACTACAATGTAGTTTAATTTATGCGGCATCTTCTGTCTAAGAAGCTTCATGGATTTCAGACAGGGACTGGGCTTATATTTAGTCATAGTTATTGCTTTTAAAAACAATCAATCTTCTTTTTAGGTCTCCTCCTATTTGATGTTAGATTCCATATTAGTAAACTCCACTAAACATCTTCAGGAAAGCAAGAGTAAATAAGGAAAAGCTCTTATAAGCCAGCGTATCTAAAACAAAATATATTGCAAACACATTCTGCTTTTTCTGGGAAAAAACCGCTCAAAGACTTAAATGAGACCGTCTCAAATATGCCTTCATATTAAAAATGATAGGTTTTTTTTTCAAGCAGACAGGAAGATTGTAAATGGTGCAAATATTCCGTTGAAAATCCGAGCCTTTATTTTCAAATCTCCATTTTATTTTTGGCACTTAAAATATTCATGTGGTGTTTTTAAAATGTTCCCTGAATCAGACAAGCATTTGAATCCAGTAGGCTTTTGTTTTTTATTTTCTCTTGGTGAATCATTGAACAATTTCTGCATTAGCTTCAATCTGGGCCCATTCACACAATGTGTCCATCTGAGACATCCTGCAAACAGTGGGCTGCTTTAAATAGGAGAGTATCACCAGGACCTGGGCTGTAAACAAAATGTTATTAAATGAATTATACATGTGAGAAACATCTGCAAAGAGGTGAGCTAAATTTCGTTACTGCTGCCATTTCTATACAGTCAGCAAGGGCTTTCCACAGCTAGCCAGACTTCTCAACAAGAGGGCTGCCATCTCCCACAAACATCATGATGAGCAGGCGGTGCAGGTAGGACCGCTTTCAGTTAGCAAAGGTAATCTGAAGTGTTTGGTACTTGCACCTGTTTTTGGGTTTTTTCCCCAGAAGCCTCCAATGGCTTCAGGGAGTTTTCCGTATGTCTGACGAGCAAGCTGCTCTCCACTTGCACCAAAACCCAGCCCTCGTGTTACTTGAGCTTCCTAATTGGCTCTCCTGAGCATTCAACATATATATCTGTCTATGCTTTGGGAATAATCCAGCGAAGTGGCAAATATAAGGTATTTTTACCCTCTGAAACGCTGTATCTAAACATACAAATCAGATACGTTTGCATTAATTCTCCAGCTTGCAGCAGTGAATGGGCTACACTAGCATCTAATATCTTCCGTTTGCTCTTTATTCCTTCTCTTTTTTTTTTTTTTTTCAAAAAGACATATTCTTACACTTTTACTGTCGTCTTTTTTAAAATATTTGAACTTTTCATGATTAAGGTCCTCAAAATGCTGATCTCTCCAGGAAAGGTTTATTTCATATCTTGCTGGGTCATTCCAAAACACTTAGATTTAGACTTATATTACTTTGTTTTGATTGTGTATCTCTACACAAATAGAAGATAACATCTTTAGTCACAATTCTGTGTTACGCTTGAACTCTAACCTGTGACATTCACCTAGCTCGATCTAACAAGCTTTGTGCTCCCTGTCCAGATGAAGAGTGATACTTCTTCATTAGCAAGATCAGTTTCACCTTTAAAAACCCTTTGCTTCCCGTTTGCATTAAGCCAGATTGAGATGTCTTGGGTCATGATGACATTTCGGGAGTATTCAGAAGCAAAAGAGGAAGTCATTACATCTGCAGTTCACCTGCAAAGAAGATGTCATTAAAAGAGGAAGCAAAATGAACCCCTGTCAACTTGTTAGGGCCCAAAAGGTAATTCTGCCATCATATATGGTGCAGAATATGATACAGAATCCTATTATTACTGACACCAGATAACTTGCTGGTGTAAAAGGTTCTCTTTTCCAGAAAAGTTCAGGTGATACTAAATTTATTAATGTGTCAGTTTGAGGAGACGTGATGTCATTTCTGTTGTCTGTAGGGATGAAAACTGGAGAGTCCTTGCTCCTGTCAACACACTATCATCTTAATTTCTTTTACTGTGCACCTCATTGCCATCTGTGGAGGGGAGAGCAAGGGATGAGGGTGAAGTGTCAGGGGAGATGCCTTTTTAAAAAGAGCTACTAATATTTGACATTTATCATTTTAACCTGCCTTTTTCCAAAATACACATTTATTCCACCAACATTTCTGGCGAATGCTTGGCCTGATCCTGCCAGGATCCTACTCATATAAGATGAAGATTTACCTGACCATGTAGATTTGCAGAATCAGGATTTTGTTCTTCTCTAATATTCCTCAATTCAGAAAATATACAGGCTATTTTATTTTCTACTTGGTATAAAATCTAGCAGCTGCGTTTCACTTTGTGTAATTGGAAAGATAGTAGAAATTTTCGGACTATAAATGGATGCGGAACAGTTATGCAGAAATACTGATAGAATCTTATCTCATGTTACTAATTTAGAGTGGGTAAAAGTCTGAGTCATGTACGTTATTGCAAATAATGTGGCTTTGGTTTTTTGAAACTAAAGCTGGTATCTTTTTGAAAGATCCTGGTTGTAGAAACAAGGTAAAACGTTTGTCGGTTTTTAACGAATAGGTGAATCACTTCTCAGTTGTATTGCACAAGAATACTTTCATCCCAAAGAATTTTTCTCTACCTTCTGTATCTGGACATACAGAACAGCTGAAGAAACTAATCTGAACGTTTTTAATGAAGATGATATTACTAAAAGGGAACATTTTCCAGGTGAAAAACATTTTATCTTGCCCACCGAATGCAATCTAGAGATTTTGTATGAACACTGTAGTAACAGGAAATATTTTCTTTCAGTTCCAAGGTGTCACATGCTGATTCTGTGCAACACATTTCAATATGGGTATTATAACAACTCATCTGATACGGATCTTAATGGATTTTTGAACTGCTAATATTTCAGATGTGAACTGCGTGTACTTCAATTGATGATCTGAGCATTCCACAAATACCAGAACTAGCATGTTTACTGCCCTGCAGTTGATTGCTATCTCCTAATGAAGAAAGCACCTGGAAAAATGATAAAGGAAAGTTACTAATTGGTTTAACTTAGGTCAGCCACTTCATATTTTATAAACGAGGAAACTTTTAAGGAACTGCTGCTAGAAGCCATCTGCTAACTAAATAAAAATGAATGATAATCAGCAGGTTCCACATGCCGTTTACAGAATGTATCACCAGAAAAAAATAATACAGCTGCTTCCTTCGAAGTAAGAGCAATGTAGGAACTCATATTCAAAGCCCCTAATAACTGGATAGGTAATATAAAGTGTTAGTCAGTTTGGTATACACAAAACTGTCAGCAGTTCTGGATCCCTCCGCTATATATCAGAGAGAGTACTTGTGGTCACTTTTAAGAGCTGCCGGTAGAATTTACAAGAGCAAACTAGGATTTATTATTCCTTCCAGGACATATGATGTTTCTGTTCCCAATTCTGCTTCCCTCCCCATCATCCTTTTTCCAGCTAAGACTGTCTCGGGCTGGGAAATGTCCAGGATGTGTGTATTTCTCTTGTATTGTGCATATTTTTGCAAGTCATTAAACCTTTGTTTCTTGTCTTTTCTAACCTTCTTAGTAACCTATCTAAACAACTCTCAAAGGAAAATGAGTCAATCAGGAAGGAGACAGCCATAGCGCCAAAGCACATAACCATAGAAATAGAAATAAAATTTAAAAGGGGAAAAGCTTCTGCTTCAGGAATGCAAGTACAACTTTGGGCCTTGCTCCTTTAAAGACATACACTAAGTTTTAATTTATTTCTACTGCCTATGCAATTCTGTTGAATCTGAAAGGCTACCTCTGCATAAAATTAAGCACATTGAAGAATGTGGGAATACTTCAAGCCACATTTTAATATGAAGAATGCTACATAAGCATAACAGTATGAGATGCTTCTTAGTTTGTAAGTGAAAATATCTATTTTCTCTCTATATATATTCTACAGAATATCTATAAGCTGTTTTGTACAAGTAAATGCCAGAAACCACATCTTTCTATAAGGATCCATACTGTTTACCATGTTGGCATCGCAGTCCTAAGAAAATTAAATTTCCTTCACCATAAAGACCTACTTTCTTCCCGTGTTTGCATTACTTTGCGCGGTTGTGTTGCATACAGCAGGCATAATTTACTCTGGACCATTTAGAACAACTCAGTTTAAGCAATGCTGGGAGTTTTGTCAGGGTGACAAAGGGGAATTACATTGCACCCATATATGGTAGACAATGCATGGACAACATGTAATATTCTCTGTGGGTAAAGTTCACTTCTGGGCAGAAAGCCAACAAAAGGCTCAGGCACCACTTAAGTCCCACTTAAACCCTATTTTCAAGGCTTAATAGTACATAGGCCGTGTTCTGGCCTCTTGCCCAGGAGTGAATTTTACCATGTTAGCCTCCCCTCTCTCTGCATGCAAAGGGGGCAAAAGGGCAAAGCTATTGTGCTGGGCAGTGAACTGATTTCTAGAAGACAACACTGGGCTCCTCTGCTCTAAAGAAGGGAAGAAATCCATAGAACAACACCTCTCCTGGTTTATGGCTAATCCACCTTCCCCGATGTAGCGAGAGGTTACATTGTGCCAATAGTTGTGTCCTACAGAGCCGGGAATCTGCCTAACGATTGACACATAGCTGGTATTGACATTTTCTCTCTGTGGCTGTCCTGCGCTGTTAAAGATCTTCAGCTGTCCTTTTCCAAGCCTGGATTAATTTTACCTCTGTGGTGACCATCAAGAAAATGAGAAAATTTTACCTTTGTCATTTCAAAGATTTCTGAGATCACTATGCTTGTCCAGCCTATAATCTAGAGGGGAAACAAGAATGCTTTCATTTAACTCCATGCCTGTAGACGTTGTTTCCATTTCAAGAGCTCTCCATAACAACTGCTCCAAACGACGATTCTACCGTCACTCAATAGGATGAGATGACCTATTGCAACAACATGCTATGTGAATCATTTTCTGTTTTCTGTGTTAATTCATGTTTAAATGTACAGTGTAACAAAACATATTAATTTATTCCTAGAAAATAATTATTCATGATTATCATTAGCTTACAGTGCTTTGTATTTCAACCTCACATACCATGAAGTTCTCTGCAAGACTCGGGGCTAAAGACACTATTTACTTGCAGGCAGTTATAAACAAAACCCCCAGAGTACAAGACTTCATGTTAAAGATGAATGTGGCCAGTCTGCCTCACAGCTTAGGCTTTGTGTATGTTATTTCTATTTTAATTAATGAAAGCTCAACATGCAGCAGTATTCCGAGATACGGCTTTCTGTGACTGGATACCAACCCATACTGATTAAGTCGACTGGAAATCTGATTTCCTGATCAGATTTTTTTAAAAGTGCATTTCCTTCCTAATTAGCAAGCAGAACATGGAACACAGTAAGTATATAGTTCCCTTTAATAATTATTTTTTTTCTTTAGTTTTGAAACAGAATAATGATTTACTTAGAATATCCTTCAGAGATCTTTTAAAAGACAGAAGCTTATGCCCATTAAAAACAGAACTTCTCTCTGAAATCTGACTTTGTGTCACCAAAATACTTGTGAGGTTCTAAAAATATTTTGACACATTTTACTTTTCTATCGTTATAAAAGGATTTTTTTTTTGGTACGTATTCTTATTGTGTCCCCATTTCCAGAATTGTTTTTAATTAAAAAAAGTCTGTTTTGTTAAAATGGGTGATTTCAACACACAAAATTTCCTATTGTGCTTGCTATCAAAACAAACAGGTGCACACAGCAGCATGCACGGTATGCAGTGCAATTGAGCAAACAGTTTATGTAAAGATTTAAGCTCATCTGAACAATGTGAGTTCAAGTGATATGAATTGAAGCCAAGTGTTCTGGATGAAGAGCTCAGATCTGAGGGGCTCTGGATGGAGCACAGAACCTGTTGATCTTTGTGAGGATTGTGGGCATTTTATACCTTACAAGAGATGACAGTCTCTGTCAGGATTGGTTTCTCAGTTTGAAATACCTATGAATTTTTATCCATAGGAGAGCTACTTTTCTGTTGAACCACCATGATCCCTCCTGCCCACATACGAAAAACTCTTTCTGTTCAGATGTTTGCACAGGATTCAGAAGACAGGAATACATGGAAACTAAAATCTTCCAAGAGTCAAAGAAAAGTTGCGTGGAAGTTAAATAAAGATATCTGTGGAGTTTCAGGAAGTCTCAAGTTCCTATGTGGTTGGCCTTTACGATGATATAATTAGGTTTTTTCTTCCTGAATAGCCAAGGTACCCAGTATGAAATTTTCAGGGAGAAAACACACTTTACAGCAATTGCGCGCCTTTCCTTCCTACAGTCTCGGAGTTGTAGGAAAAACAAGGGGATAGTGCTATAGTAAAATTCTCCTCACTAAAAGGCAAAGCAACCTGTCCTTTTCTGACAGAGTGTTGTGTGGCTGTCTATGAATATTTCATTAATGCTGGGCTGGGGCCACTGATTCAGTTCAGACTCCCAATTAGCACTCTGCACCTAACTGTCTGTTGTTATCTCTTTTTACTCTGCTATGATGTCTTCATTTATCTCAATTGGATGGTTCCTTTATGTCTCACCCTTCCTACCCCTCTGCTCCCTTTCAGGATACTCTGATGCCTGTAAGCTCCTGTGTCCTCATCCTGCAGTGGAAGGAGCTGCTTGCCAGGCATCCTGGGAGCTCTCTGGAGAAGGAGTTCATTGTCTTTGTCCCATTGTCCCATGCACATCCTAATCACAATAGCAGTAAACATTTTCCTAACCTGCCCTGCGATGTTGCTTCTTTTACAGGCCAGATACCCTGATTTCTCAAATGGCTGAGAAATCGCTCCATCAGCTATCCCTTTATAACTCCTCTATGTGAACAGTCACTACAAACTGTTCTGCCTCCAGTCTAGACTGTAACCTCTTCTAGATAAACTAGGACCTTTGTTCTGAAGAGTGCTATGCATGTCTATAGCACAATTTCTATTAATAATATAAACGCATTCTGGTCACATGCAGTCCAGAAGATCCCGGACACAGCAAAAAATTACTCTCCCAAGTATGGTAATACTAAGTAGCTTCACATATTTTTTATCTGAAATAATTTGAAACTCTGAACTAGGCTGAATGGTTTTGTTCTAATATATTAAAAACATTTGAACCCCTGCAACTCAGGTTTGATTCAGCAATTACAAACTCCTCCACCTTCAAGCGGAGCTGGAGAGTGGAAGGAAAGAAGTACTTTCCAGGGTGGAACTTCTAAGTAGACAGCATCATTTTTCCCTATTGACAGTTACAGTTTGGTGATCCCCTGCTTCTACACGTGAAAATACTTGACCGTCAAAACATAGTTATTGACTCAAAGAAGGAGAAAACATACCTGCTTCTGATGGGCAGGTGACTACTCATTATGTGTTAGCCACTAATTCTGGATGATCGTTATAAAATGTTGACTACACATACCTGGACGGGTAATCTGTTTGGGAACAGGAGATGGTTCAGTTTTGTTTCTACTTGCATTAATTTCTACTTCTATTACCTGAGAAAATCTTATATTGCAAATTGTATGTTTATATTTATTTAGAAACTATCACATGTACGTGCATGCATTGTGTGAAGGGTCTTTATCTACCATCTTGATATAGAATATAACAAATCTCTATAGAAGGGTGAAATGAAGAAGAGTTTTTTCCTTGGAGAGCTGTATTGAGAGTTGTAAGCTTTATTGGATAAATTTAATCTCATAGACATTTTGTGAATAATTCTCCATGGGCTGGTTCCTTCTGGGTCCTCGCTTTTATTTCCAGTAGTCAAAGTATTAATAGGGTTAAAGGTGCTGGCATGGTGAATTTATGGGCGACATCTCACAGTCCGTTAAACCAAGATCACTAATGGGTGACCTTCAGGTTCGACCGTTCCAGACTCGGGAAGATCAAGTCTCAGACCCCTCCTGCAAGTGCTCTGACCTCTCCATTCTTCCCCTCTATGGCCTAACCTTTAACTCACTGATCTTTGACCAAATTATTAAGCAAACACCTGCTTAGGTCTCTGACCAAAGACTGTAGACCGGGAGAGCTACCATAATTTCCTGTGAATTAGCTTTAATAATAACAATACCAGCCTAAGGAGAAAATCAGAGGGTAGGTTTACAGTAAATAATCATGCTGCTACAGAGCACATACAGAACGGACCCTTCAACAGCTCTTACCTACAGTAAATCAATGCTAATCTATTTGACTGTGATAATAACGCTCGTCAGCAGATACAGTTTCTTTATTTGACTTGACTAGGACAATGACTAGGTAAAATTTATTTCTTATTACTAAAGCAAGACAAAGACTAAAATTAATCCTTTGATGCCAGGGATTTCCCGTTGGTAATAATGCACAAACTGCATTAGTGTTCAACACAGTTGCTAAGAGTAACTGGAGCAGAAAAAAAGGCTGAAAAATATCTGATGATGTCAAATATTAAGCCTGCGTAATGTTGTCTGAATTACAAATTTCCCCAGATTTCCTTGGATTGCCTGCTCCTTTTTCAGCTCTTGTAGTGTGACTTTACAAATCTGCAAAACTTAAACCTGAGAAGTTCTAGTGTATGGATTCTTTCTAACCAAACTGACCGTGATTTTTGGTTTTTTTTTTGTTAGACTTTGATCACAAAAAGTAGTGGAATCTGAATTATTGAACAATAATAGCAGACCCATACCAGACTGGCATAATTTACTAAATAGAGCTGTTTCAGTTTAAGTGAACACATTGATGAACACATGCTCACTCATGGCTGACTTTATATGCATGCCGTAACCTTGTGTCCGTCCATGGAGACAATCTGCATGGCTGAGCCAGGCATTTGCAAATGTAAGTGTAATGGTCCTATGCAAAGTCCATCTTTTACCTCTCGTCTTTAAAGATAATTATGAGGACAGTTTATTGTTGTAGGGGATGGATTTAACCTTTAGTGCTGCTAATAGAAGAGGAAAACGAGATGAATTGGATGAGGTTTGGTTATAATATTAAGAACAATTGAAGTGAGGCTGCTAGGGGTTAGCAGATCGCTCTCTGACAAAAACCTTTGAAAGATGTACAACTCCAAATATGTGAATCAGCTATGTGTTACCCACTTTGAAAGTCAAGCAGTTTTAGTACCAATCTAAAGCCCACTAGAGTTAGAGGCTTTTTATTGAGTGCTGGTGTGTTGTATCAGGTCCGCCTTTACCCATGTATGCAAACTAACTACTGAAAAATTCTGCCCCTGTTAATTTTGAATACGCACTTACATGTTTTTTTAACCATATGAAGAAGAAATAAAAATATCGTTGGTCTAAACAATACTTCCAAAATTAAATAGTGACTGTGTTTATTTTCTGTTCACTTGAATGGCTCTTTTTCTACGTCACTCTGTGCTCTTTTGATCTGTTTTCCAGGATATTTGTTGTCTTTCCTGAAGATATATGGTTATATTTTCATTAGTAGAATAAAATCCAACTAACAATATTGTGAATGAAATTAAAGGCAACTTAATATAAACCCATCTGCTGCCTGTAAAACAGTATTAAATGTTTGTTTGATCAATACATACTGTTTCCTGTGTACAATGTTATTCAGATTGACTGTCCACATTTAAACTGATTTACAAAGATTATTATTATTATCCGTTCCCTGACTAGATTAGTTGTAAGATTAAACCTGGTGCAATTGGCTAGATAATGTCATGGATATTATATATATACTTGAAAACATATGTACTTTGCTTATATATATAGGTATTTACGTCCAGAGAGGCCTACAGAAGCTTTACAGGAGGCCCACGAAAATGGTAGTCGGATAACTAGGAGTCTGTTGCATAAAATCTGCACTGGCTGGTCCTATGTCCTTAAGCAAAATTGGTGGCTTCATTTTCTGGAGAAAAAGAAATGGAATTACTTATGGTGAGGTATTGGTTTGAGAGAGGAGGTAAGTTAAAAGATAACCAATATTCAGGAAAAAGTTATACAGCAAGGACTGTAAAGAGTAAATGGATTTTAAAATGGTGTTTATTTGAAAGCTTTCGCTTTACACAGCCACTAATTAGTGAAACACAAGGGCAGGTGATCACAGCACAACAGAGATGTTTGGCTAAGCACATTGCCTACCTCTTTTCCTACCCGTCGGTATACAAGGTCAAATTTTGCCCAAATTTACACAAATGCAAATCATTGCTGAACTCATTTGCTGCCCTCAGTCATAACAGGCAGTTCCACAGAAGATGAATTTTTCCATTTCATGAAAAAATACCCATAGTGGAGAGCTTGACTGAAAGCCCATTGGATCAGCGGAAGTTTTTGCTTTGGCGATGGTGAACTTTGAATCAAACCTTATATGGCTGTGAAATGTCCATAAGATACCTGACCACAGATCAACCTGTACTATGATGTGCCATATATTCGTATTTTATTAGTATAAAACTAGTTCAAAACTGTGCTGTACATTTAACAGCAAATGATGTTAGCAGTCCTTAAGGTGGGTCAGATTTGGATCGTAGGTATGTTGGAAGTTATACAAATATGAGAAAAATACTAGTCCATAAAGCTTTCAACTATTTTAATATTTTTTCCATAAATGATAGAAACCCCTCTTTGTTTAGAAATCAAAGGGAGAATTTATCAATATAAAAATTAGAGAATTCATGTTAATTTATGTGCTCATTACTCATTTTTAATGGAGATGTGGGCAAGTTTTACTGGCATGTACTTTCAGTGCTCTGTTGCGTATGTCCTCCTGATGCATAAAGTAGTTAAATATATAAAACCAGAAAATTTGATGTGTGTGTTGGGGGACAAGTTAAAGAAAGGTTTTCTTACAATAAGAAAGGAAAATAAAAATGGTTTGTCTTTTGTTCGTACCTGCTCCTAGTGGTTAAAGGTTGCATTCTTTTAACTATAAGATTGGAAAACATTTTAAATAAAACATTATAGAATGAGGAAATATAATGTGATTTTATGTGAAGAACAAACTATGCTTAGAAGAATAAACTGCGTTTATTGATAATTCAAGCAGAGAATTATTTTAAAATATCACTGCAGGTAATGTCAGAAGGGAAGTTGGTGCTCTGGCATATGTAAGACTGGGAAAAGATGGTATTCCTGGAAGAGGAATGCACATCAGTCAAAGGCATCAATAAATAAAGCTCTTTTTCATATGTAAATGGGAATTTCTAAAGTAAAGAAGGTATTGTTTTATAAATAGTGAGATAATATTCTTGAAAAAGGTTACCAGTGATTACATAAGTTATCTCTTCCATAAAGAAATTTAGAGCTCATAGTTGCTCTTTCATTAAAAAGGCTTTTCATCTAGTCTCATGCAGAAAGCCAAGCTCTGCATTTTAATTAGAGATAATAAATAATCATATCACTTAGGAAACTGAAACTATTAAAGTCTTTTTGTGACACTGTATAGCTATATATCTCTCTAAATATATAGGTATACACATTCAGCTTTTGATTCACAGATCACATTAAAGGAGGTAATACAATATAATACTTACATAAATATGAACAATATTCAGGGCCTTTTGACAAAGGACAGAACACCTTTATATGCTCGCAGCAGAATAAAGCATCTTAAAACCTGACCAGCCTGGCCAAAATATTAAGTGGTGCCGGTATAAATGCAAACAAAGACAATAACACACACACAGCCCCCCCCCCCCCCCCCCCCAAACAAAAAAAAAAAAAGAGAAAAAAAATTAAACTAAGGAAATATTGGGTGATTGGGTTTTAACGGGGAATATGTTCCCCTTGATGTTAGTGAACTTTAGACGAAGCCCTGCCAGAGCACGAGTACAGTGTTGGTTTTAACGCAGCTACATCGGCTCTAAAGGAACCATTGGAACCGTCTCATTCGAGCTTCTAAGCGCAAATTCCTCTTTTTTCGTTATCACACGTAGGGGCATCTTCTCTGCATGAAATTAGTGCACCAGAGTCAAGGGCAGAAAAAAAGCAGAGACAGACTTCCCCAACTTATACACCCCACAGGGACCAGCTGACGTTGAAAAAGCAGAGAAGTGAGCCATTAAAGTACGGTTTGGGATTGACACTGACCTAGGCCTGCCATCCGGCATTGTCCTGCCATCTGCACAGACATGAACTTTGCCTCTAAAATTTGGCTTCTCAATTAACATGTCCAGCTGGGGGGAGAATTCCGTCATTTGCCTAATATCATTATTGCCACTGCTCTGACATATTAATATTAAAAATATATGTGAACAGATCAAGGATTTGCCTAAGCACTTCTCTTTTTATTTCACATAATAGGCAGGAGGTGAAAGAAGACACAAAATAATTTGAAAAGCATAACCCTGATTAGGCAGTGATTGGTACACAGCTAGAGCTTACATTTAAAAACATTTTCATTATTAGCAGTGCCTGTCAAATACAATTCTTTTTCTTTTTTTTCCTGTTGTGCAAGTAGATGCAAGGTCATGTGATGTTGTGAGGTTTCAGTAAACAGAAAATGAGTTCTGTCTTCCCAAGGTATTTGCAGAATAGACATTTTAAGGCGGTATTTTTGCCAGCGAACATTCTTTTTAATTGGTGATTTTGTGAAAGCTAGATGCAGGCTTCAGTTGCATTCGTATGATATGATGAAATCAGTGACTTCTCCGGGAACTGGATTAGGCCTTAGGATAATGAATGAGCCCTTAGATACTGGGCGCTGGGGAGATTGGAGATAGGGTATGTTTGTAAACTTGGCACGATGCAGCTCCTCCAAAGTTCAAAGATGGTTTAAATGGATAACTAATAATAACATTATATTTATTTCCAGTCCCCACCAGAGAAAATCACACGTTTTCGATAGCCTCTCCAACATTATGCTGCATGCAACGTTGTGCTGCCTTCAAAAAATGCTTTTAACACAAAGAAGTCACCTTGAAAATATTCATATTCTGCCTGCCTCCGAGTCCTGGGTTGTTTTCAGCCTTGAGCCTATAAACGTATGTGTACTTGCTTACTTCTGATACCTCGGAGTAATCACACTGAACTCTCAACAACTTGTGAGTGAATCTAAATCTACCAATAACTGAACACGTCTCTCTAAAATCCATAAGCTCCTTTGAAAATTACTCCCTTAACATGTTTGTAAAATGTGGGAATTTTCAAAAACATCTCAGTTGCTCAGGCATACAAACACCCGTGGTTTTTAATAGGCCCCCATAATACCTAGCTCACACAGGCACTTCCGAAATAAATGCAAAGCATTCCTTTTCCTACAATACGGAGTTTTTCTCAGGTGTTTCCTCATGACTCCTAAAGTCAAGGGTAATTCCCTTCTCTGTAATAACGAGACCTTTTGGAGGTAGATGAAATGGTGCAAGTTTCCAGATACTAACATAAGTCTTTGTATTGGATTTAATTATTCCTGGTGTTGTCTTAAATCTGTATCAGTGCAAAACACAGATGAGAACTGAGACTTCTGTTAACAAAGGGTTCTGAGGATTAAATAGTTTCTTTAAATGTATCACATACTTATAAGAAAATAGGACCATGCTGTCCCTTGTTGAAATATGCTTGTCGCTGATTTAACCTCAAATGAAAGAAATTCTGTGTCCTTATGTTCTAGATGGAGCGGAGGACCTAACTTACGGCAGCTCCTCTGTCTGTTAACCCCGACACAATGGAATTGTTCCCAAAGTTTTCCCATGCAGTGAATTAGTGACACTGTAACTCCTTCTCAGAGCATTTTAAACCCTGTCTCATGCAAAAGATAAAGAGCAACAGAAAAAAAACCAAACAACAGAACAGCAGCAGGAATCAAATGCCTTTTAGATATTGGCTGTAGAGAGCAGAAATTCAGTATCGCCGTTTCTCCGAACTAACTGGAACCTCTAGGAAGTTGCGAGTGCCGCTGAGCGCGTAAGTCAGAGGCTGTGAGGAGATGAGAACAGCTGATAAATACGTGGCACGTTCCCAACGAGGCAGTTTGCATCTCTGGGGTGTTTGTGTGGCCTTTTGCAACTTGAAATGTTATCAGTGTCTCAAGCTGCTTTTAAATCTTGCCTTAAATATGTTGGATTTCTTGTTGGATCTCCTCTGTAAACTTGTCCCGTTTAAGAAGCTGGGTGGAGCAGTGGTAAAAGGACTGAATGATGTGCTGCTGTCAGGGAGGCATCTCTGGGAGGTAGATACTGATTTTTTCAGAGGTCTGTAGGCTGGGGATGTCCTCAGTCACTACCTTCATCCTCTCCATGATTTATTTTCCCTTCTCAGTGAGAACAAATTTACCAGAAATGCTTCAAGCTTGGTTTTACAGCAGTTGCAGCTCTTTTCTCCCTCCAGTGTTAGTTTTCTTTGGGAGGTAGATGATATCCCTCTGTTGTTGGGTTTATTTCCCCTTGTGAAAAATAAATCTGTTTTCAGAAATGCTTCAAATACTTTCCTGTGAGCAATTCTGTCTTCAGTCTTATGCCCCAAAGGCACGCTGAGCTGAGCTGATTTAAGGATTTTGAAGGAGGACACTGGAAATGTTGATACACGATATAACTCTAAGGCACCTTCTTAAGCATATGCTAAAAATGGATTATGGCTTTTATTCTTCACTCACACTTCATCTTTCCAAATGTCTGATTGCAATTTTCATCTGCTTATTTCAACATCGTGTAGTGGGCAAGAAGAATAACTGTACCTCCTGTTTCTGCTCCCAGCTTCTACTGCTTATAATATAGTTACGATCACACCGTTAAGGTCCCTACTTCAGAACTGTCCAGGAGCTGGTCTGGGTTTTGATACCCTGGTCTGGGTTTTGATACCCGTGCAGATGCCTGCAGCCTGGTCATCAGAGGATTTGAGCATCAATGAACGCAACTGAAGCTGAGTGAGCCCAGAACTTCTGAAAGTCCATCTCTAGAGTAAAAGTAAAGCCAAAATTACTGGAAATTTCTGGAAATGTAATTCGTACATTCCTGCTGTTGCCATTTGCCATGCCAAAGAAGGATCCCAAATAATTTATCAACACAGGTGAATTGGGCCTAAAAAATTATTAGGAAAGTATTTAGGGTGACTGATAGCAGGCTGACACTTTGTCTTACTACATTCTTGGACTCTAGACATTTTGGAATGCAAGTCACATCCTTAGTTTTGTATAAACTGTGGTTCATAGTCACCGAGGCAGTTCTTCAATACATCAGACAGTTGCATTTGGTCTGTTTGGGTACTTAAAGGTAAGGCCGGGATTATAGGCCTTGGCTGAGAATGCTGTAAACTCTGTTTTTGCAATCTCCCTCACACCAATGTTTTCTGTAGATATTTATGCTAAACCCTCTGGAATATTGTGGGATAAGTAACACAATGAGAGCAACACATTTGTAGAAATGAGACCTCTAGAATTAATAAAAGTTACAAATGTTAAAAGTTAAACTGAAAACATCCTGTGTGGACGCACCTGAAGTTGGTTCTTAGAGTTTCACCAAGGTGTTTTGCTATCCATGGCGTATCTGTTACCCCTCTGATGTGTCTAAAACCAGGGCTATTTTCTTGATTCAGAATCTTTTCTATTATCTGTTCTAGCTTAGCAACAATTAACATGTCTTCCCTCTTTCATAGTCAGTACTTATTCAAATAACACTTTTGACAGTTTCAAAGGCTATAACTTCATAATTTTTCTTCTTTAGCACATGAACTTCTCTGCCTTGTTTTTATTAAATGGAAATGCTACATAACTATTGCAAGCAGACTCAGACTGAAACTGGACCAGAAATATTAACTAGCTCAAATGAGAAATACAAACTGAAAAGCTGTCTGTCCATTTTGGAAACATGCAGATAATGTGTGTGTCACTTGAAATTCACATGCATTTGGGATCTGCAAAGAAAAGTAATATACAGCAATGATATCTTTGATCATCGAAAGAACTCAGAAACATAGGAACTGTGTCGAGTGTGGTTATCATCAACCCATTTTCTATTCCCAGTGCACAAATCATTTCATGCATTCTACAACCCAAGCCACGATGCTGGGCTTCAAAAGCAATTTCAGCAGCAAAATAAGGTGCTTTTCTTCAATTTTCAAGCCATTTGTACGAGGTTAGTGTTGTTTACCCACCTGGTACACTGATATTTACATACCCCTTTAAAGAAAATTGGTAGGTATGATTTATGGAGTACTGTAAGAGCACAATTTTCCATGTAGTGCACCTAATCTGAAAGGGCACTTGCAAAGGTCACTCTGGCCATACAAATACCAAGTCTTCTCTTTGGAATAAGTTAGGATATTCATTTTTCTTGGAAAATGTCAGCAGTACCCTACTCCAGGGGTTAGTTTATGCAGATAAATGCGTAAGCCTTTAATCTTAAGGCAAAAATACTCTACACAAATGTAAGAGAAGTCCATCTATCACTGTTAAGACCTGTAATTTGTTTTTATTTAAATCCCAAGCCAGGGCAGCCTGGGCAACAAAATTGTTAACATGGTAGCTCACATCTGAGCCAAGATTAAAGTATATAAACATACATCTGCTTTCAACCTGGGTGAACAATACCCCATGTCTTCTGAAAGCCATAATCTGGATTTCGAGCATCTTCAATGTCTGTTCTTGTTGTGCTACTGTGAAATCTCGCAGTGCCTGACCCTAGCATGTTAAATTGTCCAATAAGTGAGCTGTGTATTTCCAGCATTTTATTTCTCAATGAAGAACAGTGACAAATGTTTTTATAGTAAACACACTGTAACTAAAAAAAAGATTCATTTTCCAACTTTGGACAAAAAGGACATAAACCTAAGAGTTGCTTTAAATAATTCCAGTACTATTTTTCATATAAATTATTGATTTATCTTTTTATGTGGGGAATGCTTTATGGTACTTTTTTCCATTTATAATGGCCCGTCTTAATCATTACTGGAAGTTGTTATTGACAACAAGAAATGCTTCCATCTTGGTTGTTAATCATATCCATGTGGGAAGTTGTGTTTATAGATAGTTTTTCATGCCTTGTTTTAAATCATGTAGTGGAATATTTTATAATGAGGAGTCTCAGCTTTAGTCGAGTTCTCTCAATAGCCAGAAACAAAGAATGCGATCTTAATGAGGTCTAGGAGATTTTAAAATGGAAATCATGTTGAAGTGCTTTTGAAAAGTGATGTTTCAAATGCCTAAACTAGGGAAACTAATACCTATTTTTTTAGAAAATGCTGGTCAGTACTACAGAAATCTGTCAGAGTCTGCAGTATTTCATACTGCACAAGGATGATGGATACAGTTGGTGGATCCAAGTTGATTCCTATTGTCCTCCCACTTTTTATTTGCCTATCTGAACAAGGAAAGGGCGATGCATTATATAGTGCTTGTGTACCTTTACTTCACATGAGCCATCTTAAAAGAGATCTGGACATCGTGTAATTTATTACGATAGCAAAGATGTGTGGTTCAAACAAGGTGAATCAATGAATTAGGAAGCTCCTCAGGACTTGACACACACAACAGTTTGTTTCAGAAGAATAATTCTCTTTCATGTGTTGTAGAATGTGCAAAATAGGACTTTAAAATGATATTTTAGTGCATATTTTTGTTAGCTATCTTGGATTTTTCCTGTGTGCCTTTTACGAGTTGTTTCTAAAGGTAGAGCCGTTTTGTCTGGAAGGTAACCTGCAGGAAAACCTCAGAAAGCAATCTACCTGCAAGCCTAATTCTTTCAGGTCCTTAGTCACCTTGGATGATATCCTGGTCCCTTACAGTCAAGTCAGCATACACCTACACATGGACACTGCCATACTGACGCTGTTTAATGCTTCCCAGATAGGGATTGACCAGTTAATAGACTGAACCACAGTACGGGCCGTGATCTCTGTAAGAAAGACGCTTGTAATTGCAGAGAACAAGAGGTGAATTTTTCTTTCTAGATTTGTGGGCACTGTTGGGCTCATCTTTCCTTTGGTGCTTACTTTATCTGTACAGTGTTTCACTTAGAAGCAATGCACCCATGAAATGGAAATTAGCTGCAGTACCCAAAGCTCAATAGCTCTGTTAGCATATATTCACTAAGGTTAATTAATCTTGAAGTAGCTCAGCAGTTTCTCCAGGATACTGAACTGTATAGGTATATTGTAAGGAAAAAAGGTCCCTATATATTCACAAAAGGTTTACCCACAAGACAGAAACAATTTGGGGACTGAGGTGCAGGTAGTCTTGTTACCGTAACAGATAGTAATTAGGAATAAGTGTGAACCTGCATGAAAGCTGTGTGAAAAGGAGCCCACTCTGTACTGAAAGCCATGAGGGAACCAAAGCGCTGAAGTGGATGAAAATACTGGCTTAAAATAATTGTTTTGTTTGAAACTTTAAAAAAACCCACTAATGATCTTTTATAGGCCTTGAGAAAATTACATTCCACAGAGGGTTGGGTTTTTTTAGAATTATCTGTTGTATTCTTTGCCTCATTAGAACAATCTCTAATACAGGGAAATGAAGTCCTTCCACAGAAGAATGTAATACTGGCCAAAAAAAAAAAAAAAGTTTAATTTTCTTTTTACTAATACCTCTGAAAGTGATGTAAAAAGATGTTCCCGTTAGAGAATCTGAAATTTTCAGTATGGACCATGTTGAAATCTTCTGCAGCCTCTCCATATTGCCATTTAAAAAAGTAACACAAACTGGATGAGATTCCAAACAGGCGATTAGTTTGCCATTGAAGCATAACCAATGCCTCAGCTAAAACAAGCAAACAAGCAGTCGAACATGTTAACATAATTTTCTATCATTTCATTTTGATGTGGATTGGATGGAAAAAATCTGGGATGCAAGCCATGATGTAGATTTTCAAAATTGATTAGCATTTTTGGACAGTGGCAGCAATTTCTGTGGTGGTGTAATTTATTTTAAGCTAAAATTGATTAGTTTTTTTTTGAAAAATGTGCACCAAAATTGCTATGCAAATCAAGGTAAATGGAGCCATGAAATGATGGTAGGAACACAAACTGTAGTAAAATGCTAGCTCAATCTAGCGAAGGCCAGTCAATATTGCAGTATATGTAAGATGGCCGACACTAGTTTTGCTCGATTTTAGATTAGCGATTTATAATTGTCAAACACTTCTTACAATGTGTAAAACAAATAGCCTGTTTGTGGAAGAAAGGTTGTTTTCTTCATTGTCATAACATTAATCATGGATAAATTAACTTTAATTCTAATGCGGATGTAACATATCATTCCATAGAAATTCCATTGTAGCTTAATGTTAATGTCCACTTACTTTAATGTTTCGGTGACTTTAAGAATTCTCATTGCAAATGTTCACTCAATCCCAACTGACTGCTGGTATAAATGGATTGTATTTTTACAGCTCTTTGACTTCCTCTCTATTTCCAATACACAAAAACAATCCATACAGAAACTATGTTCTTTTGGTGTTATCAAACACAAACAGAAAGTTAAGGAGTGAGTCATACCAGGGCAATTCTCAAAAGAATGAGATCCTTCAAAGGTCAGCTTTTCTTGCTCGTCAATTGTTGACATTTAAGCATTTATTTCAGACGTCGCTGATAATGTTTTCTGAGATAGTGGGGAAGAATCGCTGTGGTGGTATGCAATTATGAGCATAATGAAATGCAAAAATGCAAATAAGATGATACGTGCCAGTCCTTTGGAGTGCCTTTTGTCAGAATTGCAGGCACCATGAGACTTTGATAGATACCATGTCAGTACTCATTGCTAGAGCTGTGATATCTTTTAAAGAAGCATCTCTAACATGTTATCGCTGGATGCTAATTAGAAGTAACCTTTGAAGATGAAAAATCCAGAGGTCACATTCTGTAAACTCTAAAAACAGCATCGAACTAATTGTGTCAATATCATTTTGCTGCACAAGCCAGCATTACCCTTTTTTATGCTGCATTTGTACATCGACACCGTAATATCTAGTTCAGTGATACTTAGCATCCCTTCTGCCCCACGGGTTTTTTTCATGCAGTGGTATCCTGCTCATTAAAGGCTCTGCGTTTTTGGGTAAACCATGAAGATGTATTCTTGCACACTTCTTAAAAAATTTAGATGCTATCCAAGGTCATCATAACTCAGGATAGTATTAGATCGGAGAAAGAACATTTGGACAGAGTGGGTAGGACAAGCTACAAATATACCGAGGCAGTTGCTCAGAAGAGGAGTAACTGTGTAGTGGAGTGAGGAAGCAATGGGGTAAAACGCTTTGGTAGTGTTAAGATGGGATGTGAACTACTTTAAAATTGTTTTTTATGATAGAATTGCCTGCAGTAACTGGGACATGACTTTGGCGAACTAGAAGATCCTAGGTTCCTAAAAAGTGCTATATTTTCACAGTCATGTACCATACTGCTACACAGTTAAAATGGAAAGAAAACAAATATAGTTAAAACATTAGACTAGAATGATATTGGCCCTGGAGTGTGCTGGTCTGGTAATGCTGATCTTTCAAAGAAGATACTTTAAATTCAGCACTGGAATCATTCCGTTAACTTTGGCATCCAAAATTGCACTTACTGGAATGGCTCCCTACAAAAGGAGGCACTTAAGAAGTTTTGGGGCCAGTATTTCAGCCCATCAGAGAATCAGGCTCAAAAGCCTTTGTGGTTATTCCACTTTACAACATTGGGTACAGATAATCTTTTGTTTCTTTGGTAGTTTAAGTGAGCATGGCCTAGAAATGATAATTAAAATGTTGTATCCACAAGTTCTACCTGTCAGAGAAGCAGGACTCAGGCATGCAAAATGTTCAGATTTTGTCTGACTTCAGCCAGCTTGATTCACTGCTACGAATTCAAAACACATTCAAATGTCAGACCCAGAGCAGGACTGCAGGTAAATGTGAAATAAAAAGAGAAAACAGAAGGACAAAATACTTTAAAACAGTGGATTGGCTTAATGAGTCCTTATACCAGTTAGCTCTTGTATTCCTGAAGAACCAGGGATGAATCAGTTCCTGAAATGATTTCTTCAAAAATTGTTTCTGCTGCCAAGTGTTCCTGTGAAACTAAGAAAATTCCAAAGGCAAAGTTGTTCAACAGCTACTGAAAAAGGGGGCATGTTTTGCTTAATTGCAGGGAATAGCTACAGCTGTCAATACTTTATTCTCTTTTGCAGCATCTAATGTATTCAGATTCTAAGTTTTTGACATGGAAACCTTAAAAGAATTAGAATAATTTCTCTGTTTGTGGGTTGTTTTGCATACAATATATATCAGCTTTGATGTTATTTCACCAGGGAGCTAGTTGTCAATCCCCGTGTATAGTTTTTTCCAAAACTTTTAATGTGGTTTTCTTTTATGATGCTTTCTCAGATACAAAGCTACTGTACTTTGGCTACCAACTTAATCAGTCCTCATTATAATTATACTCAGCATATTATCCACCTTGTATTGCACTCAAAATTACTTGCCCCTGGGGAATGACGCTAACAAGAATACGAAACAGATCTCAGGCAAAACTTCCATCTCTCACATTTCTTGCAGATTTAATTTTTAGAGGGATATCTTTGTCACTTTTGAAATAGAAGACGCTGCATTCTGAAAACTCCATTCCTGCTCTTTCGTATTTGTCTGTGATAGGTTCTAGCCATCAGCTAAGGCTCCCGTGTGCCATGATAATGAAAGTGATAATTTTTAGTGTTACTGGAAGATTGTTTTGCCTCTGTCAGTAAGCTTGGATGTAATATAAAATCTCTATTACACCAGGACTCACTAGATGGATTAAAGCGATGAGCGTACAGCTGCTACTTCAGTCCTACTTCCTGCAGCAGGTTGGTAAATTTAGCTTATAGGACTGGTAAACTGGAAAGATACGTGGTGAAATCCTTACAGAATTCAATGGCAAAAATCCATTCACTACCCATGTTTGCAAAGCTTATTTACAGTTGCTTAAGTGAAAGTTATGGAATTTGCCTGTTTTTACTGCCATACCTTCCGGATTCCGTTTCCCTATCAAATTATGACCCCGGCGTGGTAACCCATGTAATTCGGATTTGTCCTGTGTGAGGATCACTGCTCTGTGTTATGGTTCAGAGAAGGATACTATGAACCAGGGTGTCCTTGGGTTGGAACCGTGTCTCATCACTGTTTATTCCTAAATATGCCAGTTCAGTTCTGCTACTGGCTATAGAGACACAAAGTCCAGCCTGTGCCTCGTTCTGCCAGGTTTGTTTCTCATCCAGAAAAACATGAGCATCTGCCAGGACTGGGTTCAACAAGGAGTGATTCAGTTTTGGAACTTACTGCATTTATTTGTGGCTTAATGACATTGCAGCAAGTAGAATTAATGTTTAAGCTTAGTTCGAGACCTAAGAACTAGATGAATATTTCTGAATATTTCTCTTACCAAAACACAAAAACCCCATGAGGGTCCATTGCCGGTCTCCTTTGGCCTAGTAGTCTGTCTGTACAGATTTCCTCACAGCTATAAGAAGGCTGCTAGTGATTGTTTTCCAGTGAAACACGTTCCAGCCCAATTTCAGATCTAATCCCCAGCTGATTTGACATTTTTAGGTGCCATATAGTATGAAGGAAAAGTCTGCACAAACTGCAAAGTCTTCTCCAGAAAGGGTGGGAACAGTATGATTCGTTTCTGTGATTACCACGGAGGCTTACAGGTGTTTTTCTCATGCTGCTGCTGCTAGGATATGACAGGCATGAAATCTAGAGACAATGCAGGTAGCCTACTCTTATGAAGTGGTTCGTTTCCTGTACCGTGTTCCTTCCAGGTGTCATAGCAACACAAGGGAAATGCCATTAGGAAGCCATATTTTGACCCAGCGCATCCTTTCTCAATAAGAGTATAGGGAGTTATCTCAGCCTGGGCTTCTTAAAAGTTAGGTTCTTGGTCCATATAGGGGAGCAAAACATCTACCTGCATCCACCAATATACAGTAACCCATTGCTTGTGGAAGGAAGTGAATATAATTAATTTGATGTATTTGTATCAGATGGGTGCTGTTTTAATGTCCCCCTCCTTCACTCCGAAATTTGTTTCTGAGAACGTGGCTACTGTGGCATTCACTTGTGCTACACTGACACCCTGGAATTCAGTGCTCTAAATAGAAAGACAGATATCTCAAGCTTACCGTCTGAGTCAGGTCAAGAGAAACATGGCTTAGCTTCCTCCCTGTTCAAAGCAGCGTAATTTTAAAAGATGTACTTATTATCCCCATCACCTGAAAAAGTTCCAATTTGCTTTTTAATTGAAAGAGAGCCTAGCATCCCATGTACTCATATAAATACTTAAAATCTTTTAAAATAATGTTATTTAATGTAGCTAAAGTAACCCATGCAAAAGAAGGGCCACCTGACAGACTATGTTTCCCAGGATCCCACACAGGTGGAAGCAGAGGGCACGACCTACTCCCAGGTATAAATACTCACACGAGGGTGCCTAAAGGGCATGTTGGAGTGTGTTTGGGGTGGTGGATTGCTGAGGTGGTTTTGGTGCATAGGCACCTGTGTAGCTCCAGCGCCTCTCTGTGAAGGTAACTTTCTGGCAATTATTACCTGTGTTTTTCCCAATGTCTAATTGCTTCCTTCGGTATCTACTTTTCTTTTAATCAACACTTTTGCTATTGTAACAGCCATAAACCCAGAAGCTTTTAAAGCTATCTCTTTCCTTTGTGCTTGCCGCTCCATGGCTTTATGTATGTTCTGGGCTGTAGTAATACAAAAGAAACGTCCTGCCGGCTCTCCTAGTGTTGATGCTGGTTGTAAGGAGTTATGTGCACCTGTGTGTGCATGTCCTGGCAGTGACCTGTGTTTCTGGTGCCAGGCATTTCTACCCCTTGGTCTAGGCAGTTAGTGAATGCTGTAATTACAGTAAGCTGTTGCATCCCAATAAATATTGGGTTGTGAGCTAATTAGTCTCAGATGCCTTATGGAGGGAGAGACCCTTCTGTGCGCTGTGAACAGTGATACCCAGGGGTGGTGAAGGCTCCAGGGGTGCAAGAGGAGAGTGCTAAGCATCAGCTCTTTGAAAAGTTTGCTTCCTTACTGTTTCCCCTGCCTTATTGTTGGGAGGAAATGAGAACAAATCCTGGTCCATCCAGCTCAGATGTGGCCTGTCTGACCCAACTAATGCTGCTGGCACTGCATGAATTTCTACCTCTGGACTCTCCAGTGTAAGCAGCCAATTTATGGTTCCTTCTTCCACTGATGGGGGAAGCAGCTCTTTGTGCCCTTTATGCCCCACTCATAAAAGTCTGGACTTAATTTGGCCCATGTGAATTAGGCCTGTAAAAACAAAAGGCAGGTGATGTTTGCAACACCAGGCTGACTGAATAAATCAGGTCTATTCTTTTTTCTTTTTTTTTTTTTTTTAATATGTTAATGCCATACAGCGAGCCTAAAATAAAATCCTCATTAATGAAGGAAAAATAAAGCGCCTCATGAACTGTATGCCACAGCCATACATGTGACACTCCTCCACTTTATTAGCCTGCTGCCGTACCTCGCCAGTGATCTCAGCCTGCTGCGCTGGGCTGCCCATTTGTTCCCTGGGATGGGAGGGTAATTAGTTCTCCATGCTGGCTGTATCCTGGGCCTCTCCTGAGCAGAAGCTGACAGCCATGTGTAGCACTGTGATGTGGAATACTGGTCATTAGGGACGGAGCTGAGATTACCTATGTTATTTCCTTTCTGACCAAAGGTCAGGACTGAAGCACAGTCCCTGAGGTGAAGGGCTTTTCTTTGTACCTAGCACTACCATGCTAACTAGCTCCCTCAGAGGTGGCACCTTCGGGAGACAGCAAATCTAAAATAAACATCATAACTAACATGAGTAAAGTGAATGAAATGGCCCTCTCCGTATAGAAACACATTTTGTCATTTATGGTCAGTGTTACCAGGGAGGCTTCAGTATGTGTTTTGACATTTCTTGCATTAGTTGCAGTCTCAAGACCATATTCCTCGTGTTAGTTTCATGGTGTAATTCCAAAGGGGGGGGGGGGGGGAAACCTAAATATGTGCAAAAGTCAAGGACTGCTTAATTTCTAGTGTAGAAAGACTGTAGCTGGGACTGGTATTTCCCCACTGCACGAAATCCCAGAGTGTTACTGAGTTAGGATTCTATGAGTAGGAAAAAGGTGCTGCGGAGTAAGATTCCTGTGATAGCGTCGCTGTGCCATGGCTACACTCACTGGCAGCTGAGGTCACTGACTCCCTCCTGTAGAGGCCTTCCTATGCTATGCAGGCGTGGTAAGGGAGGCTGCATAAGGAGGGGGGCAACCGATGGAGCGAGGAGGTGGCATCAAGGACCTGACAGGGAGAGGAAGGAAAAGAAAAAGGACATTAAGTCAGGTTTTTGGAAACAGTGGCCCAGAGTAGCACTGCGCCTGGACTGAAGGGAGATGGCTCCTCCAAAATAGGTCCCAGTTGGCTCCCCTTAGAACTTATGGGACTTAAGGAAGTCCTAACTATACCATTATAAATGATATACATTATCTGTTGGATCTTCCTAATAATCTGACTCTAAATTTAATATTTCAGAATTAAAGAATAACATGTAAAGGAATAAGCTTTCTCCCTTTTTTTTTTTTACTCATTGTTCCATTAATGAATCTACACAAGTGTTATGTTCTGAGGGTGGCAGAAACACATGCATAAATAAACGTAAACATATAAATTATAAGATCACCTCTTAAAACTCCTAGAGCTATAACTAAAACATGTTTGTTTTACTGAAATTTACATTCAGCAAGTCTTTATATAATGCAAGGTTTTTATCTCTATCTATATAATTTATGTAGTACAGTGTACTTGATTAGCCAATGTTAGTTTAAATTCTTCATGGTATTCACTGATTTCATAGCAGCGACTGTTTTGTCACAATTCAGTATCTTATTTTACAGCTGGCTTCTACCACTGCTGGTAGGTAACTGTGATATATAACTTGCAAGCAGTCCTGCTGTTTGTTACTGGCAATTAATTTCTCTGGTGCCTTTCTTCCATTCAGGCCAGGCCTTTATGTTCTAAATCCAGCTATTCTAACACTCCCCACTTCTGCTGTGTAGAAAAGACTCAGACTGACAGATTATCGCAGGGCAGTTAAGCATGTAATTGCTCAAATGAGTTAAAATCCCTTCAAATATCTGTCTTTGTACCTCATCACACCACTTCATGGACTCAAATATTTGACAATTGATGAAGATAAACTAAAAGGATCTTCATTAGCTACCAACCACCGTGACAAGCTTCTTTCAGCTAAAGGCTGGTGAAGTTTGGGACTTATTATCTACTTAAAAACTGCAGGAAAGCAGAAAAATACTTCAGTGTACTTTAGACTAGAGAAAACTAGAAGCTTACATGGTAGCTGGGGTCAAACAAAACCGTGGTTTGCTAATCTAGAGCTGTACTTGTTACAAATGTGCAGTGAAATACCCATGGAACCTTACAGGATAAAAACATAAAAGAAATATTTCAAGCTTCTGATAGCAGCAACCATCACAACCTCCCAGCTAACGGTAAATATAGTGAACTTATTCATTACAATGTAAGTGTGCACCAGAAATCCATTTGTCAAATGATGCCCCTTTTTTATTGCAGCGCAGTTTCATTGGAGGGAATAAAAACTTTGACTTTTAGTACAGCCACCTGGATTTCAGGTGCTGTTTTTGAGAATGCTGAACATTGTTGCACCTAACAAAACTCAGGGCAGTGGGCTGGATGGACTGTGCTCACATATAACATATGTGACGATGCCTGAAGTCCTCTTACATTTTGAACACCTGAGTTTTATGATGACTAGGAATTTTAGAATCAGCTGATTGTCATGTTGAAGAGGTCAGTTGGAGTACCAGAATTATTGGGTGAAATCATAGCTATGTGGACGAAGAGAGGGCTAGCATGTCACTTGTATCAGGGGAAAATGTTGCATGAATGTGTTTGCATGTGTGCATATATGCATCTATGTGGTGTACAAATGCTTTATTTTGACTGTTTCTGCATAGCAAAGAGCAGGTTTTCTAAGGGTAAAAAATATTTATGCCCCTGTAGAAGGGTGGATACTTAATCTAACATATGGTGAAGTGGCATGAACAGACAATACTGTATTTAGTGTAAAGTCGGTCGAAATGAAGCTGCGCTTCAGGGTTTTGTGAACACATTCTAATGGGCAGATGGGATTTGTACTAATTCAGTACTTTGCATTGCAGAAGTGGCAATGTTTGGAACTAACTCTGCAATGTTCTGCCACAGCTGCATAGAGGCGCACAGCAGTTTAGTGTAAGAGAATAATTGTCTGTGTGTGGTAGGTGTTTGAAGAAGTTGTGCATTGTATAGAATTAGACCCATACAGCAAAGCACAAAGCCATGGGATCTTGGTGTAAATCAGAAACAGTAAGGATGTTTTACTGAGGCTCTTAGAAAAACGCATTACGTTCTTATGTATCCTATGTGCTATGAGCTTTTAAGCAATAAAAAGTATTTTCTGGTACAGTTATGGGTTTTTGTCCTCAGAATACTATTCCAACACATGTAAATCTAAATTGTGCAGTCTCGTAGACTATGCACAGGCTGCAAATAATAGTGGCATCTATTCATAGTCTAAACCAGGTGGAAGAATCTTTATACAACGTGTTTGTTCTTATTTTTCTTGAAAATAAGAAGTTTGGGGTGGGCTGCTGACTTTCCATGGTGTCATTCCTCAGGGGTGTCCCTGCACAGGTTGCTCATAGACTGCAGTCCCTCAGGGGCGTGTGCTACAGCGTGGACTCCTCCATGGGCAGTCATTCGCTCGGAGGTCGCCCCTCAGGAATGGCATACCGCTATCTGTGTCCCCGGCCATGTCCCCTTCCCCGACTCTCCTTGTTTCCTTCGGAACACGCCTCCCCTCAGCCTTTTCCTGAGGTGCGTCCCTTCGCCCTTCCCGCCGGCACCGCCCGCTCCCCTGATTGGCCGCTGCGTCGCGTCGCTCCGCCCCCTGTCGGAACCGGCGGGAATGGGCGCCGGCCAGCGCGTGGTATCCTCCGCGCGCCCCCCGTGCCCCCCCCCGTGCCGCCGCCCCCCCCCCCCCCTTGCCGCCCCCCTCAGCCGACCCCTGCGGCTTAAACCCAACAGAGCCGCTGCGCGCTGCGGGGCCAGGATGTGCCCCGCTGTAGCCTGTGATGGTGGGGATGTGGTACCAAAAACGCCGTGGGGGGGGAGGGAACCCACCCACCCCCCCCCCCAAATCTCTATTACAGTCGCATTTGTCTAGGTACGGACTTTTTTCTGGTTCAGCCCCTTCCATCATGTTTGTTTGGAATACAGTATGTTATATAATATATAATGTTATAATGTGTGGAAGGTTCTTCTACTGTATAATTAAAATGGTTTTTGTGATAGGAGTTGGGACAGGACACCCTCGACGGACCTCTGCTCTTCAAATGGGGTTCCTCTGACAGACCCTCTGCTCGTACTAACTCGTGGCCAAAGAAACGGAACCCCTTCTCTGTGGTCGAACAACGGGCTTGTTGCATTTGTATCTACCATCTGAAATTAACATACAGTACTTCACATTTCAAATGTGTTTCAGAAAGTACGATGCCTAGAAAGTTTTTTTTTTTTGTCCTTTCAGGTGTTGGACAATCTTTCATGTTCTTATTCACCACATGTTTTTAAAATGAAATAAACCAACCCAAAAAAACATAAATCTCTCATATTTTCTTAGATCCTGCCACACAATAGTGATCCGAAGGACCATCGTAAAACCATCACAGAATCGACTCATTTAATTTCCTTGCATCAAGATGAAGCTTGAAGTGTTCTGCAAAGAATTGCATTTGATTCCCTCTGCTCATAGTAAGTTGAACTTTAAGGTTTCTATTGAAGTTAATCACACTTTCTCTCATGAGTAAAAATGTTTTTAACATGAAACAACACTCCACTGAGGTTTGCCAAACTATATTTTAATTGTAATTGATTTATACCAAAAGATAAAATGAGTTAATTAGGGCATGCTATCAGAATTAGTGACAAGGGAAATACTCTATACAGCTGGCAGGTAGAGGGTAGGAGATGAGAGATTTTTAAAGGGAAGAGGACACTGGCATCTTTAACCTACTAGTACTGACTTGAGTAATGAAAATATTCTACTTCTGGCTCTTGCATGGATTGCGCGTGTAGATTTTCTCTAGTATGGCGGTTGAATGCAGTCTAAAGAGGTCTAATTGGATCTGTCTTACTGGTACTCCTTCATATAACATGGGCAGTATTTTTTTGTTCCATCAACAACATAAACAATGCTTCATTGGTCTCAGAGCTTCTGGGTGGTGTAAACCTGCGTTCTGGTTCTGTAAGGCTGCCAAGCTGAGCAGGTACTAAGCAATATGAGTAGAGTTTAGGAAAAAAAGTCTTTTAGTTATTGGTCATATCCCCGGTAATGTTGACAAGTTCCACTTCAAGCTGTTGTAAGCAGGTGTCACTTTATGCTGCTTGGCAGTGGTGTGCAGTGTGTCATCATTATGGCTGTAATTTGGTCATGGAAAGCTTAGCAAAAATCCAGTTATCATGGTGGAGGCATTACAAGGGGCTATCTCATTGTCATCAAAAATGTGTCTTGTGCAGGCTTGTCATTGTGGAGCCATAAGTCATGGAATGTGCTAAAAACTAGATGTGCGTGTGTGTGGCTGATATATGCTCTTCAGGGGGATGTGCCGTGTGGGTAGGGCTGTGTCAGCAATCTAAGGTAAACCCTTTTTCCAATCTGAGCATAACAATAATTGCTGTTGTGTGAAGTGACATAAAAGTATGTTGTACAAAATGATGCTTGCTTTTATCTGAAAAAAAAATTTTGTTCCAGTTTTATGTGGAATTATTTTCAAGGTGCGTTGAGGTTTAACAATTGCAGTTGTTCTCCTCGTGTCAGAACATTCGAAACACAAGAAGTTGTATGATATTTAAGCCAAATTTAATTCTACTGCTTGATGGTTTGAGCCTGGAAAGACTGCAATTTAGAATGTCAGTGCCTATGTGATACTGCTTCTTCTGCGAGATATCTCCCAGAGGTGCTACACTTCTGAGATGTGTGTATGCAGACCGCATGTAGCAGGCACAGAGGAAGCACTATGTCCCTCGCAGAACTCTTGCAGATAATGTATACATTTTTTCCCAGATACAGTTGCATATTCTGGTTTAATATTGCAGGGCTGAAATTTGATGTAAGAGTGCTAGGAAAGTTATATGCATCACTTCAGGGATGATGAGATGGTCTCATTTACTCTCCTTATGGGACTCTGTCAGAAGTGCTTCCACGCCAACATGATAGGTTTGTCATTTTATCCTTACATGATTCAGGTAATTCAGGTCCTGCTGTTGTAATATCTGAGATAAAGTAATTATTTTTGAAAGTCGGTGTCAGTGTAGACTTTAAAATGTTATGGAACTATTTCCATAGGTGAAGAAATTACCATTCTTAGGAAAGGCTTAAAATCTACACGTTTTAATTTTGTAAATTTATCTGGGCCATCT
This sequence comes from Phalacrocorax carbo, assembly GCF_963921805.1. Taxonomy (NCBI): domain Eukaryota; kingdom Metazoa; phylum Chordata; class Aves; order Suliformes; family Phalacrocoracidae; genus Phalacrocorax; species Phalacrocorax carbo. The sequence continues at coordinate 5,822,601 of NC_087519.1, read as the reverse complement.
GCATGTTGCTGGTTTTAGTTGACTTGAGATCCTGTAGCACTAGGAGAACTAGTTAATTTGGTAAATTCTTAGGAGAAATCTCTTCTTAAAATTACAGACTCTGTCTAAACACAGAAAGTTGAATTAGAAAATACACAGGACAACAAAAAACAGAGAAGGGATTTTGGCAGAATTTAGTGCAGCCCTCTGCTTTTCACCTTTGTCCTCCTTATCTTTCTGTGGTGTCCTTTCCCCTGTTCCTGTTCTCCTGCATGACAGGTGAGGTCGGATGTGAGACAGTCAATAAAGTTTCTCATGTATATTTCAAAGAACAGCAGTCAATTAACCTTGAGAGAGTTGGACATTCTCTTGTCTATAGTAATAGGCCAACACGCTAAATGCAGTCAGGCTGTGGGTGTGTATGGAAAGAGATTGAATCACTCACATGTGAATAAGTCATACGGAGGTCCTCCTCCCACTTTAAAAAAATGTTTAAAAATTTAGTATCATTACCAAGAAATGCTCTGATTTGTAGCAGAATTTCTCCCAGTGTGGCAGGGCATTATTATTGCTGTTGCAATAGCATCATCTTACACTCATCTTTTATGAGCATGAAGACAGACAGGGTCATTGATCTGAGTGTGTCTAAACTAAATTTGGTTGAAGATGCAACAAGACAAATTGTCAGTGGGATGAGGAAGTAGGCTGGATAATTATCCAAAACAAAGCTCGTTAATATTTCTAGTGATATGGCAAATTTTGAGTTCTCAGACTTTTTGCAAGAGCAGACCAATTAGCTTCCCAGTTTTAAATTTGTTAAAGCCAGTGATACCTCAAAGGCGGGGAATAGCTTTGGGAGAAGTGTCACTAACTCTAAACTTCCCCACTGCAATTTGGAAACCTGGAAATCTTAGTCTATTTAAATGTGCCATAGTTGAGTCAGAATTGCACCTATTTGGTTTTTTCTTTGTTACAATTTTTGCATTCATATTTTAATAAGACTAAAGGTATAAAAGCAACAAATTATGCCTTTAAAGGGAAAAGGTTGCTATTATTATAACATAACTTGTCCTTAGATCAAAGACACAGAGAACATTAGAGTAGCGTATGTTGGTTTTCAGGAAGTACTCTTCTCAGGTGAGGACACACACACATGTGTGTATGTAGGTGTGTGAAAGGCATTTTATATGCAGAAAGGATCACACAACAGTAGCAGAATGGAAACAGATATGAAAAAGCAATTAGGAAGAAACCCCTGTAGACGTTGATATCCTTGCAAGGACTCATCTTCACCTTATATAAGAAGAAGCACAGAGAAGAGCTCTATCAAATGCACTAGAGCAGTAAATACTGTTTTCGATTAAAGACTGATCTAAAGGATATTATTTTACTGTCCAAGACCTCTCCAGATTTTTTTTTTTTAAACAAACATGTTTTAATTACAGAATTTCATTTGCTGGCTCTGAAAGTTTGTCCTTTTAATGAAGAAGATATTTTAAAATTACTCACTATAGTTACTGGCAGAAGGGCTCATCCTGAATTTCATTAATCACACAAAAATCTTTGAAGTGTTCTTTTTCAGTGGTAACGTTTTCAGGTCCAGAGTTGGTATGAAAAAGAGTGTGCGTCAAAGTCTCATACTGGGCAAATAGATACACATCTGTTGATTTAAAGGAAGTTATGTTACTTTATTTCAAGTGGGACTCTGAACAACTATTTTAATGTCTAAAGATGATGTATAAGATTGTTAGATACTTTAAAAGCATATAAACATGTACTTTTCAGCATCTGAATTTTGGTTCAAATAATATGTTAACAAAATATTGAATAAGCTTCTGCTGTTCTTGGAACTGCTTGCCTCATAGTGTATCTATATTGCTGCAGTACTAATTATACTGTATTTTTTAGAGTTGATTAAACAGTTATCCAATAATGAGAATCAACTGTAAACTACTGCAGGAGAAAACCAGGTAATTAGAACCCTGTTCTCACCTCAGTTCAACAACATGAGCAAACACCCCTTTTCTACAGGTCACTTTGGGATAGCACTAAACAACACACTCTTATTTCTGTATGCAGTTTACATGATGTTGGCGCTGAAATGCTGGATTTGCTGTACAAAGCAGCAGTTGGTTTTAATTTTTAGGAGGCACTTGCACAGATGTAGGATGGGAACAAAGAACTAAATATGTTTTAGAAAGTTGTTTTGCAGCTTCTTGTTGGTCCAAATCATAGATTCACATGATTGGTATTTACATAGCAGGCAATCCTTATACACACTGACTTTGTCAATGATAAAGCGTAATCAATAATCGCTGAATTCAACAGTAATAGATAGCCTCTTGAGTTCCCGTAGTGGCAGAAGTTAATACTGACTCCCTACGAGAAGCTTTTCTGTCTTCCCTGTTCTTTCTGGGGAAGAGAAGTTAGTGAGCCAGACAAGAATTTCCTAGATTCATACCACTGACAGATATTTTTTTCCTTGAATTTTTCAGGAATGAGGGCTGTTCAAATAATCAGTAGTAGCTAGGATAAGTTAATTGTTTGTGACCGCTTTAAGAGTCTATTCACGTGCTTGCACATCAACGTTTTTAGACCAAGACCCAGGTCTCCAGACCCACCTAGATCCCCCAACCCTGTTCATTACAGGGGGAAGGCAGGGTGGGAATGGCGTTAGCTTACCAGCATACCGTTACCCGTGCATATAAATAAAATGGCTTGTTTCATTGCTAAAATGGAGGCATGTTTGTCCTTGAAACAGTTGCCTTTTCTTGTTTATGTTTGAGAAACATTGTTCTGAGTAGTGTTGGGTTTTCGAAACACCTCTGGAATAGGTGTCCTAATTCCATTAGAGGTCAATAGGCTTTGTATGCCTAAACCCCTTGGAGTCCTCTGAAAATCCCACTTGTAGGACACAGCATCAGTGGTTTAAACAGTTCAAGGCCACTTTACTCATTTGTTAGAAGGACCCTCCAGATTTCTTTGATCTTTTTCCTGAGAAGTTCCCAGTGTTTTTGAAGGTATAACTGGTTGTTTAGGTGGCAGAAAGCTGCCCCACGCGGTGTTTTAACCATCACAGCATGTGAGTGTTGTGAAGCAGCTACGTCTAAACCTATGGATGGAGTCCAGGTAGCACCTTTATCTTAATCCAATAATGTCCAGCCACTTTGGTTTTGTAATGATTTCTGTCTCTGCTTGTTTCATCATCCAAGATTATGACCTCAGGAACACTACTGCTCCACATAAAAGATTACTAGGGTAAAATTAAAACATGTAAGAAACTTGTTAAATGTTGTCAGGGTTTATAATTTAAAACTGCTATATTATTAGATATTGGAAGAGCACAAAAGGTAACTCGTGCAGAGGTTTTAACCTCTGGCCCCTTCTATACCAATTAAAGTATAATGTATAATGAAATTTTAATCTCATATAATTAAACACAGTATTAATTTTGTAAAAGTAGAAAGGCTTTTTAACCTGTATTAATCTTCCTTTTTGAAGAAAATAAGTGTGTTTCTTGCAAGTTGCATTGTTTCTTTTTAATTAAAGAATTAAATTTCTTTGTTTATACAAGTTCATAAAATATTTTTCTCTCTGTCTTTTCTCTTAGGTTAAATAGAAAAAGCAAGTTGTTTGGGTGGTTTTTTTCTTATTAAAAAAACCATTGTTGAATATCATAGTTTCCTCAGGGTAAGGTAATAGACTACACAGATTTAATTAATCAAGAATATATTTATACTGTAAAATGTCTAATATATCATTAAATCCTTTCCTCCCTCTTTGCCACACAGTATCTCTGCTCAGAGGTATTAAGGTCTTCATGTCTTAATGAGACTTACGTCATTCATTAATCTTTTTAAATAAAATTCATTTAGCTTATATATACGTGTGTATATTACACAAACACATTTCTTGTAAACATTCTAATTTTGCAAGACTTAGATGGCAAGATTTCCAATGACCGATATCAGAATATGCCCTTATAGGGTGGAAGCAGTATTGTAACATGAGATTGCTGGTAAGATGTCTGAGAAGGGTATAAGGGGATGTCTGTAGTCTAATAATTGCTTTCTTTGAAAGTGAAACAAAAAGAATGTGCAGCTGGAAAGATTCTAGGGATTTTGAGGAAGATGCACATGATATCTAGTACTCAAAATGCATTAAAAGCTCTAGCATAAGCAGTTGGCGTATAATGGATAATTTGGACTCATTACTGATGACATCTTAGCGTGTCATTTCTGTGGCCTTGGTAGCATAAACCTTAAAGCAAATGAAGCACAGTTCTGTTTTGCATGGGTAAGTGTTGTATTAGGCGCTTGAGAGTGACAGTGCTAATTCAGTAGAATAGAATGTGGGTGGGTGGACTTCAGAGTTTCTTAGCACACCTACGGCAAACTAGTGCCCTAGCTTGCTTTTGTCCACTGCCTCTGTGTGATTATGCAAAAATAAAGAAAATGGTGGCATATTTGTATCTGTCGCATTTTATGCCCCCTTTGCACACCCTTTTTCCAAGACGGATGACTGTACTAATGGCACAGCAATGAGAGGTGCAGTCCCAGATATTTCTTCAGGACTAGGCCAGCCTTCACTTGATGGCAACTTACACAATCAAACATTACTATACCTTTTCTCTAAATTGCCTCTGGAATCTTTTAAAATATTTTTTTCTTATTTTTTCTTTTTTTTTTTTTCCCCAGAAAAACCTGGGGTTAGTATCAAAAGATTTTTTAAAATAACATGTTAAAGGCTATTCCTAAGAAATATTGCCCGAGTTTCAGAATAGGCATCATGCTTGATGAGCAGCGTGACCTTTTGGTAATGTTCTTGCCTTCTTATTTAAAACAAAAGACAGCATAAAGCATCAGAAAACTTAGGTTACCAAAAGAAGAGAATCTTTGGCTTTTATAAATACATTCACTAGACTGTCAAATGATGATGGATAGCAGGCAACTAAGATAAATTAGCATCCTGTCAGCCCTGAATAGCAGGGCAAACTAGCTTTCATCCAGGTCCGTATTACTTTCCTGTGTGTGTATGGTACAACTGGGTAATCTGTCTGGAGATACCACGGCATTGCTTTCATGTGGCCAAATTATGGCATTCTGTGATGTTTTCAGGTGCAGACAGCAGTTACTAAATCTCATCACAAGAATTAACTGATAGTTCTAAAAGTCCTAATTCTTGATGGAACTCATGTTTTGAGATTTGTGGTGGGGTTCGTTATTACAGAACTGGGGTTATTATAGAACACTGGAAGGCCAAAATGGTAAAATATCCACGTTTGCAGGTTATGAAGGAACTGTGAAACTTTATGAATGGGTGTATCTTCAATACACAGAAAACAGAGGATTAGAACTAATGCATTTTTCAGGTTAAAAAATGAAGGTTCTCATACATTCTGTATATATGTTTGGTGGAAAAATTTAGTATTTTCCACAGGTTTTTGGCAGAGCATTACTTTGTTAGCTCTAACTCAGTGGCACTGAAAAGCAATTGGAAGATTGTCTTTTATTTGTCCAGTAGTCTGTTGTGGGAAGATGGCTGAAGGAATCCAAGGGATATATTTGGCATCGGCCCTTCTGTCTGTAAAGTGAGTACTCTCTTCACCCATCTGCCAACCCATGGACCTAGTCATACTGCCACGGGGGTCAGTAAAATAATAATTAGGCACAAGCAGATTGAAATACATAGCCTTTGGTTGGTAGTGCAAAGCTCCTAACTCTGCTGTCAGTGTGTTGCCTCATATGGCCTTACCCCAGTCAGAATCTGTTGTTTCCTCTGAGAGCTTCTTAGATGGCAGAATATCTGCATGTAATTAAGAAACAAAAAGTAGGGTTTACAAAAAAAGTCTCACGTTCATGACACTCTCAAACCTAGCATAAGCTTATTTAAAGTAAGCAGAGGTTTTGGAAACCGTGGAAGCTAAAAGAATAGAAAACAATATAGGACAATGGAAGGAGGAGGGGGAAATTCAATAATATTAAAATAAAAAGACTGCACTGGGCAAGTTTTCCCCAGATTGCCTGCCTTTAATATTAAATTACTGTTTTCTGGCAGGATCATCTGCAAAACTCCGATTTTGTTTCTTCTTCTGTTCATAGTCTGATAATTGAGGCTGAATTCCCTTGTCTTTAATATGCCATATATTCTCCACCTGGCAAAGGACTCAGACAGATACAGATAAATACCCTGTAGACATACAGACAGAGAAACTGCTGTAATTGCTTTCATAATGACTCTCAGACATCAAAGGAAGGCAAATAATGGTATTTAACACTGTTTCCATTCTTTAGCTGAAATGTAATTTTATAGAGTTACTGTCAGGCAGTACAGTGAATGTACAAGTGCAACTGTCATAGTCTACTCATATTAATTAGCTGCCCACAAGAGGTCCAGGATAGTAATGGCAAAGTTCTCCTCATTTCAGATGGTCTGATATTCAGACAGAACCATAAGTACAATAGCTTGATTAACATAGTTGCTTAGATCAGGTTTTCCCTAGGAGTATGTCAATTGGCATTTTGAAGAATCAATTAATTAGCACTCCAAATAATCCATTCTTGGGTTAATGAAAGTATTTTGTACAGCTGCAAAAACTTACATGAAATAAAATCCAAGCCTTTCCAAAGTGCTATGGTGGAAGACTTGTAATTTGGAGGCTGTTGTGTACTCCACAGAGAATTTCATAGTAAAAAGTTATTAAAGGAAATTCAGTTGACCAGAGCTTGTCCAACAGTTGAACTTGTTTTGATTTGTTTGTTTATGTTCCAGAAGAGAAGGGTATTCCAGGGCATACAACAGTGGAACAGAAACTACAACTTCATTATGCAATAATATGATTAAAATACAAGGTTAATTAGGGTAACCAAATATCAACGTTTTGCCTAATATTACTTACCTCTTATGGAAGTTAGATCTTGAAGATAATTTAGTTGACTTAGATTCTGCAAAGCTTTACTCATATAAATAGTCAGTCTAAACCCATGCGATTACTTTCACTGAGGTCACTGAATTTTTGTTGGTAGCCCAGCAGGCATTGAAATTAATGGAAGTGCTTACCCAAGCACAATTCTTCACGTAAGGAAACTTTCAGAAATAGGCTTCTACCTTCAGCTCCCCTGGCATTGAGATTTGAATCCTGTACAGGTGGAAATTGCAAATCGGAGGGAAGATTTATTTTTTCTTTTAAATTGCAGCTGTAAAAACAGATCATTTCTTGAAAGACATTTGACCTTCATTGTCAGATTTTGTATGTTTTAAACTCTTACAAGTTATAGGTAATTTTCAGTATTTTGTCACATACTTTTTCTGGTTGTTTTTTTTTGAAGGTAATTTATCATTTTTTGCTCTTGTTGTTGTTATTAGCGATGTGCCAAGGTAGGGTGAATACATGAAAATGCAAGCTTGTTTTCTATCAGGCTGGCTATATGTAAATCCAGACTCAACCCACCCCAGGCATCATGCTTTCTGAAAATCAAGGTGTATTGCCGCACCAAAAAACATGGTAATTTTAGTAAGTCATTAAATATCATTCCATAGAATACTGGAGTATAAATAGCAGAACATGCCTACACTATTTATGCTGATACTAGAAATGGTCTTATTTTCCTCATTTTCCTCAGTTCTTGATCTCCAGCTAGGCCTTTTTGCACAACTTTTTGACTTGTTTACCTTTCCATCTTCCTGCCTTGCCCTTCAGTCCAGTGAGAGGCAACAGAATAACTTCATCTCATACAGAAAAGCAGGTGTCTTTCACCCATACAAGAGCCAAAGTAGAGAGAGTAATAAGACGTTTCTATATTTGAGGATAATGTTGTTAGGCTCAGTTTCAGACTGTTTCTATTTCAATGCCTCATACTGTTGTTTCTCCTCCTGGTTGAATAAGGAATGACTTTACAGAAACAACTGGAGCTGTGCTGATGTGAAAAAGGGGCCTATGATCAGAATAAGTCTCTACTTACATTCTGAAACTCCAGCTATGCTTTCAGCTAAGCATGGTCAAACTCTTGTATTCTGAATGCCTGAGCCTGCCAGTTTTGCTTCTTAAAAGAGAATTTCATTTACGCTCTTGAGTAAGTCTAGGAAATAAACAAAATACCCCAACAGTGTGTCATCATGCAAATTCCATAGTTATGAAAAGACACTTCAAATCGCAAAGAGGAGTTTGTCCAGATGGTTTGGAGTGAGTAGTTCTATAAAACCATGGAATCAGTGTTCTAGCTCTTCGATGCCGTACTACGGTTGCTGCATTAGTTTAGGAGTTGGTACGGAACATAGCCTTGAAGATGGTGCATTGGTGCTTGTGGTGTGAATACTATGGTAAGGCCTATGAGCTGAAGAGTTGGGTGTTCAGTGGCTTTTGTAGCCACCAGAATCAGGTGGGTTTTGTCCAAAATCAAGGATTACTGCATGGAAAAAAAGCAGAGGTGAAATTCCAATGGACTTATTCCTCCTTTGCCAATGGAGTATATTCTATCATATCTTCTGGTTTTAACAGATTTGCAGCTCAAACAGCTGTTCCAAACTTTGATTAGTCTTTACAATTTGCTAAATAGGGTTTTATGATAAATTGTTCTGTTAATCTAGCTCATATAGGCATGTTGAGTGAGAATGTTGTCTGGCATTATCACATTGTATCAAAAACCTGAAATACCACAAAACAAAGCTCTAAATTTAAAAAATTGGAAACTTACAATGTTGCAGTGATCTGAAACGGATAAAGAGGGTGGCATTGTGGAAAAAGGTGATAGACGGACTCATCTGAGCTGGATTAATTTCTGATCTGCAAGGGATCTTCTGCGTGTGTCACTATGCCTCAGTTTCCTATTTTTAAAATAAAAAGAAATCTTTTTTATGTCTTTGTTTAAAACCTGATATTTTCTGCAAGGATAATTTCTAGTGAAAATACCTAGACTACCCAGTATATGTTAATCTGGTGATTTAGATGTGTGTGTGTAACAAAACCCAGAATTTTTTGAGGTTCAGTTAATTTTGCCAAGGGAAAGATTACTGGTATGCTGTAAATAACTTAGCTGTATGCTAAATAATACTAAATATAATGTAATTTTATTTAGATATTCAATTCCCTTTCCGTGAATGGATTTTGGGAGCTAAACAATGCTGTACAAGTAATTTAAAACAGAACTATAAACAGCCTGAGTATTTCCAACATATATTTCCCATGTTGGAAATATAGCTTGTTTTCCAGCTTTCTAGAAAGGCTGTTATGTTACGGATATTCTAAATCTTCCTTTTAATATAGCTAGTGCTTAGGAAAGTGGTTAACATCTATTTATTCCATATTTGTGGGTCTCTTTTGTTTTAAATGCCTAACTCAAAAGTTAGTTGTCAGAGCTTATTATGGACTTGCGCCAGAAGTGAGATCTTCCTTATTTTGCTAATCAGCTTCCTCCATATCTGCATGCTCATTTTCTGATATCTGATGAGGCGACAAGGTCATTGGACGTACAAGTACTTATTTAAAAACCGACATGAGAGTGAGATAGAGGTTAGTTGGGTCTATCAGAGCTGTCAATCAATTAATGAAAATTATTGAGCAAGGACACCGTGGGGGAAGCGAACAGAAGGAATGAAAATGACCATGGAGATGCAACATAGGGAAAATGACAGAACTGACTAAATGTGCTCACGTGAGTACTAAAACCAGACATGCTCACATAGCAAATGAAAGACAGCACCGCAGACACTAGGGCCAGAATATATGCCATTATATGGACCAAAAGACTGACAGATTACTTCAGCCTTTTGTCCAAAAACACACTGAATGCTGCATTTGCTAAGTAAAGAATAAAGTTGAGCAGTCCCCAATGCATTCTGAATGGCTTTTGTTAAGGTTCTACAGACTACTGCAAATTCGTAGCATGTAAAAATGAAATGTCTAGGGCTAGGCTAGAGTTTGCTACTATGGTCAGGAATTTGAAATTAGTCAAGGGGGTATAGACTAGATTCCTACCTGTAAATAAACTGCAGATATAAATTGCAAAATAGGGCAGCACTGATAGAGCCTCACAAAAGCTCACTTAAAAGCTGCACTATCACTACAGTACACGGTGTACTGGCACAAGACAAGAGTATACTGTTTATCAGTACAAAAAAGAAATAATTTATAACTTGATCCTTGGGGGGAAAATGGAGAAATAAAAAATAGACAAAAAAAGAAACACGAGAGGAGAAAAATTGCCAATATGTTTGTGTGAATGAAAGATAGTGAGGGGAAAAATGAAAAGAGAGCGAAGTCAGAAGCAGGGAGATACTGACACCAAATCTCTGCAAAGCGTTCAAAATTCTCCAGCTGCCACGCTTTTAATTTGCTACCATTCTAATTAAAATGCAAATTAAATTTATAATTAGCATCAGCGCTTTCTAAAGAAACCTCCTTGTGCGCAGCACAAACATATGGGATGATGGTATAGTGTAAAGTTTGTAAAAACAGAAGGAGAGACACAAATGGAAGGACAGAAACGTTGCTACCAAAGGAGTTTTTCAGTAGGAGGGGGTAGGGGAGAAAATGGGGAGACACAGTGGATTTTAAGGGGTGGAATTGGGTAAGTGTCCCAGTGTAACAAAGAGATTGCTGAATATGAAAGATCTGTCCGGGAGTTACTTTTTGTTGAATCAGGTGTCAGAGGTCATGCTGCATGTCATTGGTGTTGTATAGAGCATGCCAAAAAGGCATAAAGGGTCACAGCTTCTAATCAAAAAGTCTATGACCAAAAATGAACCGCTGCTTGCTTCCAGATAATTAATTTAAAAATTGATGGGAAACAAAGTACTAAAATCACATCGTGATTTGAGCGCATATACCGTTTTAAGGCTTGCCACTTCCTATGTGAGAATCAAACCAGAAAAGCTAGAGTCAATGACATGGCACATGCAGAATCTTTGTGCCTTAATTTACCTATGTAAATCTGGTGAAATTTCAGGTAGGAGCTTTTATTTTCCTAAAGTTTTATTAATTTCACTTTATAGCTGATGTGGAATAGAAGTTGGAAACGATCAGAAAATATTCAAATGCTTTGATATTGAAGTGGATTGCTCTGGTTAAACATGTCTCAGCATTTACATAACTGAGTTTTGGTGGGAAAACCAGTTGTGTTCATTTATATTTGCAATTGTCCCTTTAAGATTCACACGTAAGTCTTGCACCACGAGCACCTTTGCAACACCCAATCAAAGAGAAATATGGCGTCATGTGATATACCAGACATGTCACCACCAAGACACTGTCCCAAATTAAATCGTTAATTAGAACAAACTGTGGCATACACACGCTATTTTTTGTGACTGTTGTTATTCCATTTGTAGAAAGCTGGTGGCTATTTCATGAGTAGCAAAAGCAGCTGCATTAATCTGATAAATGATTTGTTGCAAATTTTTTCTTCATCTCTACTGAGAATGCAGTTGGGTGCTAGTGCTTTTCTTTTGCTACTTTCACTGTATATTAAGCAGCTAATGTGGTATTAAAGGTTTGATAAAACTACTAAGGACAAAATTGGCTTCATTATAAAAGTGTTTGGTTGTAGGGGTGTCTTTGAGTTCTCAGGGGAAGGGAGGGGAATAAAATGAGTCTGATCTCAAAAGCAGTAATTTATTTATTTTTCCACTAAGGATCCTTGCAAAAGCTTGAGTGCTTTTAATATTCTGGGAACTCTGCTTTATTTTTTAGCCAGGCTCTCTGTCAGATATTTTAAAATTTGAATGTAACAGGAATGAATATTTCATAGCTCTGTGTTAAACTGTTACAAAGCTGATGTAAAGCAGGATTGTGGGAATATTTTTATAAGTCATAAAGTCAATTAAAATTGATAAGCCTATAATATTGTCATTGTGATAGTACAAAAATTTCGTTTTGCATATGCTGTCTTGGGCATGCAGACAAGTTGTGACAAGCAACTTTTGCTGTAGAAATTCACTAGAATGCATTTAGTTGATTTTGAGGGGAGATGAGAAGGAAGCGCTGTCTTCCAGTGTCCAGGCTGGTGCGTGCTGGCAGTGGGCTGCTGGCATTAGTGTGCCGAACGCCGCTAGATGTTAGACTCTTTCTTTTAATAAAGATTATCCTGCCTTTTTTATCCAATATTTAAAAGCATATATAAGAATAACTGGATGTGTAATGTCTGTTAACGTATGACCTTGTTGTGCAATGTAACGCATATCTGTGAGCAAACACACAGCAGCTCCATTCTTTATTCATCATCATTTCAATTTTTGGAAGCCTGAAGCACTTGGAACTCAAACTGACTTCAGTGAAAGTCTTATTGATTAACTCACATAATCTGGCCATGGATCGCACTGTCCATATGCATGATATCAGTATGTCCTCTTCTGACTCAACATACGTATATCAAAAGTGCTAAGGAATTGTGATGAACTGAAATAAGGGTGGGGGCAGCATGTAGAATAGTGGTGAGAAAGAATACGTCACAGTGGTAAGGAGTTTTTGAGAGGAGAAGTTATTTGGGACTTTATGGACTACATAAAATGTATGAAAACTAGAACATGTTCTAAATACCGGTTGTCTTAAGCCTGTTTTTCAGAAATAGACAATTCTACCACTGGATAACTTTTTTTGTGGTATTGTATGTATGCATCATCATTACTAGTAGTCTGCAGAGTCTGGAGAATGCACTCTTTAGGCTAACAGCTGCTCCTGATATGTGGCCCAAATAACTACAGGGGAGCTGCTTGTAATCAAAGGGTGAAGTTAGGTGTTCAGAAGATATTGCAGATTTAGCTGAACTAAATTTGTCTGAGCATGGGGCCTGAAGCCAGGGTAGCGAGCATTTGCCATTTAACCTAAATATAAGTAATTATTTGAGACAGGAGCAAAATTTCCTTTTGTTCTATGATCTATAGAGATGGGGAAAAACCTTTAAAGATAAGCTCTGCGTACATAGGAGCATGAATTGTGGAAATACATTCTTTTGACTGGGGATCCAACTTCAGATAAGTGGAATCCAAGACACAACACTTCAGCGATTCCGGAAAATTGTAAATTAACAAAACCCTACACTTTGGAATGAACTTTGCCCACATTGTACAGCTTTGCAAACAGATTTTAAAATAACTCATTGGTTTCATAGAAACTGATAACATGAAGTTTAACAGCAAAATAATATTTTAAGAGCAAAATAATTCTACCAGCACCATGATTTGGGAAGGAGTGTCTTCTGCACAGAATTTGAGTTCCAGGTATTTGAGAAGGGAGGCAGTGAGCCTAAATAAAGTCTTCTGTTTGACAGACAAAGGGTGAAAAACAAAAAGGCATAAAAGGATTGCTTTGTGTAATTTTTAATTGTTGTCCTTTTCTTATTCAGTAAATGAAGTCACCTTTGTAGTGGTTTCATGAACCGCTGGGTAATCAAAATTATTATGCTGCCACCTGTTGTCCGTTAATTATTCTGAGAAGATACTCATAAATCATAACACTGGACAATAAATCAAACTGTCAAGACCCAGGTCAAAGGTTATGCATGAAAAGTTATAGGTCACCAACAGGGTGTGAAAGATCAGGGTTGTGGAGCATCACTCATTGTCAAGTAATGTTGGGAGAAGTGCCACTGGAACAAAAGAAAAACTAAAGTACAGAAGAATTCAGGCCCAAAGATAGGCTCCAGGCTCACGCACAAAAGGAATCAAATTGACATGTCATTACACCGCAGATCTGACAACCAGCAAGATTGTCTAGCAGTGCCCTGACTCAAATACTTTTGTCTCGACTGATCCTTGTTGCAAGTCAAAGCTTCTTTTGAAATGTTTCATGTATCTGGGCCAGATTCTGCTCCTGCAAGAAGTCAATGAGTGTCTTGGCCTCTGTGTATTTGGAATTTAAAGCAGTGTTAACTTTTTTTGCAGTCACTGAAGAAGCACGAGAGAGTCTGTATTTGCCAGGGCTAAAATTCATGAGCCTCTTCTCAAGTCTGAGTGATTGGGTATCGAGGGTTTATCCTGTTTGGGATGAATCAATTCCCTGGCAGAAAAGTAAATGCAATGTTACAAAAGAGTTCGTATTCCAGCCTGCAGTCAGGCCTATGTACATCTCTCAGAAGGCATGAGAAGATAGGCTACATCTACCTTTCCTTAAGCCAAGGTAGTGGGATTCATGTTGGTTCTATCACAGTCTCAACAGGAGAAGTAATGCCAGGGTCACCTCTCCTGCTGGATCTGTGCTCATGTCAGGAGATTGGCTTTCTGAGAAAAGATAAAGGAATGCATACCATCTGATGTAGTTTCCCTGAACTAATTCTTTTCTTGCCCTTTCTTCATGTTACTCCAGCCCCGCTTGTTCATTCCCCATGTTATGGGTAGTGCAGATGCACCACAGAATGAATTGGCAGAGACTAAGCAGTGAGTGTACCTGCTCTGCACCTCCTCTCTCTTCACCTCAGGTTTCAGCAGGTGTTTGCAATGCTCAGATCCATCAGCCTAAACCTGTGCTTATCTCAGCTTTACCTGCAGCAGGTGGAAAGTACATTTCCTCCCAGTAAGGAGAGGTGGGATAGCACTGGGAGGTTCAGGTCTGTCTGTACTTTCCTAGTTACAGAAGTGGAAATTGGGTCTTCCTGGAGGGAAGGTATTATTGGAGGACTTTGAACAGGATTCTGGAACAATGGGTGAGTCCAGCCTTTTTTTATATATTAAAAATAAAAGGTTTCAGGAAAGATGCATAGCACGCTGGTGTGTTCTCTTCAGACTATATATTCTATTGTTTGTGTTTGCTCTTAAAATCTTCAGCTTCAGTTCATATCCTTCAACTTTCTTATATTGAATTGCATGTATCTGAAACAGAATAATTACTTGAAAGCAAATGTGCACTGACAGGAAATCACTGATTTAAAACCTGGCTAGAGGTAAATTGTTTCTGATGTGAAAGAAGTGACTTCAGGAAAAAAAAAAAGAATTTAAAAAAACCCAACACACAACCCCACCCAATAACTAAAAGGCTGCTGGAGCAGCTCTGATCTGCTGGCAACACGATGGACTGTCTGCTGCCTGCTGTGGGAGCTAACCTGCCGTTAGGATCATGTGCTGTAGGGTTTGCAGTTAATGGGCAAGCAACTTTAATTTAAAAACTTGGTTTATTTCCAGGAAGTATTATGATTTGGGTTTATTTTAATCAGGTGGGTTTTGCTCAGATAACCTAGATTTTGTGGTGTTTAATAAAGAAATAAAAATTAATTCAAGCCCCACAACACTGTTAGCTTCAGTGTTGACTTGGTCTTGATCTCTCTACGAGCTCAAAAGTGGATGAATCTTTTCCATGTCATTCTGGGAGGTCACTGAAGAACTGAGACATGGGTCTTGCCTAAATAGAGAAAAAACTTGCTTGTAAATTAGAAGCAATTGAGGTTTTGATTAGATCTGTTCATTTCCCTTTGGTCCTGGTTCCTGAACATTTGCATAAGTGGAGTTCAAAGAAATGGCCATGAGCAGTATTTTTTTCTTTAATTTTAAGCCTTTTAGAAAGATGCAGAATTCATTGATGATGAATAAATTTATGACATAGAACTTTAAAACTATTAAAATCACTTGGGGCTCTTCCTTTGTGTTTCACCCCGGATTGTTTTTTGTGGGCAAGAGTAAATTAGTATGTTTTAAAATATTGTACAAGAAGCGACTTTTTTTCCTTTTGAAACACAGGAGAAGCTTGAATTCATGAAGGCCACTAGCAATTTTGTTGTTGGTTTTATACTAGGTGCACTGGTCGTGGACAGAAATGTTAAAAACTCTGAAAGGAAACTTTATTTGCATTGAAAGAGGGAGATTTTGTTTTCTGTACAGAGAAACAGAGACTTGTGACTTAACAGTAAATATCACAGTTTAGCTACAGACTTTTTATTGCTCAGTACCTGCCGTGGACACTTTGAGGAACAGCTAATGTAGAGTATCAGTTAGCAAAATTATTTGAAGATCTGTTGTTAGAGTGAATTGTTATAACCTATGATATGCACATAGATATTCCACTAAAAGGGAAACTTAAACAGTGTTCAATATGTCCTTTATAACAGTTTTACTAATTATTTTAATGTCTTGAAGAACCAAGCATTGTATGTATACAGGAACTACCCAAGATGTGTCATCTGTTAGCCTGTGGAGCGGCATGGGTTGCTGCTCTCTTGCAACTTTCTTACCTTCTTCACTATCGTACTTGATTTCCTAGTAATCTTATATGAATAAAATGAGGCTCTGGCCTGTGGAAGCTTTCAACAAGTCAAATTGTTGTAACAGTGCATAGAATATCCGCTAAATAATCTCCCCATCTTCTAACGAGTGGAAATATCACTGAAATGTTAGGTGATTCTTCTTATTTTATCACTTTGGCAGGATCCTGAATATAATTTAATGAAATTTCATATGCGTGTTTGATATTGATGCAATGCAGGAAAACAGCCAGTGAATAATGTAGCATTTGTAGGAACTCAACTCTGCTGTAGGCATAAATCTCTGCAGACAAACTTCCAGGCAGCTTTCCAAGAGGGGAGAATGTAACCCCTTTTTGTGGAGGGTCTGGAAGAAGCCAGACCAGACCCCAAAATGTGGGCGACATGTCAGGCACATACAGATTCACTGTACCCCTGTGTTTAGTTGGCAGCGACCCAGTGGCGCCTCTTGGCGTGTGAACCTCTCCACACTTGGGTTTCCCAGAGTGCACAGGACCACAAAATAAACCGTACAATTATTCTCTGTACCTTTTGGTTTTGAACAATTATCATATGATTGTGTGAACTCTGTGTACAGAGCGAGAAAGCTGAGTGCAGGTCCATGGGCATCAAAATTGTTACAAACTTTCTATTCCAAAAAAGAGATTTCACTTCCTGCATGTTATAGGTTTTTTTCCTTGTAATTCTTATAGATAAATGTTTTCTTTTTTTACTTGTGTTGATAGTAATGAACAATTTATCCATCTACTCCATTTTCATTACACATAAAGGCAATTTCTGGCAATTCAGTGAAGGTCAATGAATCATACCGAATACTTTGATATGAAACCCTTATGTCCTTAAGTAGCTTGACCCCAGAATTTTTTGCAGAATCAGGCTGTAAGTGCTCAAGTAGTGTTTCCCTGACACTTGGACTCTGTCAGAAAAAAAAACCCAACAGCTATACTTAGGATTAGTTATATCATTTTTTGGGTAAAATTTGTGATCAAAAGGGATTGAAATTAAAACTTTGCAAAAGTTGTTAGCGAAATGACATTTAATTTTGATAGAGAGGCAATGAGGCAGAACATTTTGCATGTTTGCAAAATAAGTTTCATTTTGATGTGTTTGGCATTACTGATTATATTAATTAACTTAACAGCAAGTGTGAAGATTATTTATGATGCATTTAAAATGATTGGATCTTAATTGCTTCCCTGTAAGAACAAGGAAGTTGAATTTCGGGTTGTGGAGAGCTCCATGGTTAGTCTTTTCTATGACTTTTAACTGCTGTGCTTTAAAAGCAAAGTAATTGAAACAGAACTAACCCATACTACTGAAACTGGTGACTGATGGTGCCTGAGCAGTTTAGGCTGACAATGCTAATCTGGTTTGTTCTGCTAAGTCTGTTACTCCATTAAGACCCAACTTTTTTTAAAGATCCACACCTGATTTCCAGAATTACTTGAGTAGTGAAGATCTTACTATCTTGCAATCAAACTCAAGACATGAGTTCCTTCATGGAAATCAAGTACTTCATGAGTGCACTATTCAGTTACAAGCAATGAATGTAATTTTTGGAAAGGTGACTCTGCATCAAAATGTTAAAGAACTCAGTTTCTTTAATAGTATGTTTACCTTTATACAATAAACTTTTGTATAATATGCAGCTTTTCAGTATTCTGTTATAGCATCTGTTACATCAAGGTGAAAGTGCTCCCTTTTTACACGTTAAAAATTAGTTAATTTTGTTTTCAGATCTTTTAATGAAAGTTTACTTCTGCACCTAGCATGAAGCAGATGCTCTCTTAGACCTAAAGTAAGAAAGATCAGTATCCGAAGCAATGGCTTGACAAACAGAGGTGCTTCAGATTGTTATTATTATAACCACAAAAAGCAGGTTTGTTGATACCTTTTTATCCTTAATATATTTAAAATTGCATAGTTGATAGCATAGTTGGTATGAGAGCATGTGTAATATCTGTTTGATAAGTGTCTTTTCACACCCTGAGGTCTTTTATAGGCAATTTGCATTTTACAATGAGAGAAATCAGCTGGAGAGGGTTTATTGTTTTGTATAATAGAAAAGAGTGTGAAAATATTCCAGCCTTACAGATGGTGTTGCTCATTAGCCCTGAACATACACGCGCAGAAATATTGTTTCCCCTTAAAAAATAGGGTCTCCCCATCTTTCCTTCATACAATAGATTTATAAAGGGGAGTTAATACTTTGGTTGTATTGGAATCATTAGTTGTTCTTGAAATGAAAAGCAACGGGATAAAGTCCTCCTTTGAACTTTCATATTCTGGGTGCTTTAGAGATGACAGAAAGCAAACGCTTCCTTTCTTTGCTGTTGTCAGAAGAGAGTCCTAGATGTCAGTATTAAGATCTGCTTTTCTAAAAAGTGGCAGATAAATCTCAACTTTCTCATAGAGCAGCAAAGAAAATCTGATTTGATAAAACTTTGAACATATGGGCAAAGGTGGATTGATGAAAATGTTTGTCTAAAATCTGGCATACGTAGAAGTTTTAAGTGTGCCAGAAAAGCAAAGGTGCTGAATGGTGAGTGTGTTGTGAGAGAATCAGAGACCATGTTAAGTCTTTCTAGTGTATTTGAGGTTTGTGAGGTGGAAGGGTGCCTTTGGATTAGATCCTAAAAATTGTATTTTGCTTAAGTTGGAGGCTGAAATATGACTCATTACTCTTTAGCAGCTGCCAGTAGAACATAAAAGTGCATAGCTTTATTAATGAAGGACACCATACTGAGGAAAGACTCTTCTGTCTTTAAAATCATATGAATCCAAGATTAAAACTCTCAGCTTCATGCCTAACCTCTATAAGAAAAAAAGTCACGACGCTCATAACTCTTATGGCCAGCTGCAAGGTGCTGCAGCTGATACTGGGGGCGTTTCACCTGGAAGTTCTACGTGAATCCAAATACTTTGGTATTGCAGGGAGCTGCAGACAAAGGTGACTTTCTGGTGCTGTCTGCTCTGAACGGCACTGTAGATATTGCAAGACCAATTGCTTTCTTATACTATACCAATGCTTATGATTTTTGCCCAAGGTAGTCATAATTCCTGGAAGTTGTATGTGGCAAAACAATCAGCCGCATAAAATGACAGAAATTGAGGATGTTTGATTAAATTACTCCTAGTTAAGCAGTTGTTTTCATATTGTTATGATAATTGATAGTATTCAGAACTTAACCTGGGTTCACAGTGCTGTCATTTTCAAATCTGGTCCCAAGTCTGTGCTCATAAAAAGTGTTCACGGGAATCTCACTGGGACTGAGAATGGCCATAATCTCTTTACACTGCTGTATCTCTGACCCTTTCTCCTTAAGCAGTGAAAAGGAGTTTTTGGCAGATATGGGTGCACGTATCTATAAATTCCACGCTGAGTAATTGGAGGTGGACAGATACGGTAGGAATAAGCATAATAAAAGAATTGAGAGAAAGAATCTTCTTTTCTTCGTGGCCTTCTAGGTCTTAAGTGTGCTCTGTTGACAATCACCTACTTGTCAAAACCTGCCATAACACAAGGAATTAAAAGCAATCAGTCTTGCAATACATGCAAATTGAAATGAGATACAGATTCCTAGAGGTAAGTAGAGAGAAAAGTCCTCTGAACGGTGGTGCCTTTATTAAATTTAGACATTGAAGAAATAATATTGCAGAATAACAGCTACTCAATATTAATTGCATTATAAAATTGTCTGACATATAGACTTATTTTGAAAATAGTAGCAAGAAGTACCATATGTGACTCCCAGATACATCACAAATTGTGCATATAGTTATCTAATTTCTCCTTTTTATAAAACTGCATTTGGTGGGTGGCGCTGTGAATTGTTTATGTCAATTAAGTACAGCTCGTCAAGAGAATTGAGTGTAGAGGGTATCAAGCACTTACACTGTAGAAATAAAAAATGCTGCTCATGTGAGAGGCTTTTGGCCCTTGATTATACCTGTCAATCCATCTTCTGTCTTTTTTATTATGCTTTGCATGATGCTGATAGCTTTATATGAGGCAATTCCACATCCTTTCTAAAGTCCAGCTTTTTATATTTTGAATTGCTTTCTATAATGTCAGTGTTCATCCCATTTCCCCATCTTACCTGTGTTTTTATTTGGCTTCGTCTATGGGCAAATACCTTCTGGATTCCCTTTGTTGGGTAATGAAATTCCTCATTTGATTCACTGAAGATTTTACATATTAAATAAGCATTTGTCTATTACTGTTTCAGAAATAAGCTTGTAGTTGGAACAGCCTCTGTATAAATTTAATTTCTGCTCCATCTTTTGGCACTCTGAACGAAAGCGCTATAAGCAAATCTGGGAAACTGAGTACCTAATACTGGTAGAAGTTATAACTTCACAGAAAGCCTTGAAAGTCTTCATAGGGTGGGGCAGAGGCAACAGTACAGTATGGAAGAAATTGCTCCATTACCCAGAAGGGCACGCATGATGCGTGCGTAACATCATGCTTTTCCTGTAGATATCTGGCTTCAATGGTGGAAGCAGGAGGTGGAGCTAGATAGGCTTAAATCTGTGCTCAAATAGCTGTTCCAACTGTATACTCTTATAGAAAAGTCACTCTGCTTAATAACCTCCAATGGCTGGTGGTTCATCAAGATATTAATTTTACAGCTTTATTGATTGTTTATAAAACACTGTGCAGCCACTTTCCAAGCTATTGAAGTGATTTGTTTGTCCCATATATTTTACAGTGACGAGACTATTGAAAATCCCTCTGCAGATTCACTCAGACCATTACACATTATTAGTTTTCTCTTGCAAAATTTCCCCTCCTCCAGAGATTCTGAATGTGAAGCACCTTGCTATTGCAAGGTCTTATGCAGGGTGTTTGTTTTATATATGCTCATAACTGGATAATTATATTGCTACCTGAAACACTTTGGCACGCATGCAGGAAGAGGGCTCTGTGTAATAGTGATTGATAGTTTGAGCTTAAAAATTGTTATGGTGCATTAAAAGTATACTAATGTTTATTACTTATTACAAGGCTGCAGACATTTAGATTACAGTCCAGGCTTCCAGAGCTATCACAAGTCTTCAGACTGAAGCAAGCACAGAGCTTGCGCCTCCTCTTATATTTCTCTTTGCACGTGTTTTTACTGGGTGGAATGCCCAGTTTAAAAGGCAGCATATTCTTCATTTTTAATTGCCACCGGTTAGTTAAAAACAAAAAACCAATTCTAAGTTCCAGTTCTAAAAATAAATGTATAGGGATTTTAAAACTTTCTAGATCTCAATGTTCAAAACCATTAGGCAGCCTTGAAAGCTTGTGAGTCAGGATTCCTCCCTCCCCGCCATCCCCTGATGCTGGCATAAAAAGCAAGGCAGACTTTAGTTTTCTGCAGTTGGTTTTGGCGTTTTATTTTAGCCTTGTTTTTAGCTTTTTCATGTGTTCAGGTCATACTTCAGGACCTCTTTTTATAATTCTGAATGACAGCTGATATGCTACTGTATTCAGATGACAAAAAGTTTGAGAATTGGCCATGCTGGGCACATGCCTGCCTGCTTATGAGAATCGCAGACCTTCCTATGCATCCTGGAACAGTGACTCAAACTAATGATCCCAGCTGATGCCTGATTGTGTGAAAAGTAACATCAGGTCTTGAAGCAAATGAAATATGCTCTTTTGCAGTAAATATGTAAACTCTCCTTCACACAGAAGTAATCCTCTTCTGCCACTGTTATGTTTAGATTCCATGCTCATTCCTTTTTGGCCCTATCATGCTCAACAGAATAGTTAAAAAGCTGTTTTTTATTTCATATTGTGCTCTTTCATAAGTCCTATTATAATATAAACCAATGCTGCACCTTAAATTCTATGGGAGAAATATTGCCTGGTGAAAACAGAATAATTTGCTTGCAAACTTCCAGCAACTAATGCGATATATATGGCACTTTATAATACTTACACATTCCGCAGTCCTAGCTATCTGCAGGTTAGACCTGTGGGATACACTTCAGAAAAGTTACATAAACAACTCTGAACCCTCGGCTGAGAAAATGCATACTTTGAACATGTTGAAACTATCCATATTAAGTCAGTTTAGCACTTTGATTAAAGAGTTTAATCAATCACCATCCTAAGCTGTTTATTAATCACTTTATCAAGCAGTTGATGCATTGCTGGTTTTAATAGAATCCATTTATTTTGATTTCTACCTACTTCATCTTTCCAAAGGGCTTTCTGAATCAGCTGTGATAAAAAAAGAAGGGGGGGGGGAAAAAGCTTGGTTGCATCTAAACACTGGAAGGTAAAAGCTCAGACCTCCCTTGCACATACTTCATTATCAACATTCTGCACCGACTTAGCCAATTTATTAAGGGTAAAAAAAAAACAAACCCCACAACAACCCTGCTTGGAGTGAGTCTTTTGGTGAACCACACGGTTTAGCTCAGATAAACAGAGGCCATTCGTTTGCTTTCACACCTGACAACCTCATGATATACGATCCTAATAAGATTAATCTCCTCCCTCCCCCCATACACACAGACTTTTGTTTTGTTTAGTGGCCTGACTTCGTGATCTTCTCTCATTCCCCTCATTGGGCACTTCTAATGCCTTTGGTTTCGGTTGGTGGTTAGAAGTAAAACAAACAAACAATCAATCCCCCACCCCACTCACAGGCGCTTTCTCATTCCACGGGAACAAGATTAATATAACAAGAGATATAAAGTAAGCACGGGACTATTTGTTACAAAGCACAGTGTGCACAGAACGAATTTCTCTTTTATGCAATTTGCCCTGAGAAGCATTAAACATGTGGATAATCTGTATCATCAAGTACATACTTTGTAAATTGTGCAGAGGGAAAACAAACAAGCCCTGAACAAACAAAAGCATCAAATGAGAAATCCACAACTTGGGCCACAGCTGACTTCTATTTTACCCCCTTTTATGAGGTTTCACTTAGCTCTTTTGCCGTGTATGGTCTCTGAGCTTTAGAAATCTAGTGGGAAGTAATCTAATGGTTTTGCCTGACTGGCTTTCAGTTAAAAGCATTAATACATAGCTTTGAAATATGATGTACATTAACACCTACACAAACTTTCTATTTTGAGTGTATTCCAGTTTTATCAGCGATATGCTTCGTGTTATATTACAAAAACCAAAAGTTTTTCCTTAAAGTTTGTCCAATAAAGGTGATGGGGGTCCTTAAAAGTATGAATTCTTTGGCAGGAATGTAAAAATATGCATCTAGTTTAAAATTCCACCATCTCATGTCCCATACTCAATAAGATGATGCAGCAGAAAGATCCCAGAGTCAAAATTCTTACAATGCATTTTAATCTCCCATGCAGATTCTGTCAGACAGATTATTTATATGGCTTATTTATGTTAATTGAAGGATGTTTTCTTTCTGTGTGAGACCAAGCCTCCCTTTTCTAAATGAGCTGATAATATGTACTTTATATGTGTACGGACATGTTTAGTGTGGGCTGTTACTGTCCTAGTATGAGTTATAGGAACTTTTAAAACCTCTCTTATAAAAGCTGGTCTGCTGAGGCGCAAAGGGTCCGCCACACTGTCGAGAAAGTAGCCCTGGTCCCACTGAAGTCATTGGGAGCTTTGCAGTCCCCAAACACGAGTGGTTGGGACCGTGTCACTGCGGTGCAGAATAATGGGCGCTGATGGGATTTTTCCATAAATCTTTGCTTCGTGGATAAGGCATTGCTAAGAATGTCTAATTTTAAAGCTTTGCCATTACCTGTAAAGTAACAGTGACATTGTGGGAGTGACCTGCAGAGATGTCAAAACTGAGTTGTGGTAGCATCAGATCTCTGTGCTGGTGCGTGCACCAGGTTTAGAGCTCGGTTGTAACACAGGATCCAACTGGCTATCAAGTGAGACAGCACGGTCACCGAGCTGCTGTGCAGTAGTTCCAGAAATATTAATTACGGCTGTAAACAGCGCTGCAAAATTAGGGATATTGCAGCCTCCCTGGGCATTGGATCGGCAGCCCAGCTGTGAAAACCACTTCCAGTCAGCTATCAATTGAGATGGAATGGCCATACTGAATTGCAGTGTTTCCAAAAATGTTAATTAAGAATGGGACTCTGCTGCGAAGCGGCAGCTTTGTAGCCCTTTTGAAGCTGTACTGCAGTTTCTGTAAGTATTGTGGTGTTGTACCAGTGAAACTAGTATTCCTCTTCCTCCTTGCATCACCTGCAAAAACAGAACTGCCTATGAGCTGAAATCAGAAGACCTTCTTCAGAGTCTGAATCAGTAATTCAGACAATAATTTTGAAGCCATAAGTTCCTTTTTTTTTTCTTTTTATATGGGCAGTACTGTTTAGCTGCAGGCAACTCCTACTTCGAGAAAATGAGACTTTATCCTAGGTTTACCCTCCATTTCTTCAGTACAGTCCACCGATAAAAACTTATTCTGTGCGTAACTATATTCAGTTAAAGCACTGGATTGCTGATGGTGGGGTACAGAAGAGTATCACTATAGTAGAACTTTTTCTTCATTAGAAAACCGTTCAGCAGAACTGTCTGTCCATGCTGGTAATCAGTTCTTGAGCACAAGAGCTAATTTTTTTTCTTTTATTTTATTTTTTTGAAATAGGGGCCACTTAATAAACTGAGACACACTTTTTATTTAACATTGTTACTATAGGAAACATGTAAGTGTATATTCAAACATATTTGTTTACAAACACAAGTCTTTGGATAACTTATTAATGAATTTGTTGAAGTACAGATGAGACTTTCGTGTTTGAAATATGACCCAAGTACAGTAACTACTCTCTGAAAACACTTCAAGTCACAAATTTAACCTAATGCATTTGAGGATGCATTAAGTCCTATTTACAGAGAGTCAGTATGATCTAATGAAAAAAAAGGATCAGAAGTGTTTCAGTTCTATTTGTGTTTTGCCTTCTACCTGCCATCTGCCTTGAGAGGAGTCATTTCTCTTCTCCATGCCTTTCCTCTAGACTGTCATTTCTACCTAGATACAGTTTGTTCAGGGCAAGGAATTTGTCGCTTTGTATTCATTAACTTATTATTCTTAACATGATATGGTGGAAATCGTGGCTAAGGTAGGACTGCATTGTAAATGCTGTATGGTTATATTTTGCTCTGTATCAGCTCATCACTTGGATATTTAAGTGTTTAAGTTTAGTGTGGTGATAACATTGGCGGCTGTACCTGTTGTCTTCCTAATTTTATCAGTTTGGCTCCAAAGAAATAGCACAAATATTTGACTTTCTCTGAGAAACAAAATAAAAACAAGAGGGGTAAATAGCCACGGAAATCTTTACAAAAAAGCACTTTTTTTCCACAGTTTGCTCTGACCAGAAAAGAGTATGTCAGTGAACCTTTGGGGAATGTCATGAGATGAGATTTTCCCGAAAAACTGTTGATAGTTCCAGTTGAATGCAGCCAGAACAAGCTGATTGTAAGATCTCTGGGGTGGTATAGGATTACGGCTTTTTTTGTCTTGCCCTTTTCACTTTTGGACAGACTGTACGTAAAATCTTTGCACAAGTCTAACAGGGCTTATATGCAACAGATGGTAACAGCAGAAATAACTGCTTGGTGTTAGGTTTAAACTGGTGCTTAGATGGGTTTATAGAAGATAGCAGTGAAACAATAGGATACATTTACTTGACGAGATCATTTTTAGAAGGAAGAAATAAGTTCTTTAGAACTGAGTTGCAGAAAAAGCTGCATCGTCAGCTGATTTGTGGTAACTACGCATGCACATACGGGTAGTCTGGAGTAAATGTGAAAATATTTAAACTGGTTTAGGCTACATTTCCTGAAATCAAGCCAACGTGAATTTCTCTGCGTTTGCATGGGCGCTGTGTGTGGGGACTTACCACAGGTGAGCCCACATACTGAAACTTAGGGATGTGCCCCTCCTCTCCTCTCCTCAGGTCCTCTTGGGGACCTGAGCCGCCAGTGAATATTTGAAGATGTGCTATGAAAGAAAACCCACCAAACCCAAACCTCTGAGAAGGAAATAGAGACAAACAAGAAATCCCTGCTGTCCTTGCTTTATCTTTTTTTAAAAATTATTAAGAAAAAAGGCAGCATTAGTAACTCATCTGAAAGCCCTGCTGCAGAAAAGGAACTTGAGGTGCATGCCCCAGAGTTTAAATTCTTATTTGTTAAGTAGCATCATATTTTCAGTACTTCCATGGTTTTTCTCACTAATGCATGAAAAGATATGAATGTGTGCCTATCCGGTACGTCCTGAAGAGGTAATGGCAAAGTCTAGGCTTTGGTACATAGACTAATTCCCCTCCAAGTAGCTAATTCAGGTGAAATGCAAGCTGCAGGGAGGACAATACAAGTAGTAAGTTCTCAGACGAGGTTTCAGTAAACACTGTGGTCACAAAAGAAAACCGTCCTGAGGGGATGCATGTTTACCAAGTCTGTGTTGAAAGTCTTTCAATGTAGGACAAATTATTTGGCAGTTGATTGTCTGGTTACTGAGGCTGTCTTAGGCAAGAGGGAGCCATTCCCAGAGCTTCTGGTGGTGATGGCTCATTGGTGATCTGCAGAGAGCGCTATTTGTTGTTTTGAAAAATCGTTTCAAAGTGTAGTTGCTGTAGTAAGTAGTAAAATACAGCCTTAAATACAGCTGCCTTTACCTGCGTGTGTGCCTTTGCTCATTCAAATTCCCTGTGTCATGTTTTGCCCCAAATATAGTATTACACAAATCACAGTCACATACCTTCCGAAGAGAAATGAAAGCTTGTGGATATAATAATACAGGTAATTTTCTTCTTAAATGCCAGCGTATTTTGAAATAACACTTGCCTTACAAAGAAGTTTCAGCATGGAGAGTATTTCTCGGTGCTAACTACTGTTGGTAATAATTCAATTCATGGCTAATTATTGGCTATATTATTACTGGAGATTACTTGTAAATTAGATCGCATCAGTGAGAAAACAATGTATATCAAAAAGCTTACCATTCTGAAGTAGCAGCTTGTTTGTCCTTAAGTGCGTAAATGTATTTACTTCTGTTGAGTTTTTGGACTAATAAATGTAGAAGTTTATAGGAGCAAATATGAAGAATTATTCTTGGCTTGAAAAAAAAAAAACAACAAACCAAAGCAAGCTCCAAACCCCCAGAAGGAACAGAAGAGAGTTGTGTGGTCACAATCTGAAAGTCCATAAACCTAAAAGACATTCAGAATACAACTAGTAGAAAACTAGTTTGGAAGAGTATTAATCTTTTTTTAATCACTTAAACTTGAAAATTCTTTGATTTTTTTAAAGATGTATAATTAAAAAGGAAAAATATCATGAAAATTTCAAAACTGGGGAGGGGGGAAAGATCAATTTTACAGAAACTCCACCCACATGCTTTTCTCAGCAGGGCACTATAATGGTCTTAACAAGTAAAGTGCAAGATGGAAACATGACATCATTAAGACAGTCTAATTAGCTTGTAATTTGTCCCAGAAAGGTATCTGGTTACCAACTAATTGATGTAAACTGATTAACCCTTTCTCTAACATCCTATTTGCCACTTTTTTTTTCCACTTCCAAAGAATATGGTAAGGGTCAGGACTCTGTTGTGCTACACGCTGTGCAAACACAAATCAAAAAGACAATCCATACCCCAAAGAGCTTACAACTTACGTGTGGTAGGGGAGGTGATACCTGCATACAAAAAGGATTTAGAATGAATAGCTTAATACCAGTTAGCATGTTTGGCACCAGTCTTATCTTAGTAGCAGTCGGACAGTTCTCAGGGCTTTTACAGACCTCAGGAAAAAATGAAAAATTTAAGAAGGATTTGAAGACACATAATGAGTTTTCTCCCAAGAGTGAAGGGCAGAGTGTGTGACAGTGGGAAAGGTGCTTGTTTGAAAAATATAACAAGTGTGCAATGGAAGCTGGCATTATTGGCTCCTTGGAGATGAGGTTCAGCATCCTGACAAAGAAAAAGAGATGATTGGTAGCATAGGTATAATCTCCGAAGGGCCTTGAAAGTGAAGACAAGTAGCTTATGGTTGATGCAGTTTGGTGGGGGAGGGCAGCAGAGGGATGTAAAGAGAGAGGTGACATGGTCAAAGCAATGGGCTAGGAAAAGTGATCTTTATGGAAATATTCTGAAAGCATATGAGTGGGGCAAGGGTGCATTCATCAAAGCTGAGGAAAAAGATGTTTCATTAATCAGGATAAAGATGACAACAATTTTAGCCAGAACAGACAAGGCTGTATTTTGATAAGTACTTAGGGCAAGGTCGTCTTCAAAGGTAAAGGCTGGGTTATAGGTCTGAGGAATAGGCAGGATAGTGGTGATCTCCATGGTGACTAAAAAAGACATAGTGTCGGGGGAGCCTGAAAGAACACTTGTTGCTCTGTTTGTTACACTGAACTTGAGCTGGCTTCTAAATTTCTGCGTGGAAGTGCTGAGAAGATTTCATTTGGACAGGAGGCACATCTGGAGTAAATGGAAAACTGTGAGTCATCAGTATAAAGACGATAATTTAGTTTCTCAGCTGAACTGTCCCAGAGCTTAGGGTAGGAAAAGACAAATTGGTCCAACAGAGAAGGCAAAACCTTCACAGAAAGTTGTGTGGTGTCAGGATCAGATAGAAGGTGGGAGGAGAGTGTGAAAGGTCAGTGTCACGACAGTCAAAGAATAGCAAACTTTAATGAAGGACATCATGGAAAACTGTGTCAAAAGGGCTTGGGCATAATGAGAAGTGTATGGTTGGAGCTCTGACTAAGAAGAGGTCACCAGAGGCTCTGGTGAGAACTGTGTCAATTGAGTGTAACGGGCAGAAATTAGATTAGGAACAGTTTAGGACAAAATGGAAGGAGAACTGACAGCAGCTATAAACAGCTTGTACAATGAAAATGAGAGGAAGCAGTGATTGGAGAGACAGAAGTGGGCTAGTGTGTGTATGTTTTCATTTTTAGATGAGAGACGCTACAGCATGCCCATATTGTGGTGGGAAAGAATCAAAAGAATAAGAGCAGTAGAAAGTCTGACAACTCTGCTGGAGTTTGAGTGTAATCTGATAGGGGGAACTCAGTGCAGCTTCAATATATCTGTCCCCTACATTAAAATAGCTGCAGGCAGCACATGCTTTTCTGTGTGATTTAGAATGTGCTTAGTGTTGTACAAAGCAATAACCATAAGATTCATCGTGTGCCCTGTTATCTTCCCCCGGTTACGTTGTAAGCGAGCAGGGCCTGCCTGTGCAGCAACTCAGTAGCTGAGGACTAAACCCCCTCCCCCTCATCACAGTTAACTCTGAATCAGTTGGATATTTGAATGTGATCCGTAGGTGCTGTGCTGGTAACAATTTGGCATTTTCTTCTATGAGCACTTTTTACAAAATTTTCATTTTGAGACTTTTTTTGTAAATTAACTTATGTCTTCCAAGGGGAAAGCTCTCTGCTATGCCAAAAAAAAATGTCATATTTTCACAGGTAATGAAAAGTTTTCATTCAAAAATGTCAGTTCAGTGGCATCCATGATGGGAAGTACTGAAACGTTCTCTCTCATTTTTTGCTTTTCATCACACTTTATTTGAATATAAAAAGTTTTCTTTGATTTCCCCCTTTATTTTCCAAAATGAAACATTAACTGAAACACAGAAGACTTTAACCAAAATGAAATATTTGGATTTCTTTGAATTTTTTCTCCCTATGTATTTATTTTTATTTTTCCATCCAACTCGCCATATTACCTGAACACATTTCAGGTTTCTAAAGTTTGAATAGTGATGCACAAAACAACAGCCGAAGGATCTAGATTCATCTCCATGAGCCAGAGGTTACATGCATAAATTCATGTCCATCATGCTGTGAATAAATTCTTTTGTTTATGCAACAGTCTGCGCAAGCACAACACACTTGCAGCTGAGCACCAGTTGGTTTACAGCTTTCTGTGCCATTCTCACTTCTGGGCGGGGGGTTGAGTGCATTGAACCCCACAGCTGGTAAAACCAGTCCAGTGCGAGTTTATTTGCATCTGAAAAGCCCTGGTTCCAAAGGTGCTGTGACTTGGCTTGCACTTGCATGTGTAGGTTGCTAAGCACGGCCCCCTTGTGTGCACACTTTTTGAGCACTATTACTTGGTATTGTGAGTGGGAAAATTTAGAGAGAGACTTAGCTTCTCCTGAAACCAATGGAATGTTTTCCACTGACATATCTGAGCAATGGCTCCGTTCCTAAACTTCGGAGGGTTTGTGCACGTGCATTTTCAACGCAAACGTGCATGACTGAAGATTCCTCTGGTTTGCTGTTACAATTTGCTGTGTTTTCTTGCAAGCAAAAATGACATCTCTCTCATGATGAGTAAAGGGAAGACTGACAAGAGGCGTGATCTTCCTTTTCTTTGTGCCGGCTTCATAAGGGCTCACTCAATGAATGGACTAGCGTTGCTTCGATTCACAGAAATACAAGTGAGAAGGGAATCATGGTTTAAGGGAGAATATAGATGTACCCTCATTTTGTAGAATAAGTGCTATTTTGGTAGAATATTTTTAATCCAGAGACACTTTTCTCCACTTTAAACAGATGGTAGCTCTACTTTTACAATATCTTAACGCACAAAGTTTGGTGAGGATGTAAATGAACTCTTCAGGTTGATCTGGTGTAGGTCGCTTGTGTTGAGAATGTGGGCCTGTTTAGGATGTTGCAGAATTAACAGGGAGAACCCTTTCAGCAGACATCTAGGGAGGGCTGCAGATTGCAGTTTCTTGCTGGGGTCCAAGAGACATGTTTCTGGTTTTCCCCACAATCTCGCCTTCCTTGCCAAAACACAAAAGGCCATAACTGAGCACATCTCTTGCGCAAAAACTTCATCAATTTAGCACCATCTGAGCTATTTCACCTCCCCTCCCCTTGCTCCCAGCTGAGGTATGTGGCTTCCTACATTTAAAATGAGAAGTCCTCAGACAATTCTAATCATATTGTCAGTCAGATAGTCATCTTCTGAAAGGGGATCCTTCACCTTTAAGAATGCATGTACAATAGTGATATGTAAGCAGCTCAAAGACTCAATACCCCTTTTTTCTGCAAAGCAAGGCTGGGTTAGGAAAAAATCAATATGTTAGAAGTAAAGGTCATACAAGGAAAAGTGACATGAAACAGTCTTCATGAAGGATATTGTTCCCTTAGTTCTGTTTGAAGTTTTCTTTACCCTTGTGCTAGCCTTAGAACAAATATATTTTGTCCTAGAATAGAAACATGTTTTTATTCACCTTTAAAAATCTGTATTTTAAATATTTGTCTATTAGGGCATGTTCACGTTTTAGCTTGTTTTGTTTTTGTCCTATGGGTGAAGTAATCCTTGGAGAAAAGAATATTGTGTGTGTATGCCATCCCAGTGCATTTGCTGGTCAGGGTTCCTTTAGAAATGGAAGTATATAATGCACACAAATGTATTTGCCTATCTTTTTAACAGTTCTCAATTTACTTTTCAAGTGGGCCAGATGCACCACTATAGCTCTTAAAAGGGTCAGGAACATCTCCTTATTTTCCCCACACTCTGTACTTATTGCTTGGGTATAGTTTTAAAGTAGTCCATGAACCCTTTTCACTCTTGCCACACATTTACCCACAATTAACAATCAAACCATCCTTACTTCATTCAGGCTCCCATTCTCTCTCTGCCTCATTTTCCCTGCCTCTCTCTTGATCTGCCATTGTGCCGAAAGCTGTTTGTGCCATCGCAATCTGCCCTCCTTACCAGCCACACAAGGATGGGGAGGGGGGAGAGAAAAAGCACACAGCATTCAGGCACTGAATAGCAAATTGCTCTTGAGTGTCCTTGCTTCCCCCGTCTCTCCCCCTTCCTTCAGAAGGACAAGGGGGCCCCTGAAAGCAACTATACATTTTGCTTAGTGCTCTTGAAAACAAGCGTTTCACACCTGAAGCCTTTCACGGCAGCCCAGAAGCACCCCTTCAAACCACTTAATTGCCAATTGCTTCTGAGCTCGTTGTAAAAGTCCATTATGTCAGCCAGCTCTATGGCGAGTGACAAAGTATGGGAAATGAAAGAGTCCTCCTTGCAGGGCCAGCGCAGTCTTAAAAATTCCCAGTTCATTGGTTTGCTTGCTGTCAACAGACAGTTACTGGCCACAGTCAAAGGTATGCCAAAACGTCTATCTTGTATTATTATCATTATTTCTTACATGAAAGCTGCTGTTTTCCGTATGTTCTTTCACATGTGTCTGTATACAAACGTATAAGCAAATTTTGAATGTGTCTGGGGAAGATGTCTTCACACAGACTTCATCTGCACTTGTGGACCTCAGATTGTATCATTGCCACTATTGTTCTGCTTACGTGTTGTTTTTTTTTTTTTCCATTAAGTGAAGTAATTAAAAAAAGAAAAAAGCGATGTGATGATTTTCAAGGTTGCAACTATATTCCTGAGGTATTAAGGAAAAAGTGTGCAGGTACTCACTCAGAGGGATAAGGGAGATCACCTTAAAAAGAAATGAAATTATTGAGGAAAAAAAAAAAAAAGGAAAAAAGAAACCGTCTTAGCTTGAATCTCAGTAGTGAAGAATCGTTTTGAAACTATATGTACTTTCCTTGTGACTGAGCAACTGGGAAAGGTTGGTTAGTGTTTAAGCTGAGCCAAAAGCGTATGGGTGTAACTTTATACAGCAAAGCAGGTGTTGCAAACACTCCCTGTTCTTATCTGAGTATTTATAATTTGTTGGGTTTATGATCCAGTTTGGCCTTTGTGGAATCAGCAGAAAACCTCCCTCTGATTCTCTGAAGTTCTTGATTTCGGGCTCTCACTGCTCACTGTTGTATTCCTACCAGGGAGATACTCCACTGAACTAGTTTAGCTTGAATTTCTTTCACAATTAAGTAATGCTTGAGAATATTTGCAAAAATATCAAAGCTGGTTTATGCAAAAGACTCTGTGCATTGTATGAAACCTGATTCTAAAAGCGTCTCTCTGACCTGTGATGGAATAGGAATAACGTCATATGACACTGTGTCAAATCATGAATAACCAATGCAGCTCGCACTCAGACTAAAAACAGCTGATTACTAAGGAGTTGCAGATCTGAAGAAATAATTTTAATATTTTTTGTATAACAAGTTCAAGAAAATTGCTCTTTGCGAGGAGACAATTCATGGGTCAGAAAAGGGGTAGCATTAATTGCTTAAACTGTTCATTATGAACCAATCACCCAGTTCTAATTAACACCTTTTAGTGGATTTTAAAGAAAAACAACATTGCATAAACAGATGCAATGTAAACTTGACTAAATACAGTGCTTTTAAAGACAACTAAATTCTTAGAACTGAATTTGATATTATTAAAACATGTAAATAAATATACTCAGTTTAGGCTTACAGTAATGAAATATGATAGTATAGAATGATCTCAGAGTTGTGAAGGCATAAAATGTATCCGGAGCCTTTTTATAATTCAGACCACTGCACCCCCCCTTGACACCCACAATATGTATTTTAAAAAGTCTAGTTGCTCTTGCTTTCTGATTGGGTTTACAGAGATTATTTTCAAGTGTGGTGTTCTATCAGTTGCTTCAGACAGTTTTATTAGCTATATTAGTAGATGTTTAAAGACAGGCTGATTTTTAATCATTAGAAATTAACAGTAACAACCCCCCTCATCCCCCTTACTCATCTGAGTATTGCGCTACAAAGGCATTAAGTAAATTAAATAACTAAGTAAGCTTCATTAATAAGAACCTTTCACTAAAACAAGGCCGTCAAGTATTCTGAATGACGGTAGTTATTAATACCCGTAGTCTGCTGAACTACACCTGCTGAAATCCACGCTACGTTTATATGAATGTGTGTGTCCTGTTTTGTCAGTAAGAGTTACGCTTGTGGTAAAGAGCCACCAAAAAGGTCTCTTGAAACTGATTGGCCATTTAGTAATTTCTTTTACTTTTCCAACAAGCTCTATATCTGCTAGGTTGATTTCTTTATAAAACTTGGTGGCTCCTTTCATCTGGCACAGCGTAGGACTCCAGGAACTCCTGTTGCTCAGCATTTGGCACAAGCACTTGAAGTCCCCTGTTTAGTGACATGACAGAAGAAAATGTGTAAAATGTTGATTTTTAACAAGCTATGTTTAGTTTCATCTAGTATTTGCAAGGAAAATAGTGAGTTTCAGAAAGAAATCATTGAGAAACTTCTCCAGGACCTCTCTTACAAAAGCCCCTTCCATTCTCAAGGTGCAAATCAGAGGAGGACACATAATGTGATTTTTCTGAGCAGAGATGACTTCTCAGACAGTATTATCTTCCTTTGCTGCAAGAACACACATTCATCACTCCTTTTCATCATACTCTTTACAGCAATTAGACATTTTCCTATATATTTCACACTGCTATGTAATTTTTTCTGACAGCTCATCAGCCTCTTTGACTCATGACCTGTAATGCCATCCTTGTTTTTTGAGATGTTTGTTTGTATTTTTCCCCCACCAGGAGATGTGAGCACATATTATCATAGATGCATAAGGCCTATCAGTCATTTTTTCAGAAGGTATCCAGTAATAGAGCAATACTGTTCCCTCTCCGCCCACTTGTGATTTTTTTTTCTTACCAATTTCCCTCAACTCCCTGAAAATAGCAGGTGCTTCTCTTCATTCACCTCCGCTTCATCCAGCCCATCTGTCTGGTTCTTCTATGAGAAAGATTAATGGCACATAACTCACTTCATCTCATGGTTTTTAACAGATCAGGGCGGAGGGGTAGGTGGAAATTCTATCCAGTTTTAGATAGATGTTTCATGATGAAGACCTGATGATGATATCGCAGCAGTAAATTTGGGATCTTTCATAGTGTTGGTCTGTTTCCAAAGTATTTCACAGGCTTGTGTTTTGAATGTCACCATAAGTAAGTTGCTCCCTACCCATCCATCTCAAAAGCCATCACTACTGTACCAATTAGATGCCTTAAGTGTAGTTGTGATAATATTGGTTTAGCTTCTTAAGGCTAAATACACATTGATACCTTACTTGGCCTGCGTTCCTGTGCAGGATCAATCTTGGCAGGAGTGTCTGTGGGGTTTATAGGGGCTGTTTGCTTTGAAACATATTTTCAAGTAGCCTGTTAAAAGCCCTTTTTTTCCCCTTCTGATATACCTCTATGTTTTGTCTCTTATTGTAAGCCTCACAACGTAAGACTTCTCTCTTTTTTTTTTTTTAAGTACCAAATGTCCAAGTGTGTTTTGTTAAATTTTGTGACTCTGTGTTGAGTACTACTTTGCTCCGATTGTGGTCCTTTTGAAATAAGTGGAAGTACATGAGTAGGAAGATGCTGCGTGTATGCAGTAATATGAAACACCCTGACATCTGTTACTTCCCAGATCCGTACTCAGCCTCTCTTACAGGTCTTTACTGGTGTTTTAGTGTTATGCAACAGACTGTTATTTTCTGCCCCACTCTAGTAGAGGCTCAGCAATGTAAGAAATACCATACCCTGTCCCAAGGAGCAGATTAGCTGATTTCTACTTCTTGTGCATGTTTGTAGCATGCATGTGTATCAGACCTGGGTCAAATGGTTCATTCTGAAGGTGATACTTTGTCTTCTCTTGATGCATTTCTGTCAGCTACTAAAGCTGGCAGCTTCACATGAAATATGAATTCTGAAGAGCTTAGTTTTGCCTAGAAAAATGAGTATGGTTGTGTGTAAACATAGTGCATTTGCAAGTGCAGAGTGAGTACAGGCACCCGCTTTTGAAACTGTAATGACCATCCATGCATCTTGAAGACGTTGCTATTTGGCCACCCCCTCGAGAATCTAGCCCTAAAAAATCTCGTTCTGCATCAGAGTTTTACAACCACAAAGTCTAATTTTCTATTCTGTACTTCCATCAGTTTTATTTACAAAGAAAATAGCCTATGTCTATACTCTACAATCTTTTGAAATCCTCTTTGCTCTCTGAGAGTATTGCCCAGAGTGTAAATCAATGCAAAACTTGGCTTTAATACTTCAAGTCTGATCACATCCACGAGGCTTGTCATTTTGTGCCATGTTGTGAAAGCAAGCTGCCCTACAAGAGCATTACACAACCTAACCAAAGAGAATCCCCTAGGTAGTTCAGTATCTGCACAGAGGCAGATGGATTGGTTGTAGTCTGTGATGCCAAACCAGTGTCTCCAATAGTTTTTGATTTAACATAACAAGCACTTCTAGGATGAAGGGAATAAGCAGCTACCTGAAGGCTACCTTTCCTTTAAGACCGCTCTGCATTGTTCCACTAAGGCTAAGAGCTTTTCTTCCATATCCCTGATTCCAAACCCACATCTGTCACGTTTCCTCTGAGATCTTCCAGAGTTGTTGTTAGTCTTGTACTTTTCTGTCCAAGGACACATTTCTCTTTAGGTTGACAAAGAAGGCATAGCAGTATGCTGATTTTGTTCAACGTGATGCTGTGTGATAATAAAGGTTTGAAACTTTTGCTCTCTGTGGGAAGAGAAAAACTTTAATGTACAGATATAGTTTGTGGCACCTCCCTGCTTTGAATCTTCATGAGCAGTGACTTTTTGTCACGTATTAAAATATTCAACACTTTTGGATCGTCTGCTTCTACAAAGTAAACAATGGGGAATAAAGCAGTCTTGCAAAGAAGTAGGTGTTAGAAAAACAGGATTCACTTTACTAAGAGGCAACTGGTGATGACAGAACGTGCTATATCTGTCTTTGCAACTCTTAAATTCTCTTCTACTTGAGTTGGCTCTTGAAGCGAAGCACATGCTGCATACAATGTGTACAGTGCATTGCGTGCTTTGATTTTTGGTTTATTTGTCTGTTAAGAAAGAAAACAGGCACCAAATCTTGCCAGTAAACATGAAACTTTGTAATTCCAGCAGTTCCCTCTTGTTATTTCTATGTGCAGTGTAGGGTGGTGCTCACTGATCTTATCCAAGTGGCAGAGATGGAAGTTCCCAAAAGGCAAAAGCCATAAAGCTGCATGCACAGAAAGAATTTGAAAGACACAAGCCTTTTGTGTCCTTCAGAACCTCCATGCTCCCAATTACATGGGACACCTGAACCGTGCTGCAAATTGTCTCATGTTCAAAGACCTCAGTACCAATAATGTAAACAGAACATACTAATTCATTGACATAAGTAATTACAACTGATGCACTGGCAAGAATGTGAAGCTTGCTTTCATCAATAAGCCTCCGGGTCTGGGCCAAAGTTACAAAAATCACATATTTTAGATCAGTCTATCATGATATTAGGGGGAAGCAGCATATGCTGCACTGTTGTTGGGATCTGGACCAAATATAACTGGCTTAGGGTCTGGATTGCAGTTAAGGTGTCAACTCTTAAAAAAAATCTTTTTTTTCAGATTAAAAATGTGCTTTGCGGTAATAGTTTTGCTGGTAAAACTATCAAACATTACAGGTAAACCTGTATGTTTTATATGGAATAAAATAATTTATTTATCATGTACTAAAAGGAAAGAAATAGAACCTATTTCTGCATCCAGGAGTTAAATGGATTTTTTTTTTTTCAGCTCTCTCCCGTGAAAATAGCAAATGTCTGCTGTAAAGAGCTTGGTTGGAGAAGTTTGGATTACTTAAAATTTTTAACTTAAGTCTTTATTTTTCCTCTATAGTTTTAAGATATTGAAGTTGTGTTGGCTGATTTACTGCAGTTGATACCAGGCCATAACTTGTGTTGTAAGTCAAATTCTGAAACTCTAAGTGTTAATTTCCATATATATAATATATCACAGAAAATAATCCTCCAGTTTTCATGTGGGCAAAGGTCTTGTAAGCCCCCAATGGGAACTTTTGGTCTAGAATACTCCCTAGCATCAGGTGGCTCTTAATTATGAGCACAAGACTCTAAAAACTATCGTTAAACAAAACAACTCCAGAGATTAAGTAATGCTCTAAAATAAACACAGCAAATTCTGTATTTGCCTTATTAGGAAATGAGTTCTGAGTTTAATGTAAAAGTGAACAAGTATAGAGTATATATTCTAGTTCTATGGAAATGAGTAGGGCCAAGGAGAACTTAGAGTTTCAAATAAAGCATCAACAAAATCTTGGAAAGTACCTTAAGCTATCTTTAAAGCTCAGTGTACCAGAACATCAGGCTCTTTCATAGTATGGTCAACT
Organism: Phalacrocorax carbo; assembly: GCF_963921805.1. Taxonomy (NCBI): domain Eukaryota; kingdom Metazoa; phylum Chordata; class Aves; order Suliformes; family Phalacrocoracidae; genus Phalacrocorax; species Phalacrocorax carbo. The sequence goes on along the minus strand of NC_087519.1, from coordinate 5,784,356 downwards.
CTAGATGAATGTAAATGAAGTGTTTAGCTATTCGTTAAGTCATGGTAGCTGGTACAAAGACCTACACGTGCTCTGGGTCACAGTAGTCTAAGACTGTATATTTCTATAAAAGTTTGTTGAAAAGTTCCTATGCGTCTGTTGAAAGTAAAAAGTTTGAAAGATGCTGTGACTATTAAAAATGGCCAAAGGATGCTCATAAGGAGAGGGTTTTTATGGGACTGTTGTTTTTCACCCTTCAAATCTATGGCACAGAGACTTTATTAATATAGAAGACTTCCTGAATTTTGGTTGAAATATTTATCCATTTGCTTTATCTTTAAAATTCAGAGTTGACCTATTTATAAAGATGAACATGAAAAAAAATCTTCACGGGGAAGATTCTTGGCCATTATTAGATTTCAGCTTAAACTCAGTCTGAGATTTTGCTCCATTTTTGCATCTAATAGATACTGGTTTGCTTACAAGCTTGGTCATTTGTTCCATTGAATAATATGACTTTGGTTTTCCAGGCAGCAAACTACAGGTCTGTAATTTAAACTCAGACCGTTGTCTCGTGTGTGTGTACGTTAGGGGTCTATTGCCTATAGAAGAAAGAGTGAAACCCAACAGATGTTTTAAATCACTACACTATCGGCAAATAAAATGTTTAGAAGAACTATAGGGAGTAGAGGAGTAAGAGCTAAAGTTGTGCGAAGCTATTTAAAGCCGGGGGAAGGGTGTCAAGGAAGGAATGGAGGATGTTATTCCTGGAATATTTGTTTTCAGCATGAAATTCCTGGTCAAGAGAACACATAATTTATCTCTTTCTTCATTCTCCACCCAAAAATTTTTCTTCCTTTTTTAATTGATCTGAGCTTGACTGCTCCTATCTGTGTAGTTCAGCCTTCCTGACCTGTGCAGCAGCTCAGGAGGGGTGGTATGAGCTCTTAATGTTCTGCAGGGAAAAATTTAATCAGGAAAATAATCGTCTTCCTTGCAGTGGAGGGGAAATAAAAAAAAAAGGGGGACTCGGCAAGCATGACAGAACATGCGTGGACCACCAGAAAAGTGTGGTGAGGTTGGAAGGTGGTAGAGCCCTTTTTTAGAACAATCTGATCAGAAGGCGAACATCTAAAAGGAAAAGGAATCCGAAAAGAGAGCTGAAGTGCCAGACAGAATGCACCAGCTAATAACTTTAAATAGTTCATTGAGTCTTCCGGAATTTTTTTTGTTCTTCTTCAGGAATAATCTGCTTACATCGTTAAGACCTCAGCTAAGCTCAGTAACACAAATTACCAGATGTTGTATCCCCTAGTTTTTTTCCATCAAAAGACCAACCACCAAGCTTGTTGAAAGGGAGAGGTCATTGTCCTTCCCTGGCAATAAAACTATTTTTGCAATTCCTAACAAATGAAATGAGAATACCTTTCAGCTGTAGAGGGGATCCTATCTCCTGCTTCTTCCAAGTTTCCCTGTTTGGCTTTGTTATTTTCTAATAATGCACTCATGTGTAAGCTAATAATGTGAACAGAGGGAAAATGAAGAGTTTTAAAAAAAAAAAAAGCAGAATGAATTAGGGCAATTGAGGTCGCTCTCTTTCATTTTTGCTGGAAGGATTTTAGCCCTAGTTTTTACCTTATCGCTTATTACACAATTTATGATAAAATGAGATGTGATTCCATTCTTATTGTTGTGCTATAGCCTATTGAACATGCATATATAGAATTCATTTCAAATTTAAACACTATCTTAATTATAAATTGAATAAAATGGACAACCTATCAGATTCCCTAAATTGCATTCTAACAAATAATTTCATTTTCCATTACTTTTCCACCAATGATATACTGGGCATAACAATGTTGAGTATACACCCTGTTCCTTTACTTTAATTGTGCCAGAGATTTTGCTGTATGACAACTGTTTCTCCGTGGGCATGTGTGTTGCTTGCCATTTGTTCCATAAACTGTTTTTTAGATATTTAGTAAGGCTGTGTAAACCCCTAGAAAATATTTGTGTGAATTTCATTTTGCTTTCTCTTTTAAGTCTTATTCTACCACAGGCATTACAATGCACAGCTTGGAGTTTTAAATGCACAGCTTCGTTTGACCGAGGTTATTTAGTTTTAAAATATATGTACAACTCGGATTCCGTGAGGATTTTTTGACTTGTGTAGGATCTGGGGTCAGAATGTGGTCCATAATCTTGATCAGAATTTGAAAGATAGTAGCAAAACAGATCTAACAAAATAACTGACATCTGTTCATCACTCTGCATTTTCTGAAGTAATTTGGAGTTCAGATAATATTTTCTGTAGTAAACCAGCCTGGTGGAATTTAAAAAAAAAAAAGAAAGGCATTAAAAGGCTTAGTGATGTTTTCAAGTAACTTTTTAGAAGTATTTTAAGAATTAGAATGTGGAAAAATTATGATAAAGAGAAGGATAGGAATATGTGTGTGTTGGCTGCTTTATAAGACCCATGACTTTTTAATTCTGTACATAAACCTCTGTTCAGATTCTAACTCAACTTTACCATTTACTTCCATTTTAATATGTCAAAAATTGCAGTGATAAAATATATCAAAGATTTGACCTCTTTTTCATTATATTGTTTATGCTTTCTAAATAAATTTCTGTGTGTTTTAAGATTTCAAAGATATTTCAGCCAAATGCAGATGGTTGGTTACACCTGGCAAAAGATTGATTGTATTCAAAAATAGCTAAACATCTGCTTTTTTTTAAATATGCAGGTTATAATTTATTTAGCTTTTAGTTACGTTTTGTTTTGCTTCAAAGAGCAAAATATGCCACTGAACCCTGATTTCTTAAAGGACTTCTGAGAAACTGTTATACTTTCCATATTATTTTTATAGACTATTAAATGTGATTTAAATGCTAAATTCAAAGTGGTCAGCAACACTAATTTGTTACATTTTTTGAGTGTAAATAAAGTTAAGCCACTTGAGCAAACATTGAGACTTTCAGCAGAAGAAACAAAATTATTGTACAATAAACACATTTGAATGTTACTAATTTAGCACTTTTCTCATGTCATGAAGACTATATTCCTTTTCCCTTGAACTTTCTTTTAAAAAGTATATTTTATTTTTGTTTTAATTCCTGCAGCTTTTTCATAGCATAAATTACTTACAGATCCGTGTAGTGTTAAACCGGCAAAAATAAATAAATAAAATACTTGTTGCATCTCAAAGGCTATTTCTTCCTGCCTGTTTGCAAATAGGGCATAAAAACTAACAGTGCCTGAGAAGTTGAAGTATCCCAGCAATGTAGCAGCGAAGATACCTCTGAGCTTTAGGCACAATACTGTTCCGCTTTATTTCATATTTTGTACTTTAAGAGTTCTATCCAGCACAAAACCTACAATTTTTAGCCCTTTCCCCCCAGTTGAAATGATTTGCTATCACCGTAACTCGATCTGTTATCTCCCAAATAGTTTCAACTGTGTTAATGTGTGCATGTACTTTTTTTTTTCTTATCAGGCTCTCGGCAGCATTTGTGATTCATAGCAGTCATCAAAGTGATAATAAACTCATTCACAATACTAACAAACATGGGGCTCCCAGTTATTTACGAGGCAAATTCACTGCAATGCTGGGCAGTGGAACAGGGGAGAATCAAGATGGTGTTGATTGATAAATTGACAGGTTAATTTACAAGTGGATAATAGGAGTTAGACCCAGAGGGAGCGACTGCAGGCCCGTGCTCTAGCTTGGTTGCACTGCCATCTGTCTTGTGCCTGGGAATCTGCAGGAGCAGTGCAGCTCCAGATCAGACGCACACCCGCGCTGCCTACATTAAAGACAAAGACCCCTATTTACGGCGATTTTAATTTGTTTGCCGTCTCCACACAGCACAGTGGACACCCCTCCTTCCCTACATCTGCCTGCCGGCCGAACGGCAGAGCTACAGAAATGCTGGCAGCCTCTTGTTACTTAAAATGTTAGGTGTTTCGAAGGTCCCGGAGTACTTTTGCTTTTAATTGAGCGGAGAATGTAAACATTTTTGTAGGTTATAGTGGGGTCTACAGTTCTGGGCTCTTTGCTTAAAAAGTGATTACATTATTTTCTATTTAATATCCACCTGAAATACATTTTTAAACTTAGTGGAGGAAATAAAACTTATTTTAAGAGGAACTTATTTTTCTTCAAATATATACACTTCACTGTTCCCTGTCTGGCTGACAGGAACTTAGCTTTGTAGCCAAATATTTCTTCTATTTAGTTGGGAACATTGCATAACTTCTATGAGTCTTCTCATTTTTGTAATCCCTAGGAGCCATTTTTATGGCAATCAATCACTGTTTTTATGTCATTAAGCGTTTAACTAAACTGGTTGTTGGCTTCCCCACAATGACCTGAAATTTCATGGAATTCAAGATCAAGGCACAGTTGCCATTGTGCCTCTTTGAAGTTAATATGTTCCAGTCTTGCATTTTAGCATTAAGAAAGTTTTATTGGGAAAATAAAAAGGGTGGTCAGAAATGCAGTTTTCTTTTTACAGTAAGTGTTAAACACTAGATGAAGTGTTTTGTTTTAAATACCTGGCATGCTTAGTCTGCGATTGCCAAACGTACATCGGCTGCCCTGTGCCTCCAGCACAGGGTAAGCTCAGCCCTGGATCTCAAAGACCAGGCGACAGTATGTGCTTCTCTCTCCTGTCGTTAGCCTGTGCAAGGAAGCGTGTGTTCCACTTACTGTAGGCCAGCTTCTGGGAACAGAACCAAGTTCTGCAATACCTGGTGAGAGCCTCAATCCTGGCTTTCATTCTGCAGCTCAAGATCTGAATGGGTGAAAAGCACACCACTGGAATATCTGCTGATATTGTTTTCTCTTAAACTGTCGTTAAATTAAGGGGCACCGCGCACACCCCTCAGATCTGTGTTTGTCTTCCCAGTTGCTCCTGGAGCCTCGGTGGAGGGGAGTAGGTGCTGGTGGGCTTGCACAGAATGTAAATTGTTGCAGCTTGTCTCTGGTGAACAGTAGTGATTCGTAATGCTCTAAATGAAGTTGTGAAGGCATTCAGGGGCAAATCCTTTCCTCCACGCCTAGCCCAAATGTAGAGGCTTGACGTGGGGGGACTCTGCAGGGAGCAGGGGAATGAACAAACCTTCCCTTGCACGGGCCACGGACCAGCTTGGCTATGGTCTCCCAGCTACAGGCACCCGCCTCTGTGGTTTTGCCTGCCTGTCAAAGGGAAAATAGCTGGTGGATCTGCATAGTAACAGAGATCCTGGCACTGCTATTGCTCACTCCAACCCCCGTGTCAGCAAAGAGGACCTCAGCAAAGAGGACCTCCTACATACCGTCAGAGAAAATAGTGTCCTGATCTTGTGCTAAAACTCTTCAGTATGAGAGTGTTGTTTTCTGATGTTGTTTACTGACCAGCAAAACATTCTCTCAGTTGCATGAAGCAGGTGGAACTGTTCAGCGACTGCATCTGTAGCAGAACTAACCCTTTTTTTAAAAAAAAAAAAAAAACCAAAACAATACACCAAAAAAACCACCTAAACAAACAAACCACAAACCCCCCCCCCAAAATAAAAAAACCCCCACTCCCACCCCCCCCGACTCTAGAGATGAAACCCCATATTTCCTATGCACAAAAACTAGCCAAGTGAAGTTTTAAAAAGATAACAAAAACACAGGGAAGTTGGGCTCTTACAGGAAAAAACTCTCAAACAATAATCTTCCATTTTTACTGATGGGTTAGGAAGATGTTACTGGTACTTACACCAAACAACGGACTAACAGCTGAATTTAGCAGTCTGTCTATCTCATCCTGCCCACCATTGAATCTGAGCAATTTTTCTTAAATGCTGGATAGGAGTTTGTGCAAGTTAGTGTGACTCACCCTGACCCACTGCTTTACCTGATGGGCTTTGCTGGTCTTCCAGCATGGATTTAGTGCCCTTCACCTGCTTTGTGCGGATTTGGGTCTGTTTGTCTTGTGGTAGCTGTCTGTTGCGGTATTGAACCAATTTAGGGTTATTTCTTTTGAGCCATCTGGACAGTGACAGGTTTGTAGGGTTGTAGATTATAATAGTAATGAATCTTATGAGTTAATTTTAAAACATTCTGATAAGTCTTTTTGTAAACATCGAGTAACAGTAACAATGTAATAGGAGTGAGGGTGATGTTTGGATCCTGCTTTTTATAATACAATGTGAGAACTGTGAATGTTTAAAAAGAAGAGTGTGTGTATGTATATATACATAATGCGTAAATGTTCCCAATTCTCACGAGTTCGGGTGGCACTTTTTTTAATGCTGAAGCACAGGGCTACAAATAACATGAAATGAAAAAGGTGGAGATGGATTTAAATCCCTCTCTCTCAGACGCACAAATAACCATAGCAAATGACAGGTGAGTTACAAGTAGAGAATATTTAGACTCATTGATTGCCTTCATTGCTTCCTTCTCATTCCATGTCACAGCAAAGCATGGTTGTATTCTGCTTGGAGAGGAGCTAGGGCTGATCCTTGCTATTCAAGAGGAGTTTCCAAATTCAGTGGGTGACACAAGATAAGTGACCTGGATTTGCTGTGACAGTTTTAAGTTTAGCCAGACAGACTGCAAAAAAAAAAAAAGCATAGATTCTGGCTTTGTACAAAAACTATTCACTTAATTGAAGCTTATTTAAAAACTTAAGTATTCTTTTCAACTACAATGCTTGAAGGTTGTCTTGAATTCTCTTTATTATTCAGAAGCATTTCAAGTAAAAGTGCACATCTCTTCTCAGTAAACATATTTTATGAATCAATCCATGCAAATAATGCTTTCTTCAATTGTGCACTTCCTAAAATAACATGTTGACATCAAATCATCCTGTTTTGAAGAGTTTGTAATAATAAATAATAATCAATGTTGCAGACTGAAGGATGCATCAATTATATTTATTTTACCCACAGTTGAGACTCTCTTGGTTGTATATTTTTCCCCAATAATTTTGCACATTTTATTGTAAAGTGTACTTCAATCTAATTGGCAATGTGGCTACTGAGTGCTGATTGAGACAAAATTACACTTTGCCTGAAACAAAAATTGAGTTCTATTATGTGAAATCGAAAATATTGCCGTAGTCTTGCAGGATTTTTCTAGGATGTGGTTTATAAGGGACAAAAGAGAACTGAAGAACAGGTAATGTAAGGAAATAGAACCTGATGCAAAAAATTGGAAAATTTTGCTTGAAATCCAATTCAAATCACAAGGGAAGTAAATTCAGGAGGTTATCGACATTATGAAAGAAAAAAAGCCAAGTTTTGAGATTATGAAAGTATTTTAAATTTAACAGGTTTTGGAAACAATCCACAGACTATTTTAGTGACTAGAACATTGTTTTAACCTTTGGTATGAGTATGTGAGAAAACTTGAAAATTTTAGGGTATATAGGATCAGTATATTCTCAATAAACAGAATGAGTGTTTCATGGAGTTTTTGGTTCTTTTCAGAGTTGAAGTACTTATTGAGTACCGTATTACAGAAAAGAGGGTTGTAGATTTAATAGCACTGTCCTCAATTATAACGATTTCTGGGGGCATTTTGAGGGGAGAAAGATCACAGATGTCATCAGAACTGAACAAAAGAAATTTCCTTTTGGAGAGTATAAATTTCCCATCTAGCCCATGTCCTGTTTTGAGACTTTAGGAAGTACTGTTTGAGCCCATGGGAGAGAGTGCTTGCTAACTTGTAATTTCATATGATTTGAAATGTGGCACCTGCTGGCCTCCTGTGAGGGATCACTTAGGAGAAACAGCAACTCTCTGTAAGACCGGGTTGTCTAGCAGGTTATCTTGAGCTAAAATCCCTTTTCACGTTTGTCTTGCATACCTAGCATAGATAGGGGTTTATTTTAGTATTGGTTACCAATATGTAGATACAATTTTGGTAAATCTGTTCTTTACCTTAGGGGAGTCAAAGTTCCTCTAGTAGCTTATTCAGTTGAAGTAAATGTTAGAAATAAGTACCAGATCATAATATTATCTGCTTAGCTCTGTGGAGCCGTGGTCTAAGGTAAGAAAGATGCAAAACAAGTTATCAAATCAGACAAAGGGACCTAATTAAAACATGATTGCTGAGGTCTACGAAAAATACAATTAAGTTGTAAGCTAAAGAAAATGAGGTAGCAAAGTTAATGTATTTGCCATTTATCTCTTGAGATCTCAGTTCAAAGACTCTCTCTCAAATCCTACAGGATCAGCTCTTTCTGATCCTACAGCAGTCCAATAGATTTAAAATTAGATTGGACTCATCCGAAGATATAATGTGTGCGCGTAACAAAGCTACCCCGAAAACAAAAATACCACGCTCGCTGTCATCGCTTAACATCTTCCCAGGATGCAGCATTCAGTATTGCCTCATGTAGACAGAATAAAATTGAAACAAGAAAATCCAGGTGCAAATCACACTTCAAGTTATTTAGATGAAATTCTGGTCTTAGAGCAAAAATTTCCCATCTCTGTATAAAAGAGCTCAGTTTTCTTGACACAAACCACCCCAGTTTAAGTAGCCAAAATATCTATATTACAGTAGATTTAATTATACTGCTTATCTTTGCTGTAGACAAGATGTCTTATCTTCCTCAGAATCTTCAAGACTAATTCTTTCTTCCATTTTTTACTTATTTATTGCTGAATTGCAGTTCAAGGAGGGGGATTGTAGTCGTAGGATGTACAGAGCGGGACTTAAGTATCAGAGTTCAAATTTCAGGTCTGACACCCACTTCTTATGTAGTAAGACATATAACCTTACCGTTCCATGAGTTCCCAAAGTAGAAATGAGGATGTGCTTGAGCTGTGTTATCTGGATATGCTGAGCTGGGGACAAAGGCGTCTCATTTTGATTTCACTCAAGCAGTGTTCAGCACAGCAGTGTTATTACAGCCATCACCTGGCATGTTTCTGTGGTCAAGTTGACGTTGGTTTAGGCTTATGGCTTGGCCTGTAAAGATAAAGGGTGATGTTTGTCACCTACTGAATCATTGTGTTTGTGTCCTGTTTTTGGCTGGGATAGAGTTAATTTTCTTCCTAGTAGCTGGTACAGTGCTGTGTTTTGGATGTAGTATGAGAATAATGTTGATAACACAAAGAAGTTTTAGTTGTTGCGAAGTAGTGTTTACACTAGTCGAGGACTACTCAGCTTTGCATGCTCTGCCAGGTGCACAAGAAGCTGGGAGGGGAGGGGGCACAGCCAAGACAGCTGACCCCACCTGGGGATATTCCACACCATATGACATCATGCTCCACATATGAAGCTGGGGAAGAAGGAGGAAGGGGCTGGGGGGATGTTCGGAGCGATGCTGTTTGTCTTCCCGTGTCCCTGTTACGCGTGATGGAGCCCTGCTTTCCTGGAGATGGCTGAACGCCTGCCTGCCCATGTGAAGGGGTGATTGAATTCCTTGTTTTGCTTTGCTTCCGTGCGCAGCTTTTGCTTTACCTATTAAACCTCTTTATCTCAATCCACGAGTTTTCTTGCTTTTACTCTCCTGATTCTCTCCCCCATCTCACTGCGGGGAGTGATCGAGTGGCTGGGTGGTGCTTAGTTGCTGGCTGGGGTTAAATCACACCAGTTCAACTGCTCACAAGTTTGAGGTGTCAGGTGCACAGTGCAGCACCATCACGGGCGGGTAGGTATTTGGCAATTAACGTATATAGCTTTTCCAGTGATTTCTGTCCTGGTGAGAAACTGGGCAGAGCATAAGTCAAGGTAGAAAATATTTCTTTCAAGTGAAGATGGCCCCCCTGCCCCCTCAAAGATCGGTCCTATTCCAGTTCTTTTATTTTATTCTTCCTATTAGTTTTTGACAGTCTGTGTATGGAGATATTTCTTGTCAAGATGAAAGTCACCTCTCTATCGGTTGCAGTGTTCTGTCAGTTCCTTCTAAGGAGTTAAGTACTCTGTGAGTTAGTAGGAACAATGAACCCCGCTTGTTCTTGCAGCTATCTGTAAAAACTTATTTTATTGTTTTGTGGAATAAAATTAGATGTTTTTAGTTACCTTCCACAATTTGTTGGCACTAGGTACAATTTCTAAAGCAATATATCATGAATGTGCAAAACTGAACACATAATCCACAGATATATCAGTGTACTTGAGCCTTCTTACTGTAGTAGCAGAATTGGTTGTAGATTAAAAATAATATATGTATGCCAAACCTCACGTGGGGCAGAGGTGAGAGAACCACAGGCTGTGGTGTTGTGTCCTACTTTCCTACTCTTCCAGCTCACATTTCAGTGGAAAGTAAGATTTGCATTCTGGGCTGTCGTCGGCCCAGCGCCATGCAGCCCTGCAGCTCTGGTGGCGAATTTGTTTCCTACCCCTGTACAACAACCTCCGTTCTTATGAATTCAGACGTAAAAGGGAGATTTTCCTCGTGAGTGACCTTGCACTTTTATTTCTGTTGCCTAGAGGAGAGTGAGATCAGTGAGCAATGCTTGATGACACACACCACACTCCTGTTCCTTGCTGCCCCTGCACCCCAGCCACTACAGATTGTAAAACCACATGTCCATAATCAGTGATAAAAATAAATCCTGTACTGGGAGGTGAGTCGTCTCTTTCTGTTGCATTCACATAGCCCACTTTGAAATGTTGAACAAGGAGGGGAAAGTGCATCAGGCATCTGTAGAGGATGCTGAAGTTGAGAGACTGATATTTCAGCTAGGCTATTGTCTTCGAATTCCGGTGGATGTTAGTTATTCCTGCATTTTTCTATGCATATTGTGCATAACAGATAAAAACAAACCACCACGGTATTACAGCTAGAAAGAAAAGCAGTATGTTGAGTAAGAAAAAGCATTGAACTGGAGTAAGGGCAAGAGGTGAAAGCAAAGGTATGCTCTGTTGTTTCCTTTGAGGAGAGGTGAAGGCAAAGGGGAGATTTAGCAGCTGTTCCTTGTGGCAGAAAATCATCCCTGATTGTTTGTAGAACAGAGGCATATGAGTGTCAAACAGATACCATAGATCCACAAAGATATATCCTGACCTGCATGCCTGCTGGATGTGCATGTCATGACTGTAATTTTGTCACGGTAAAAATGTCAAAAGTCATGAAAACCTAGTAAAAATGAAAAAGAGAATAGTCGCTGGCAAGTTTTGAAGTAATCAAATGACCCTTGCAGACCTGGATCTCTCTAATCTAATTTTCTTAAGGTCTGAAGGGTGGCTTATGTACCTTCTATTAGGCAGTATCTAACCCTTACCTCCGAGAGTCCTCATGCACACTGGGGCCTTTAGCAATCTCTCTGTGCTGGGTTGTGTTGTACCATGTCTAAGATGATAATGGTAGAATGTGAAATTTCTGTGCTGGGCCCCAGCTGTCTTGTTCCAGTTGAACTCATGGTATTGTTACAACTTACTGATCCATTAGCCTACAACCATATTTTCCATCATGGGGGTACTCCTGTATCATGTGTGTCCTCTGGTTAAGGAAGGACAGGTTTGTAGATTGTTTTGTGTTAGGGTTTTTTTTTTTAAACAAATTTGGGAGTACTTTTTGTACCAATCCTCAGCATTTTGCTCCTGCTTTTTATCGTAACATTGAGAATCAGATCAAATGTGCCATGCACGGCTATGTGGCAAAAAGGAAGGAATGGACTGTGACTCTCTGTATAGGATCTCTGTATCTTCTTCTGACAAGAAAGCTGTCTTGTGTGATGTATCCTCGATCTTCAAATACATCCCTAAAGCTATTAGCCAGGCTGAATTACTTCTTAACTTGTAGTATATGTTATCTAAACAGGCCATTTTTGGGCTAGTGTACATTATAAGCCTCCCTTCACCCTCCTTGTCTGAACCAAACTGGCCGTTTTTCAGGTTCAGATCAGATCACATCAATCTCCCCTCCAAACATGCCCCCAGCTTCCTCTTTCTCATGCCCTACAGCTTCTCCCGTGTTGGGAGATCAGGTGGCAAGTTGTCAGCAAAGCCCAGCTGCTGCTCATCTTGAAATTCACGCTTGCTCTGAGCTCCCCCATTAGATTTGCCCTAGAGAGTGTTGTTGTTCGCTGCTAACAGGGAAGCCCAGAGCCATCCGCATTTGTGCCAGCTCTAAGAAAGACTTCAGAGGGCTGGAGGCTCCAGTGTAACTAATAGGGAAGTCTGGGAGCAATGGGAGATTTGAACGTAGAGACACAGCCTGGGGCCCGAGCCAGTGGTCTGTCACTACCGTTCCTTCTCATGCTGCTTCTAGAAATATAAAGTGGACCCTGCAACCTCAGATGAATAGATCCCCTGTATTGAAGCTGTGGCTTCGGTAAAGACACTGGCAAATAGATTGCTAATGATAAAATGTATATTGAAGACAAAGGAACTGGAGAGAAAGCACATGTTAAGAACGACCTTGAAAATTTGACTTAGTGCATGGGGAGATGGGAAAGTACTGAATCAAGGACTGCAAGCAGCTTTCTCTGTCACAAAGCTACCCAGAAATGTGGAATATCTCCCCTGTGAGGCAACGAAAACTACAACAGAACTGAAGTATTCCCCCACCATCCAGTGATGGAAGGGGTTAACACCTGTTTTATTTTCCCCCAAAAGGCTCAGCTGTCCAGAGTGGGAAACACAGCACTGCACAGTTTTTTTTCAATAAGACTATTTTTGCACAATTGGGCAGAGCAACCTTTGCTCAGGTTTGGACAGCCCCTGTGATAACCATCTATGCGAGTATCATCTGTAGCTGTGAATGGTGCCAGACCAAGAAACTAGTTAGAATAGTGAGAATAGCCCTCTATTTTGATGTTTGTCCTTAGATGTTTGTAAAGCTAATCCATCATCTGTTCAAAATGAGTGCTGTGAAACAATAACTTGTACAAAAGTGATTAACAAACAGATAAAAGAAAATTTATCAGTTAAAAGGCTGACTTCATATGAATATTCTTCTTTCACGCAAGTGTTCTCTGAAGCCTATTTGCCAATTGACTGTACCTCTCTGTCCTCAGGTTAAAAATAAGATGATGTTTTTGGGTACTGATATTTGTATTTTGAACGTTAATGTTAAATTTCTTCTTAATATGTCAAAACAGGAAAGAAAAGTCTAACCTTTTACCACAGTAATAATTTCTTCTGCCAGTGTAATTAAACTATTATTATATTACTTATTATCTTCACACACATTCAGTGCTTCACTGTATTTACACATAGGGTCTATTTTGCTCGTGCCAGTTATAGACTAGTTTAAAATTACCACTTAGTGCAGTGAGTGCTGATTAACACTGATGCAACTGAATTGAATCATACTTTTGTAATAGACTTAGTTCAGAAAATTCACTCTTTTTTGAAAATCCTTTCAAAGAGGTGCTTATGCAGAGCAAACTAGTGATTCTCATCCCTCTTAACTGAAGTCTGCTTTGAAATCTGTGCATCTCTTCCTCATATCAGTGTCTCCTGCCCCTCCATGCTTCTTTCTCCCACTTCTCGTAGTTGTAACCTATGACCATGCTATTATGCTGTAGAAGTCAAGAATGAGTCAAAAGTTCAGCGTCCCCATTCCTGGCTCTCTTTGGGTAACTTTACTTCTTTCCCCTGCAGAAAGTTGATTTTCATTGTTGTGTAGAAACACAGAAGGGTGTCAGCTCTGCACTTTTACACTTTTCCCTAATCGTTAATCTGAGTTACAGATGCAAGAGGTTTGTGTGCCAAAGAAAATGGACTAATTCAGTCCCGTTCATGTTTGTATTTCATGCTCTTCCTCTTGCGCACCACTGTGTCCCTTATGTTCCTGTGATAACTCCTATAAACTAGGTAACCTTCAAGAGAAGTTGAAGAAGGACTTGGGTAATGCTGTTAGAGTGATAGAATGAGAAGAGGCCAGGCAGACTGAAAGCGCTCCACGAGCATGAGCTAGACAGGGAAGTTAAAATGTACTTTCATATGCAACCAATGGTCAATGAAAAATGGTAAATATATATGGCTGCATGGACGGATACATCCTCAAATATGAAATCCGTACTTGAGATGTTTGGTCTGTAATACAAATTCGTGCCCCAGAAGATCATAATAATACATGAAACTTTGTCAAAACCATTTGATGGCAAGACATTTTTCCAGTCTTTCAATAATGAGTCTCAGGGGGTGAAAGCATCACAGTAGGAAAGGCAATCACTAGTTCTAGACAATTCCTGCTGTAAAACTGTCCATCTGTCTACTGAGGACAATGCCACTTGAAGTGACTTCTCTAAATCTGGATTTACTAAGAGAAGACATTTATGTAAATGGATCTTGTAATACAGGAATAGCTTTTCAGCTTCCTCTCTCATTATCAAATCATAAGTAAGGCGCTCTTTAAGTGCAAGATAATTTTATGATGCTATCCTGTTGAATTAGAGAAAAATGACTTCTGTTATGGTAGCTTGAGGTTTTTTGTGATTTTTCTGTTTGTGGACAAGTTTTGCCACTTGCAAGGATGCATCTTCATGAGACAGGGCATATCACAGAATGCTGCAGAACTTACTTTATGGTCTAAATTCTTATCTAAAGCCTGGTTAATATAAATACTACTATGGGGACAATAAACCAAAAGGGGTGTGAGGAACACCTTCTTCATAAAGTAGTTCTTCCTTGGAAGCTTCCATACTTTTTTTGTTTGGTTGGGTTGTTTTTGTGTTTTTGTGTGTTTGGTTTTTTTTTTTTTAACTTTGTTATCTTTAAAGTTAACTTAGTTGAAGTTTGCTAAACTTCCAGTGATAGTGACCTGTATGAAACACTGTATACCCCAGAAATTGTCATATTTTTTGTTATTCCTGAAGCACCTAAAAAAAAAAAAACCAAAACCAAACCCAACGCTTCCATCTCTTTGCTTGATGGACATATCAGTCAACTACTTGCAGACTGGTATAATGGGTTACCCCCTCAAACCATGCATTTTATTTTCTCCTAATCTTCCCTTACGGGCTAGGGTTCAGTGCCCAAGTAGAGGGCAAGAATGGCCCATGGCATAGGCTTCATTCATAGCGACGCTTTTTCTTGGTGCAAAGTTTACCAGAACAGGCCCTAGATTTGCAGATATTCACTACACTGAGTTCTGAGCTGCATTTGTCTTATGTTTGGATTTGATCTACAGAGGGTCAAAGAGTCTCAACTCTTGAACACCAGTATATTAGTGTCCTTGAGAGCTCAAGCCTTTGCAGGATTAGGCAGCTCACTGCATAGAGTAAAGATCCTCTAGTGTGCGGCCTGCGGTCTCAGGCACTGCTGCAATGCATGTAGTAACACTAGTTCAGTGAAAGTGCTGGAAGGTGGTTATGTCGTTCCCCACCCTGACTAAAGCTCCTCAATTAGGAGGTAAGCCATTTCTGCTGAAATAAATGCTAAATGACTTGACTTTGCATTTTGTAGTTGGTATGTGTTGAAGTCCAGAGGAGACCTATTTCTGTGCAGAATGTAATGTCAGTTTCCCAATAATGATCTCCTGAAAGTCTCCATTTATACAGGAAAATTATTTTACTGCTTTTAAAGGAAGCTGTTGCATTTATGGGTTCTGGCAACTTAAATCCACCATTAATGGGAGAGAAGAAGCAAAAGTCAGATTAATATACTTTCTCCTCTGTGCATTATGCTGTTTACCTCATCACAAGTTCATGGAGAAATATTTTCTTCTGAATTATCTATCACATGAATTTTGGATGACAGCCTGACTTCCCATAACTGGCTAACTAACATTAACTCTGAAATTGTATTCCTTGATGGGGAAAAATCTGAAAAAACAATCCACGATAAAGGCATTGCTTGTTATGGTCTAACTGACACCTTTCTCAAGATCCTGGCGGGGTAATCACAGACACTTGGCAATAATGGTGTAAGCCTGACTTGGGCAAGGTACTCCATCTCTGTGACTGCTAATGAGTCACACATCTAGTTCTCATTTCCGCCTTTGTGCTGAAGGTGTGAGCAGGTCATAGTCATCCCGCGTAATATACTGAATATACTGATAGGGCCTGATCCTGCAAACCTTCACTTGTGGGAAGGGCTCTCATGACTTGTCAAACTTTTCACCTGGGCTCATATAAATAACAGCTTCAGGACTGGCCTGATATTTGCAAGGGACATCGCTTCCTAGTTGTCCGGGTTTGGGGTAACCATTTTCCTATTTCAGAGAAAAGACCATTCCTTCTTTTCCCCCCTGAAATAACCTTGATATAATTGTAATCTAAAGCAACTTAAAAGTGTGCCATTTAAAACAATCGCTGACTGTTGTCTCATGTTAGAAAGCAGGGAACTGTCTCAGTTTGACACATTTGATCTTCATTTTATATCTACTCAGAAACTTTTAATGTTGTGGCTAAAGGGGAGCATAGAAAGGACTGAAAAAACAAGTAAGGACCTTTTTGACAAAGTCAAGTGAGAGTGCATAGCACCTGACACCTTAGTCCTCAAAATAAATTGTTGATAATTTCTGTGTACAGGTGAATTCTTCTTGACTAATAAACCAGCCTTTTCTCTGTGTGTGTGTGTGTGTGTAGTGTTGTTTAAACATAATCTAAAATATGATAAGCAGTGAATAAATTAAGAATCTGTTTGTTAAACTATGCATATATTTAAACACAAAATTAAGTTGTGTATATTTTGTTGAGATTAAATATGGAAATGTTTTCATCAAGTAAAAGTATGCTCTTCTATTCCTTCACTCCCTTTCAATGCAATCTTTCTAATGTTATTTTTTTTTTCCCCTTCATTGACATTTCTTTCAGAAAACGCATGGGTACTTGTCCATGTCTATACTCCTTGTCATGCACCTTCATTTCTGGGTTCTGTTCAGCTTCTTACCTACAGCCCCGGGCGTTGCTGTCTGCTTAATAGTTTCCAACCCCTGTAAAGAAGAAACAAGATGACGTATTACTTTTTAAACATAAACCACACATGACTAAGACCCAATAATTCACTCGCCCCTGCTAGGATGCTGAATGATTAAGTCTGACATCAGTCAGTGCCAGTAGTGTATTTTTGATAAACCACAGTTGTCTGCTGCATACTCCAACATCTGTATTTTTCACACCAGAGGCATCTGTCTTGTTCAAGAAAATGAGAGATATGTAGCACGCTGCTTGTGCAAGTAGTAAAACTGATAGAAACTGTACCAGTTATCATTCTACATAGAGCTTCTTTCTTCAGTGATAGCAAATGACATATTTGGACCACTTTTTATAGAAACCATTTCAGGGAACATACTTCTGTGACCTACTGTGAAACTTCTGGAGATCCATCCTCAGATCCAATAGCATCTACAAGTGGCAGAAATAAAAGCCGAAGACTTAATTAAGTTTGCCATTACTATTTATCATTATACAAAGATTTCGCTCTTCACAGACCGATGTATTTTGATGGCTTTAGAAATTTAATCTACTGAAGGAGGTCTCAGAAGTCTGTGTTCTTTGGAAACTGCAAAACTGGTTTCATTATCTGGCGTAAAATATCTATTCTGTAAATAAATATTTAAAAAGGTAAATTTGACCCTGGCTCTTTACCAGTGATGTAGGAAGAATTACACTTATTTATATCAGAAATGAAGTTGGACAAATATTCATTGTGAAAATCATCGTTCTAATCATGATGGTTTTGTTTACATTTTCTGTCTCCATATCATAAGTCCTGGATCATAGATCACTGAAGTTTTATTGATTTTAATGCTTACAAGTACAAAGTTACGATAGTCAGAAGGCAGGCATCTCTTTCTCTCAATATCCTTCATATACACAGTAGCAATATCTTTTTACCAGACAACCTCGTTGCTATTTCATATTTATTATTTTAAAAATTGTCAGTATTTAATATTCTTAATCCATCTTAATTTAAAACAGACTTGCAAATGTGACCTAGTGGAACAAAAGTGAGAGAGGAGAGGTGCTAATCTGACATACTTGGGCTAGCAAAACCAGAATGGGAGCAAATAGAAAAGATTTCTCATATTAAAAAAAAAAAAAAAAGTTAAAAATCAAAAAGTCATAATGCTGTGACTTAGCAATGTTCCCTCTAGCAGTGCATCTGCAGCTAGTATTTAGCAGCGTCAGCACTCCATCTTTAAAGGAGATTGTGGAAAGAGGTCTTTTTCAGGTTTTACTGTGAAGGGAATGTTTGACTTTGATCACAGTTAAAATGACGGCGTACTCGGTAGACGGAATACTGCAGATAGATAGAAAAGGCAACTGCTTTGGAGTACGTCCTTTAAACTCTAATGGATCAGTTAATTCTCTGGAATATTTACTGTGAGAAGTCCTAAAAGGGTTAAGAAGCTGCTATAAGAAAGGCTAAAAATGATAGACTGGAAGAAAAAGAGGTAGTAAAAATTGAAGGATATAAAAAAGCAGAGGAATGTGGCTGGGGAATAATAAAATAAGAGAGAGAAGTTAAACCAGTGACCCTTGTCGGCAGTGAAAAGCGGGAGATTAGAAAATGTTTCATGCTAATTTCCATGGAGATTTCTTTAATTTATCGAAAATTACTTTCTTCTGCTTTGATTTGTCCAACTGCCTGCCCCCTCACAGCTTTTTCGGGGTGGTCCTACCCGTCACACCATGCTGAATATGGGCCTCATTTGCCCCCACACTGGGCCAAAGCGTCGTGAGATTACTGAAGCGTCTCTGACGTCTCTATCAGCTTGTGCCACCACAATGCCCTATTCCCTTTTTTTTTTTTTTCCTTTTTCTCTCTCTCTCTCTCTCCTCTCCCCTCCATAACAGAGTCTTAGGATTCCTGTCACATGATGGCTTCATCGGGGGCCCCTTGCTGAAGTGTTTTCACTTTTCTCCTGATCCGTTCAGCTTGGTTCTCTCTGCTGCCTGGCATATCAAAGGAGATTTGTGGGTCATTGAGCCATGGACGCAGAATATAAAGTCATCAGCCTGCCTGGCAGCATCAAAACAACAAAAAAACCCCTAGCCATCATTTACCATCTTCATCCTTCAAGTGGCAGGAGATTGTTAGTCTCTCTTACAATTGTATATTGAAAGCATTTAATTTCTAAAGGATAATCAGGATGTAGAGGTACCAGCTAAAAGACCTTAAATATTACAGCTCCTTATAGGGCACTTCGGATTATAGCATGATGTAGTAAGATGAAGCAGCTGCTTATATCTCTGATTTTAAAGACACAGGCTAATATTAATGACAAGCTGGTATTTTTGCAGAATAATAAAGTAATTTGCCTAACATCTCCAACCTTGTCACAGATAATAAATGGATGTATTTGATTACAAGCATTCTGGACCAGTGGAAACTGATATCACTTTCTCAGTCTAGCCTAGCAGAGGAGTCAATCCTGACTATTTGCGGATGCAAAGAAAGATATATTACAGTAATGTTTCTAAATGTAGGCATTACTGTTGTTTGAATCATCTCTGCCCACTCTCTTTCGGAGCACCGGAGCTATTCAGCGCTCAAGTGAGTGATAGTGGTAGGAATGCCAGGATGGATTCTGTGTGGCATCGAGTATCCTGAGTGTTACAGGGAATGATGGCACCCAGTGCGTGCAAAAGGTGAGGAGTACAATACAGCAGCGAGGTTAGAAAGATCTGTCTTGAAATGTCCATTGTACCTCAATTAGAAATGGGCTCATCTGAAGTGGTTTGGAACTGTTGGGGGCTCTAAGCACCTTTTAAAATGAGTTCTCATTAGTCTCTTCAAAATCAGTCTTTAAACCATAGCCTTAAATGTCTCCCTCAGTTCCCTCTGGACAGTGAACTTGCATATTAAACACCTTCTTTATCCTGTAACTAAGCCTGCTATGTATTCTGCTAAGCTTAAGGCTGTCACTGCAAGGTGACTCACCTAGATCGATTGATTTACTAGGAGGTATTGTGGTCTGGGGCAATGGAGATTTGGCTGTATCTGCCTGAGGCACACACTGCAGTAAGACCTCTGTGAGGTCCTAGGGAAATAATCCTGAGGCAAGATGGGTAATGGCTGATGCCACAAACATCGGAGGGAAAGTCAGAGTTATACCAGGAATTCATGATGGCTGGTGAACAAATTCTGACAAACTACAGATACTGTGACCCCTCTAACTTTTTATGTACTTGACAGGCAGGAATACGGGCAATTCTTTCCAAATTCCAAAGCAGCGAGATGTACGTAAGAACATAGTCCAAACCCGCAAACCCTATGCTGGATTCAGTGCTATTGTGGTGTGTCACCTACTATTTGAAGTACTTACCTCATCTCTTAAATCTATTTACCTCTTGTGTCTTCATCATCTTCATCTCTGGTGCAGCTGATGGACCAGCTATTACGTAATTATATCTCTGCATATTTCCTATATAGGTAAAAGTTGCCTGACTCTTCTTTTTTTAATATAAGCATCTCTTGCCACGAGTAACTTCGCTTGTTGTGTCTGTGTTGGTTTTCTCGTTTCTATATAACTTGGTCTGTCATTTAATGTATTCGTGCTTCCCTTTCTAACCGTCACCATCTCTGTTTCCTCTTGTATTTAAATCTTGGCTACATAAATGATTTTAAATTCCCTCATGATCAAACATGATCATGCAAAGCTTGAAGTTAGAGGGAATGTTAAGTGTTCTCTAATGAATTGCATAAATGTGGAATGCAAAAATTAAGTGTTAACTGGTAATTTCTGTGTGCAGTTGGCTTCCTCAATATGTGCTAGATTATAATAACTCACATGCGCTTGGGATACTAACTATTAACAATTCATATGACACTTGTTTTCCAAGGGTGATCATGATTCTACTTTCCTTTAATGATCCTAAAATTTGCTAATGTATTAATAGCGGAATATCTAGAACACAATTTTGTTGTGCCTTTTGTCTATATACTGACCTTTTTCCTTTAGTTGTGTGTGCAAGCATACGTATAATGTGTACATATGTATCATGTTAGCGTACAGCTGAGAAAGAAACAACATTTACATAGTGAGGGTTCATTCAAATTCATTTGAAATATAAATTACATACTTTTTAGAATGGTTTACAACTGTGCGCACCTTTCTCTTTCAAAACTCACCAGTGACAATGGCTGCTCTGTTTGATTTTAAAAGGCAAACCTTTGTGGTATGTGCCATTTTGTTACTTATGTTAGAAAGGAATGCTTTAATCCCCTTAGAAGTTAACCTTAAAAAGGAAACATCTACCTTATGGTGGTTATTGACCTTGTTCTGGTAAATTGCCATGTTTTCCTTTACCTACATTGCAATATCAGTGTGAGATGTTTACATCAAGGGTAAGGTTAAATGTTTCTTTTCTGAGGTCACTTACTCTAGTTCTTTCTATGTATATCTCTGAAAAAAAGAGAGCAATCAGACTGACTAACAAAGCAACTGGCGAGAGCCGTACCAAATGCATCGATTCTTTCTTGTAAAAGTTACCCTCGCTTTGACATTCTTGTCTGGACGACACTCAAAATGCAAAACAAGTTGTGGTTAGATCCAGTCAGGTGTTCACAGAAGCTTATGAAAACTTCTATTTTACATGGTCTCCACCTGTGAAACTTTAAACTGCCCAGATTCTACTTATCTTTATACATTTTAAAGACGCTCTTGAGGGTGCTAGGTGTGGCTTCAGGTTTGAACTGAAACCTACAAAAAGATGAACTCTGTACTATTTTCTATTTGATTTGGAAACCAATTTTTATTCACTGTGGAAAAAGAAGCGGGAATTAGTAAACAAATTAATTTGGATTTCTTTTGTGTGAAAATTTTGAGCGTCTGAAAACAGTTAAAGCTTGAAGTTTCTTCAAGTTCTCCAGACGAACTCAGAATTTGCATGTTATCTACATCAGATTCATTGCATGCCCATAAAGGAAACAGAAATTATATGCTTATGGAGCAATTGTCTTATCACTTTGTTGCCCTTGAAATGAAATCTTATATGCAGAGTATGCTAAAGTAACTTTTTGGTGAGATATTCGAGTGTTTACTGTGGAGAGGAAATCAGGATGAATAGGTCTCTATTGGACTTCAATTTTCTAAGTGTGCGCTGAATATTCATAGCTGAATTTCAATTTCCATACAACAACTGCATATAAATACAGAAAATTCCAACTTTTTTAGGTGACTTTCATTACAGAAGCCTTTTTGAGGTATGCCTGAATAATTTGGGGTAAACCTTGTAGGAGCACAAACTCAAAAAAGACACAGCCAGCAATCAAAAATCCTGTTCACATCAATGAATCTGGATTTCCTCCAGCAAAAATTTAGACCATGCTATAGTGTTTAGTAGTCTTTATTTTTTTCCAGTTTGGTGTTGTGTTCTGGTAAGACCAAGAATTCTGAATTCAATTAAGGTAACACTGTAACAGGAAACTCTTTTTCATATGCATTATTTTTACTGAATTAAATCATTTTCATGGCCATTTTCCACGTTATTGTGTTAATACTTACATAGGGTGGCTGGCTCACCTTGATGAAAAAGGAAAACATTTATGAAAATGGAAAATTTTATACCCCTCTTCACCCTACCCCACCCATTTTGATCAGTTCTAATTATTTTCATAATGTAGCCCCAATAAAGATCATAGAATAATGCAGTCAGCGTTTGTTGAACCTGTAACTTTAATGAAATGTAATACTATATTATCCCTACAGCTAAGCTGAAATCTCATAGGAAAATACTGTTAACTGATTTTATTCTCTGAAATACGATCTAAAAAAAAATACATTGTATGTTGTGTATAAAGGCTCTTGCAGCGTACCTATGCCAGCCTCTCTTCCTCTACGTGTATTGTGGGCTAACATAAACACAATTAAATGAAGTATTTACTTCCTTTGGGATCTTAGTATAGCAGCAGTTAATAACAGAGCACTGCATTTCATTACAATTTTGGGTCTGAGGCTGTAGAACTTAGATACGGAGAATATCAAATGGAATAGCCAGGAGAAATAGTCAGCAGAACTTATTACCTAGAGCAGTGCCTCTGTGTGTTTTATGCATAATCAGTTCACCAATTATTCCTAATTTAGTTGATGAGTTGACTTAATTTTTATTTTTTTTCTTCTACAAACAGCTTTAGCTGTTGTTTTGTGCTTCTGCTTACACCAGCTGCATTTTAGAGTCAATATATTTGATATGGAGACGCATATTATCTCTCCCTATCCCTTACCCCTAGGACTTGTGCATCTGAAACATGGGAGAGAAGGCACCTAGGACTTCCTGACCTGCAAGGCACTGCTTCATAAGGACATGATTGATAGTAACATAGGAAGGCAAGATAGATTCAGGAAAATGGCTACCGGCGCTCCAAATAACTTCTGTAGTGGAGTTTGAAGGGTTATTGCAGTACAAGGACTTTAGTAATAACCAAGGAATACATTAGCTGGAGAGGAAAAAGAGTTGTCACCTCACAGTCCCTCTGCAAGGAGTCTGTTATTTACTAGGGTTTTACCAGAGGGAAAGGAGGTAGGACTGCACAGTAGTAAGCATGAATATTCTGCTGAAAATAGCACACCAGAAAGAGTAGAGATTGGATTCTCAAATAAGTGGTAGCTTTTCCTATCATACCCGTGGGGCCAGATGTGGCCCACGGCTTGTAGCATGTGTTCGTATCCTTTCCCCATTGCTGCAGCCTCATCTGGGGAGCTGCATCTGGGGGTGCTGTGAATCAGCATCAGGCTCAATAAACCCAATTCAGCAAAACACTTGGTGGTTTGTGTTTGATTTTCAATTCCACACAAACTATTTCTACTCAAAGTCAAGAAATGAAAGTTAAGAATGTCCTTAAGTGCCTTTCCTGTGCTTATTTTATTTACTCGATCTATATCGAAAGCATTGGAAAATAAGTTTATCTGCATTGTTTTCAGGAAAGCAGTTAGAAAGTAGAAAGTTGCCGGCTGGAGCTAAACCACAACAGCTAAATATGGTCCTACATTTGGCAAATGTATTCTTAATTAAAGAGAAACGTGTGATGTCAGAATAATGACATATATCAATCACTGAAAACTCGGAAGGTTTTAGGACTGCATTACTGAAAAGATATGTAATGCAGCTAATGTGATAGCTGTGGAAATTCTTATTATTTTATTGTGTCCTACTATCTATAGAATTATGTTCTCATGTTTCTCTCTAAAATTTAGAACAATAGGTTGTTGAAAAGTGCAAGTTAGTAACTGAGTGTACAGAGTATTTGATGTTTTTAATGGCAGTAGGGCAGATGAGTGAAGCAGGAGAATAAATGAATTTGAAACCCTTTGAAAACTTTATTCTGTGTGTTTCATTGATTTGGAGGGAAAAAAACCCTAATGTAAGACAGTGCACTCATGCTGGTGTAAGTCTCAAGTAATTGCAATAAAAAAACCAACCAGCATGTGATTTAAATTACATATAAAAAGAATTACATTCTAGTCCCACATTATTTGGGAAGATTTCAATTAGTGTATTTCCTCTGTCATTTTGAATCATCCAACTATACTATTTTTTACTGCCTTTTGTTCAGGTTCTGTGCTGCTTGTTAGTCGCATGCAATAAAATATTCTTTGCATATTTAAATGTGAGGAATACAAATAAGAAAAAAACCGTAGCTTTGACTCTGGAGAACTTTTTTTTAAAACCAGTCAGTTTTCTGAGTGCCCCAAGGGCAGCAAAGGAATATGACAAAGCTGGCAAATCTGAAGCCCCTCAAGAAAAAGAAAAGTTGAAGTTACTCCATCTGCAAAGCCTGATCCCAGAAAACTAGGGCAGTATATTCCTGAAGCTCTGCTCTTGGACTGACCACGGAAACTTGAGATTTATTGTTTTGAACTTTGGCTCTCTTGGGTTGGTGCTCTGTGTCCCTGCCTAGGTGAACGGAGGCCATATCCATAAATCAGATCTTACTTACGAAATGCAGTGTGTCACAAACCTCCCTCTCAACAGTAGTGATTTCTATTCTAGTGCTAGCTTCCTCAGAGCTCTTGCGTACTTGGCTTGCTGAGAAGCCTCGGTAGAGATCACTTGTACGTAAACAAGGAATTTGGCAGGAACTCAATCCCTTTCAGCAAAGTTTTCATGATATATTATTACCCATAAGGGAACTTCACTTCCTTTACTAGAAGAATGCGGCGTCTCATTTTATTCAGTTCTTGTCTTCTTTCTGTCCTCTCTCTCCCTTACCATTTTCATATGCTGTTGTCTCTCAGCTTTCATGGGAAGATTGCTGTTTCAGAAGATTAAGATGAATCTAATTTTATGTTTCAAATCCACATAAAACACGGATAGTTACGGAAGCTTGGACTCGTTGTGACAACAAATTCAGCCTCGAATGCCCTGCAGGGAATTATGTCTTAACATGTTGTATCTCTCTTTCAATGCCTGCAAGGCGATTTCTTCATCACCATGTAAACTGCATGGTGGGGAATGCCAACAAAAAATAAGATGCATTGGAAGATAAAAATTCAGTGTAAATAAGGTGTAAGGTAGACAGTAAGCTACAAATGGCTTGTTCTATTTAAACCTACTGGGTGGAAAACAGAAATGAGGGACACGTTTCTGATTATCTCACAAACTAAAAAGAAAAAAAATCTATTTAATATTTGCTGACAGTATCAGTAATATGCGTTGGAATTCAGCTTGCTGGCATCTGATTAAAAAACACAAAAAATACAAATATAACGCTGGCTTGTATTTTGTACGTGATGGTAAATGTTTGTTTCCGGCACAATTCCCTCTGGGAGAGATGGGGGCTGGGAGATGGTATGTAATTCTGCTTTTTCATTTGCAGCAATCACTAATTTCAGATGAGTTGTTAGACCACACGCGAGTAATTTTCCTAAACAATGGCTTCAATTAGTGGTCAGATCCAGCTTGTTGGTGTTTTAGGCTGTTTTCTCACCCTGGTCTGTACAATAGACGTTTTGCAGATGTCATGCAGCGTTCTTACAACAGCTGTGTGAGATTTCCTTCTGAAGAAAGTGTTCAAAAAAGGGAAGTTGGGGGGCCCATTTACAGAAATGCATGCCTGTGTTTGAATGTTTAATTACAGAGATTGCTAGGCAAGGCTGTTGCTGCCTGCCACCACTTAGCACTTAGACAGAGGGCTGAGTGAGTAGTGGGGTAATGTATTTGAGAACATGTTTGTTAAGACCAACTTGCAATTCATTCTGGCTGTCATTATTCATAAAGCTGGATGGGATTCTTCCCCACATGTGCACAAAAAAGGAGTTTTCATCCACAAAAGGAAAAGAAAATGTATCTTTAGACTTCAGTGAAAACAATTGTTTTTTAAAAATATTTTAAATAAGAAGATATTATGAAATATTTTAACAAATTCTAAAGAAATAAAATGTTGGTGTTTTTTCTCCGCGAATATTTTACAACTGGGTTTTGACTTTCTTGGGAAAGAGTAGAGATCACTTCAGACAGAACAGGGCAAATCCAGGGAAAGTGAAAACATTTAGGCAGGATCCCTAGCTATATGAATGGGGGAGGTGTGGCTTATTAATATAGATCTATGTATTTATGCCTGAATTAGTGTATCTGAGGGTATGGATGACTTTGTGCTGGACAGGCAACATCACAAAATTACTTCTCTTGTTACAAGAGAAAATGGAACATAAAATCTAGTGGACAATGAGTCTGGTTTATATCTTCCTGTCTCTTTAATCAGGGAAGAATCTGGCTGTTTTTAACTATAGGGTCCAATTAGAAAGTGAAATTTAATGTTCTTTCTTTACCAAAAGTGTCAGAAAAAGATTTAAAGGGTCAAATCCTTAGCCAGTATAAATCAGGGGACTGTGTTGATTTGTACCAGCTGAAGATCTGACTTCACGTGTCTTTAAATTTTCAGATTTATCTGGCTCCTGAAGTGTGTGTGTGCGCGCATGTGCATCTCAAAAAGTCTCATTTTTTCTGATTATCAGCTTATTGTTTGGAGGCAGTAGATGGTAAAAGACACTGACAACTTCCAAAACATCTCATGGATGCATTTTGTCAAATTTATTGATGTGAGTAATATTGAAAACTCCCTTAAAACTTACGGGTCTACAGACGTTAACAGAGCTGTTGATTAAGCAAGTGTAAATGAAAAAGATGTTAGCAAGTTGGTAACTGGATCATGAAAGAGTAACGAAAGGGGGACATGGCATAAGAAGAAACACCAGAACAGGTAGATTCTGCTTGTTCAAGTGCTCTCACTGTCACTGGCTGCTGGGTGCAAGCAAAAGATACACAGCAAGGTATTCTTTTAGTTAATAAAGATTTAGGGCAAGTGGTTCTGTCCGCTAAGTGAAGCGTGTAGTAATGATGATTAAAAAAAAGTTAAAAATATGTAGATGTCAAACTCCAAGTATCACCTTGCTCGGTAGCCTTATCACAACGCGCTGCAATCAGGTGTATCTGATCTCATGGTCTGAGCAGCGCTGATAAGCTCAATTCCTCAACAGGATACCTCCAAAAATGCAAAAGAGAGAATAGTAGCTTAGTTGAGTCACTTGGTGGCACTTTTCTTTGCCTCAGCATTAGCCCAAAACACAGGACAACTCTTCTCTGCTGGAGGCACTTTTTTTTGTTTAAGATTTTGTGCTTGAGTGCTTGTGGCTATTAATGATTCCCTGACACTTTTCATAAGAGCCTTAGCACCATCTCTTTTCCACCAGGTAACCTGTGCTCATCTGGAAAACTACCGCTCACTTCCTGAGGGTACAGATTTGCAGATGCTGGCAGCAGGGCAATCTCATTAGCAGGCCCACGCCTTTGAAATTGGCTCCCTATGTATACACACTCAAGTGTGAATCTAATCATCAGTTGAGCTCTAAGAACTTGTTCTCCCTGCAGCCAGTATCAAGAAGGCTGGTGTATTTTCAATCTCGTTAGGACAACTCAGGTTTCAGCAGAGGCAGCTAGATGCCATGGTGACGAGTGCCCTATATTTAGCCGTCATTGTAATAACAGCAATTGTTTTTATTATGCCTTCTGAAGTTTCAGTAATAACAAGAACTGGAAAATTTCAAGACTGAACCCATTCTTGTGGTTTCCTGACCACATGTCTTTGGGACAAGCTCAGCTGAGGCATCTGCTAAGGTTCTGTCACCTCTGAAAAAGTGCCTCATTCATTAAGAGGGTCCACAATAGTTTGAGGGCATTTTGATGCTTTGTTTAAGGAGGTAAGAACTGGGAATAAAAGAATTTTATTTTCTGCTGATGAATTATGAGCAGGCTACACACCCAAAGTATTTTCAGTTCTGTTTAAGGGTGTAATTCAAAGGACCAGCAGAAATCCTTTGTTCCAGTTACTATTTTATGACACCAATATAACTTTCGGAAGTTGGCTGTGAGACTCGAGACAGTGGATACACCAGCACAGGCAAAGGCAAAGGAGTGTTCTTGAGGTCTGGGCCATGACAGCAAGCCTTCAGGTGAAGTGTGGAAGGGATTCCTGCTCCCCGTTTCCCAGCTGCGTACCGTGACTTGGAATTAGCAGCAGTATTTGCAGAAGTACAGGTACACCTTATCAAAGAGAAATCACATGCAGGCTGTCAAGAATTTCTCCAAAATAGTTGAAACATACCAAAAATCCTGGCGTAATTTAATTTGCAGAGGTGAGCGAAGTTGCATACACGTTTTTACAACAAATTTTATAATTCAGTTGGTCCATCCATAAAATTGACTATGCTTTTTGAACAAGTATAAGAAATGAGCTTTTGTCTGAAAAATACTCCCAGTTTTCCTTGCCCAGCCTACATGTGCTCTTACAGAACACCATTAATAGTGTTGTTCTATATATGCAAAGACAGGATATGGGTTTTTTCCATACTTTTAGCAAGTGCCACTTAAAGTTTTGTAGATGGAGCCGGAGCCATGGTGTCTAGGAGGCCAAGCATTCTGACAGGCTTGCTTAAGTGCAGCAATTCAAGTTTCATAACTAGCTACCCAAGGGGACTGTGTACTAACAGCATCCTCCTATACTGGCGCTGTGTGTTGGGAAAGTCACAGGAAGTCTAAATGTAATCACCAAATACCCTCAGGCCTCAGACCTATCTGGTGGCATCACTGCTGAAAAATAATAAAAACGATGCTAAAAAATACTATCCCCAGTGAACCAAATAGTCAATAAGCAACAGGATCTGTGCAGAATTGATTATGTTCGTAGTGAGATTTTCTCTACTTACAGTATCAATTAGAGTTGTATTAATAGGTACAATTTTGACTTTACACTGGCATTAATTTTAATGATGAAGGTTATCAGTCAAAAAGTAAAGCAAAGATATTTGCTATAATGATTTCATAGTCTGGGCCTTCCATAAATTAATGCAATGCACTCTCTTTCAAATGGATTGTCTGCTTAGAAACAATCTAGGAGTTTGTATCAGGTCTTGTGTGTCACTTTTTAAACAACTGAAGTTACCAAGGTGACTCTGGGCCACCCACTTCTATGAGCCGGGACTCACAGAAGGACTATTTAAGCTGCTGTTGTTTTCATGTGAAACAGTATAAGCAAAGGCTCTCAAATACACACGTGTTTCTGTGTTGGAAGGGGTAGGTGTAACGTTTTGTGGAGAAAAGTTGGGCGCATTGGTATACCAGACTTAGTGGAGGAGGATCACAATGCTTTTGCATTTAATTGTACGTGTAAGACAAATATGTATATGCGTAACAGACTAAAACAATGGATGTGCCCTGTATGTAAAGTTCCTCACTGAATATATTCTGGCTCTGGTCTGCAATCTGTGGTGCCTTGTCCTAAAAGACTCTAAAGAACCAGTCCGGTAGTTCAGATGCGACACTATGAGAGCGCGACCACGCGGCCTCCACACCATGCCTGGCTCGTGCACGTCCCTTGGGCCGCAGCTTGACAAACCGTGTTCGTGTAGGTGAGAGGAAAGAATAAGTTGCACTGACTGCCTGTGACAACAAATTACTTCCTCTGAAGAGCTGATATGGTTTTATTGACCTTGTCTGCATGGTTGGAAAAAGAGCCGATGAAGAAATTTGTTCTTCTCATATGAGTAGAGTGGGTTTTTTGTTTTGTTGTCTCACTTGTTGGCTCTTCCGAAGTGCAATGCAGGCAAAGTAACATTTGCCTCTTACAAGTAGGCATGAGTTCTTGCAATAACAGGGAACTAAACCTCTAATAATATGTTGCCCTCCTTCTATTCTTGGTAACAATTTGAACTATCGGGGTGTTCACAGGATGTGTTTCAGTTAGGGTCTGGGTTACAGGTGGTTGTTGCTCTCTCTGAAATGTCACCTGGTTTTGTCTGTGTGACTGGAACAATTTAACAACAAAAGATGGCAGTGCCACAAGAGGAGGTGCATGCTGGCAGCGGCAAAACATGTTTATTGTTAGAGTCCACGGTTACAGAGCTTGTACAGTGACTTGGTATTGCAGGAGGATTTCCTCTGTGCAGTGTTCCTGCAGCTTGGCTTACCGGAACACGGCACGGGGCAACACACAGAAGCATGCAGCAGGCTCCTCACTGCGGCCTCTGGATCGGATGTTCACAGCCTCTTCTAGGCCCTGCAAATGCCTCGCTTCTGGTGATGTGTTTTGGCTGAATATTTGTTATTTTTTGAAGGAGGAAGCTGTGAGTTTGTGAGCTCTTAAAATCCAAGCCTGGCAAATTCTCGGCTGAAAACACTGATTTTTTGTTTTTTTTAAAGTGTGTTAGACACTGTAGCTCCCCTCCTAAATGAAATCTGATAAAGAAAGCTCTGTTTGAACTGCCTGCATGGGGTTTTTCAAACCAGACTATACATGATTTACACGATATTATAACAGAAGAAAATAGGAGGTTATTTTAATGAAATGGGAATAGAAGAGAATGGAGTTTGGTTTCAGATGTTGTATGCATTGTGAGTCATCCCAATGCTTTTATGTTAGATTCCTGAGTTACACCAATCAATGAAATTGGCCTGTGCTTTTCTCTCCCTTTCTTCATTTAAACGTCAAAGTGAGATTCAAAGGCTTGAGCAGAACTACTTGAGTCATTCAGAAGATCACTGCCCCACTGGGGATTCTCTTTGTTTCAGCACTTGAACACTATTGGTTTTATTATCTCCATTCAGGTTTTGTGATTATTCTCATCCATAGTCTCCTAACAGTCATTAGAGATGCAGACAGAGAAGGAGTTCTGCCTTTGCATTGCATGAATAAATACAAATACTATTTTGTGACTTGTCAACAATATCTACCAGTGATGCAATGTAGTAGCATATTCTGGGTACTAACAGCCCCATTTGTGAGATATTAAGCCCTCCTTCGTTCCTGTTGGCTCCATTGGTGTTAACAGTTCTCAAGACCAGATGTTTTTTCACTGCGCTGGAAGATACAGAGAACAATAATAATGATGATCAACGAACTTAGTGTCTTATCTCAGCTCCACAACAGCCACTAATTACTTCAGCTCTAAACTTGCTTAAGGTGTGGTTCCACATTACAAATTTTTTGATGGCAAAGCTGGTTTAAGTCACAGTTGCTCTTATTTCAGCAAGTTTAGGTCTTTTTGAACCAATGCATAGTCCAGATATGTGAAATGGTCTTTTTTTTTTTTTTTAAGTGACATTGTATAAAGGATTCCTTCAGCATGAGTAAGGGAGTTACCAGGGAGCAGGAAGAACAGCAGGGAAGGAGGGAGAATGGGATGAGAATCTCTTAAACCAGCTCTTCCATTGAAGAATTGACAGCAAGAAATGCAGAAGAAAGCTTAATTAGAAAAGGCCTGAAGGTTGTTTAATGCACTTAAAGGTGCAAAATTACACACCACCACCCCCCCACCCCCCCCCCCCCCCCCAAAAAAAAAAAATAATAAAAATTTAGTGGTGGGGTTTTTTTGATTGTTTGTTTTTAAATAATACAAAGTTGGAATTGTGGAATTGCACTCAGATATCTGGGATTGTGGTGGCTTTTCGTAAGAACCTTATTTACATTCTGCTTGGGGTATTCAGAAGTTGCTTCTTGCCTACTTTATGGACTCTGAAGGACTATACAGCCTGTTGATGGGGAATGAAGAGCTCATTCAGGAAAACAAACAGATGAAAAAAAACAGTGATAATGTCCCACAACTCAAACCAAACTAAGATCTTACTGTACAATTTTATAAGATTAAGCCAATATGTTTAATGATAACAGATAGATGCATGTGCAAGTCTGAGCCACATCAGCTACTGCTGGTGGATTCTAGTGGTTTATGTGGGAGCAGGTGGAGAGGAATGAATGGCTGCTTTGTATTTCAGGATGTAAAGCAGGCTTGCTTCTGGTTCTTCTCTGGCACTAGTGTGACATCGTCTGGGTGGTCTTCCCATTGCTCATCGATGTAATATCAGATCACCTGTAAGAGAAATCTTTTAATTAGTGTGCAGTTGTATTTGAGACAGGTGAGCTTGGCAGGAGAAAACATAGGCAGTGGTCATGAGTTCTGAGTATGACTCTGAGAAGCTGCGTTATATTTTCCCTGAGGTAAATTCTGCTTTTCAGGTCCGACTTCTAACCACTGGGAAAACCCTGCCTCCTGCACAGACAACCTCCGCTTAAACAAAAGTTTCAATGGAACATAACAGTCGCAAATAGGATGGAAATTATCAAGTCAATGGAGAAAGGGTAGTGCAGGAACAGGAAACAGACCACGGAGCTGATTTAGACATATCATATGTCAATTAAACAGATAGCTCTGTTTTCTAACTCAGGCTGTTTCAGACAGGATTTAATTTTGTCCAGACTAGATAAGTAGTGGTGGTGTTTAGTTGTAGGGCAGTGGAGTGGTAATTCATGGCTTCAGCTTATGTTTTTAATAAGGCATAGTCTCAGCTTGTGGCTTTGCTTGCACATGCCTATTGCTCCAGGGAGAATGGATGTTGCTGGCCAGGTCTAGAGCCGGAGAGAACTTTCCCTTTGCTGGTGGCAGGGGGGTGGAATAACAAAGTTAAAACTCCATCCCCCTTTTTTATTCTGTTTTCTATCATATGGTCAAACTGTAGGCAGAGACATAGTTTCTTGCCTCTCTCTCAATATGCATGAAGTGAATAAAAATCTTATTGATTCTGAGTAACAATGAGAAGTTTGGAAGGAAATAATGTTTAGCAATAGTGAAAATTCCAGCCATATTGCAGTAAGTATGCAATTCTTTTTAAGCAATACAACATTATAGTCCATTCGGTGCTAACCTAAATGGAGACAAGTGCTGCAGCAGATACAGCTATCATGTTTTTTTGGTGTTTCCACTTGAAATTTGCTTGCTAATATCAATCTGAAATACAATAGCCATTAACC
This sequence comes from Phalacrocorax carbo, assembly GCF_963921805.1. NCBI lineage: Eukaryota > Metazoa > Chordata > Aves > Suliformes > Phalacrocoracidae > Phalacrocorax > Phalacrocorax carbo. The sequence continues at coordinate 5,751,243 of NC_087519.1, read as the reverse complement.
CTCATTAACCCTATAGAAGTATGATCAAGACAGGTGTTCCCAGTAGGACAAACAGAAGAGGGGTCTTATGCAGTAGGCTGTGAAATAGATTGAAAATGATCTCAAAATAAATCCTAAGGATGAAACCAAATAAAAAAGGCACAGTATAGGGCGGGGGGGGGGGAAGCACGGTAGTGCTGAGGCAAGCAGTAATTTATTAATGTTTGTCTGCAGAAAAGTAAAGAAACTCTGCATATCTGTTTTGCTTAATTATCTGGTTGACCTCAGTGAAAAGAAAAGCTGAAGTTAAATGCATAACATTTCTCTTTACAGTGTTTTTTTCTCAGTTCCTTTCTTATGAGTACCCATGTGGTTTCTCTGCTTCTAAGCAGAATGATAGCTCTAGTCATTTTAATAACCTCTGAGAAAGTGCTTCAGGACATATTTGCAGAGCTGAGGTTGCCATGCCACAGCCTTGTCTCCTTACCATGCTCCAGATATTGAACCTTCCCGTAACTACAATTACAACATAAACCACAAAATGTAGATTTACAGATTGTTTTCAACAACACCCATTCAAATTTACTTATATTTACACTAGAAAAATTAGGGTAAGTGCTATTGTGACCAGAGACATAGACCAAGATCAATAACCAACCAATTCTTGGCTAATAAAGCACTTCTCTAAGGTCTATGGTTGCTTTATTCTGACTTTGAGGTTGGCCTCTAATGTCTTATCCATTGACTTTTCCCGTAAATATGTCTAATAGAGACCAAGCTGAACCCTGAGAAGAAAAGATACACTCTGTTTGGTAAGAATTGCTAATTAACTTGGTATGTAAAACCTGTAGCTACTCTCTGCTTTTAGCTTGTCCTTCGTGGCAAATGTGCATGTGTAACACAGGTAATGAAGTCAAACTTCAATTCCTGTGATATAGGTAGAGGTTTCCTAAAGTAGCAAGCAGTTCAAATCTACTCTATTTCTTATTTTTTTCAGTATGAGAGTCTTGTGCAATAAGGAGAATGACTACTGCAGAACATATTTGGAGCAGTGAAACAGGATATCTTTGTCGTGGACTCTGGTCATATATATTTTACATGCATCGATTAAAAGATAAAAGGGTTTTGTTTAGCTTTGTTTTTGAAAAGAGAAATGCGTTAGCATTTCATTGCTTGTGCTAATCCTGATGAGTTACTATATTAAAACTTAGGGCCCAGGCACCCTTTTTCGTGTTCAAATTTGGTGAAAACTGAAAACGTCATGCACCATTAAATTTTAGGTCCTTGGGCCTGATTGTGCAGGGAGTTGACAAATATGGTCCAAGTCCAGTAAAGCCTTTTAACATGTACTTTAAAGGTACTGAATGTTGTCGTTTTTTCCAAGACTTCTCTACTTTCCCAGAACCCACCCCCCCAGCATCAAAATTTCATGTATTTTAATCCTTTGCCAGTTCTGGAATTGTCTGGTAGTCTGTAGGTAGCAATCTGCGAGGTATTTTCAGGTGGTCTATGATGTAGGGCTCAACTACAAGAAGGAGAACAATTTCAGCTCCTCTAGTGGCTTTAACAAAACATGGGAAAACTGTAAGCAACATGCTGTTTCACCGGTGTATTGGAGAGGGTGTACTAAGGTTACTGCATGGATTACAGAAGAATGCAGTACAGCTTCTTTGACTCATATACCAAATTTTGCCAGGGATGGGCAGATTTATGTATCCATAAAGATGTGTGGAGTGTGTTCACTGAAGCTGTTAGAGTAAGGAGAGGATAACCTCCAACAGTTTTACTTGCTTTTGGTCTGGAAACAGTAGAAGAAAGACTAAAGATTATGACCAGAAGGATGCAAATTTCTGTAGTAGTGGTCTAGTCTGATGGGATATTTCATGTGAAATAGCCTGCGTGTTAATGGATAGCAAGTTTCCCATCAGAAAACAGGCAGTACTGCTTTAAAAGGTGAGTGAGGTTTTGACATTCTGTAAGCAGGTAAGCTGGTGAGGTTCCATCAGGCAACATCAATGACACAGTGTGTTATAGCAGCAAATCATGTTGTTCTTACTGAAAATCTTAAATAGTACAAACCCAAAATTATTGTATTGTCAGTTAAAAATGGTCCAGTTCAGATTTTCAGGAGCTGTTTTTAATATTACACTAGTGCATTTCTACATCCTCTTTCTGGATTTAAAGCTAGGAGAATTTACCTGTCTAGCTGGCTTTCGCACCTCTGTGGGAGAGGCAAATGTATTAAGACACGCTACTGGCAAAGTGCATTTGTATATGTGCGCTGCATTTCTCGCCTGGCTCAGCAAGAGCATTACTTTGCAGGCTTCTCAGGCTGAGAGGGTGGGTATCGCAGCTTTGGTAGAGCAAGTGTGTGACAGAACGGATTGAAGTCCTGTTCTCAGAGTGCTGCTACCCAGTCCTCAGCTTCAATGACGTGTAGTGGAAAACCTGGTGCCTTGCTGATATAAACAAGAGAGTATGATAAACTAAACTTCATAAGGGATAAGTGTAACTTTGTGAGGTTAAACCGTAGGTTATGTCTTAATCTTTGTTAGGAAGATGAGGGTATCAAAAAAGATAAATAGTTAATGTTACTTATCAAGTACAGACTTTTGATAAGGTGAGGTAGGAGGGCTGTTTTCCTTTGGTAGTCCCTCATGGTGCATATGATGTGACAGCACTTTCAGAGGTGGGTATATCTGCTCCCTACATTCAGGTCAGGCTGTTTCTGGTACTGCATACCCTCACATTTCCTGTGTCTGCTTCTGGAGCATTTAAAGTTTGAACATTGCCAGACAAAGGATGCTGAACCTTAGGTCTGATGGAGTTTGGAAGCTACTGGAGAGAATCCCAGTGAAGTCAGAGAAGCTTACACCAAGTTAGACTCGTGGGCCCAGTTTTCTTGGCTTTTGCTACTTCATCTGAGTGGATGCCACAGTGGAAGAATGGTTACTGGTTGTTGGCCTCCAGGTGACAATATTCTGTTGAGTGTCATCCATATTAACCACTGAGAAGTGGTGGTTCATTCTGGCTTTTTCATTTTGGGTGTTACATACTTTCCAAGTGATGTGACTCTGACAAAATTAGCCGTGCTTGCATGAGGAGATCTCTGTATTGTTACAGTGAACAAAGCAATTAATATGTCTTTAATTTGCACCTAACAAATCAAAAAGGATGCGCTTATTCTGTGTGACATGTAGACAAATTTTTCTTTAAAAACAAAGTTTCATGCTGTGACTACAATTAGTGTAATTGTCAGCTCTTCTCTAAAAACAAATATGTATTAAGAGAAAAGCCAGTATTGTGCCCTCCTCTGGTGTGAAAATGAGACAATCAAAATCTATTGTAATTACCTCAGTGATATTATAATTAGCAACGATTAAGTTATTCCATGCTGTTTTTTTCCTCTTGGCTACAATTAAAAAAGTATATATCTTTCTGTTGCACATTACCACTGATCATTTTACCTCCATACATGTCTTGTAAGTGGATAAATTAGAAGTAATTTTAAAGCACAACTCCATTAAAACATATATCTTTCTATTTAACTGTTTTAACCCTTTGCAAGTTTCCTACATCTTTTAACATCTGTGTAAAATAGCCTTGTTTGTTTGTTTTAAATACTCTCTGGGCCATTAAACCAAAGCCATAAAAATGTGGAGAATACCCTACTTACTTGTAATAGATGATCTAGGTTTTCAGAAGTCACTATCCTAAATGACAAACTAGTGACACCAGAGACGTTTTGTAAGCAGGAGCTCAGCATCCCACCAAAATCCCATTAGGACGCACATTTCTCCATCTGTACTCCCAGACGGCTTCTTTTTGGGAGGCACACTCTGGGCAGTCCTAGGCCACATTTTTCAGATCAATCTCAACCCAAAATGTAGTGTTTTCCACTGCTTCTATGGATGAAGAGGAAATATTAGAAAGAGTGTATCTTTATCTGAGACACCAGGTGTTAGTGGTTCCTATATACTTGCAGCATGCAGAAAACTCAGGTTTAGCTTCCTTTTCTGCCTGAAAGCCGGTGGATCCAGGGGCTGTCCTTATTCTAGGACTGAAGTTCTGTCAACCTTCTTTTTTTGTTGAATGTATTTCACCTTGTGAAAAAGAGCACAGATCAAGAAGAGGGGGAAAGACCGACTTTGACCCATTTAGTATTTCAGGCCTTCAGGTGTGACGGACAAGAGTTCTCAAAATACAGTAACTGTATTTTACCATAAAAGATTACAAGTTGATCCACAAGTGTCTGTGTCCCAGTCATCAAAGCAAAGGTGCTCATTCCCAACTCACAAAGATGAATGCAACCTATTTTAGAACTGCTGGTTCTGTATAGAATAGCTGCAAAATATCCTAACTCCATGACTAAGAAGATGGCTTAAATCAGACAGGCAGGAAAAAGCATGGGCCCGTTTTACAACCGAGTTTAAAAACAAAATGAAACCCAAAAAATTTAGTCGCATCACTTTCCCTAAATAAATGATTGCATTGCTGACCAAAAAGAAGCAGCAAAGCAGTATAAGATTTGTATGAACTGCAGAGCTAGTGTATCAGCTCTAGGAGGAAATTCTCCATTCTTCTGAAATTCTCTGTTCTGGTTGCATCCCCCGTATCTTGTAAGAGTGAGTTTTCGATCCTGATGCTATCAGACTTTAAATCTTGTTGATCATCTAGTCTAGCAATTCTTATTTTGGCATCACTCCAGGACTAAATATGGCAAGTTCTGGACCTTGGACCAGTGTAATTTTCATTCCCTGCTAAGTGCCTACATTTTTAACCACACAGAGGCAGAGCTCCGAGCCTCAGGCTTCCTTTGTGTGCATGTCAGTGATGTTAATAATGTCTCTATTGGTATCTTGTCTCTGAAGTGAACTCCTAAGGCTTTCATTTTGTGAGTGGAAATCCTTTCTAAAAATGATTCCATCTCTGACTCTGTATGGGGTACTGCAATCTAGTCTCATTAGAGACAGAGAAAGCTCTTAGGCCAGCTATGGAAAGACAACAGGAAACTTTATTTCATCCAACCTTACCCAAAAATGAATCTATAGTTTGCTTTTTATTTTAGTCATTAAATGGCTGTTTTCAGATCTCATACTAAAAGGGACCTATCCTCTGAGGTTCAGAGTGAACTTTATTCAGCCAGGAGTTAATGATGTTCTTCACCTTGCAGGATGATAATGCTAGAAATGAAATTGTGAGTATGTGGGGAGATGATGTCCAGTTCCGGAATACCACCAATTGCTCCTTTTAACATTGGTAAGGGGATGAGTGTGCCCTAAAAGAGAGCTTCTGGCTGAGCCTTGTAGTAGCCGTTACCCAGTACATTGAATCAGCTGCATTACCTGTGTGAACAGAGAATGCAGTTTTAACTCCTGCTGCAGCTGACTAATTCTTCTTTTAGCTTGCAACTTATTCTTCCATCTCTGCATTTTGTATTCGGAATAGTCAGGTATATTTTTAGAAACCTGTGTGTACCATGCACAGGAGAAGACGCAACAGATAGGATAGAGAGTGAGTAGGTCTCTCTTGCAATAGAACATACGTGTGTAATACTGATGATATTTATTAACATCAAATATTGACTGAAAGTGTATTCCTGTAAATGATCCGCCTGAGATGTGGCATGTGGGAGTTGGAAAGCACCTGGATGCTACAGGGAGCCTGTCAATGCCTTTGCTTATGTTGCATTTCTCTCCTAAACATGCCTATGCTTTACTAGGTTTGGATGCCTTGTTTTTACTCCTCCTGCCCTCTCAGATACCCCTTAGGTGCTCCTTATATCAGTATATTATTTTTATTTTTAAATGCTATGTATTTGTTCACATACTGACTGCTTACTCAAGGCCAAGCACTTTGTAGGAGAAAAACATAGCTCTGGAGTCCTGATGTTTCTGATTTTTTTGAGATTTTAAAGGCACTTCTCTGTGTGTAGTCTGATGTACGTGTACTGGGCAGAGTTATTTATATGCACCATGTAGTAGCAATGCTTCATTACCGGCCTTATGAAGATTGCTTCATAAAAGAGCCTGGCAGTAGGGTTATCAAAGTTACACTACATCAAAAATACCAATTCTTAGAAGTCTGTTAGCTGTGGAACATTTTGTAATGTCACAATGTATACCAAAGTCATTTGCATCCTGGCTTTTGGGTTTGTCTGACCTTAGGAGAACCACTATCGCGGCTCGCAATTCTTTTGGTTCATTAGCCCTGATACTTTCCTCTGACAGTGTGTAAGCAGGTCTAACAAGTGTCATCGATGGCTAATTATTCAGGTTGGGAACGTGCTGCACGGCTGCAGAGGCATTTATTCAGTGATATCATACTGATGTTGACGTATAAAGCTATCTGGATTTTAGGAGCTCATGGGAAGTCTTCATCCTTATATCCTCTAAGGATTCTCTTTTCACTTTAATGTGGACGGCTGAGTCTATGCCATCTTGCTGACAGTAATACAGAATTAGTAAGATAATCCTGTTCCTCACTGGTGATCAAAGGTAGGGCCTCGTAAAATGGGAAAAGAAAAATGCACAGACCAGGATGACAAAAATAAACTAAGAATAACTTAGTTATTGTTCCTTTTTCTAGTAAAGTGCTCAGTGCCACTCTGACAATGAAGAGCAAAGCCAGAATGAACACTTCCCTGCTAGCATGAATGTAGCCCATGTCGTTAGAATACGGAAATGATTTTAAGTAGACTGAGCTGTGCTGCCTTTTGTACACAAGAAAGGCTAATCCCATTAAAAGTAATGGTCTGAGATTGCTCACTCCAAGTACTGTTAATGAGTTAAGTTTGTTCTGTGTGTAATGAGTCCTTGGTGTTCTTTATGTCCTCCTCGCTGATGAACTGCGTAGCAGGAGCTGTCACAGGCTTAATTATGAAAATTTCCATGAGTGAAAAAATCATTTTAGGAAGTAGAGGTAAATAAATGGCATTTGTGAGCTTCATTGTGTAGAGCACAGAGCACTCTGCTCGCCTAATTTTTCTGGTAGTTGTAGCAGTTTGGCAAAGCTCAGATTTAAGCCTGTGTCACTTGACTTAAATTTTCGTAATGTCAGACCTAAGAAGCAGTGTTAAAGATTGCACTTATGTTATATAGATCCCACTGCACAGAGTCAGAGCAGGCCTCTTTTTACAACACAACTTAATTTCCTTTAGTCTGTTCAGGATTTTGAAACCTATGAAATTGCTAGTATCCGTTGTTTCCATTCTTCTCTACCTGTTTGTGAGGTTTTGTGAGCCAAATTGCAAAGGTCTCAAATCTTGCTTCCGTCACCATTTAAATCCACTTCATTTTGTCTTGGGTGTAAAAACATCGCATGTTATAGCCATTTGGTTATCATGGCTACAGGGATCAAACTGGGCACGTTCTCCACGTGAGGAATTTGGCCAGCCGGGAAAGTCGTAGGGCACATTTGCCGCAGCATTTTATATGTGCTGGCAACTAGCGAGTGTTTGGAGGATCAAGTCTGAACCTAGGCTGAATCATTATGCAATTTTTTTTTCACAACACGAAAATACTGAAAATAATTATATCGGTTAAGGCACCTTGGAGGGGACAGAAAAACATTTTAGGCATATGCAGTAGTGTAACAGTTTAGAAATTTCTGTCTCTTTAGTATCGAACAGGAGTGTTTGATCAGCTATATAAATGCTGCTTGGCAAGGAATGTTGACTGTATCAGACAACATATGGTTCTAGAGTACACATTTGCAAATTAAGTGATATCTGGTCACAAAATGTGTTCACTTTTTATTTTAAAACACAACTTGCCTCCCCCCATTTTCAGTCACAGCCCATTTGGTGAATAGATTATTCAATAAAAAAACACTCTTGGATATAAGACGGATCGGATTCAATAATAAAAAAAACTTTAACGGTGACATTAATAACCTCAGCTCCTAGCTCAGAACTTGTTAGCCAGATCAGCCTCCAGCACAGTATTAATGTACCCATGAAAAGGAGGAAAGAAAATGTAGGTGCTTTTATTTTATATCCATATCTAAGCTTCTTTGCTGGTGGCAGCCACTTTAAAGCAGCCAGTGCTTGGGAACTGGATTGTTTTTGTTTTTTAATAACAAGGTTTTCAAGCCACGATGGCTGTTCTGTTAATTGGGATGCCATTTGTAAGACCTTGAGACCTGGCTCTGATCATGAAAAAAAGATCAGATCTTATGGACAGAGATACTAGGTTGAAACCTGCATATTTAGTACAAATTTTGCCAATGTTCTCTAATTCGCTTTAAAAAAAAAAATCCAAAACTTACTTGTGAAATTACCCCAAGCCTCAGGCATACAAAGCAAGTCCTGCATCTCATTACTAAATTGTCTTCTACATTAGGCTGTTCACTTAGGTCTGTGTCTGAAAAGACATTTATATATCTAAACTCCCATGGAACTTGGTAGGAGCTTAAACACTCAAACAGAATGTAGGATCTGGCCTGTTGTACAAATCCATGCTAGCTTGATTTTAAACCACTGTTTTAAATAGTACTGTTGCAGGCATGAATAAGATCAGGCCCTTTAGGTAGCATTTGGTTTCACTGGGTTGAGACTTTTCTGCTGCATGGCATTTATTAGATGAAAAAAAAATCTTGTCCCAGCCAGTATTGCTCTGTTGCAACTCTCTCCTCTTTGTATTGCCACCAGTTTCCTACCAAGGTTGCAGCAGAGCAATATCAGTGCTCTGCTTTTCAGCTATCTTGTAACACAAAATCCTGGCTCCCTTAAAGTTCCTATTAATTCAGTTACTGTGCAAAATAAAATCCAGGTAACAGTTACATGCAGTTTATGGAGTGGCAGATTTCAGACTAGTCCACTGTAGCCAACACAAGCCTTGCTTGCAGTGATAATCAAATAACAGGTTCTTGCAGTGTTAAAGGTGTTTCTATCATGACTGCTGCTCTCGGCAGTGCAGAACTTGGTGGCTACTACTGACTTTTTCTAGTAAATTCTCCTTCATTTCTTTTAAATTCAAAAGGCTGGTAACCATGAAGTGAGGTGTGGATGCTGAAAGGTCTCTGGAAGCAGTAGGTGTTGAACAAGTTGTTAAACAAGAGAATTGGATGTCTTTTTTCATCATTCCATGTGTAACATTGATTGATTGGAGTTTGAATAGGTATTGGTTTTAGATAAGCAAGACAAAGTGAAAGATCAACAGCAGCCGGTGAGGATGAACATTACAAAAGGACTGTAAAGATAATACCTTGTGAGGATCTGGCTAGGCGTAGTTCTGCTCTCGTGCTACCTTAAGTATGGAGTCACTCCATAGTGACCACAGACCTAAAGGACTAACCTCAAGAAGATTATTTAGTTTGAAAGAATGGAAACTCAGATAGTTTAGGGTGGTCAAATGGCTGAAAGTCAACAGTTTAACCTACCAGGGTGTTGTATGCAAGACTGCCTTCCCAGTACCACTTGGCTGTGAGAGCTTTGCACTTCCAGTAGAGAGGTAGTGTAGGCAAAGAAAGGCAGCAACTGCCAAGGACCACAGAGTAACGTGGTAACAGCTGAGAGCAGAGCTGGAGTTTGAGTCCCAGAGTTGCTCTGTGACTGCTAAATTACACTTCAGCCCTCTCACAAAAGCTGGTTTTAGAGGTAGCTGGAACTTGACAATATACACAAGACCTTTTACCTGGTTTAAAGTAACCAAAATAAAAAATTTATACAGTAAGCAGATATGTTTTGATTGCACACACTAATTTTCTGGTAGGTATTAATAATGATATGAAAATAGGTGGGAGATGAGCATTTCTCAGTGATGGAAAATAACGTGTTTCTTACTGAGGCTCACCCTGTGGGGTCTCTAGGTCTCTGTTGTAGTCTTGGAGTATCTGAGCTTTTGCCTATGTACAATCTCTTCAGAAATATGAAGGCTCACATCCCTGTTGCAAGGAGTGCAGCTTTGTGAGAGACATGGGATAATGCATTGGTGAGAGCCCTAAAATAGGGGGTGCAGGTCTAGGCCTTGCTTTTGATTGTAGATCCACCATGAAAAATTGTACCAGTCACACCAGTCTTCCTCAAGCTCTCTTTTGTCTGTCCTATTCTTTGAATGTAGCAGTTTCTAATAGTTTCTAGCTGAAGGGACTCTTGATTTCAAGTGCAGTAATATGAATTTGTTCTGTAATTAAGAAATCAAATTAGCAGACATGCAGATGTCATCCATCCACTTCATGCCTTTAGGGCATGAAAGTAATAAATTGATGGTCTCTCTGAGCCAAGCGAGATCCAAAGATGGGTGCAGAAGACCCTGCAAGGGTAATTGCAGAAGCAGCCCGCTGAGAAAGAAGTGAGTTTGTAAGTGCGATGTTACATTTTAGGACTGAAAGCAGAGACCGATGCACTCTGAGGACCATCATTCAGTTTGTTATGTAAGATGGGGGGAGATCCTACCTGTTTAAAATAAAATTGGAGAAAATCTTTTCTCCTGAGAAACAGGGAATTCCTGTTAAAATAATGCCAAGCTAGCTATTAGGGATGGCCGTGACTACCGGCACAGAACAAACACCCTGAGTATGATGCTGAGCTTTCCTAGACTTGCAAGCTGAGAAAGCACACCACAGAAGACACTGGATTTGCCACTGCACTACAGTTACTGCTGCGTAAGCAATGTCAGTCCATCCTCCTCAGCCCCATCAGCCTTTTGTTTTTCTTTATACTGAGATTGGGAAGTAGAGCAATAAGTTTTGAATATTCAGTCCTTTTTCTGTATCATGTCACAACCTTTAATGTTACAAAGGCCACCGCTTTTACTTAAGTATTTAATTCAATTTTTATTGTGCAAATTATGCTTACCCAAGCAGTACTGTTTAATTGATTAATAAATTACCATTGACTGTCGATGTTCTTGGATTTCCTCTCCGTGCTATTGGAAGCACAGCTGACAGTAATTAAATAATCATTTCATCACCAGTGATGATTGAGTTTATCTAATTCAGTAGCTCTCTTATGTAACTAGTGTTAGGTTTGAACTCTTATAGGATTATATTGATTGATGGAGGAAGACCAGAAAGAGAGCTATCATGTGTTGTTTCTTGCATTCAGAAGAGTAGGTAAGAATTTTCCTGATGGGTTATTTGACACATGGGTAAATAGGTTTTAAGGTTTAGAAAAATGCCTGTAGTGCCATAACACGGCTCATTTGAAGTTCAGCTTGTAGCACTCAGTGTTCAAGAACCCTAATTTGTGCTCTCACTAATGTGGAAAAATGTGTAATACAAATGATTGGTATTCAGGTAAAAAAGTGAAGAGAAATCTAGCTTAAGCATGTTAGCTTTACTCCTAAGCAAACCTTTTAAAATAATAGCGTGTGAATATGTGTGTCCATGTACATATATGTGTAAAAATACATCCTCCCTGTCTCATCAAGTAAATAACCACCCATTCAAATTACACTATTTCATACGCTTCCTAAGTAGCACCCTGTAACTCTCCCAGTCTGCATTTTGATTTCAGTAACACCAGTTAAATTGTCCTCCAGTCAGATGGTTATTCTGGATCGACAAAAATAAAACTGAGACAATCATATCAAGAGAGAATTATGAAACATGACAAGCAGCAGAAAGAGCTCATGGAATTTTTTTCAGAAGAATTGTCAGGGCATAATTCAAGCTCAATTGATCAGAGATAGCTTTAGAAAAATGAAATTAATTCTCCATCATAACAAGAAACAGGTTAGATGAAAGGCTAGAAGCTCAGCTGCTTGGTACCCAGCCTTGCAAGTTCTCCTGGAGGAAAAGCTGATATTTTCAGCCAAAAGTCAACCTTTTGTCATTTGAAGATGAGCGCATAGTTTCAGGGTCTATCATCGGGGTTTAAGGAAATACTGTGGAGAATTGTGGATGATGCCCAGTTTCAAGTTTGCTGTGTTTTAGTTAAGGTTGGGACTAAACTTTCACTGTAAAGTGTGCCATTTTTTGGCACACAGTAAGTGTGATTGTTGGGAAACTGGGAAAATCTGAAATTAAACATGCGGTAGTAGTGAACGGTCCACAAAAGATGACCCCAGGAACACCTGTTTTTCAAAGTACACGCCAGGCTTTGTGCCTGTCCACAGAAGGAATATCTTTGGAAAACCCTTTATTATAATAAAGAGAAATCAATTTCTCTACCACATGCATTACACGTGACATTTAAAATGAAGGCCCAAGTAATGTACAGAAAGTTCCTTGTTCATAAGTACCATGTGGTTTTGAGTCTAAATTTAATGAGTGGAGAGTAAAGTACCCTGAAACTGAGCAGATGAAGCACTCATGCAGCTTTTGTGACAGTGATAAACTATCCAAGCTCTGCACTTCTTGCTTTATGATGCTGCTGTCACCTCCTCAATGAAAATGCCATCTTATTATGTACAGTGGGTGTACATTATTCTATATATATTCTAAATCATTTGACTATTTTGGCTCTCCATTAATGGCAAATTACAGTAAAACTCTAAAGGAAATGTCTGTGATGACACTGTGAACATTGAAAGAAGTAATTATGATTGATTTTGTTAATTAAGTTCGGTGGCTAATGTCTTTACAGTAATGGGATGCTTAAAAGACAGAGGCAGTATTAAGTGTTGCACCTACAGTTGAGTTGAAAAGGTTCAGTGCAATGTGAGTATCTATCTCCATGTACAAGACAGGCTGTCAGGGAGTCACGTTTATTCTAGGCTCGTGTGTTTTAGATGAAACTAATCTGGTAAACAATTATCAAGCAAACCCTCCTTGTTTACATGACACTGAATATATTACACTAAAATGATTATTTCTGCCGGTTCTATTTTCTCATTAGGTCTAGGGGTTTAAGATAGATTCTGGTCTTAGCTGTCTGGTTTACTTTCGTTCGTTCTTGTCCAGCTGTGTTAGCCTATCTACCTAGAGATAACTCAATCTTTTCCAGTAAGCGCTGGTTGCCCAGACTCTCTTGCTTTCAAGATATGCTTGCTAGTGACTCCTTATCGAAGGTGTCTCTGCCCTCTGGCAATTGCCTTCACTCCTTATTCCCTGTTTTGTCCCCATCTGTGTCCCCCCTTCAGTTTAAGTTAGAAGAATAGGAAAAGGCTAAATCTACCCACTGAACTCCTTCTCTGTGTGTGTATATATGCCCATATGTGCACTTCCATGGCGTTAGAAGCAGCAGAAAAAAGAATGTTATTGACACACATTTTGCTTCAAAAATGCAAAACCAATTTAACATTGACAGAATCATGCAGCCGGATGGCATAAGCTGACTTTGTCTTCATGACAAACATATTTCAGATAAAATGCCTCAACACATAGATTCTTCTGATGTATTATGTATTATTTGAACAGGCATCCTAATGCCTAGTATGGATTTGGCCTTGAAATGATTTTTTTATAGCTGGGTATATGTTGCTTTAAACGAAGGCTGCCACTCGCAGAAGCTTGCCAAAAAAGGTTTCCCTCTTTTTTCCTGCAGAATTATTTGTTTTTCCTGACACAAAGGAGAGTGCTTTGTCATTGTTTTCTGTATAACATTGATGGATTTCATGTTGAATGGGTATTGGGTTTTAGTTAAACATGACAGGGGAAGAGATTTATAGGCATCGGCCGCAGAGGTTGTTTGAAAGGCCCAATAATGCTTCACTGCACAGATGTGTTTTCAGTGTTCTCTGATGGTAAAGAACCAACCGGCTCATATACACTCCACCCTCATTACGGAGCTATCCTTGAAAAGCCGAGTGTTAACAACTATATAGGTTTTCTTTCTTTGGAGTTTCAAAGTAAACAGGATTCAAGGAGCGGCCTTATGTCAGGAATGCTGTACTAATGAGGACAAATTATATTCTAATCAGGTTTCTCTATTATTAATTCACTGTTATTCTGCTCTCTTTTTTCCCCCCTCTCCTCCTCTTTGTGTCCAATTTAAAGTTGCAGAAGAAACATGGGGTGGAGTGTTTTTCTTCTGGTGCTTGTTATTCATATTAAGTAGTCTATTCTGCCTTTGGTGTGATGGCGGGTGTTAAGAATTTAAATCCCCCCTAATGCATTGACAGGATAATATGAATCACCACCCAGAAAAAAATCCTATATGGATCTCAACAGCTAAAGAATACTAGTGTGGTTGACTATATTTCTAAATACAATATATAACTCATTCTGGTTCATCATGTTTCTACATAATTTCAGGATTCTCTTAGAGAGATTTTCATATTTTGCTTCTGCAGAGAAATTTGAAGAAGTGAGTAGAAATATAGTGTGTGTTATAATTACATTGTTCTTTTTGTTCTGTTATAACATTTACATGTTTTCTTAAACCAAATCCTAAAACAAACTTAAAAGTACCATTAAAATATAAGCATGACAATGGCATAAAATAAATCTCACTTGCATGCATCACATTCTGTTTATCTGCGTCCCTTGGTTTTGGACCACATGTATTAGGCATTCCATCAGAAAGCGTGTACCAGCTCAGCTCTCATGGAGCATAGGTATTGAACCGTGCTAAGTGCCAGCTCACAGGGTGTGCGCGCTCATTCGGTTTCCACCACAATCACATTGTCATGAATCCTCACTATCTCTAGCAGAGTCGAAGCACTCGGGGCCTCATTAGCAGCTTGCCAGGAGCTGGAGGGCTGCAGCTAATACAGGAGCATCGTACTGGAAGGAATTGCCTGGGTCACTGAGTCCAGTCCTCTGTCATTGCAGGCTACCACATCATAAAATTCCTTTCATCAAATGATCAAGCTCCATCTTAAAAGAAGTCTGCTGTGTCTAGCAGTGTTTTGATTGTTAGAAACCTCCTCCTCATTCTTAGCCTAAGTAGATACGTTGCCTGTTGATAAGAATTTTTCTTATGCCAGCATTGTCCATGGTTTTAACTTGTTCTTCATGTACCTTCCTGCCCCACTTTGTGTTTGTCCCCCAGCAATCTCTCTCTCATTTTGCAAGGCTCAGTTGACCAAGCTTTTTGAGTCATCTCTTGCAAGATGGACTCTTTCTGCCTGTTATCTTCTTATTAGTACGTCCTTCTCTCCACTTTGAAATACTCTTTCCTGAACATCAGTGTTCAAATTTGCACAATGTAATCTGGATGAGAGGACTTAGTGGGAAGTGGTATCATGGCATTAGTACATCCCAACCTTCACTAGAAAACCTGACAAATAGGAAAAAATAACTTTCTACCTAGTTATACTGTGCTGATGGTTTACAGTGAGAACATGATTTCTTTCTCTGTATTCATTTCCAGCTGATGAGACCCAGTATTATAGCAGAGATTCTTGTTAGTTCCCACAAAGCCTTGCACCTTGAATTTTTGAGTCCCTTTTCCTCCCTGAGGTCATCAAATACTAGTAGGATCCTCCTCTGTCTTGAGGCTGAGGCGTGCACATCTGCATCTATTTAAGAACACGCACCAAAAAGCTCCCCAAAACTGCCTCAAAACCCAAGGGGTTTGCTATATGATGTTGCTTGTACTAGTGTCTTCTTTCAGAATTGGGAACAAATTGCTTGTTAAGCAAGCTCACCTGGATTGAAAACACACAGTAAAGAAAGTTCTTGCAGTAATTGAAGAGTCATAATGCATTTGGGTCCAAATTTTGGAATAAGATGGATGGAGTTGAATGCTTTATTTGTGTGCATAATAATAGACGCAGTTGCTCATACAGATAATTAGGTGCACTAGCGTACCTTCAGTCAGTCTGAAGATGCCATTCCAGAAGTACACTGTCAAGCAGGACATCAAGCTAACTCCTTCGCATCTTCTGTCATAAACCCAATTATATGATATATCCAGGCTAAATTGATGCCTTACTGTTTTTGTTGTCTTTGTCATCTCTGTCCTGAGCCTTTGAGATAATTACGTATTCTGTAAAACAGAATTATCCTTCTGGAGCTTGGCTTATTCACGAGTGAATTAACCCTCAGGAAACACTTCTCCCATCCACAGTGGCTGTACAAACTTCCATAACTTCCTACCAAGGTGTGCTTACCCTTCAAGTTGTGACTCCAAGTTGCACCAGGGGAGGTTTAGATTGGATATTAGGAAAAACGTCTTCACCCAAAGGGTTGTCAAGCATTGAAACAGGCTGCCTGGGGAAGTGGTTGAGTCACCATCCCTGGAAGTATTTAAAAGGTGTGTAGATCTGGCACACGGTTTGGTGGTAGACTTGGCAGTGTAGGTTTATGGTTGGACTTGATGATCTTAAAGGTTTATTCCAACATAAATTATTCTGTGATTCATTTTCACCCACTCAGACTTCTTTCCTAACCCCGCACAAGATGTGTCACAACTCAGTCCCCACAGATTGTCTAGGAAGGAGGGTTCATGTCTGTTCTAGAATCTCTCATGATGACTGATGCAACTCGTATCCAATTCTTGCATCTAATCCCGGAAGGCGTTTCTTTCAATCTTGTCATATGCTTGGGTTTAGGACATCTTTAAAGGAAAAGTGATCCTGAAAAATTATGCAAGGCCCCTCACCTTTCTGAAGAAGGTCCCTCATGCAAAGCAAATAGAGGTGACAGTCAACATGGAGCTTGCTGCAGGATTGGGGCCTGTTTTTGAGATATAGCTAACCGGAATGGTATTTGCCTTTAGTTCTTAGATATCTATCCTGAATCCGTGGTCTTCATTGTTATAAATATTTAAATATTTTTATTCCTATTAATGTTTTATAATATTATTTATTAAATACTAGAGTTTAGAGCAATTTGTCATCTGAATAAAAATAGTGCGTTTCATTTAAAGTCCGGCTTGTGCTGCAAAGTATCAATGTAATACAATGTGTTCAAAATGTTTTTTTAATGCTTATTTCCCCCCTCAAATTGGATGCTGGCTTTCAATTTGAATATTGAGCTACCTGAACTGAATTATTTATCAACTTTAATTGGATTTGCAGACAAGTCATATTTGCACATCTTTTCTAGGAAAAATGGAATTCTTTCTGGGAACTTTTTAAAAACACCAGGTTGAGGACATACAGCTAATTAACTTCACATTTCCTGTCAAATTCATTCATTCTTTTTCTTTTTTTGTGTCTATAAAACTAAAATGTGGGAAATGATGTTGTAGCTCAATAATTCTAAACTAAAATACTTTACAGCGCACATCTTCAATTTAAAGTTAGGTAGTCTTTGATAATTATTATTAATTATTTGTATTTCTATATTACTTAAGTTCTCCAGCTAAGGTATGAGTCCTGTTAAGCACAGCATGAACACAGAGTGAGACACTCTGGAGGAGTTTGCCATGTGGCTGTCAGAAGCGGCTCATGTCTCCAACCACCTGCAGGAGCCAGACAATGGGAAGTTTCTAGAGCGTCACCTTGCCCTACCCCATCTTCTTCACAGGCTGACCCAAGCTTATTTTAGCCACAAGACAGCATCAAGCCTGAATTACACTCTTCAGCCTGAACTATATCTATGTAATCCTTATGAACATATTTTCTGGCTCCTCCAGTACGTGCTGCTGCCAAAGCTAAGGAAAACCACTTTTGGGTGGAATCTGTAGTGTGACTCCATGGAAACTACTGGAGAATTTGAGCACAGTGTCTTTGCCTATAGGGCATCCTTCAGTGCCCTAATGTGGACTGAGTTTTAAATGTTACTTTGAGGCATGGGAGGTTTGTAGCTAATGTCCAAATACAGTACATGCAGTTTATGATTAAAAAAATATTAGTGTTAATATGTTAATCAAGACGAGCATAAATTTTATGCAGTTACTCATAACTTTATATGGTGATTACATGTAACTACATTGTTATTACAGTCTCAAAATTACAGTATAATTATATTTAGTTAATTCCAAAAGCAACTGCTGCATGGCCAGAATTCATTTATATAAACCTAGACTAAGCATTGAATTGACTAGGAAAGTGAGGTAAATCTAATTGAGATAGATTGTGCAAACCTAATCAGCAGGGATATTTAATGGCAAAGAGAACAAAGAATTAAATAAAGCAATGCAAAGGCTATTCAGAAGAGTGGATATATGAGATAATAGGCTTCTCCGTCTCTGATGTCATCTGTCTGACTCAGTGACTCATTCCCTAGTATGTTGTTAGTCAGTTGCCTGTTTGTATTATATGTAAATAGATATATGCTCATATATATATGCATATGGAGGACATGTTTTGCCATTCTTATATGGGGTTTTATACAGGTATCACACATCCCACTTCCAAGGACTGGTGGTTTGCAAACTATGGAGGATGATTAAAGGCTTGCTTGCTGTCCCCACCTAATTTATCATTAGCTGTTATGATTCTGTGATAAAATCCTAATGAGCCAGAACAACTCATATTTGCTCTTAAGTGTTCACTCTAGCTGTCTAAGAAAGGGGAACCTGTAGACATGCCGTTGGGTACTCAAGACCTGCGTGGGGCTGCAAAACACAATGTGGGACCCATGGGAGTTTCACGCTCTTCTGAAGTCACATGTAAAAGCCAGGTGTGAAACCCAGAGTATCTTAAAACCTCATTAGATGACTACAGGTTGGCAACTGAATCAAACTATAGGCTACGTTACCCTGATAGCTGAAAAGAAGGCTGAAGACTGTTTCCGTGTTTCCCACTCTGAGTGCAGTCTCCTAGAAACTGCTAGGGAGCCTGAGGGTTGTACTGAGGATGAATGTTATTATATCAGCTGATAATTTCCAGTTTGCGGAACACAGACTGGTTCTGACCTCATCCCTTGATTGCATCCTTTGATTACATCCCTTGAACCAGCTACAGAGAAAATGGGAGGCACATAGCAGCTTTCCATCAAAGAGATCCTGCATAGCAGGATATTGAAAGGATATTAAAATGGTTTTAATGTAGGGGAGGATTTGAAGTAAATAATATATAATGATTTTTTTAAAGAAGGAAATCTGAAAAATCAGCTTGTTCCTGTAGGTTACTTTCACTTTTAAAAGCTGTAATAAGTTCGTATTGATCTTCCTGTTAGCATATGCATGATGTTTATTGCCTTACAAATCTTTATATTGGTGTGATAATATTTTTTTTATGCTGATCTGCCATTTAGTCATATAAAACATCTAATTTCACTGAGTTTTCTGTACAGCTCTTAGATGATCTTTTGGTGCTTGGATTTCAGTTACGTATCTGTATAGTGGTTGATATTTCTGAAACTTTAAAGCAAAACTTGCTTGTTTTTATATAGCAGCATTTGGCAAATGATGGAATCAAGCATCTTATTTTAAAAATATATAATTACGTTGTTAAATAATGCTTCAGAGCAGGAGGAGAGAGTAGGCATGGGTGGAATTTTCATCCAAAATTGAGGAGCGGAGAAGCAGAGGCAGGAAGAGATGAAAGTCCTATTTTTGATGGCAGAAGCTTCAGGGCTGAAGTGGTGAGTCTAAGAAACTAGAGGCAGATGGGCAGAGCAGATGATGGGAGACCAAGGAAAGTCAGATGTTCATATTTTATAATATACACAAACAACATACTATTTCTCTGGTGTTCATTATCACTTAGGAGTTAGAACTGCTGACTGTCATGCCAGATGAGTGCTTATACCCTTGGTTAGAGATACAATGAAGTTCAAGCCCATTAGTTCATAAGCTGTGAAGTTCTGATTTTGGAATTGTACCATAAGCAGAATGAGCACAACCCTGAGTTTAAAAGAAAAATTATTGATCAAAAAATGAATGTCTTATACTTAGAATTATATGCATATCCTGGAGATTTGACCTCCTGTGGATGTATGGAGAGAAAAGTGACAGCTTAAAAAAGTTGTATTGATGTTTGGGGGGATTATTTTGGCTATATGAACGCTGATCAATTGATCCATGTGTTAGAGTTGAAAAGGTTGCTTTCTCAGTAAAATAAG
This sequence comes from Phalacrocorax carbo, assembly GCF_963921805.1. NCBI lineage: Eukaryota > Metazoa > Chordata > Aves > Suliformes > Phalacrocoracidae > Phalacrocorax > Phalacrocorax carbo. Next base: position 5,731,479 of record NC_087519.1, on the reverse strand, counting down.
AAACCAGATATATGGTGTATGTGGTAAAGTTTAGCAAGTATTCACAGAGATATACAGCGAGTTAACCTTTAACTGTTACTAACCTTAGAAAAATACTTGGTAAATGATACAGCAGTGCTTCCTATGGTGATTCAGGCTTTCTCTAAAATATTCATACCCTTGTGGCTGCTCATGTTTAAAATTTTCTTTGAACTTCCTGTAATTCTCTCTTCATGCCATTTACCTTTACAGAGCAAAAAAGGATGGTACCGCCACATACATTTGTGTTGGAATTGTGTAACTTGTAAGGAGTCATAACCCAGGTAGTTTATTAGAAATACTTAAGTTTGGCTTTATGGTGTTACTATGGAGTACAGCAATAGCCAGAACTGTGCATTAAACAAAAGTGAAAAATCGAATGTCACCAGAAATACCAGCTCTTGGTTACTCACCAGACTTTGAGAAGGAGCTGAAGGCAAGTGCTTTAGGGGCTTTGCATACATATGATGTATTCCTCAAGTGTGGCAAAGTGAATTAAAAGAGGGTGCCTGAAAAACCCATCTCCAGGTGCACAGTGCGTTGTATCAGTGCACAGGGTTGTGATGCTTTTAATATCCAGCCCATTGACCTCATACATTTATGATGTATGTAGTCAGACAGTAGTGCAGAGCGCTGATTGGAATGACTAATAATTCTGGTGGAGTCATTACAATGTAACAGTGTCAACATGTACCAGTAGGAGACTCTTAATCCTTGGGCCATTAATATTATGGTGCATGTAACAGTGTTGCATGTCAAGACATACTGCTAGCCACGTGTGATACTTGCCCCTGCAATCAAAAGACACAAGGTTGTGATATTTTCCAAGTTATCATCCTATTGTTTTGATATTACTTGGCTAATATTAAATACCATTTAGATCCAGAGAGATGGTAATAGCACACGCAGAGTTAGCTGAGAGCTTGACTATCAAACTCGGGCATACTGATGAGCATTACGCAAGTCACCCGATGAACGCGCTGAAATTATTTGTGCAAGCAACAATTCAGTCCAAAAGAATATGGGTTAGAGAACAGCTAGTAAGACCAAACGTTGTATTGTGCTACCAAAAATCCCATACATTATGAATTTACAGTATCTGCGGATTATGTAGACGTCGTTAAGAATTATGTCAGGTCTGGCACAATATAGGGTCAAGAATGCCTAGATGACATTTTAAACAGTCCCCAAAACTCGTGTTTGTCATCCATGTCAGAAATAAAAGACCTTTAAATCTTGACCCAGCCCTAATGGTAGTCTATGGCTGCATGCAATGGTAAATGCTGAACTGCAGATTTACGGCCTCTGTGCCCGGTGCTCTCCCAGTGTTGGAGTTAGCCCCTCAGCAGACCTTAACTGCCATAGGACTGGAGGAACACAGATTCACAGCAGCAGACCTGGCTCTGAGGACCTCCCTGCTGAAGCCCCGAACACCTGCAGCTACTGTTGCTTTGAAGTAGAGTTTTGGGGTGCTCAACACAGATATAAATCAGACACTTACTGTGCTTATTTTCTATTACTTTCTCTCGTAGTACCACAGGGGCAAACATGAAGTAATTCCAACAGCCTCATTGTAGTTGCTTTAGATTTATACCCACATAAACATAAGCCCTATTTGTCCATAGTTTCTAAAAATATGGTGTTTCTCTTTCATATCAAACTTCAGTGGCTTATTTTATATTCCCTTACATCACATTTTATCACAGATAATCCAGGAATATTGTTTCTCTGAGTAATAAAATTGTTCTTTAGTGCATGACCAGAGTAAGGGATATTGTGTCTTTTAGACATCACGTATAGACAAGAAGATATAAATGAGAGTTAATAACCATCAAATGTGTCTATTTCCTTTTCCTATAAATTAGAGCATGCTTTCCTACTGAATTTTGCAAGAAGGAAAACAGACTCCCTCCTGCTGATGTGGGGAAGCAATGCTAAATCTCCCTAAAGATTCACTCTGGCTTCTTACAGCTGTATGTTAGTACCTTTTTATATGCAATTTTACTTCATTTAGTCTTTAAGGTTGTGCCTGAGGTTAGTTTAAAAGGTTAGTTAAATGTTAATGGATGTTAATGCTGCAATTAAATTGTTAAATCAATTGAAAACTGTGGCTCCATCTCTATCTGTGTTAGTGCCGGCCTGAGTTGCATTGGCGTATAAATTAAAAGCTGTAAATCTAGTGAAGTCTAATTAGAGACCAAATTTCTCATTTATCTTATTTTCACAGGACTGTAAGCACTGATAGATAATCAACGAAGGGCTAAAACTTTTTAACATTAAAAAACTATTTTATCTATTTCAGGACTCAGGTGACTGATTATAATTCAGATCCAATTACTGTAAAAGGTCATATGTGAAATGAAGTTCTTACAGACACTACAAGTTTTATTTTACAAGTTTGCATAGAGCGCTGCAACATCTACGTCCCAAAAAAGCAAAAGTAAATACACGGTACAAGATTATATAAAATGCTCTTCAATTAGCCTCCCTCAGGTAACCCTTTGAAGTTTGTGGTCTTAACACACTAGCGCATCTAGTCTCCAGTACTGCAGCATGCGCATAAGCTTCCGAGGTTACGCATGTGCATATAAGAACCTTGGTGGTTCTTGCCTTCCATAAGTAAGAATAATTAGCAATACATTTAAATACGTTTGCCATAGAGACGACGTTACAAGTTCTTGAATTGGTGAGAATGATTATTTCCATTGTTATGTTAAATTAGCTACTGGCAATCTGCCATTGGGGGGGGTGGGGGTGTCGGGGGGGGGGGTAGGAAAAAAGCCTAGGCTATTTTTTTCTAGGAAGGTCTCGAGGAAAAAGAGATGTGGATCTTAATCCATCTTGCAGTGCCACAGTTTTGAGGATGTTTTCACGCAATAAAAACACATGCTACTTAATCTTAGTTCCTCGAAAGTTAAAAGTGAAATTTGATCATGCTGCTTCTGTTGGCTTATTTTTCCAACACCCCCTGTGATTCTCCAAAGTGTAGATCTTAAAGCTGCAAAAAGGCCAACAACAGATTGCAGTATGAGCATAGGGAGCAGCATCAAGACTCATTAGTTTACAAATAAACCACAAGACAAATGTTTAAAATGTTTGTAGATTCCAAATCACAGTTCTAAAATTGCATCCTTTTGGTCATGTAGGAGTGTTAGAAATGTTACAGTTTTACATGTTGATTTCTTTTTTAGTGACTGTTCTTGGAGCACTTGGGGAAATGTGTTTTGCTTTTGGGAAAAAGAAAAAAATCCTCTGTCCTAACCAATTAAGACTTCACAGAAAGAAGTCATAAGCTGGAATTCTGCTAGAAGGCCTTCTTCCAAAGAAGCGTCAGCTCATGTTCTTTCTAGTGAATTCAGCTAAATTTCAACATTCATTAAAACACAAAAAGAGATCAGATCTGAAAATGAATTGCCGAGTGACTTGAATGCTCTGAACTTTTCTCTCTCCTAATTTTTTCACAAATTCAGATCTTCTAAAATATCTTGATTGCAAACTCCATAGGAAAAAATGCCACGTTAGGTTGTGTCCCCTTGAGCAAATGAAATGATGTTCTGTTTTTATTCTAAAAGGTGCACGGGTTTCCTGGCAGCATTTTCTTTCTTATTTGCATCAGTTTCAGCACTCATGGACAAGATGTACCAAATTGCACCAAAAAAATGTATAAATGAATAATAAATGATCAGATACATTCAGTGATTTAAGTGGGGAGACCAGCTGTGTACTATCTTGTTAAATAATGGTTTTCCAATGATTTTGGTCCCTGATTAGTTTATCTTTCAGATAGTTATTTGTCTATTTTTGTATCGTAGGAGTTCTGCGTCTTCATAAGAAACAAACAGGACCACTGCTAACAGTGACCATAAATCGCTTTGGTTAAAAGTATTCTCTTCAAAATTGTAACTTTCTTTCCTTTCACTTATTTGGTAAAAAAAAGACAGCAAAGAACAATAATTCTTTTTACTTAGTGTTCAGAATAGTAAATAGTGTTCTTAAAACATGGTGTCATAAAGCAGGATATAAAAATAATAATAAAATAGCATGTTTCATCTATAGAAAATGGACCTCTTAGCAAATATGACTAAATAGCATTATATGTTTCCTTAATACACCTCCTCTCCTTAATAATGATTTGATAAAATATATGCCACCTTAAAGTCACCTTGAAAATAATAGTCTATTTGCACCAAATTTTCTCTACTACTTTCTAAAAACTTGGTTTTTGGCAACACCTCTGTTTAATTTCAATAGACATTTGAGGAAAAAGTCATAGTTTTTTATGTCAAAAGAAGGAGCAACACAGATACAACAAAATGCACTGCCAAGTCAGGGACTAATTGTGTTGTAAAAGCGAAGCTGAAGTTAACACAAGAATTGGAGAGATCTGAATACTTCTCCATAGTAGATCTGAGGCCTGTCGGATTCTTAAGGAATACTCTCAGTCCTGTAGGAACTTGTAGGCTGGGTAGGTTCTTCGCAGGCCGGTTGACTTGACCAGGGAGACTTTTAACTCCTGACCAAATCCTGGACTTGTGGATGGGTTACTTGAATGGGGTGTGGGGAGGAAGAGCTCGTTCCTTAGGAAGTTAATTGAGAGGTCACAGGCTGACGTGAATCCCAGCATTTTTCGTTTGAAGTGGTCATGAAACTGATAACGTAGGATTAAGGGACAAATCACCGAGTCATATATTTGCCCTATTAACTTATGCTTTGCATGTTTTAAGGTGGATTTACAACAAGGAGAAATATCTGAAGCTAAAGGGTGTTGTGCCATAGAACAATATCATGGTATCATTCTTCATGAAAACTTATTCTGGTGTGTGTTTCTGAAGAATCTGAACGTTATTCACAGACAAAAGAATTCTTTCTTTTTTGTTGTCATTCTTGTCTTGTTGACTTTCATTGCTGCTTTTACTTTTGTTTTGGGAGGCAAAGGAGTTCTGATCTTGCTTTGTGTGCCTTTGCTGTGCAGTGTCATTTCTGGACATAACAAAAATATTCCAGCACCATACGGTGGACCCAGCGGGAGGAGAGCAAAATTCAGAGCAGTTGCAAAAAGGACTCGCCATGTTCATTATTTCAAACTTTATTATTCTAATTCTGTTCTGTTCAAGTACCAAACAGCTACTATTTGAAAGCTTATCTTTGTCAGATTGAGTCTCACCAGCCAGGAACTCAGACACAGAAACCTTCCTTTGATTTTGGAGCCCTCAAAGAGTTCTCCAGGAAACCTTTTCTTCCCTTTCTCTTTGTTAGTGTTCAGCTTTCACGTAGATTTTGGTGTGTGAATGCCTAAAGAGAGGCCTTGATTTTGTGATTGGGTCAGATGTTGCTCTTGGTCTGTCTATTTCTGTGGCTATAGTACATACTGCATGAAATTTCAGGGGAGAGGTGTTACCTACATGTGAGGGAGACATGGTTTTATCGGTTTTATCTGTCGTTGAGTCAGTCTGACAGCTGCTCCTTCACTTGGGCCAGTGCAGGTCTCAGCGGGCCCTACAGTGCTGGTTCAGGGAGCTATGTGGGCAAAAATTTCTCCCAACTAAAGCAATAAATAATTTTCTGCTGGACTCTATCTATAAGAAAGTGCAAAACCAACCACCACCTTCCGTGCAGAGGAGGGGAGTAATGGCGAGGCATCATTCCTTTTGCTAGCAGTCCACGCTTAGTCTCACTCAGCAGTATCATAAACCTGCTTCCAAAAGAGCAGCTTCTCTGAGAGGTTATATTTTGTCGGGAGGGTGTATACTTACTGTTACAAAAAAAAAAAAAAAAAAAAAATCCCATGTCAGCATGAAACCGTTGTCTTTCAGACTAGGTTTTATCTGATGGTCACCACCCTGCCTATTGCTCACTTCAGCAGGGTTTCTGTAAATAGCTTGGTGCTATTTGCTTGCTGAGCAAAAGCATCTCTAAATGTCTGGATTAAAGTAACTGGTAAGAGAAAACATTTACAAGTCTAAGTTTGTTCCCCAATGGGTAATATACTAGGAGGCAGATAAAATCATCATGCGGTCTTTCATGACTGGCAGCGTCTGGTAACACAGCAATGAGTGCTGAATGTCTAGATAAAAGAATAAGGCACCAGAATAGCAGGGGATACTGCAGATCAGCGCTGAAGTACATTGATAGAATTACTCCCTCTAAAGAGAACTTGGACCGTATCTGCCTGGAGATATCTGACACTTGTCAACAATGTCATTGTCTTGCTTTCATGGGAATCAGATATTAATTTTAAAAAGCTTAAATGCAAGCTAAAAACAAGAGAGATAAGCATATTGTAAGCTGTCGCATTTAGTCTTGTGACGCTCGCAGCAGCGCTTAGCTGGAACCTCTGCGGGCGCGTTGCTTGCTTCAGTAATTACGTGAGAATGACGAGGGACAGAATGTGTTAAGCAGAAAGCAAAAGTCCAGGGAATGGTGCCCATCCATTAGGAGCTGATAGTGGGATGGCTCCTGGGAGAGATTCTTGTCTGTGACTATCCGACCTCTAAGCTGTGATGAGCAGCAGGTGACATCGCCTGCCTGACGCTGGAGATAGCAGCTCCCTGCGAAAGTCAGTCAGAGTTTCCATCTGCCTTCCAGGAAACAGTGTGTCTCAGCAGCTCCCTGAGACAGGACTTCTTTTTGTGTGGTGTTTTTTTTTTTTTTTTTTTTAATTTTGGTGTTTTTCTGAATGAGAGCTAGTTGTAGTACGATCATCAGGAGCTCCCCTTCCCTCCATCCCTCATTTCCCCACTGCTGTGCAAGCAGGAGCTCTGCTCACTGATGGCAGGGGCCAACGTGGCGGTTTGCAGCAGAAAGATTCAAACATTTCTGCTATCTGGCTGTTTTCAAACAATCCAGGCTCCTGCAAGCCTTACCAGCTGTGACTAATAGTGAGGGGAAGGGGAAAAGAAAGCTTCTTGGGCCTGCAGGCTTCAGACAGGCAGGCTCTAGGGGAAACAAGAGAAAGCCATTAACTAACCACAGTATTATCTTGATTCTCTCAGAGAAACGAGCTAGGGACGGCTAATGAACTAGCCTTAACGTTTCAAACTGAATGCACCTCTGGGAGCTCTGCTAGAACAAACAGTGTGACAGATCAATGTCTGATGCCTATATCAAGAGAAAAGGTTATTTGCTTCTCTAAGGAATTATAGGATTAGTATATCGCTATGATACACTTTGTATCCTTTTCAAAATATGGCTTTGTGTGTTGTGCTTATTTTTGTTTTCTAAGTTGTAAACTCCATTAGTGTGAGTAATAAAAATGAAAGGCAAGGAATTCATTCTTTTCTGCCCCTCTCTTATTCCCAGGATTCCCAGGATCCTTTGTTTGGGAGCCTAAACATTTGCTGTTTGACTGTTGTATGTACCTTGCCCAAGGAGAGAATCACCTTTAGAAAGATTTTTATTTATTTATTTAAAAATCAGTTTAAAGCAGTGTCACCTGGTTGGGACCTTATAAAAAGTCTTGATAGGAGGCAGATTCTTAATAAAAGGGACCTTACTTTCTGCTGCTGTCACTGGTGTCTCCTGTGTCCTTGGACAGTTCAGGCTGTCCAAGCTTTACATGTCCATCTCTAAAATGGGACAGTAAATCTGCCTTTCTGTTACTGCTTGTCTGTCTTTACTATTTAGATTGAAAGCTCCTGGGCAGGATGTTCTTCCAATTCTTACTGTACCTAGCACAAAGGGCATAGATCCCAGGTGGAAGTGTTTGACAATTTTGTTAATAGATCAATAATCTTGAAGTGTAACACTTTTTTGTAAAAGAGATGAGAGGAAATGACAGAGATGAAGGTGGGAGATGGAAGTTGTTTACCATATCAAATGATTAAAATTGGTAGGCTTTGTGGTCTAGGAAGAGGTCAGGCTAGCTTATTCTTCATCCTTGTGCCTTGTCCTTTGGTGCTTAAAGCGATACTCAGCTAAGGGGCTAAATAGTCCAAGTGTGGCAGTCTCACCTTCTCAACAGGAGGCAGAGTTGCTTTTAACTGCTGTGTATGATTCCACTAAATCCTTTGATTTGGCATTTTTCTTTAAAGCTAAAGCTGTTGAAAACTATTTTGATCAATTTCCTCATTCAGGAAGCTGCTGTACATATTTAACCATAGATACAAGCTTTGGTGAAGCTATCAAAGTCATTTTCATTTTTACAAATTATTACTTTAATGGGAATTAGATGACGAGTGAATTATTGTTTCTTTAAAAAAATCTCCAGGTGATTTATCAAGAGATAATTGTCTGAGTATCAGCATTTAAGGAGGTCTGCATTTCCTTTTAGGAAGGAAAAATGTTAAATGCTTAAATTAAAATAATGTTGTAACTTAGAAAATGGAACAAAATTAGCTTTATCTCCCCCCAGTTGTATTTAGGAATTAAGTCATAAAGTGATACATATATCCCAACTTAATTGTTTTGTGTCAAATTCCGATATTTTTATTCTGTTTCAGTAGCTGTTACTTCATCCAAACTTCTGATGTCGGTAGATCTACACATGAAATAAAGAACAATTCAGTGTGAGTAAAGCTGTCAGAATCTGGCCTTTTAAAGTTAATGTGAGCTTTCTGTTGACTTCGTTGAAGATGAGAAATTGGTCTTTGATCATCTGAAAAACACAGCTGAGCTTTGTAGGTTTTAACCAAACATAACACACTAGTGTTTGGTTCAGGACAGATACTACAGAACTTCTCACATAAGGTACAAAGTGGTTTCCCCTGCATCTTGTGTTCTGCCACAGAAACCAGTGTTACTGGGGCTTTTGTAAGCTAATGATTACTTTTCGAATTAATTTTCTAATGCAGAGTTCCTGCAATAAGTTTAAAAAAAGTAAGCTGTACCAAAAAAGGAAAATGACCAATTTCTGAACAGCGCACTCTTATTTGTGTTTTAAATCATGGTGACCCTTCCGCAGCCATTACAAGTTGGGGGAAGGAAAATTTGTTTGGGGGGGTCACAAGATCCAAGGTTCCTATACGTGTAAACGAATGAGGGTTGATTTTTTCAGGGGATATGAAACATAATATTGTGTTTTCAGTCCCCTTCTGTGTGCACTCAGGCAAAGCTCTCATTTAGAACTGAGTTGGGAATTGGCCGAGTCATAAAGAAATGTAAAATCTTCTAGTCACAGAAATTCGAGCAACTTGCATGTACAAGGAGGGAAAAATCTGATTGATTTTAAGATGTTGATGTCCTGGAAGGGTGGATGGATGAAGAAATTCTTGTTTGCTAAAGTTTTCTGAAAGCAGTAGTATTTCAGTGCAAGGCACTGACTAAGCTTATTTTATCATTTAAATCAGAAGTTGCTGAGTCACACTGATTTTACTCCGGTAAACTGTCCCAAAGAAACAATGCATCGTTGTCTCTCTCTTGTCTCATTGAAGGCATCTCAACCAGGCATCCGAGTTACACAATTTCGAACTGCAAACAAATTTCTCAACAATCCCTTTGTGTTGGCCACTGAGACAGCCACGGCTTCTCCAGACTCGGTGGCTCATTGGTACTTACTAATAATGTTTTCATAGCTGTGCCCGTCTGAACATGTGATCAAGGCAGGGTTTGCAAGGAGAGATATTAAATAATTTGCTGCTTCCCACTAACTTTTTCATAGTAACTTAAGTAAATGGAAACATCCTTTTATACATTCACACAGACATACTGCCTTGTTGAAGACTCTGCTTTCTTCTTCCCAATTCCCAGTAACAAGAAGTAATAGAGAGCAAACTGTTCTGGGAACAATGCCGGACTATTGTATCAGTGCAGCTCCTCCATTATGTGCCTCTAACTGTTACTGTGTTCTGGAGCTTCCCAGTAAAACCCGAGGGAGTGTGTGAAATCTCTCAAACTCAGCACAGTGGTCAGTAAGTGTTTCCCAAATGAACGAACTGATTAAAAATTTGGTCCAAATTTCCACTGAAGTTCGAACGGACTTAAGTGCTTGCATGGACTCATTAGTTTCATTTTCATTTTACTACTTTATTTTTGTAATGTTTAATGGCACTTTATGCAGCCAGGAAGCTCGTTTCCTAACAAAAAGACATTCCTTCCTTCTCCAGATAAGTCTGAATGCCTCTGTTAATGCAATCTTCAACAAATCTACAATTTTGCCAAGTAGAACTTTGGCAATTTATAAAATAAACAGCATTTTCATTAATTTTCACCTTATATCAAATAGGTAAAATATCCATTTTTTACAAAGATCTTGCAATGTTTCAAGGTATTACGAGGTGTGTTTATCCATTCTTTTCCCGTCTCTTGGTTAGTTTGGACAAGGTCAGTCCAAAAGTCCTTGTTTATATATTTTTCAATGGTCTCATCTTACTTCTGTGTGTGACGCAACCGGGGAAAGGTTACCCAGTGAGACCATTTGCTGTATGGATGAACTTGTAGACGATGGCATATCAGGGAGCTTCTAAAGGAAATATTATATGGTCCATCAAGGCAATCTCAAATTTCCTGATTGCATATATTTAAATAGGATAAGCTCCAGTTACCCAAGTACTTTGTTTTGACTGTAATGGAAAATAGGAGACTAATGTGGACCAGAATGCCTATCTCATCCCAGCCCATCAAGGTATATGAAAATAAATCTAAATATCTATTATTAGAATAACAGAGGTGATGGATGAAGAATCAAGTCTATGCAACTATAGACAGAAAAAAAAGCCCAAACGTTTAACTGCATCTGGTTTCAGATTATACCTGTTTCATTGAATGCATTCTTCAGTGTCTGGTTTTGTATTTCTTCTTCCTCATGATACCCCAGATAAGAAGTGGTAACTAAGTCTTAATGGTTTTAAAACTTTCTGTCTGTAACCATAAAGTGACCATTTACAAATTGGAATGCATTGTTGAGTGGGGATCCAGTTCCTTTCTCAGCCAGACCTGTCAGTGCAGGTAGATCTTTGAGTTAAGACAACAGCAGACTGTCGAAAAGGTAGAGAGAGAGTGTGTGTGTGTGTGGTTTGTTTGTGGGTTTTGTTTTTTTCTTTTCTTTAAGCAGTATGCATGTTAGGAGTTTTATCAGAAGACAGCTGCTTACAACAGCTGTCTGCTTATGTGCCCATCTTAGGAGAGAATGATTAATGAATTCACTTGGGCAGCGAGAAACTCAGTTCACTGATCCATAGTTTCAGCACAGGTATTGATGTGAAACTAATGAGAAATTTGATGCTCAAATTTGAATGTTTATTCCAATTACCAAACAACAGATCTAAATTAAAAAATAGCTGGAAACCTTAACCTTTTATTAGTAATGGAGAAAGCTGAACTGTGGCTTTGCATCATGTGATGCAATCTGAAGATTCGATGCACTACCACCTACATTGTTTTGGGGAAGGGGGAGAGAATGACTTCTCCTGATTGACTCTGCTACCTGATTGACTACCTGATAATTGGAATCTTTTTTCCTTCCACCCCTCCCACTCCAGTTTTTAACTTGCATATTTCTCCTAGGAATTAAACATGTGCTAGGAACTGAGCTGTAGGCATCCCCTACAGGTCTATTAAAATACTGCATTCAACAAGTTCTCAGGGCTATGGTTGCTATCTGACCATGGTGTTACACAGAGGAGTCCCAGGCAAGGTCTGCCTTAAAATGCTTACAGTCTCTATCAGCAAAGGATAGATGAAAAAGGTAGATACTAGCTTTAGTTCATAAGTAAGAAGTTAAGACATGGGGAAATGAAAAGGCTTGTTGAAGGTTATATACAAAGTTTGTGGCAAAACCGGCAATTGACCTTTGATCACTGCTTGTCCAGTCCTGTGCTGAATTACTGTTCCCCTTCAAAACTGACTTTTTAGTGTTTCTATCAGAAAGGACTAACAAGAACTCTTGAAAGTTACTTGACGCACTCAAGTGGTCCTGTCTGCTAAAACCTGGTGTTTCCAAAAGGATAAATGCTTCTAATTTTCATACAAATCAGCAGCAGTTTGTAACTCTGCATTGTGCACAATCAAGTCAGTTAAAAACAAAGTTCAGAGGGAAACATTCAGCATTTTAAACGAGTGATTCATGAAAGTACTTACGGCTGGGCAAGAATTTCTTTGGAAGAGTTTATTCACTGCACATTCACGACTGAACTTGGAATCTCAGTACACTTTGGTTTAGATGTCTGCTGTGCTCGCATTTTCTTATTTCACGTAGGTATTCAGAAATGTGACGGCAATTCTATTCTAATAGAAATAAGCCAAGGCGCTGAAAATGTGCAGCAAATGTTGCCAAATTCTGCTTAACTGGCCCATCAAATGCCCATAAAGGAAACGGAAGATTTTACACTGATTACCCTTCAAGGACATCTATGAGCAATTCAAATGCCTTTCCAGTACTTGGGCACTCATGCATTTGGTAGCAAAGCAGTGCTGGGGTGGATGCTGCCTAATTCATGTGATGGGCTCTTAGCCCATATATTTCCTGACAGTGTCAAGTCACCTTCGCAAACAGCTGTGATGCCCTGTTTAGCCCATCACCAAGGAATGGTGGCGCCCATGGCAACTGCTGTCGTCTCCCTCCTCTGAGACATTCCCAAAGCTGCCCTTGGCTTTGACAGTCGTAGCATGTGTCTTGTGGCACATGGCCATGTGAAAATTGCAACGTGTAGGTCAGGAAAATTATGTCTTTATTTTAGATTTTAGGTCAAGCCACATGTGTAAAGACAAGTAGATGGTTGTAAAGCAAACAACACACAATAAAATGTCCATGCGTTTCTGAGAAAACTGTAGATTTGGGTGAAGTTAAAATTAAAAGTGAATGTGCAAACATTATTTTTAGGGTCATCTGACTATCAATTAGCTGTAACACTTTTCAGTTTCAGTCATAGTGGAACAATGTTTTATAGGCTGGATTAATCTCTCTTTCCTACTTAATTTTAGGAAAATATTTTATGAAATCGCTAATGTTCACAATTTATCTTGTTGATGTGCTCACTTTTAGTGAAATTCACCCATTTGGGCTTGGGATCAGGGAAAGTCCTCGCTTCATTAGAAAACTCCTGGCCCTGGGAGACACTAGTGGTGAACAAACACATAGAGGATCGTGAACAGCAGACTTTGAGGAGACCTGTGGTAGGACAGGCATGGTCACCTGGTCTGCGTTCATGCAGATTCATAATCCATACATTTCCAGAAAGAACTGGTCATGGATTGCTCAGGTCAATGACAATAGTTCAGGCATTCTTAAACTTTTTTTTTTTAATGGATGTGGGCCTGGACCTACACTGGCAGTACCCGGTCACTGAATCTGCAGCCGTGTGTTCAGAGGGTATGATTCTGTTCCTTTTCTCTAAGGTCCCCATTCATTTTGTTATACAATAGCCACTGGGAGGATTAGAGCACAATTTCTGTCTTGTTCCCATTAGTTATTTGTATTCCAACATCAGCTGGAGACCTTTGTCAAGGGCTAGACCTTGTTGTACTTGGTGCTATGTATATCCACAGCAGAAGGCAATTCTTTCCCCACAGATATTACAGTTTATAAACCTTGAGGTTGAAAGATATCTGCTCTATGACACACATTGTGACAAACTTCATCATTGTTTTAAGTACAGCTAATGCCTAGAAAAATGCTGCTGGATCAGTCAGAATAAGGACTTTAATTCCCCTGCTGGGTCTCTCCCTGTTGTGTCATTTATTTGTAAAAAGAAAGTGCTTCTATTTTTTTTTTTAATTTCCTCTTTTCAAACAGAAGGTTTGGAGATTCTTGGAAAAAAAAAATAAAAACATTTAAGCCTTTGTAAAGCAAAGAAAACTTTGAAAAGAAATGACCCAGTCCCCTCTCTGGTTCACACCTATCTGGTCAAAGGGTTCAGCTCTCCGTGGAGGCTCCCAGACCTAACAGCAGTCATGCGGAACCTGTTTGCTGGCTTTCAGGCTCGGCACTTTCCAGGGTGCCCCATCTCAACACGCCTGACATTCCTGGCCTGGCAGCCAAGAGGAATAAAATCTTTGGGGAGTACCTAAAATTAAACGACTCCTTTTGGTCAGATCAGGGTTGTTCACTTCAGTAACTCTGTTGCAACTCTGCCCTTCTCTCATTTAGTGGCCATGGAAAAGCTTATTCTGCCCCTCAGCTTTTTTCCCTTTAGGGACTTCAAATATAGTCCTTGAATTTTTCTTAGAATGCCAAGACTAGGAAAATAAGCTTTGTTTTATGAGGAACAAGAGGAAAAAATATCAGACCCTTGTTAGTGTTCCCTTAGTGTATAAAACATTGTGCGTGCATTACTGTGCGGATGGCAGAGACAGTAGAGCATCGCCTTCGTGTATGTAAAGCAGTCTCTTGATGCTCCACCTCTTTAACATGAAATAAATTAAGGACAAAAGGGTGTTCTAGTCCTTGTCCTATAGCTTTCACAAACCTCTCAGAGTTTGTTTGGTTTTTGGGGGGAGCACAGGGGGATGGCAGAGCATGCTTCTCCCCATGAGTCTTCCACGTCAATAGCACTTACACCTCCTACTTTAACACCTAGCAATTTATATGCATGTTTTTATCAAGGGGCTTTTCAAAATTGTCTCTTAGCTGGAGGAAAGGACCTGCTCTGCAACTTTGATTTTGTAAGGTACTTAAGTGTGAGCCTGACTAATTGACTTTAGCAGGAATGATATCTTAAAACTAGGCATGTGCTTAAGTAAGTCGCTCAGCAGGCACTCATGTGTGAGTTACAAGAAACACCTGATGCGTAAGTGGCTGTGCTAACCACTTCTGTGCACTAGGACGCTTTTTCCTTTACCAAAACATTTTCCTCTGTCCAGAGCCACCATCTATTTCTTTTCCTTTGCCACTTGGCTTCATTTTTCACCTCTTCTCCTCTCGCCCCCTCCCTTTTGATCAATTCTTTCTTATTCTTTTTATCCTTTATGGATTCTCTAGAGTGGAAGAGAACACAGTATATTTACATTAGTTCAATTTTTCAAGCCCTGGTCAATTTTATTTTATTTTTTTTTAAATGAGGAAGAATTAGCTTACTGAAGCCCAGTTTTAAGCATTTGGCATAAAAATTAGGGTTAAACCAAAATGATCTGAAAGACAAAATGATAAACAAAATGAAAATACTCATCGATGCCTCTCACTTGTTGGCTTTTCTGCAGCTTTCTACATTGATGCTGATCAGTACTGTAAGCCAGGGCTGTGCACTCTTGTAAAGATCATGGACCAAACTATATTTTTATTTCAAAAGTAGGGATTAAGCTCAATGATAGAAGGCCACTGGATGTGGGTTGCATCCCTGTATGAGGCAACATTGCCCAGCTCTTCCTGAATTCAAAACTGAAGGAGAGTTGGCAATCTCTTGCAGACGCATCTCTCAACATGCTGCAGGTGCCAGCCAGAGCTGCCTCTGCTTTATGCCATTTTATGACACCACCCAGCTGCAGACTACTGACTCGTGCTGAAAGAGTCCCAGCCGATAGCAATCTGTGTTACTCTTTCGGGATGTTAGTTTGCAGTTCTTTGTCTGACAGAATTCCTCAAATTTTGATGAGAAACTCTTGCTGTGCCCTGTTAATCCTTTAACTGTCTTTAGGCTGTGTTGCTTTCTGGGGCTGAATGGCATCTCCACTCATGGAACAAGGGACTCAATCCTTTTCACCTGCATAGCTGTCCCAGTGTCCCAACATCTCGCTACTTTAGCAAGTACTCTGCTGATGCTGCTCCCTGGATTCAAGAACTGAAGAAAATGAGCATTTTCCTGGGAAAGGACTAGTCCATCATTACCAAAGTCGTGTCTACTTGCCCTGATGCTTGGTTGTCTTTCCCAGTCTTGTTCTTCAAGATGTGGAGGTCTGACTATTAGACACACTATTGCTCTGTCTATGTGAAGTTATCTTGATGATACCATCCCTAATCCTGCAGGAGAACAGGGGTGCCGGGACATCTGCAGCTGTTATTTTCATTGATCCTTTCACTGAACAAGCCATGTACCGCTTACGTATAGGCTAATAAATTGGGAACTCATGACAATAGTGTTGCCATGCTTTACAGATATTAGCAGATTGGAAGGAATGGTGTTTTTATTTTTTTTTTTTGAGGCAGCAATTTTTTGTTGCTTCTTCCCCCCCTTTGATAGAGAAGTGGTCTAAAAATCAAAAAGGAAAATTTCATGTTGCATACAAAGGAAAACAAAATGAAGCTAAGAGCAATTAGGCTAGACAGATGAATAAGCTGCCTAGTGAGGTAGCTGAGTCACCATCATTAGAGGTGTTCAAAAAACAGGCTAGATAAAATCCTTGAGGGGGTCAGAGTGTATGGGAAAATCCTGCTCGATAGAGAAGGCTGACCCGGCTGACCCAGGAGGTCTGCTGCTTCTTCTGCGTCTCTTTATTTAAAAACAGAGTTGAATTCAGAGAGTAAAAGAGGAAAACAAAACCCAAGCCAGGTGCCCATGTCTGGTAAACAATTTTCTTTTGTTCTCAGTGATGAGAGTTGCAAAAAAAAAAAAAGAAAAAGAAAAAGAAAAAAACCCCTAAAATAAAAAATGTATGTGCAGTGTTTGCAGAAGTGATGTGATAAAAGATCTGTGTCTCCTCAGCAGAAAGATGGAGCATCCTTCAGCAGACCTGACAGAGCCTGGAGGGGAAATTCTTTTAGTGTGAAGAGACAGGGCACACAGGTGAGGTTATGCACCTGTGCAATAGAGAGAGAAAACAGGCAATCGCTCTCTCAAGGGCCTTCTGGGAGTGGGCCTGTGAAGCCCAGCAGTAATCCTTTTGGAAATTCAGTGCCTTCACGATTTGTGAAAATTTGACCCAGTGACTGTGGTTCTCAGCTGTGCATAAAAACACGAAGATGGAAGCCTGGGCTCCCAGGGGCAAGGTCCAGCATTGACACACTGGGAAATCCCGCGGCTGGTGGTGTTCCAAGGGTCAAGCTGATGATCAGAACCATCCATGAAGAGATTCAAGCTTAAGGCAATAGAAGTTCAAGGAATCCCCAGAAGTCTTCAGCACGACAACAGAAAAAACCCAGAAGTCGCAACAAGCGGACAGAATCTTGCAGAGGGTGGTGCAGTTAATCTTTGCCAATTTACTTTTTGAGGCAGGCCTAAGAGAGGACAGGAGTCAACTGCTGAGGACTCTGTGGGACAGATTACTTTTTTGCCCACACTTAGGTTTCGTAATACTTCATAGACCTGCATTTAACAACCCGTCATATCTTTGCAGCTTAGCTGCCAAAGCCTGTCATCTCATTTGTCAGCCTGGCTTGAAATTTATTTCTTCTGTCCCTGCCTGTGTCTGCAGTGTTCTAGTGCAAGTGGTGTTAAGCCATGATGCCACCAGAAACGGGAAGCAATTGCACCCAAAGTCTTGCAGTGCAGGGGCATGCTGGCCTTTTTCTCCACGAGCAGTTACTGACATGAGTTTTACTTCTGCAGGGCAGCATCATTCTTGGGGTTTCAGAGTAGATACGCTTTCCCATGACTGCCCAGACCCTACAGATCCACAATACTTAACTGATAGGCAAGAAAATAAAGGAGAATGTTCTTCCATCTTTACCAGAAATGTAGAAACATTCTCCAGTCTTCCTACAGCATTACAGTGGATGGTAAGAAAGAGAGGAAAACTCTTTTGTTAAATGAAGAATTTTAGATTTGTTTTCTGCTAGGTTCCAACTAAGATAATGCTGGTCCCTTTATATTCTCAGGATTTCCTGATTGCAGAATAAATAATAAAATACCCTACATTCCCCAGAAACCTTGTGATACTTAAATGAAAATGATGGGAACAGAAGCTAAGTCTTCAGGTGTTATATTCATGCCAGTGGACAACACTACGTTTCTGCTACAGATGAAGTGGGCACCGGTCTTGCGTATGTATTGTTATCTGAATAACAGGAGCTGTGTGCGCAACAGAGCTCTGCTATTTTGCAACAGTTTGCTTTCAGAGCCGGTGGACTGGAGTTGGTGTTTATCATCAAGTTACTTCTCAGGAACTGGGCCAGATCAATACTGTATTCTTTCAGACCTCTCTAAACCCAGCAGGGAAGGCAATCACAGTGGTGCAGAACTCTGCACCTTCTGGAACAGATCAATACCCTGACAGAGCTAAGCTTTGTTCCTTCACCAGCTTTAAGATGTTCTGCATGCTCTACATGATTGCTTAAAGGTTTGTTTTCTCTTCTTCCTATATGACAACACTGCTCCCTCCCTGATCTTTCCTAATAACATCACTGTAATTGCCTTGACATGAAATAGCAGCACAAACACAGATGCTTTGCTTTGAGGTGTTTTATCTCTTTATGAACGTCTCTATTGGTTGAGGGTGTTGATTTCACTTTAGTGTCAAATCAGAGCTTTTTTGTATGCCTTTTCTTATTTACATTGTTTTACTAAATGTGACAAACATTTTGGCTGTGGGGATTGCCTTGTATTGCAAGGTGTGGTAGATATAATAATCTATACTGAGTAGTGAATATTAGCTTCAGCTGTGTGTTGCTAAAGTCTATTTTAGTGTAGCCCCACTCAACCATATCATCTTGTTTGTCTCAAAAATACTGCAGAGCAAAGTTACCTTTCAACTACTGCTCGGTGGAACAAGTCAGATTTTATTTTGTCCAGGCTGGATCTAGAACTCCTGCTCCCCTTTTCTTTTTCCTGATGTCTGCTGTCATCTGAAGCTGCAGAACTGGAAGCTTTCCTTCAAAACCACATCTGTTTTTCTGTTTTTGAGAAATGATTGCATGTTACACAGTGTTAGCCAATTTAAAGGACAGTATTAGCCATTGCGAATTACCAAGCTTTTCTTTTAGAGCTGGGAAGTGCCTCTAGTGACAGAATTGTGTGTGGAAAAGGCTCGTGTTGAGTGGCTTTTCATGTCTACATAACTATTTGCAATCTGCAATCTAACGTACGTATTTACAGAGTAGCATTAAGGTACTTGCTGCTGAAGCAAGGAAAATGGAGGGTTGTTCAAAGCATGAGATCGAGCAGCCTGAAGGATGTTCTAAATTGCACATGCCTCGAAGGCTCCTTAGTGATTCTTTGTCAGGAAGGAACATGGCTGTGCCATATGCTGAAAGAAAAGAGGAAAGGGTGGTTCACAGAACCCCTTGTTGTGTTTGGAAAATTGTCAACCCCGCGGGAATCCTGTGTCAAGGATCTGTTTTCAGAGCTGCTCTGCTGAAGCTGGTGAAACTTTTCCCTAGGTGCCAGTGGAGATGGAAGAGGGTTTTTAAACTAGAATACACTCTCTTTCTCAAACAGGAGCTAGCTCAGAGAACTGTGCTTTGTGCTTTGGAGAGGATCTGACAAGATCATCACTCTGGTCCTTCCTCTATTTATTATCTGTAAATTTGTAGCTGTTGTTGGGCAGATATACGAAGGGAGTTCTTGGTCCAAAGTCTCTCTGATACTTTGAACTGAATTACTACTTCATCACATGAAAACCTGCAGTCTTTAAGACTGGACCACGGGAATGTGGCTGGTTTTCTTTGATAGTTGACTTCCGCTCCATTTACCAGGTAAAGCATTAATCCCTCACAGCCCTCTCCTCATTTTAAAAGTCTTTAGCTGCAGTTCTCTGTTATGCTTTGAAAAGCATGTTGTAAGGAGTACAAATTAGAGATATACTGCCTTCAAAACAGCTGCTGCCCACTTCTGCGTATGTGTAAAGTAGGATAAGATATGCAATTTGTAGGTACTGTGATTACTGGCTTAAGGAGAAGATACAGCATTTCTCGACATTTTTGAGACATTAATACAATTCAGCCAGGCCATTTTCTGTAATATGTGGCTCACTGTATCTGATGTATATTTTTTTCATCTCAGACATAAAGGTAAATCCTTTTCATTTACATAAGCAGGCTCTATAAACCAGATTACCCGAATTAATCATAGATATTTAAGCATATTACATTACTCTGTACCACAAGCTAGCATTCCTAGAAGGTGGATCAGAGATAAGGGTCCCATAAATTACTGACCAAATCCTTTAGTCCATCAGGCTTTATTTCCACTAAAATCAGTTTTGCCTGAGTAAGACCTTCTGGATTTGGCCCTGATACGCTTTTACATTCATAGACCCTTTAGACACAAAGAAGGATCCACTAAGCAATTGTATAATTTTTTTTTTTTACTATTATCAAATTCACTGTTTCAAATAAAAGTACAAAAGTGAGCTATTTTTTAGTAATGGTGCTTTTAATAATAAACATGCATGTTATATCTCTATCATGCTTGGCTTTTATTAGCCTGTTAGATTTTATTTAACATCTCTATTATGTTATTTCCAGGAAATAGACTAAATCTTGAAATGTGGAAAGCTGGCTATTTTACCCTCTGTAGAAGAAAGATCTATGTACAGTTATTCTCTAGTATTTTGCCTTTCTGCTTCCTAGAAGGCTCTAAGTTTCATCTGTCATTTGGAAACCAGTTGGGCTACAGGCAGGTAGCATACTGTTACATGTGAAAGTGTAGGGAATATTCCCCCCACACGCTTCTTTTACCCTAATCAAACACTGCAGATGCATCTTGTCAAGAGAATGCACCTCATCCTCAGAAATCAAAGGAAAGTGACTTCAAGGAGGACACAGCAGCACAGCGGCAGCTGACCCCACACCAGACCCCACAGGCAGGTCTGTCAGCGAAGCCAAGGAGGAGAGTAGGGAAGATGAGCTGACACCCCATGACACTGCTGCAGAGATTCATCCTGGAGCTGGGCATCTGGGTCCTTCAGCTGCCAAGGTCACTGGAGCAGCCAGCTCCCATGCCGGAGTGGTGAGAGCGCTGCACATGTCTCGTCTCGGCACTCACTCAATGAGGGCTGAGGAGTTAGCAAAGACGGTGTGTGCAGAGGTCCAGATATGTGCGCAAGTGAGACAGATTTAGAACAAGAATTAGGGAACTGAAGTATTTTCCTTAGCAACTTTGATCTTCCTGTAAATAAGATTTCTCCCTTTTCTCCTTATGATTTACTTACTTTCTATCTTAACCTCATCCAATCAAAAAGGTTTCCAGCAGAGATTCTTTCTTTATTTCTAGTGCACAGGCATATGGACACATTTTAAAAACAGTATTTTAATTTCAAGCTCTCTCTTAAAAAGAATTTGTCAGTACCTGACACAGTCCTTACTCAGTGAGACTGCTAATGATTTCAGCAGGGTTTTCTATGAGAACTACCAGCTTTTACCATATATTGGAACAGCAGCAGGGTACAGCATCTTTATTTCACTAAAGCAGCAGGCTGCAGTTCAGAAGAGGTTAATAGAACAAGTAGCATTAAGTATATTTAAAAGGTGGAAGGAAATGACAATTTAAAAAATTCCTTTTCCATAGTATAGTTTCTATGTTCCATCTTCCCTGTCTATTTCAGAAGAGCTTCAGAAGCCTAAACCAGTTCATTTTCCTCTGGTTTCTCTCGAAGTCCTATAATTCTTGTTTCCCATTTGGACTAGAAGCAGGTTTTGTCAAACTGAGCTTTGCTGAACGAGAGTCCTGTGCAGGGAATGGAAGCCCCTCTTTTTTGTGTTGGGGTGATTGACAGCTTGCAAAGATAAATGTCTCTTGCTTCTGCTTTTTCTTTCTATCTCATTAAATATGCTGCACTCCACAGCTTGCTTAAGAGTGGCATAGCACCAGAGAAAGAGATCTTGTGCTGGCCCAGAGGGCTTTGCTTGTGTTTGTTTTGCAGTCCAAGATTTACCCATTTTTCTGTTCCCTTCTTTTTTGTCCATATCTTCCTTTATCTTCATCGTCTAAAAGAAAGTCTGATTCCCAGGTGGCTACATCCAGTGCTGAGGATGCAGTGCAAGGACAGTGTGCCCAGAGCAGTGTCGCACAACCACATTGCATCTATTTCATCTCTTAATTATACGCATCCATTTAATCTCTTAATTATACTCTACTTAATGATGAAACTAGGATTGGCAGGTGGTTTATAGCTGGCCAGTTTTCTTTTTTTCTGGATTATTCTGGGTTTGGACTGTTCTCCTTCCTCATTTCTTTTTGCTTCCTCCTTCTTCATTAATCCAGAAAGGGACCTACTTCAGTGCTGTGGCTGACCAGGCAATTGAGAGGGACTCTGAGCTTGTACCACACAAGTACAAGCAATTCCTACAAACTCTGGGATCACGCTGGAGAAGGCTGTGTTGGAAACCAGGATGTTGATGGAACAGATAAGCTGGACTGTCTCCAGTGGTCGCCTTTCCTGGTGGCTGTCTGGGACCAAACAGGGAACGGGCTGGATGCCTCACTTCAGGATGATGGCAACCACAGCCTTTCTAGGACCCAGCACCTCTCTGTTGTAGCATGCCTAACAAAAATCATAGCAGGAACCTGCCAACCTAGGGGATTTCTCTGCTTTTGTAGTATCCCTGTCCTTTTTGGACCCTTCAAAATTTCAGACTTTCTGTTCTGGTCTACAGGGTTTGCTCACTTTTTTTCTATGAAACTAGAGGATAATAACTAATACTGAGAATATTAACAGAGGCACAAAGTAGGTATGCAACAGTGAGGAAGGAAATGTGTTCTCAGAAATATCCTGGTACTTGTGAATCGTAGAGACTACTGATACAAACAAAAGATGGATGTTGTGTGAGTTCCCCCATACTAATCTGCTGGGGAAGCTCAGCAGTTTCTGTGGTGATCTGGTAACTGAATTGTTTTGTACCAGAGGTGTCCACAAATGATGAGGCAAATACTTTTGTTGTCATTTTAGTTTGTGTTCTTGGGCTTTGATTCTAATCCAGTTTTCCGGAGTGGCTCAAAAATGTGCCTGACCATTGTAATGCTGAACAAGGTCTCTTGAAACAGAGAAATCTGAGCAAACTCACTGTGTTTTGGGAGGGTCTTGAAAGTCAGTATGTCTTAATTAGTGGCTCATTTCTCGTGGCTGTTTCAGCTCTTTATAGGCAAGGAACGCAATGCATGGAAAGTGAGTTACAGGAAATAGATATGGAAGTTGCGAGGGAGGAGGGAATGCTTATGACTGCCCCGCACAGGTAAATGGAGTAAAAACAAAATCCAAAAGTGAAAGTCTTGTTTTATTTTTTTTACAACAAAGCCCAGCACTTCCTGACCCTCCAGCAGGCAGAATGGAGGCTAGGCTAGTTCCGATGCTGACGAATTAGTTTGGATAGTACAATGTTGTAGTTAGTGTCAATTAGAGACTTTGAACCTAAAAAAAAAAAGCATTCAAACATTGCCTTCTATGCTCTGTCAGTCCCACCACTGAGAGACACAGACAGTTTTTCTGCCTGTTATTTCAAGTTCTTTTCTCTTTGCCCTATGTTATATTCTGGCATCCCTGGAGAGCTTAGAAGAGTTCTGATGGAGTAAGCTAACTTCCAGCATATACGTAATGAAAAGCAGAACCGCATCTAGGGATGAGGATAAATTTTAGCAAATGAAAACCACCATAATAAACAAAATAGTAGAGAGGAAATTGGCAGATGGTGGCCTGGCTCTGTGCATTTCTCCTAGCATCCATTGGTAAATGCAGGACACTGACCTGTAGGGTATTTCTAATGTATCCTAATGCATCTTTCCTCATAGTCTCAGAAAAGAGAGGGAAGTACAAAATAGCAGGGCCTTAAGTTTTGTGACCATGTGCAATCTTACCTTCAACAGGATAGTTTGATATTTCATAGCACACAAAGGTCTCTGGCCTTCTGTGTTTTGAATCTTATCATCTCTGTTCCTAATTTATTAGTAGCATATCAAGAGATGTTTTTTGGGGATCAGATTTTATTTTCATTTAATCAGTATCAGGATTTTAATTTAAGTGATCCAGACTGCTGTTTAAAAACTGTATGGTTACCTGATGAGTGATCTTCTGCTGGGAGTCTGCAGTCAGGTGAGAACGTAAAGCTACCTTGACAGTATCAGTGGTCACTACAAAATGAAATCTGTAGCACCAGCTAAACCACAGCCATTAGATGCTGTCACTGGGATTTGAAATTAAATTAAGCAGCTGGAATGCCTACTATCCTGCTAACATCATCAACCATATCAAAGATAATCACTGCTTTTATTACTGCAAGCACAGGATGCGGCTGGAAGTAAAACTCCCGATTATCAGATCTCAGTTTAGCCAATTTCAACTTCCAGTTCAGAGATTTGAGTTGTCAAAAGGGACATTTAAAAAGAGATCAGTGCCTTTGAAGTGATAACACACAGGAGCCTGGGGGGCAGAGTCGCAAAACTTCTGTACACCGTGTGGGCTAAAACCACAGAAAATATTTCCTGTTTTATAGGGGTGCAGGGAGAAAATTAAAACTGCAAAAGCTGTTCAGACTAGGATGTAGACAGTTTGGTGGTGTCAAGAAAAAGCCTTATCTCCTCTGCTTTAATGCACTGGTAATGTTTTTTTCCGGGAACACTAGGGTTCAGAGAAAGCAGACGTTCCGATTACTAATTATCTTCATATTCACATTGCTGGACTTTACATTTAGGGCTCTGCTCTGATCTAAGATGTGTGGTTGTGAATCACCACAAGCTTTGGAAAAAAAAAAACCAAAACCCCAAACCCAACCCAACCCTGCTGCTATTGTGGTTGAGACACTCAGGAAATATGCACTTAAATACCTGGAGTTGGAGTAGCAATGGGGGAAAGTCACTTTCAGTCAGATTTAGGAGAAGGATATCCAAAAGTGTACCAAAATGTTTGGTTATGACAACAAACTTAGTTTAGCATTAGAAATGTTAATTTTCTCTTGGCATTAATTTGTGTTTCCTTGGTTCCTGATAAGAATTTCTCTTTCAGAAGGAAAAATTAATGTACCTTTGTGTAGAAAATTTTATACTGTGGTCTGGTCAGGTGCGATCCTTTAAGGGACCAGTTAGTGGGGACTGCAAATGAAAATAGTCTAGTCCTTTGATCTGTAGCTGACTGTCACTTCTTACCAAGAAAAGCCTCTTAGCTTTATCATTTTTAATCCCCCAAAAGGAATTTTTCTTTGACAAGGACCCGATCGATTCCTTGTCTTCAGTGTATGGGCACTGTAAGGATGGCCCAGAGGAGGATGTAGTGTGAAACTCCTTGAGTGCCTCTTAAACCCAAGGTTTCCTTGCTATGTCTGGCTGGTCAGTTAGGTACCCACTGTGTAGGAAGGCATGGGCTCTAACAAATCCAGGAGAGACCTTTAAAAAGAAAGGTTAGTTCATCAGTCACCCTCTTACTAGCTTAGAAGGTCAGCTCTTCTCCAGACTGTGTCAGCATCCTTGGAGAGCTGGTTAAAGAAAATAGTATCATGTGCCTTTTACAGACAGAAAAGAGCAGATCCAATGCCCTCTGAAGCTAATTCAAAGTTTCCAGTTGATATGAGCTGACACGGCATCACGTCATTCATGTGCTGAAGCTGTGCATAGACGCCGTGCTAAAATTCACATGGAAGAAATGATTTCGTTGTCTTAGACTGCAGTCTCCTTAAATGCAAAGCCCGACTGAGCAGGCTTTGTGTTTGGTAAGTTAGGGGGCGAAGAGAGAACAGAGTCCTTGCCCACTTACAGCTAATAGTTTTCAATTTTTAGTAATGACCTTCCGTCTTTCTGTTTTCATCACCCCAAATAGCGTTATACTGCTCAGCAGCCAGTTTCAGCATCCATGCCATGAACGCTATGAAGAATAAATGCAAAAAAGCTGTAAGCAAAAAGAAAAATTTCTTTTCCCAGGTGTCCCATAATAGTTCTTCCCAGTGTCCATGCCATCCTAAGTGGGTATTTTGTCTGCCTAAGGGCACCAGGGCCGTAACCCAGGCAGCACTGGTCTGATATTTTTCCACCGTCTGTTTTTGCTGGGCAGCTGAACCCTAGCAAAGATGCTCTGGCTACATCTCAGCAACCCCCTTATATGGTGGCTTTCAAGAAAGAAGGCAAATTTCCAGTTTGATTGTCTAATTTGTTTTTTAATAATTGAGACAGATTGCTTTTTGCCTTGGAGAATGGGTCCTTGTGTGCAGTCAGGTGAGCTGTTTGCTATCGGTGTCTGCACTAGTATCAGATAAGTAGAAAACCCCCTCAACCTGACAATTCACTTGAGAATAATCTGATCTGGTTTGCTTTGCTGTTTCCTCTTGAAGTGGACAATGGCTTTTCCCCTGTTAAAAAGTTGACACAATGAGACAAGTGTGTGATTATTGTATCCCTTTATGTCATTTGAGTAACTTGAGATAGCCTGGTGTAATGTGAGTAATCTGTGTTCACCACCGCTTGAATCTATCTGGAGTTGATTGGCATATCTGTGCATTTTAACTTGTCTGGAAGGCTCTTATCTCCTTGCTGCACAGCATCGGTTGCAAATTTTAAACCTTTCTGTTCAACTTTATGCTTAAATATGTTACTCTTCCCCTTTCATCTTAGGGTCTTAGCAAGGAGCTTGTTTTGCTTTGTTTGGTTGCTGGGTTTGTTTGAAGTAAACCCAATGAGTCCTTTAAAACAAATGAATCAGGGGAAACCAGGTAATGCAGCTGACAGACAGGTGATCCTGATAATACTGTCTGGTGCCTGATAGACTGCCCTTGAACATCTGAGCCATTCACACCATTTTAGACAGTTAACACTGGTTCTCAACTACTGAGCAAATCATTACTTTCCATCCTGACCCATTAAAGTTAAGACCTCCATGTGCCTTTCAGGTACAGCCTGTGGTTAGAGGGTGATGCTGAGAAGAGCCACCCCCTGCGAAGTGCTGCATGCTCTGTACCTCGGTGCCTCCAAGCGTGCATGGGAACAGGACTGCAGTGCCAGCCCCAGGCAGTTGCCAAAGCAACCTGCTTTTTTTTTTTTAAATTTTTTTTCACCTGTGCTTCCCTTTGAACAGACTCAGATTAAAAATGAATCTTAAGAATAGCCTTTCCTTTAGTGGTGTTGCACCGTAAATGTCACTTCCTCTATTTTGAGTGAAGGTGACAGAAAAGTGTGGTCTAAAGGAACAAACGCCATGCTCCAGGAGGAGAAGGGAGGACATGAGATATGTTCTAGAGGAAGGTAAGATGCTACTTAGATATTAAATTTGTTCCATTGATCTAAGCTCAGTTTGAAGCCCCACCAGCTGCCTTGGTTTCCCCTGTCAGATGCAGAATCCCGTTCAGGAATGCGTAGTGATTTTCAGGGCTTAAACCAACAGAAACCCCCAGCTAAATGGAGAGGTCCATCCTTCCTGCCTTGTGTGCATGTAATACACAGCTATGCTTCTCAGCCCACAAAATGCATCAGATCATATAGTTAAGCTGGGTTTTGGGCTCCTGGCATTGGGTCAAAAAGACTGGATTTTGTGTAGTCCTGCAACACAAAACACTGATCTGGTATAGATTTACTACACTGGTTAAAAGTTGTTCAGCATGGTAACTTTGTACTGGCAGGTTTTTTGTTCTAGCATAAAAGCATTGAGTCAGAATAAACTATTCTATGCTCTGGCTAGTTCAGCAGAAATGTGATATTTTGCCACACCTGACTTGGGTGAAATTTGTCCTGGTCTGGTAGCATGCAAATGTGATAGGAATGTTTGGGAACCTTGGCTGTGGCCATGTGGTTCTTCCATCTTCACCTTTCACTGGGGATCCTGTCTCACACTCCTCCCATGGGGTGGCAGGTCGAGGGGGCAGGTAAGTGTCCCTGTCCCCAGCCCCGGAGCCACGAGCACACAGACAGTCTGCCCTGCAACATGCACCACTCTTACTCTCCTTCTCAGAGACAAGAATATCTGGTGTCCGATCTCGGTGGCTTCTTTGGCCCTTTTCTCCCTGTTCTGCTATTTAATGAAATTTTTTTCCCGCTGTGGAGCAGTACCTATGGCTTTCTTTGTCCTTTTCCTTTCAGCTGAATGAACACCAGTCCATCCTGGTAATGCCCATCCGGGCTGCTTTCTAGTCTCCCGCTCCTCAGCCACATGACCCTTGAAGGATGCGGGCTATACCTGGGACTGGTGAAGCGTTTAGGGTCAGCTTCCCTAAAACTACTGCCTTCCACATCTCTTCAGCAGGCCTCTGTCTTTTAAAGTTGTTTATTAAAATTTGAGACACAATGCTGGATGAGCTACTGCAGCTCTTGCTCACTGTCAGGCAATGTGGCTGTATAACAATTTCATGTCATACTGTTCAGGTTAGGATGAAAAGCTAATAAAGCCACTCTTTTGAAAGCACATCCCCTCTATATATTTGAACTCATGAGGCTTACTCTGACTCTCTATTCTCTTTGCGTTATACACAATGGGATCATAAGATTCGCAAATGAGAAATAAACTGCGAATACTGTGATTAAAAATGTACAATACATAATATAACCTTGCACAACAAAATTAGTACTTTGCTAATTTAGTCCCAAAGCATATTGATTAAATGCATTTTACCACTTCAGTGTATACTGGAAAATCCAATTAATATAAAAAAAGAAAATGAAAACATCCAAGTCACTGAACTCTGGATCATAAATGTTAATCCATCCTGCAGTATCTTTTGAATAGAACACACACTAATTTTCTCTCATTGTTACAGAACAGATCTCACATAAAATAATGCTCTAATTGTTTGGGAAAAAAAAAAGTATTTGCCATTTGGTGTTTCCGTTTGCTCGTCCTTGATTGAATTCATTAAAAAAGGAATGTTTTCCTATCTATAACAGCTTTCAGCAAAGTCTCCTTAGTGACAAACTTCTAGTACCAAAAATGCTTGAACATTGAGTGAGTTAGGAAAAGCAGCCTTGGACAATATTCAACCACAGGTATAGAATTTGACCAAGTTTGGGACTTTGTGTGGTCTATGTCCGTACTAGAGATGATGGCAAAAGAAATGAGTCTTTCACTGCTGCTGAAGACCTAGAGGTCAGTTTTTCTGAAGTGAATAGGAAGAACAAACTTCTGGCCAAAGGCTTTATGCCAGCAGTAGCTACAGATAGTGCAAATGATGGAGTATTTTATTGGGTACCTAAGGTGGGGCAGAACCTCAAGAATCCACTGGTCTATATAGGCTGCTAGAGCCAGAATAGAAATTCCTATGTCCTCAGACCTGATTTATTTCCTGCTGGAATTTATAAGGCTTAAATTCAGGATATTTGCGGAGGAGGAAACAATTTTACAGCAAATTTCTGCGCTTTCAGCAAGGCTTGGTACAGAGGGGTTTGACTGCAGCTTGGTATCGGGAATGTCTAGTGAGAGAAGAGGCCAATGGCAGTCTTGCATCTGAGATGGTGAATCTTTTTCAGCAAAGTGATACTACCAAGGGAATGAAATTGCAGCAAACAGCAGCTGAGTGGAATGATGAGGAAGTTCAGATTTCCAGTGCTTCTGAACTCTTATAATTAACAATATGGTGACAGGTTTAAGAATATAAAGATAGCTGTGTGCTGAGTACTGGGGGGGTGGTGTGTGTGGTGTGGAATCTTATTTAGAGAAATATTTCCACAAGCAGCACTTTTAAAATTTTAGTAGTACAGCATTCATAAAGTACCTATTAGAATGTGTGGCTGTCAAAGGGAACGTTGGTGAAGAGGCACACCTTTTGGAGCTGTGTCTGCAGGGAGATGTGCAGATGTCTCTGTTAGTTTTGTGTCTAAGTGACTTCCCTGGAGGGTGTGCTAGCTGTTGGGTATTAGGAGTTTCATAGAGAATCCATGAAGAAGCCCGTGTGCTCTTCACTCTGCTGGTTGTGGGTGGTCTCAGAAGGAAGGCATTCCCCCACCTCCACCCCCTTTTTTTTCTTTTTTTTTTTTTTTTTTTTTGTGGGAAGAAGAGTAACTGAAGTATTATAAAAAAGAAACATTGCTCTCCAATGGGCATTCATTCAGGCTGTTTTATAAATACTTTTCATGCTCGAACAGTACAACATTTACAAGGTTAGGCTAGTGAAAGTCTTACAAATATGATCACATCTTAGCTTGCTTTTATGTAAGTATTTTCCAACAAATACTAGTATGTGATGTAATTGAATACATCTAAGGCTTTTTCACTAGACTGATATTTATGTTTTTATATGGCCAAACTTTACTGCCATTACAATAGTACTTTACTCACCAAAAAGCGCATTTGCTTTCCGACACTATAAAACATAGTAAAAGAGTGAGGAACCAGGCATTTCAGACTATCCTTTTCTCTTTTTATGTATTTTATATGCATTTTTATATAAGATATATTCTTACCTTTCACCCCATCGCTGTACATAGTTGTGTGAAAAGAAACCAAGTTAGTATCATAATAATGTATTCTATGTAGCAAGACCATGATATTTTATATTTTCTATATTTCTATATTTGGATAATTGTGGCTTGGAAATGTGCTCTTTCCCAGAATGATACAATGCCCAGTTCAAACCAACTGTGCTAAAGATAGACGTCTCAGACTGTCCATTGCTATTTCCCTCTGCCGTAGAAAGAAGACCTAATTTTGCTATCCCATACACCACAAAACAGCCTAGAAATCTACATCTGAGAAGACAGGAACTGGGCTGGTGGTGAGGAAGAAAAAATTTTAAATCTGATTCATTCTGCGTGTGCTGGGTAGGGGCGCTGTGGTGACGCAACAAGCGTCTGTATTTCTTGACATTTTTTGTAAATTAAAGAACACCTACTTTGGTTAGCAAGCATTCAATTAATTTCTTCTCTTTTAGTTCAGACTTGCTCCGGACTGCATAGCACTGCTCGATAGTACTTTGCTAAAAGTCAGATAAACTGATATTCCCTCAGCCCCAGAAGTGGCTCAGAATCAGATTGTATTACAGTCTCGTCCTAACGTGATGTATTGCACTTGTGAGTTAGAAGGCCAGATCCTCAGCAGGTAAAAATTTGCATCATTCAATGCCCCTTTACATAGCTATATTAAGTGAAGATCGGACCCATAGAATTTCTGGTCCCATCAGTAATAAGTATATAATTTTGCATTATTTTGCTTGCATTTAAAAAACCAAAATGAACCCCATATTTTTTCTTATTTTGAGAGAAATGTGTGTGTCAAAGATATGTGATATTAATTTCCTAGAAAGTATTCATAGATACACTACCACTTTGGAAGTTAAATAGAAAGTGATAAAAAAAAATTGAGATGATAATTAATCTATTCTTTACTTATAGCCTTGATTAGCCATCATACAAAAAGCTATTGGTGAGGCCAAATCAGGTTATTCCAGTTTGCTTTATTCCATCAGCATATGCCCAAAGAGAGTTATTAGCTCATTTTGACTGTTCATTGGCAGTCCCGGTGCAATATGGGAAGTGTCTGCCAGGAAATATCCTTAATATACATGATTTGAAGGGGAAAAATAACTACCAAAACCATATATTTGCCTTATCTCCTGAAGTGAAAAATGTCTTCACGTGCCACTAAGGTGTTTGTATATTCTGTAGAATTGGCTGTGTTCGCATGTTAGTTCCTTCTCCTTCACCACCAGCCATTCACAGATACCACCTACAGAGATAGGAAATTCGTAGGCATGTATTAGGAGTTGTGGGGTTTTTTTGGTTTGGTTGGGTTTTTTTTTTTCGTCTATGGGGTTTGGAGTTTTTAAATTCTTCAGTATGAAAACAATTCTGATAGAATCCCTTCTTTATTCTTGAGCTTTAAGAATAGTGTATTTGATATTTTATGTTTTGAAGTGCTTGTTCTTTGGAATATTATGTATGTACATGCACGGTGTGCATCCTTGAGGACATTTCCTCTTCAACATTGTATTTGCAAAACTAATCTGTCTCAGAAAAGGCAAAGGGGTGATGGAGATTGCAAATCTAGGGAAAAAAAAAAGGTAAAAATTTTGCCAATTACTTTTCCTTGAAATCCCCTGCATGACAAAATAGTAATTAATAATATCCCTTTTTTAATAATTCCTCACTAAGGGGAGTTGCTGGTGGAGAGTTATGGCACTTTGTTAAATACCTGTTGTTTGACAGTCCAGAGTTGTCTGTATTTTGCAGAAGGATGAAAGGATTATTAACCGTATAGTTGTATTATGGAGTTTAACGAGCAAATGTTTTTAAAGTCTGATGTGTTCTTCATAGGAATAGCGTTAATTCATTTTGAGTTTTGCCTGAGAGGTGAGACCTCCAAAATTTTCCCAAAGGTGACAGCATCCTTTTTTTCCTTAGTGAAAAGACTTTCCAGCACGTTCCATGTATTTCTTCAGCAGCCTTACACCACCCCTCAAAAGCTAGGTTAAGGCAAAGGAATCAGTCCAGGTTTGAGTGACATTGAGCCCACCTTTAGGAGCTCAGTTAGTGTTTAACCACAACACTGCACAACATCTCAGGACATGAAATGAAGAAAACAACAACCATTGGAAACCGTATTAAAGATTAAGGACTGTAGAACCTAATTGCGCGATTAAACATTAGAGTCAGCTTTCCTATGGTAAAAAAAAGTGGCATGGGATTTTTTTAATTACTAGAAATACTTAGTACTTGTTTCTTAGCTTATCAACAACATGTTGTGGCTGTGTCAGGCAGGAACGTTAGCTTGTGAATTAGCCCTGAGGCACTGTCCTATATACCGCTACAAAAACGCCTGGGTGTAGGATCCACTGACTCAGAGGAAGAGTGCCTCCTACTGATTCTGTCTTCAATCCAAACACTGACCTTGCTCCTCTGACAGGATTTGACAGGTTTACAACCCACGGGTGTGGCTGTCATAGCATCATTTTTCCCCCCTTTAGCTTCTTCTCTAATAAACTTGTTAACCGTTTTGCATTAATAGAGAAAGTTATGCAACGCGTGTCTCGCTGTCTTTGACAACTCATTCAATGTCAACCATCAGCGATTTTTCGTTTAATGGACACATAATGTCCCTGGTGTGATGATTTTTTTTTTTTTGAAACTTTTGGTGTCAAATTGATAAGCCTGTGAAATAGAATAGATACACATAATGCTGCTTTATCCTCACAATTGACAGAGAGGCAGTGAGGCAGAACCTCGAGAAAAGCAACCCAGTTCTGCATGTGTAACCACAGAAGAACCCAGACCGGTCCCCGGTCCCACCTAACGTCGCAGCTTCGTGACATCTGAGCAAATAATAGGCAGAGAGTGTGAGTTTGTGAAAGTAATTATATAAAGCTGATGGCAGGGGACAAAAAGAAGTAGGGTGGGGGGAGAAAGCGAGTGGTTTCACCGCTTTGACAATGCCCACAGCTGTGATGTCATAGGCACAAAGATGATAATAAAATTTGGCCAATGTGGTGTCAACTACACCTTGCTCCTTTTGTCTTTTCCCTCGTATAATTTTGTATCCATGTGTGAATCGGCTCATTAGTGGAGGAGAGTGAAAATTGAGGTCAGGGTATTTAAACCTGACCTGTGCAAAGGCCATGCAATGCCTAAGCCCACCGGGGGTTTCACTTCAGAGCCCCGGACCACCCTTGAAGGTGACACCAATTGAAGCCTCATTTTATAAAGGCCTTATTAATTATTGTCTTTATAAGAAGGAGAAGCCATATAAAGAAATGTGTCATTCTTAGAGTAGGAGTAGGCAGGAAAAAAAAGAGAGAGAGAGAGAGAGAAAGAAACAGAAGATCAAAAGAGAGCTTTTTTTTCCCTTTTGCTTTTCATGCCTCAGAACCTCAAAGGAGGTCGGGGAACAATCAGGCTTAGGGGTCTCGTGTGCTTTCTGGCAATTAGACTCAGCTGATGGGCTGAAAGGGATTGAATGGCAGGGTTCAAGGCCCTTCTCCAGAGCTTCAGACAACAGGCTTTTCCAAAGCAGCAGAGCAGCAGACACCACTGAAATCATTTCAAATGGAGACTTACAGCCAGGGATTCATTAATTCACCGGCCTAAACAATTACTGGAACATATAATGTCTCTATATACACTTTGATAAAGACTGTCATCCTAGACCTTCATTTTCCCCATTTTTATTAGAGATTTTTAATGTCAGGTTTGAAAAGAACCTTTTATTTCTTCAATTATCAAATTAAACCTTTTATTTTTTTTTCTGGGGGGGAGGGGAGGAATATATATTCCAGAATTTTTGTATTATGGCTACAATTGATTTGAATTACAAGAGGAGACTGAGAAAGTTTTGTAAAGCATCCTTAAACGTTCAGTCATAAATAGGATGGGAGCCTGAGTAACAAGAGATCCCATCCTCCTCCTTCCTCTCTCTAAAGAGGGTGGTCTGGGACAAATAGATTTAAATGAGCTTGATGTGAGAGAATTAGCTAATAAGGGACACGCAGCAGAGCACTCTGTAGATGCAGGCTGCATTTGCTGCTAGAATGGTTTGAACTGAGCAAACTGAATTAGCACTTTTTAGTACAGTTGAAATGTTTTTAAAATAAAAGAACAAAACCTATTATTTTATTTCTATTTTTTTCCCTAGTATAAGATTAGATGTACCAAGAGGTGAAAGGTTTTGGTGCCGAACTGTGGTGTACTTATAAAATAGACCTGAGTATCCCTATGAAGATTAGAGGTAGGAACAGTGATAGGTCCCTCTAGAGCACTTCTGGCAGGGACCAGGTGTGCTTGGTAGAGGAAGCACGGCCCTAGGAAAAAACTGTCCTGTGCTGAGGTTGATATAAAGTCTAATTAGGTGCAGTAGAAAGTGTTTTTTGAACGGAAAACTGGACTTTTGACTAGATTATGTTTGGCGTGTCTCTGTTCGTCAGACATTTGGGGTTTTGGTGCTTTTTTTTTGTTTTGTGTCTGTCCCCCAACACCCCCCAGGGGGAGAAAGTGCAAAACCACACGTTTTAACAGAAAAAATATTTGGGCTGAAAATAATGTGATTGGAAAGTAACACCGGCATGTCTTAGAAGCGCTGGTTCACATAGCCCTGCTCTGTTCTCTGGAGCGCTACCCTGGACAGACACCCATCACCTCCTCTGTCCAGCAGCAGTGCAGTGTGGGAGACACAGCCCAAAACGTGGTTCAGTTCATAGAGCAACATGAGGTTTTTACTTGGTGGTTTTCAGAAAAGACACCAACCTGTTCACCGTGCTGAAGGCTGTGTTAGAGAGATCCTGCATCCTCTAACCACAGCACAAACGTTTGTTGTAAGTGTGGTCCTTGCCCCGTTCCCCTGCTGAAGCCCTGTTAACACTTGATAGTCCCAACCATAACGTGAAGATTTCCCATGCAGAACAACAACAGTGTTGGGAAGGAAGCCTACCTGTTACGTGATTCCAGTCATCACCGTGTGCCTCTTCCTATGGATTGTACCACCCCACCATTTCCTTCTACTGCTTTTCAGGAGTAGCCTGGTTTGGGTAGAGTCTAGGGCTGTCTATTTAGGAGATATTACTGTCTTGGGAAGAAAAATGCTGTTTACTCTGGTGAATATTGTTTCACACTTTATGCAGGAAGATGACACCAGGGAGTTGTACAAGGCTTTCTTTAATTATCACTCTGCTTTCAGCCATGACGGAAGAAAATCTTTATTTTAACTGAAAATTTTAATTTGCATGTCCCTTAAAAGATTTGAGGTACTGAAATCCTCAGCATAGGCTTGTAGTAACTATGGCTTAATTCAGCCTGATCCTGTTCTGGAACTTAAGAGACTAGCTAAATGGCATGGGGGGTTGGAAATAGATGATCTTTAAGGTCCCTTCCAACCCAAACCATTCCATGATTCTAAATCGAAACAGACCCAAATGATGCATCTGGGAATTAGCATAATTCCTGAAACTGTGGTACCAGTAGAGGTATCCATCAACCAAGATGGTGATGGGAAGCTATTGGATATTTACCACACACCTAACACACCTGGGGTTGCTAGTTTAAGGGCGCTATTTTGGATTCCTTTGTTTATGGAAGCAGAGGAGTGATACAGAAAGGTAGGGTGGATTAAAATGAGCCACTGTGAGTTATTGTGAATAAAAGCCCTTTCCATTACAACAAATGAGTGCTATAATGAGATTCATTGAGGGAAGTTGTAGCTCTATTGTACCACCAGGCTTACTTAATAGTTGGCACTAACAAGACTAGAGATTAGCATTGTCTGTTCTGTATGTTTGTATGGTATCCAGGCTGCAGCATTTCCTTCCCCTGCCTGCCTCCATGTGTGATTTTTTTTTTTTTTGTTTTAGTTGTCTGGTTATCAGACCAAAATCATTCCTATTCATATTTTGTAACTGGAGTCTTAGGTATTTATTGGGCACAGCTTTTGTGTTTGTCACAGGTATAGCAATACTGTGCAGTATTATCTTGCATTAAAAGCATTTTCAGACTACTAATTTATAATCTATAATCTCTTTCACCCAGGGTAGACTATAATGATAGTGTTTCTTATGTCCCTGTGTCAGCTACCTGTTGAACTTACTTTTGTGAACTTTGCTTAGCTTTGTTCTAAGTACAGTCTTTCCTTCTGATGATAGCCTTGTGCTGAAACTCTGCTATAGTCACCGCATCCCTGTTTTCTGAAACATTAATGCTCTGTTTGCTGCAAGGCTAGAGGACCGCACTTGTGCGTTATTGCATTTTTGTACTTCCCTAGTCTCCCCCCGTGGTTGCATTCTTGCATATTTCAGCCTTCTGGGTTTAAATTGGATTTTTAATACAAACTAATCGATGTTCCACCTCAAAACGTGGAGAAGATGTCAAAGAAGCAGGGTGCAAAACCCTATTTAGTTACCCCTGTGTTTAACGGTGTCAGTCCAGTGGCCGTGGGTAACGCAAACGTTATCAGTAGATACTTGTCATGATCATTCTGCTGGCTGTCTGCTTCACAGTATGAAACATGAGTGAAATCATCTTCCCCGAAATGTCTCTCCCTATGGTTTTTGAGACTATTCTTTCAACTCAACACACCAGCCACCTTCAGCTGTAATCTGTCTCTTCCCCACCATTCTGCCTCATTCCCAAAACAAGCCTCTTTGTCCTTGCCCACTGGCCATTTATACCATTCTCAATCAATCTTCATTGAATGCAGCGGTACATCATTAACTTGTCTTCCGGCAAGCCACTTAACCCCCTACACCCTGGAGCAGATTCATTACATTGCCATCTTCCAGTGAACGGTCACATCCACACTTGACTTAGGCTATTACTTAGTCACACGATTCATCATCCACATGGGTAGTTTTTTGCTCGTGATCAGATTGGTGTGACAGTATCTGGAGCGTATTACAGGGAGATACCCCAAGAAAAAGGCCCTGTTCAGTAAGTTTGTCTACATACATAACTCTTACTGACCCTGCTCTTCTCTGTTATCACCCACGAGAGACAGGAGCCATTATGCAGCCCTTCTTTCTCTGTGGTCATGGTAGCTTTCGGCATGCTCTGAACCAGGGCTGTGCTTTGTATAATGGACATGATGGAGAATTCACTGGAGTTTTATGCTAATTCGTGATTTTACATGATGTTTTCTACTATTTTCCAAGTTACCGTATTATCATCCAGACTAATTTGCAACATATATGACTGTAATGCACACAATTTTTATTCTTGGATTGGTATCAGACCTGAAATCCAGAAAACCCATCCTTCGTTCTTATGAGTGGATAAATAGAGCTATTCTTTTTTGTTTCCATAACTCTAGGAGCTTAATTTTACTCATCTTTTGCCTTTTTTTGTTGGGTTTTTTTTTTTTGTTTGTTTCCTTCATGCCAGTTTGAAAGGGAATTGAGTAGCTGAGGTAGTTCCTTTATTGCTGAAAAGCCCCTCAATAATTCTGAGCTTATAATCCACTGTACAATCACCAGTCCGACTTTGGTAATCGCACGTCACAGTATGATTACCAAGAAATAACTGAAGAGTGATTATGCAAATCCTGAAGATCTAATTGGCTAATAATGACTTTAAGACAGAGTACAGTGATTCATATGTTGTGTGTTTTTTTTGGGGAAAAATCCAAAGTAGTTATGTAAATCAGTTGCCTGTAACAACTAGTGGGATACAGAGCTTTGTTTGGTTAAGGAGGGTGCTCAGTAACGCATCAAAACTGTGGAGCATCCCTGCACTTTGGTGCGCAGAGGCAGTGCCACTTCAAATGCGCTGTATTTTGTATAGGGACTGATTTCATTCCTTCTAGCCCAGTATTATTTCTTGCACTATCCTCCAGGAAGCTAAAACAACCCTCAAAGCTCATATGTGTGTTTAAGGTGATTGTTTAGCCCAGGAGACAAACGGGAAAAGAAAAATCCCTTTCTCCAAAGAAGGATTATAAAGAGATAATTTAGTCCTCCTTCTCTTTTTTTCTGTTTAAGACTCTGTGTCACAGTCAAAATTATTCACTACCAAAGATACTCTTCATTAGTAACTTTAGAATAAAAGCTTCTCATTAGCTTTTGTCCTGACGTGTTATAGGACCTCTAGGCTTGCTTTGTAAATTCTACATGTTATTCTTAATAATGCTGACTTTAAAAAATAATTCTCATGTGGGATGTAGCTTTTCTGAGATTCATTAAAGAAATCCTGCTCTGTCTTTCTCATATTGGAGACTCCAGTAGGACTTAACCAACTGATTGGCACTCTGTGATACAAATTCTCTACAAAATATTAGGAGTTGCTGGTTTTTAAATAACTGTTGCAAACCTTTAGTCTGCTTTAAAAAAAAGCATAGTTTGGGCAGCCTAGTGTTATGGGGAATACAAAAATTTAATATCAAGTTTGTCTCAGGAAACATGCTTGGAGTAAGGAGCTGGAGAGAGGTTAGTACTCTTCATGATGACCATGATGAGGAATGCTTCAGCCATGGTTGTACAAGCCAGCCAAGGCCCTGGTGGAAGGCACTGCTGCACAGTCTTTGTGTGATTCACTGCTCTGATGTCTGCCATATGTATTTCACAGAAAACCTACTTTTAATATAGGCCTGTTCTTTATACTAGGCCTTCAAAGGAGTTTGTTTCTACTGACTTTAGGCTTGACTCAGTGTAGTAAGTCAGCTTCAGAGACCTATCAGTCCTCTGGCTCTCCCAAATAGGGGGAGTTCAGACACCAACACAAGATGCATAAGACAAGAGTGAGAAGAAAAGCCATCATGTGTTCAGCATGTCTT
Source organism: Phalacrocorax carbo (assembly GCF_963921805.1). Classification (NCBI taxonomy): domain Eukaryota; kingdom Metazoa; phylum Chordata; class Aves; order Suliformes; family Phalacrocoracidae; genus Phalacrocorax; species Phalacrocorax carbo. Next base: position 5,692,644 of record NC_087519.1, on the reverse strand, counting down.
CTGTGCAGACACAGACTTTCCTTTTATATGTCTCCTAGATCCATTTGGGGCCTCTCTGTAGAATGGGAATGACTTTACAACTTCAGTGCATGGCTTCCAGCAAAAATTTCCATTTACTATAATAAATCAGACACACAGGTGTGAATCCTTAGAGTAGATTAGCTTATATGTAGGAAGCTGGTACCCTTTTAATATTGCAAATATATTGTGATAGAGGGCAATGACTGTGAGAAGGGGAGAGAGAAGGGGAAGTGGTCCACAAATTGGTCTTTAAATGCCTGAAAAATGCTAAGAGAGAAGACAAGGAGTAAAAAAAACAGAGGGAAAGGTGAGGAGAGGTGGAGGCCCAGACACTGTTGCAAAGCCCCTCCAGATCTGTGACAATCAGTGAAGAAGTTTCCCTTGATTTAGTGTGCATTTGATCTGACACACGGTGAAGAGTTGAGCAATATCCTTAAGCTGAAGCATTTGTCAGGACAACATGTAGACCCAGAGATGCCAAAATATTTTGTAGGTAGGTCTCTGCTTTGTTGAATTGATTGTGTAAGTGGAGTTCTTGGATGTCAAAATTAATTATATTTCAGTGTAAAATTTCCCTTAATTTTTGTGTTTATAAAAATAAAAACCTAAAATCTAGCTATCCCCAAGTGATGGTTGTAAGAGGAATTCAGAATTTACGTACATTTTTGGGCCTCTTGATACAAAAATCATACAGCAGTTGGAACTGGAATGTCCATTAAATCTTACATAACCTTTAAAATTGAATGGCCCATGTAGCTTTGCACAGTTAGTGATAATGGAGAAGAGTAGGGATCTAAGAGCTCATTGCTGTGCAGACAGCATATAATCAACTTCTGTGCCTGTTGGATGATGAGATGGGCATGACGGAACGTGCAAGGACGTCGCCATAAAGTCCATATGTTCTGTGAGGTTATAGCCCTGCTCCTTGTGCCTTCCCCTGAGAAAGACAACTTTGCCCCTTTTCCTGCCCATCGGAGGTTTTAAGTTCCTCTTCCACTACAGCTACTGTTTTAAAGAAGGAAACATGCTTCCTTATAACAATTTGGGCACCGAGTCCTGCTCTCTTCTGACTTGGCACTTTGTGAGTAAAGGTGGATGTGGATGCTGCAGCCGGGATTGGCAGGGCGTTCTGCTCCCCTGGTGTTCGCTTTGCACAGGTGTGAGTAGACGTGCCTGGATACTGAGCTTCCCTCCCGTAGGTGCAGATATCAAAATATAGAAACCACCAGTTTTTCTGGATATTTTAAAGCAGGAGGAATATGAAATGTCAGGACCCTGAAGCAATGCAAAGAGGGCTGCTAACATATTTCTATACCATCCCACTATGTAAGCTAGTCGTGCTCTCTTCGTTGATCCATTCGGCCATGCCCAGGTAACTGTCTGCTGAATCAAATTCATTGCTGTGTGTAGCTCAGTCATGTGGAAATAATGCCCTAAAAATAATAAAGTTTAAAAATATAATGTGCATCTCAAAAGCTGAGAAACGAAAGAGAGTTAAAAAAATAGCCTTTTAATAAAATTGTTGTTGGTATTTATTTTTTTTATTATTTGTTGACCAGACTTTTTAGGCCTGACCCAAGACTACTCTTGGGATACTAGTTTTTCAAAGCAACAACAAAGGTATTTGAATAAGGAAAACGTTTTGGTGGCATTGGCAGTTAATTTCAAACATAGCAAAGCAAAAAGATGGAGATGGAGAAAAGAGAGGGGTAGAAGAGCTGACTTTTTCATTGTAGTAAAAAGGATGAAAAGAACATGACTGGGCTTAGGTGGAAATTCTCTGCAAAAGTATTTTTGTGCTGGCATATTCCCCAAATGTGCCCGATCCCCTTCCCACGCCCTGCTTCCCAAAGCTCACCCCCATTCAGGCTGCGCTGCTGTGTACCGGAATATTGTGTTTAACAGCGGTTGTGTTTCAGTAATACTTTATGTCTCTGCCTTGGAAAAGTCTTTGGATGAAAGTCACAATTTCAATTATGATTTTTTTCAGCTTGCCACTTAAAATACAATCAAGCTCATGGGTGAGCTACACAAAATTTTTCAGTGAACATTTGAAATCAGAGCAAAACCTGATTGTTCCATCTTATTAGCCACGTCTTGTTTGATGTAGCATGTTTTTCTAACCCGGTATCACTTCCATCTGAAGCCGCACCACAGAGAACACAAAGGTTTCAGTATTGAAGTTGAAGGAGCACTGAAGGGCATCTTACAAATGCTACTTTGTCACCTAGCAGGAGTTCTTGGAAATTTTTCAATGTTTTTCTTTTCTTTTGTGAACGGACATAAAGTGCCTCTTTCAAACCCAGCTAGGGTTTCATTCCTGCTTCTGTGATTCTCTGAGGTGCATTAGTTGAGGCTGGCAAACTTTTAGACTCCGGGGAATACAAAGCGAGATAATCTGTGCAAACTCAGTCCTCGCGGCAACTCTGTTTGGGTGGCTGAGTTTCCCGACAGGGACTGGGGTGGGGGAGAACAGTTGCTGTAAAGATGTACAGGAGCGACAAAATGAAAGCAAGAAGAAATCCTTCGTTTTATAAAATGGGAATAAAGACAGAAAAGGATCCAGAGCCATTCAGAGACTGGTAGGAGCTGAGAAAGACACTTATGCAGGTTTGCTTCCCAGATTTTTGCTTCACTCTAAACTTTTATTTATGTGCCTTTTCCTGTGCCACTTTTACCAATGTTTCTCGACAACACATTAACTTCCCTCCCGGTACAATAATCGACTCCAATCTGCTATTATCATGGAAATAGAAGAGGTAAAGTGCCTGTAATAGGATCCAAATCAAATCACTTTCACTTCAGCCGGCTTTTGCTGTGAAGCCGAAGATTCCCCAGGGAGATTCAATACAGAGAAACACCTGCAGACACAGGCTGAGGCCCAGAGATTATATAGAACACGACAGGCCGAGCTTTGCACTAGCATTTCCTTAGTTACAAGATGGTCACATTGGCAGTAATAACCAGAGGCAGGACCTGATAAAGTTGTGACTCATTGGCAAAGCCAGGATCTGACTTTCAGCTGATTTGACCCATCCTGAAGCAACACATCAGTTGACAATTTACTGCAGAAACCGCTATAGTTAAGTTTTTTTTTTCCTCCCCCGAAGCACTTGCCTTAGCCTTGAACGGTTTTGCATGAATCCCTGGTTGTGTTTAAGCACAGTCCAGCCTGAAGAGAAAAAATATATCATTCTCCTCCAGCAGCTAGGAAAGGCCAGACTAAATTGAATTTAATAAGTTTCAGGCTTAGGGAAAAATAAACCTAGAATCTTTCCTGTGGCATAGGAGACAACTTCAGCAGGGGTTGAGGTTAGGATCAAAATACATGGTTGCAACCAGCTCGTGGTGTAGGTTAGAGTTTTGATGCCTTGTTCCCTGTGAATATTAGTTTATTAATTCAAATGTTTTTCTCCCCACACTTATATTTTTATGTAAGTACTTTTTAGAAATGATAAGAGACTCTATGACAGTTATGTGTTAGCATTTAATTTTGTATTTATCTCACGAAAACAATAATATTGTTTTAGCGGGATGAAAACAAATGTAAGTCCTCTCCATATTTGTCACCTAAGATTTGACAGGCTTGGCCTTGGTGGAGGAATAACAATAGTGGTAAATACAGTAAGAAAAACAAAGAAAAACAATTATTCCTGAATTTTAAAATCTTGTGGGGAAATTTTCATGGCTCAGAGTTCAGTGAGGAGTTAAGGATCTGTTTTCACTTGGAAATATCTCCTAGTAAGTATCGCAGTACCTACGCTGTTGCTGCTGCAAATATTATTCTGTACCTGACAGTATATGAAGTTCCTCGCGTTACTACTCCTGTGGCTTTGGTGAGTACATACTGACCCGACGTATGCATAAAACACAGCAACCACCATCGGTAGTCTTAGCTCCCACCTCAATATAACTGTTAGCACATGGATAAGAACATTTTAAAAAATTAAATTTAAACAGATTGGTATAAAACTCAAAAGCAACAGTCCAAGGAAAAAGGTTGCGCAAAACTTGAGAAGCTCTGTGGGAGGAATGTGTTCAGGGGAGCTGAAATAATAGTAGATGTAAGCCTTTTCTGCAGCTGGCTTCCTCTGGCAAAGTGTTACATGGTCTTCTGTGATGTCCTCGTCTCTGCAGTGTCCGAACATCCGGTAAAGAGGGTGAAAGACGTTGTGAAGAGTCTGCTCTTAGACTTCTTTTTCCGCATGAACAGAATTGTTTTTTCATTAAATGTATGTTTGGTTAAGGTTCAGTTAAAGTATTTGCTATAAGGTCAGTATTTTTCATGGAGTGGCAAATGAAAATAACCAACTGTCTTCCTCCTCTCCCGCAAGCTTTACTCTCAAGCTTTTATTATAATAAGAAAACTTTTTTTTTGTTTTGGAAAAACCTTCTGAAAGAAAGGAGGTAGGTTTGGAAATGTGTTTTGACTCCACATTGCAGTACATTACAGTCACGTTAATGTAATGTATAAAGAAACATATGTTAAACACTAATATGGGATCAAAACTCCTGCTGTGAGAGATATGAAAGTCACATTATCTTGTCAAGTCAAATGCACATTCTTAATTGCTAAATGTGAGCCAGAATCCCAAGTCCAAACATTTGTTCACTGAAAACCAACCCTAATTTTGCAGTTCAATTGCAGCTGCAACTCTAAGGGAGTTTGGAAAGCTGTAATGGAAAGGAGCAAAGTATTTAAAATATGGGGCATCAGAATTTGAGACGATAGTTTGTTATAGCCAAAACTGGAAATATGATGCTCAGGTACAGTGAGAATATGGTAAACAGCATCATCCAGCTTCTGTCATTAGATCTGGGACTGACTAGGGCATTTCAAAGCAAAATAAAGGAAAGACTGAGGGGTACCCAAGTATCTGTTTGAGGACAGAGTACTAAATAGTGAAAGATTTTTATTCTAAATAATTGTTTTTTCAGTTCTCTGTGCAAACCAAAGCTTTATGTGCAGGAAGGCAGAGGCAAGCAGTAGTGGGGGAGGAAGGGAGGAATTAGGTCACTCTGTCAAAACATCTTTAGCTTTGCCTGATGAAGAAAAAGTTATAACCATTACAAAAATAATCATACTTTTTAATAAAAATGAATATATTTTATGGCCTGAAATAAAATATTTCCTTTGATTTTCAGGGCTTCGTTACATTAAAAAAAAAAAGAAGGAAATAATTCAGGTAAAAAGTAAGCGAAACCTCTCTGTGAAATTAAAAATTCATGTGACAGGCCCCTGTTCTCTATCTTGCTTTCAGAATGAAAGCCTCTGACTAATTCAATGGGCTTTTGTGAATGTTTTGGTCAACCCGAACATGCTTTCTTTGGCATAAAAAAATATTCTATCCAACTTCATCAGCTTCTAACGGTCACTTTTTTGAGAGAGGACCTTTGGCTTGTGACTGTGTTGTGTCGGTTAGTCTAGTATTTCATGCATCTGAAAGCATAAGCACGGACCAAGTCGTGCAGATGTACGCTCCTCGAGACGCTACGGGTGGCCCGCTCTATCTGCGGGAGCACTTGCAGGCACACTTTGGTACAGCACTGTGTTAAAATACATCTTCCCCCCAGTCTCGCTCTGCTGACCAAGAAAAAGCAATAGTATGGGCTGGGAAAACAACAAGAGGTATTTTTAGCACTTACTGTATGCTTTTTGAAAAGCAGCAGGAGGAACGATGGTATTACTTTTGGTCTTTTTGTAGGGGTTTAGAGGCTAAAGCCTATAGGATTTGAAACTCTGATCTCTGACATCGCCTTCAAGAAATGCAGAGGCCTCTTTCTCCTGTGTTTCCAGGTGTAGATGTGTCTCAGGTGTTAGTTCATCAGCTTCATTTATAGGAAGCTTCAGGGTTGAGTGTGAGGAGAATGAAAACGCCTCTTGCAGCTTGACGAAAAGTTACTCTGCCTTTTTCTTGGACCTTTCATTCAACACAGCACTGAGCAATTTGCTTAAACGCAGAGGGGAGAAAATGGTTTTTCTACAGTTTTATGTTCAGGCAGTGGATTCCAAAGAAGCTGCACCCACCTGATATAGTAATAAGTGCTTTCTTACACTGTACCTTTCATCCTAAATGATATTTAAAAATTTTTTTTGAAACTTCTTTTTGGACAAGCAGCCGACTCTCCTCACGTTACATTACCCAACACAGCATTTATATTATTAGAAAATTAAACCAGTGACTGAGAGATTTTGACTAATTAGGTTTCTTGGATAATAAGAGCTTTTTAATAAGGTACATATCACTTACAATATTGCTAATGAAATGTGAAAGCGATTCAGTACTCTGTAAGATAATGGCTAACTTGTTTTAATTGTTAACATTTTTTCTTGCCTGCAATGACACAGTCATTATTTCGCAGTCACCACTTATCGTGAAATCCAAGAGGATTAATGGTTTCACTTATACTGGCGAAAATGTTTAAGCTGTCCCGATTATCAGTGCAGTTGGAAAGAATAATGGTTATTTGTCATTGCGTTTAGCTGTAGAATGAATTGTCCTCCAGCCAAGAGAATCATTAACCCTTTGAGCGACAGTAATAGAGTTTTACAATTAAAAACTAGGAAGCAAAGATTTATGGCTGGATATTTTTTTTTCCTGTAGGTAGTTTATTAGCTTATGAGTCCCACTAAAACTAAATATATTTCTCCTGCAAAATAAACTGCACAATATATCTTATTCTGCTGTATACCACTTCTGCTGGTTGGAATTAGATTGCACTGAAACATTCTTTTGGTGAATGAACAAATCTTTCCAACTAACCAAAAAAAAAAAAAAAAGTAAAAAGATTGAATGTACGTTATGGAAGAAAAAAAAAGAAAGAAGATTCACATTGCTTTTTTGTTACTAGATTGCTATATATCTTTAAGTACTGAATTTAAAGGAGAACTTTGCCTGTAAATCCCTATAATTCAAAGCCATTTACTATGTATAAACAACTTAAAAAACCAACATTGCTTAGCAAAGTAATTAATATTGTTAATTTGATTCATCTGGAAAGAGTTTAAAATGGCATTTTTAGTGAACAAGAATTCTTAAAATTCTGTATGTGATACCGAACTTGCTGCCAAAACTATAAAAGGCATCATAAAACAAACAATTGAGTGTTTAAAGTTTGGGGTATAAAAGGGTAATATAAAAAAATGAGAGAAAGAAAACCGTTGCTTGGGAAGTCATTTTCAGTTGGGGGAAAATACGTACTCGGGATGGCTGTTAAAGCGTGCTGGTTTGTAACGCTGCTGTTCCTTATTTGTGACTTTATACTGGCTTGGTGTAACGTCTTGCGGACCGTGGTGTGCAGTCTTTGGTTAGACCCTGCGGCAGCATTTTGGAGCGGCTTCTGCCCTGGAGCAATGCTGGTTTCCAGCAGCACAGAATCTAGCTCATAGCATGGGTCAGAGGATGTGGAACGAAAGATGTTTGTGAAATATTCATCCCTGCACCAATGCTGGAAGGAGCGAAAGCCCTCGTGTTCTTCACGGTTTAGTGGAAGACGGTCAGCAGTTAGCTGGAAAAGTTCGGCTCCTTACAAGATTAGGTCCTATTATTGTTTTTTCCACCTAAGAAATGCATTAAAGTGAGTCTCACACAATTAAAATATATTTAAAAAAGCACAGAATATTTATGCTCCTCAGCAGGTCATCCTCAGGCACAGCTGTCAAGGTGGCTGAGAAGGCAAGCCCTAAGGAGAACAAAATTTACTTGTAGAAGACACCGGTCTGCTGCTTTATCTTGCTGCTGAGAAAAGTGAAGTGTAAACCACCCCATCCTTGCCTGGTACTGATGTGTAGCTCAGGGCCTGATCCTCAGCCCGTGGAAGGTGCTGGGAGTCTCGGCTGGCTGGAAGGGTGTTGATCAGGCTCGCAGCTGTTGGTGGTGCGGCGGCCTTACCAGGCGCAGCACCTGGATGGGATGCATGAGTGTCACTTGCTTTTCTGGGAAGGAATCTTCTCAAAGGTTTTTATGGACTCCTTTTCTAAGAAGGAAAGGGCAGATACTCCCTTCAGCTGTAATAATAAATATAAATGGACTTGAATATGAAAAGAAAACTTGCTCACCACTAGAGAGGCCCCATTAATGAAGGCAGTAGTGAGCGCCTGGGGAAGCACACCTCTGCATAGGTAGCCAAGGCATGAATAGAAATTATATTATTCCACAATTATTTTAAAAAAAATATGTTTCTTCAGGTGCTTCTTGAGCCCATATCATGAAGATCAGTGCATATGAGCTCAGAGCATGATCATTATCGTTATTATGTGTGATCTATCAACAAAAAACAGGCTTTCTATGAGATGGTAAACAACAGTTTCTGCAGAAGCCCCCTGAGGTATGCTGGAACTGCACACCCCAGCAGTTTTAGATGGGAGAGGTCAGAAGAAACAGCTGCCACCAGACAAAAAGACATAGCAAATACACTCAAAAATAAAAGGGGAAAAAAAAAACCGACAAAAAAAACCCCACCACCCACCCCAAAAAACACATACACACAAACCCACGCATGTATGAATTCCTACTGCTCCATAAATCTATTGCAACTTTTATAGATGCAGGAATGTAGAGCTGTAGAGGTGGATGGTGGAATTTAGCTCTAGTTTGGAATTTATGATTGACACTTTTGAGAAACCACTATTAACAGTCCCTATGGCTTTAATGAAAATTGGCAATGTGATCGCGGGCTTTGTTCCCTTTGGTTTTCTTTTGCAGCAGCGCCTGTGCATATGGTATATGTAAGTCCCTCCCCCACCCCAAAAATGTTGATAATGGCGGCTATTTTGGGGAAGACAATTACTGATGAAAAGGACTGAATGGATTTTCCCTCCTTACTGGATAGGGGTTCAAATGCTTTTCAGAAAGCATGAAGCAAAAATGCTGCTGCACCTCTTTGGCTTGTCGGCTGCATTTGTTGTACTTTGGCTCCAGCTGAAATGCAGCGCTCGCAGGGGCTAGCCTGGAATGTCAACTCCGGTCCTGCCTTTTACATTTTAATTACAAATGAAGTAGCCTACAACAAAAAAATATAGTGTACAACTTGTGAATGGACCATTTATTAAATGTTAGCAGGAGTTCAGAGGCTTAAGATGCAAGAGGTGGGAAGGAGCTAACATCCAGCAGCGAAACCGTTGGAGAAAAAAAATCCAAATCTCCAAAACTGGGAGGGAAGCTTGCTTAATTTCAAAAGAGTCTCCCCATTGGATCTGCTGGGAATACAGTTAAAGAGAGACAGACATATTTAATCATAATATTTTGTTCCTAGTACAGGGAAGCTGGTGTCTCTGATCTTTCTGTCCATGTGAATAAACGCTTGACATGAAAAACTTCTGGGTTCACTGAGGTTAATGGTAAAACTCTTACCAAGTCCTTGGGTCTGGTTCTTAAACCGCGCTGATTATTTCTGTAATCATTAAGGGACTCTGTTCAAATATTACCCCGTCCTCACATACACGTTCTGGTGTTGTAGGTGTGCTTTGGGAGGGGAAGGTTCTCCTGGATGGGACTTCCATGCAGCCTCTAGCAATTCCTAACAAATAAAAAAAGTATTGTGAGTTTTTTATCTTTAATTTTTTGGTGCAAATGCTGTTTAAACATTGGACACAAAGGAGGCACAAAGACATTGCACGAGAAACGGGCTGGAGTATGTAACCTGCTCTGAGCTGGGTAAAACACAGAAGGAAAACAAAATACATGAGTGAAGCATTGATTGGACTTAATTTTGTTATATAGAAATAATTTGAACCATAACTGTGGAAAGACCTTTTCTGTATTATAGAAAAATATGCTGTTGTATAGAGAAATTGTTTGTGCCATTTTCAAGAGGTATTTTTTTTTTCCCCTTATTTAACTACTATGTGGAAGGAAGGTGGCCCTAAATCAGACATTATTGATATGGTGGTGCTGTTTTGCCCTCTATAATCTCCCTTTGTTAAAAGAAACAAGGGTTAGACCATTTAAAAAAAATCAAAATACAGAAAAACAGTGTGAAATGTCTGAGAGTGGAACGGCAGCAAGTTAGTGCCTAATTCTGTAGGTTTGGGAGGGTTTGTTTTGTTTCTTTTTTTTATTGTTGTTGTTGGCTTCTTTATTTCTTTAAAATGTTAACCTCTCTTACTGTGCCAGCTGGAAACCAATATTCTGATTTTATTCCCAGTATTTAATAGCCTTGCTTTCATAGTTTTTCTCCCACTCTTCCAAAAGGCTGAAATTTTAATTGACACATTCCTGGAAATGTATTAGGTCAATTTAGAGTAAAGTATGTCATTTACACAGTGTGTGGAGTCTTAGTTTTCATGTAAAATACTGTTCTTAATTGATTATCATGTACATGAATTTTCTGCATCATTTACACTTACAAATGTGCATTGCACAAAAAGCTAATAAATCTCAGAGGTTTGAATATTAACAACATTTTCTCCCCCTTGTGTTATTAGCAGAGAAATCAGCACTAGAGACTGGCAAACTGTTGCTCACATGAGTACCCTTTCCAAACACGAGGAGTCCTTTGTCACATAAATGCTTCAATTGGAGAAAATGACTATATATGACCAATGTCAATAGCATAACTCGTGAGAAGGAGAGCTGCTCGTGTGCATGCAGGCTTGGAGGTCCAGGTCAGTGTTCTGCTCTTTAGTGTGCTTCTGAGAAGAGAGAGAAAGATCCCTGTGTGCGTAGCAGGACGGAGGAATTGCCCAAACCATCGAAAGCTTCCCACCACAGGCTAAGACTACAATGCACAGAGAGAAGAGCGGGAGACTGCCCAAAAGGCCCAGTACTGCCCCCAAAAAATTGGTACTGGATGCTCTTGCTGGTTTAGCAGTGCTCAGGTGAAGGGTAGTTTTGTTCCCATTCCTAAATCGGCTCAGCTCTGCGCTGCCACATGGTTTGATGCATGCAGATGCTTGTGGCTGCAGACTCATGCCGTCACCACTGCGTGGGCAGGAGCTGGAGCAGGAGGCTCTGGGGCTTTCTGAGACCCTTACTGGTCTGTTCGTGTTTCAGTGAGTAAAGCCGAGAGCTACAGAAACTCCACGGAGCTATAGAACCCCATCCTTTTTCTATTATCTGCTTTTGTGAACGTCTGTCTTGGGAAAGCAGGGTTTCCCCTTGTCTTCTTGCCGCATCATGCAGATCTCGGCCGAGCATCCCTATATCTTCAAAATGACACTTCTTTTTTCAAAATAAAAGAGGGAAAAGTATTTCAGGTGACTAATTCTTTTTAACTGACAATGCAGTTCCACTTAGAGTAAAACTGTTTATGAATCTTTTCCAAGTTTTCCAAATAATTTCAAATAGAAAAATAGAAAAATTAAGTTTATTTATATATGTTATGCATGCATCTCTGTGCATATACATACATAATAATAAAAAGTGAAATAGAACATTTATTTCATGTTCAAGTTTTGTTTAGAGGTGTATATACACGTAAGTATTTATTCATCTACCACATTAAATATGTATATATATACACACACATAGATATGTGTGTCTAGATATATATTTTGAATAATTTGTTTTGCCTAAGTTTGGTAGATTTTTTTTTGTTCAAGGTCAACCTTAAACAATTGCTGGTCTTGCTCTTGTTTTAGTAAGTAATATTATTTATATAACTTAGAGCCCTGAAAATCAATTATCCATACCACAGACCTACTCAATCAACACTGCTAGTGTGGAATGATGGATACAACTTCAAAGAGCTGGCTGCACAGAGAAGGGCTAGTTAGGATCATCTTCAGTCTTGCACCCTGGTGATATAACATGACATTTCAACTTGCCTGTTATCCCTAGAAAATCCTGCATTATATGGTGGAATGAAACAACTTTGCACTCTCACGTCAGTGCGGAATAGCTCCCATTACTTCCCCCTTGTCAGAATTCCACATTATCGCCAACCTCTCCTTTGTTGCAAGAAGTTCTCCAAAATTAAAAACTATAAATAAAAAGGGGAAGGGGTGGGAGCAAAGGGACTCTGCAGAAAGAATGGAAAGAGGAAAATATTGGAGGTGCCGGGAAATGACAGATCGTGTGATGTAGAGATGATCCCTTGTGAACTCTTATGGTCTTGCTGGGAATAGCAGGAATGTCTTTGAAGATCAAGTCCTTGTTGGTTGTATTCCAACTCTGACTAGCTCCTCTGCATGCCGTGGTCTGCTTTTCATGCAGTATTTGATCACACAGTCTAGGTGTCCGAAAGTGCTGGGCTTTGCCTTACTACTTGATGTTGCTGTACTTGGTGGACGGGTTGCATACCAATCTGCTGTGTTTTGCTCCATGGATAGCTGCATTTTGTCAGTGGGAATAGTGATTTCTTTTGCATATACCTGCTTTTATTGCTCAATTGTTTTCCCTTTTTTTTTTTTTTTTTTAATTAGGCAGTGTAGGAGTGTAATTTACTGTCATATTTTTCCCTGGACTGAATTGCTGAAAAATAATTTTACTTAACAGCATGCAAAACAAAGGCAAACAAGCCTTATCTCTTAGTTTTTCACACAGAGAAATGGGGACATTGCTTTGCCTCTGTGTTTGACCATCAGTCAGAAAACTCTAAGTAACCCTAATGGAAGCTGCAGGTTAGACGTGTTTATTGAGGGAGTAGAATTATGTCCTTTAGAAAGGATGCTTGCTTAGGATCACTGTGGTATGAATCACTGGGACTGTGGCCAAAGGTGGGAAAGAACACGGCTGACATTCGCAACCCTCCCAGCTATCAGTAAGTACAGCCAAAATAATTACCCCAAGGCATCTGGATAACCCAGCCTAATTAGCAGTGCCTGAAAACGAGTGGGTTGCATGTTTATACCTGAAGAAATCAAATTACCCTTATACATTTCACCAGGGGCTCTTCCAATTCATTGCTCTGTTGATGAAAGAGGTAACTATTTACCATAAAGTCACAACCCCGCAGCCTGTGGCTATTCGCCATGTTGAAGAGCGTTACTGCCCTGCAGGGAAATTATTCCTTTTACTGGAGTTGAAGGCAATATTCTTTGCACTGATGAGCTCTAATACTTTTATGGTAGGTGGCAAGGACTGTAGAATATACACAAACATAGTAATATGCACTTAATTAGATTACATGTTAATATCGTTCATTCATTTAATTTGGTCAAAACTGCTGTAGCCAAATGTTCACCCTGAGCTGCAGATCTGTGTTCCTAGATCTGAGACCAAGATTTAGGGGGACTTAACATCCTTACAGATAAGAAGAATATCCATAATTAAAATGTTTGACGCTAACCCATTTTGAAGGTAAAGCCTCACATTTCAACCAAGAGATTAAAAAGTAAAATCAAATCTTTGAGGTGGTAAAGTTACCCCAAACCGTAGTAATTTCTTTGATCTTCTTTTGAAACATCTCAGACTGACTATTTGAAGAGATCATACATGATCTCTAGCAACTATGGACCAGATCAAGCCTGACCAGTTCTTAGTTCATTACTATAGCACCACCTCTGCTATGATCAAATTTGAAAACTTTCAGCAGCGCTACTGCCCAATCCAAAAATCCGTTTTAGAAAGACGCCATTTAAAAAGGATGACAAAAAAAGACTCAGATCTAAATTGTACATGAAACATAGGAAAAGAAGGTCTAGGCAGAACACTAATACATTTAAGAATAGCTTCATTTATTCCTTGCTGATTATTTTAAGTACTGTCATGTAATGTAGTTGTGTGGGTAACAAATCAAATAATTGCAACAGTGGAAGTGCTGAGAGTGGATTTTGGTTCAAATTCAAAGAAGATTCTGTGATATAGAAATCTACTTTAGTCAGTATTATATAATTTGCCCAGAAGAAGCATGATGGGTCTTGCCACCCCCCTCCTAGAATTCAATCCTGAGAGATACATGCATGGTAAAACGGGCTTGCACAGAAGGGTTCTACCTTGGGCAGCCTGCACCTGTGCTTAAACCCAGAAATTCTCAGGGTCACAGGAGGGTCTGAAAAGAAGAGTCACAAAACCTTGTCAACCCGTGTTTTGAATTGGACTTTAAATGCAGATTTGTTCTGCATGCTTTTGACGAGTGAGTGAATTAAAAAGGAGATGGGGCTTGTAAAATGGTGCATGGGTATATTAAGTAAGCTCTTCACCTCCAGAAGGCAAGGTTCAGATTGGAGTTTAGTGGCCTCAGGCTAGTCACTAGTGGGCAGTTGCCCACATTGCTAAGCATAACACAATTTAGCAGAAATCAGAACAATTGACAGTTTCTTCTCAAGAGATGCTGTAGACTCATTACTGGAATTGAAGGGGTGTTGGAGGTCAGAACTGAAGTGCATTGGCAGATCTGTGTGGAGGAAGTTTGCGGAGCTCTGTGTGGTAGGCCAGATGGTGCTATTAGTCTCTAACTTTCATGAGTACTAAAATTCACCAAATATCCCTCTTGCCCCAAAACAAACAAACATGCGCGCTCACAGACGCACACAAGTAGTCCCACACAGTTTAGAGCAGTCAGCGTCCCTGGCATCCTTACCAACTTTCCTACTCATTTAACACCACCACAGATTAGAGGACACAGTAATGCAACACTCTGGGCTATTTGCTGAATGTAGCTCATAATGATTGACACCCTTGCCTGCGTCCTGACTTTGAACTACGTGTTGTATATTATTATTTTTTGTTATTGTCCTTTAAAATGCTTTGAGATATAACATATGGCAAGTGCCAATGCACCACGGTGCAATGTAATTTAGTCAAATATCAGAAGCATAGACAGTGCAAATGGAAAGCAGGCAAAATATCTGATCCAAGTGCCTACTGGTGTAATTGACTCAGTCGAGCCAGCCTGTGTCATTAGTCCTATAAACAGTTGCATTTACAACAATAAAACTGAAAAGCATGGAAATTAAAAGCTGTTAGAATTTCCTCTTGTGTGCATTTATCTGCACGAATGCTGTATACTCCCTGCACAATTTTGTAATCTGTTTGGTAAAGTGGCATTACAGTAACCTGTGTCAGCCCTGTACTGTATATCAAACAATATCACACTCCAAAGGAGGATTAATCAAAGTAACGCATGCGCTGCTTTAGCACACCAGGTCTGCTGTCAATTACATACGCAATAAGCTCACAAATTTCAGTTGCTGAAGAGAATAAAACCAAGGGTCTCTTTTGCTTCCTATCCTTGAGTACTAAAAAAGCCCCAGCCAACCAACCTGTAAATTTTGCAAGGGATTTCTGGGCAGGTGAAACGACTCCAGAGCCAGGTGATGAGATAGCGGCTGTTTGTGTTTGGCTGTGTCGGTGCTGAGTGCCAAAGGCTGTTGATAGACAAGTGTACCCCAACAATGTTTCACTTATTCAAGAAGCCTTGTCATACAAGCTGAAAGCCCTGCATATAAGTGACCTTTCTGTTCACCTCCCATTACAATGAAGATTTGAGCATTCCTTGCGAGCCTTCCAGTGTCGACATTAAAGAATCAGAGTGTCTTTCCATCTCTGCTGATGTGCCACTAGACCACTTAACAGAAAATTGAGAGAGTATATTACGGGGTGAAAGAGCAGAGTTCAGAGGTCACTATCATTCTCATTAAGAGATGTTTCTATGCAGTTGCCCATAGGTGGATAAATCAATACTTTCTGTCTGAAAATGATCACGCTTGGTAAAGAGTGCTTTAATTGGGCTGTTACTGTTTATGGAGAGTGAGTATTTATGGGGCTTCATGACAATAAACAGCAGAGAGGATGATGGCTTCCATGTTCCTTTGTGGGATGTGATATGACAATTTGGATGACAGAAGATTTTGACATTTCAGACCTCCCTTGAGTGAGGAGAGAGCAAACTCTTAGCAATTGGCCAGGAACTCCCAAAGTCCCAAATTGGGATCTGTTGTTTGATGCATGCATTGTTTGAATAGAGAGGCCTTTATTTCAGGTATCTTTCTAAATGTTACACATTAAAGAAACTAAACGTTAATGGTCTGATAGTTTAAGACAACCTTTCTCTCCCCCCGCCCCCTTTTCTTTCTCCCCCACTTTGTAGTGGCACTGGGAGGGTCTGTTCAATGCGCTGCCTTTTTACTGTCAGAATGGAGACAGAAAGAGGCAAAGGTTACAGGCAAAAGGGGAGACTAAGATCTCCAGTTCTCACAATGAAACAAGAAAACAAAAATAAGAGAACTGAAAACCAAAAGCGTTCTTGGCTGTGGAGGACAGGGACACTAAACCCAAATAGGATCTGTCTTTGAACACAACTCCTGAAATGCTGTACAACATTTAACGATGCTGCTTCATTACGTGGTGCAACCCAAAGGAAAGCGCGTGCCCGTGCGCGTGGGGAGCTGGGGACATAAGGCAGACTGGGATCTTCAGCC
Organism: Phalacrocorax carbo; assembly: GCF_963921805.1. Lineage (NCBI taxonomy): Eukaryota > Metazoa > Chordata > Aves > Suliformes > Phalacrocoracidae > Phalacrocorax > Phalacrocorax carbo. The sequence goes on along the minus strand of NC_087519.1, from coordinate 5,676,320 downwards.
AACCTCATTCCTTCAGACAGAAAAGTGTTAAACTAATCTTCAATAAATCTCACCGATGTAGATGTAGTGTACACATCCTGACAAGTTATTTATTTTGGACATGTTTTAGTCGAGATTCCCGAGTTTGATGGTCTCACTGTGTTGCATCTCTGCTTTCCCATTTTGAAATGTGTATATTTTGCAGCTTTTTCTAAGGAAGTCCAGGCATTTGAGGTAAACTGTATGTGGAGAAAATCTGAGAAAGTTTCAGAGAAACTAGACATGAATTAAACCAGCTGTCAGGATTTTAACTGAGACATGTTACATACAATAATAATTGTAATACATTAAAATTAGTGTGGTATTTTTCCAAAATCCCCCCATACTTCAGAAAGTATTCTGATGAAAGTGTGTTGTCCTCATTATTGGCTCCAGTCTGGCAGCGTATGAATGGGAAAAAGACCTCGAGGGTGTGGCCACACACTAGACTGAGCTGTGACTCTGCCTTGCGTTGGCAGAGACAAGTGAACCTTAAACTAGCCTGTTTGGATACCTCTAGCAGGGTATCCTCAATAATAGGTATTTCAGGCTCAGTCTGCAAACTCTACCCGAGGAGCACAAAGATTTCCTGTGAGTTTGAGATATTAGCTACCCCTAAAAAGCTGCAGGTAAAGACAGGATGCAAGTTCATTAATATGAAGACTCACAGTTCCATTAATGTTGGGAACATACTGGGTCGCTTGTCCCAGGTGCCTTACAGAGTTGAGGATCTGCAGTTTACACGCAGATTGAAACCCATCGTTTCAGATTCGTGTTTTGCTTTTCATTTGGTGTGGTGAACTTTTTATCAAGGTGATGTTTGGTCTTTTGGATTATAGCTGACGTACCAAACAGCTGTTAAAGGAAATTCCATTTCAACATAGGAAAATATTTTTTCCTGTGAGGCTGGGCAAATGCTGGAACATGTTGCCCAGAGAGGCTGTGGAGCCTTCATCCTTGGAGAGACTCAAAATCCAGCCGGACACAACCTTGAGCAACCTGCTCTGCTTGAGTTGGACTGGAAAGCACCAGAGGTGCCTTCCTCCAGCCTCAGTGATTCTAGCAGTCTGTGATTCCGTTTTATTACACAGTTTTGCAGGTAAATTGGTAAATGAGCATATGAAAGGAAATTCAGAGAGTGGTGCTATCTGAAGTACTTCTGTGGTCCTTGTTGTCACTGAAAGCCTGACATTTCATGGATTTTTCCTTACCAGTCCCCTCTGACTTACAAGGAGCACTGTTGTATCTGTTTTTCTTGTGGGAAGCTAAGACACGAGATTACCCTTCAGAGCCATGGAAACATTTAGGTGACCAACTCTTCCTGGTTTCAGGAGGAGTTAAACACTGTTGTGTCTTCGTGGGTTTGTGTGCTAATGACTTGCGTGAGGTTACATGGGGCATTTTGACTAGTGCTCTGTGGATTGCACCGTCTTTTCTCAGGTCACTGATAAGCAGACTGAACAGAATTCCAACTGCTCGATCTTCTCTCAGCAAAGACTACCCTCCAGGTTGTGTCACTACCTTTCTTCTGGCCATCGGTCGCAGGCCAGATGTTTAAAGATATTGTCTGCATTGTTGCTTTTCAAGATCCCAAGACTGCTGCAGTTTAGAAGCTGCAGCAGAGGTTGACTAATAAATACATTCAGCCTCAGATTGTTTTCTTTAGCAGACAGAAATGCTAAATTTTCCAACTGCAAAGACTGTCAGTTCTGTGCTTTCAACAGAAGAGAAATACAGACTCCTGCTTAAAAAAAAGTCCATTATGGATTTAATTCTGTTTTCAGGGGTTGTGTATATAGGTTTGCAAATTATGTCTAAATGAAGGCAAGATCTTTTTGAAAGCGTGTGTTGTTAGGAAAAAAATAACAACAACAAAACCCTAGGCTCCGGTTTTGATGGGAAAATATTACTTCTGGTTATTGTTTCATCAGTAATCCATAATACCTCCAAGGGAACTGCTACAGTCTGTCATCTCATGGACAGCTTAAAAAAAAATGGCATGCTATAGAACTGGTAGGCCCTAAGGGAACTTTTGAATAGCTGATACCCTATTTGTGCAATAGATATTTTCCTCGATAACTGGAAATTAAGCTTGCCTGGAAGAAATGTAAATATCATCTCTAATTTGCACATTGAATTACCATTAAAAATTATGTGTGCACATAATCATATCAAACATTTCAGAGCTTAGAAACCATGATAACACTTGGCTCTCTCAGCATCTTCAAAGCGCTTTACAAATATTACCAATACATCCTTCCACCACCCCATATTGTTATCCCTACTTTACAGATGAGGCAAGGGGGTCAGTGAGGTTCCCTAGTGCCTTGGGACCGTGCTGACTGTAAGTAACACTACTGGCATAGGAACTCAAGAATTCGTCTATGATTAAGCCACTGTTGGTAGACTGCTATTGGTGCTAATTTACTTACAAGTTGGCAAAAATAATATATGCAGTGACAGAAGTGCATGTGATACCATTACACAGCTATCGTGCCTCCTAACGTAGTTAAGATATAGCTGCAGGACAAAGATTTTGTTTACATCAAAAGAATGACTGGAAATAAATGGAGTTTTCCTACATAGGTGCCAGTAAATACCTTGAATTAGAACCAGATCAATGCATGATTTAAACATAAACAGGCTAAATCAAAGCAAACTCATTCAGATTAGATCTTGTTCCTGACATGTTCATAATTATTGCTATTGCAATTGGAGGGGAAAAAAATGTAAAGGCTGTGTACTGTAGAGACTCAGCCTAAATTGACCTTGACCACGGTTAATGCCACGCAAAAGCAGTTCATACCGCTAAATCCCTTACTGCCTTGTTTTTTTGTTTTTTACTGTGCAAATTCCCAGGTGCTAGACAGTGTTGTGATAAATATTTGATCACACATTTGCAACCTGGAGGGTTTTTTATGATAGGAAATATTCTTGCATTTTGGGTCTGATTCTGGCCTAGGGAAGCCAGTAAGAAGTTTTATGATCTTGTGGGGACAAACCAGATTTGGAAGAGAGTTTTCAGCAGAATTCCCTGTTGCCCGATCTCAGTGTGCAAGTCAGCACTACATGCTTTTGTAAGTCTTCCGTAAAAATTCATTCTCAAGAGAAGTTACTTCCCAGGTGGCTATGAGACAGGCAAGCTACAAAGTTAGTTTTTACACGATGTCCCATTTTCTTGAACTCTTCGGTAGAGCTGTGGAAACAACAGATTACACCCTTAGAATGGGCCAAAGGGAATAAGCACTCCATTAGTTAATATGTTGGCAATCAATGCAGGAGCTCTCAGCCAGCAGCTGTCCTAGCTGGTCTTCTGTTAAACTGCTTTTAGTGATGTTAATGATACGTCTCTCACTCAAATACTAGCCTTAACCAGGGTGTAAGTTGGACCTGTCTTCAAACCAGACAGAAGGATCTCAGGTAACCTCTGTGATATGGTGAAGGAACCCTGTCCTCCTTCACTTGTTGGATCCAGATGGGAGCAGCTCACACTGCTCTGCTGCTGCAGAAACAGTGAGATGTAGGATTCCCTCCGGGTCCTGCCTTCCTTTGTGTCCTAGGTGATGTCTGAGGCCAAGCTGTGACAGCATGGACAAGTTTGGTTTTGCATTGGTATGGAAGGGTTCCCATGCTTCCTGCAGGTTGTCACTGCTGCTTTACAGCGATACCCAGCCTTCGATGGAAATTCAGCCTCCCGCTACCTTTCCGCACTGCCTGATTGTTTGGGCTGCATTATGGGAGTGTGTTCCTAGCAAAGTTTGCACAGCTTGTGGTCAAACATATGGTACAGATTCCATACAGATTCTAAATCTTGGGATCATAAACTGATATAAGGGAGCCACAAATCCCTCCCCTCCCTAAATCATAAGATAAAAGGCAGCTTCGGCTTGGTGGACAAGTATGAAAGTTATAGAAAAGACATTCCTGATGTGGGATGTTTGACATCTTAGCAGATGGAATTAGCAGTCTTAGGAGACCCTTACAACAGCGTACCTTTAAAAGTGTGATGAGTAAGTAATAAAACCATCCTAAAAGATCTTCTGTTAGGAACTTAATGCAAGAGCCTAACATTCAACTGTAAACTGTTCGGATGCAGTCAGTGGGGATGGCTCTTTGATAAGACTCTTAGGATTCATCCCAGCACATGCTTCTTCCTGAGTAGATGATAGCCATTAATGTCAATTCCGCAGTTCAAAATATATCGTGAGGTACTGTTGGAAATCCCAGATGTCCTCGCCAAATAACTGCCCTTCCAAAGATTTGGCAGAAAAGCTACAGCTGCAGAGAAGTGACGCTTACAGTCACTTTCAAACTATTAGCGTTATTAAAAAAAATAATTAATTTATTTGTTCTTTGAGCCTTTCATATTCCCTAATTTTTGAGGCCTCTATCAGAAAAAATTCTGAAAGATTGTCAGAGACATAATAACTTAGCTTTAGAGTTTGCATGTTTTCATGGCAAAATTTGCAGTGATTTCAGAGTGGCTAGGATTTTGTTCCTGGTAAATGAAAAAACAATGTTGATAATTAGGTAAAGTGTAGAAACATTCTATTTACAGTCGACAAACAGTACAGTGATTGAATTTGAAAGGAAAAATATACCAGCCAACTTTGCAAGGATGTGAGCTCGGATTTGGTAGTCGCAATTCGCTAATCGCAAAATAATTCAGTAGTGCTGAACAAAAAAGGCATTTTTATCACCATCTCCTCTCAGATCACAAGCGGCATCGTCTATCCCACCGTTTCATGTCAGAGAAGAAGGAATTTTAGCAAATGTTTGATTTATTAGAAAGTGAATGATTCTTTGCAGCCATGTGGGGCTAGCCCATGTTTCAATAAGACAAATTGCATTGTAGCATTCCACTGGCAGCCAATGATAACTCATGATCCAGACAGAGTCGGTTATACCAGAATGGATGAAAAGCAGGAGCAAAAGGACACATAGCAGAAGAAAAGAGAATGCTTTGAGAGCTGTTATTTATAAAAAACCCAAACAAACAAACAAAAAAAACCAAACCACAAAACAAAACAACCCCCCCCAACCATTATTTTAGACAATATTTTAAAATATTTCAATTATGATTCTGCACAGCGTTGCAAGCGGAGTATGGCAGAATAAAGGGGATCACGTTATCTCTTTCCTAGTAGTAAATTATCATATTTATACTTAAAAACAGGCCACTGTCAACTTCAGTCATTTGTGTAATTGGAAAAAGGTAAATGATGTAGTAAATGAGACCCTACTGTCGTTTTGTGTTAAAAAAAAAAGAGTGGCAAATGGTGCAGGTTTAAAATGAATTAATGAAATAATGTCAACTGTGAAAAGCAAAGCCTAAGACAAACAAAATCTGACTGTTCCTGACCTTTAGTTAATATTGATAGTTTATCACTAGAGAACTCATTGATTTATTTTTCAGTTCATATCTGATTATCACTTCAAAATAGCACTGAATATTTTAAAATAGCTCAGCCGCCCTTGTTTCAGTTTCCACTATTCCAGATTACATATAAATGTTTCTTTACTTCCGAGTAACGTAATACTGCTTTTTAAATAGGTGACCCGCCAGCAGCGAGCCCCAAGGTGATGGGTTGCTTCCTCATTGCAGATATGCGTGTCATGAAGTGCTGCGCTCTGCCCGTCGGCTTTGTTCTCGGGGATGCGCGGAGCAGGAAGGGTATTGAAATATACAGGAATCTTGTTCCCAGGGAGCTGACAGGCAGACCTGAGGGACAGTGCGGAGTGCATACCTGGTATGTCTAATTTTAGGCCTGCCAGCCCTGACAGTGTCCCTAGAAAAAAAAATCTATACTAATTTCTCGGTGACATACAGAGCTGTAAACTGCAGCATTTTTCATTCCACTACCAAAATGTTCTTGTGCATTTTTTTTCAGTATTATTTAAAGGAACTGTCAAGCCTTTAGCATTTAACAAGTATTTTTAAACTGTGTTTTTCAGTGTAAACCCGCCATGCATTCAAGGTATTGTTGCATGAATAAACATAAACTAAAGTATTATATTAGAAAAGAAATCAACATTAGACATAAACCCAACTTCATTTTATTGCTTAACACTGATATTGTTCCCCATGGGAGAAGCGTTACAGTTTGATAGGTTCTGGGGCCCCTGTGTGTGCTGGTGTAAATCAGGAATCCCTCGGAATTTTGATAAGGCTCTGCAGGTTTACATCAGCTCAGGATTTTAGACCGCAGGTTCAGCGTGTACACTGTGTTGAAATGAAGGTGCAGTCATTTTAAATATAATTGAGTAGGCTCATAAGAGGTTCCACTTAGAAGGTAAATTATGGTAACAAGTCAAGAGTGCACTCTGTGTAGTTTTCATTTCAAGTGTATGGTCTTCTGTATTCACTTAACTAGACACACAAATCTAAGCAGACAGATGAGATAGAGGCAATCAAAGAGAAAAGCTTTATTTGGAGCTTATGGTAGTATTGAAGTTTTATTTTGTAGTGTTTCCCCATGAGGCAATTTCAGAAAAAGATGAAGCAATGGATCACAAACAGTTTAATATCTGAATCATTGGCTGTTGATCAACTGAATTTTGGACCCCTCCCTCTATAATTCTGAAAATCTTTTCCCGAATTTGAATATTTAGTGAAAGGATTAGGAAGGAATCGCTCTGAAGATTTTCCGAGAATGCTTTGCTGTTAATTGCCCCATCTCAAGTCAGGAGGAGCAAATGGTTTTGCCTTTCACGCGTGTGTTCTGCAGATGAGCACGTAAAGCTGTATAACACTTTTGGTCCCACTCTTTTCAGAAGGCAGCTTCTGCTCCAGGGAACGATGGAGGTCTAGAAAAACATTCTCATAATACAAAAGAAGTGGCAAAAGGAAGCATTACAGGGCATCAGTGTAATGGCTTGTGTTAACAACATGGTATCATTTAATGCTTATCTTGTGTTACACTTTTATAGCTTTCAAGCACTGCACAGTTCTGAGTCCAACAGCAGCTACTTTTTTTAGTAGCCACAATTGTGTCACTTAATGTTCACATGCTTACCTAAGGTGACTTTGAGGCCAGTTGCATATAACAGTAACTTTGATACCTGAACACGAGTTACATACGTGTGTAAGCATCTGACGGGATGAAGCCCCTAACCCAAATCAGTAGCTTCTGCCTCCTCTAGAAGTGTAACCACTAGGCTTTTTCCTCCACCCAGGATTTTTACCTGTTTTAAAGTAGCTCTTCCTCACAATGAATAAATGCTATAAACTATTTCATTTTTACTTAAATTTCATTCTGGGGATTGGCTCACGTCCTGATAATTTTTTATTTCTTTTTTTAAAATTCTGCTTAAATTGTTTTTTAGTTTCAGAAACTGAAACCATGCAGCCATTGAATATAGCGTATCTACATGGTTCATCACATGAACTTCTAGCACCAGTGTATATCATGGAAATGACCTGAACCGATAACGCTGTGTAGCGACACAAACACCGATCAGCTTGCATATATATGCATAGAGGAAGAATCTGTCGCCCCAGCACATAATGGTTCATTTTTGGCACTTGGTACAGAGATTACAAAGTGAGAGGAGGAAACGAGGGAGGATTTTTGCTGAAGAAACAGACTTCTAAAGGAACAGTGTAATCAGTAGATTCCTATATTCCTCCAAAAACTCCAGGGTACATCATCCACTCTCGCTTCAGTTCCAGCTGACTGCCTCCTAAGACAAAGTATCATCTTACTTTTGATCAAGGAACTAACTAGAAAAAAGGCAGGCAGCAGAAGAAAGTTGGTTCAGGAAGCACTAGACTTTCTGATATAAATATATATATAATCTCTCCTTCCCTTGGTCACCTGTCGACACTACCTTTCTTTTACCACCTAGGGAGAAGACGTGTCAAGGAAAGTACATCGAGAGTCAGTGCTGCAGGCCTGCTGTGGTGTACGCGATGATGCTTTCCAGTTGGCCTTGGGTGTTTCTTTTTACTCTGGAACATCTGAGCTAATTTCTGGCTCCATGAGGCTGGAAGATGTTTTGTGAGGGGCACTGGAAAGGTTCTTTTGCTCTGCCAATAACGGTGGCATTTGGTTTGCAGAGATTTGTGAACAAAATCCAAACCAAATCACAACTATTCACTTAAGTTTGTATCTGCTCGCGTATCTGAAGCTGGGGATTTTACAGCATTCAAAAATCTCCAGTACAAAAGACAAGTGGAAAGGTTTGTGTAGCTTGAAGTCAGAGTTATTCGTAACCAGCAAATCCATGTGAAAACATGTACATTAGTTTACAGCTGTACAAAACAGTCCTTGCTTTGAATGCTCCATAAACTGCAGGGTTTTTATTTTCCTTTTTTTTTTTGAGCTTTGAGCTCGGTTGAATTGGAATCTTCTAACAAAGCAGGCAAGCTGGGTGCAGTTTCTTTGGAAATATTTCACATTGCTCCGTGTCTGATTCTACTTTTGCTTCACTTGAGTAAATGAGGAGGAGACTGATCAGCATCTAGGACTTCTCAAAGAAATTAGCGGGTAGTCAGCTAAGGTGTGAATTTACACAATGTAGAGACCGAATATTTTTGATTACAGCATGTACTCCAGGTGCTGTTGTGCTGGCTGAAGGGGTTATCACCAATTTCATCTATGGCTGCTGGACATTGCCCCGTAGCAGAGCTGACTGCTCCTGAAAAAGCTAGAGAATACCCACGCTAGCGATTCAGTGGGCAGTAAATCATCAGAGGAATTAATTCAGAGGAAAAACTAGTGAAAGTCGGATCAGAATGAGTAGCTATTACCTATAAAAATAAACATGTACCCCTTGCAGAAATATAACGGAGCTCAAAAACTCCATTCCCTCTACAGCTTCTGTACAGTAGTATTTCTCAGCATATGCATACCTTAGTTATTCACAGAGATCCATATGTGAGTCCTTGCTGTACTAAAATCTACTTTCTTGGGAAATGTAGAATGAATACTGAGGCTGTGATCTCATTCCTACCATTGCCGGTGACAGGAGTCCCAGGGGCTTCACTGCAAATTAGATCCCCTGGAAAGAGACTGAGAGTCAGAACGGATCCGACCTCTCTGCCGTGTCTGGGAGCGAACTCGTATTCTTCTGTGCCCTCCCTGCCTCGCCTCTGACAACTTTTCCAGTAAGACCTTCCCTCCTGCGCGCGCTGTCTCTGCTCTCCCTCCCGCCCCACAAAAGAAGTTCAGGACAGGTATTGAATGCACTGCTAGGCTGCTCCTAAAATCTAGCCTCCGTGAGCTCTCTAGCAGTGGCTATTCCCATTCCCTGGGTGCTGTAGGTTATTTTCCGAAGAAGTATGTTTTGTTTTAATTCTGTTTTTCTCAGTCTCTGTTCTCATACCTCTATCCTGTCACTCTTTTGATCAGTTATACATTAACTGTAACGTAACTCTGTGATTTCATTTGGTACCGCTTACTTCATACAAAAAGGAACTTAAGTCTTCAAAGAAAACTTTTATTTCATTGTCTGCTACATATGCCAGTATTCCCTAAGGAACAGGGTTATTTATTATTTTGCTCCCCCTCTTTGCTTTCCCCCGTTCCTCTCCAAAAGACTAACAGACACTAATCTCCTTTCATCAGGTTCCCTTCTTCCTAATTTTTTCTTTTTGCACAAAATGCTCACCACTACCTTTAACACCTTATTGTGTCTGGAGTGATAATTACTTTCAGTTGCCGCAGCTGGTGCACGGAGAGGCATGCGGGCCCTGTAAATTGGGAACGGGCAACCTGGGTGGGATTGCAGGAAAATAGAGATCTGCAAAATCAGAAACCACAATTAAAAGAGGGAGAGTTTTTCTTTTTAATTACCTTTTTTTCCTTTTTTTCATTGAACTCATCTTTGGGACAAATTTAAACCAAGTCACCTCTGCAACAATTTGTGAGTCCTGTGTTAGAGAAAGGGACCAGCTGACGCACGTGACAGTAAATAAGAAAAATATGAATTAGTACCTGACACACTTAGTTAAAGCTCGGGTTTGGAAACAATGCGTGCAGACATAGCTGAGAGGAGCCTAGCAGGATAGGGGGAAATGTGGGTCTGTCAACAGGTTTTAAGATCTCTGGGGCATTATTACTGCTTATTTTAATGTAGGAGGTATTTCTCTTAAGTCAGAGAGTCTTGATTCAATCTTTTACATCTCTCTTGTTTTAAGTGTAGGACTGATAAGCAAATTTGGAGTTATCGTACAAGTGAACATGAAGGCTGGGTGATAACCTTTCCAAAATAATGTTTGCCAACATATATTTCCCTTTTCCTTCTTTAGTTCTTATGTAAGTAGCATTCAGAAATTATTAACAGTATTATTAGTGTATTTTTGTGTGTATTTTGACTGCTTCAGTCCTTCACGGCATACTATGACGTGGTTTATACTCCTACTAACCATGAGAAAATTGGCATACACTGTCCACTACGTAAAATTAGGAGGTTTTGTGAGGCTAGTTTATACCTGTTTTCTTAGATTTCCTAAAGTGAGGAGTATTAATTTATTTAATATACCATTTGAGATGCTTTTAATAAAAGGTTTGCCATAATCAGCACTGATTTGGGCACGCTGGCTTGAAACCTAGTGTTTTGTCTGCTGTCTGTTCTCCCATTCTGGGCCGGAGGCTGTCAGAGGTTTCCCATGCCTACCTAAGGTTAGGAATAAGGCTTGGGTTTGGAAATGTGGGGTCTGTAGTGCAGGAGTGGCTGTGGTCTTTTGCAACTTTCAGACAGGTGAACAAAAAGCGTGAATAATCTGTTAGTCTTTATTCAGTTCCCATGCTTAGTTAGGTTAGAGTTAGGGTTAGGGTCAGGAGAAGTGTTAAGTGTGACAAGCTGTGGTATGTTCCAGTTTCTGTGGGGGAAACCTTACGCGGTTGTTGCTTTAAGCTGGAGTTAGGCTGTGGGTTAGAAGAAGCAGGGAGGCAGCAGCCAAGATGAGTGAGGGACTTTGCAAGTTCCTGGAGATAAAACAAGAGCAAAGTATCACCGGCTTTGAAGGAATTATTCTTTTTGATTTGCAGGCAGTGCTAGGTTCCCAAGCCTCTTTGAGTCAGGGTCTGGGTCTGGGTTAAGGTTATGGTTAGGATTAGGAAAAGTTAGGGCTTTTAACTTCGACAAACTGCTGTATTTTGCTATTTCCAGAAAAGTAAATTGAGGGAAAGTGTTAGTAGCTATTTATTCTTTGTGGGCACTATGGGTACTTGTGCATATTTTGACTAAGAGTTACTGTTACAGTTGGATTAAGTAAACAGGAGAAGGAACAGTCAGAATAACGGGGTACCTACATTCCGGAGGATAAACTGAATCACTATCTTGAAACGTACCATTCCTTATTTCCAGACACTATTAGCATTGGAAGCTGAGAAATTAGTTGTTTTAAATATCCTGGCACGCAAAACTTCATAGGGGTATTGGGATGAGGCTATAAAAGACAATGCTAATTGCAAGAGTTGAGATACGACTGGTCCCTGGCCATCAAGGGAGGCAGTTCCTGTTTCATGTCAGGAATTTTAAAAACTAGAGTTGTTTCTTAGTGCATTGGGTAGCCCGCCTCTGCCCACACTTGTGCCCGGTACCTCCGTTAGCTGTAGGGTGACTGCTGGCTTTCTACCTGGCTTTGAGAAAAAATACTCCTTTTTCTATGTGGTAGCTTTACACAGAGTGCCATCTTTGCTGATGTGGCCCTGTGTGAACAGTTCTCTAACTGATAAATGCTTAGAGTTTCAAGATTTCATCACTGCATTTAGACAAACTCCAAGGTCAAGTGTCATTTTCAGGGTAACAATGACTTTGATTTTCCTTTTTAAATTTTTTTATTTTTTTGTGAAGCAATCCACATTTTTTCTCATAGCAAGTTGCTCTATTGACATTTCCAAATAGGCATTACAATACCGAGTTGCAGCCAAAATCTTTTCTACAGAGCTGAGCAAGAATCCCAGGCACTTGACCAAAGCAGTATTTCAAGAATATATTGTATTTATTTGAAAGAAGATAATGCGATGCGGTCATCTTTTGCTTCACTACAGGTATAAATCCTCTAAAACCATTGCAGATGTGGCAGGGATATTGCAACCCATTAACCTAACAGAACGTAACTGTTTTTCTTTTGCAAAGCTTGTCTGACTCAGTCTTTTTCTTTTTTTGCTGCAAGCGTGGCTGTATCTGTTAGGTCTGTGTATATATTCTGTATGTACGTTGTGGCATTGAGTTCCGTTGTCTAGACCATCTCCCTGTGAATTAATACTGAAATGGAGCGGCTTACATCCCCGCACCTCCTCTCCCTGTCCTTCTGCGTACACATGAAAATCAGTCAACTAAGATCTTAAAGTCTGGTGCTTTTGCACCAATACCCTATGGAATTAGTACCTTATTTTTCAAGTATTTGTACTTGAACTCAGTATGAGTGTGAACGGCAGAGTCTACCCCTAAAAAAATCAGTTTAATACGGTGTTTTAGTACGTATTTAAGATTCTTCCTCGTTGCTGAGTTTGTGTCCAAAATGGAATTACTAGTCTGCATCTTTGCTGATTGTGAATGTGTCCATGAGGCTGAATTTCAGATGTACCCATTTATGAATCTGGCTTATATGCTGAATGCAGCATTTTGTGCAGGTCACGTGTTGTATACAAAACATCTGATAAAATGCTGCTCACAGTCTTACAGATCTTAGAAATCCTTTCCATATGTCTAATCTTAAATCCTTTCCATATGTCTCCATCTATACATGAGCACCAATTAGTCAATTAATCTGCCACCTTTATTTAATTAGATAATAAAGAAGAACTTTTTGAAGTTAAATCTTATTTCATTTTTCCAGGAATCAAAAATGACAACTAGTAGCAGCAACAAATTACAAGATAAATTTCATAATCCACTCAGTGAATACATTAATATTACAGTATTTGCTGAGTTAAAATAAGTCCAACATTCAATATCCTCCTTTGCAAACAAAATACATTTGCATGAATCCAAAAAATATTTTTTTTTAGTATAAAAATGGCTCTTTGTAGCAGTCCTGGAACGACTGTAAGACATTTTGACTCTTCAGTGTCCTTAGAAATTAACCCTGTGTTAATGGAAGTTCATAAGCAAGAATCCCTATGCAATGGAAATCCTCCCATGCCCCCCTTAGGGCAACTATCCAGCCGCTTTGCAGTGCCTTAGCAGCACAGGGTAACCAGACCAGGGGCTAAGGTGCTGGCCCAGTATGTCTATCTCCATTGAACCTGTCTCATTAGCATGCCTGTGTGTTCCCCGAAGACATTCCATTTCATGTGAAAGCAAAATATAACAGAAACTGGATGTTTCTGGGTTTGCTGCTGGCAGCTGTTACCCTTCTGGGGGGGGGGGGGAAATTCCTCTGCCAGGTCCAGACCTAGAATAAATGAAAATAGCTACACTGAAGCCCACAGAGCAATATCGCTTTGCGCCTAGGGAAGATTTGTCCCATGTATTTCTTACTTCAACAGCAAATAAACTCAATATAGAGGCATTAATATTTTTAAAAGGTGGAAGGAATGTTATTTGCCTTTTTCTTGTAGCACTACAAGAAAATGATTTTTTTTTTTCCACAAGAAAATAGTTTTCTAATAATAACCCAGTATTAAGTGTCAGGTAATTGCTTTATGATTTTCAGTGCTTTATTGCAGCAGCTATTGCGAATGGGGTCAGATTTCCAACCCGCTGCAGAAGAGATGCTTTTATTGGGTTGACCATTGTTGTTTTCTGTCAATGAATTATCAATTGCTTTGAAGACTGATCACTTCCTTTCTTGGGTACATTGAGAAACACGCAACTTTTTGATGGTATCTGAAGCCTTATTAGCACAGAACTTATTGAATACAAACTCCTTTGTTTGTAAGCGTAGTGATGATAGAGATTTGGAAACTGACTTTTGGTTATGTTTGGATTTTTTTCTCTGAATTCCAAGTGGATGATGTAAAAAATGTTAGCGGCTCTTATGCTTTTCCTCTCCTCCTCTGTGGGGAAAGTAAGTATTTGGGGGTTTCTTTACAAAATTGTGATTAAAATAATGAAATTGCAAAATGATCTATTATGTATGTAAAAACGCATTTCCAGATTCACTGTCCTGGGCAGGTTTTTCATAGGAACCTGTACGTGGAGAAAATCCCTCTAACTCTCAAAGCAACTAATATGTAAAGAAAGCCATTCCTCTTGCACGTTTTTCAAAGTGAAAAGGAGATTTTAATCAACTCATATCCAAACATTTAGATCATGCTTTCATGCAGCAGTGGAAGTAGTTTATCAGAATCCCGCTTTTTGGAGAGATGCAATAATAACATAACATGTATTTTATAAGTGAGAGAAAAGAAGGAACGGGAAAGGAAAGATGCAACCGATATTCCCGACTACAAAATGCACTTTAGGTCTTATCATAGTGAATGTTGCCACACGCACTGTATCAGTGTCACTAACTTAAGGAGGATCGCTTGTGATCGTAAAATAAGGCACTGAGGTATTTTAGGATGTGGGCCCTGGAGATTTCAAAGTTGAGCAAAAGAGATTAGGATTCTATTTTTTATCCTGCTCCTAGTTTTTCGTATTTATGTATTAAGCTGCTTTGTATTAAGCTCTTCACTAAGTAGTATTTCTGATCTATGCTGCAATTTGTCATGACATTTCTCTAGGCAGCTATTATAAAGATGTCTCCTTCCCTTTTTTCTTAAACAAGAAAGTAGACTGCAAATAAGTCACTTGATTTTTAAATTACTATCAATTAAGAAAATGGAGTGTCAGGGTCTGGAAAATTGATAGCTGAATTCTGATCTGGGATCTGGAAAATACTGAGCCATAAAATATTCATCTACACACAGGAAAAAAAGCTGATGTTATGTTCAACTGACCAGCATATGTTGTTTGTGAATGTCACTGGAGTTCTAGCTTTTAGAATATTGGGAAAAAGGTATTTGAGTGAAACAGGCAAGCAAGTCCATGATCTGATGATCACCTAAGCATGTTTTAATTTAGAAACTGTTGATACTGAAACTGGTTTCCAAGTCTATTCATACAAGTCACTGAAACTTGCACCGACTTCGGTGGATCTCGGATTTTTCCTGCCAGTCTCTCCTAGCAAAGCGCAGCGCTTGTCTGTACTGCGTCCAGCCAGGGAGAGAAACAGCACCTGCCTGCCTAGGTTCTTCCACGGCCTCTCTTGTCACAAAACTGAGCGCTTTCCAGAGCGCAGTGGCTTTATCTTTACTGCCCCCCAGTAAGACAGTGAATTATCATCAGCGTTTTGTAAAAGAGAACCGGGGACCCGGTGACACCGTGGCTCGTTCGGTGTCGTGGGTGGGACTGCGTGGCGCAGCCAGAATCCGAGCCCGGGCCACAGGCAGGCGTCTTGTTCCTTTAGCTTTACATCTGTCATTCCTTGCCCTGCTTTTATCTGGTTTTGTGAATTCAGCATACTTGACACCTACCTTTCAAGGTGTCTGAGTATGTTCTGACCCAGAGCTGAGCTCCTTTTGCAGCACCCTCTGAAAATGAGCGTTCTCTGAACACTCTCCCGCCAGCGAACGGAGGAAGCTTGCTTCTGTCCCCAAAACCAGAGGCGCACGAGGAGTGGGGACAGCTTGCTAGTCCGCACTTGCTGTACTGAGTGTGGGGAGAGGAAGAGGAGCGTTTTATTTACAGATAATGTGCTTAGGAGGACTTGTACAAATCATCAGAAAAAGATGACAAACACTTTTGCAATTTAATTAACAGTCTAATGGTACCTTTCAGATTCTTACAAACGATACAAAAATGGAAAATAAAACAGAAGGAAATTGAAATCCTGTCATAAAAATGGTTGTGATGGGTCTGATCAAGTGTACTGAATTTCCAAGGAACTTTACTGTGGGTTTCAACAGACTTTGAGTCAGGACCCATCACCTGTATTTTTTTCTACCTGAGTTCTTTTATCTTTGCTTTTATTTTTATTTTGCCCTTATTTTTCCTTTTGAAGTCTAGCTTTGAATATGCTTTCTCTGTGGAATGTGTGTATATCTTCATGGCTTCTTTAATGACTCGTTTTTTAAGAGTAAGGAAGAAAGATGGTCATTTCCATAATGCGTGCGTTTCATTTACGATTAAGCCAGAAGGAGATTTATCGGTTACTACCCCGATTTCAGCTGTAGGTTGAACATTTTCCTGTATAGCAATATGTTGCCTGAGAAGGCTGCAGGCCCCCCCCCCCCCCCCCCCCCCCAATTATTTGAAGTTGATGTGATGTCCAGAGACTGAATTGTCAAAAAAAAGCGCAAAAGGGTGGGGGGGAGTTTGAGAAAGGAAAACAAAAAGGAGTATAGGTTTTATAAAATTTACTCTTTCACCTTTAGGTGCCATAGGAATACTGTCACAGCACTGAGCTTACATTGTTTCAATAAGGAAAAGTCCAGTAGTTTGAATTATAATTAAGAGCTGCTGATTTCCATTGCCTTTAACTGTACAGTGATCAGACAACAAGTTTTTCCCAGCTCTGCTGAATCTGGGATTGAGCCCTAGGAATGAATCTGATCAGGGCTTGAACATTACAAAACTGTGCAGTCTGCGACATGTTATCATTAACAAACTTTCCTTGTTTTATCTCCTGTCTCAGTAGCTAGTCCAGTTTCCTTTCTGCATAAATGAATTGCACTGCGGTCCTGCACTAAATACTAGGTGGGGGATCTTTACTCACTGAAATATTAATGGAGCAGAATTTTTTTCTGTGAGACAGACTGGATTTTTCAGCGGTTTTTTCCCCCTCCATCTAACAAAGGTCCCTTCTCGTCAGTCAGCTTTGTAAAAGCAGAGGAAGCAACGAACACATTAGAAACCGAGATATGAGGGAACCCAACAAAAAGCTTCTTTAAAAAAAAATACTTTTGAACTTCAGAGAGGATGCAGTGCTTGCTTTGCAGTGAACACGGGGTTGGAGGGTTTTTTTTTTCTTTTTAACAGACATGTGTAGCGCATTTGGTTCAGTTTTATATCCACTGTCATGATATGATGGTTTTATTCGGGTTTTAAACATGCTTCGGCTAGAAACCCTACATCTTTAAATTAGGCAACCCTGGTGCCTTTGCGATTTCCCTAGCTGCACTCTCTCACCTTACCCAGGTGCATGTTAAATCAGTATTAATGACAATATCATTCTTCTGCAGTCATCTCCTGCCTGCAATTTGGTTTTAATTACCCACCACGTTGTCTTTCCCCCTCACTGACAGCCATTAAATAGGGAATGACACCAGAGCCGTGCTGGTGTCGAATAGACACTTCACCAGGGTGGTTGGTTCTTTTTTTTTTTTTTTTTCCCTCCCTCTCCTCTTTTCTTTCTTGCTTTTTTTTTTTTAATAGTTTAAAAAAAAAAATCCTTCCATAAACCAGGCTGCAGTGCCTCCTCGTGGTAGCTGTGAATAAAAAAAAGGCTTAGTTTTCTCCGGCTTGTTTTGATGGCTTAGCGATGCTTGCTTTGGCTCATTTAGAGCTCTTGGGGAGAGGGAAAAAAAAAAAAAAGCACGATTCTTAAGAGAGAAAAAAACCACCCACTTAAAGATTAAGGCATGATTGGGACACATTGAAGTGTCTCCTCACTGAAATCTAACAGTAACTTTGATGTAGTATTTAAGGCTTGTCTGACAGTCTGGAATGGCTTCTCAGAAGCAGGAGCCAGGTCAGTCCTGGGTGTCAGGGAATAAAGTCCTGGAGGCAAAACTGCTGGCAGAGGTGAGCCGGGCGTCCCCGGGGAGCTGGGGCTCTGCTTGACCCCCGGGGCCGAGCCGCTCCTGCCTGTGCTGGGCTCAGGTATTTAAAGCCTCTTTCGTTGTGGGGTTGTGTATAGCTACGTAGAGTCGTACATAAACACATGCAATAGGATGTGTTTCATGCCAGACACGGCCCTTTAAAAGGTTTCTAAAAAGCTTCCTAATTCCTTTTGCTTTGGCCAGTCATTTGAAATAGCTTTGCCCTGCACCCCCACCCCAATATCTATATTTACCCCTGCGGCAGGATTTCACTGCTTGAGCCAAATTCCTGCTGAAAAGATTTAACTCTAGACTCATCGCACTAAGTTTTGTGGCATTAATCTTGAATTATAATGCTGTAACTGATGGTAGAACCTGGTCCAAAATTTTCTCTCAGCCAGCCTGATCATGTCCTGGTCTCTGTGAGCTCAAATCTCAGCGAGGTCAGTTGAAAGGATACCGAGAAAGACAACTGGGCAGTGATTAGCAAAATAGCATTAGGAAAAATATCTGTCTACTAGTAAACAAGAGGAAAAATAATTAGAGGCATTTTGGAGGAGTAAACAAAACTTTTTTAATTGAGATATTTCTTATTCCTGTTTTCCCATCAGAGTATTAGATTTTTTTAAAAAAAATTGCTTATTGGAAGGAAAATAAAATGTGAATACCCAGGCAATTAAGCTGGTAAAGAAGGTTTGTGAAGGATGATCGCTGCCCATCCATGTTTTGTTTCAGATGTGGACAGTATTTGATCTTGTTAAATGTCAGCTGCATTGATTTGATTTGAGGGGCCTAGATTGTGAATCATTAAATACTTGCTCTGTAAATTTGTCGTCCCTTACAAGAGAATTTGTGGCTGAAACTTGAGGCTTATAACAGCGAGCCGACCAGGAAGGTTTAATCTCTGATAGAGCTTCCATATATTGGTTTACAGCTATATTGAGTCCAGTTAGAATGATTTTTTTTTATTTATTTTTTTTACTTTCCTAATATGAAACTTGATGCTTGGAAAATCTGATAAGTGAGTTTCATTTCCCTGGAAATTTATTGCTTCTATTTCCAAGTGCAAGGAAATAAAACAAGTAAAAACAATAAGCAGTCTGTAAGGAGGGTATTAATGAGGGGTCACTCTTTTCTCATGTAGGCTCAAGCTCAGGAGAAAAGGAGAAAGGAGCTGTTTTGGGGGCAATCTAAATAGCTGGTGCTGTATATTTTGCTTTATTTGTCTGGTAGGAACAGCTCTTTTCTGTTTCTGTCTTTAAAACCTGCTCTCCAAATCTGAACAGGATATTTATGATGAGGAATAGAGTCACTGTGACTTCACCTCAGGGACTGTCTGATTTTTAGGTGACAAAAACTATTTATGATGCATCGAGCACCTCTGAAATCTCCATTCGTATATGCAAAAAGATCCTACAGAATTCCAGTGTCCCATCCTTATTCCAATGGAGAATTGCATTACGTTTGTCTAATTCCCTGTCCTTTCATTTGGAAAGGATGGTGGTGTTCACTTCTTCCTGGTTATTGCTGTAGAATGTTAAAAAGCTGCCAAGTTCCACTCCAGGACTCATTATATTTAGTGACGGTGGAAAAAAATGCTACCTGTAGAGCATTTTATGTCAGAAGTGAACTGGGCTTCACAGCAATGCAGATGTGCATCCTTGTAGATCCAGCTGCTGAATCCACTCCTAAGTGAGACAGGCTGTCCATCTCGAAAGCAGGGCAGACAGTTTGGAGGATAAAAATGAAGTGAGATCTAATGCAGAAGGCAAAATCTCTTGAAAGGTGACAGTAAGAGACTTTAATGGAGGAAAATCTTATTCCTAACAGTGGCAGTTTAATTTTCAGATTTCTTTTGTACCAGCTCCCTGTTGCTCCCCTTCCTTGCTTAGGAGAGTTGTACTCATTCTAGCTTTCTTAATTTTTCATATTGTACAGCAGTGGCTTAGTTGTGTGTTGTAAATGTGATGCTTTTTTTTAGTCTGTAGCAGGTTTATTTTTAAACATATTTTCTCTAGGGAAGGGTGCAAAGTTTACTCAAAATTTACCATATGCTTTGCATCTCCAGTAAAACAGTTGTGGTAGAAAATACTGTATTTTTAAATCTTGTGAGTTGTGAAGAATCAGAGAGAGGCCTGATGAAGAACACTAGTTAAAATGATAGATACTCAGAAGCTCTTTTCCTTCCTAGAGCAAACTAGCTCAAGAGGGGCTATTGAAAACATTATTGTTGCTTTTCAGGTTATAGGCCTTGAACCTACAAACACTTGTGCATGTAAATAACTTTATATAGGTAAGTAAATGCTTTGAACTCAAAAGGGCTGCTTGCATATAGGAAGTTTTTTATATGTGTAAGTGCCTGTAAGATTGAAACTGTAGTTAGTGTCTGATTAACATTTTAATCCTCCATGGTTGTGCAGTCCTACGGACAATCCCGAGGGAGTTACAGACGATGTACCTCAGGAGCGGAGTGTCCAAATGAGCTTGTAGTTAGGCTGATTTAGGATTTTGAGTTTCAAGATGATATAAATATGCTGTTTTGTTTTTTTAAAAAATTTAAAAAGAAAAGTCAAAGCTACTTCATTCTAAACTGGACAACGTAGTTTGCAATAAATGTTGCTGTTTTGGCTCGTTTTACCTACAAGTATAAAAGTCTTTAATTCAGAAAATTTTAATTTTTCTATTTTGCCTTTTTCACCTTCAATATTTAAGTAAAAGTGAAAGAAATGTAGAAATATCATATTACTCTCAAAAAAAATAATCATCATCTTTGCTTTTCTCATTCAACATTTTACCAAACCCAGCATCAGTTTGCAGAGGGTTTTGGTTAACTTGACATCACTGCTTTTTATAAAAGGCTGTAGGACACAATCCACACCCCACAGAAGCTACCAAGAGTTTTTCGTTAATTCTATTGGAAGCTGACTTAAATCCCATACAAATTATAGGACTCCTAATTAGAGGAATTAAAGGAATTCTTCATATGAAAAATTCTTCATTCAGTTATAACTGTGCCCGTAGGACCACACAATCTACAACTGCTGTAAGATTTTTCCCACAAATTATTACTCAGCCCTTGAGCGGAGTCTATGACAGTGCTGGCAAATGATGGATTTAATGAATGTTTTGAGGAAGCGTCTGTGTGTGTACCGGAGTTAGTAGATGGGCGTGCGTAAGACATTATGAAGAACTATGGTAGAAAAATGCATCCTGGTGAAGCACAGAAAGAAAGGGCAGAACTGAACTTTTACACCCAGGGATCAATCACGGCCCTTTTTGTCCAGAGAAGTCACGTTTTATTGAGGGTCTTGGAAACAGGCTGCTTTTCAGCGACCGGGGAAAGACTGCGGAGCTTCATAGTTCATCCAGCTAATTGCGTTGTGCGGAAGCGAGGGCATTCCTGCTGATTTCCTTGGTTTATTTGATTCAAAACCACCTTTCCTCTTCTCTCTTTATACACACACCTTCCTATTGAAATTCTTAGAGCAACCTTTGTTACCTGGTACCTCTTTGGCACTGTTTCTTTGTGCATAAAATAGAAATACCGCTGTGCTAGCTTGCTACCCTGAGAGACTTATCGTGGGGTTTGGGTCTGTTTATTTTGCTTGCTTACGTGAGTGCGCACTTGGAGGATAGGCAAGTAACCGTGGGTGAAATTCACCTCTGCGCTGGGTAAACACTTAAACTTTATGATACTTGTTCTAGCCCTGTACATAAGGGTGAATTTCATCCTCCATAAATGTAAAGTCTTCCTGTGTTATTACAGTTGCCTCTCCCTATTTACCATTATCTTTGAACCCCCTCTCCGTCATTAAGCTTTCTTTTAGGGTCCAGGCAAATGTCATTCTCTTCTCCTCTTTCTCTGACTGGCCTCTGGTTATATTAGAAAATAAAATTAATCTCAAGGGGAAAATAGCACTTAAAATTATTACTACTGTTTAGCTTACTAAAGTGATTTGCTCTCCGTGACCTGTCTCAGGCTGATCCTTGTACAAATCAAATCAGCACACAAAACAGCACTTGGAAACTGTTTCCAGACTCAGAATTTCACAGCTCCTGAACCTTTAGAATGTCACAGGCAAATCAAAAATGAACATATTGGTTTATCTGTCTCTTTAGATCCCAGACAGTGCCTTTTTTTTTTTTTTAAAGGCACGTGATTCTCCCATGCTCCGTACTAAGTGTATGAACAAGCCAGCTGTAATGCTTCTAGGTGAGCACATGCTTAAATGTTTTGCTGAGTGGGGGCTGGAGGAAGTTTCCAGCCACTTCTAAGTCTATCCCTGCGTTGTCGGGGATTAATGTCACTCTGACCTCCAACAGTTTCTCATTAAGCTGTCTAAAATATGAACCCTTACCAAGCGCCTGCTCTTCACTTTAATTTGATAGGTTTCATCAGTGGGCTGGAGGAGACAGCTTGTGGACATGTCCAACTGCCACGATATCTCTCTGAGGCTCAGCTAGGTCCCTGCCAGGGTTACGCGCGCAGAGCTCAGCACCGCGCTTCGCACAGCCCACTTAGCCCCAAGAGAGCTGCGTGTCCTCACAGCACGGTCAGAGACGCCAGCTCAGTGTGGCTGCAGCAGCAACACGTTCATTAGTTCTGCTTCTTAACAGCAAATTAGGGTAGGTGTTGTGCCTATGTGCCTGTACACGTGGCCGTACTATTTACAGTTTCAGAGGTAGCTCGAACCATACTAACGTGGGCATCTGTCTGGCACGCGCCTTTGCACAGGGCAGGTGCGTCCTCAGAGCCCAAATTCCACAAGCGATATGAGGCTGAGCCCGTGACACACGGGTAACATTGCTCACTAACATAATTTGTTGCACGTTTAGGCTCTAATGCCATTGCCTTTCTGACCTTGTCGGAGTGCAGGATGCCACAAGGATGACATATGCTGCTTTTTCACTTGAACTCCTTCCTGTCCAATTCAGCAGATACGTATCAATGTCCCTGAAATTTAAGCAATGACATTACAAAATCCATGACAACAGTTTGTTCGTCTTGTGGTGACCTCTTGTGGAGTCATTTAGAAATCAGGCTTGATCTGTTATGTACCGTACGTTCCAGGGAGAGAAGGACAAGAGCCATAATCCAAAATGTTCTCAGGCTTGGAGGGACAGTCAGCTAGTGCGGAAGGACACGTGCTCTCCCGCTGGGTCTCTGCGTGTGGGTCTGGTGGTGGGGTCGTTTACTCGTATCTCTGTACTCGCTACACTTTCTATCTTTGTGCTTCATAAAAACCAACCTGTCCTTGACTCTTAATCATAGGCTTACCTTTAAAGAATTAGTGTTAAAGTACATTATAGCAATATATCTGCGCCTTATGAGAAAGATCCTAGCTTTTGTGTCACCCCATTTTTTAAATTGTCGTTCTGCACATATGGTAGACATCAGTGTGATTGCTAAGCTTTCAAGGTGCGACTAGGTGTGAATTGTTTAAAACAGGACTGCCACCAAGTTAATATCGAAGTTTGTGTTTGGAAAAATCTAAAAGTGATTGTTCTTCACCCCCTGCCCATGTCTAATGCATAAAATCTAAACCTTCCATGCCATTCACGTTATCTTTTGTGCCGATTCTGCTCAAAGCCAACCTTTATTTTTCATTAATTCTTGCAAGGCTTGAAGCTGTTCCCAATGAAACCAATTGCCAAACCGATTGTGGAAGCCAGATCAAATCTGTAGTGTAATTTCCCCCCTGCTTTTTTATTGTCCTTGCTCCAAGTCATTCCCATCTCATGCAAACTATAATAACTACGGCAAGCATTTACTTGTAGGAAAAATTATCTCAACTTCCTCTCTGTGCATATAATATCTAGCAATGTACTGTACTGAATAGCATATTGAGAAATGTTATTGATTATTCGGAGTTTAACACGATGAGCCATTCCATTCTTCTCTTCATTGAGACCAATTTATTCTTACACTCAGATAATGTTACAATACTCTAAATAAATAAATAAAACCTATGACCTATTATGAGAAGTATCCCCTCTGCAAAGATAGTTCTAAAAACACCCGCTCAGGTCAAGGTTCCCCCCCTGCCCCGTTTTGTTTTTCATTTTTTGGCTTTATTATTTGGTCACTAAGCAAAAGGTTTTCTGGGTTTTTTTTTAAGCGTGAGGGAGAATATGAATGTCATAAATATTTCATTTTCATAGCACATCTTGCATTGTTCCTCACTTTCAGACCTTGCCAGCAGTCAACACAGTAGTAAATTTCAGCACCTGTGGACCTTTTTCAGTAATTTATGATTTCCATTAGATTTCCATTAGAGATGGACTAAAATGGTTTAGAAAAGTGCTAGCACCTTCAGCCATACGGATTTTGCCTGTCTCGGAGGAGGGCGTGTTGTATTTTGCTGCCTGTGCGTATGCTTGCTGCCAAAGGTTCAGGTTTTCAGTTTGAGCTGTCTGACCTCAGTGCCAGCCAAATTGCCTCCTTGAAGAGGGGGTGCCATGTTTGAGAAAGGTTGAAAATAGAAAATGAGGTGTCTCAGTAGAAATGTTCCTTTTCCTGCCGTTCTGCCCCTGCAAGCTTCAGAGCGCAAATTCAGCTCACAGTGACCAGTGACTCACTTTGTTGGGTTGCTACAAGCATCTGTATTTTCTGCAAACCAATAGCTGCACTTCTGTGTAGCAGTGCTCCATCCTGAGCCTTACCCGGCTGCCTTTCCCCTCTTCCCAACTCTCGCGTTACACAGCTGTGATCTGGTACAGGGTTTTGATGGTGGTGGGGTTTTTTTGTGTTTTAAGATCACTAGGAAATATTTTGAATGGGGAGGCCTTAAGGAAACCAGGTAAGAAGTTTGGGTTTAGTTTGATTAAGAAATTGGATTGATGTTCCCTCCAGGTCTAATGGAAGCTTCCAGGCAGCCTGTGTTGGTTCCAGAACTAGTTTTCAACATGAAAAATCCCCCAGCTTTCAGCTCTTCATGCTTGCCACAAACTGAGATACGACGGCAAATAAATCACAGCAAATAATTTAGCCATGAATTGTCCATTGGCATTGTATCATAGCTTGAATATATTTCTCATAACAGCTCACGATAGTCCCATTGACATCCACTTGACTTTTATTAAGTTTTGCAGACTTCACTCTCATATGAACGGCTCTGACTGGCATATGATTCTAGCGGCTGATTCAAGGATTGAATATTAGACCAGATATTGGATGAAATATTGTACCTGTGGCATTTTCTGGAAGCTGTCCTTGGGGCGGGATTGGAATTTTGGTCATTCTGTCAGTTCTGTATTTATTAATTATTTTAACCAGCTGTACTACATCTAGCCACCATCCCTATGCAAAACTTTTCTTTTGTTGCCATCCTTCTACCACCTTTCAGCATTGTCATTTAAGCAGTAGGGCACTCCAGGGTGCTTGGATCATGCTGAGATAACGTCATACTCGGAGTGCACTTCACAATGGTTTTCAGCAAGCTGAGGAGTGACATTATCTCAGCAGGACACCTGCCCTTCACCTTCCATATGGGGACCCACCTCTGAAAGGTCAACACTTGTGGTTTAAAACAATATTTTAGCCATTGCCATTCAGAATTCAAAGAAAGAGGGGAGTGAATGTCAGATAGCCATGAAATTCATGAAATCCATTACTCCCAACAAATGATAACTGGCCCGAGACACACATTTTGAACATAGCTTTAAGTAGGTTTTAAAGACTTTTTTTTTTTTTTTAAAAGAATATTCTGCAGGGTGTCTTAACATGTAGCGTAAGTGCCAGTGGAGCAGCAATTTGCATTCTAAAAAAGTTATTAGCTTTAAAGATGTTCTGGTGAATTAATACATTGAGGACTTTAGCTACTTTTATCCCTTTGCTTTCTGTCAGCTGCTTCTTCATGTACAGTTTATTTTGGAATAGCAATAGACCTACTTAAAAGATAGTGCTAATGGTGTCATGGGTGGAGCTGAGCAAACTGCTTGAACCAGTGGACGTGTCCGATCGGTATAGTGTATCTTTCTTCCAGTGGAGTATCTTCCACACATGTTCTGGGTAGAGGTATTTATGAAATTGTTATTTTCTCAAATCTTATTTACTTTCTAACCTGTAACATATAACTGAGAAAACACATTTGTGATGTTGGTAATGGTCAAACAAGTCACACAATTCCTTTTCTGTTCCTTTTTCCTTTGTATGAATAACGTAAGTCCTGGAGCCCAGTTCTTGAAACAAATGTTTGTGAAAAATGAAACATATCTTCCACATATGTTTGATGGTATTAAATTTGCACCTTTTTTAAATTTTTTTACCATTTATGCTACTAAAGCATAGCATCAGAGATACAAAGGTAAAGGAAAAAATCTGATTTATCACTGTTATCTTTGATTTTACTGCTGATGGAATTCCAGTGAAATTAGTGGAGTCCTACCAGCAAAAGTCACGTGGTGCTGGGCCACGGCGAGGCATTTTGCTTTGCGAATCTGGCTGAGTACTTCTGGGAAATGTTTCTCAATATCGGCTCAGCATGACAAGGGCATCAACTGGTTTGTGGATCGGAGTTTATCTTCAGTGGTTAGACGCACCTTTGATTTGCTGAATGATGCTTCATATACTGTTTGATGCAACAGCAAGTGGAAGTCAATCATTCTGGCAAACAGATTTAAGAAGGGTCTAGGGGAACAGGTAAGCCACACATTTACAGATACCATTTTTAATGTCTTTTGTTCTAGCAAGGTTCTGTTATTCTGCCCATCACTGTACTTTCTGAAGGTTTTGCGGATATGGAAGGAAGACACAAGGATTTTTGTTTCATCATTATCACAAGATTGCTAGATTTGGCTAAAGAAGTGAATCTGATTTTGCCAGATTTCTGGCTCTATTTTTAAGCCAAGAGGACTTGGCTATGTTCTGATAAGTGCCCTCTCTTAAAATTACTGAAGGAATTGAAACTGCAGTTCTCATGGGAGTCTTCCATTAGTCATCACAATAACAGGTTATTAATCATAAATGCCCTTATGTTCAGAATTAGTTTCTTACTAATTTTGTTCTAAAAGTATATACTCTGTTCAGGGCTGCCCAGTAGAAATGATATTTCAGTAACAATCAGCGAAGAGACATTTTAACTATAGTTGTCAAAACTGTGTTGTCTTAGAAACGGAAATCCTGTTTTCTTCTGAAGGAGAGCCATTTCCATTGAGATTCTCTTGTTGATAAATTTCCAGAGACCCTGATTGTTGGATTATCTTCTAGAAATTAGCATTAACCTATCACGTATTGTCTTTCCTACCTTGTTTTGAAACATTATAGAACACGTCAACAGAAATTCATAAATATTCAGTCGATAGCTGAAAGCGTAGAATTAGTCAAGGTATGCAATGGCAAAAACCTTTTTTTTCAGGGACAAAATACCCTTGGCGTGGGGTGTGTGTGCATGTGTATGCATGTGTCATGCCAAGATAAGCTATGATTTCAGCTCTACTCCAACGTGCCAATGCAACTTAGCACTGATTTCCAGATGCACAGTTTGTCCTGGACAGAAGGTGAGCCATGTTGCATCACTGTAGACTCTTACTTCAGGCAAATTTTCTTCCTCTGTTTTCCATGAAAGTATTTAATTCATAGAGCTTTGATGTTTAAACTGGTCCTGACCTTCTGTGAGTACTTCAAAAAGGGAAAATTATCTGCTTGGAAAAATATAACGACTTAAATCTAGCAATTTGGGACACACATGTTGAAGTCCCACTGAACTTGTGTTGACTTCTTCATTTCTTTTGGGTGTTATTTCCTGATTGACAAGTAACTAGAGAAAGGTGTTAATTTTCAAGACTTCAAAAATTTCTTTTTATTGATCTGTCGTTGAAACATTGTTCCTGTTACAAGAAGAATCCATCAAGACATGGGGAGCCACTCTAAACACAGGGTATCAAAGACTTTGATTAACTTTATTGTGGCTTTTACTTACCTCTAATGAGTAAAATGATTAATTGAATAACACTCCCTGGCTTTACTATAGTTGATGGTCCATAACAACTGCCCTGGTTTTCATAGTTTATAATTTAGCTGTCAAAATATTCTCTAGGTTAGATCTTAGCAAGAAAGGTCTTGACTTTGCTTCCCCCCCCCCCCTTTTTTTTAAAGAAGCAAATCTACATCAATTATTTGTAAGTTACTGAATTGAGTTGAAAACATCTCACTTTAAATGTCTATGTGAGGTAGTTATTATTTCAGGATGATAACAATGTAATATATAATTTCAAAATATTTTAAATGTGTAACTTACCTTTGCTATGATTTCTTATAAAGCAGAATATACATATATTGTCAAAGATTTTCACATGAGTGGAATGCCTCTACTGCATGCTAATGATACTTTTTGGAATAGCTGAATTTAGCAAAATTTTTTTGTGATCAACAGCTGCTTGATATTTCAGAACTTTTAAAAGTGTTGTTTAAAGTCCTATCTTTTAAAATTAGTTTTGCTTTTCAAGATCTAGCACATTAAAATATATTTGGGCCCTGTAAGCTTTTGGTCCTAGGAGTAGTTTTCCCCTCACATCCCTGAAGTAGTTTTCTGCTTTCCTGGAGAGAACACATCTTTCCCATGTGTCCTAACTCCATTTTATCGCACCAGTTTTGAGGCCGTTTTGGTGATTAAATCCAGGCATCTGTTCCTAGGCAATCCTGTCTTCAAGAGGGTCTTTCCTATTCAAAGCTAGTTGAAGCCCTTTGCTTGATTGCAATTACTAATAGCTGGATACAGCTGTTGGAGCACTGTGGCTATGACTCATGGGCCCTTCAGAAAGGGAGAACTTCTCTTGCCTTAAAAGCTTCCGGGAGGTTCATGATAACACCTGAGCCCTAGAGCAAGGGCAGCTCAGGGAAAGGTCTTGCCTCAGCTGTTTGCCCTGAGCAGATGGTTGTGTGCAGTGGGATGTATTTCACTGCTCACAAATTCAGACCTGTGCAAAGTGCCAACTTGTGAAAGCAACTCTCTTCTTCCAGTAATGTTTGATGCTCCTTATAAATCATACTGTTAAAACCAGTTGTATTTCTAAAGCTAATGTAGCCCATGTAATGATTGCTTGGCTTGATGTGTTTTTCTTTTTTGTAATTAAAAATATTTGGTGAATTCTGCTCAGAGTATTCCCTTCCAGTACTGTACCCCTCTTCTAGTGTCATGTTTTGTTTGTTTCTTTGAGGAGTTAAAGATAATGTTTAAAAAACAAATCTTTTACACCTGTTTTCAAGGAAAAAACAAAATTTCCTACACAGTTAATTTTGCATGTCAGTGTCTCAGTTCCTACTTTGACATATTAAGTGTGTGTGTATGTTCAACATTCCTTGTTCTGTTCTTGTTTCCAGTGGAATTTTGCCATAATTTCTGTGCATCAAAGAGAATAGTCAGTAAAATATGAAGTCTTCGTTGTTACTATTAAGCCAAATCCTTTAAGGTGTTAACTCCTCTCAAATTCTATAATTTCACTGATAACAGAAGATGCTTTTTTTAGCATAGACCTCTGTATCTTCCTGTCTTTTTATTCACTCAGATTACTACAATAGTAGTCCAAGGATATCCCAACAGTAAGACTGAATGGAAGAAAAGGTCCTTCATAAATGCAAGACTTTATTTTTATTTTTCTACAAAAATATCCTAAATTTCCTACCAACCCCCCCCCCCCAATAAAATCCTACATTGTAAATATAAATTTCTGCACATGGGCCAAATTCTTATCCAGCTAAAATTAACACCTATGGCACTAGGGTTTATTAAAGTAATGGAATGTGTTGCACAGATATTGCACGCTGCAGAAATCCTTTTTAGTACTATAATAAAACATAAAATAAAACTGTCTCTACTTCTCTATGTCAAAACCGCCCTTTCCATGCAACATCACTTCTTAAAAAACGAGGTCTGACTCTTGGCTCTGTAAAACTATTTTATGAGAAGATAATCTAAAAGTCTGTCCAGAGCTTGTCAGTAGAATAAGATTGCTGATAGCAAGACCACACCGTGAGAGACTAAGCCATTTTTCGACTCGCATTGGCAGATACACGGCACAAGCATGGATGCATGGAAGTTTGGTAACAAAACTGAATGGAAAACTGTTGTCTTGGCTGGCAAAGAGCATCACTTAAAGCAGTATCTGAATTGCCGGTGGGTTTCAGCTGTAAGCGTAAGAAAAATTTCCTTGAGGATGGCTTTTAATGAACCCTCAGGTTTGAAGTGAGCTGATGAGATCAAGCTGTAATGCAAGTTCAGACACATTTCTTAGGCTAATTCACTGCGATTTTACCTTTCATTCCTCACCAGCAGCACTTCCAGAGCACTTTATGGTTATTCCTGAGGACTGGCCATTTTAGCTGTGCCAAACTATGTCAGATGTGGGAACTCTGGGATCTAAAAACTGGGGAGCATTAATTTTTCCAAAATCCCCAATTAATTTATTTTATGAATATGAAAACTTTACTGTGTCTTAAGCTGTAATGTTTTCAACTCTCAATTTACAATATTTAAGTATTCAAGCATTACCAATTGGGCTTTCCTATCTGGTTATTTGAAGAAGTCCACACAGAGTTGGTGTGATTAGTACTACTGTTGAGATGAAACATGAAAAGTCTATGTGCAACATCTATTGGCAATGTGAACTTTGCAGTTAATAAATTAGGCAGTACAGGGGTTATTTAGTTAGTAATTAAATGTAAGAGTCAATATTGAAGTCCAAGAAGAAGCCTTGAGAATCTTGATCTTTTTAAACTCCTATCTCAATTACATGATCAAAGACACTAGAAGTATTTTGTTCTGCGACTTTGTGAGTATCATTTTCAAAGTAACTGACTCTCCTTCCACAGGGAGTTTGATTGTTGACTTCAGCTGAAGCAAGTTTAGATCAACACTGAGTTATTTTGAAATATCTTCCCTGATACTTTCTCTGAACTGAGACGTCTGAATATTTTGAGGTTAACCCATCCTTGTTTTGGAGTCATCACGGTGTTTTGCAGTTCCTGTTCTCAGCTGATGTTATTTCAAATGGGAGAGGAAAAAAAATAAAAGTATTTTCAACTTCTTTCTTTTAACAACTAGAATAAGCCACAGGTTTTGTGAAGTTGTGGTCGGATTTGTATAGCAATGTTTGTTGTCTCTGTAAGTGATATCAATTTTATAATTCTTGTCCTTTGATTTCCAGTTTGGTTATCATAGGGAGAGATGGCATATGAGAGGTGCTTCCTTGAGCTTCTGTGTTGGTTGGTTGGGGTTTTTTCACTACCACCTATCTGTTTGTCCCCACATTGGCTCCTGGTACTGTGAGAAAACAATTCAGAAAGCTCTGTCTTCTTAAGAGAGACCTTGTGGCTAAGGAAGCAGCATCTTTCTACCTGGTTTTAGCAAGTGAACTGAAATACTGTGATAAAAGTAAGGTGGATTTGGAAGCATAACATCCGACACCTTTCTCTTATTTTGAATAAAATCATCTTTGTGTATATACAAAGTTCGGAAGGACTTCCAGCAGTCTGGGTAGTGGGCAGAAATGTAGAAACTTCAGCAAGTTTCACATGAGATATTAATGGCTGCACTCACTGAGGTGCCTTGCTGGTATTCATTTATTTGGAAACAATTCTTGCTATTAGAAGCGTTGAGGAGGGTGAAAGCTGGGGGCTGGTTCTTTGGCTGGGGTAACCTAGTAGAGGCCTTTTAATTCTAACTATTTGAAATTGTCAGTGCTGAGCATATTGTGAAATGACATCTGTCATATGGAATCTGAAAAACAGCCAGCCGCCTAAACATGCAAACTGCTTCATCTAATGTAGTAGACAAACCTTATAAACCTGAAATGCTTACATCTACCAAGAAATTAGATCAATAATGTGCTTTAAGTAGGCTTATCTCTTTTAGATTTAAAGTAAGCCCACTTCCATGTCCTTCTCCGTGGTACATACCAACACTGAGTATTGAACTTTTCTTTTTCTTCAGTGATTTTCCTATTATTTCACTCAGCCAAACTCCTACTTATGTCTTCTGGCATTTCTTACATTTCTGTTTAAGTTACTTAAACAGTGAGATGCACCTGTCTCCTATCCTCTTAATCAGGCTCCTAGTAAAACAGTTGTGCAAATACTAAGAATCTGCATACTTGCACATGTGTTTATCTTGGAATAAGTTCACTTTGTTTCCATGAAAGCTCACATTCTTATTATTTTAGGTTTTGTTTTTAAATGAATTCTTTATATGCAGATGGACATTTGCACTTAGTGTATGTTTCTATGAATGATAAATAATGGCATGAAAATGATGCGGTGCTTAGATATGCCAAGCATTTTTATGGAGCGGAATTCTAAGTAACAAATAGTTGATTTATGGCAACTTGTATCCTTGAAAATGAAGGATATTTTTTCAAGTTTCATAATATATTTAGAGAAGCTATAATTTACTGTGTCTTATGCAAATTTTCAGCATCCTCTTATGTTCTCTTTTTCCTATTTGTAGCATGCTTCACTGGTGCTTCTTGTGTGTGTGGGTGAAGGATAATTTGACTGCCCTCTAGCACTCCAGTGTCTGGTATTGCACAATCAGGGAATCTGGTGTCACATTAAGGCAATTCTTATAATATAATCAAAGTTCTGATGTTGTACTGTCCTTTAGATGAAACAAACTAATGAAATGTATTGACCCTCCTTGCGCACTTCTGAAGCAAAATGACTAAGCGGTATTGAAACTACATGAAATACATTGACATTGATTGTGAAGTCTGCGTTCCCAGAGTCACTTTGGTAGCTGATTAAAGTGTCACATTGACAACATAGCCCCTTTTGAACAGGAAATTAATACCAGCCTGGTGGCAAGGAACGTTCTTCCAGACTGTAGCTTGCACTATCACCAATCCTCAGAAATGAATCAGAGGCTCAGCTATTCCAGTGTGGCAAACTGCTTTCACTGATTATAACAAATATATTGAAACTGCAACCACCACGAGAGGGGAGAAAAAAAAAAAAGCTTGTGACATTTTATGTTTATTCTCATTATTCAATATGCTTATTACTGATAGGAATTTCAACAAAGACTTAACATGAACTATGTGTTTTCAGTCAGTTAAAGCTCCATTGAAAGTACGAGTCACATTAACTATGTCTTTCTAATCCATCTATCATCTGTTTGAATACATAAAAGCCTTTGTTTTACTATGTGGCTGATGTATGCACAAGTTGGGGGAATTTCTATAGATTGAGATATACAGGCATAGAAGAAAAATGTGTGTGTGTGTGTTTGACAGACAGAGGGAGAAAAAATTATGTATTCGATGCATCGTGCAGTGTTAAAAAGGAAGGACTGAAGCAGGTGGAGCAGCAGTAGAAGCTTAAAGACAGGATCATCTCTGAGATCTCAGGGCCCATTTCTCCATCCCAGGAGCATCCTTTATAAACAGCCTGATGTAGAAGAAATTGAAGGAACAGAAAAGGAGCTGTGGCAAGGGAAACAAATATTTATTCATTACTAAGTGAGAATCTAAAGAAGAAAATTATGTAGATGTAGAAAACAGACAGCAGTTCTATCCTGGAAAGATCAAATTCTAGGCCTGTCACCATCTCGCGGCACAGTTCATCCCTTTTTAAATGAAAGGAAGATGCATTTTTGAGCACTGTATTATCCAGCCATTGTTTCCTTTCTTGAAATGAACTTTGCACCACAGTTTTTGTGAACTGGTTTATACTAGCTGAGACTCTGACTCAACAGGCCGTCATGTCCCTTTACACCTATTCCCAATCCTCAGCTACCTCAAACAGCTGTCTCTCCTTCAGTCTCTGCAATCCTGCAAAGCTCTCTACCTTATAAAACTCTCACTCTGAGCACAGCAGGTCACGGTTTCCTCTTCTAGGTCTGAGACTGGCCACTCAATTCACATCATGTGAGCCAGCTGCAAGCCAGATTTCCTTCACATCCCTGTGCAGAGTTATGGAGGGGAGTATGAGATGGGAAGGAACAGCTCTCCTATAAGATATGTAAGTGTGATGCTGGTGAATAGACTGGCTAGAGAAAACTGATCAAGGCTGCGGGTGTTAGCAGGGGAAAAAAGGTAGTAAAAACTCTTGCCTTGCAGTACAGCAGGGAAGTTTGGGTCATTAACCTGTGAAAAGGTTTGGTGATTTTCTAGAAGGTATCATAGAAGTGCAGAGCAACAATATGGCCGTTAATATTTTTCTTACATGTTAGCACTACAGATAATTCCTGCGTATTTCTTTCTACGTCCAGAGTCCAGCCTTCTCTCTGCATGTACATCTGCTCTGAGCTAGGGCTGGCCAGACTGTACCCCACAGAGAGATTTCTGTCAGAAAATGCCTGACTGGGCAAAAGGTAGTGTTTTATTAAGATGGTCTGACTGCAGAAACTAAGCAGGTCTCTGCTGGAACCAGCCACCCAGCAAGGGGTCAAAATCATGGTGCCTCAGTAGTCCTTGTGCCAGGCTCTGAAAGACAGCTGTGTGTCCAGGCGACCGAAAGCCTTGGGCTCCCCAGCTCCTACGTGCAAACTCCCCCAGGGTCCCAAATCTTCTGCTGTCAGCCTGGACCCACAGGTCCTCTGGATGCAGGAGCATCCAGCTGCTTTTCAGCCTGCCCTGAATGCTGATTCAGCTGGGAGCCTGGCAGTGCTGGCCTTCCCCAGCTCCAGGGTACCTTGCTAAGCAGAATCACGTGGGGACTTTGATTCCTCCTTTCAGAGCAATCCGCTGTTTGCGTCACCTGAGAGGTGATTCCTGAAGCACCCATTACCCCCGAGCTGTTCCCAGGCCTGTCCCTGGCGCAGCATCCCACCGCCGTAAGGCAGAGCGATCCACCTAGCCTGCATTCAGTCTGGGTGATTTGTTGGAGGGATCGAGAGGGTGGGAAGCCCCTTTCTAACTCGCCTCTTCTGGAGCCTGTGGCTCCTTGTTCAGGAGCATTGTTGTTACTTTCAGCGCTGCTCCTGCTGTTGATCTTGGCCTTTGCTTCTGTGATTTCTGTTCCCCGCTGTACTACTTAGGTGAACAATAAGTTCCATTTCCAGCAGTGGTCGGCCTCCTCTCTTACCCCTTGCCTGCAGGAATTTCTTTTGTTTGGTTTGATATTTTTAGTCACGCTGTGTTGTAATAATAAGAACAAGACCATGGGTATGCTAGATTCCAGCCTTCCTTCAGTTGCCATGGCTTGCCTTCGTGCGTTGTTATTGCTTTGGATGAGCTACTGCTGCTGCTGTGGCCCTACTCCTTGATTTCTGCTTCTTTAATACTGTTCCCTGCCTTACTACAAAGTGAACAGCAGTGCTTGTTCTCTCTGTCTGACGTCTTGAATCCACCCACGAACCCATTATTTTCTGTAACGGCCAAACCGATGTAGGAGGGGAAAAAAAAGAAATGGAAAAAAAAATAAATAAGAATAAAATCCTTTGCACGTTGTGACTATTCTCTGCACCGTAGAAAGTGCTTCTGTGACCAGTTGTATGTGTAGATCAGGATGTGACCCTAAGCTCTGTGCTTATGCCGTGCTCGGGACATGGTGTGCTGAGAATGAGGACACTGAAGGGCCCTGAGGGTCAGAATGAGTTGAAATATCTGGTCTATAAGAAATTATTTCCTGTCGTTGTCTTAAAAATTGAATGAAGCTATGCTGGTGAGACCAAATCACGGATACGCTCATGAGAGCCATGTACATGTGGAGACAAGGTCTGGGGAAAAAACAAACCGAGAACATCCCACTCTGCTCGTCACCCTACAGCCACTGAAGTGCTTAAAGGGGCACAGGCTTGGTAGAGATAGCCAGGGGTTAAGGTAGGCATTGCCCACAGCTGTGGTGAAGCGCTAGTGTCTGATGGGAGTTTCAAGGTGCTCTGAACCCTCAGTGCTTTTTGTAACCACTTGTTTCATGCAATTGATAAAACTAATTTATTAAATTCTATAGCATGCCCTTTCATTCCTCATTCTTTCCTCTTTTTCTACACTTTCCATCCTTGCCTCAGTCTGATAGAAGGGAATGAGTAACAAAAATGTGAAACCTTCACATCTAAGAAAGTTCTGTCAAAGTCCTGCTTTTCAAAATTTTCCTCTCTGTGATTTTAGCTAACAAAAATGAAAAGGCCACCGGGTTCCTGGCCCAAAGTAAGGAAGCTGCAATATACTATGTCTTCCTAAATTTTAGGTTAAAAATGATTAGTTTTATCACTAGAGTAGTTTATCTATTTAAAATATATTTTCTGAACTAATGAAGCACTTCTAATACTTCAGTAGAAGGGAACTGGTAAACAAAACTTGTCTGACCTATGGCTGTGATCCCTTTCATAGGACTTACTCTTGTGCAATCTGGATTGCGTCCTCCTGCCCTTCTCTACAAGCTGGGCTTTCATATGTTATTTTAGAAACAGAGAATCAGATACTTTCTTATTTTGCAAACATGTAAAGCAATCCATATGTATATACGTATATAAGTTATCTATATAACCATCTCTTTCTGCATATATGTGTGCACACACATATGCACACGTATATATAAAATTAGGAACTGCCATCTGATTTTTCCAGCTGCGGTTAGGCATTCACCTTACAGTACAAAGCCCTTCCCTTTTCATGTAGGTGCAGGCTGCTGTAAGTCTTTTGGCTCTGTTTTTATGATGGTTAGCACAAAAGGGTAGCTATTTCATCTATGTAATTCTTCACCTTTTGCACTAAGGGAGCTTCCTTGGAGAAGGCTATAACATTTTACTGATTGCTCTTGTAAGCAATCCAAAAATCAAGGAATCTTATGTAGTTTTCTTTAATGCAGTCTGGATGATGAATTTACATCTATATATCAGAAACACTGTCTTCTGCCCTACATTACTAATGTCAGAAAATTGCCACCATATAATTCATCAAAGTATTTCTATAGACTCCCCCTTTATTATCTCTTCTCTTGCAAACGGTATGATTTGCCTTCATTCTATGTCAATGGGAGGAACTTTAATCTT
Source organism: Phalacrocorax carbo (assembly GCF_963921805.1). Lineage (NCBI taxonomy): Eukaryota > Metazoa > Chordata > Aves > Suliformes > Phalacrocoracidae > Phalacrocorax > Phalacrocorax carbo. Next base: position 5,639,677 of record NC_087519.1, on the reverse strand, counting down.
GGACACTGCTGTATAAGGTGCTGTACACATTAGACGAATGGTAAGGTAAGGAGGGGATGGGCCTGGATAAAAATATAGATTAGGAGCTATTTATTAGCAACTGCAAACATGGCAACAAAATTGTCTTTAAAAGCAGCTTGAAAATTTTGCTTAAAACAGTCATATAATGAAAGTCCTTTTGCACTGTACCTGTTCGAATCAAAATTATTTTCTAGAGTTTCTTTTACACTAAAGAGTATACGCCGAATCCGAAGTTATACTGCTTTAGAAATGTGCAGAGCCGTAAAGCAAATTTAACTGTGAGAATGTCTCAATATCTCATAGTCATATTGTACCTTTCACCCTAGAATATCCTAAAGTACTTTTCACACGTAAAAAACTGATACGTAATTGCACCTGCTTCAGATATGAAATGCAGCAGTTGTTTAATGGTGCACAGAAACACTAGACAAGGGTATGAGGCCAGAAATTGAAGAATACAATATCCAGCTGAAAATCCAGGTGGGATTTAGGATGGTAGGATGTAATTGCTTCAATTAGAATTTTGTGAGAATAATATATTTAATAGGTGCAATTCCTGTCCCTATTGGAGTCAATGAGAACTTTGCTGTTGATTACAAATGAGGTTGGAATTCCTCTTATATCTCTACCTTTATAAAAAGTTTAATGAAATACTGTAGTCAGAATTGTTTGCAGGATCTTGATTTTTTTTTCATCTCCTCCAGAAGAATTGGCTTGATCCTCAGTCCAGCATTATAGCTATGAAATCTTGTTAAGCAGCTGTTTTACACCCGTAAAAGTGAGAGGAGAATTGGATCCAGCATCTCCTGTGGCCTTTCCCACCAGTGTGGGATATTGGTTCATTCCAGCTCAGATAGAAATGTCAGCTGCAGAATCAGCCTGACGCACACAGCTGTTCCATGGGGGTTTCCAGTAAAAAAGTAATTTCCCATACAAGTACCCAGGCTGATAGTTCCTATGCTGTGCTGATCCTGTCAGATCTCACGTGGTAAGGTTTTATGACTGTAGGCCATGTTTTAAAATATCAAATGTTTCTTTTCAGTCACTGTAGAATGTTAATAGGTAACGGGGAGGAAAGGACTGTGATTGCATAGGTGCACAGGAAATATAAGCTGTGAAGCTTAATATATTTCTGTGGTGAAAAAGGAAAATATTTTATTCTACCCATTCATCTCCCCTTTCCCCTTCCCTCCTGCCTTTTTTCCCATCAGTTATTCTTTCAGTATCAGAAGGGTTTAATGCTAATCTTAATGGAAATCTTCTATTGATTTGGTTTAGATACTGAGCTGTGTAATGCAAATACCAGTCTGTGAACTGTTCACTTCACTTTAGACATGTGTCCTAAAGTGCAAAAAAAGAAGAAAAGGTGCAAAAGTGTATGCCCAGGTCTCCCACTCCACCAAGAACATATCTGCAGGCGTGTGCTCTCACTGCTGCACATCTGGGCTTTGCCATGGCATTGCCCTGTTGCAGCTACATGGTTTCTGGGCCAAACCCTCTGAACCTGAGCTGCTCATCCAGCCCATATCATGGACAGGGACGGTCTATGGGTGTCTGTGCCTGCCACTGACGACGTGTCCCAAGGATCCTCAGCACAGCTGGGGAAGTGCAATGGAGGCTCAAGCCTTCTTGAGTGACTAGGTATGGATCCCCTTGGTTTGGGGGATTTGCTTGCCCAACATCAATCAGGCATAGAGGCTCAGAGTCATCTCTGGATCTTGCTGTGTAGAAGTAGCTATGAGTGGAGCAGGTGTATGTGAAGTAAATTTTTCTTACATGATATCTGCCCTGGGGATGGGATTTCCATGCACAAAAGAAAAAAAAAGACTGAAAATGTCTGTGAGGAGGCTCCAGTTAAAGAAAGCCAAAATTCTTTGCATTACATTTTCCCATCGCATTGCTGCAGCGGAGTGAGATTGCACCAGAGAATCTGCTGTGACTTTCCAGGCGTGCCATATGAATGCTCCAAACAATACCATAAAAGCGATGCAGCAATGTCCCGTCAAGCTACTCTGTGAAGGGTTCATACCCTCGTACTACGTGAGCAGAGCTAGGGGCTTTCAGCACTTTCACTGAAAGAAGAAACCGAAGTGAGCAGAAGCTGTTAGTCATCGAGAGATCAGCAGCTCTCCCAGGTCCAGCTGGATGCTGTGTGCTCAGGGCTTACCTCTGTGACACTAGTCAACCCCTGTGCCTGAGCACAGCTCCAAAGCCCTGCCACAGTGGGAGGGAAAAGACATTTTCTTCCCCTCTAAGATAAACACAAAATTTTTAAAAGTGGTTTACTTGAAAGCTGCTACCTATTTTTTCTCCTTTCATGCCCCAGCTTGCTTCTAGGTTGTTGCTGTGATTTTTTTGAAAATATTTTTTTAAAAACTCGTAACACATGGACTCTTTCAAAACCACCAAGTATTTGAGATAAAACTGCTCTCAGCCTACGGCATAAAATGTAGGGCTACATGAAAGTAAAAAAGGATGAGAGCTTTTCAATCAATTTGATGAAAAATTTAAGTTAATTAAAAGAATGCTCAATTTTTCCCTAGAAGGCGACACTGATCTTTATTATTAATGCATACCAGTGTTTCATAACTGTGCATAATAATGGCCTGTAACATCAGGCACAGCTTCATCCCCAGCTTAATTTGTTACAAAATCTTTTTTGGTGTTCTTAAAGCATGCCCTTTGCCACTGTATCCCTGATGCTCTTGGGCTAATTCCCAACTCCTAAAGGACGTCTTATTTTATGCTCACACCTGAGAATTAATTTAGCAGATTGTTTTTTCAGTTTAAAGCTTTCTAAAAGATAATAAAAAATTTAAAAGGCATATAGAGCTCCTTCACTGCTTGGCTTTCATACTACTTTTTAGTATTCATATTCAATTAGAGGAAATAGCAATAAAGGAACAAACATTCTTACAGGCTGGAGATGTGGTGTAGGAAAAAAGGAGGAGAAACTGGTATCTGAGTGATAGGCACCTCATGTTTCATGTTCTTCCGCGTACGTAAGTGAAGAAAGTATAGTCTTTCCAAGAAAATGGAGGACAGATGTATTGTATCAGTTATCTTGGAAAAAACCATAGCTAAGTATGCCTCCACTGGTGTTGTTTTTCACAATTAGTGCATTTAGTTTGTTAACTCAGATTGATAAAGATTTATATGTTAGAGTTGACAACTAAGGTCCAGTTCCTGCTCTCCACTGACACCTCTGCTTACAAGGAATAAGAGCTCTCCAACCTGGCCTAAACTTCATCCCTTTTTTCATCAAGCCTGAGACATTTCCCTGAAGGACCTAAGAAGCCACTGGGCAGCCAAATGGTCTCCAGATTAATTGGGGGAAGAACTGGCACCACCTTGAAAGTCCATAATTATCATGGCTAAAACTGCCTCCACAGATATTCAGGGTTATGTTGGTCTGGGAAGCCACTACCTTGTCCTGATTCCTGCGCTACTATTCCAGTGTGCTGGCTGCAGGCATCGACAAGTGGTAATGGCCAGGTAAATTATCAGTGGTGACTTGTGAACCCCTGTCTAATTCATCTGTCTATATCTCTTAGAATAGCAACCATCATCTCCGCACCTATTAGCTGGGTTGAACTCTTAGCAAGTTAATGTTATGTAGTCTTCCTCATCTGCTCCCCCTTTCCTTCATCTTTTCCAAATGCTTTTATATACTTTTATTGCAACCTAATAGAAATTATACTGTAAGTTCTTGAAAACAGGCACTGCGCTGTAATTTTAGGTTTGATCATAGTGTAATTAGGGCTCTGTTCTGGCCAGGGTTTTGGGGAACTAACATTAACAAGTCCATTCTCTCTTCTGCTTCGGTACTGCAGGAGCACTTACAGGCCCCTGAGACTGGTGCTCCCCATGCGGTCCCAGGAGTGGGTGCAGGGGACGGACCAGCCCCCAGCCTGAGCAGTTTACAGGTTGAGTAGACATGAGGAGCAAAAGGGTGCCTTCACTACCAAACAGGAATGTAAAAGGAAATCCTTTGGATGAGAAAGGAGGAATTTTTGAAACTTCTTGTTTTAAAGAACCAAACTGAAGGCTGTTTTCTTTCTTTTTCCTGTATATTCCATTTACTTCTAACATAAACTGTAACAAATATAGAGGAGGGTAAGCAGAGTGTTTCTTCTCCCCCTTAATAAATGTGAAACAGATGTGCAGGCCCTCGATGAGGAAGAGAACCAAAGGAAGGAGAGTGCGAATAGAAGTAAATTCTAGGTTACATAACATTTATCAAGCTGATGGAAAAAGCCAAGCTGGGAGTTGAAAGCAAGATTTAATGACAAAAAACGGTGATAAAAAAGTTCATAGCAGTTGAGTTTTATGGTAAGGCTTGTAATCAAGAGTCCCCTGGCCAACTGTCTGGTTGTTACTGGCTGCACATCAATACACCCTGGGCCCTGCCCTGACCTTTGCTTGCCATTTCAGCAGAACCCAGGAGCTCTGGTGGAGCCACGGCAGAGTGGGGAGGAATTTGCCGGTTGTCTCATGCTTCTCCCCAAAAAGCACAATGGCACACTGTACAGCGGGGTTTGGTAGGGCAGGCTTGCATACGGAGCTAGGTGAAATGCCCGTTTGCTTCAGTTGAAGCTTTGTTGGAAGCCTGCCACTTTACCAAAAAGAAAAAAAAAGAGCCCTCCGTTCCAGGGGAGACTTTCTGGTTCGGCCAGAGGCTCAAGTTTAACAGCCTTTTCCATCCCTAATGACTGTTCTGACCCCAAGTGGGTAGTTATTCTGGGGTAGGCTTCCTCAATCTGTTCTGTTGGAACTTTCTACTTTGCATAAATAATTGAGCATTCATTAGAGCAGGGTCTTGAGCCTCGGTTTCCCACAGCTGAGGTGAGTGCCCTGACCGCCACACTATTGATTTTCCTATCCCAGCTGATCAATATTTCATTGATCTCATTGGTGCTAATTGGCATAGGGGGTGCCCATGGGATGCCCAGTAAGAATAGGAGACATATGTAACCTCTATGAAAATAATACTGTGTAATGCCCAGTAGCAAGAGCAAACACTGCTCTGTAAGAGATGTACGTGTCGCATAGCTTCAGATATCTAATCTTGCATATGATCAAACAACCTCTCTCTAACTGTTCCAGTGGAAATGGCATTGTCATTCGACATGATAAGCAATAATTGTATATCTTCAGTAAAGACAACATTTCTGCCTAATCATGAAAAGCACAGTTGAGCTACAGTCTGAACTGACTCAATTTATGTAACAAGATTCTGCTGTGTTTGCCCAAATTGGCATAGTTCCTCTCCAAGGGACTGAAAAATGACGGCAAATCCAGCATGAAGCCTGTTGTTATAGGAAGCGTAGGGAGTAGCACAAGTTTATTGTCAGCCTTCAAGCGTGCCTTTAGGTGGTCACCACATCCTGAGATGCTGCTGATAGAACTAGATGACATATTTCTGAAGGCCTGCCAAAAGATTCAAACAGACAATACTGAAGACTCTTATTCTGCTTTTCTTAGCAGTTTACTATTTCCCTTCAGAATGAATATGCAATTATGCTGCTGTGAAGAAACCCACAGTGTAATGAGGGACACTGAAAAAGATTAGCCAAGGCAGATAATGTCTTGTAAAGACTATCTCTTTGGCATCTTTGATACCAATTATACCATGACATCTCAAAAGGAAGTCACCTGTCTTAGCTGAGGCAAGTTATCCCAGAAAATCTAACAAGTATTTCTTTTGTTCATTGTGCAATGAACATACACCATGATATAATAATCATTTCCCTGGTATAGCAGGAAAAAAAATTAAGTAAAATTAGCTTCTCAACATGAAACCATTATGAGCTGTAATTTATTTCAGAAAGTGGAAAGTGTTAGGGAGAAAAGGAAAAAAAAAAAAACCCTTTGCTGATAATTTGTTATGTTCTGGACCCCGTAAATGACCTTATACATATGGACTTAAGTATACTCAGCGGGTACAATATATCTAAAATGACACAGAGGATTGAACCTAATTGATATCATTAGAGCCCTGGTCCTTTTACACTTGGCCTTTGAGATGTTGGTGTTACCAAGAAAGCTGCTTTTGATTTATTTCGCTTTTCTTCTTCATCCTTTTGCTCCCTCTCTCTTTCTCTCTCTCATTGCCCTCCCACCCCCCCATTCTCTCAAGTTCTGCTCAAAGGCCAGACCTGTGGAGGTTAGGAACTCATGATCTGATCCGAGGGCTGCAATGCTACAGCTTGCAAATTCGTTTCTAGAGTGATAATTTCTAACAAGAGGCACTCGGTATGTTTGACCAGTGTGCTTCTTGGGGGAGGAGGAAGGAAAGAAAGGGAAAAGAGTGCAATTGTATGGATAATATACCAGCAACCTTTATTCTAGGTGACTCTCTTAGAGGCATAGCGTGTTCTTTATCTTTAAAGGGGATATGCTTTTCCAACCTGTAGAAGAAACCTCAGAGCTCCCAAATGAACTTATAAAGTAGCCCATTCATCAGGTTTCAGACAAAACATTCTCTCCTGCTTTAATGAATCTCAGTACGATTGTCCTTTGCAAATAACTTGAACTAGGTAGTTCCACAAAATGAAGGCAAACCCAACAATCTTAGTTTGCTACTAAGTTACCCCTTACACCTAGCTGAAAAGATCTAGTTTGAAATTGACTGTGTTAATTATGCTTACAGGTTTCATGTTGATTTAAAACTTCTTCATCTTTCATAAAAGCCCAAAGAGCAGGAATCCAGGGCAGTCCCAGCAGTGCCCAAAGAAGTAAAGCGTACTCAGCACAGTATAGATTGGTGTGCCTACAAATTTTTTAATTGCCTTCATTTTTAACCAGTGAATTGTATTTAGAACAAGGTCATACACTCCTCCCTTAAAAAATCTACAGTAAATATGACACAATTAATTCAATCTTTCGTTAGTGTTTTACAGACACTCATTTGTCTACAAACCCTGAAAGTTGTCACTGACTTTGTGCAACATCTTTATACACATATACAAACCATGTCTATGCATCCAACATTTTTCAGGAACGTTTATGTGCAAGAAGTAATAACACAGTACAGGAGAGAAGTGTGATATACAGTCTTGTACCTAGAAAGCTGGGAAGTCTCAGAACTTTCAAAATTGGAAGATATTCTTCATTAATTGACTCTTGCACATCTGTGCCAAAACCTATGAATGGTATTTCAGCCCTAAAGTACATTGTGTGCAACAGCTACACTTCCAGTAAGAGTGGGCCACTAATTGTATTGGTAATTATATAATGGAGAGGTTCTGTGCAAAGAGAATAACTATTTCAATACCTTTTTAGTCTATTTATTCTTTTACAGAGAATCTGTGTTTCAATATGGTCCAGGTAAAATTGCCTGTTTAGCTGTAGCATATTTGTTTTTTTCCCCATACTGATCAAATGCAGGTTCGGCTGAGACTCAGTTAAAATGCATCATCAGATATTCATTGAAAAGGAATGAGACTTCACCATTGGAATGAACCTTCAGTAAACAAAAGAAAAAGAACATATTAGAATTGGTAAAAATAAACCTATCTGCTCAGAAGCCACTTTTACCTGCATTTTAACTAACTTAACTTGGGCCTGATCCAGTGGACTCTTAAATCAGTGGATCCTGAATAAGACCATTACTTCAACTCAAAAAAGAAAGGCACAGGTTCCAGACTACTCAAGGACAGCAGTTTCCCTTCTTTGCTGATTGGGCTGGAAATCACAATCAAAGAAAGCCTGTGTGTTTTGTGATCTCATTATGGTGAGTAACTGGCTCTCCTTGAGAAGCAGTTGCCGCAGGGTAATGGGGATTGGTATTCAAGTGACCTTGCATCCTTGAGCCAGCATCCCCAGTTGCTGATGATAATCAGAGCCATAGATGCCTGTAATGCAATTGTTCCACCAAGTCCAGCAGGTATTAGTGCAAGCACTGGAGCTGGAAGGACTGTATAATGGTCTGAGCGTGGGTTCAGTAGAAGGGAGACTTATTAGAAGGGCGGGGGGGGAGGAATAAAAGGGAGAGAAAGAAAAGATTTTAATTGAAAACATGCAATCAAAAATAAAACCCTGCCCTACATCATTTATTCATCTGCTAATTGAAAATGGGAGACTTGTGAACCCAAAGTGCTTATAAGCACATCCATTGCCTGCTCATTGCTGTCCTCAGACAGGCAGAATGCAATGGCACACACTGTGAACGGAGAGCAAAAGGGCAGAACAATTAAAAGGAAAAATGCAAAGTACAGTTCTTGAAATGTCATGCACGTTAGCAGCAGAAAATGCCAGTTGGGCTCCTCATCATATTCCCTGCATCTTTCTTTTCCTTTCTCCTCTATTTTTCATTTTTGTCTTTTCTAAATTTTTCTATCTATGCACGTTGGAAGGCAACCGTGGAAGCAGGGCGCACGCAATTGTTGTAAGCACAACTTCACCACCTCTGTTTTTTTGTTGCATTTACCTCACTGTCCTCTCGCCTCCCAAATCTCTGCCGCCACCCCCACAATGACTAACTCAGTAAAATCACCCTGCACCATTAACAGCCATTACTAGCTAGTGTGTTTTTACGGTCAGGGAGCATTCTTGCTTAGGCCTCCCTCTGGGCTCAGATCACATAACTATAAATTTACCCTTGAGCCTCTCGTTCCTTGCTGGTTTGCTACATCCTCTGGCCCTCCTTTCTCCTGCACTTTTTCCCTGCTTTTCTCGTGTTGGCATATGCACCTTGACCCAAACAACCTTGCGCGTATGCAAGATACAGAAAGTTCACCAGCTGTGATCAACAGTAAATAAATCTTGATGCCCGTATTAAGTTACAGCAATTTTATCCTCTGTCTTCCCTTCCCCACCCCTTCATCGATGGGAAAAGAATATGAACTTGACATTTGCTCACTGAAAGCAGATGGATGAGGTAGGTCAGCATTAGGTGTAACCCTAGCACTGTTTCTTTGGGTTTCCTGAAGGATGGAGCTAAAAGAATTCTCCTGGTGGGTCAAAGGCCACATTAGTCATTTGCTTAAAGAAGAACTGTGCAGAATTAATCAAAATGAAACACAGGTTTTCATGTCTCTCTCTTATTCAGAATCTCTCGGTCCTTTTTTCCATTCCTCTTAGAGGAAGCAATATATTTTATCCTTTTACACCTTGTCCTGCAGAGGTTTTGTTCGGAGTGGTGTCACAGGCCTTCCCCTTCTGTGTAGAAAACCATTTTAATCAGGATAAAGCCTCCATGTGATACTTGTAAAGGTCATCTGAAGCTGGTGTGTTAGTACCAGTGCAACCATAAAAAAAAAAGACTCAACCCTTCATGAAGAAGTTTTGAGTTGAAAAGAATGATTCTATTCACTGCATTTTTCCAACTTAAAAGGAAAGTTAAAAGAGCAGCTCTAACACTCAGAAGCAAAAAACTTTACATATTTTGTTTCACTATAACCTGAGGAGAGCAAACTATTCAGGGAGAAAGTCTTTCATTCTCGTTTCAAGAGCTATACCCCGAAACTGATTAAGAGCCTGACCTTACCATAAAACAGGTCACGGTAATATTTTTAGGGGTTTCTTTTTTTTTTTTTTTTTGAGGTTGTTAGCTTGGTCAGGGAGGTACCAGGGTATTTATGGTTTACAGTTTAAATCATCTCACAAAGGAAAAAGTTTCTTTGGACTGAAAGCTTTTGGCAGCAAACTTTCACCTGCTATGTGAACTGTTCCCACTCTGTGACACATCTTGCCTATAAAAGCTTAAAATAGCCCATCAGGATTTTGGTTTCTCTTGATATATTTTTTCCCCTGCTTTTCTTCTCCTCTTTTTCAAATGCTGGAACTTCCTATTCATGATTCCTGAAAACACGTTAATAATTTAGTTGGGATTTGTGAGATTGGCATACAGAAAAGGACAAAATGTTATTAGTCTACAAGAACTTCCATGTCCCTTACCTGCTTCCCAGCCATGCCCAGCAGTCTGAAATACGCATCTTCACCCAGCACTGCGGCAAACTCACCACAGGCATTCTAGAAACTGGCTTATCCTTGATAACTCAGCTGTAAACCAGTCGCATTTCTACTGTCCTGCAAAATAATCCAGTTTATTCAGATGCATTTATAAAGCAAACAGCAAAACCACCCACTGTCAGTTGCTCACACATTGGCATATGCATGCACAGACACCTTCAGCAGCCCATATAGCACTGACAGTATGCACAGCTGTTATATTTTATGCTATTTGATGCTCAATAATTAGCGCCTGTTAAAGAAAAAAAAAGAGATGCTGCACTACCTTGCAACAAATAGCAGGAATCAGTATGTCCAATTTATCAAGACCTACTGCTGAAAGGAAGATTCCTGTTATAATTTCATACGATGTTGCTGTCACTATTACACTTGTCAGCACTATGATATCAACAAAAGACTTCTAGTACATCTAACAGGGAATGACTCTCCTCCAGATTCACTGAAGGGAGACAAGAAAACCACACAGATGCCTGGTATTGTCTTAATTTAATTGGGGTGATTTTTTTTTGGGGGGGGCTATTGGCATTTTTGTTGATTCTTTTTGGTAAAAGAAATGGATTGAGGATTGAACTCTCCAGTCACTTTCTGAACTGCAAAAATTTTGTGAAAAGAAAACCGTTTATAATTCAGCAGCACGGTGTATTCAGTCATGTCCTTAGTGATGTCCAAGGAGCAACCAGCCCCGCAGCAGACTGGTTCTGCAGGTGCTATAAACTGGCTTGTAACTCTCTTGCGATTAAGGGATTTCCATCAAGAAAAACAGCAGTGTTGTACAGAAGCCATCCATGTTAACCTCCTGCCAGACTTCAAGATGACCCAACAGTATGTGTTAGAGGAATCTCCAATCTTTTCTAGCATGTTTTAATTGCCCGCAGCTTGCCGGGGAGTGCATGGCAGGCAAAGCATGCTAGAGGGTAGCCATGTCTATCAGGGATCCTCAGCCAGGCTGAACGCAAAGAGACATTAGGATGTCCCCAGCACCAACATGTGGTTCCTCAGCCTCAGAGAGACCCACATGAGGCAAGATAAACTACATGTCACTCAGCCTTTCACCAAGAGATCTGTGTGAAGCATCTAAACCAGAGGAAAGGATCCAGTCTGTGGTATATCCAGAGACAAATAAATACGTACGCACTGGATTATGAAAACCAGAAATGCGATCCTGACCATGTGTCTGTTAAGAACGTAATCTGCAGACAGATTTTATGTGTGTGCATTCCTTTCAGATAAATGAGGTTCTTGTATGCGTGAATTCTGTTGGATGAGTTTGATGGAAAACAGACATGTCTTTATTTACATGCACTATCTGCGTTTAAGCCCCATGGATTCCATACCAATTAGATGTATTTAAGTCTCTCTAGCAGCAAAATCTTTCCGATTATCCACAGTAGTGCCTTCCTGGCCTTCTCTTGTTGCTTTGATTCCCGTGTTGTTTTATTTCTCATGCTAACCTGTTGTGTTGTACTTGCACGTGCAGGGAGGCTATAGGTTACTGCAGCAGGAATCGTTTTTCAGTGGTAATCGAAAGGTTTAGTGCCCTGGTTATGCAACCTTTACTTGCATCGGAGCAATATTGTTCAGCTTGGTATTTGCAAATTGCTTTGAGTCTCATTGCCAATCGTAAACTTTCAAAAATTATGAGATTGGCTTGGAAATCACGAGTCTTTTTTTAAAGCAATTAGTTTCATAAGTTCTGGCACAAAAGAAACACTTAGTTCCTTATGATTTGTTTTTCATAATTGACTGCCAGTTTCAACAGATTTTCCTGTAGCTGCAGTTTCTTTGGTCGATCCTCTTGTGCCTAATACTGTGTGTCCCCATGCTTGTGCTACTTCCTTAGGCCACCGATAGAAAGAACATATACAATCACTTCTACACAGCCACCTGTTTTCTCAAGGCTTGTTTGAACATCATTATTTTTGTCAAGTATGTTGTCCTCTTTCCCCAGCATAAACCCTTTCTGATCACACACATTTTTCTCTTCAAAAAGTAGGCTATAAAAATTAACAGATGTCATAGTCGTCATCTTTTTTTGCCCTGTGGATTCTGAATCTTACATTTAAACTTGATTGATGTTTTCATATCTGATGTTTTCAGTTATATTTGTAGATGTGAGGACTAGAAAAGTAGGTTTTGGTCTTTCAAAATCAACCTGAAAGTCCTATGATTCTCTGACTTTGAGAAAATCACTAATAAAGCGGTAACATTTGTAAGCCTGTAATTCTGAGCTCTGTGTAGGCATGTGAGTCACCATCCGAAATTGCTGTGATTCCCTGGTTCTGCCACTTAAATGAATGATATTTTGTTTCTGTGTCTGTAATCTATCCCTCAATATGCAGACCACTGCAAGTTATTCGTATGCTGTTGAGTAGTACTATTTCTTCCCCTTATCTAGGAATAATTTTATCCTTATGTTTAGAAGACAGAGCAGGATACTGGTCACTGCATGGAATTCTGAACTGCCTTTTTAGCAGAGTTGCCAGTGTCTAGTGGCTAACTAAGGTTTTATATTTGTGGGCTACATTTCATGTACATTTTGTGGTGGCAGCAGCTAGCACTTTCCTCAAGCAAATGTTACAGATGGCACTTTTTATGCTTGGAGTGGAGTAAGAGATGTAGTCACCCCCTTGGCTAGCACACAGTGTTCCCTCGAAGCTGTGGAGCACAAGGCAGTATGAGTGGAGAGAAGCACATTATCCTCTTGTTTGTCTCATGAAGAAGTGGTGTTTCTTCTAGTCTTGCCCTGCACAGGTCATGGTTTGGTGATCTAGGGCAGGAGTTAGTCTGTGTCACTTGAAATGTAGCCTCCATTTCATATTTAACATGTGAATAGTATACCTAAATTGACCCTGGCTATGTGCATCACTGAGTCAATAGTTCTGTGAGTTATTCTGGCAAACCTTGCACCTAGCTTTCCTAGGGTCCTTTCTCTCCAGGCCCAGGGAGTCTCGTTTCCACTCCTGACATACTAAAGCATTAAGACACTATGGTACTTCTGAGATCTGTTGTGTTTCCTACTTCATTAGAGATTTTATGCTCACAGAATATTCCTAAATATCTTCTTTACGTCATTTGAAATCTCACTGCAAATTCATGCAGCAGAGCAGGTACAACTCTTACTTTCCTTTCAGGATGAAATTTGGCCTTGAACCTGCTAAATGTGCTAACACTTAGGTAGTCTGTAAATCCCAGAGGGCAGAACTCACCCAAAGGAAACAAAAGGCTTTGGAGTTTCCATTAAGTTCGTCCTCCACTCACCTCAGAAAGCAGCCCACCCTCTAAATTAAGGATCACGTCATTCTGTCTCAATTCATCATACATGTTTTTCCATCTCCACGTCGCAAGTGAAGATATATATATATAAAGTAACAAAATACGGCTGATAATTATAATTGAGTCAGAAGATGTTAGCAGTCAGTAGTTAAGAATTATATATCTAAGCAACCATCCATCACTCCAGTGATTTCAGCATTAAAAAAAATAATCAATGAATTCTAAACATCTAAGTACTGTTGCTGAACATATGACTGTGCAATGACCTATTTGCAAAGCCACATTAAGAGAAATATGAGCAGTGCACTCCTTAGGGAAAGGCAATAGAACAAAATGTGGATATTTGTATAAAATCTAATCCTCCCACAGAGTTATGTCAATTAAGTACATTTCAGGGTAATAAAGAAAATATAGTGTTATCTCTGCCATATATTACTATCCCCCGATTTAAAAAATTGCAACAAGGTCTGTATTTTTGGTACTTGTTACTTATGGCTAAAGTGCTCCCTGAGTTTTGCTGTCTGTGGCTATGCATGTGTGTGTCTCTTTTTCTTTTTCAGTGGCCTGTAGTGGCCTTGGAATGGAAAAATTAAAAAAAAAAGTGAAAAGAATCAATAATGCCACTTCTTTGAATACCAAAGTGAATTTAGTGTGTGTGAATATTGCCAGATTGATAGCCTGGAGAGCTAAAGGCCTACTGTTACCTACCATGTGCAGCCAAAAGCTGTGCAAGCTTCTCTCGGATTGCCTTGCTGCATTACCACAGCTTTAACCTAGCTGGGGACACTCTTTCCTCCTTGTAACTGAACCTTTTGCTTCTTTTCTGAGGCTACTAGCAAATTAGTTCCAGTTGCAGTGGCAGTATTTTACTGGGGAGAAGAGGCATGGTTTGGTTTTCATTTTAAGGCTGACAATTTCCAATAGGAAATGGATATCTTGATTTGCTTCTCTGTGTTGAAGTAATGAGTTGCCTACTCTTAATAGCATAGCAGATCTCCCCTCACCCCGCCCCACAAATAAGAGGGACTAGCTTCTCGTGGTTCAAACTGCACATCCTTTTTACAGCAGTAAGCAAAGACTGAATATGTTTCCTATTGCTCGGATTATACGTAGTCCTCTGATGAATGACTAGACATATTAGTGCCAGTTTGAGCTTAATTTCGTCTTTTGATGGGCAGACCTCTGAGGACAAAGCTACAGATAAAAGTGAATCTTACAGTTCCCTGTCATGTAACAGAGCAGTTCTTCATATCTCTCTCCACAGGCCCAAGGTCCTCCTAGCAAACATTTCCCCTCTTGGTGTTTCAGTTCCCCCACCGCTCAGTGTCACACCTCAGACTGCCAGGGAAGTCTTCATGAACGCCAGGCTGTTCCAATACTGCTGTTTGAGAGGTGGTGACAGACACAAGCACTTTATTTAGGGTGGATTTTGCCATGAAAAGGGGATGTTCAGAAATTGCTCAAGGGCTGTTCATTCTAAACATCTGGAAGTCTGTTAAACACAAACCAGCTCCTAACAATAACCTCAAAATATTGGGCCTGTCCAAGTTCTGCTGATGCCTACCTACCTCCTTACCTCTAGTCTTACGTATTGAATAGTACCTGGTGGTTGGGAAGACCTGGATTTTGAACCTGGTTATGCTGATACAATAGACATTTTACCTACATAGAGCCCACGTCAAGAAAAGCATAGAGGTTAATTCTGAGCACATGCTTAAAACCTATTGAAGTCAAACAGCTATTTAAATACAGATGTTGGAAATATGTTTATGGGTGTTGTTGAATAGGGCCTTAAATGCATTAACAGTTTGCCACTTGATGTTGCTAGCCAATAGTAAGTTGCACTTCAGCTCTGTTAAAAATAATAATGAAATAGTTGTTCTGTCATAACTGAATGATACTGTGTTGTGATTCTGCCCGACTTCATGAGCCAGGTAACACTACATATATCTTGGAAGCCTCCCGCTGGTCTCCAGGTGTACTTAAATCATTGGGTCTAAGAGCATTTAGGATGAAAAAGGGTATATATTAGTGTTTCTGAGAGATGGGAAATTTGAAAAAGAAAGCTTTTGGGAACTACAACTAGACTAAAAAACCAATTGTTTTTTAGGATTGTCTGTAGGAAGGCAAATCCAGGAAAATGAAAGAACTAGAGCACCCTCAGAAACCTGAAACAGATCATGAGAATCTGCTTTTTGAAGCTGCTGATTCTGGGATGGATCCCAGGGTCCCCATTTCCTGCAAGTCCCTTGGTCTTAAATGAGGAGCCTAGAAGCCAACTTGGCATCAGAGATCTATTACATGTGTGTCTATTACTGCAAGAAAGAGAAACAAAATCAATGTGGGAGTAAAAGCAAGCTAAGCCAGAGAAAATGAAAATTAAAACTCAGTGGCTACTCACCTTAATAGTTCCTTGCCCATTCTGGCCTTCTGGGTGATACTTCTATCCTAATGTACCTAAAGACCTAAACATCTCCCTTAAAAAATGCTGGCCTTTTTCAGCTCTTCATGGGCTTCTTTATAGGATTGAGTATAAGGAACCTGATTCATCTTCACAGGCAGATTTAGCTGTCCTCCCACCCTTCTCCTAAGTGTTGATGCTTTCCAGCACAGGTGGCTGAACGAAAAGTGCTTTTGATACTTGAGCCTGAATGTGTGTACTTCATAGCCTAAACTCAGCTTTAGACTTCAGTTCAAGTACAGTAGCAAAGAAGTGGCTCAAGTGTAGGTACTTGTCCTGGGATCTGCCCTGGGGACAGCGACTTGGGGGAGTTTCATTAAGACAAGGTAGTCCTAGGGAATCCACTGCAGAGACTAAACTCAAACTAGCACTGGGATCTGTGGAACTGCCCTGTAAGTACCAACAGTCTTGGTGACTGGCCAGAGGCACATGGATTTCTTTAAGCAGATTCCAATCCTCATCAGTTTCAAAGCAGAAAATCTGTCAAAATATGTTTAAGTATTAATATAATTGGCAAAAGCATCTGGCAGTGGCACTGTGGAGTCATTTATGACTTTGTAAAGAAGGTTGCAAAAGTTGCCCTTCTGATTTGTACTGGGTTTTACCCCCTTTTTATGCAGCAGTAGAGAGAAAAAAATATTCAGTGCAAGGGTGATTTGAATCCATATGTATGATACCAAAAAAATGTATAAATAAGATAGTTTTAGAAAGGCATAATCAGAAAAATAACTTTCTGGAGCAACCTAGATGTTTTGTTGAAAAAACAACTCTTACAAGGTGAAGCCCATGATTTACAGCATCGTCCTGGACAGATAACAGCAACTTCCCTTCCAGTTGCATGTGTAGGGCAGATCCACCCATGGGCGAGAGTTTACACACAGCGCCCAGGTAAAAGTACTTTACTTCTTTGAAAGGTAAATAGCTAGAAATAGAAAATAGAAAAGAGCTTGTCAAAATACAGCAGGGCACAAGCATCACACACGCACTGTCTTGACTTGCTGACATTATTGCAAAAGGAACTTCCAACGAGCCCTAGCCTGATGTCGTCGGCAGTAAAGGCCCGTGTGCCATGAAAGAGATAACGCTGGGTAGCCATTTCTTTAAGCAAAAATGTTGTTCATTCTCAGTGAGATTCCGAACAACTGTAAGGGAATAGAACAAACAAAAAACAAAAAAGAAACCACAAAAGATGAGGTGGAAAATATTGAAAAGAGAATGAGGGGAAAAAGTGGTTTCTGTCTGTTTTGTCCTACAGGCAGAAGTGCCAGGACAAATCAGCAGGTCTTCAGGTGAATTTTCTAGTTACAGTAGATGAAGCATTTCGTAGGCCACTTTGACGGATTGTTAACGTTAGTTGGGCTGAGTGTGATTAATTCGGCTGCTCTGTCAGTGACAGGGAGGAAAAGGTTCTACTAAAGCTGTGCAGAGGTGACTGCTAGAATTCGTTAGAGGCACAGAGCAAAGCAGGGGTGCGGGGCTTAGAGCAAGGGAAGCACGAGGCAGAGTCGTGTCAGCTTCCCAGCTGTGGTCTTCTGGATCAAAGGAAAGATGCTGCTGATTTGAAATGAAAAGTTGGGGGTTCCCCTAATGTGAACTGGCATAGGGAGTGATTGATATGGGGTTGTCCTTCCCCCGCCTTCAGGCAGGGGCAAAAATGGATCCGGATGTGAGCAAACAGTACAAAGAGAAGGCAGAGCTGCTAAGCTACATATTTTTATGCAATTTTCAAATGTGTGAGCTGTCAGGTTTAAAAAATAATAATAATACAGGGTCATTCCTTGGCCTGCTAACAGATGTGTCCAACATTTGGATCCTAGCACAAGGATTTTGCCTTAACCAAAATGAATACATCTAATACATTGACAGTAAATCTCTCAGCACCGTTAAAATATAACTCAACTAATAAATGAGAAAGAGAAGACATCTGAGAAACTGCAAGTGTCTGCTTAAAATATATAGAGTTAATATCAGCAAATGGTGAGTGAAGTCAAAGCAATCTGGACATTCCTGCTTACCATTCAGCTCCACAGAAACCGGACCCAAAGGCAGATTCACATCTTGTGTTAACACAGCTCACAGCAGTAAAGCTCCATTGATTTCAGTCTAGTTATTACTGATTTTCAGCCATTTAAGGGAGAAAAACAGCAGATCTCTCTGCTCTGTGTGCTGTGTGGCAAAGCAGCAAAGCGTGCTCCCCCTGCCTCTAGTCGCTCCAGAGCTAGAGACAGCATAACCTATGATACTTCACCACTGAACAGTTGCTACTAACACCAGCATGCAAGCTTAAAGGGAGGTCACCTAATGTTTTCAGACAGAAGCAAAGCAGGGAGATGCACAATTAGCTGTGCGGTGCTGGGAATAGCTGCGCTGAGGATAGAGGTCTGGAGTCACAGTAGAAACAGGCTTATTTGCATTATTCTAATAGTACAAAGCACAGAAACAAAAATACATTGTAGTGGTATTGACTAAGAGTTTTGTGCAGGAATCTACCTGCAGGCTTTACTTGCAACCTTTTCTGGCTAGCTGAAATGTTTGAGAACTGAAATAATTATTCTATATTATTCTCAGTATATAATTCTATGATACTAACATCTCTAATTTGATAGGCGTTTTTTATTCGGAAGATAACAATGGAACATAACATATAGAATGATAACATTGTGCTTAAATTTAAGAAAACAATCTTTAAAGTCACAAGGTTTTAAGCTGTGGAGCTCGTTTCACCTGTTCCATGATCTTCCATTTCTGTTTTAAACTGGTCAGCCTCCCTCTGCATCCTTTAGTAAGAGCTGGACTAGGACATAAAGCACAGGATTTTGGAAATAGAGTTTTTTTACAGGAATTAAGAGGGATCCATCATGTTTACACTTTCCCATCCTCAGGAAGAACCAGCTGTGTTTAATTACCATTCCTTACTACGTTTAGCTGCAGTGACTGAAGAGAGAACTTCCAACAGAATAACCTTGAAGATAAAGGGGGCAAACAGCTGGGGCAGTAACCTTTTGCACCACCATGATTAATCCAATATGGTTATGAATCAGAGCTTTTGGTCATCACAGCTTGGTTGTTCAGCATCTTTCGGTAATCCAGAATTACTGCTGCCCATTCACCTGTGCTATGGAAACTGCAACCTCAAATAGAGGAATGGACGGGCAGGAAACTACTGCAGCTAACACGGTGGAGAATGCAAAATTTTCTAGTTTTCATTACTGGGTAAAAAAAATCATAACGGTTGTTGAAGCAGGGAGCTTAGGAATTTACAAAACAGAATGAGATCATTATAGTTCTAATTGAGCAAAGCAAATAAAAACATGCTCAGCTCTAAGAACTTGAACAATCCTGATCCTTCTGCCCAGAATCTAACGAAGGACGTAAGACTATGCTTAATGTTCAACATGTGAGAAGTTGACTTCTCAGGGTCTTGAGCATATGCTTAATTTTTTTACTGAGTTAAGGCCATATGAATGAAAATGACATTTGTAGTTAGTGTCTAGGCTAAATCAAGCCACATGCCTCGGGGTACAAAATAGCTCTCAGATGGAGATAGTAATATAGTGTTCTCGCTGTAGAATTCTCACCAGAGAATTACTTTTCCCAGGTAAGTTCTTAGCAGTTAATTTGGAAATCAAGCTATTAGGCTAATATATTTAAGGACTTCTTCTTTAATAGGAGGTTTCAAAGCACCTTGAATAGCTTCCGTGACTGAAAAATTTACTGAATAATGGGTAATAAATAATTTCTTCAATTAAATTTTCTTATTTTTCCTGTTCCCGAATTCTCTGAGAACAAATCACAACTTTTACCAGTCTAATGATTTCTTGAAATAATTTGTGATTTTTTGCAGCAAATAGTTCTCGATCTGCAAGTCTGTCAGCCAACGGCAGCAAAAGTTCCACTGCACGGGTTATGTGCTGTAGCTGAGCCAGTCAATCAGAACAGGAGTAGCTCTCTCTGCCTGTGGTCACATATGACTTAAATTCATTTTCTAATAAGTAATTTCCCGAGTTGCCCTAAATTTATCATGTGTGGAAGAAAGGGAGATTTTATTCCCTTTGATAACACCAAAAATTTGGTAGAATTGAGTTTACTTAATTTAGCTCAATTTATTATAGCATGTCCTAACTTTTGATAAACACTTTTGTTTCTCCCTATGACTTTTGGCTATGTCCTGGTAGTTATACAGAGCCTCATTGTAATTAAAACAAAAATAGGTGTTCTCTTACTGGATATGGCTATGTTTACCCGGCTAAGCCAATTTCTTGCCATTTGCTTCATGATCAATATCATCTAATAAAATCTAATAAAAGACCAGTATCCTTGTGAATCCTCAGGGAAGGCAAAAGCATCTTGCTCAGTCTGACATGTTACCTCTTATATGTTGAATTAACAGGCCAGAATAACATAAAGTAGCTCCTTAAAGAAATAAGCTTATTACTGGCCTAAATTCACATTTCAGTGGAAATTGGTATAACTTCCAAATATCTATTTTAGATCTGAGGAGAATGTAGACATGGACAGAATTGTGAAGTGTTTACTACATTGACATTATGCCAATAAGACTTTTAGAAAATATTTTGGGTGATATTTATAAGTACTATATGGAAGAGTATTTCTACTTGTCCCACATTTTACTTTCCTTCATGTGCCCAAAGGCGTGGAGGTGTAGCTCATGGTTATTTAGCCACAGTGTCAAAATTAACAATCCAGCATTTCCTCTTTCTCCTGCTTATTTGTTCTCCATTCCATGCATTGCTGTGCTTTGAGCTAGCGCTCCTGTCTGTGTAGCCATGCGGTAACCTGACTTGAGGAGCTGGTTCACCTGAAAAAGCCATAAAAGTGAAAAGCTTGGGTTTAGTTTCTTTTTTGATGGATCAGTTCCCTGATCCCATTCACCTTGCAGTTATAAACAGCCGTGGCACAAAGAAGAGGTAGTGGACTATGCCTGTATAAGCAGTGTGAAACCACAGCCATAGAAAAAATGGTTATAAAAAAGATAATAATTTTTTAAACTAAGTTAAATCAGTTTTACTAGCTAGCTTGCTAGCTCTTCAGCTGGTGTAAATTAATGGAAGCCCGCAACTACTCGTATATTATGCCGCTGAGGTTTTGACTCAGAAACTGATATGTGCTGTAGATCTTCCATGGTTTGATGCAAGTGCTGCCTCTGATTAAGATCATGGGAGTTTCTCTTCCTAATAGGAGAAATACGTTATGCCTAGCCATGCAGAACCATTCAAATAGTTTTGAGAGCTACACCATTAGCTGCAGAGAAGTCATCGCTGGTTATGGTTAATCTTCGTTCCCTCGGCCTTAGATATGCTTTATTTTAGTGAGGTATTTTGCAGACAGAAGAAAGAAATGGAGTATTAAGGTTAGTCATAAGTCTGTAAATAAAGACATTCCAAACTTTTATGAAACCCACTGCAACTTCTGGTTTCCTCACATATTGTACAACTGCAGGTCTAAAGCTTACCTATTGCAAATAAGAATCAATCTTCTCCAAAGATTGTATCTAATTGCCAAAGAAATTGTACCTAATTATCAGTTTACACTCAGGGTGACTAGAACAGCAGCACCGTAGCAATGGAATATTCTACCCTAAAGTTACCTCTGTGGGGTTAGCTATTTGTCTCTTGGGAGGTGAAGACTCAATTCATTAAATAGCACTGGCTTTGGAAAAAAACAATCAATGGTGTATTCTCTTGGTCAGGCAGCATTTCTGGTGTGTCAGGGGAGGAAGCAAGATAGAAGACAGCAGGACTGGGGACAGGAGCAGAGTCCCAGTCACATTCTGCTCCGTTTTGCTAATCTCTAAAACTGGCCTAAGTCTGTTACTGTCAGTGGCACGAGTAACTCCAGATTAACATCTTTATATCTAGGAATGGATTATTGACCATAATCCACATATAACAACCATTTCACAAGTAGATGTGACTAGTTTGCTAATAAAAGACATCGATCAATTGAGACGAGTTTACAAGTTTGGGGAACTGTGTCCGTTAGCAGCTGCTGGGATTCTTGTGCAGAGTTTTTGGTGAGCTGCGGGTGGGCCTGTTTCCTGCAGTTAGGAAAATAATACAAATATTTCTTCAACATAAGCAATTTCTGAAACCTAAAACAATAGTTGCCTACAATGCCCCTTTTCCATATCAACAGAATTCACTCTTTGTACTTTATTGTGTCAGTAATGTAATGACAAGTACTGTGTGTTTTGTTACGTGGGCTATTTGGGCAGTGGCTTTAAATGCTTGCTTTGGTTTGATAACACAACATTGCACTAACACATATCAGGATCGAATTGTTATCTGTGTTTGTGGAAATGTATCCGGCTCACCCCAGAGGTTTTGAGAAGTTGGCCACTCCCCTTTAGTCATTATAGAAAGAGACCTGCCAAGATGAGAAATTACACCAGGAGGGTGGAATATTAGGATTAATTGTCTTGAACCAGTGCAGTGGAGCAGGTAGGCAAGTCAAATCGAGGTGGGGATAATGAGGGCCAATAGGCAGCCTTTATTGTCTTCTTTCATAAAGAAAAGTATTTAAAAGAAACTATTTCCCATCTTAAGCACGTCTAAAATTGGAATTTAAAGCTTCTGAATTTTCAGCAATGGGAAAATTACAGTGTTCAATAAAGAGAGGATTTCTTTTTAAACAGGAGAAACCTAGTTGAACAAAGATCATCTGTGGGCCATTAGCTATTTCTTTCTTCGATGGTAGCTTAGGACCAGTTTTTCCCTGAAGCTGATAGGATTGGTCTAACCTTTTAGACCCTTGATATTGATCTTTAGCCTTTTCAATTGGACATTTTTACAGTGCTTAAACTATACCTCCTGGTTGCTTCCAACACTTAATTGTGCTGAAAAGTAGTAATTCATTAAAGCTAATCGTAAAGTGGGCTAAAGAAGAGAAGGTAATATAAACTGTAACATAACAATGACAATCAGTTAATAGAGAGGAATGCACTGGGTCCTTCCAAGGACTGAAGATTTTTGTTTAAAAGTATGGATTGGAATTATCAAGGTGTAATGCTTATCTACTTATTTTCCTTACTGCCTTCTGTCGTTGCTGAAGACTCACCAGACAGTACTGCAGAGTTCCAGTATGTCTGAAAAGGGTAAAGGTCCCAAACCTCTCCCTTTCTATAGCAGCCGCACTGTGCCCCCGTTTCAAAAGATTCCCATTGCTATCTAAAACTTAGAGACACCTTCAAACAGTCCTTTGTTTTGGCTTTAATCCTTTAACCAGGTGTTTGTTCAGTTGTCTCTCCAACACAGTTCCAGCAGACTGCTTTGGGTTTCCTTGTCGAGTTTATGTTTCATCACAGAAATATCCCAGGCCTTTGAAAATAGAAGACATCCATTCTTGTGAGATACTGGTTCAAGGTAGTGAACAATCAGTTCAGATTAACTTTTTGGGAAATTTCCACCTTTTAGAGCCGAACTCTTATGAGAGGAATTTTCAAGATTAGTGAAATCAAAGTATCAGGACAAAATTCCATGGCCTTAGCACGCTATTTTTCCTCTGTTCAAGGAAATTAATTCTGACAAGTAAGAAGATTTTTGCCTAAGGAACAGCTTAGAATCTAGATTTGGCCCACAGTCTGGATAAATATTCTTCCACTCTGCAGAGTCGCTAATACGGATGAGGATAACTATCTTGCGTGCAAACTCTTAATCAGTAAATTCCAAAAAAGATTCTTTGCCAATACCTTGAACAGATTCCAGAATGTCTTGGAATGTATTTTAGCTCCTGTTTTCCATGTACGCACACACTTACAAAAGAAGTCTGAGGAACTTTAGCAAAGTTTTCTGACCCTATCAACCAAAATACTTGGTGAATGCACTTGGCTTAGCATTATGGGTAACTTTCATGATCTAAATCTGCTCTCCATGATGACAGAAAGCACTATTTTTTTCCTTTTTTTTTCTCAAGATTTATAGATTCTATCCACAAAGCACCTTTGTATCACTGTACTCGAATTCTACCATCCAAAATGAAATTTTTATATACCATCTATCACTGCGAGCTGAGTGCAATGAATAGAAAAGGCAGCTCTCTATCTTACCAATAATGAAAGAGTACTTCACTTCCCAGAAGAAATAAAGTGGGAGACCACATACCTATTTCTCCTGGAAACCACTCCAGGATTTCACAAAGGATGTGTATCAACATATTCACCTTGGATCAACCAAATACCCTTCAGCTCTGTATCTGCTAATTTTCCTGATCAAGCTCCTTTTAATGTACCTGCGTTTTGATGCCCCGGTTCCTATGATGATTTGTATACACTTGAGTGAAGGAAGAGTTGAAGCCACTTTGAAATTCTGGCCTATTGTTATTATTGTGTTTCACATACGTTTAATTTAAAGTGTTTTACTTTACAAAGAGAGTGAAGTATTATTCAGAACTTTTGTTAGCAAGGCTTGTAAATCTTATTTCTTTGCCTAAGTTTGGCAATACTTTTAATTTCTGTCTTGTGCCCATTTAAATATAAGTGCATTCCCCATGGCTCTATGTGGACTGTAAAAACATGTGCATAATATAATAGTTGTCTTTACAAAGCGAATTAGAACTGACCATGGAAGAAAAAAAAAATCTGTAAACACACAACCACTCCCAACAACAAGCATAATTAATAGCAACTGTAATGTAGTGTAATGGTGTAAGTCAGAAATTACGCTACCACCATTAAATACACATGTTAACAAGATCACAAGGAATGAAAAAACATTCGCATTTCAGACATCCATTAGGCTCTCAGCTTTGCCATCTACAAAGGGCCTGTACTAGTGATCTTATGTTAATACAGGGTGTACTACTTGGAAGGCAAAACAGGGGAATGCAAAACAGAGCATGAATTGCTGCAAAGATGGAATCAAGTTTTTGCACTACATAAATTCACTGCAAAGACCCACAATACATGAAGATTTAATTTGTCTGAAGCTTAAAAAAATAAATGCATATTTTAAGTGATGCAGCTTTACAAAAGGTGGCTTTGTTTTTCCAGGAATTACTGGAGAAAAAGGTAAAAAATAAGAGACCCGTTTACTTGTATTCTGTAGAGTATTGAATGAGACTGGTTTTCCATGCTTTCCAGGGCAACTGAGTGTAGTGTGTACACAACCCAGTGCACGTAACAAAATTATTTCATGTTAGTGGCAAAGCATCTAGGGTGTTGGTTCTTCCCTCTGGTGTCTCACAGGTAAGACTACCGAATATTTCCTACATGCGAAAGGGTGCATTTATTAATCTCAAAGAGGTGCAGGTTATTTACCCCACGGAATATCCTTACTGCAGCTGCCCAAGGCTTTGCACTGCCTGTTCTCTGACGGGACACTGACAACAGCATAACGCCACCTACGTAACTCAGCGTCAGCCCTGTGATTTAGCTTTTCTTTTCAAAGATGCAAGGGCGCACGAAAGAGGTAAAAATGGGCCTTCACAACGTGACCCATTTTTGAGAAACAGCAAGAGCAAACTCTTCACCAGACCAAGCTGCTGAGACTTTGAGCAGATGATTAGTATTCTAAGAAATATCATTCTTTTTACAAGCAAGCTATATTTGTGCGAATTCTGTGGTATTGCTAATTGTCTATCCGGTGTACTTCAAATTCTGGGAATAAAGGCATTTCATAATAATGTCATCTAAACCATGAGAAGTGGTGACAACAACTTGGTGGAAATACTTTCAGAAACATCTATAGGACTGAGGCTTTTTATTAAGCATACTCTGTGACTTATATTTTTTAACTTACCCCATAGAGTAGTACATCGTGAATGACATTCATTGGGGATTGTTGGTTGCCTGGGAGAGGCGGGCAGTTCCTCTGCATACGGGTTTAGTATTTAAACACGGATTTAAGAAAGTTGGATTATTTTATTTCAAGTTCACACAACTTCTTTTCTCCTTAACACTTACACGCTGTGACAGAAACACTGTCTGCCTTTGACTGGGTTTGGTCCCCTGTGGCTTATCTTTATTCAACAGTTTATACAAAGTAACTTTTTAGCTTTAGGAGACCTTCAAAGTTTCTTCTCTAGGCATTGGGGTCTCTGAAGAATCTAAGTCTGCAAAAGGAGATATTTCAGCCATCTAAGATATGCCCTAGGTTTATACGTACCTTAAAAAAAAAAAAAAAAGAAAAGAAAAACTATAAAAGATTAGTCATAAAAATGGTCTAATTGGCCAGAAGTCTCTCCAGTGGCAGGGTGTTTTATTAACTGGAAGAGACATCACAGACAGTACGCTGAGATAAATCTGACCCGACTTCTGCTAATGTTTTCTAAGAATGGAATAGCAGGCTGTGAGGGAATAATTTTGCTGGATTTTTCTTCACAGAAAGCGAGGGTCAATTTTTTTTGCTTCCCCCTCACCTCCCTCCCTGAAATCTTCTCTGAATTAATTTTCTATTTCCTGTGATCAGGGTTTTTCTCATACCTCGTTCATACCAAACATTGCATTGAAAAATGTCAAAGATTAGGACAAAGGACGAAAGAACTATGCACCTCCCATCTGGGCAGCATAAGTAATGACAGGGTCAAGATTGAAGTCCATGAATCCCTCCATTACCTCACTCTCCCACTTTCTATTTCATTTTTAAGGATGCCCTGAAATGTGAAGACTTCTTTTAATGCCTTATGAGAGTTACTGTGAGAAAGGTGATCAAAAGGACTCTGCTGGCTTGGGTGCCCTTTATCTCCGAGGAAGGTGATGCACAGCATCTGGAGATGATGGAACGCATGATTAACATTACCACAGAGAATGATTAATATCTTCTTAAAGCACCTACTTCCAGATTATCCATCATTTCATTAGAGTGAAAAAAAAAAAAGTTCTTTTTGAAAGGGGGCTGTGCCCCTGAACCATGAATAACTAACCCACCTCTTGACATGTTTACTAATTGAGTAGCAGAGTATGCTTAATATTATGTTGAACAAATAGTGGTGCCCCCTCTTTATGCAGAAGCAAAAAGGTAGGAAAGGAACAAAGTGAATTTGAGACAGTGGTTTAATAAAACAGTTAAATAAATTTCATTTCATGGAAAGTGTCTTTAAATATATTAACTAGCTTCCTTTTCTTTCCTTTTTTTTTTTTTTTTCCTTAAAAGACCCTGTGTATGTCAGGTTAGACCTTTTTTTTTAAAAAAAGGAATATTATCATTTTCTGGATTACATAGTGTTTCAGGAAGTATACCTTTCTCTGCATTCTCTTGGAGAGCGAGGCTGTTCCTGTAGTATTGGAAGTGGGTCCTTGGGGGTATGTAAGCTCTTCCATCAACTTTCCGTGTTACAGTCAGGGACCAATGCTGCAAACGCGCAGTGAGGGAAAGGCTTTGTGCCTGTGCTGCCTGATCTGGGGCAGGTTACGCTGAGTTTACCAGGGATCTGTAGCTGATAATTCTTGAACCTAATTGAAGAGAAGAGCAGGCTGCTGGCAATTTGTAGAAGGAAAAACAACTACTTTCCTTTCGCCAACCACCCTCCTTTTCACAAGCGCCAGCATTCTTTTTGGTTTTGTTAATGCCACCGAACAGCTCTAAAGTTCAGATCAATATAGTGCTACCTTAGTGCCTTGCTCACATATATAATATCTTCTTATATTAATCCTGTTTCCAGGGAAGTGTGACAGGCGGTGGTGATGCAGAATACTAAACTGGTGATTATTAATCACTGTCTTTCAGATCAATAATCCACTGGAACTTTTCCTTTCCCCCATCCTATTTTTTTGTCATTTTAAGTTAAACAGAAGTATTTATGTGTATATTGCTTGTGTTGTGTTTGTGTGTTTAACAACACGTGTGTCCTTCCATTCAGCATCAGCCTAATGTCTGCAGCTTTTGCAGAACCTTCTTGCTGACTGGAGACTGACTGCCCGAGGCATCCGTCCCCACCCAAGGCTTTCAGGGGGGACCCTGAGACATTCATTGTGGATGCAAGATGGTAGATAATATGGCATTGCTGGTAATATATTGCTTGCTGGGTATTGTTGCCTGCAAACCAGCAAAGGCAGGGATCGCTGCCCTGAAAAATAAAGCCATCCGCAGCCCTCTGGCTTTGTTTGATTTCAGGAGCATTAGTTACATTATAGTGTGTTCAGATTCTAATGTTGGGAATATGAGCTCTGGACAGTCTCCCCCGAGTGCTGTGACAACAGAAGCATGAAAGGATGTTTTCTGAGAATTTTAGAGGATTCCTTGAAAATGATACAGTGTAAAAACCCCACTTGACACACTCCTGACTTTTTCAGGAAATTGCAGTTGGCTGCAGGGAAAAAAATATGCTTTCTTAGTTTATTTTTCATGTTTCTCAGTTTTCCACCTGCTTTTTTGTGACGTACAGGCTTTTCGGGGGCCAGGCTAAGAGAGAAGAATGGCTCCTTGAAAGCCACCTCTGGCATGATTATTACAAGAGACAATGAACTCGAACATGCTTCTCTCCCTTTTTTCCTCCAAAGATCACGAACTCGAAACTCAGTTGTGCATGCATGAAAGTTCTATAAACATTACTTAAACAGCAGCCAAAAGACCTTTGCCAGCTCTGGCCTACTTCTCCCCTTGTTGGGGCTCAGCACTCCCACTCAGTTGACTACTTGTCCTACTCTTTGCCCTCTCTGCTCTGCTGCAATTGTCCTGGAATTTTCCTCTATGCAACTGCTGTCCAAACCAGCTGCACCCACTACATCTTCAGCACTGGACCGAGGAGGGTATTAATCATATTTTTGAGGAGGACACTCTGCTATTTATCTCCCTGACACCTCCAGCGTTTGGGAGCCCACTGCTGCACACAGCCCATTGACTAGTAATATTACACATTACCGTGCTCCATTGCCTCTCCCTGCCCTCTTCATTGAGTGGCTGTTCAACAGTGGAGTTGTGTTTGTTCAATCAGACATAATTTATACCTTTTTTGTTCCTTCTGGAGAGCTCTTGCTAATTCTAAGTCTAAGCACTGCGTTTTCCGTGTAATTCTAGCTCCGACGTCAGTGGAACCGAAGATGGTCAAATAGATCCGATTCCAGACTTGTTCAAACTTGTTGGTTTTAAATCATCAAATAGATGATTTAAAAACAAAGTGTCAAGGGAGATCATCTCATACTTACTTTAAAGATCTGAGTTTTATTGCATGTCTAAGAATATATATGTCTTCTATCTCTAAAGGGAATACCTGCAACAGCACATTGTACTGTGATCCCCTGGCTATTGTCCAACATGCAAAGTCTGCAAAGGACAAGAGATTAATAATTCAGTTAATTTATAGCAAGTGGGTTTTTGTTTTCATTTTTTAAAAGAAATTTATAGGAAGAGGAGTGGGTAAGGGAAGAAAGCTATTGTAAGACTAAATGACTAATCACTCATCCTGGAGTTTGTTACCTTTTCAGATTCATCAAACTGTGTAATGAGAGCAGCTAGCTTAAGATCTACCTAATTTTACACTGTTTAGACAATGTAAAGAAACAGAAAGTGTTCTGCTCCGAGATCTTTGGGGAAAAGGATTACTCCTTACGGGACGTGGGGATTAGTTCACATAGGGGAGCCTGGAATACACTCTAAATTTCTTTCTTTGTTTAAAAAACCAATCAACCAACCAACCAAACAAACAAAAACAATCCAAACTCCCATGTTTTTGCTTTTCTTCTCTGGATGAAATTTCTGAGAGGTGTAAACTGGTGAAGCTTCTGGAGGAGTTAAGGTGATTTAGCCCATCAGGTCCCAGTAAAAGGCCCATGGGATGAACAGATCCTTCTGGTGCCAATCACTATAGTGTATAATAATATTCTGTATTTCATTGTAGCTTCTGTTCTCTCCACTCCACTGGAACTGCTCTTGCCAAGGTCTCTAGTAACCTCTTCAGGGCCAAATCTCAAGGCCATTATTCCATTCATATGTTACTTGACATTTTGGCTTCATCTGACAGATCTGATTATAATCTCTGTCTTGAAATCTTGGTTTAAAGACTCTGCCCTGGAACCTGTTCCTCCTGCTAACTTTCTGATTGTGCCTTCAATGACCTGCTTGGGACACTTTTATTCGTTTTTTTTTTTTTAAACCCTCAGGGAAGTGTCCTCTGAACTCATCTTCATCTGTATCCAAATCATATCCATTGTAATAATAATTTTGGCTTTTATCACCTCAGCTACTTTCCTGATGGAGATACTGCTGCAGTGGCTTGCCTCAGAGCAGCCAAGACTAGACATCTGCTCATCTCTTTGACATCTCATCCCAGATGCTTTATAACCAGGCAAAATTAATGTGGGTAAAATACTTTATTACCATCTTAATCTCATAATTAAACATGTAACCTGAATACCGTGATAACTGCACCTTCTTTTTCCCCTTGTATTTTCTTGCTGCATCTAGAACTTGACTCTTCCTCTCCCATAACAACTCTCAAGTTCTGGAAATATCTGCTTTTTTCACCGTGTGTAAATCTAAGCTGAGCTGCAACCCCTCCTGAGGTGCAATTTGTGGAAGAATCTAGGTCAGTGGATGAGGTGGGCATGGAGCAGGCCCATGTGGTTGGCATACAGCCCTGTGGGAGATATGGCATATATGCAATTAAGACAGAATGCTCTGGGAATTGCGCTGCTAGCCTCTAACAAACCTCTACTGGGCATACGCAGATGGTGATTTGCAGAGGATTATAATTTCGCCACATTTTGTTGAATATTCATGAGGACAATGAACGATACCTCTCTGTCCCTGCACTGGCCTCTACCACATTTTGAGACAGTCCCCCAATGCACATTAGTGGAGTTTCAGTAAAAAAAAATTCTAAGCCTTTCAAAACAACTGGTGTGATCATTTGTTCTTCCTGAAGCTTATTCTTAGAAATGGGTGACCTCTTCTGTAGAAGCTTCTCAGTAGACACCCAACAGCTTAAACAGACCTTAAAAAATTTGTAGTCTACTGGAAACAACCTTCATTGTGGACGTGTTGTCACTCTTGCGTCTCTTTTCGATCTTTCTGCACTGAATTAATTCTTAAATTTGAAAGTGAGGCAGATACTTGGGGCAAAAGTAATGTGTAATTCCTCACATGAAATCTAATTTTTTTTCAGTTTAGGTGGAAATCTGAGCATAATTAGTCAGAAAATTAAGGCTCAAGGAAACATGTTTGTTGTAAGAACGACAAAGAAAAAAAAATGAGCTTTGCACTGTAACCGAAGCCTTGCGTTATGTTTCCTGGTCAACTGTAGGCTTGGAGTTGGATTCCTCTTCTGCCCACTGGAAGCTTTTCTATTAACTTTAAGGGCAGAAACCTTCATCTTTCTGCACTTCTGTACCCTTGATGCAGTTCATACTGACTTCACAGGTCTAGTATCAGCCTGCCTTTATTAATGTTCACAAAGCCCAGAGAGATTATTTCATAGGACTGCAAATATTTTTCACACCTAACTTCAAAGTTGGCCCTGCTTTAAGCCAGGGGTTCTGCCAGATGACCTTCCAGCATCCCTTGCAACCTAAATTAGTCTATAATTCTGTGATCAGTGATCTAAGTGGAAGCAACTCTGATGAAAACACACATGAGATCCCAAAGGTTAAGAACAGGTATGCTCCTAGTCTATCACATAGCAAAATAAAACAAGTTCATCTAAACTGTTTGAGTTCACTCAGTTACCCTTCTCAGTGAGGAACACTAATGCTTTATAGTCTAAACTCTGTCACTGAGGATCCTCTGATCCCACCTGAGACCCTACCTGCAGGCCAGGCCAAATAAGAAATTGTTATTTAAACAACAATCTTCCCTAAAGAAGAAGCTGAGCAGAGTTATCATTATTTCCAGATCTGCCATGTATGAGTTCTTACTGGTTTTTGTACAGAAGCAGATAGAGAAGGAACTATTTGTTATGTTGTAGTTATTTTATAATAGAGAGTTTCATAACACTTGATGACATAAAGACCAGTCCACATTTCGAAACTATTTGCCCTGTGACTGAAAAAAAAGAAGTAAAAAAATAAAAAAAAAAAAAGCTAAGCGTATCACAGTTGGATGACATGAAAGGTTTGCAGCTGGGCTGGGTTGGGTTAGCTGTGCAGGACAGGCGACCTTGTTTCTGAAGAAAAGGACAAGCGGAGCACCTCTAGATTCAGATGAAAGATAAATCTCTCGACCGCTAGGCCTATGCTAGCTAGCCAACGTGAAATTCAGATCTCGGGACTAGGTAAGAGCTGACTGAGCATAAGATGGGGCTTGTCTGTTACATCCTCACTGTTTAACTAGATCTTTGAGCTGCATGTCCTTTGATCCTGAGCTGTACAGGATAGTATGTCCATAAACATATTGGGGATTATATCAGGAATAAGTTTGGGCCATTGTCTTTTCCAGCTGAGTGAGGGTGGTTTTCTTCTGTGTAGGAATTTCTCTATGCAAAAAAAGTTATTCTGGCATGATCTGAAGAGGTTTTAAACGGAGATAGTTAAGCTGAATAAAAGGCTGTATGGATAATTTTGCTTTGGCATAATGGCAACTTACTCAAAGTTCATTAAATCCATTTCTAATTAACTTTGACTAATTCAAATTAAGCCACTATTACACTGCAATAAACATGTCCACGTAGGTTTGTGAACCAGTGTAACTTTAATTTTAAATCCTCACCTTAAGTTAAGTGGATACAGCTTTCTAGTTAGCTGAGCGAGTATTAGGCTAGAGAGTGTGACAGATGACAGCATCCATACACAATATCAGTGTGCTGCCATCTTTAATTTTCTCCTTTCTTTTTGTGTCTAAATAAGACAGCATCAGGAAAGCCTGTTTATATAGTTGTTTGCTGACAACATGTTGCTCTGCCAGATTCAGCAGTTTTTGAGCGTTCTTCACACCAACTTGCTCTTTGCAGGACATTTTCATGTGTGTATCTTTCATAAGTGGAAAGCATTCACTGCCTTCCCCTGGCTACACCTGTACTAGTAAATTAAAGAGGATCGCCTGTCCCAGTGAGCTCTGAGAATGCTTCTGGACATGTTTTCGCTCGTGTTGCCTGCCACCCTCCAAAACCATTCTGGGGTCATGTAGGAGTGAAGTGCTGCAGGGTCTGTCCCTATTCCAGCCTTCGGTGGCCACTAGGGAGGGTGGGACAGAGCAGGGATGCTTTCACTGTATCATCCCCTACTTAATGTTACCCTGATGAAGCTCAGAGAGAATATGGCCTACATCAGCTTGCAGCCAAAGGATTTATAACTGAATAATTAAGCCCAGACTAACTTCAGGGCACTTTCCTGAATGTGAACAAAGGCTTGTGGATAGCACTATAAATTGAACCCACCCACCTGAAACGCTGCCAGCAAATCTGCCAAAGCCCCTTCCTGTGGAGACAAACCTTCTCCTGCAGGTCTTGTAAA
This sequence comes from Phalacrocorax carbo, assembly GCF_963921805.1. Taxonomy (NCBI): domain Eukaryota; kingdom Metazoa; phylum Chordata; class Aves; order Suliformes; family Phalacrocoracidae; genus Phalacrocorax; species Phalacrocorax carbo. The sequence goes on along the minus strand of NC_087519.1, from coordinate 5,606,609 downwards.
TGAATTAATTATGTGTCTGTTGAAACAGAGTAAAGGTTCATCAGTAGTACTAACAGTTGGAATAACAAAGTTGTCAAGCTTGCTTCAATTCAGTGTTGCCTAGTGCTGTTGGAGATCACAGCTGTCTTGTGACACCCTTGTTTGCTAAGTTCTGCACACAGAAGGACCCGGGTGTGGCTTGGGGATGTGATGAGGTGGGGTTTTTAATAATTGTTATTTTAATAAACATTTGGACTAAAAGAATCCATCAGTAGTTTTGGAAAATAACAGGCTTGCTACCAGCGGGTAACCAGAAATGCAGTCTTTAATGTAGAGATGAGCTGGTTGGATTTTTTTTTCCTTTAAAAAAAAAATCCCACAAGACTGTTGAACAATTACAGCTTAATTTACAAAAACACTTAAATGTATATTGTCTTGTGAGCCATTTGGTCCTATTGTCTTCAAATGGAAGCTTATTCATGTGCTTAACTCTAAACAGCAGCTTAAAGGCTTAATTGAATCAACCCCTAAGACATTGAGAGGACCTTTGTAAAAGTAACTATTGATAAACACAAGTAAAACTTTGGAAAAAGGCAAAAAGCAACAAATCTGCCAGCATGGACAGCACAGCAGAAATGACTTCAGAGTCTGGGTGTCTAGGACAGCCGTTAGGGTGACCACTTGGGAAGATATCGATGAGAGGTTCCTTAATAGTACTTACGGTAGGCACAGCATGCAGGGTCTGATGCAGCAGACACTGGAATACTTCATTTCTGGGCACTTCAGTGACAATGATGCCAACAAGAGGAAGATAGTTCAGAAAAGAGAGAAATAAGTAGATGAGGAAGCTTGAGAGAGTGACTTCCGAAGAATGAACAAAACATGGAGTAATACAGACCTGCTAACTGACGCCTGCCACAGCCTGTGAGTCCATCTTGCTGATGCTGGAAGGGTGTAAACACCAAGGTCAAAGGATTTCTTAGGGCACCAAAACTCACAGTGACATGAAAAAAAAAAACTTAGAAAAGGAAAATTGAGGTTCGCAGTCAGTGGGTTTGTGCTGGAAAATGCATAACGGCCAAATAGATGAAGGACCACAGATGCATAGGTAGCTGTGAGGATTCTGGAACAAAGTCCTAAAGGGGCAAGGGAAGTGGAGGAGAGCTGCCTGCCTCCATGAGCAAAGGGGGGGAGCAGCAGAAGGGAAGAGAAACGCACTGTGGTGTTTTTAAAAAGCCAGACGCACCAACCTGAACCTGTCACAGCCCTAATGATTAGACAAAATCTCATAGTGTGATCTGTGATACCATCAAGCAGCTGTTCAAAAGGAGCATGTTACCATCGAGTAACGCACTCAAACCCAGCCTGAGTAATGCAGTATTTAAGTGAATCGAGAACGGAGTAAGAGAGATGAAGGGGGTTGTCTCTTCCATACCTAAATCCTCTGCATTGGGACTCTAATAACCAACATGATTCAGTAACATTATTTTCACTAGCTTTTTATTTTAAATGTTGGTAGCACCTTTCAAGCAGTGACAGATCCCAAGGCCCACCCCTTCTGTAGCTGCAGGTAATATCCTGATGTTCTCTATGTGGTGTTGGCAGGTACTGTATATTTTAGCACATTTTGACAGGCCTCTACAGCATCTTTGAATCAATCAGGTTCTGCTAAATCTAATAAAAAAATTACCATTAACTTTTAAATAATAGTAAGAAAATTGTAAAAGGAGAATGGTACCAGTCCTGCTGTCTTGGTTTTAGGCAGATACATGCTTTCTGTCAATCTCTGTATCTTCACAGCGGCTGATTTTCTTCGTCTGTGTCTGGGAAGTATTATTATTATCACTTTGCACATAAGAAATGAGTGACAATTTTGTTTTCAGGATATAAAAAGGGGATCTGATGACTCCGGGTGCATGAATATTTCAGCCCTATTTAAGACCCACCTTGGGTCAGATTTGCAGAGATATCAAGTATAGTTCCTCACCTGTCTTAGTAACAAGTAGTTCTGAAAACAGCAATATTTGAGATTGAACTAATAGGAAAGCAATGTTCTCCAAACCGTGTTAAAAAGTGACTTGTCCTGGATCACTTGGGAAACCTGTAGCAAATTTGGGGGTCAAATTAAGCTCTTCTAGATCACAAGTACCTATCGGTCCTAGTGACATTCAGTAACCCTCTCCATTCCAGACGTACACTCATTACCTCAAAGTCCCTGTCACTGCAATTTTATTAGTAGTAGTACACAAGATTTCAACCGGCCTTGGGCTGTTCTAACTGTGGTGCAAATCTGCTTCCAGATATATTGATGATGATTCCAGTGCAGATATATTCATTGTTTCTGTCTACCAGGGATAATGAGAGTTTTCTGAATGCTACTTTATTATACAGTCATGGATTTAGCAGGGGAAAGACGGGGAAGCTAGGGAAGCTGTTCTCCCCTTTCTCTGGATAGCATCTGCTGCTGCACGGACATGCTGTCAGCTGGGTGACACTGCATGTGTGCAGATCAACCTGCCTCTGGCCCTGATTAAGCCATAGCAGGATGCTCTCTGCCCTTTTATGCTGAGGCATTTCATGTATAAAACCAGGGTCAGTGTGAAATTAGGATTTGAAAGGTCAAAATGCAAAAGCTGGGAGAAGGTAGAATTACAGGTTCTGATGGCAATGGAGATATTTCTTCCATCTTAGTGCCACCACAGCAGTAGTAGCATCTGACAGTAACCCAAAGAGGAATGGATGTGCCGTGGTGATGAAGGAATGTAGTTGCAACCATCGTCATTTGCCAATTTTGGTGCATGGCAGTCTGTAACCTAATGTTTTCTTGTTGGAGGGCACACTTTTTCCCATCTTTTGTTTGCATTAGAGGCCTGATGTGGTATCTGCTAAAAGAAAAAGAAAGAGTTCCGGTGACTTGAAGAGATGTTGGATCAAGGCTGTAGTTCGCATATGTGTGCACGTGTGTAGAAAATGCAATATGTTGTATATACACACATTATACGATCACACATATGCATTTGTATATACTGTTTACATGCATCGATGTTATGCTGTATGTGTTTTTATTGTCATGGTTTGTAATCCCACCATCATTCAAAGTCTTACCAAAAAGCTCTGTGGGCAGCATGCCAGCTTCTTTCACATTCCTGCGAAAGTCACTTGGAATGTATCTGAACGTGGCAAAACACATTTGCCAAGTTATGTGCATAAAAACATCCTTTGATCTTTCAGACTCATAAATATGTAATAAAGTACATGATTGCCCTACTGATCTGTCCTACATCAATCTTATGTCTCTCTTTTATTGATTCATCAAAATAAGATATGATCAAGGTACAAAAGAGTTAAAGAAGCTATTTATTTTAATGTTTCCTTGGAGAGCTTGCATGTTATTTTGAGTACAAATTATATATATAATATTTCATGAATGATGTTTGAAGCATTAAAAATCACCTCTGCACTTCAAGTTAACACAAAACTCTGGCAGTCAGCCATCTTTTATTTGGTTTTTTTCTTTTTTTCCTTTTTTTTTAAAGGAACATTGCAAGATGTGGTGTCATTTTTTTCTATGGCCATACTTAAGGTTTTTTCCCTTCTATTTTTAAATCATGTACTCAACTGGTATTGTAATCCAACTTTGAAATGTTCAGGAAATCATGCTTTGCAGTAGATTTAGTATATGGGCTGTTTGGATTGGGTAGCGAGTCTTGTCCAACACTTGGGATTATCCTAATTTGTACTGAAGGTAGAATTAGAGCTGTGACGGCCCAGGGAGGTATTGCAGGAGTAATAACAGAGGTAAAAACTTGACCTGAAAATATACATGACAGCAAGCCATACCTTTGCCTTGTGGTTTCTGAGACATCTTTAACTGACACAGTTCAGACCTTGGTTCTGTCAGGCGTAAAGACACGGAAGCTGATAAAAATGGAATGTATTCGGAAAGAGAAAAAATTATGCAAACCATAAGTAGAGTGAATTATATAGCAGGTAATAAAACCTACATTTTGTTTCACCAGGGAGAAATCAGGTGGATTTCTTAAGTGTTTGAGCTGTTATCCTTGCTTGCTGGGAGAAGAATGCGCTTTTCCCCATGATGCTGCATCTACTGAGTTAAAGGACCATCTGAGTTTGCTTTGACATATTTAGTGCATCCAACAGAGGCTGGTTTATGTCAGCCAACGCATTTTTCACAACCACTTTATGGCGCTTACTCTTTGGCAGTGTAAAAGCATCCAGTTCTGAAAATGTACTGATAATGAATGAAATAATTTCTGAGCAAGACCTGCCAACCAGGTAGCAGGCACTGAACTTCAACACACTTCTCTGAAGCTGTAAAATATGGAAAAAAGTGACATGGGTGCAGAAGAGTTCACCTCTTTGTCAGGTTCTCTCTTGGCCTGCCATAAGAACTGTAGAGTCTGGGAAAGTGGAATCATTTTTATGCAGTTCTTGTCATGAATCCACCAGAGTAACAGGCAGAAAAGACAGAGATTATTGTGTGATTTTATGATAATCAAGACGCTTAGCTGACTTGGAGACTGCAAGAGAAAAAAGAGGTGCCAAGTGTGACGTTTGGCATCTCCCCTTTGAGGGTCATCACACAGAGAAAACATTAATTAAGTTTCAAGTCACCCCATAATAGAAAATGTTGTTACCCTTTTCCTTCACCAGTGAGAACTGAGTCCAAGTGGCATAATCGACAGTATGGGGCGAACCACTGGCTGAGCTGGAAAAATTATTCAGACTCCTGACTCTCGGTTCTGCTGTTTAGCCAGCAGAAAGCATTGGCTTTTCCTCACTTCCAGTCAGCAGCAGATTATGGCTGCACATTACGCTAGAAAATTCTGTCAGTATAATAACCTTTGGAGATAGCAAGCCATATGCTGATTTCAGTGACGTGGATATAACATGAGAAGTAGTTTTGCACTAGGGAGGGAGAGCATGGCCTCTTCCCACCAGTCACATGCTGGAAAGTCCATATGAGGATTTGATCCATCTGGATACTCCTCTTGTCTCCTGTCCCACTTCCCTGAAGACTGGTTGTCCTCCGTTGACCTCCTTCAGGTTCCTCAGTGGTTTGTGTTGAGGTCCCTGCGGTTTTCCTGTAGATCTTGCCAGCATCCATCTTTGGTGCTGAGTCGCCAGAGTCTCATACCTTTCCTAGCCGAGAATGAAATCCCTTTGCTCCTCCCCAGTCAGCCTCATATATTTTCCTTGCAGAGACCTGCAGGTCAATAGCTGATAAAGCCCAGCACTGGAATGGAAAGGGAGCAGACTCTCCTGAGCTTTTGTGTGAAACTAACCTGACTCTGATCCCAAGTTTGTTCTGCTGCTCCTGGCCAGGTGGCAGCTGCAGTCTTAGCAGCTAGATCGTGCCCTGTCTTTCCTTCTGATTGCTTTCATTTGAGTAACTTCTTCACCTGCACCATTTAGCTGAGGATGTTGCATCTGTATGGTGTGAATCGAGGGCAGCTGCAAGGAGGAACCATCACGCTTGTTTGTGCGAATGGGAAGTGAAGGCTTGAAACAATTGTCAATGTACCTGTAGTAAATCGAAGCGGGGATGGACGTGCTACTGCTGCACAGGCCAGGGTGATAACCTAGCAAGGGTGAAACCAGAGGAAGTGGTTTGGAAGAGCCAAGAGAAAGCTCTCTTGATCTGCCATGTGGGGGTAAGCCACAATCACCGCACCTTTGTGCAGACGGTACAAAGTACAGTCCTTTCTGCTCTAGCAGTAGCAGGGACTTTTGGCTCCCAGCCTCTGCCTTTCTCCTGTTACCTGGTGCTTCCTCACAGCCTCTAGCAGCAGTGTACGTGTCCTGGCACAGCTCAAACTCCCTGATGGCTTTTCCTGTACTCCAGTGGGCCTTGGGCCAGCCATTAGTGTGGTGAGACTCCCTACAGCCACCGGAGACACCACGTTAGGCTTCTGCCAATGATTATTGTTTTGTCTGTTCTGGGTTACTGATGCTGAATCATCATCATCTGGTTTCCAAAACATAAGATTTGCTGATTGTTCTGTCTTATCCAGTTCTCAAGCCTCATCTCCAAAGGATATTTTGAGTCAGAACATCTCTGTTGCCAGTAACGTGGAGGTAAAGCACTGTGCCTCTGCCTGACGTCCTTTCTGTGGGAGAAGCTGGGCTCCTGGGCTTTTGTTTATTATTAATTGAACTACTGTCAGACTGTTTATGTTACCAAAAAAAGAAAAAAGAGCTCGAGGATTAAAATCTATCATTACATTTTCATTATTTAGTCAAGAAGGCAGGGAACTATTGAAGAAGATTTTTCTAAAAAATTTCTGGAGTCCACACAGGCAATAACCCAAACCAGAGCATGTAAACACACATGGCAGTTAGGTATTAGAAAGCTCAGTTTCTCATTCTTTTAGATGTTGCAGTTTTTATTTTAATAACTGCCCTATGTTGCTTTTTGTTTTATTATTTATCCTATTTATTTCACTTCAGAAAGCATTTTTACTAAACAGAAAAACCTGCTTCCTGAAACTTTCTTCCACTTTTCCCAGTGTAACTGTTCAGCAAGAGTAATTAAAGCCAACAACTTCCATTTCTTCCAACAACCTAGAAGAACCCCACAGGTGAGACAGAAGTAACACACAAGGAGTCTGGTTTAAGTTCCTCAGATATGAGCCTCTGATCCTAGTTTAATATTAGTCACATCTTAAAATGAAAGAGGAAATTGAAACAGGTTTTCTTTCCATAATTGTTTTTTAAATCTAGCGTATTACATCTTGGTGAATTATTTAGTAGGAATGATGACTCTGCACCTTTGCTTTGTAGGTGAAATTTTCATTCTTAGCTGCTTTTGCCTGGCAGGATTAAATGCCAGGTTCTCAGCTCTCTATGGAATTAGTAAGACCCTGTGATAGATATTATAGGAAATGAAGCTGCAGTCAAAAGAAGACAATTGCTGTAAATGTTACAGGTTTGTTTTCACAGGTTTCCATGGTAGACTTTTCCATGATCCATTTTTCCAGTTTTTACAAAAATTTTCTCTTTCTTCACTAGCTTCAGAAAAAGATTGAAACACTCAAAAGGCCTAGGACGGTCAATGAAACTATTCTGATTTATATCTGCTGAAACTGTGCTGCGAGATTTGTTGACGTGTGTGCTGCTAAGGCAGGTTGCTGAGAAAAGGAAAATGACATTTTCTGGTAAAGAATTTGCCACCTTGTGGTTGAATGAATTCAATGGAGGAGGCAGCACCGAGGACAGACGGTAGTCCAGGAAGGTGCCTCTGCTAAATCTGGAACAGTCATTTAGGTAGTAGTTTAGGACCCATCATGGAGGAAGTAGAGCCTCTAATAGGTGATATATTTCATTTAGATATCAAAAGTAAGATGGCATAAAAAAAACCTTTACCATGTCTCTGTCTGTTGGTTCTAGATATAGCCTAGATGACTAATTAAGGCTTACAAAGATGGCTGAAATGTGGTTGATGAACACTGTCCTTTGTGTCTGTTTTCCTCTAGAAAAACAAAAGGGGAGAGGGAGAGAATACCCTTTTCCTTCCTATATGGAGCAAACATTTTTCTTATGTATCAAAACTTCTGATTTTCAGGGCATTTGTACATAGCAGACCTATCACCGTACCAGTTACATAGGTGACCCCATCTTTATGGCTTAGGTTTCACTTCTCTGTTCATGGCCTGAGAGAGAGGGGGCATTGTGTTGGGCAATACTTTAAAGATGGTCTCTTTTTCTGTCCTGAAAAGGTTGTCACCATGGGGGTAGTTTTTTTAAGGAACGAGGGGCTAAGAGTAGGTTTGGAAAGGCAAAAAAGGATATGTTAAACCTAAAAAGTACAACTGCTGAGGGAAGGAAAATAGTTTGCCTGTGTGCCCGTCACTGAGTTTATAGGATTGGGGGGAATTAGAACAAAATTAATGGGTCAGTCCCATTCATTAAACTTGAATTCATTTGGGCACCTTCTGCTCTCAGATGGAGCAAACAGCAGTAGAGGAAATAATTATGATATTCTTCTCCTTACTGCAACTGGGCATGAGTTAATGCAGACTTCTAAGCTGGCTTACTAATAACATGCATTCCAAAGGGTCTGTGCATGTTTCCAATTTAGAGCTGTAAATTAGATTTTATCCTCAGCTTGGCATCCATAAAAGACATTCATGGAATACACCTGCATAAAGGTCCTTATTCTTCTCTCTCATCCCTGTTTAGGGTTGCTTTTAGGCATTATAATATACCACAGAACCAGATCTTACCTGTGAAATCCAGTGCCCTGAAGAGGAAAGAGAATACTACTACTTTTTATGTATAAGACTACCTCCCAGCTTCACAGTCCTTTGCCAGTTTAACTGGAATTTATCATCGAGAAAGGATGATGCTTTGATTATTTAATTTATCTGGTTGAAGTGTCTTTGTTTAATCTTTTTAGGCCTTGAAAAGGGACATAAGATGGTTTTAATACAGAGGATTGGATCCATCCTTCTTGCTACATTATTTATACCACTCTATCACCATGGTATCAGAATGCCTTAAAACACGTGTCATTTCTGTGCAGCTTCCCTACGTGTCTGTTTTCTCCAAAATTCTTACGAAAAGTCTTACAACCGTGGCCTTTAATGAGACTAACGCCAGCCTGCTCTACCTGCTGGAAAAACCGTGTTCAAATGGCAGTCTGCGGCATGGCGCTCTGCTTTCACTGGTAGAGGACCGTTGCTGTCACGCAGGCTCTGAGCAGGGTGGCCTCTACATGGCCGCAGGGATGACTGAAATCATTGCTCCAGGAAACCCTGCAGTGTCTCCCTCATCAAAGCAGTTTTCCCAGTCCATCGGTGGGGTTGTTATCACTCTGTGTCTATTTCTGGTGTAGCTATCTGCTCCTGGATGCCATTGCAAGCTCACTGAAATTACTGTGGGTGATGTCCTGGTGCTCTGAGGAACCTGTTTTAATCACTGTCCCTGAGCTCAGGGAAAACCAAAAGCAAATCTTTTTGAGCATGTTTGGATCGTCTGGGAAGTCCTGTGCTCCATGCTGGCCTGCTACACGAGCTGAGTGTCCCAGCAAAAACAAGCAGCATTAGACTGCATCCCTGGGGCAGCGCGGCATCATCAGCTCGTTACTCTGAGCTGTGCCCATCAGATACAATCCATCTTCAGAGGAACATTTTTGGCTCAGGGGGTGAATTTTCTGAGAACTCTGTGTGGGTTTCAGCCACATGGCTCCTATTGACTTTAATGGGAGTCACACTGCTAGAAACCCATGTGCTCCCCTTGGGGGTTACGCTCTCCCCTGATGTGTGTGGACTGCTCCACACATTAGCTTTAAGGGGGAGAGTACACCTCTGCCCTGCCTTGTCAAGAAGAAACCAGGCCCCCTCTCCACCCTTACCCACCCCTTTGGCCTTGTGTATTTATGGATGAGCAACAATGGAGACTCATTTCTATGGCAAGTTAGCAAGATTTATACTATAAATATTATATTACAAGGTTCAGACACGGTGCTATTTTCGAACATAACCACACTTTGCTGCAGATCAGTGTGTCACTGAAATATTTCCTTTGAAGAATGTGTTTTTGAGACACATCATAAAAATTCTAGCATTGAGATTTCTCCATTTGCACCATCAGAGTCCGTGTCAAAATGTCTTTATTAAAATAAGATATTAAAAAGTTATAGGTTTGACTTTGCAGGGGGAGGGGGCGAAGGAGGATTCTATGAGGGATTCAGAAAACAGGCAGCATAGCTTTAATTGAAGGAGACAATGTTGTCAGTATATGTGTTCCTGCAGTTATAAAGCCCAGCAGTATAGTATTCATCAAGTCTGATTCCACCTGACACTTGACTGAAAGCATTTTGCACTAATTTGCTTTGTGCTTGTCTAGTAAATCTAAAAAGAATGAGTGAAGGGGTGATAGGTGGCCATTAAACAGAATAAACAGCCCCTGGCAAGTGAATGAGTTTTACAGACTTGTTGCTTTTGGGAGGGGGAGGGTGGAAGGGGAGAAGATTATAGGTCTTTGAATCAGCATGTGGCTGCCTCTATCACTCTGTAATCACAACTGTTTTCTTTGGCCCGGAGACCCATGTGCACCTCCAGAGAGGCTACTACGGTGAAGAAGGAAGCTCTGCCCCCGAACCTCTGCAGGAGAGCCCTCCAGACATATGATTCATATTCTGAGTGTGATAGAGGCCTAAATGGCAATTATTTTATCATATAAACACCAGTGAGATAGATTTCAGTCTGGAGCTGATTGCTTTCCTCAGATAATCCTTTTCAAATTTTCCCCTACATAAAATATAACAGCTTTAGGGTGTTTTCAGGTCCCCACTTATGGTTCAACTTATGGTAAAATCCTTGGGCTTGTTGTCATCTTTGTCTAACTTTGCTGATAGCAGGCAGGAAATAGCTGTGTAAAGGCAGGAGGGGGTAAATAGCTGACTCTGTGGTCTGTAATTGGTTCATAGTTTTGGACTGTGAAGAATAGAAAAGAAGGCAGAGGAGGGCTGGAAGACAGCCTAACAAGGAACACATGGGCATCTGAAAACTAAACACAGCTGGACCAAGAAGTACATTTGACCGCCCGTTCCCTGCTCTCAGACTTCTTAGCATTGTTGTTATTACTGGTGAAGAATATATAGCACTGGCTTTCAAGGGGGTGGATGGGAACTTCGCTGCGATAAAAGGCTAAATATCATAACTAACAAGAAATCAAAACAAAAACTTCCTTTCTCCATGTACTTATTTATTTAGTTGCTTGCTTGCATGGGGTTCTCTTATCTTGGCAACCTCATTGCTGCAGTTTTGTTGGAGGATGGTGCCAGCTACAGAATTTCAGGGTTTCATTCCCTGGAAAAGGACATTCAGCTTCAGGGGGTTTCTTTTTCCTTCTCCTTTTCCTTATCCTCCCCTGCCTTCAAATCACAAGTGTGGGTAGAAACTCATGGACTGAGAGAGGACATAATGAGCCTGGAAAAAGAGGATAGCATGATGAAAAACTACCTGTCCATACAATGTCAAAGAGAGGAAGTTTTAATCCTCCCCCTCTGACCTCCCCTTGGAAGGTGGGAAGAGGGATCATACCAACCCCAGGTCGTGCACTGAAGCCAGGCAGAGGCTCTCTGTGGGATTCACAGACCGCTTCTGTGTCTGGGATAAGTCAGCTTTGTTTTGGCTGCTCCTAGGACAGGGGAAAAGCTTTTCCTTTCCATATCCCTGAATTAAGGGCTCTCATTACTTGGACCTCATTAAAATAATCTCCCATCTGTACTTATGTCATGAGGAAATGGCTGTTTCCCCCCTTTTCTCTCTTCCTCTCCCCTGATATCTGCACAAATGTATTTTTCTTTTCTAAATTAAAAAAAGATCTTGCTGCCTCTACACTTCGCTATTTACATTCTTTAAGGAAAAAAAAATCCCTGAAAACCCTGACTGCAGAACTGCCATTAGTGTTGATTGTGTCCAGCAATGCACGGTCCACTTCAAGAAAGGCAACATCCTCTATTTTTTAAGCCAAATGTTGTGCACCGCAGCAAGAACAAACAAGAGCGACTTTCATCCTTCAAACACTGAAGCAGCTTTGCAAAGCCTGACATGAAAGGGCCTCCCTTGCTCTCTTGTCCATGTAGGCCTGGAAATGGAGCTGAAATGGCTAACAACATTGGTAATAATAGGGGCCTGCCTGGCATCAAGAGGTGAGCCGAAAGACTTCAAAAGCTGGCTTGAGCATGGCTGCAGGAGCATTTGCTCTGGGATTCAGGCTCCAACTTTTATTCTCTCCCTTTGAAGAGCGTACAATTGGGCGGAGGGTGGAAACCAAGCATTTTTGACATGAACTCTGCCATGGAAAATTATGAGAAAGACGGAGATGAAAAGGAATGTGTCCTGATTGTGCTGGGTATTTTTTTATTTTATTTTATTTTTAAAAGTCTGCAAAACAAGGGGCTAGCAGTACTATAGTCATTGATCCTGAAAAGGTTCTTCAGAGATTAGTGCTATCAGTGCAATGTGAACCTCAAGGCTGAGAGGCAGAGTGGAGGAGAGAGACCCTTTTGCACTAAAATAACATAAGCTTTTAAAGAAATAGTGTACTACTCTGCTGGGGAAAAAAACAGAAAGGGAAAAACCCACAACACCTGTGCTTGAAAACAAACAAACAAACAAAATAAATGGCAAGCTTGGCTTACCTCCAAATTTTGCAATCACCGGAGGGTCCCAATTGTTTGAGTGTAGATCCCTCAGAGCACCCGGGCTCCCGTTTGTTTTGTAAGCTAAGATTACTCTGCAGGACTCTTGTGTTGTTTTTACTGCCTATAAACACAGAATAATTTCACTGAACCTGGAGAAGCTACTTGAGATTTACTTTAGCATGGGTAGCTATATGGATATCTATGGGATTACTAAATATTTAAACATATTGGCCTTATTGTGTAATCCTTTTTATTTTTGGCATATCTTCATTAGTATCAAATACGCAACCGGCAGGCGGGCACCGTTGTGAAAGGTCACCTGTCATTTCCTATTGCAGCAGTCCTTTCTGCTGTGTCAGCTTTGCTAACCTTTAATCGCTGGGGCAGTAGATAAGGAAAGGAGGGAAACGGAAGCTGGAAGTTAGTAGGAAAATGGGAGGGAAAGCATATTCACATGTGGGGACAGGGTGACCCCACTCAGAAGCAGACCTAGGACACCAGACCTGGACTGAGACTTGGAGAAGTGCAGAGGGAATGCAAGAACTGAAGAACAGGCAGGAACGGGACAAGGATGGGTTGGAAAGAAGGAGAGCAAATGGCTGGGAGCATCCATGGCTTGTAAGCCACCTACGCCTGTTGTTTCTCCTTAAGGCCTGGCATGGGAGCAGAGGTTTGTGCCTGCTGTCAATAGAGGTCTGCTCACTGGCCAGGTGTCCCTTTTGTCTGGGTGGCTGCCCTGCAGAGAGGGTGCCATCTCCTACTGCTGACACTTGCTTCCAAACTCAGCTAGCAATAGATGCGCAGGAATGGTGGGCAATGGGAAGGAGTCCTGCACCGTTGTATAGATGGAGAATCTATTATATAGACAGAGGATCACTGCAGAGCCTGCACAGAGGATGTTGAAATGAACGCAAAGAGTTTGTTGGATATTAGAGCCCTCGATAGTGGAACGAACACTTCCTCGACCCCTAAGCCACCTCCTCAGATGTTGTCACTCTAAGCCTGTATCAATTTGACATTTTAAGATGAATATTCTGTATTCAGTGGCTCTCACTCTGTACTTTTGGCACTTTCTAGTGGTCCTGAGTGCTCCTTCTGAGCACAACTTGTTTTCCTTCTCTCGTTTGTAATCATACTGTAAGGGAACTGTGTATACACAGCACACTTACCTATTTTCCTCTAAGTGGGGAGCTGTGGAGTGGCTGCTGTACATGATTGCCTGTCAGGCACCAATTAGCGAGCCATTCAGAAACTCTGAAGCTGTGATCCACAGCCAGGAGAGAGTCTGAGAACACTTGTTTTGAATTATCCTGCATAAATCTCATGCCATATATCTACAGCAAAATGAGATCATATCCCCATGTCTTTTAAATATCAAGACATCCAGACATGTCGGTTTTTGAACAAACAAAAACAAACTTATAGTGAAGCTTTCTGTGTAAAGCAGTTTCTGTGACAGTATCTCTTAAAAATTAATACACCCCTATCTAAAACATGATTTGCTTTTATGTCTCAAATTACAATGACATGAGTATTTCAGTTGTTAAAATGTAAAACGTAAACTGTTGGTTCCTGAGTTCTTAAATGCATTACTGACGTGAGTCTTCAGGTGCTTTTTCCAACCTCTTTTCTCAAAAGCAAAGACAAGACACTTAGCATTTCTAAAGCCCAACTTGCCAGTCTCTTGCTGCTGCTGAAGTTTATGTGTTAAATCTTTGAATCAATACTGATAGTTCTTAAATAATCAGTTCTCAAACTTTAGGGAGGGAGCAGAAGGAGAAAACAAAGGCCCTGAACTACAGGGACTACAGGTAGAAATAAAGGCTATGGGGGGCTGGTAACATGCTCTGAAAGCTGAATGTTTAAAGCAATCCAAGATAGGGAAAGTCTAAAATAATATCTTCAATAACAATCTGTTAATTTGCAAGGACAAGGAAAAGAGCCGCTTTTGGTTTTATTGCTAAGTTTAAGAAATTTGCAAAGCAACAAAGCAAGAGGGAATCCAGCAGCAATTCCCAGGACTCCCAGCTCACTCACTGGCTGACTTGATGAGCCTCTTTGATCTGGTATTGACATCAGATCAGATCTCTTGCACTGTTTTGCCCACTTGCTAAAGCCAGCTTCCCAGAAGTGAAAATGTGCGTTCCTTTCCTTAGGGTAATTTGAAACATTGACATGAAACAGACCTCTCGCTCTTCCTCTGCTATGGTCTGCCTTTCGAGTAGTTCCTTCACTAGTGTCTCCTTAAAAACACTTGGAGGTCAATGCCAGGTTTGAATTGCAGTGTTCTCATCTATTGAGAGTGGTGCGATGATTAGGTATTAAGTGTATGAATACCAAGAAGAGAAAAGAGAGAATATATAAGTTGGTTTGGGAACTTGGGATTTCACAGACATTCAATTTTTTTTAGATATCTTGTATGATAAACATGGCCTTTATTAACTGTTTTTGGCTACTCGCAGAGTACTGTACTACACAGAATACTCACTGTTGGCTTGGCGATATGTGGAATTTGCATGACAAGAAAGAAATGGAAAGTCTCCAGTACAATTTAACATGTGGAAAGAAGCCAACGTGAAAACTTTCCTCTCCGCAAAGGAATTTTTGACATTGGGAGTAAAAGTATAAGCTAAGTTAATGGCTAGCTCAAGTACCATGTCTACACAAATGCCAAAACAGCATGGGAAATGTGCTGCTTTGTTCCCAACTGGGCATTCCAGATCTACTTGTTAAAGAGGGTCTCAGGCCCTCTTACGTTCCCTATACTGTAATGTTGACCCTGTTCCTGCTTGATCCAGCACTACAAGTCATATTTAGATCCCAAATTTCCCCCCCACATTACTGGCTGCCATACTCCCTTCATGAGGATACTGGACAAATAACTCATATGAATTATTAGTGCCCAGAATTGAGCTTCCCTGTGTAACTATGCATGAAGAGACTTATATTTTGAGTAGGAAGTGCAGCAAATGCAGGTATTTCAGGAGTCTGGGGGCGACAGCTGGCTTTCTTACACTATCCTGCCCCACTTTTGGACATCAGTTGGTCAAAACTTTTCTCATTGGTTGGTGTATGCTTCTTTCTTATTTAGTTATCACTACAAGGGAGGAAATATGGCTGGAAAACCAGCATGCCACTGCTTAAAAAAGTTACAATGGCAAAACTGCCCTTAACCAAATGGCTAGCCATTAATCTTAAATACAAGTGGACTGAGTATGAGGAGGGAAAAAAGGGTTTGCTGGAGGTCAGGAGAAAAGGCATCCAGGTTATTTGTGAAATATTAAAAGCTAGAGTTCACTGAGCATCTATCTTGTGCATTTTAATTATGTCTCCATGAACCTGAACTGTGGGGCCCTCAGCAAGCCCTACTCAGTTGTGCTGGCTCACAAAGTTCAAAGCTAGGTTGTAAGTCGTTTTTATTTAGCGCCTAGTGACAGCAAGTACTATAGGTAGAGAAACATTAAGTACCACTTAAATCTGTTCCTGTACATCTTGTTAGAAATATACTGGAATGATACTCTGGCTCTGACTTCATTGAGATCCCTTATAAAGTCCCCCTTGGCCTTTTCTAACACCTACCTGACTATGCTGTTGGAGAATCCTCAGCTCTTTGAGAGGGTGAATTCTCCCATCCAGCACTCAGCAGTTACTGCTCAAATCCAAAATCAACACACCGCAAAGTCAATGCTGCCAACTATTGATTCAGAAAACCTCAGTGTTCTTGACCGTGTAAACACACAAATCAAGGGTGATGCTTGCTTGGAATCAGAAAATGTGTCTAAAAAGGGCTGCTGAAGTTGCACGCAGCTATGCTTTCTCAGAGCATGCCTCGACTAAATCGAAGTGCAGAAGGTGTTGGGTTGGGATGCATGGACAAGAGCCTGCTGGTCTCCATCAGGACTTGCTCCCTTTCAGAGGTAGTGTGAGTTTTTTGTCTTCGGTTTCCCTGGGAGATCTGTCCAAAACATTAGGAAACAAAATAGAATGCCAAAGGTGGGCTTTTCTTGGGTGAGTCTGCCCCTAGAAAGAAAATAATTGCTTTGATCACAGCACTTGCCCAAGCCCGTGAAGTACATTTGCAGCTTCCCGAGACAGTCTTGGTGCACTGCTAATGCAGTGAAATGTAGCACAAGTATTTGTTATTGCAGTGAGTATCAAAGGAGGCAATAAGGCCTTGCCACTTACTATAAAGTGTTTCCATGTAAATGGAAATGAATACTACAGGGGTCTGTTCCCTTCTGAATACACAGGGGAGCGAGGCGCTGAAGGGTTGTTTTCATTATACCATTAACAGGGCAAGTTACTTACTTTCATTTTTCCTCCGTCCCTCTTCAAAAGCAGGGGCTTGAGGCTCCTTCTTTGGGTCGGCCATGCAAAGCTGTGTGTTCCCTGCAAGCCAGGGTAGTAAATCCCACTGTTGTTCTCAGATGCCGTCCCCGCGGCCCCGGGCCCAGCAGAAATCCATCCCTTGTCGTCATACCAGCTGTACTTTCTCTGCAGGGAGACGGCAGTCACCCGTTTGGCGAGCAGGGGCAAGCTGTAATGTCTAGCCAGAAACATCTACCATAAACCATCACTTCCTGTTATGACACTCATGTGTCTAAACTTATTGATTTATTTGGGTCAAACTGTCTAACCTGCTTGAGTAAGACTGGAATCAGCAGGTACGAAGTCATGTAACAATAGGAAGCACTAAAATACAACTTGCGGTATTAGATCTTGGAATGAATTTCAGTTTAGTTTTATTCTTTCAAAAGTATCCCACACATTATCCAGAAATATCTTTCCCATTTCCATTTTTTATTCCATTAAAAAAATTATTATTAGTGGTATTATCATAATCTTCTGACCTGGCCATAGCGTTTTTCATCAGGGTGTTCCCCTGAGTAGCAGAATAGAAATATTAGAAATTGCAGATCCAGAACCTGGGCCACCAAGGATAAAAGAGAGGGTATTATGTTTTGATTTATACATCTCTCTTGATTAGGGAATTCTTTCTTTGTCTGGAAGCAATGCGATCCAGTTGTTAGAAAAGGGGAGACGGACCTTGGGGACACTTGAGTTCTTTCCTGGTTCTGTCACTCACTCAGCTTCTTTACACCCAAATCTACCCCTTGGGTTTATTAGTGGGTATAAGAACACCTAACTAGCTTGCCTGTGGGTTGTGAGACTTAATTAATTTATATTTCTAAAGCTCTTTCAATTTATCACACAGGAAAGCTTGCATAAAGCATGTAAGTACTTATTTTTAAAGGTGTAAGGTGCTTTTCCCTCCTACAAACATTAATTTGGGTTGTACACATTTAGAGTATGATCACAAAATATTTCTAGAAAATACTGAATTTAGAGCTTCACTGTGAGTTACACCTTTATACCTGTAAATAATAATATCTTGTATGTATGAACATATACCCTTGTGGCCATATATGTGTATATATTTATATATGCATGTTTATATACACACAAAAGCAAGAGATGAGATAGTTTTTTCAAATAGTCTGGAAAAGCTCTGGCGCTCCACAGCTGGCAGTGCATTACTTTTATTTAAAGAAAAGTTACGCAAAAAGCTTATGTGCAGTCAAAAACTTCCCAGCTCTAATTAATATATATATGAAGTATAAACAGATCATGAAATATTTTTTAGTGCTTAATACATAGAAACGTCCTGTGTTGATGCTAATGAAAAAGTAATGCCTGGTATATTTCACATTGCAGGGCCTGGGGACACAGATCCATGGAAAAGCAATTCATACCAAACTGCTTTACAAGTGCAAAATTCTGTTAGCCTAAAGCTACAGTGCTACATAATTGTACGGGGCGGGGGGGGGGGCGGGGGGGGAGGCAGAAAAACCCCAGCCCTCCTCTGCCCTGTGTTTGCAGCACAGTCATTTATTTGAAGCTCTGGTAATGGGTCATTCTCTCAAAAATGATGACACCAATATTTCAGCAGAAAGGATTTTTAATCTGCCATATTCTCAGTCTAATCTAGACAGCTCCTTGTTACCTAACTGAATAGTCTGTCATTCCAGCTGATTCTCAGGATCCGATCGTTGCAAGGGAAGTTAAGGAAATGTGTGAAGACCATGAAAACCCAACCCTCTCCCCTGGAGAATAGTCTCTTAATTGTAATAGCCCATTTTAATCATTGTGATTGTTTAAAATATTATGAACAGAGGGAAATAAGGAAGATAATTGTGCTTCAGCAGTCACAATCTTTTGTTATCACCTAAGCTTATTGGAGATTTAGCTGTGTATAGTCCCAATACTTCCTTCACATATCAAGTGGCCTTAATTATGTGGGCAGCTAGAATCCCTCCTGAGAGAGAGGCTTGGATAGCAAAACAGCAGGTAAGAAATGCCTCTTCCTTACTTCTTTGTTTCTTCCCAGTCCCCTGTAGCTAAGGCTGCATATGTGGCTGTCTCTGTCTTTGTGACACTTTAAATGTGAAACAAGTAATTTAGTTGAAAATTTTCTGTTATTTTTTTTACATGCTTCATATGCTGGGTTTAAATCCATTAGCATATAACAAAAATCAGAGCAGATGTAGTGCAACAGATTCCTTAAGGGAGTCCATATTTTTACATATTTTGTAATAAGGAAACTGTCACTCCCAGATGGTATCTAGCTAATACTGGTGGTTTGCTTGCTGATAACATACTAAAAAATAAAATTAATTGTATTCTATTTGATGACAATGAAGCCATTATCATATATAATTCACTCTTAAAGGAAACGTCCAAATGATGGTCTCTTGCAATAACTAGGCTTTCTCAGTCTCAGTGCCTGTCCCTTCTCCTCTGCTTCTACCTCAAAATTTCTTTCAGAATTTCTTGCAGCAGAAACCTCCAGCTGCAAGGTATAACAGCCGTTCATTAGCAAAGCTGGAAACCAATGTTAATTTGTACAGGGAATCTGGGCCAGCAGTACCT
Source organism: Phalacrocorax carbo (assembly GCF_963921805.1). Classification (NCBI taxonomy): domain Eukaryota; kingdom Metazoa; phylum Chordata; class Aves; order Suliformes; family Phalacrocoracidae; genus Phalacrocorax; species Phalacrocorax carbo. The sequence goes on along the minus strand of NC_087519.1, from coordinate 5,587,525 downwards.
CAGTACACTTACCATAAGCTTCATCCTTTACCAGTGGTTCTCAAACTGCTCTGTTTTAGATGTCACTGTTATTTATTGTAGCAAAAGGAAACAATTAACCTTTTCATTGGTACCACTGAACGGTACCTGTTTGGTAATTGGCTTGATTAGCGCAGGAAGCATCCAGAGCTGATACTTGGTGTGGAAATGAAAATCAGAGCAACCCTTGTATCCAGAGTCTTACACAAACACACCACATTGATCTGTAGAATATGTTCAGTGTAGCTAAAAACCCTCAAAATACTAAAAAAAATAATCTGAAAACAGATTTTTTTTCTGATATAAAACAGCTCAATTCCTTCCTTATGTAAAAAATTCAAGACCAGTTACAGACTGGTCGGTTACCACCTGATGAGAGGTGAATGGTTGGGCTCACAGGAGTTAGGGTTTTTGCTGAGGTTTATTGACATGAGATACCAGAATGAGGAGCTCAGAAGGACTGTCCTCTTCTCTTTCTGTCCTACCACAAAAATATTCAAGTTTTTAGGAAAACTGTGAAGAAACTGCCCTTGAAGTTGAGGCAGTGTGGTGAAGAGCAATAGGGGAAGAGAATTTTCCTTCTCAAAGTTGACCTTAGGCAGGGAGTACTGGCCTTCCTGACACCTCCCTGGGACCACAGTGCTGACTGGTGCCCCAGGCCAAAGACAATGGGTTGGTGTTGACACCAGTCTGCACATGGGAAAACTGGAACAGAGGGGTGGAGTGACTTTCACCAAGTCACAATATCCCTTAGTGCTAACGCAGTGATGGAACCCATGTATCTGAATCCCGAGTTCACCCACCTGTCCATTGGGTACTGCCTTAGCACAAAGGAGAGAGTGAAGAAAGGAAGATATTTTTTTGGGTGCTGTTGGGAGTAGAAACACAAATCTAGCTTTGTGAAAGAGTGCGTTTTACAGGATCGAATATTTTAAATAACTATTCAAGCAAACTTTTAACTTGCTAATAATGATCTCCTCCTCTCTGAATGACTGTAGAGTGATAGGGTGAAGCATACTGTCTGAAAGGTCTAAAATGGGTCTGGCTGTGTTCACCCTGGGTTATTTATGCTTTTTGTTTAATTTTCCTTCTGCTATAAGCAAGAAGTGATATGAAGAGGAACAGATGACTGCTCTTCAAGTTTGAAATTTCGTAGAGAAAGACAATGTTGTAGCCATCTCTGTCACATTGGTCAGAGGAGCTTGGGGAGTATGGGGAGTGATTTTACATGCTCTGAGGCTATTGCTAGGGCAGGAACTCACAGCCAACACAGACGCCCATAAAGCTACCTGAAGTTATTGGCAGACGTTACAAAGGAATCAGATCTCTTAACATACATGTGATTCTGAGTAAAATATTATTTTATTTTTAAAAAATCACAGAACAAGTCTAAGAAAGTGCTGTGTGAAGTGTAACAACCTGTAGTCCCCCATCCTCAGTTACAAGGTTCTTAGCAATTAGCCAGCATTATTGTACTTCATTTTGTCTTATTTTATTTTGCCTTTTTAAAATTCTATTTTAGAAATGAAACAGCCTTGTGAATGTAACAAGGCAGTAGTGAAATTTCAGTCCCTGAGTGGAATTTGTCCCAGGCTTTCATCTTTTGTTTCAATTCAAAAAGAGAAGGGATTTCTTCCCTGGTTTTCCTCGGCCTGGTATCTCACAAAACCTATTCTTGTAAAGTTGCAGCCCCAAATGTCAGAAATCTCATGGAAAAGCAGTTCCTACCACATTTCAGTTATTTGGTGACTAGAGCACTTAAGAGACTGTCCACAGTCATTGAGAATTCTGGGGTTTGGGTAACATTTTTTCTCAAAAATAATTTACCCAGCTTCAAATGCTCTGAACACACTTTGTAATCCCCATCTTCACCAGTATCAGGCATTACCTCTTTGCCCTTTTCCTAATGCATTAAGTACTAGACAACTATAATATTTTATTTAGTATGATTTGCATTAAATCTTCAAATATCCCTTGAATAATAGAATATTTACATCTTCAAACTTTACTGCTGTATGTTAGCTGACATTATGAGATGTACGTACAGAAGACACATACCACAAAAAGCAGCATTGCCTTTATGTTTGTGGATTTAGTTCATACCTTTTCTCTTTCAGCCATCCTCATTAAGACATCACAGCTGATGTGTTTTCTCCTCTGTGTTTTAATGCCTGAGAAGAAGATGTATTTTATTCATGATTTGGTAGGAAATGTGTCTGATGGGAAGGAATTTGGACACCATTAAAGCAACCTGAAATTCCACCGTGGGCGCTGGGAGGGAGCTCTTTTTCTTAGCCATATAAAGCATCTGCTTAAATTCTCAAGTGTGGAACGTGCAGACTTGTTAGGCAAGATTTTAACAGACTGTTTGGCACTGAGTGCAATTTTCCCAAAGACCTGGCAGTGGAAATAGTTTAAATAATAGTTTGTCAAATACTCATCAAGAGAAATGCTAATTGATGCCTCATCTGAATCAGGCTTTGCACAATACCGGAAAGGGAATGGGCATTTCCTGTTTCTTTCCTACTCCGTGAAAAGAGATGCTTCCCAGGAGACTGCTAAAGTTAGATTAGATATATCCCACCTATAGGACTATTCTGTAACGTAGATTAATTCATGGTAAGTACATATGAAGCACGCTTTATTTATTGTTATGTTTAGTGATCTGTGGCTTCACAAGCCTATAGTATACTCTTAGTGCCAGCATTGCTAGATGTCCTTTTACTAAATGTTATATTGAAGCCCATGTTGATGTTTGTATTCTGGTGTCTTTTTTTTTCATGTTTCTTTGAAGTTTCTGGGTTCAGTCTAGCTCTTCAAACCAATGGTGGGGATATGAGGAGAAAGCACATATATGACCGTGGGACTGGAGCACCAGCTGGCCACAGTGCTACAGCAGCATTGCAGGGCCATCGGATGAAGCAAATCTGAATTTCTGCAATAAATATTAAAACCAGCAAGACTTTGAATGGATTTGGAATCTGAAACCAGATCTAAATGTCAGAGCGGGTCCTTATCTGCAGACTAAACTGAACTGACTGTTCAGACCCCAGCTTTGGCAAAGAAATCAAAGCCATAAATCCAAATCTGCTTTTTGTATTTCAGACCCTCTTGTAATGCTAATAATACTTTGCCCTTTCACAGTCTCCAATATTTTAGAAACTTTGAAATGATTTGTCAAATGAATCATACTTCCCAATTGGACTCACATGAACCAGTTGGCTGGAAATATTGACAGAAAGCAAGGGCAGGACTGGGCTGTGGCTGAATTTGTGCTCTCTTTATAGCTGTGTACGGATACCGAGGCTGTAAGGTTTTATCTATATCTCTATAACTCTTCCAATGCAATCTCTGTGTCAATAGCCCCAGTTCCATGTGTCTTGGATTCCCACAACTTCCTAGGCGCAGGTGTCTTGCAAGTTTTCACATTGACTCATTCCCCAGTTACTGTAAAAAGGCTTTGAACATGGCAAAGTAGAGGATACTCATGGAGAAACAAAGTCAAGCTTTGCTTTGCCATTAAGTGTCTACCACAATATTAGGAGTTTTAAAAGACGCACCCGAGGCTCTAAGGGGGGCAAGTGGCAGAGCTGAGACTAAAGCACAGAACTGCTGAATCTACATGTTCCTCTGAGCAGCTGTGTGCCTTTATGTTCAGAGAGAATAGGATTATTTAGCATCAAAGGTACCAGTAGCAGATACAGGGCATCTTCATTCATCATGAATAATGCTGTTAGCGAGAAATAATAGTATTCCTTAGTATTGATGATAATATATTGAGCACTAGCGAAGCCTTCTGCTAAGAGAGTTATCTAGTGAAGTGAAGTGAATTATGGAATTTTACTACCTGAGTACAAGGACTGATATAAATGATCAGCTCCGTGGCAATGAATTGGTTTAAAAAGGCTTCATAAGAACTTGCCTAATGCTCATAAATTAACATTAAATATGAGATGGGTTATCTAATCACATGCTTTCAGGCAAATTCCTTTTTAATATGTATGTACACTGCTTCTGGAAATACAGAAGACGTATCAGAGGAGATATTTCCTGCCATAAATGGTTACATTTGATAACTCCATATTATTTTCATAGTTTTTGTCAGCTACAGAATTTCTTTCTTTACCATCAAAATTTCTATACAGAATCCATGTTAAAATAATATTTAGCAACAACTTTAACCCTATATATGCCTGTGATTTCAAACTAAGGCTGGAATTCCATTATTCCTTTGCCATGAAATACTGGGTTCATTTATTTCAAGTAAAAGTGGGCTTGAGTCACTGAGGTGCTGCAAATCTTCTGCAAATTGCTGAGGCTCAGGGACATCCCAGGGCATATCCATTGCAGCTCTTGCTGTGTGTAGTAAGCCATGCCCCTGATTGCCACCCACCAAAAATATTGGTGGGAAGACTTGGTGAATCAACCAAAAGGTGTTCTGAACTGTCCTTATGCCAGGGCAGATAAATCTAGTCCATTTAATGAAAGAAGAGTAGAAGGCCCAAAACGCAAATACCTGCTTTTCTGTCCCCTGGATTTGCTGGGTAAGGGAACACTGGTGCACCAGGTTAAATGTGATTTTTTTTCCAGTGGCATATACCACTGCTTTCTGGCCAGTACCACAATGAAAAAACACTAGCTTATTTCAGTGTTTCGAACTCTAAACAGTGATTTTTACTGTACTTTGTGGTGCTTGTGATTCAAACGATTCCCTTCTCAACCTGACAGAGGAGGTACGCAGTAGAAAACTGCTTCCACCTGTTGGAGTGGCTTGCATTTTAAGCAGGGTTAACTATGGAGCACCATTTGGAAATAGTTTGTAAAATGCTTGAATCCTCTGGGGGTGGCTGTATTATACACCTTGTAGTTGCTGAACATTTCAGGACTTAAACTTTATCTCTAAGTCAATCAACTGGGGATCAAGCAAGAGGACTGGATAACAGTTTTACTAATCAAAACAATTTTCTGAACGTTGTTGAGTTCCAGGGAGTTTTTCCTGCCATCTGAAAACACAGTGAGAGGATGCCGAGAGCAGAATTATAAAACAAGCTCTTTAAATCATGTTGTACTTGGAATTTGATTTCCTAGACTTTATAGTGAGCAATAATAAACTAATTATGATTAAACTGATAAGGAGGACTCTAAGAGTCAGCCAGGAAAGTCTTTCATAAATAACCAATAAGGAATGCTTGGTCTCACAGATGACATACATCAGAAATGCTTATTTTTGCCTTTTCAGACTCAGCTCTTAAAAAAAAAAAAAAACAAACAACAAACCATGAACAAAAACAACCCCAAACCAGTGGAATAAAATATATATTGTTAGTATTAAATAAGTCCCATTTTATCTTAAATTGCATGACATCTTTCTGACCCCAAAGAACTGGCTCTCAGTCATGTTGAAGCAGCACTATTACTGTTGCTGTTATGTAGCAAAATTTGGATCTAGACTTAGACATCCCGAGAGAGCAAATAGTTTGGATCTGTGTTTCTGTGCTTGGCCTATTTGAATAGTATTTGGGTTTCACAGTTATAACTGGGCAGAATTTATTCAGCTCAATACATGAACATTTCTTCCCAATAGGTTAGGTCAGCTGTGAGGTTTAATCAGTGTTCAGATTTCTGACATGCTGCTCAAGGGCATATAATCTGAGCAAATAAACAGCCAAGGAAAGGCCTGTATACAACAGAGATGATGTAGGATTGTAGGGTATCATTTCCACTCAGGTGTTTGCGGCGGTAGTGTCTTTTCATGGCAGATAGGAGATGACATTTGGTATTACACTCTGTATTGCACCAATATGTATAAAATAAATAGTTATTATTGTTTCCCCTTTGGAGCACTGTTGTCTAAAGGACTGAACGGAACATGTTTGCTCCTCTTTGAAGCACGCAGCTACTCCCCACTAACATTACAAAGATTTGGTGTCTTTTATAAAAAGGAATGTATTTTCAGCTCTTTCCTTTGCTTTAAAGAAAACTTTCATACTGATCCTGCCTCTGGGTAGTTCTAGTCCTATTCTAGTTCTTTTTCTACGGTTATAGCTCCAAATTAATTAAGGCCTCTGATTTCCACTAGCACAGTGTGACAAGAACAGTAGTGGGGACCAGAATCTTCTTTTTCCCATGCTGTCCTATCCATACTTGACAGTACTTTGGAGAAGAAGGGGCATTCAGCCAAGGAATGAAACTTAGAGGCAACCATATCAGCCTCAAAGATTTATTTATTTAATTAAGTCATCATCCGGATGGAAAAATACTCTCAGTTGCCAGAAAGAAATGTTCCAAGCTCAGGGAGGGTCAAAGTGCATGCTTGCAAGTTATATGTTACCAGGACTTGAACAAGAAGCTTCACAAAATATTGCCCTTTGGTCTACAGTAAACCATTTATGTTATGGGTGCACTGGCTAGCAAGGAGGAGAGGGAGAAGGTCTGGGAAATGTACTAGTTTGCTCTCCCACTAAAGTAATCCTGCCTTAGAAGCAGACTCACTTGGCAGCTATTTTAATGTTGAGTGGCATAACTAGATATACTTATACAGCAAGGCTAAAAACATAGGAGGACAGGAGGGAATGGGAGCACTTCAGACAGGGAGAGCGGCTTCCTGCTACAGTAGACAGCTACACGATCCATAATGCCCTTCAAAAACTGTCCAGTTACCTTTGCACAACTTGTGTCTATTGCCAAGGGAGTGACTAGGGAATTAAAAACCCTGGCCATTTCATACAGCTCGAAAAATTTCTGCTGCTGAGCCACCAGTGGTCCAAAAAGGCTCCCGAATCTCTTTATCAGCAAAGCCTCTAGAGGGCTGGAGCATGAGCTTTCAAGTCTGTGCAGCCAGAGACACAGCCCTCGAGGCTACCTCTGTGACTTGGCTCTTCATCTGGTACAAATTGGCCTTGTTCTTCTGATCTGGCCCTGTACTAAACATTACTGCTGTACAATGTTTGCTGTCATTTTAGATAGGACTGAACATTTTTAAGTAAAATTTGGGAAGTACAGCTTGCCTTAGATGACTTCTGGTAAATAGCTCATATTTGCTGCTTTCCCCAGTGGGAACGCTTATGAACTTCAGAGACAAAAAAATCCTCTGGCAGGAGCAATTTAGCAAAGGTAGGGCATATTTTAGTGAGGCCTCTCAACTTTCCAGTCAGTTCAGTTGTTGATTTTTAAATAAGCGTTGCAAGGATCACTCTTGGCTTTTTAATGCTCATCTGATTGGCTTCATTTGTCTCTCTGAGGGGTGTGTTGCTGCAATATTTTCCTGTTCCAGGATCTCACCGATTTTTCATGCAAATTACCCTTGTTAATCATCTTTCAGTCCAACCATGCAGTCCTTTAGCTTAAGTTATTTTTTGCTCAATGAAACAAGTCAAATACATTCAAAACATATAGGAGTTTTTCAATAATCAGTCCAGGTACGTTTGCCTAAGTAGCAATGAGGAGGCACCAATGGGCGATGCTGACAAAAGCTAGGGCAGAGCAGCAGATCATTGGGCTACGTGACCAGTTCCTGGGGAACGGGATTTCTTAAACGCTCTGTGCTGCGTCACTTTCTAATCTCAATGACCCATATGGAAATAGGCTTCATTTGTCTGTGGTAGATCTGTCTTCATGCAGAAGCATGAACGGGACTGACAGATATCTCCCCAACAGTTACAGCTCATCGGGTCACTGGAAAAAAAGTAGCTTGTGCAAGTAGAGAGACCTGCTGAACTCAGTGGAAGATTTTTATGGGTTTCAAAGGCAGGATGGCTGTGTCTTCATTCTTCAAACTTTGCTTCCCTAAAAGCTAATCCCCCATTGATTTGTTTTTATGGGTTCCTCTTGTGTTGTGTTGAAGTCTCAGCCTGGAGAACCACACTGAGGGCAACAAGTATGGTTTTGCTTTTGGATGATATCACATATAAATGTCAGTCAGCTCTGGAATGTGGAACTCCAGCTAAGACACTTTTGGCTTCTTCCAGGATGCAACAAATAGATAACTGAAATTTCCTGTGAATTATCAGAGATGTGTATTGTTGTCTTGCTTGAAAACCAGAAGAATTGGCTTCAAAATTTGCTGTTTTCACCCAGTCCCAGTTCTGGTGATCTTCCCAGACACTGACCCTTTTTTTTTTTTTCAAAAAAACATTGCTTTATATTCTCTCTGGCCCTAGCCAAAGTCATTACTTTCCTCTTTGTCATACTGAGACTCAATACCATTGTAATTATTTCTGACATATGGTATCATCTCTCCACCTCATCTTCCAATATGTGCAAATAAAAGAGGAATGCCACTGCAGCCACTAGACCATAGTTTCCATCAGTTAGTACCACTTCATGGCTTTCCACTCATGTGGAGCATGGACCAAAACTCTGTGTGCAGGGAGATGTGCTGTGCTTGGAGACCTGGAGTTTTGCTCTTCTATTTCAGCTCCCTCAGAACTGGAAATTACAGCTCTGGTTTACTTCTCTAGTTTTGTGGCAGAAGGCCAATGATTCTATCTGAAAGCTTTTCCTTTACCTTCATTAACCCCCAAATGTTGCTGTATTCAAAACATCCAGAGAGAGTGTATTTATCATGCATTTTCTGTTCATGTTGATGTGGGAAAACACGTGCAATCAATATTGAATCTCTTTCAAAACAACTCAAAATGGGAATACATATTGGTCTAATCTAAAACTAATCATGATGATAAATGATGAAAAATATGCCAAAAAGTGGAAATCCTGGTTTTAGAAGTTCTTTAGTTATGAGTATCTGTATGTATCTGCATATATGTCTGTTGCTCACCAAGAAATTAGATGTCAAATCAGAATTCAATTAGAAAGGAAAAAACTGCTCTCAATATTTAAGTTTGTGCTCATATCTAAACCTCACGTGTCTAGTTTTATGCATCTGCTATCTATTTAAATGTGACCTAGCCCTATATTTTTTTACCTATATAAAAAATAGCCACAAGTGCATGTTAAAAAAACCAAAAGGTAGACTCAGCCATGTTAATCTCTCTTCCATGGTTATTTCCTCATGCAAAATAGAACTGTAAAGCAATATAGGCTGTGAAACATCACTGCCCTTCCATATATTTACGGCTCTCCAACTTGTTTGCTGTTCCCCTTTCAGAATGAAAATAAAGGCCTTTGTGTTCTTAGAGAAGTGAGTGCTATTAAAGATAAATTGGACTGTGGTTTGGTGAACAGCTTAACTCAGTATAAGCCAACTTGGCTAGCAAAAGAAGTCTTGCCCCCACTCCATACCGTGTCTCTCCACGGCTTACTGACCTCCTACCAGCCCTGGCTTGTGCCTGGGTGAGCACTGCTGCAGCCACCCAATGGAATCAGATCAAGAAGCAGATCCAACTGAAAACTAACCTGTCAGACGAAAACATTTCTTTTCTCATGAGTTTTCTGCTAGAGCCAAAGTGAGTGGCCAAGGAATAGAGGAGGAGAGGGCTGCATTGCCATCTGAAACCAGCCTGACCCGTACTCAGGAGTTAATGGCTCTGGTATCTCCAGCAACTCAGTGGGGAGAAGCAGTAGTTTCTAAGGTGCCTGCATGGCCAAAATATTTCCAGGCACTGCAGGAAATTTAATGGTTTGGGCCATGAATAGTTTTCATTAAAAAATGCCTTTTTGGAGAAGAATTAAATTTGCAAAGTAACTGTTTTTTTCAGACGGATTCTCACATAGAAAAGGACCTCGTTACTTCTCTAGCTTAAAATGTACCCAAAAAGATAATCCCTATAAAAACTGAATTTGCTAATAACTATTTCTAAGGCTTGTAATGATTTTTTTTGGTCCACGTTTAGAAGAAAAATCATGAGAGCTGCTAAAACATTAGGTGGTTCAGTTCTGTACGATTTGAAAGAGTAACTTCAACGTTTGACGTGAGTATGGCTTTTCACAGCGCATAAAGTTAAACAGCTATACATGGCTTTGCCTCATTAGGTCAGCAATACCAGCCGCCGAGACAATGCAGCTGGCTTCTGTGATATTATTAAAGAAATTATAAATACATGCACACATGCTTGTAGCATCAGTCCCCAAATGAAGACATAAGATCACAGAATTGTTCCGGGGGGTAGAATCAGTAACATGGATTATAGTAACAACATGGTGTGTTAATTTAGGGCTATAAATATCCTGTTTTTCTGTTATGGTTTTAATTTTTGTTAAATTTGAATGGTTCTTATTTATTTTAGTTCACATATGCGTATGTTCCAGTATGTCATTCCTTTCTGCATATATAGGCTTGCAAGACTATAACATATTTTGAAAAAGTCTTGTAAGGCATAAATAATGATAAATAATGTTAGTACAAATCCTTACGTGAGAAAACACACAAACGCAACCACACACTCAGTCTTCAGTATTTCCCTGGGCATTTTTACAAACGATGGCAAACCAGTCATGTTGTGTTTTTGTTTTTAAAAAAAGCATGCAATATTTTTTGCATTTCTAAGAAGAATTGAAAACATTTTTCCTTTCTATACTTCTTTTAATGGTTTTGCGTATTACTTTTCATCTAAACTCAGTATTTGAACATACACTTATCACACGCCTGTTTTCTTTGTGGCTTGTAATTACTGAATAAGTCAGAATCATAGCCAAGTAAGCCTGTGTGGTACTACATCTGGAGTAGCGTACTATAGCAACATTGTGCTTTGCAGAGCTCCTACTCTCATAGATTTGATCTTAATGATGGGCTACACTTTCATCTTTAAAAAAATCATTTTCCGCAACTCACTGCTTTTTATACCTCAGCTAGAAAATGCTGTTTATTGTTCAGTTTCTCTTGCATACAGTGTTTGTACCTATAATTGAAACTTAAAAGGTAAGAGCTTGAATAATTCAATCAGAAAGCATATTGTTTTTACTGTTCTCAGTATGAATTCAAACAATCACATTATTGTGATGTTATAATATCAGAATGTATTTATTTTTACTTGCATAGTCATAGTAAGCAGCGTGTCTTTCCAGAAAAAAGAAAAAGCAAAGGGGGAGGAAAAAAGAAAAAAAAAAAACAACCCGAGCTTTATCCATGCTGGGGTCCTCTGGTCTAACTTAAGCAAATGAGATATCTTGTCCCCTCCAGCAAGCGCCCGGTCTGTTGCTAAGACTCTTTCTATCAGTGCTGCTGCATGCACTGAAACTGCCCCTAAGGCTGAGTGTGATCATGTCAGGTAGGAAACGCATAACCTCCTCATTTGAAGGCACCTCCGTTACTGAGTGTGTCACTGATACTACGCTCTTGGCTGTTAGATGTCAGCTCAGTAAGGTAGAGAGAGAAAGCATCCCTGCTTTCTCTACTACAAAATGCCTTGTGGAATTACAAAGAAAGAATAGCTCCATGCAAGCTCCATTGATGTCTCTGGGCACCTTTTCGCCTCAGAATTAGCTGGTTTACCATAGAACAAATTGAGGTTCATACATTTCATGTTTAGTGCGAGGTTTTTTTAAGTATGTAAAAGACAACTGAAAAAATACTCAATGTTTTAATTAAATTATTAACTAACATTATTTGTGGTAATGCAAACATAAAATAAGAGCACTGAAAACAGAATGGATGAAACTGCGGTATCTAATGCAAGTGCCATATATTTTATCTCAACTGAACTACACAACAATCTTTTAAATTGATGGAACATTTCACGAAACATCACACGTGAGTTTTGGCTTAATATGGCTGAAGCAATTGGTAAGAATTACCAATAATATGGAAAGGACCTATGTTTTCCTTTATTTTTATGTTTGCATAAATCAGTATATATAATCATTGACCCTTAGGTAATGTTGTACCTATGGAAGTAGGCCCAGGAAGAAAAACTGTCCTTTCTCCCAGAACTGTGAATCTGAAATTTGCTCATTTATATAGATTTTCATTATGCCTTTAGCATAATTTCAGCACAAACGAAGGGCTTAGCCAGACTCCCACGGTGTGTCCGCCGGGTACTGAACAGCTTAACATCTTTTTCTCCGCTTACCAAGCTTAGTGCCTGTAAATCAACCACTCCATTATGCAATAATTCCCCTTATTCTTAATTCAAAAGAACAAAGTTAGGAGCAGAATTTGGATAATGAGAAAAAATATAGTTTTGGCCTGTATATGATCCTCATTCATTATCTTTTCTTCTCTCCATTTTTTTTTTTGAGGAAATAAAAAACCCTTTTCTTTGCAAATCCATCCATATCACTTGATAAGACACATTATCAGGAAATAGCATGATTTATTGAACCGAGGAATATCAGTAAGGCCTAAATGGTATAGTCTGCTAAGAAACTCATTTTTTCATGATCAGCTCTGATCATGGGGGTAACACCAGGAGCTCCCTGCCAAGAAAACGTGCAGTAATAAACTTGCAGAAAGCTTTCACTACCGCCTGTCACTGATGATGGTTCCCCCTTCCCTTACCTCAAACATTGCCCAAATGGGGACGTACGAGCATTTCCCAAACGGCTGTCTTGTGAGGTAAAATGAAGAAAGCCTTAAACTTCACAATTGCCAATAATGAGCAATCATTACTCAAATTACACCAAGCACTGATTAGGTTTAAAGTAATGAAGAAAACAACACGATCAATCATCATCAACCCAAAAGAAGTCAATCTGTGCTAGAGATACAGCAAGATCTTAGTGGAGGGCTCCATCTACAGGGTTTGGGAGATGAGAGAGAAAATCCTTTGCATCACAACATCTGAAAAAGATTCCCCATGCTCCTCACTCTGCTCAGATTTTTCTCACCAATCTCCAAAAGCCACACATGTAAGGAATTTTTTTTCCTTTCTTTAGCTGCACAAAAATAAAAAGGGCCTTCTGAAAAATTAAGGTAGGAAATCTTTTTGGAAGGACATTTTGCTACTGTTGGAGTGGAATGCCTGTTTAAAAAAAATCACAAGAGTTAAATACCTAACATCTATCAAACAGTAAAATTATACCGAAAGCTCTGACAGTGCAAACATCATCAATGGAAGCTGAGGTTTTTAATGCAATTTGTATTAATAGGCTCTAGCCACAGAAATAACACTGGAAAAGCAGAAATTACACAGGAAATTCCCATTTGTCAATTTTCATCCGCTGCTAAATAGAAAATTACAAATTAACACAAAGCTTATTTTGAAAATCGAGAGGAAATTCATCCAACGCCACACTTCCTAGGCACAGAATAAGATTTTGATACCAGGTACAGACTGGCTCTAGTAAAAAAAGAACCCACTGTATTTTAAAAATAGGAAAATAAAAAAGGATGAGAGTAGGTATGTTACTGTTCTACGTACATGTGTTTTATATGTAAACTTTAAACTGCATATGAATAACGTTAATATATGCATTTTATAAAAGACATATAAAGACAGTATTATTCTTTAGGAATAACTTCAGATGAAATATGTCACCTGCCCATGTGCTCAGGGCATTACATAACAACAATTATTTTAAAAGAAAGTTAAGCATGGGAAAATATAAAATTAACATTCCATTTCAAAGTCTGCTCAACAAAACAAAGTTTTTCTATTGACAGAATTCTCTTTTGGATTGGCCATAATCATTAGAAATAATGAGATACAAATGAAAGCCTAGCAAAAAAGGCACGACTGAAAGGAAATAAAAAATAATACACAGACACTCTAGTATCAGTTTACGTTATAAAGCCCCTTGTGGAGCTCTCCTAAAAGTTTAAGGGAAAATTTCTAACTACTCATACTTTTGCTTTGAGCCATTCAGTACCACGTGGCAGAGGGTGGACTCTCTCCTACAGAGTTCTGTAAGTGGTCTGAGATAATCTGTAGGAAGAATGTCATCCCTAAAACTTCCCACTTGTTTGGAGTCATTTCTATTGAAATGTTATTTCAACATCCTATTTCAGCAATAAATTTAATGTAGCTTATGTAACATGCTTAATGTTTGTTGATAATCAGGAAATTATGAGCTACTCAAGGAATTTTCATACAGAAATCTATATATTATTTTAAGACAAATTTGAAGATAAGCATGTGGCTATGTGCCTGGCTGAGTTACGGATGAATTTGAGTGCTTGCTTAAACACATCACTGTGAGGAGTTTTGCAAGGATCAAAAGTTGATTAGGAGTTCAGGTATTTGTAGAAATCATTTGGAAACAGTTGAATCTTCTGAGGTTCTTTTTTCTTTACTCCTGATAGCCCCAATCCTGGCAATATGTAGTCTTCACGCAAGTAATTGTGCTGTGCACGTACAGAACTGTCATGGGCAACGTGGCCCAATAAATATTAAATGGCAGTAAAGTCTTGTTTAGGAAAAAAATTATTAGGTTATTTATTAAAATTTTTATTTACTTAAGTGGACCTTAAATAATATTAATCACCTTTTCCGCTTTCTACCATGCAATGGAGAAAAAAATGTCATCTATGCCAAGGTGCTTGAAAGTTCACCTGTGTTGTTCTGAAATTTTATCATCTTACACAGTTTCTCCATTTCTAAGTATGTTAAAATAATATTTTCTTGTAATACTGCTGCTAATTTAATGCAAACATTGCATCTGCTCATTTTAAAAAGTAACAAAAAAACAACAACATGAAAGAAACAAAATCTTGCTGGAAGAAGCTGACAGCTACAAGTATGTTTTGCAAAGTTTTTACATTATACTTCTTTAAAACATATTTGGATTGTCCATCCTTGACAACAATAATAAACTATTTCCATGGAAACTCAGGGGAGAAAACGGTGGAAATCTCATCAACAGAGCAGAGCAGGTAGCAACGCTGACTACGGAAGGAATGACTTGTCAGCGCGAGCTAAAGCAAGTCAGTTGTTAAGGTATTAAAAAGAAATCCTTTGGTTCTGATTGATTGTTTTCAGACCCTTTAGAAAAAGCTGTAGGGACCAGAGGCAAAAATTATGTCTCTAATGAAACGGTAAGGTAGAGTCAGTCCTTGTGGAGGCAAGCCTCCCACGGACTTTGCGCGGCAGGGCGCGCGGGGACTTGCAGGGTGCAGCCTGGGCCCGTGCCGTGACACCCAGGAACTCTGCTCCTTACACAGATGGAATCAGCATCTCTGCGGGCACTTTCGCTGAGGGTCTCAGACATTGCTGTTGTAATTAGACAATAAATAGCCAGCCTGGCAATAAGATATTGTAATCGCCACAGAGAACTATATTTAAGCTTTCATCATGTTCTCAGATGACAATTGGTTTGTGCCATACAAGTAGAAAACAAGGGTCAGTAGCATCTTTAAACTAATCTCAAATAAATTTCTCCAAAACCCCTGTGACCTCAGTGCAGTGCAGAGCAACATCTCAAAGTACCACTTGGAGAAGGAGAGCAGTGTATTGATTCTGCAAGATTGGGATTTATCTGGCACAGAGACCTCAAGAAAGGGACCTTGCCTCAAGATATTGTCCAGAAGCAATAAACCCCAGGTATCTATGGACCTCTGTGGGAGGGAAATGTGGCCTTCATAGTGCCTTTCATGCTCGGCATCTACTGCAGACTCATTGGGGACCATCCTGCTATTCTTGGTTCTGAGATCTTTGTCCACTAAGAAAAGGTGAGAAAGTGCTTTTCAGTCCAGATTTCTGCTCCCCTTTGTAAGAGATCTAAGTGTGAAACGTTGGAAGAAGAGTTTCAGGAGCAATTTATTCACTTAATAGATCATCTGAGAAGCACCTGGTCTGAGGGCCAGCCATGTCTCCCTTCCACAGGGATTGTGAAAAGGAAGCTCCCTCAGCCTTTGAGATCAGAGGAAATCTAAACGAGAGGTATAGAAGAAAAATGACCCTAGGGAAGGTGCTGTTACTGAGCTCCAGCCATTGCGTTCAGTCAAGGATATATCAAGCAAGGGGATACAGAGCTAAAGTTGTGGGCAGTGTACTGGGAACTGCAAAGGGGTCAGGCGGGAACCTCTGAGAAAACATTTGTCACTAAAAACAGCCCAGACCACAAATATTAGTGAAGCCAACATCAGGTTTCGCAAAACTGTTTTAACGAAGAGTTCTCGGGTTTCAGTCACGAATCCCTGGTCAAAGCCAGGGTGGGGTGGGTGGGAGCAGAAGAAGAAAGTGCGATCTACCTTCATGGATAATTATTTAGAAAAAGTACGACACTACATGAGCTTGATATCTTTCTGGTCTGGTGCGTAAAGTAATTTATGTTAGACATAGGAGACAGCGCCTTTCCCAGCTTTACATCAGAAACAGCCTGTGCTGGTACCTTCACCAGACAGAGGAGGAATTGGTTTTGTACTGATGTGTTTGTTTTCAGATCAAGTGCTTAAGGAGATAGGTCATGAGATAGCAAAAGAGGTTTGAAGAGATGACCTCTAAGAAAACTGTAACCACTGGAACACCCGTTATATGGAAGACTAATAATGTTGTGAATATCTTAAAATAATTACATTAGGAACAGGAAAACATGAGCACATGTGGGTTGAGCCAAAGACGGAATTCTGCTGATGCTCAGCTTGGTGGTCCTGTGGGTAGGCAACATACATAAGCAATTGCCCAAGGCAACAACATTCTTTATTAGATTGATTAAGCACCAGGTTTACTTATTGTTGTTAGTAATGGATGCCAGATTTCTGCTTTGCCTATGGTAATAGGAACCAGCAGAGAGGAAGGAGTGTTACTGTGAGCATCGGTCCTACTAGTTCTGTGGAATTTTCACACCTACCTTGTTTTAATGTGGAAACATAACCACAAATGGTCCTCACCCAACACTTGCTCCGTGATTCATTGTTCTTTCAACCTAAAACTGAGATTCGTGTGAGATGATTTAGGTAAGAGAAAAAATATGGGCCCTTTGTTGTACCGTCCAAGTAACTCCTAGGCTTCCTTTGCACTATTGTCTGGGATTTCATCAAGGTGAATCATACTAGGGTGGAGCTAACAGAGGAAAAAGTGCAGCTCTTTGTAAAGGAAGTATGGCGTTGAACACAACATTGAATATGCAAAGCCACTTTTAATATTCATGTTAGCCAAAGATACAACCCATGTGATGAATTCACTCACCAGACCCACGCCTTCCCCAAAGAGTCACAACAACTTCATCACTGCAGCCTGTGAGCTGTGAGAATGCATCAAATATATCAGAACAAGGTATAGATCTAAGGCAGCTGAAGGAAGTGTGAATCTTTCCATTGACTTCCCATTGTTATGTGTGCTCTGGAGCAGATCTGTGCTACATAAACTGCTTAAAAGGTTTTCTTTGAAAGTCAGTCAGACTCAAACTCCTAAATCATTTAAGTGCTCTTGAAAATGATACCCATATACTCCGTATCCATGTGAAGTCTCTGTCACTTCAGCTATCAACATTTTCTCACAAACTTTTGCTATTGGATTAATTTTAAAAATACGTGTAATGATATAAAATTGATTAATTCTTAGTTAATTAATAAATGTCCTTCTTCACTATTGGTCGTTAACATAAACAATATCACACGGTTTGGATTCTTCTTTAGTGCATACCATCTAATATAGAAGATGCAACATATTTTATCAATAAAATCGGTACTTTAAATGTACTATATTCAATCAAGACCTCATGTTTCTGTTTTCAGTTAGCTAGTAAGCTTCTATTTCCAATAGTTTTAATACAAATGCGATTAGATTATTTTTTAAGGTTATTACGTATTAGACATCTCTCATATGTACATTTTTCACTACAGAATAAATAATATTAGATAAGAATTATTTGTAGTTTAAAAGTTCACTATGTTAACACTTCAGTTTTCAAATGATAGAAAGAAGTTGCCAATATATATGCTTTTTTATTACCAGGATTAGTTGCAGAGGAGAGTGTATGCAAATATACATATGCATATATATGTAAGAATAATTTCAATCTATTGCTTCCATATTGATGTAACATTTTGATATAGACAGATAAACATAACTGAGTGCAAATATTATAATAGAATTTAATAATTTAGATCTAATCACCAGATTCAAGGTAGAGAAACTATTAATTGTTTAGAGATAGGAATGCTAAAACAAGAAACTAACAAGTATCTTAAGAAAAAAAATTCTCTCTCCTATAGACTTAGGTTGTTCATTTTGTATATTTATTATAGATGCAGTCCTAGGATTCAATACACTCCTGACCTTCTTAAAAATATGCTAATATGTTGAATTATTAGAAGTTTCCCGTATTTGTTTCGCATCTCTGTCTGCCTTATATTAACTAAATTCAAGACTGTTTAAAAATAGTAAGAGCCACAAAAAGGTACATATACTGTTCTACTCTTGTGAAGTGATGATGTGCAGGACAATGATGAAGAATGGGGTCTGCAGCCAAAAGAGGGTGTAAATCACTGTGGAAAATTATCTCACTGTCACCCGAAATCAGAAATGGCTCTCTGCACGATCTCCTCCAAATCCAACTTTTTTCTAGAATCAGATGCAGCCAGCTTTTTTCTGGACTGACTGAACTGGTCTCTGGTTGTATTTAGGAACTGCCTAATGGTTTCTGCCTATGGAAAGTTAAGGCCTAACTTCTGGCTTCATTAAAGTGAACAGGAGAAGGCATAGGTGCAGGGACGTCTGTGCCAAGTCGTTTTATAGGATTCTATGATGCTGCCAAGAGCTTTGGAGAGGGCTGCCCCTGAAGAACAGCAACGCCTGCTGAATTAAAACAGAAAAAAAAATAAAATCAGCTGTATCACAATGAAATTATGCCTAGCGTGATGGGGAGGAAGATTGGTGTTTTATGAGGGTTGGAGGCTGTTTGTTTTGATAATGGGCCAGTAGAAAGCGGTCAGTGTATCTTCGTTTTCTTGTTTGAGTTCTTGCTTTTCGAGGGGTAGCCCTTAAGCATTTCATTTGAAGAAATTGGTAGTTTCCTCCAATAAAATCAGGACCAGACTTTAACAACCCATTGTGGTACATAGGAAACATTAAAGAAACCCTTTGCCCACTGAAGTCAATGACAGCTTTGCCATCGATTTCAGTTGTGCCAGTATTTTATTCATTGTGTTTCATTGCAACTAACTGTTTTCATTTTAGGTAGCATTTTAAAATATTTTCTGTTTTCTTTATGATAGGAAATATTATTGGGCAATAGTAGGATGTTCCTTTGTTTATTTTTAAATGTTTTTAAAATGTATGTTTTAAAAATGCAGAGAATTTTTATAAATTTCAACTAAAAATAGGTGTTTTCCACTAGATGCATTTTATCATGATATAGGAAGAAATAACAACTCAGATCCATGATCTAAAATTCTACAAGACAAATAAAACATGTATAAAGGTGGTCATGTTAACAACATACATGCAGATGAGATAATTCCATTTCCTTCTTTCCAAAGATACTATCTGTATAGTCCTCATTTCTACAGAAACATCTTATTTTCTATAGAATTCTATTTTTAATTATCATTATAATCAGTTGAACTTTACTATAAGGGATACGATGCCAAATCCAAATAATGGCTATGAAGATAAAGTATATGGACTCGAAAACCTTCAAGATGCAAAAAATTTTTTAAAAAATATTTGAACAGAAATGCACATACGTGTGTGAGATGATATTGGCTTAATTCTGACAAGAGCTGCCAGTTTTGTCTATGTCATCAGATGAAAAGCACTGATGGCCACATGGACACCAACACAGTTATCTGGAAATTGCAAGTATTCTTGGCACAAAAAATTGAAAGGAATGAAGAAAGTGCAGGGACATGGAGCTAAAGAGGGAAGACAGGAGATTTTCTCTTTTACCACAGATTAACTAGGATACAAAATCCAGAGTTTTGGGTGGACTTTTTTTTTTTAATTTGAGAAAATAATTTTAAACAGATATACTACATTTATATTTCATGTGATCATATGTGTGTGTGCTTTTGGTGTGTATAGCTCTGTGCCTATCTGCGTAGAAGGAACGTTTCATGCTCTCTGGCTGGCTGTAATGACTCAGCCAGAAGATCACTCTTTGTTAATAATATTTGCTCTTATTTCATCTTGTATTATTGTCCCATGTGGATAGTTTATAGCTATTTAATGCAAAATTAAAAGGAGATAACCACAGAGGTTTATTGTACAGCAAATTCAGTTGTTCCCTTTCTATTTTGAGAAGTTCTAATCATTTGGGGTACTTCTTGAGAGGACAAAGGTGAGTCATGCTTTAAATAAATTTGCTTGGAAGCATGTATAAATGACTTGAAACGGGAGCAGCAGAGCTGACTCATGTAGAGATGAGAATGCAGCACTTCCCGTAGTCCACATAGCACCACTGAGAAACAGGTGTAGGGCTGTGTAGACTACCTTTAAAAGCCATAGTGAGGGAATTATCCTGTGCTTATCTGAGAGCACTGAATTCTCATTCTTAATAAAGCCAGGGTTAGGTGGGGACCCAAGAATCCAGATAGCCAGCTACAATTTACTCCTTGAACATTCAGTACTCATTTGGAATAGAAGACATTTTGTAGCTTTATGTTATCACAATCCAGATTGATGTGTACTATATAGACTCCTAAACCATGCAGAAGATTTTATGAGAACACAGGAGCAAGCATATGCTTCTATAACAAACCAAATACAATATACACGCATACACATATATAAAAGACGCGTGTCATCTATGTATGTAAGAAGAAAACCCAAGTGCTATATATTTTGAGCACATTATACTTGTTCTCTTATGTATATCTGTAAGAACAAAAAATACATTATATTACAATGCACACATATGAATCCTTATTTTATGTTAACTCTTACAAGTTTGCACTCACAGATAGTTGAATTTTCTACTCATTTTTGTAGAGCAGTAAAGAAGGGGACTTCTAAGTTCACTTACCTGTTGTCAATTACTGACGCCTCATTACACAAATCACTTGGAAAGCTGATGAGGTTTTATCTAACACAGAGGCCAGGTCAATCAATCATCATCAGACCTGTGGATCTTCAATGGACACTGAAAGGTTAACCCAGTTCTTCAGGGCCTCCATCATGTCAGCAAAAATTAGCAAGAAGGTGGCCAAGTTGTCAATAGAGCACAGAGACAATTAGTTAATGATTAGAATGCTAGCACTTGGGGAATTGATAACAAAATGAGGCATCTTGGATACATTTGCATGCATTTAGAAAATCTATATAGCTTGGTGGAAAGGGAGGGAAGTCTGTGCATATGCTGCAGTAAGGAGTGCCATAAAGCAGAATTATGTATGTCTGAGTGTATTGTAGACTTGGCTGTGCTAAATTAAGTCACTGTATCAAAAAACCTGTACATTTCAGCTTATCAGAGTCAGGTACTTGGCTTTACTGATCTACTTAGTAGCCATCATTAGCAATGACTCTGCTGCCCTGTCATCATAACCCCATTTTCAGCTAAATGATTATGGATTTGATATGTTCTACAGTAAGCACTGGCCCTACCCGTTGTGATTAAACTTGGAGCTTGTTAAATTAGGAACAAGGTAAAACTAAAAGGCTTTCACCTGTTTAGGATTTCATCACTTAATTCTATTCTTGACTTCTCTTCTTTCATGAGAATATTTTGTAAGAATTCTGCCTGTAATTATAATTTCATTTTTATATCCCTTGTTGGAACATGAAATCCTCTGTCCATGTCAGTAGGGCAGGGTTCCTTCTTGTGTTGGCTGAGGCTTCTTAACTAGTTTGGCCATGAAAAATAAATGTTAGAAATTGTCTGCATAATTATTTGGACAAATGGTTTTTGATCGCTTCAAGGTCTCCTTTACCTTTGTGCTCTCCATTAGGTTCAGATACGTTTCTGATACTCACGACTACATTTAAAAATTGCTCAAATATTCTGCCATTGAAGTATTGCAGAGATTTATTTTAGGCTATTAGGTTTCTCTCTACCTTTGATGGAAGACTAGTGTAGGCTCTATATCTGAATTGCATTGTCCGCCATTATAAACACCCCCTTAATAAGAGACATCCACTCAGTGTCTAACAAAAGAATTCCTTGGATTCTGAGAACAGCTTTAAGAAGATATATCGTATATACTATAGGTTATCTTGTGACCCAATTGCCTCCCTATTGATGTGCTGATACTTGGATTTATGTCTCTGAGTGCTCTGACATACAAGTATCCAATTATATTCAATTTAGCTTCAGGTGGCGAAGACCTTCACTTTTATTTAGCAAGCATAGATTTTTTAAGTTTTAAAGAAAATGTCATGAAGGGAAAGGGAAGATTTTCAGATGGCTGACTCCAGCCTTATGTTTTCTACCTCTATAACCCTCTGCAAACCATAACATTTTAAGTCATAATCATATTTACATGAGATTTAGTGAGAAAGGGGCAGGAGATGACCAAGTGGTGGTTTCTGCAACAGTGAAAGTGAGACATTACAGTCTCCAGCATCTGTTCAGACAGTTTCCAGCCCTACATTTTATAAACAAAAAAGGCATCTCTTTTCCTCCTGTGAGCAATAAAGGGGATGAAAATGTGCTTTAAAGACATCCGCATTTGAATTGTCCCATCTGAAGCAGAAAGCCTAATTGTCTGGAATATTAGTCCTCCATGCCATTGTGATGAGCCTTTATGAGTATCTTCCTCCAAGTGTATTGAAAAACTCAAGTGTGCTTGACACTGAGCACTAATGTTTCTCTCTACACGTTGATGTTACTATCACAAAAATGTGTCGTGCCTTAGAGCTGTAACTTCCAAAGCAATTACGCTCAGGAAATCTTTCAGATTAAGTGAAAATAAAAATATCATGGCCAGTAAACACTGTTTCATTACCAGGCTTGTGATCGGTGTTGGTGTTTTTAAGCCATAGTCATATTGTGCTTTCTTTATTCTTTCATTATTACAATTCAAAGGATTTTCTTTTCATCCATTAAGTTCAGGTTTAAATATATAATGGGACAGACTCCACATTATTACATCTGGAGTCATTCAACTACGATCAATTGAGCTGTACCAGATTAACCAAGACCAAGCTTTTGCCCATAATGTCACAGTAACAGTCACAGAGACAGACATATTTTCTATAAAGCGTTGCAAACCCACCGTGTTGGGTTGTGCTCGTGGTACCCAGACTCCTGGAACCAGCTGCATTCCTCCTTTTCACCTGCTCTTCACCTCCTACAGGGGAAGCCTTTTCCCCTGGGATATATTGTCATCCTGCCTCTTTGACCTCTACGCTGATGGAAATGGTTAAACTTCATTGATGAAAGTTTTCTTCTTAGCGTTTTGTTGAAATGCTGCTCTTACTTTAAAGCCACCATATAGATCCTTTAAGGATGGTTTCTGGTTCCCTAAAGAAATTCCACAATAGCTGTTGAGCTGTTGCAACCATTGTCTTTCTTGTTTCTCATTTGTTTCTTGCACTTTGATCAGAAACTTTGTTGAAATGTGCTGGTGTAGGTCCAAGGGAAGTTTTCCTTTTTGTCTCATGCCAGCTACACTGAAGTATATTTTGGAGTAGAAGAACGGGCTAAGCAGGGAGTCCTGCCTGGGTAATGTAAACACTATTTTGGTCAGTATATTTAAAAAAACCCTGAAGTTAAAGACAAAACTTGTATCTAGATGGGAAGAGATATGCCCGTAGTAACACAAAAAGCACTCTGAGGATTTCAGCTGAAATATTTATTGACATCTATTTAACCACCAATCTTGATTGTTTTTATATGAAAATAATAAAGAAATCCTGAATCACTTCTGCCTAATTTTCTCTAGAAACAAAACAAAACAAAACAAAAAAAACAACCGGGAAAGGCCATCTTTGTGTTGTTTTCCCTGTAGGTGAAAACAAAAAACTAGCGTGAAAACTGCTCCCCTGAGGTTTCTCATCTAGGAAGACCTATGAGCTTCCTGTACATTTGGATAACAGCAGCACCTCCAAGCTAATCTGAAGTTATACCCATCAGTACTAAGCTGATTTCATTCAAAAGAGAAATCTAGGATGATGAGGGTTTGCAGTTTCATCATCGTGTTGATCAGAAACAGATGGTGTATCTGAAACAATTAGAAAAACTTTTGTTTAGAAGCAGCCTACACGTAATTGAGTGTTTGATGTAGACATCATAGCATTTGGTATTGGGGAGAGAAACTTGTAAATCCATTTAAAATTTGGTGTGCCAGGACCTCAGCAGGTGTCATTTGGCGTTGCTTCTGGAAGCCGTGTCAGCTGACATGAGCTGAAGATCCCAGCCCACAGCCTCTTCAAATGAACAATCATCTTTCAACGAAACAACCAGAACCCCGCCCTTTCCTAAGAAATTTCATAGAAGATGCACCAGTCCCCAGGCAGTATGAGATGATGCTGCAAAATTGCTTTTGTTAAGGATTCCTTCCACTGTAAGTCCAGCTGAGCATTGCTGGACCTGGAGCACATGCGAAGACTTCACTCTAAACAACACCAGGTGCTGAGATCATGGCACTGGGTTTGTTTTGTCTTTACGCACTATTTACATCTTCCATAAGAATTAGTCATCAGTTAGGATCTTGCAGCTAAATCAACATTTTCCTACCAGAAGGCAGGAAGCTATGACTTGTAAAGGAAAAAGCCAGTATACAGAATATTAAGCATGTAAGTCCACTTTTCATAACAAGAGGCTTTTGGCGTGGTTGAAACTTAGATGTCCAGCTGTGTGGCTGGTGAAATCAGGAGAATACCAGCTGTGGAGACCCGCACCTGCTCCGAAAACTGTTGGCGAACACTTTTCTATAAACTCTAGCGTGATATAACATTTCTTCCTTGGGGATGGTATTCACAGGAGAGCTCCATGAGGGGATACTTAAGAGATTCAGTTGTGTCCTGTGGGTTTTCATTGCCAAAAGAAATTATCTTGTGCCTAAAATTCAGTGTAGGCCAATAACAGTGTAAGCCAACAATGCTTATGCATTGTTTCATGCATCTGTATGTGTTCATGTATGTTCAGTATAAATTTTTATACATTTTGAAGAAAGGCCAAACAGAACCAGCTGATCACTCAGTAAGGTCACCTCACCATGGGACTGTACTTACTGAGAAATTAACACAGCGTTGTGGTAGACCAAATCTCTATCTCCCAAAGAAGATACAATGTTATTTCAATAGGAGCAGGATTAGACACATGCTGAACACTCTGTAGAATCCCACTGTATACACACAAAGCTGATTGTCTTGAATTACATACTGTTGAACAAACTGCCACTTTCATTAAACCCTCTTTTTGCACTCCACTTGTAATGGGATGAAAATATATGTAATAATGGGCCCAGGTACACAAAGCGGGCATTTAAACCACATAAGATGCTTGCATATGTAGCGTACAGGGTCATGAGGTAAATGCGTAAAGATGAATCAGGGCCATGTATAAAAATATTTACACACACGAGGCCCACATTTATTCCACCTAACTTGAGGCACTTAACTAAGGTACTTAAGAATATACTCTTCTGTGGTTCTCCATATAGTCAATGGATTGAGAGAGGCACCTTAAGGAGGCAATTTAGCCTATCTATGATCTGAATTGTCCTTATGAGATTCCTGTATTCCTCCAACACCTGTTTAGTTATTTGTAGAGTAACAAAGCTTTTATGGTAGGTGCTTTAGTTAGCTGCCTCGTATAGGGGAGATAAATCTTGGCCAAACAGATTGCATGTTGGAAGTAGCTGTTTACATTGCTTGTTGCTGTGATTTCCTCAGGAACATTCCCTCAGGAATCTTAGTGATAAAAAAAATAATAATTTAGAGATAAGCTAAGAAATCTTTCGAGTTTCTTTAAACCTTTATACCAGACTCTTGGCTTCCTTACACAGTATTAATACTGCAAAATACACTGGAATGAACTAGTTCCTCAGAATGCCGCGCTGAGGTATCTCAGGTTTCCAAATAGGAAGATCTGATTACTTGACCGAAAAGCAACAAACAGTGATTTTAAAAAACATTTGGCTATTTGTATTTCCATTAATAATTTTCATGAGTTGCTGCAACAGCATGTAATGAGTGTAAAAGTCAACAAAAAAGGTTTTAACTAGCACTAAATTTGTTCCCTGCCAAAGTAAACACCATCACGATTCTGCTTAAAAAGAAAATCCATCCTAGCGTGAGCAATCATTGTTTCCTTCCTGCATGGACTGGGAATGTATGAATAAGGACAACACTCCAGAACTATCCTGGAATAATAGTACAGATGGTTAAGTAGACTTCTATTTTCTCACTGCCTAAAATGACCTTACAGGAATCTCATGCAAAGATGTCTAGATGGCGTTATTTTGTCTTCCAAATGTGTGGGTGTTAATTCTTTACTTCTAACTCCAATTTGGGTACCCATACTTTTTCTGCAAAATTCTCCCAACAATACCGGGGGAATGTGTATTTTGTTTCTCCTTGTGCGATGTTGTTACTTGTCACTAAAGTCACTTGTCACTAAAGTGAGGACCCGACCCATTCCACCTACTTCCCTAGACTGAATCTAGCAGTGATCAGAACCAGACGCTTCACAAGAGGGTGCAAGAAACTCCCTAAGAAATAACACAGTATAATACACCCATTGAAGAATGTTGTTTCCTTTTTCTGTGGAGATTAAGTACCTTTTAAAGTACTTAATTTTCTGTAATTGAATCAAGAGCCTTAGAATATAGCTTTAGTCATTTTTCGTCTCTTGCTCAATTTTTATCCTCAATAAATATCTTGTGGCCTAGAGCACCACAGATTAATTTGCACGTTCTGCAGGAAGTATATTCAAATATCTGTTGTCTTTCATTTTCACAGAATATCCCTTCTCTTTGTGTGATAAAGTGAAAATTCAAATTTTATCTGACTCAGGATCTATTTTTCTTTCTTTTAATTTTATTGTACATTTCCTATGGCATCTTCAGAAACTGAAAGATAATAATTCATTTTAATATGGCATATCTAAAGGTCTTACAGATGGTTTTAATAAAAGGCAAATAATTAAATAAGTCATTAGCATCATTACTAGATCACTTTGCAGCTAGCCTCAAAAATACCTTCAGCTTTAAAATGGACTTGTGCTCTTTTGAAGTGAAGTCTACTGCAGTATCTCCCACTCATTTCCAAAAATCTCTGTAAAAATGTGTTTCTTTGCTTTCAGTTGGTCACATTTTTTGAAACACTTGTGTTTGGGGGAAAAAAAAATCTTCTGTATTCAATATTTTCATGAAAATTAAAGTTTAGAGAACAGTCTATTTTGGAAAAAAAAAGTTTCAGACAGATTAAATAGAAAAAGATGACTTATAAGTGGTTCTAGCCTAGAAAATGGTTCAGTTTGCATAATTCTACCCTGGCCTGTGAGACTGTAGAATTGCAAGTAGCAGATGACAGACATTAAACTAGTTATTCCTCTGATTGTGACTTAAGGAATAGAGTAAGGTGTCATACAAGTGAAATTAGTAATTGGATTCAGCTCTGTGGGAATAGAAGTGACTTGCTTCGGAGCTAGTGAGAATTCAACTCAGAAATTTTGCCAAAAATTTGAAATAAAATCGTTTTTAAGGTCTGAAAAATGTCAATGAGATGCTGTAGTTAACGTTATCATTGTTTATTTATTCGTATTAAGGCAGTGCCCAGAGAGCCAGTGAGTGATTAGGACCTTTCCTAGGCCTAATCAAAAAAACATGAAACAGCCTAAAACCTAATGTCTAATTTTATAGATTTAAGTAGTCCCTCTTGGCTTGTTTACATGACAAGTGACAACAACTAAATAAATTCCAGATTTAGGGGAGTAGCACATACTAATCGTAGATGAATAAGGCTGATGGAATTTGTCTCCTTTTCTGCTTTACTATGTTAGAGTGATTGTGGTTCCTTTTTTTTCTTTTTCTTTTTGTCCACGTTTTCATAGTTGATGTGTAAAAAGCCTATCCCAGGACAGTTTCAACAGCATTGAAGTAGGTGATTTGGATTGAAAAACAAAAGAGCTGTTGATCTTGATTGTGAAACCTCTTCTCTTCTGGGGAATGAGCCACTGGTGTAATGAAACAGTAAAGGCAGATATACCTCTGCGGAAGGTTGCAGAACTGCATCCTATTTCACATGTTTAGGCATGCTGCTAGGTGCTCACGTTTATTCCACCAAAAATTATCTCAGAGAAATAACATCAAATAAATATTAAGAAAGGTCTGCACAATCTTGGAAATCCTTTAGGATCTTTCAGATTATGGACCTCTCCAGCCCAAACGAGTTATAAATTTGGATGCTGTATCAGAGCAATACTTCTCCAAAAATGAATTTGAACATGTCATTACCTGTGAGTATTTCAGAGATATCCAGGGGTAGATATTACACACCACTTTCACTTCTGGGTTGTATAAACCCAGCAATAGCTTTATGAATATTTGGGCACTGATACAGAGCCAAGATCAATCAACACTATGGTATGAGAGGAGCTTCTTTAGACACTAAAAACAATGAGGTTCAAAGAAGTCAGCACACTTACATTTAAGGGAGCACATCACAAAGCGAATTGGGTCATCTCAGGGAAATATAAAAGCATTATTCCTCTGAGATTTGAAAAAAAAATACATAATTACTTCTTCCACCAAGCATGATTCTTTTAAATAACCTTCATTTTTGTCCCTTGGAAATGAAAAGAGGTTTACATTAAAAAGGCATTTCCTCTGACTCTCTGTCCTTGAGCAGCACAAAATGTAAACTATACCCTTCCCTTCTTCCTTTGAAGAAAAAGGAGTTTCAATCTTCTTCTGTGAACACGGTCCATTTAAATAAGGAGATGGAGTCCCATCTTTTCGATCAGCTTTCTTTGTTTGACTTGTCAGTAATAACACTTGAGCTGAAATTGTACAGGCGTCCTGCTAATTTAGTAATTATTGACACGGTGCTGGGCAAGAAATGATAGCAAACACGGGGAACTGTTAAGAAGAAATGAAATAAAAGATCTTCATATCATTGTTGAATAATGGTTGAGATCATTTTGTGCTCTAAGTAGGCCCAAGACACCTTTTTCCATTTTCTCGACACATTTATAATTTATGCTTTGTAATAGTCCCAAATATTTTTAGGACTCCGCACTTTGTTTGAGAATCCAGAAGAACGGAATGAGAATCACGAAGTGCACACACAGATGAGTGAGCAGGGTGACCTGCCATAGCTTTTGATTTAAGAATGATCCCTCATTTCTTTATAACCCCCTTTCTTGTTTCTCAGTTTACATTTGTATTTAGAGCTGCCTTAGCTCTGGCTGAGATCAGTGTTGCCTGTGCAGTTGACCCCATTGTATGTGGCTGGACCCAGAGATTGCTTTTGGATTTTGCCCCGTAGATAACATCATGGCAGCTTTACTTAGTTCAAATAGCTTTTCAGTGGCCTGGTGTGCAGAGGTTTTAGTATCACTCCAAGAAGGTCTGAGAGCTTCCACTGCAGTGACACTGCACTCTGCTCTTTCAATTGAATAATGCAATATCGAAACATGTATAAGTGAGAGCATCCAACACTGCGTTTCCTTCACGCTTGCTAGATGATCAAGCGTGTTAATATTCAAGCTCTCTGTAGAAGAAAATGACAGTTAACTTGTATGTTCTTTATCTCCTTTAAATTCCTTTTTCCATCTCTTCTCACTGGATCTTGATAGAGTGATTTTCTAGACCTACAATTCTTAAAACTTTTATAAAACCTATTAAAACTGCCAATTGTTTCTAAGCAATAGAGAAAAGACCCCGTGAGCTTACTCTTTTTTAAGGCCAACCTGTAAGTATCTCAGCGTGGATGAAAGATCTTCGTTCCCTTAAAGGAGCTCACAAACATAAACGCACAGAGTTGTTTCTTCTCTTTCAAATTTAAACTTGGGGTCCAGTTATTAATGGTAAACTATGTGTGTAGGTTAGGTCCTAACCTACAGTGCAATATTGGATCAGCTGGTGGCAGTACTGAAAACATGCTATTGGGATTTGATGCAGTTATCAGCTATTTCTAGCTCCACAATGACAGCAATTGTCATTAGCCAGACTCATCTCTTCTTAATCACACGGATGTTTGTGGACCAGAATAAAGTAAAACCGTTGCAAAGATAATATATTGGGGTACCCAGAACTGATTATTCCTTACTGAACTGTGCGTTTTAAAATGGGAGGCAGTACAGAGCATGCAGAGTGGGTGATCTTTAAAAGCAAAGGACTTAATAAAAAGAAATAGAGCACAATGTTTTAATGGCAAAATTATATCGGTGTCTGTGCAATGTATTAGATTTCAATACAGTTGTATATTGATTTATACGTGAACGAATATAAAAGCTGTTCTTTCACATATTGGTCCACACACTGTTAATGTGCATGAAACGTGGGATTCTGCAGCATTCAGGTACATGAAACCCACACTCAGAGGCTGGTTAAAGAGGATAGAAAAGGTTTATTAATGTCTAGACTAATGAGTACTTCTCTTCCATGATCCCTGCTCTAATCATGGCACAGGCCTGTCATACCTGCCTCAACACCCTCCCACCTCACACAAGAGCCTCATGGGTTTTTAGAGGTTTCAAACAGAGTTGCTTTATAATCTCATATCAGGGTTGCAGGTTTTTTCGTTTCTGTAAAGTCTCTATGGTGAGAGGTTGCAGCAGTAAAATAAAGCAGTATAGAGCTGATGACATCCTTGGATGTTGCTAGCTAATCTACACATACTTGTTTTTATGCATGAATTATTTGGATACAGTAAGAAGTAATGAAGTATCAGATTTCATCTTAGACATGGTTGTCTGTTGCCCCGAGGCTACACCCTGCACACAGAGAGTTGTGTGAGCAACCTGTTACTGTTCCTGGGAGGTGGGGGTGTGTCTGACTCAAAACTCACCTTTTGGCCAATGAAGAGCTATAGGTGATTTATCATAAAACAGATGTTTAAGTGTAATTCTTACTGCAAACGTTAATAGAGTTGGGTTTTTCAAATGGAGATTGCCCAAACCATTTGGACATTCCTCTCTCTCCCTTCCTTCCTGTACATACCCGAGCAAAGAAACAGAGTGAGGCCTGATGCTTTTGTGTCACTAGATAACATCTTTTGGATCACTTTAGGCCTTTTCTTTCTTCTGCTTTTTGCATAAGTTTTTTTTTTCCTGAAGCTTACTTCAGTTCAGAGGCTTTTGAGGCAGTTTAGGGAAGGAAAGGGGGAGAGGGGGGAAGAAATCACTTGAAGGAATTTCCTGAAGGAAATTTCAGAAAATACTAAATAAAACGCGCATAGGAGGCCTTTACAGCCTCCTGCTTTCCATTTATGCCCACTGTCTTCCAAACTCTGTTAGGACCTACGTATTTTATTCGTTCCAATAGACTACAAACTTCACTCAAGTGTTTCAAAATAATTTTTGTTTGTTTCATTTATGTGTGTTAAGTCCAATAAAATATTTAACAGAGCTTGGATACAAATTGGAAATGGCCTCGTCATTGAATGGAAACAGAAGATGTAGCAAAGAATCGTATTAAAGAAAAATTTGTATAATTTTCAGACAAAAACTGAAATGAAATCTGTTTACTAACCCACCAGCTGTCACTGCTACTTCTAGTTGCAATGTATTGCATACACTGAGCTATATACTTGCAGTCACAGGCATCACTGTAAGGTTTCTGCTGGGAAACTGAGCCTAATGCCTTTTCAATTTCTGTTTTTTCTTTCAGAATGGGAAATTTAATTTTAGTGCCTGCATGCTTTCTGATTTGCTGCAACGGTTTGTTTGGTTTTGGTTTTTGGTTTTTTGTGTTTTTTTTTCTACATATTAAAGCAGATTTTATTTAAAGCAAACAAACCAAAACAGGGTCCAACACATTAAAAAGTTATAACCAAGGTAAAAATTCAATGGCACTAAAACTTACAAAATGCTATTGTAAAACGTTCATGGCTGTTCTGAATTCTTTCAAGGCGTAGATCTTTGTGTTTCAAGCAAGAAGAAATCTAGGCTATGTACTTGCTACTTACTGCCTCTCTCGATTCACTGCCTGAGACCAAGTTCATTGACCTGCAATGGACAGGACGCAGTTAGTGCCCCACAGAGCTTTCTAAAAGGAAACACCAAGGAGATTTTTACTTATATCAGGAAAAGAGTAAGTACTAAGTAATCAAAGTACTGGAAATGTTTTAGACACACACTCGCAGATGCATCAAGCTAAAGCACATAATTAGACTCAGTGCCCAAGCCGCTGTGATGAGGACTTGGTGGCAAAATGAAGAACTAAACGCAGATCTTCTGCCTGCCTGTACTATACTCTACTGCAGAGGGGGAAAAAAAAGCCTGCAAAAGAAACACTTTTATCTGGGCTTGCAGAAAACCTTTTCCTGGGATTTTGAATATTTTTCTCTGAAGAAAAAAAAAAAAAAACAAACAAAATTTTGAAATGTAAAACCTTTTTAGTTGCAAAATTAAAATAATTTTGTTTTGACACTGCCAAAACGAAACACACTGACTTCATTTCAATATTTTTTCAAATGTTTTTGGTGAACAAAATATTCAGCTAATCTAGGGAGAATATGCAGGATCTCTAGTTTTTGCCAGGCAGTTTTGCTTGCCTGCGTTTCTATTCTGCTACATTTATTCCATAGTCAAGTTTCTGATTCAGAGACCACCTAAGCCAAACCAGGGCTTAGCATGGCCTCCAGCACGTTCAGATCAACCTCCTAGAGAAAAATGAAATTTTCTGGGCTGTTACAATGCTCTCTTTTCCCAAGACTACATTCATACTAAAGGGAGAACTTCATAAAGTCCTTCACTTATGTGCGTGCAATTTTATGTGCTGAGACAAATGTGGTCTTTAAACAGGGCGCACAGTGTAATCGAACACACTTGCTGGAAGCTGTGTTTGGGCCGTGTGTGCCTGCATCTTGTTCCCACTGCAGAAAACTAACCACGTCCCCTGTCCACATGGGCAGCTAATAACGTACCAGCAGTGCGGCATAACAGCATTTGCGCCCACACAGACAGGCTGCTTTTAAAAAACATGAATTTCACATTTTTCCCTTTCTCTCTAAAATAACATTGCCTGGGCACCAGTGTGGAGAGCTGCTGTGCTTAATGTGCAACAGATCAATTATGGACATGCCTGAACTTTCTGACACAGGGGATGGAGCATGAGCACAAGCAGAAAGAGGCAGAGGAAATCAGCAAACTTAATTGTTTATATCCCAAATTTAAATATCCATATATAAAAACCCCTTAAACCTGAAACCCAGCCGTACCGACTGGTCCTTTTTAATCTTAATTTTGAACAGTTGCTACTCCAATTAAATTCTACCACCTAGCATTTTCAAACAGCTCTTAGTTGTTTCAGCAAACTCTTTTAATGGACAGCTGTTTTTGACAGCTCCTCCTGATTTGCCAGCGCTGTGTCATCTGCCAGAGCAGGAGGACCCATTTTGTATTCTGCTGCTGGCACTGAGGGGATATGTAAATGTACACATGAATCAGTTGTCACCAGCACAGACACGCTGTGGCGAGATGATCAGAATGTGTTGGGAGTTTAGTTGGCTTAAAGTGGGAGGAAAAAAAAACCAAAAAGCCCACCACGCTTAGATTTCTTGAAGTGATTTTTATTTCAAGTCTCTCCAGTTTATTTTCACTTTGTGGCGCTTGTTAGATTTAGTTCAGGAGAGTGCAATCTGCTACTCGCAAATCACCAACCTGAAACTCAAAAGTTTAGGAATTATAGAAACATTTCAGGTAAACAGCGTCAGAACTTCAGCTGCACAAACAGAATTTTATATAGGGCTCCACTTTTCAAACATTTTAACCTCTGTGAGAGAAAACTTCGTGTTCCCATGAGCACAGCACGGGAAGAAAGTTTGTTCAGCTTCCCAAGGCATTCTGGTAAATGGTCTGCACTCTTTCAGCCAGCAAGCTCTCAATTTAATGGCTGAATTTCACACCATATATATAGAGAGTCAATTTGTAAAGTATAGGGGAAATTACAAGTGGAGTTAGCTTTATCGAATTTACTGCTATCTTCCCAAATGCCCTGATGCTACAGCCCAAGGCAATCATCCTCTCTGTGTTAACAAGTGGGGGAACAACAATTTGATAGTCCTTCTGTTCACCTTTGTTCCTCTTGCCATTACAGCCTGCTGACAAAAGCGGGTACTTCTCCGGTTAAACAGGATACACGTGCGATATACATTTAGGAGATACTCTGAGGTTAGTTGTTGAGGTTTGGGATATTTTTGGCCAGTATCGGTAAATCTGAGTAACTAACGAACCTCAGTTTAAAGACCCAAAGAAAATGGGAGGGTATTTTCAAGCCCTGAAGACCTCCTACTGAAGTTGCAATAAAAGCAACCTTTAGTGCCTAAATATTCTCCTAACTATAACTTCAGTCTGTTAGAACATCTGTACTTTTGAAAGATGGTATTGATGCAAGAATATATTGAGCAGTTGAAATCCCAGTGCCAAAACCACGTCCACTCCAGTGCGCCACATACCTTCTGTCACAAATTCTTCTCAGAGCTGCATGTCTCGGACTTGACCGATGCTGTCTCTCATTTCTGAGTTTGGAAATTAATCAGTGAAAGTCCTGGTGATGCTGAATTTTTTAAAAACAAAAGAATTAAGTGCAGACAAAGTGTCATTGCTGGTAATTTTCAGCTCTGTTGTCTAGTATTTTTTAATCTTTACTCTGGTAGACAGCAATGCAAATATGATTCAGGTCACAAATGAAATGAGTTTTGAGTATCTCAGGCCGATGTTGCTCTACACAAAGTATCACTGTTGAATAGCTTTGCAACAACAGGTTAAAGGCTGGTGGATCCTTGGACAGAACAAGAACTGGATTGCCATCTGTTGGCAGAGATCTCTTGACCATCTTGTCCTCCTAAGTGCTGAAATTCAGCAGGAGTGGTGTCCCAGCCCCACTGCAGCCAGCCTCAGAATTTCTGCTTCTGTCTCACAAGCCACAGTTCTGTGTTCAAGAAATAATGTAGCATTTTTTTAACTGCCTGGCTTGGAAGGAATATGAGTATTTACTATCACTGTTGTATAAGAAAAGGAAAAAAAGTAAATTGATAACATCACATGGCCTAGATGCTGGAGAGAATAGAAAAATAGTGAGAACCAAAGTACACAAACAGAACTTTTAGCCAAGGTAGTGAAACATCAAAAAATATGCTTGCTTGTGTGTGCACACACAGGCATTGCAGGTAGGGGTTAAGTTCCTGAACAATGTGCTAGTCTGTTTCTAGGTGGATATGGTAAAATATTCAATAACAATGCAGAAAAACCAGAAGTGCTCAAGAAACATCTCTGTTCTGTATCTGAGGAAAAGCCAAGGTACGTAATCATATAGTACTATGATGCTGCTGAAGTAGTTTCTTTTCCAAAATGCCAAACCTGATGATTTTAATAACTCTGAATCTGAACAACCTGCATCCAATAATCTTAACAGAGGTGGCCAAGGAACTGTCCGGGTGTTTAGTGTTGATTTTTTAAGTCTTGGAACACTGGTGAGTTTCCAGAGGGCTAGGAGAAATCTAATATTTTGCCAATATTTAGAGAGTGCGGATGGTGTGACCCAGGTAACAGGCTTAAGAAAGGCAATGTTACAAATGCCAGTCAATGTAGGATCGTGGGAAACCTACTCTGCTGAGCTAAAAAGGACTGTTTTGATGAGATTAAAAGTTTCTTGGTAAAAGCAGCAGTGTTTATATCATATTGGGACTTGCCTAATCACTCAGTGATTATCACAGGGGTATCTTCTGGCTTTGAATTTAGGGAATCTGTACATACCTTTGAAAACATAGTTCGATATTTTAAATCTATAAATCTGCAAGATAATATTTTTCTACTTTAAAACACATCCAGGCCTGTAATGTCTGCCAGCTATAGATTGCTATTAACGGGGGCTGTCTGGATGTAAATAAATGGTACTTGGTTTTCTTATAAAAATGCAATAAGACCGTAGTTCCACGTTTCATGTAAAATGGCATTTTTACTTTAAAGAATATAATTTAACTTGACACAGCTCTGCTGAGCTTTACAGTGGCTTAATCAAATGCAGCACTGCTTTAAAAATAGGGATCGCTTCAAACAGTGGATTAAGTTATTGGTCTTTCACGTCTCAAGTGCTGAAGCTCATTAGGTCTCAGGGTGAGAGTGAAAAGTGATGTCGTTTTAGCTCAGACTAAGTGTAATAGGAGTTAACTCATACGCCTCTGTCAAGTTGACAGTTGGGTGGGGCTTTTTCACTTAAAAGAAAGCCCTTTCAAGTTTGTCAAAGTTTGAAGAACCTGCTCATAACAAAATCTGTACTACTGAATAAACAAAAGGTTGGTTATTCAGCACACATGCAGGATCCCTAGCATCTCAGAAGACCAAATTCTTTTTCAGCTGTCCTCCTTCCCCTACTTATTCTCCAAAATCAATTGTATTCTTGTAGTGATGTGACAGTATGGTTTTAGCTAGTCCTGAAAAATACCTAATTAAATAAGCTAAGGACATAGGTATGGTCCTGTTTGACATGAAGCTATTGATTGACTAATGTATCACCTGAAAAAATGTCTTCCTCTCCTCCTGTCTGCAAAAGGATGGACGACCATAATCTCCAAAACAAAGCTCCTCACATGACTCTTGGTTTTGTGCTAATGAAGTTTGTGCCTCCTCACCAAAGAGCTTCTTCACAGGAAATACACCTTTTGAACCAGATTAAATCAGGTTTCTTTATACACAGTAATCATCCTGTACTGCTTTGCTTGCTTATACACTGATCAATTGCTGATCAATGCTAATGGCTGCGATGTCTGCTTTTCATCAATGTGCCTTCCTTCTTCTTTGACACTTTAGCATGTCACTGTGTTCTTCATGAGAGGCTTGTTGAAAGCAGAAAAAAATGTAAATCAATTGGTCTCCGTGTCATAAACAAAAGCTCTTGGATCAGTCAGAGCAAGCCCTGGAGCACTGGGTAGCAATGCATTTCAGTTTTATCTCCAGCTCGTTTTATTTCAGAAGGCTGTTAAAAACCCAAACTTCCCTTTTCTAACCGAAACCCTCTGCAGTTGTGATGGATCACAGAGAAATGTATTGCTTTCCTGTTCATTCCTTCAGCTGCAGAATTTTAATGTTTGAGAGGTTTATCATCAAACGCGTATCGCCTTATCCTGATCCTGTTTTGCATGTGTAGCACTGTATGAAGTGTGCTAGGCAAAGTGAGAACACACAACTGGAAGCCGCCATCCTATCAGCCATGCTGCAGGTTTATAAAACTTTCTGATTTGTTTTATTTACTTTTTTTTTTTTTTTATTTTAATCCGTAATTAGCTAGAACAGCTGAGCTGGTATGAAGGTTTAAGGCAGGTGGTCTGAAGCAGCAGCAGCTTAGTGAATGAATACCCCTTACAACAGGTCCTCAGTAGGGCTGTAGCCAGTCTAAGACCAGTCTTCAGTATGTAAAAACACATTGCCCATGTGAAAGGTGATAACATTGGGTGCCCAGAGGTAATTTCAGGCAAGACACCCATTTATGCAACTGGCGCTTAGGTGTTTGGTGTCGTTCTCTTTAGTGGGTAAATCTTATTTGGTTATGCTTGGTTTTAAATGAATTTAGCTAAAGAAAAATCGGTAGTGTGAATGGGACTAAAGAAATCAAATACCAAGTCATTGTTAAGAAAAGCTGAAAGTCTTTGTCCTGACTTGTAATGTAGAGCCTGGTTTTCTAAAACAGTCCTTCCATTTAATGCTGATTTATGGCCTTGTTACAGTTATTTATTACAGGAAAAGTATTCGGATGTTATAAGTAGATATGAAGTGTTGTAGATGGTGAGCAAATATGATTTCTGTTCATTCACTGCCTATGACAACCATCACATATTATTTATTGTTAATCACAATGTATCTAAACAGCTAGTTGTCATTTATCAATCAGTTATAAAATATCCTAGTGTACATCAGGATCTAAATATGTCCTTGACTGTTGCAGAAAGCTTTCCTTCTGTGTGCGCTTTATTAGAATTCAGTATTTTTAAAAATTCAGTCAAAAACTTTAAAAGGTAGAGAATAATAATTAATTTGATTGAGGAAGCATGTTAAAAGCTGGGAAACTATGAGATAATCTGTTATTTAATGATATCGCCTATCTTATTAATGTGGTGACTACTGATCTTCTGAATTGCTAAGGTGTTGTTTCAAGCCTTTGTGAATATAATACAATTCAGGATATAATTCAGATAATTCAGGAAAACAGGAAAAAATAAAACACAGGTAAGGAAAATGTTCACCTCTCACCCTCCCAAAACTGACACTTGGATTTGCGAGTTAATGTAGATTTGCAGTGTGATATGCCAGGGAAAGCTGACACAGGGAAGGGCAGGGATAGGTTTCCATCATCACTAGACTTGCAATAAAAATGCCTCCCCCCCTTTTGGAGAATGATACCTGCCTTGTTCACTGTTCCCCATGTTAAAGTCAATAAATCTTTCTTGAAATGATAGAAAATTCAAACTGAAGGACACTACAGGCACATATGTTGAATATAGGTTTTATTACATTCTTTCCATGAGTACAGCAGAAAACCCCAGCCTTGATTACAGAGAGAAGCAACCTACAACATACAACAAGCACGGAACGAAGGGGCGAGGGTCCTCTCCCCTTCTCCCAGGAAATCCAAGCAACGTCTTCTACTACCCACTGTCAATACCAAAACAGCTGTCCCATACTCTTACAGTCTTGGAGCTTTCTTCTAATTCTGGCACATCTTGAGATACTATGTCTTCAAATTGCTATCTATTAAATAGCTAGGTACAGGAGGCATTTGCCTAGGATTTCTAAAATGCATTCCCCTTACTCTGTGTCTGGAGAACTGAACTTCTGGCAAGTTAAGGTAGTCTGGCTTTGCAAGTAGGAATAAAAAAAAAACAGCATAAATAATTATTTAAAAAATGTTCAGCTACTTTTGAAAGCGTTTGCCATTAAATACATGCCATGTTTGGATTTGCCAAAAATTCTCAATGGAATGTCTCACGTATTAATGACTTTTGGCTTTGCCACTTACAGTAATGAGAAAATTCCAGGTAAGTTTGTGCTGCCTAAAAAATATTGACTGGATCAGAGGAGGGAGAATGGTTGAGGCAGTGGAGAAGGACAGCTTTCAGCTAAGGTGCAGTGCCAGCAGGGGTTGGGCACCTCGGGGTCTCAGCTTGGTGTAATGGGAGCAGGAGGAAGAAACAGCCACTCACCAAGTTGAGGACAGATCTGGAAGTGTCCAGAGTAACACCTGAAAGTAGAATTTGTTAAAAAGGACTATTACTTTTAACAACTGATAGAAAAGCAGTGATTTTACAGCTGCTGCTACCAAACCAAATTATGTCATCTCCTGCACTACCACGAGGCCATGTTCCCAGGACTAAAGGGTATGGATGGAAGAAAAAGGTACAATGTGAGGTTGTATCGACATAATCTGGGAACATCCTTGCAACGCAGGTGGCACAGGGACAAAGCAGCAAAATGATACGAGCATCCTGAGGGCATGAGCTTGAGCAGGCTCTGGAGTTGTGCTAAATGACACCCTTCAGTTAATCTAGCCAATGTGGTGGAAGAAAGAAACCTCTCCTGTCTGCTGTTGGCGTGTCCCAACCACACAGACCCAATAGGCCTTGAAGGCTAAAGTTTGGGCCATGAAGGCATTTTTGGCTTTTATCTAAAAAGGAAGTATATATTCTCTGTCTTCCTCATGCTTCAGTAAAAATCCAAGCGCTTCTCTGCCACTGATATCTTGGGGCTAGTGCAGGGAACATGTTTAGAGATGCTTAAGAAGAACAAGAGGAATCATGTTTTGGCAGGAACCACGATGGTTTGGGAGAAGTGGGGAACAGAAAAGAGATGCTTTGATTGACCCTGACACAATATACCCTAATGAACCCCAGCCAGTGGACGCAAGTAGCCACAAGCAATGTAAGTTAGAGAGGTCTGTGGTTATTTTACATTACCTTACATTACAGGACAGTATGGCCCTTGTATTTATTGTGGCATGCTGTTTTAGCTTTCAGCTTAAGGATTGAGACCAGCGTGGCTACAGACAATATAAAAGTTTTCCCTGTAAAAACCCTATAATGGAAGATCTCAAAGCATTTTACAGGCATTAATAAATAAAGCCTCAAACACAGCTACCAGTATTTCAATCCCTAACGTTCAACAGTGCTTGTAAGTGCTGTTACAATAATAGTTGTATCAATGCTCTTGTAATTCCAGAAATATTAATGGCATCATCTCTGTCAACAACTTCCCCTCCTCCAGGCCCAGCTTTCTCATGGGCAGGAAGCAAAATTTTGCAAGTCAAAGAGATTGCTGGGGAGTTTTGGTCATTTGGGATTTTGCTTTTGTGGGTTTTTGTGTGTGTCCAAGACAGGACACCACCCAAATGGAGTGTTTTCTTGTACTAATAAGTGTTTTTCCTGATATCAAAAACATTTGGATGGATGGTTTTTTTCTTACCTTTCTTACTGGAATGTCTTTGTGGTCACAGACAACTAATGAAGAGAACAAAGGAGAGTCAATGTTGTAAAATCATTAGAAAAGGGAAACACTTTTCAAAACAAATGCGTTTTGCTATTACAATGCCATTTTCAGGCTTGTTTGCAGCCCCTACTGTTCCTTACGCTGGCTCTTCACTGGGGACAAAAAATTCATTAAATGGCTCTTCATTTTACAATATCAATATGTTTTAAGTCAAATTGTGCATTCTTTGCCGTTAATTTTCTCTTAAACACAAAGCACCATCAGAAAGTTTAGCTGCAGGGGGGCTACAGGGAAGAAGGAAGATACAAACATCCCTCTTATGAAAAATAATAATAATAATGAAGTCTTTTAAAGTTTAAAGGAAAATAGTGGCTTTTTTTAAGCCAAGACTGTAAGACCTGTTCATTGATCTTTTCAAAGAAGTGACAACAATAGGGAGAAAGCAGTATGAAAGAAAATGAAAGCCAGAGAATAAAAGCTGTGAAGAGTTGAGGTACAAGGAAGCAGTAATCCAGAATCAGTGGATATTGATGAAGCCTGGGATGTAACACACGGGTGATGTCAGGAAAGGGCCTGGCTGTATCATCTGACTTGGCCATTGGCTTTGCTTAAACACCACCCATTTTTACTGAGAAACTTTTTGGTTTTCCTTTTTTAATTCAAAATGGTGCTCATCTTGTTTATCTGACTCTTCACAGCTCGTGCAGCTTTTTGGGTGGGCTTGTTCTGTAAGTGGGACATCTTAGCTGAAATGGGACCTTGAACACTTTGCAGAAAGTCAGCCTTTCACTGGGGTCATGGTGGAAGGGAGACGGACATGCTGCCCCTTTGAAACACAGAAGTTTTGTGATAGTTTGTGGTTTGAATCAAATTGAGCAACTAATGAATGTCTCCACTGGAATGTTTTAATTCACAAGTGATATGTGGTTCTCCTGACAGTGTAAGGGGCAGAATGCCCATAGCGCACACTGTCTAAGTGAAAATAACAACAATATCCATGGCAAGAAGGCCAGAGGAAACCTAGTGAAGAGATTTTTGCACAGTGTGTAGTTATGCAATTCAAATAAAAACTATATTCATTTTTATTTCAGCAGAAAGAAAATAAGAAGGGTTGTTGAAAAGTTCAGCTTGTTGTCTTTCCAGTGGAAATAGACCCAAGCTGGAATATTTAACCTAAATTTCTTCCTCCTCACAAATGAAAATCACATCTGAACTAATTTTATGTTTTATGCACACTTGGTAAATTCCAGGTGTCTAATTCCACCTGGTCCTCTAGTGAGGTACAGAACAGGGCATCTCTTTACATCACATACTGCACAAAACAGACATTTCCCCAATTTCAGAAAGTCCCTCTACAGAAGACATCAATTCATAAGCCTGCCATTATGAGGAGAAAAATTGCTCTAATTGCTGAATGAAGAAGAGCAGTGGTGCCACTGCGAAGGCAAGTCTGTATTGCCAGTCATCTAATTGTGACCCTCGGTAAACTCATTTGGAATGGAGATTTCAGTGACATGGTTCATCAGTCATACAACTCTGAAAAATACAGGAGGTTTAGCATGGGAGAACATGCAGCAACATGGGTTCATTGTCGTACAATCACCAGCAGAAAGAAAAAGCAAAGGCCACTGCACCTCAGCTGTGGTTGTTCATGGCGAGTGAATGCCAGTGCGGTCCATTATTGCTTCCGAGAACAGTGGAAGCCATCAAGATGTCCAACAAATGTGCAGAGGAGCCAGTCTTGTTTTCATATGATTAGGAGTTTAGGCTCCTATTGGGCATAGACCAAAGAAAGTCCTGGAACAAGACAGATAATGCACTTGAGTTGCAAAATACTGTATACTGTTCTGCCATTTTGGCCAGTGATCCTGTACCATATGTCAAGTGGGCTGCAAATTCCCATAAAGCAGCAGTTTGCTACACTAGACCTATAACAAAGGAGGTTGTAAAAGGAATAAATGGCAAGTGGAAGCTGGAAAGCATGCCAAACGTACAGCACATGCTTATTAACAGCAACACAGCAGCCAAAGGGAGGCAGAAGTTGCATATGGGACTAGCCTTGTGCATGGGGAAAATGGAGAGTGGCAATATTGCCAAAGGTTTTCTTCTTTTCTTTTTGCCACTTCTGCAACACTTCAGACATTCTGGGATTTTGGAATGAGAGTTGTGGCTTTGTTAAATCACATTTTTTTATTGATTCACAGGAGACAAATCTGTTCTTTTACTCCTTTTCTCCACTGAATCTGTGCACACTGCTAAATCATCTAGGTGTTGTGTGGGTACGGACAGTAATCTTCAGATATGAGTCTGGAAGGGCGAAAACACTGAGCCCTCTTAACATGGCCTGTTTCCTCTGCATAAGAAACAGTCCCCGGCATCTTCAGCTAGGCCATAAATGTTGATTTTCATAATGGTAGTCCAACGGTCTTCCAACAGTCCTATAGACTAAATATTGTCCATTGAACACTTTTTCACTCAGTGAATGCCATTTTGCCTAAATATTTTGTCTTACGGGACCATATCAATTTCAACAAAATGTCATTAGTAAATTTAGAAATTATTTTAGAAAGACTTTAGCAGAAGAGTACATTTCAAGCGGTCATTTCAAACTCTCTTTTTTTATTTTTAAATAAAAAACAGAATGGAATATTTCAGCTTTTTTGAAATAAAACATTCAGAGTCATTTGTAACAATTTCATGTTAACATCTTCCTTTCCCAGGATTTTTTTAAAGCATTGGTGGGGAAGGGAGGTTGCTTTTACAAATACTAACTAAAACCACAGTTTTCAGTGTTGGAACTTCTGGCAGAATACAGATTTTTCTTCTTGATAGAGTTGGAAGGTTATTGGAATTGGCTTCCATGTTTAGACTATGCTTTTCTTCATTTGTCAACATTTCATTAAGAAAACTGGATTTGTGGCAAAATTATGATTAAGCACCTCACTGAATTTCTCAGCAGAGTTTAAGTTTTTGACATATACGGAATGTAGCAACTGACATACAAAGGCATTATGTTGCTATTTAAGTGATGTGTTAAGTTGTAGGTGCATAAACAAAGAGCAGATCCCAGGCAAGCTGTGTTTAGAGGCCAGTCATTTATCCTCCAGAATAATGCATCAGTTTTAACTCGAATAGTAATAGTACACGTAAAAGGTAGAGAATTGGTGTTTCAAAGGTCTTCCCCATGTCATCTTTGACTTTTTACTTCTGTACCGAGCACATATTTTATGGAGCTGCCCTCCTCTGTGTGTTTGTGAATGTGTCGATGTATGTGCAGGGAGGTGTGTGCGTGCAGTATGTTTTCATGCACGCCTCTGTACATGAAAATGTTCTTGGGATGGGAGAGCTAGTGCTTACTAAATTTCAGTCCCATTTTCAGGGAACCAGCACATCCACCATAAAGACTGGCAGTTTGGATATGACACTGGTTTAATTCCAAATAAATTGCATGTTCCTGGCTTTTATTTGTGAAAGATACTTGCATTACAGTTCAGAAATGTAATGGTGCACACTACATTAATGACAACCTCTAATAGTAGGCAGCAAGATATGTAAAACAGATGTATGAACATTAAGAACTTCATGGGGTAGCACCATCAAAACCACCAAGCAGTCTCAGTGAACTCTGAGAAATTTACATTTCTTCAAGATGGCAGAAATACTTTGTCAAAGCCTGTTCTATGTACAGAAGCTGTTTTTGTAAAAGCTTAGATGAAAGCATATTTTAGC
Organism: Phalacrocorax carbo; assembly: GCF_963921805.1. Taxonomy (NCBI): domain Eukaryota; kingdom Metazoa; phylum Chordata; class Aves; order Suliformes; family Phalacrocoracidae; genus Phalacrocorax; species Phalacrocorax carbo. The sequence continues at coordinate 5,543,479 of NC_087519.1, read as the reverse complement.
TTGGCTAAAAAGATGTCCTTCAAGGATTTTGGAGATATCTTCTGTGGCTCAAACAGTTATGAGTTAGGAGGAAATAAATACATGTGTAAATGTGCACAGTTTTTAGATCAATATAAACTGAGTGCTTGCCAGAGGAACCATCATGTATGGCCATGATGAATGGAAATGTCTCTTGAAAGACTGAGACTGGAAAAAAGCAGTACCTATTTGTAAGAAAAAAGGCTATTTTACACAGTGTTGAGTAGCATCCCATAGTAGTCTCCAGAGAGTTTTGAAAAATAACCCAGATTTTGCATGCTGTGCATTAAAGTCAAGAAGAATGTGCAATCAATGGCAAACCACTTGAATTTTGCTTACTGGCTCACCTTCCTTCTGAGAGTATTCCATTTTTGGAGTCTTTTCTTTTGCAGCCAGACGTTCAAGTTTGCCATCATGCACCAATATAAAGATGAAGCTTGGTATGATAAAAAAAGACTGGGAAAATAAGAATCAACATGTGGTGTTCAAAGGGAGAATGGATCTGGGACTGTGAGCAAATGTTTGTGCAAGCGATCTTACCTCAATGAATAGTTCCATTCACATTACTAGTTTTGTTTTGTATACAGAGTTTTGTAAGACCAGATCCTAAATTCTAACATTTTCAGAAGTGTTGTGTTGAATTATTTTGGAACTCTCATAATTTCCTACTGTGAACTGAGATAAGAATGAAAATGTAGGGTTAAAACCAGTTATGATCAGTCAAAACTAGAAAAAAAGCCCAAACCAAAACAAAAAAAACCAACTTGCTGGTTAACTTTAATCCTGTCTGGCCATAACTTGCTAGCCTTTCTCCTGTTGAGTAATATTTGATTGATTTCACTGAGACTATTTACAAGTACAGTTGACTGACATTGCTGGCTGAATTTTATCAAACACCACACTCTTTTTTTGTCTCATTTTAGTGACGGTTCTTCCCGTTCACACCAGCATTAAAGAAGGAGCTGTGCTTAATCTTAACTGTTGGTACATTACTGGACCTAAAGACATAACTTCCTACCTGCCTTGTACCCTACAGAAAGGCAAACCTGAGTTGTTTAGACAAAATCCATGAAAAAGAAATAATAGATAGACATCAGAGAAATCACAACAGGGGCTGAAAGAAAAAGGAGACAGAAAAATCCATTACAAATGAAAATAATAAAGTCTCTTAAACTTTAAGGAAAAAATAGAGGCTCATTTTGTACAAAGATAGTGAGATGTGTTCATTGATCTTTTTAAGAGTCGAGAAGAAATTGGCCAGCAGCTGAATAAAAGAAAATGAAGTTCCATTAATACAATCCATCGAAAGACAACTCGGGTAAATTGATCAATGCAGCACAAATAATTTCTAACCTTTCCCCTCTGCGGAGATGATGTTTGGGTTTTTGTTGTGACTTCTTTTTTCCCTCCCAAAGAGTGTTAACAGCATACATCACCAATTTCAAGGGCTTTTTAGATGGCTTTTCTAGCAATAATTGGAGAATTTCTGCAACTAAACATGGTAATGGCTTTTCTTTCGTCCCTCTCCTTCATCGCACCCTCATTGGCTTGAAGAATATCAATACACTGAGAAGGTTTGAGGGCTTTTCTTTTCCTCTTTTTTAAACTCTCGGTCTTCTTACTTCCTTCTCTGCCTCCTTCTTCAAAGAGGTTTTGAAACATCTGGCAATTAAAAAACGGCTGCAGCCATCACTATGGTATCTGTGTACTCAAGAGAAACTTCATAGTGACTGAAATGCAGAAAGAGCCCAAAGGCCAAAAGAGGTTTTGTCCTTGAGGAGCCGTAACAGCACCTGTGACGGAGCCTGGCCCTTTACCTCAAACAGTAAAGCTCTTGCTTGTAGTAGTGGCGGTCCTTCCATTTGAATTCTTTGTATGAGCCAGCTGTCAGATGTTATACACAGGAGAGAGCATCCGAGATCTGAAACTGCTGCTATGCGGGTGCAGCATCCTTTATCCAGAGGAATTACGCAGGCTGGAGGTCCCAACTCCCCTCTTTTTGGAAAAGTGAATATCCTCAGCTCCCAGAAGTGTGAATGAGAAACAAACATGTCTATGGTAAATTTATAAATTCTAAGTATTTGGAGATATTTCTTTTCCAACTCAAAAAGATCTCTGAAAATCAAAAACATGAAACCCAAACTTTACACTTGGGATTTGACATCTTCCCACAGCATAAAGTACAAATATAAAGCTACTCCAATTTTGCTTACTGGGATACAATGCTGTGGTGTGCATTGAAGCCACAAAGCAACAATTAGAGTGTGGCAGTTAATGAAACAAACAATGCGGCACCTTTTTGAGTAGGATTTAACCTATGTTTGGATAGAAAGCTTTGTATGTTACCTGTGGGTTTCAGTAAATTAAATGGGCCTTTGCATATATATGCTGCATAACTGTCAAAACATGAGGCTTTGTGGTCATACACCCAGAATGCACACCATTTTATAAAGCTGTGTCACATAACTCAGCAGCATAATAATTTTCTTCTCCACGAGTAAGTTGCTTCTCACCCCAGAGATAGTGCTTCGTTCAGGTCAGGTATGAAGTTATGTGAAGGTCGGTATGGGAAAGATCAAACTACGCCTGTCTAGCTCACACCTGCTTTGCTAATAAAAACGTACATTTGCTGCCTGTCTTGCACACGTAATTACTTAGTAAAATCTTACACAGAATGGTGTAAGGTGTTCCACAAAATGATTGGGTCCTCAATTCTGCAGAAAAGTCCTTGAAAAAAAAAATTATCAAAAACATTTTAATGCAGACATCTTTCTGGTACAGCTTTCACTGCATGCAAATATTTAAGCTCATGCTTAAGCATGTTCTGATATCCCATCGCTGAACCTGCAGAGGGGCATTAGTGATTCAAAACAGGATATTATCCACTGACAGATAATCATTGTCTGTTCAGAAACTTCTTGTTTTACAGGACAGCTGGTGTCTATCAGCTGCGTGAAATGGTGGTGCAGGGAGATTTGTACAGTTTAGAGGGGTTTTTTAAGAGACTTTGTAAAGCAAATATCAGCAATCACCATTTGAGTAAAATAAGCAAGAAGCCAAGACCTTCTTTGCTCCTTTATAGGAAAGGATGAAAGACTTGATTTCCCTATTCTTTTTACTTGTTACCCCCCCCCCCAGAAGTATTCGGACATCTTTCCATTTAAATCCTAGAATATGTTCTAAAGGCTTACCCAGATAGTTATTTTCATTTTTCATATCACCAGACATAAGTACACATGCGCTAGAAAAGCAAATGGGTTAATTAAAGGAAGTGCTAAATGAGATGTTTATAATTTTCATACAGAGGAAATTAGCTTGACTTTTAGCCTGAGGATATCACATCACACACTCTTCTTGATGCATCTGTAAGGGATACACAAATAAAGAGCTGTATTCTTTCACAAACCCAGTGAACTTCAAATTTTACAAAGTTATGTCCAGCAGTGAAGTTAAAGTCAAAAAGGATTCTGGGAGCTAAGATCGCACGGAAAATGTTTTATCACATGATGGGAAAACTGGAAAAGACTGAACTTTCAACCTTTTTTGTGAAAGCATATGAATATGCAAATCAAGCTGATATACAATAGCAACTAATCATCAAGACAGACAATTGTTAGTGACTTATGAAAGAAATCTCCAACAGATAATAAACAATTGGAAAATATTGCTGGTTTTCTACACCTACGTTATTTAAGCTTGGAAAGCAGTTTTCCTCAGTAAGCTTTATGAGACAATCAGGGGTGTTAAACAATAAGGAAATCAGGTCTTCACCTCTCTTGCATTTTAGAAAGAAAGGAAAGAGTATGTTGTTAACACTTTAGGACCTTTTCTGCACAGCACAGGAAATCCGGAGGTCAGTAATGATGCCATCACTGTCAAGCACCAGAGGAGGCCAGAACCAGGGGATAGAAATGAATATGTGGCCTCTTGGATCTCTCTTCCCTCAGAGATATCTCTGCCAGAGTAGTTTTGTTTACATTTGAGTACCTTACCAGGAAATATCAAGGCCTTCCTGAAAGTAAATTTTTTGTATACTGTGCGTGAATCCACAGACAAAATTAATGCCGAGGGATGGGCATTAGTAATGGAAAAGGTCTTCTGAGCCCTGCAAAAATGGAAGATTCTTTAATTTCATCATCACTTCCTTGAGCTGTGCCGATAGACTGAACTCCAGCCAGACAATACCTGTTTTGTGCTCCTGATTTTGACCCAAGTATAAAACATACTGTACCGCTCTACTTGCTAATACTATAACAGGTTAGTTTTTACTTCCTCTGTTCTCCCACAGTGCCTGGCAGCCTCTTCTCTGCACTCTCTCGTAGTTGAGGAGGTGGGCTATCAGGACTACTTATCAGATAAATTGCTATAGATTCATCATTGTCCATCTCTGTCCTGAAAAAGTAGTCACAGATCTGATGTTAATCTTAACACTATATTCTGTATAATGGAACTTCTTGTGAAAACTCTCCCTGTATCATTATATGGAAGGCTGACAATATTAGTCATCCAATGGCATTTGCAGATGTACAGTATCATTTCCAAAATCATTGGAAATTTTCTTACATGGAATCCACTTCATTTAATGAAGCTTTTAACATAGTGCATTAAACGCCTCCCAACCCATAAGATGGATATAAAGTCACTGTTAGATGAAACACCATTTGATTTGGCAACAGGTGGACTTCCTAAGAGGGATTTCCAACTATCTCTAATTTCTGTCAGTTTGAAATTGAAGTACTGCATCCAGAAGTATAGATTTTCTTCTAATGGAGGTAAAGTAAGATAAATCCATCCAGAATCTTAGCCCACTTTGGTACACAGTCACAGTTATTGCAGAGTCCAGCACTGTGGCACATGTTTAAGAATGGGGAAGTCTAGGTAGACTTGCGGTAGCCATGTAGAGCAAGGGGTGAGTGAAGGGTCAAATTACTCTATACTGAGTTTCTTTTCATTATTTTTGCTTTTCTCAGTTTATGGCACAAATTTACCACTTTGTGATACAACATTCGTTATTATTTTTCCTTTTTTTCCCTTGTCTGTTACATTTAATAAAATCCAATTATTATGTAAATAGAGACTTGTTATAATTGTCACAAACAAGTTAGCATAACAATGAAGAGCAACAACTTTCTGAAGTGAAAGAAAGCATTGATTTATGACTGTCTCTGAGGTGTGATTGATATAGAATGTTTTGAAGGAATATTTTCAACATTTCTTCTTCATTTTACAGCCTGCTTCCTCAGATCATCCTAGCTGAGACATGTTTGCAAAGGAAAGTTGCTTTGGAAGAAGGAACTTTCCACAAATACATTTTCTTTTCTTTAAAGAAGAAGGGAAGGGGGAGAAGCCTACCAAGCCATTATTTAAACAGCCTCCTTTTTAAAATGTTTCCGGCAGATGTTTATGTAGAGAATGTGCTGGAGCTCCTTCAGTAAGACACAGAAGTGACATTTCTTGAGGGTTTTAGTTGAAGAATTTGTCTTTCACATCATGTCTTTAAACATCTGCAAAAGGCAACAGAATCTTTATTATCCTGCTAACTTGAAGAAAGGCGCAATGCAGAGTCCTGCATCCTTAAAAAATGGTATTTAATGGGACTGACAGATGAGAAATATCTCACTCTAATGTTTTCCTTCAGTAGAAATTCACCTCTTGACCCTGTGACTCCAGAGTACGATGGCTGCCTTCTAAAAGAGAACATTTCTTTCCATTCAGATTGCTTTCTGTGGTTTTGTTATTTTGTTTTACCTTATTGCTCAGTTATCTGCTTAAGGGGAAGGTATCATTGTCAGGATCCAAACAAAAATAAAATTATGAATACTGCAAGCACACTTCTGCTAGGTCTGTTTATGGCACTTGTGCTTCCAACCCTCTTTTAATTTGCTCAGTTGGATATTTTTCTTCTTCCTCACAAAAACCAAAGCTGCCTTCTTTCCCTGCCTTTTCTTTTAAATGGAGTTTGAAGGAGCAATATAATTCAGCTTTCCTATTCCTTTGCTTGAGTTTGGTTATTTGCTGCTGTGCAGAAAATATGGACTGGGGCCGGTATTCAGGGCTGCCCGGGCTGGCCCTCCTACCCTACAAAGTAACCTTTTTTAAGAAGAATTCCATCTCTCTGTTCGTTTTCTGGTTTGTTTCAGGTTCTTGGGAGGGGGTGGGCAGGTTTGGTGGTGGGTTTTTTCACTCTCCACTGTATTGTATTTCGGTTGTCGAACCTTTTTTCCCCCCTCCTTCTTTTTCTCTTTCTTTTTTCTTTTTCCTTCCCTCAAGGGTTTTCTCTGGGAAAAAGTTTTCTGGGCTTCCATCCAGCCAGTGTCACAATTCACAGCTGTACTGTTTGATTCAAGTACTTCAAGCTGCCAGTGAGGTAGAGCCAAATGAGATTAAGGGCTTTTTTATTAAAGCAAGCACCCGCATGTGCTGGTATGGTTAAGGCTACGTCAGGCGTTCCAATATGAACCCCAATTTCTGGAGACCTTTAGTTTTCAAACGTAAAATATTTATGCCAGGCAGAAACCTGACCTAGATGTACTCATCTGGGAGGAACTGTAATTCTTTGGAAAGAAACGGTTTGGCTTTTATTAAGTTACAGCTCCAAGAAAGGAAAAAGTACTGATTTCAGGATAAGCAGCTAAAAAAAAAAACTAGGGAGAGTGAGATATGGCTATGTATGTTAAAAACAGCAACAGGCTTAAACTAAATGAGATATTTTAAATGAATTCACGGTGAATTTTAAGGGAAGGAATGCTTTAGGTAGCAAGAGATTCATCTGTTAGCTTCCTTCCCTGGCACACGATGGATTTGAACCCTCCATGCTGGTCGAACTCTGATGCTCCCAGCACTCGCTGGACCATTGCTGGCAGCGGGGCATCGCCTGCAGCACTTCTGCTGTGAGCCCCTGCCTGCCCAGGTCTGCCTGCTGCACCCCAAATGTCACCTCCGAGGCCCAGCCATGCTGCCCAGCAATATTTTTTTTTTCTGTTGGGATAAACCATGCAAAATTAGTGATGTGAAACAAAATACCACTGTTTCTTTTGATTTCTGATGTGAGCCAAAATCTGAACCCACGCTTCCGGCAAGAAATGCATATTTAACCTCTCTTTCCTTTCAAAAAAGACCCAAATTAAAACAGTTCTTTTTATACTGATTGTTATCTTTTGTGTCAACATTTGTCAAGATAAAATAATTGATATTTTAAAGATAAACATACATGTGTCTATAGAAAACATGATGCACTGTAGTAGAGCTGATAAAAAATATATTAAAAAAAAAAGGAAAAAGGAAGAAAATGACAAGCTTTACAGGAAAAAAAGCCCAAATCACCACTATAAACTTTTTTTCCATAACTTTGGGCCAACTATAAAGTGGATCAGAAGGTTTTGAAGGTTATTGACATTTCAAATTTTGAACTTCTCAGACAGAAGTAGCCTTTTTCAATATTAGGTCACCCTTTCTTTTTTCCTTTTTGTCCAGCTGTGTTACTAAGCATCACATGTGCCTTGATACAGCCTCTGCACACGCACTGACAGAACCAACCCTTCATCCTTTCAAGACAGAGGTGCTTTTATATAAACATATGTCTAGGATGGCACTGTGGTTGCAGTGAGAGCTTTAAGTCTCTGTCCGGGAGCCGAGAGAGAGCTACAGCTTTGTGTTCTCACTCGAAGGGCCATTTCAGGAGAGGGGTGTACCTGGATTCAGGTGTAAGGAGTAACTTCAGCTGAAGAAAATGAAAGCAAAATCAGTCCTTCAGAGTAATTTCTTATGAATCGGGCTGGTTTTTATTTCAAATCTCCCCTTTTGATATAAAATAAATTACTACCTGGGAAAAAAAAAACCAAACAGAATATGTGGAGTGATTTTTATTTGAGGTTGAGTTCTTTAATTTCATTTAGAGGCTCTGTAGTTTCCTGAGATATTTCATTTCGGTTTAGTGGTAGATCTTGTAACCCTGAAGTTGCTAATCGAGCCTTAGCTTACCTGTCTTGGTGTGACAGCACTACATCAAATGCCAGCCCTCCCTTGGACCATATGTTTTAACTCGTTCTGTATCACAGCTGACACTGCAAATACTGTATGTCAGTCTGTATGTTATTGTCCTACCATTTCCAAGAGAGGAATTTAGGAGACAGAAGGAAGGGAGAGAGTAGAGCTAAACCTGTAATAAGTCTGACATGTTTGCATAATTGCAATGTAATGTAGTTGTTCTGCAAGTCCTTACAGTCAGTCATTTTTTCACCATTTCCTGCATTTTTCATTTGTAACCTAACAGTATCACGATACAAATACCCACATCCTCATCTCTGCTGCTCATGTAATCTTAGCAGTGATTTGAGACTTAAATGCTGAGAGACTGCTTAAGTCTACAAGACTCTGAAATCAAAGGCAGCAACATTAATATTCTGTGCAAATGTGAAGAAGCCATGAAAGCTTTGTTTGTTGCTAAAGAAACCAACTAAATCAAACAAGTTGAAGAAAACAAAGACTTGTATAATTGTTTTAATTAAAACTGCCACTTATTCCAGCAAAACTGCAGCACAGTCGTGCTCTCCAAATATTTCTTGCTTAGACTTGCATGCTCAAAACCTATTCTTAATAAGTGAAACAAAACATTTCCAGCGTTTTTCACTCCTCTTTGACACAAAAGCTCCTAAACAAATTGCAAGAAAACCATGCAAAACTTTGTGATGTTTACTTCAGATTTTATCCAAGAGGAATTTATGGAACTCGCCATTCAACTCCAAAAGCAAGTTATCTCAAATGAAATGTAACGCTTCTTAAATCTTCAAAGTACATCATGGCATTTAGCCATAAAACTCACTGTGACTTTAAAAATTCAAAAACAGCTTTAATGCAGGAATCAGACTGCCCTATATGGTTTGAAGTCTTCAGGACCACAAGCACGCTCTGTTGGGCCTGGACGCTCCATAGATTCAGTCTTCAGTAAACATTAGAGCAGCCTAGCAACTGCTTTGCCTTTCACTAGCTCCTAAGCCCGTTTACCGTTCCTCACCCCACAAGGTTATTTTGCCATCTCAAAATAAGTCAGATACAGAGGGGACCTGGGTAGTAGTTCCTCAGCCTCTGGAACCAGTCCAAGCCTCTTTTTCTTAATGCAAAATATGAATGATACAAATATATCTCAATTTTAATTGAAGGAGAATGTTTGACCTTTCTACAAAATAGTGTCACATGAGGTTCCTGTATTTCTTGTGACCTTTCCAAAGTTCATAAGGCTTTTAAGCATGCAAGTTCACATTAACTTTGAAATCTTTTGTCTTCCTCAAGTATAGATCGGCTTTCACTGCAAAATTTGGGCCCACATTTCATTGTTAGCATATGACTCCAACATGTTGTTACTGTGTGGTAAAGAGGCAGTTGTTAAATCTGAACCACACTTACTTTCTCCTCTCAAATAGTCTGTTCAGATACTGCTGTTTGGCTCGAGCCTGTCTTTTACCTTCTTTTCTCGGCACTCTGAGGGCTCTTTATCTTCACCAATACTTGGATTTGTGTAAGTGTATGTTGGGGACCATTATTTGTACATATTAATTTGTTATGTCAAGGTTCCTCAGCATTAGCATTTTTAAGCTTGGGCGGGGGAGGGTGGCTATTAGAAATATCCTACAGGAAGCCATAATTTAGCAGAGATGTGACGTTTTCTTTTAAACATATGTTTTGTTGAGCTCTGTAGGCTGTATAGTAACAACTCTCTTTTTTTTTCTTTTCTTCTTTTTTCCTTTCCAGTGACTGGATAACTGAAATAATTTGAAGTCTGTTTGTACTAGAACCTGATCACCACCTGTTTGAGTGAAGAAACTGCGGAGTGTTTGAAAGTAACGCCTTGGGCAACACATACACCTTGCTCAGACTGTCTCACATCTTAATCTTATTATATAAAAGGCTTTTCGAAGTATTGCCTGAGAACAGTGAAAACCTCATTATGAGCTGAAAACTGTTTGGGATTTCAATGTTGATAATGAAAATCTTATTTATGGAATTGCTGAATATGCAGATAAAGTCTGAAAAGCCACAGCCTACTAGACAAAATAATAGTCCAAGGGAAAAGGAGCAATGTAATTACATCATTCTTATTTTATAATGGCCTTTTCCTTCCATGTACATATTAAAAGAGAGTCAAAGAACTGTGAGATGCAATTGTTTCTGGCATCTTCCAACCTGACTTCAGAACTCCAGCGGGTTTCCTGTGTCTAGTTAACATTTTGGTAGTATGCAAAAGGCATGATCTGTCAGACAGTGCGGAAGATGTGGAAGCATTTTTCTGCTCAACAGACTTTAGGCTCATGTGATGAAAGGTGTGAAACCCCGCCAGGGAAGGAAGAAAAAAAGTTGGTAGGGATCAAGAAATTCCCATTCTCTTCTAAAAGACAGGCTCTCATGGGTTGTGTTGTCTCTGTACTGCTAACTAAATACAGCCTTTCGGACTAAAACCAGGAGATGCATACAAAGACAAGACCTATTTAACAGGGAGATGTGTGCTGTGGGGGAAGAAAGGCTATACAGTCTCCTAACTTTCAACTTCATTACATGCTTTTATTCCACTGAAATCAGTAATCATATCAGAATAGAGCTAGTAAAATATGATGGGGAATAAGGCCCTTTAATATAAGCCTCTCTGCCTGTCTGTCCTTTTATATGGCACCTCCCAACATAGTGTCTGAGTGCAAAGTTCTTCACCCTCATCTGATTTAAAACTTAAAATGGATGCTGTGAAGACCTATCGTCCATAGTAAACTGCTCAAGATGAATCAGCTGTTCAGATTAGCCTCACAGAAATGATAATGGGGTTCTGTGTTCACAGCTGAGTTATTTAAACTGTCTGATTTGGTCCACAGCTTCCTTGGACATTAATAGGTTGACTGCTATGTCGCTGAACTTAGTGCATGAAAGGTCAGCCTTTGAAAAGCTAAATAAGGTAAGTGCAAACTGAAGCATGTTCCAGGCGATACCGCGCACTCTAAACGCACTTGAAACCACTAAGAATCACTGCTGCTCCTCAGCATTTTTCCATATCTGAATGCAGAGTGGTAGATCCTTGGATCAATACTTTGATTTTGATCTCTCATCCACCAGGAGATTCAGGGGGTTGCTCATATGTTATAAACATATGCTCCTCCTCATGCATCTTGAGTAAAGTGGATTGAAAACTTCTTAGAAGATAGCTTTTCATCAGCAGGTGCTGACTTAGATGAATTTGAAAGATTTCTCAGGACTACAGCAATTTTGTTGAAATTGCTGAGAAACAGCATTATCAGGCAGGAACACTTCAATAAAGATGGAATACTTCATCTGACTTTTCTGTGATTATATTGTAAATTCTAACATACTATTGTGCACACCTTGAAGTGATTAAGTCAAAATGAAGAATTTTAACAGTATCAAGATGAAATGTTTTCAACTGTCCCAAAACAAAAACATGCCAATTAAGATAGCTTTGATGATCTCTACATCACAGCAATTTCATTTTTTGTGGTACACTTCGTCATTCAGATTATTAGTCCTGTTAGAAAGAAACGCAAATTTTGACATGCTGATTTTCCCTCCAGAACCAGAAGCTCTTCTCGTCAGCAGCCCATGAGACCACATGGAAAAGTCAGAGTAAGAGCATCTCTTTTCCCCTTCCCCAAGCCCTCTCTTTGATGCAGGAGTGTGGCAGGGAAGAGCGGGGAAAGGGGTAAGAGTTAGCTTTATCATCTATAAATAGAGACAGTCCTTCACACTCACTTTCTTGAGTAGTCTTAGAGTACTAGGGGAAGGAAGAATAAAATAAATCTAAGAGATCTTGGGAAAGTTCTGTACATTTCAGGAATGTTCCAAAGTAAAAATTGGCTCTGGCTGTCGAAGTTTAGAGGCTTATTCTTTCAAAAGGCACCATCAATTAGTTTCTCAAGTTTAGTTCTGTCCTGTATCTCTGCTGGAAAGCTTGTTGAGCAATAAGAATAAATGTTTGTAGAATATAAATCATTGCACATGACTAGTTCACCACCCACAGAAAGCATTACTACTTGTTTTCTACTTACATGGTTGTAGTTTCTGCAGACTCCTTATGTGTTAAACACTGGGCAAACTCAGCAGCTTGGTTCAGGCCTAGGTTTTCTGACTGTGGGAGTTACAAGCTGAAAAAAAACTTCTTGGGATTTTTAGCAAAGGAGAGTTGTCATCACACTTTGACCTGAAATGGAATAAAACTGTCCATTGCTAAGGGACCTAATAGCAAAGCTGTCAACATTACTCAAAAATATTTTTGAAGGAATTGTCTTATAAGGACTTTACTATATTGGATTTCTTCTGGCTTGTTTTTCTTTGTTTCCCCATAGGTGAAGAGAATGTAGAAAATATACCATATATGGAAAACTGTGAATCCTACCGTGGCATTTGTGTTAAAGGATCATTTTGTGGGAGGTAAGCAAATAGGCCATCGCTGGTGATGATTAAAACCAGTCCAATCTTATGTAAAAAAAGATAATAAAAATCCTGTCCTCTAAACCAACAAGCAAGTGATACCCAAGCCAGGAAGCTCAAAATCAACAAAATAAACCTTATTCCAAAAGCTGGATTTGGTTATTAATTGACTGATTTCCTACCAATAAGAGCACACTTTCAGGCTGGTGGGCTTGATGAGAGGTACTTGAAAGCCCAAACTGAAAAAGCATGTGAAATATTTAAGGCCACATTTTTATATTTATTAAAAACAGCCTAAATAATTAAACTAGTTGATTCACTAGTGGCTTTCAGGCTCATGCCCAGAGTGAAAGGTCATGACCTGACATACCATGGCCCCACTTGGTACCGATGATTGACAGGAAAAGGAAATAAGTTGATATCTTTCACGTGGGAATCACAGCTTGTAGCAACTATGAGCAAGTGGGCTATTTGGACTTTGTGGGAAAAGTTAATTGTGTTATTATTCAAAATCTTCGTTCCCAAAGTTGCTTCAATGGTGATTTATTTACTTATGTGATAAAACAGCTGTGTACTGTAATAAAATACAGGTCACTTGCTGATGTTTAATGCACAGAAGTGGGGACATGTTTGGTTTCTTTTACTTTGAACTTACATTCATGATAGGCAGCAGGGATGACTTTGAATTGTTAGGAATTTTCTGTTAGTGTATTGGAAATAATTAATGTTCTCATCATACTACATATTCTTCAGTGCTTAGTTATGGAGAATGAGGAAGGTACCATACACTGAAATATGAGCGCCTCTCCACCATATGCTTTCATTATTTCTTTATAATGATAAAAAGGGGCTGCATTCAGTGCCAGACAATGTCATGGCCCCAGAGATTTAAGTGGCCTGCAGAAAAAAGGAGAAAAAAGCATTTATGATATGAATGAGGATTTGAAATGGCTTTTTAAAAAAGGCCTAAGATCCACTTTCACCCTAAATTCTGAAATCACTTGAAAGATATCTAGATGCAAGCGAGTTTGAAGAATAGCAACTTTCCACCAGGCTCTGTTTTACATGCAGTATCCCTGCCATCCTGGCCGTGCTTTGTTACAAGGTCACATAATTGTACCAAGCAATAGGGCACAGTCTAACTTCACAAATTGTCTGATTTGTTGTAGCGATGAACCCTGTCATCTTTATCCAGAGTACATATTCTTTACCCCAGTCATTTACAAGCTAGCTAAGTGATGCGCTTTTGTTTATCACTCTGAGTTGAGAAGTACAGTGGATTTAGTATCAGCTCGCCTGTTATTTTGCCTTTCTGCTCGTTCCCCAAAGCCTGAAGTGTGGGGACAGCATGAACTGCACCAGGGTGCAGCTCCATACCATTCTCCAGGTGTTCCCTACCCTTTGGCAGAAATGCCGCGCACTGCCGGTTCCTGCAGCGTTGTGTGGCTTACTGCTGTATGGTCTGGTAGATGGGAACGGTCCCATAAAAGTCCCATTAAAGTCAAAAGTAGTTTTACCCCAGAACAGGCCGTTGTGGGGAAGGATTGCGCATTTCAGCTCTGTGTGGCACAATAGTCTGGTGATATAGCAGTCAGTCAGTCCTGGCATTTCTCTCAGACTATGTTCAGTATAATTTCTTTTCCTAGTCTTTCCTCATATCTTATTCTCAATACAGAGCAAAGAATCTCTGCTTGGGAAGCTGTGCTAACTCTACCACCTGTAGCACATTCTCCAGGAGAATTTTAAGCCTTAAAATAACCTGATTCTAACACCAATAAACAAGCTCGGTTACACAGTAAATCAAGTTAAAGGTTGCTTCACACAGAGTAGGAGCTGGTGGTATTTTTCTTGCATTGTCTTGATGTCATTCCTTCATATTTAACATCAGGCAGCAGTGTATGATATTTTACAAATAGTATAGACTACAGATCCTGCCACGGGGTACAGGTCTGTGATGAGTAAATTACAGTTACTGGCTGAGAATGAGAAACAAAGTCAAGAAAAATGGGTCCAGGGGCAATAACATACTCAAAATGGGAGACCTTTCTGGAGCGATACCAACAGACTTCCTCTGGACATTTCAGCAGAAGGGGAGCTACTCAGGTATGTACATCCTATACCTACTTGTCCTGAAAGGAAAAGGCCATGATTAATCTAAATCTAGCCATTTTCTAGAATTTACTCAATTACAAAACTGAAAGACTACAAACTGGAGACCACAGCAATCACCAGAGCTGTCAATAAAGACAGACCAGCTGTAGATATGTGGAAACTTGTCCACTGGGTTAGAGGCTACAGTCTGACCTTGCGCAGCCCATGGAAGTGCTTATAAATAGTGATGGCATTGGTTTATGATTGACTTCAGCTAGATTCAGCCTGAACATCAAGAAGCAAAAGTCTCTCTAACCCATGCCAATTCTCTGACCTTTCCGTTCCTCTCCACCTCCCCACCTCCAGGCTTTCTGTTTCAGCAGCTCCCTGAAGTGAGCACCATGACTGTGAATCTAGCAGTGAAGAAGCCCACAAGTCTTCAGAAAAGAGCAGTTGTTCTTAGCTTTGTTTTGCTGATGTTTTTCTTTCTTTTTCTGCTTTTTTAAAGAAAACAGAAAGCCTGCCAAAATTTGGGTTCTTTGATGTGCTTTGGAAAGAAAAACAATGCTATCTATCCAAGCCCTCTGAAAGGAACAAAAATATGTCATTTTAAGGCATGAATTACTTGAGAGGAACAATCAATACATTTTTGCAATTAAAGATGGTCAAGAATTTTTGAATGTTTTGATGTAAAGTTTTGGTTAGGAAATTTTCAGAGACATTTGCCTGTTTCAGTGAAACTTTCTTTGAGGAAACTTCCTGAATTGTATGGTAGGTGAAAGGCAGGAGGGGGAAGAAAGAGGAAGAAACTGATATTTGCTGTAGAATATTCAATAATCTAATAATATCCCTAGGAGATATCCTAGACCCCATTCAAGCTTTTCTTCTGTCAGTGTAGAATGAGTATGTGAACCAGCCTCATCCATTTTACTCATCCTACTCGGGGATGAGTAAAAAAAAAATCATAAAAGCAGTATCTGTTCTGATTTGTTTATTTGTTGATTCAGCTTTGAGTGCAGACATTGCTTTATAAAACCTTTCAGCTGTAAATGAGAAACTGACTTCATTGTCTCATAGTTAGGAATTTTGTTTAAGATGGAAGTGTCCCAGGTTGGAATCTGTGGCCTGTAAATGTAGGGAAGCTTTTTAAGCTGCAATCTTAGAAGTCATAACTGAGTATCTAAACTTCTGTTTGCCCTCTCTTTTTAAGGTTTCTCCTCCATCACCCCAACAAATCTTGAAAGAGCTGATTTATGCAATGAGAGTTTTTGACATTTTTATTAAGCCCAAGCACTTAATAAAGACATTCTTTCTACAATGTGATTAAACTGATGTAAAGAAGCAGTTGTGTTATTTCACTCTTTATTGAAGATTTCTACAGACTTCCTTTTTTTGCCTTCCTGTTACACTGCCTGTTGCATCATTTACACTATCTGCTCTCACTTTCCACCGCCATGGCTGTATGGGCTGTGCTTGTACAACTTAGCTTTGAAGAGGTTTCTATTTATGTCCAGTGTATCTAGTCCAGTGTTTTCAAAGAAAAATGAGTAGAAATTAGACGTAGACTGCAAATGACAGGGATCATTGCTTGAGGTTGACATGAAGATGTTTGTTCTGTCATTAAGACCGTTTACTTTGAAAGATAACTCCCCACCTCAAGTTGAGACTACTTACTGTTAGCAAGATAAAGAAGCCTGGCTTTCAGAAGAAAGGTGTTCTGTATGTCTTGAGGGTTTCTTAGTTTGAACGTCTGAAAATTCGAGCCTTCTACAGTCTCTAATCACCTTGTGAAAGTCCAGGCCAGGATTTCAGACTTTGAGGATAGCAAGCAAATGCCTTAAATTAGAGGTTTCAATTAGAGAATATTAAATTCCCTTCTGTAACAGGAGATGGTTTAGGAGAAATGGGAATAGCCAGGTGGGAGTAATTGGTTTTGGAAGAGTTGTATGTGGGAGCTCTGCCCAGCACTTTCTTTTATTATGCCTGTTTTCCTTCCACAGCTCAGAAAAACTCATATTCATGCACACTCTTACACTTCACTGGGATTCCCTGACTCGGAGACTGTCAGCATTGGCTTACTATACAAGCCCTTTGTTTTATCCTATACAATACATCTTGCTATATGCAATTTGGCCTCTTAACCTGCCGTGAAATATTTCAAGGGCTTGTTGCTGGAAGACGCGTCTCTCTTTGCTATGATTTGTGCAGCCGTGGCTGCATTTTCATGACGGCTTATAATGATTCGTGGTGGGTTGCAATACAATGAACTCATGCCGCAGAACAGCACACTGAAAAAGATCTTTCAAATTATTGTTCCGGCGCAAAAGGTGCCCAATCACCTTCCACCTGCGGATTAGTTGGTTGCTATAGGAACCCACTGTAGCTTTTCAGTGCTGCGCTACTGTAGTGCCCAGATTACTGACTCTGACAAACACAATAGGGGAAAAGAATCACAGGTTATTAGTGCTGATGATGATGTGATGTTATAAACCTGGGGTGGCACAGAGCGGATGAATAGAGCAAGAGCCTTGAAACGCGAAGGACAGGAGGAGGAGAGCAAGCAGAGTGAAGTGGAGCTAAAGACATCACTGCGGAAATGTTGTCTTTGATCTTATTTTCCACTCTGAATAGATATTTTCATAATATAATGCCAAATGCAAGCAATGCTATAAGTGATGGCAGAGCCACTGGTCATGTCTTTATGTTAGTAGGGGGGTACCCCTCCTCCCTTCTCTTTTCTTCCAGTGAGTACTGAAATCTGAACCTTTTCATTCCTGCAGGATTAACTCTGACCAAGGTCAGAGCAACCAGTCACCAATATTCTTCATGGGAGAGTCAGGCCTCCTGCATCCCTGGGAAATATCACCTGAAATATCCACCTATGCACAGGACTTTAACAGCAGCATCAGAAACGTGTGGTGAATAGCTGAGAGCAGATCTCTGTCTACTTTGGTGGCCATAACTGAGATTCAGGAGTTTACGCTACTGAGCACCCTCCTGTAGAGCGAGCTACCTACGTGCTTCGCAGGGGAGAAATAAATGCTTGCAGCTCTGCTTTGTAGACAGTCTAAAGTTCCCAGAAATAGTTTTGTTACCACTTGTGCATGGGCAGGGTGAAGGAAAGGAATAAAATATATCCTTGTTCATTGCTTGTGCGCATTTGAGCAAAACAAGCTGTGTTTAGTCACAAGTTCGCCAGATGGTACTCTTGGGGTTATTGCTGTTATATTACATTACTGTAATATATTAGACAAGGCGCAGTGATTCATTCTCTCTCCTCGTTGCTTTAGGAGGCTCTGTTTCTCTCCCAGTGGAAGCACAGCTGACCCTGCTGCTCATGACCCTTGAGACCCATGTAGGTTCCCTGTTGGTGCACGTAGGTCTCTCCCAAGGACAGTCCAGAAAGCCAGTTGAATAACAGCACCGACCATGACAGAAAGACGTGGCTTGCCTTCATCTCTGCGGCCAGAGAAGCACATGCTTAAGTGACGCTCCTTTCTGATTAGGCAGCTGATTTGTAACAATTTTCTTCAACCCTGACTGCCTCTTGTCTCCTTCTGTACTCCTACCCTACTGGTTTTACCTTCACATTGGGCCCTCCTCAGCCTTGCAATTGCGCCCGTGTGGCACTCTAAGCCAGGAAATGACATTGCTCGACAAGTTGTTCACAAAATGAACGGAAGTACAGAGTTTGCACTGCACTGAGTCCAAGAACTATCAAAATACGACAGAAAGGTATTGTTTTCCTCTACTTCTGCTACTCTGTAGGCTGAAACCCTTAGTCAAGTGAATTATGTGCTGACCGACACCTAACAACCCATATTGGATTGATGCCACATGTGCATGCAGGGCATAGGTGCTGCTGTTGGTCAGCTGGACTGCCCCTGGGACCATCTGGCACCCCTCTCTGGCCTCCCTGTCTCCACCATTATGTTTACTGACCAGCTGCTTTTTCTCATTGCCATTGACAAAGGTTCCCAAGCCACCATTCCTCCTTGCTTCCAGAGGAGACAAAGAAACACTACAGCCTTTCACCCTCTCCCAATGGCCTTGAGCTTCAGGTGCCCCAGGACCCCTGCCCTGGTTCGCAGGTTGCCTTCTGCTCTTCAGCACTGTTCTCACCGTAGCTAGGATGCCGACATTAGCTTCCCCGGTGTCTTCTTGCTCTCCTAGCCACAAGCCCAAGATTATCTATTCCAATGCCACAAATTAATGAATCCATAAGCAATACAAAGAGTGACAAAACTTATTTCAGTTTTGCCTGAGGCATCTAAGAGGGTGATGAAACAGGTTGGTCTGAACATGTTTGGATCAGAACTTTACCACAGGTGTTACTGTAATTTCAGGCAACTCAGCAGCTGCAAATTGGACCCTCTGTCCCTTAGATTATGCTTTTCATTTCATGATCCTCTGGTGGAAAATGAATTTCCTAGGCTGAGCTTCTGTCTGCAAATTTAGAGGGACAGGACAGACTCTGCCTGTATAGTCTTAAATGACTTTAAATGGGGACTTACAAAGGAAATGGAGACAGACACCTAACCAGGGAAGTATGACAGTGTGGCTCCAATAAAATAATGGGAAAATCTTCCGTTACCATAGTCATATGTATGCATGACCTTAGCAATGCCCAGGACTGCTATGGGAGCAACAGTGCAACACTCCTGTTATGCCTTATTTTTTTTATCAACGATGTTCTCCTTCACTTTGACGTCAGCTTCAAGATTGCTTGCTGTGATGTGCTGCACCTTTCATATTTTCTTTCCAGTCATAATATTGCTTCAGTCGTAACCTCAGCACTTTGAGGAATAATTGTCCCTGACAAGTGGGTGAATCACTGGCAGAGAGTTGATAAGCATTACATACAGATGACAGAAGTCAGGACATATCGGATTACTGCTGTGAATATAATAAAAGAGAGCCTAAACACTTTGGCAGCTCAAAGACAAGCCATTTCATAACTCTCTAGTGGGGCTATTATCTTCCATTTACTGCCACTGATAACCAGGTTGCAACTGTCTCCCTAGGATTTAGTTACAATTCACTTAACACTTAGAGGACCAGACATATTGGAGGACACTCAGATGAGGATAATTTCTTAAAGATCATTTATTTTTAAATTTTTATCTTCCTTGCTCCCCTCTTTATAGTGCGATAAGAACCTAAATCAGGAAGCTTTGAACTTCCTTCGGGAAAGGAGAGTTCATGGTCACCTTCCCTTTAATCCTTTACTCTTTTGAAGCCAGTCATTCATATCCAGCTGAATAAGTGACAAGCAGGTTTCCACCTCTCTTACTCTTGTAATACATGCACCTAGACCTAAAAGCTTGTTCTAATACTGACTCCATTAGTTTTACATGTAGGTGTTATGTTTTTATTTTTGTAGCCAGGAAGGGACACCTGAGCTTACAAACCAGGGGGTGTTGGTGTGTATCAGTAGCAGATAATTTACAGCTGTGCCAACTACAATCCACATTGACGGAATCTGGATACAGATGATACTTACATGCACTGCGGGAGATTTTGTTTCCAAACCTCAGTGCCTAAGATGAGTTTAACACTTCAGGCTCTTAGGTATCAAAATTCTCTCTTTTAGACAAAAAGAATTATTTTACTATGGCAGAATTCTGGCGAATGACCAGTGAGTCTCCTTACTATCCAGCACACCACTGAGAAATATGTATCAGGATGAGCTTAGGGATGAAACTGTCTCTATGCGAAGTGAAACTCGATATTCTGCAAAATTTTTCTCCTGAAGCAATACCATGAGCAGCAAATGTGAGCTCTGCTCGGCTTTCAACATATGAGGTGTTTCCAGATGCAAGACAAAAGCTGTTTCACTCTCTCTCAGGCTGAAGGTATGTATATACGTCTGTAGGTGGGAGCCTTATTTTGTACGTTTGGCCATATACAACCATCCTGGGATTCTAGTCTGGCAGAGTCCCCTTCACAGACACTGGGTGAAGAATATCTTTGCCAAAGGTGGATCAGGAGGATGGGAGGGCTTTTGAGACCAAGTGCTATTGACAACTCAGAGGCTGCATGTGTATAAATGTAAGACTCTGTACATGTGTTTGAAAAGCCAGATTTGGTGAGCTAGCAACTAAAATATCCTTCCTCCTCTACTACTTATACCTTTATCCCCCAGTGCAAACTTTATGTCCTTGCTGGCCAAAATTAGTTCATTAAAACAAACACAAATCTATTTGGCGATAAATTGAACCAGCCTTTCTTAAACTACAAATAATAAGTGATGCTTAAAATTGCCTTTTCAGTACAATTTGCATCCCTGCTTGATTCTTCATGGCACAAGCCCACTTGTGCTACAGAGAACCAGTAAAGGACAACAGCAGTTAAGAAGAGAGGAAAAAAGTGCAGTCGTTGAAACATTAATTCCAGTCCAGAAGTAGTTTCTCTTCAGAACTTCTGGATCTTAGCACTAACTTTCTAGCAGCCAGGGAAAGCCAACTGAATGCCTTTCTGCCCTGCTTTATCCATCTGTAAAATAAGGGTGATCAATCTTACCTGCTCGACAATTTTGTCACATGGTGCAACCAAGTAATATCTGTAAATTGCTTTAAGATGTTGAGATCAAGGGAATGATGGAAGTGCCAAGTGTTGTTGTTGTTATTATATTAACAATGTTGGCTGTTTTCACTGTTCATATGGTAGCCTGGCTGGAATTGGGCAGGAAGCCCAATAACACCAGCAACCAACAAGAAACTAAAATAAAATGTTTTACTTAATGAGCGCCTCTGTTTAATCAGAAGCCTGTGTAATTATGTCACAGAGGGCTAAGGATCTAATGTTTTCCTAATACATTTGCTTTTAAAGGGACGATTAACCCTGCATATTTCAAGATGATAAGCTGCTGCTTCGTTCAGTTCCAGTTATTTTTTTCTGCATTCCCTGGTGGGCCTAGAGAGAACCTGAGAGTCAGAGGATTTTTCTTCAGTGCACAATAACTATCTTGTATGTCTGATGCTGGAGCATTTTCTAAAGACACAGGTTATTAGTCCTGGGTTGGACGGGCTTGCAAGAGAATTCAAAAGCTGAATTTATTCTGTTTTGGCTCCTCTGAGCCACGGCGTACATTACGGAATGCCCTCAGTATGTCTGCCTTAAACAGGCGGTATTGTCAGAAGGGAGTTTGGCCAGGGAGAAAGAATAAAACCATACCTTACCTCAGATCAGGGAAATCCTGATGTAAGTAATAAAGATTGTTTTCAGTTTACTTCTAAAAGGTATGTTTCTATCTGCATAGTTCAATCTCTGTACATGTCTGTCCAGTTAGTACTTTTCAAATGTTTTGAAGAGAATAAAGGGCAAAAAAGCTCTCGGCCTCCTGAAAACAGATGTCCTAAGAGATATTAAAGATCACTCTATATTGAGGTTCCAGGGAAGATATTTATGTTGTAAAGATAGGGAGGGAGTAATTTTATGTCAAATATATGAGATGCCTTGATCTACCTGTCCAGAGGTTAGATAAACTACATTATGTTCACACCTTATAGATGTTTGATCATTTCTGTTCTTAAAGATCTTGAGTGCAGAAGATCCCATTGGCCCTCCAGGGAACTTTGCCAGTAAGGACATTTTCTAGTATCTAAGCAGGCTCTTCTGTGTCATGTTTTGGTTTGCCATGATGAGGATGGAAGACACATTGTTGCCTTCCTCTTCCCCTGGCAGATAGCCCCACACAGCAACATGATGGGTTTATAGTGAGATGACATTTATTGGGTGTTTGTTCAAACTCTTTCACAACATATTTTGTGTTTGTGTTTAGGTGCGAGAATGGTGAGAATGAGATACTTTTTTCTTATAGTATGGTAGTCCTACATATTCCTGGATTGTTGTAAATTGCTTTTAAAGGGAAAAAAAAATCTCCTGTTGGAAGCAAAAAAAAGATTTACCTCTTTTTATATCAGCTCTTGGTCACATGGGAATTTGGTAGGAAGGAAGGAGTTAATAATATTATTATCAGGTCAGCAACTTTGAAAGGCTCTTCCACTTTGAAAACCATTTTCTTAATTATTTTAAGTTAATGCTTAAATGCATAGAAAAAAATCATGTGTAATCTGAAACCCCAGACATGGGGACAGGACTGGATTGAGATAACATTAAAGATTTTATTGCTGTTACATTATAAATTATTTCTATTATGATGGCCCTATGGGTATTACATTCTGTCAGTTCGCTTTCACTGTTACATCACTTAATGTTATTAACACACTTTAGGGTATAACATTACAGTTTTATTGTGGAAACCTTAAACACTTACATCCAAAGTACTGAATCAAGTTATTATCCTAGCTGACCAGATCTGGTCTATTATCATTTTATCACTCATAAAAACCTGTGATTCAATTTGATTTAACACTTGAGGAAAAATCATGGCTTATATATGCTTAAACCTAGTTGCAATATTAATACAAAGCAACACATGGATGACTTCATTTTATTAAAGTTGAGGTAGCCCTGGGAACTGCATTTATGATCTTTACACCACACGAGAAATTTGGTCTGACCTGTTGCCATTTGTGATTCACTAGTAAACTGATGAGGTTTTCTTAGCAGTATGTCAAAGCATAGTGAATATTTTACCCGTTTTACTGCATTCATTATACACTCAGAAACCATACATCAATCACAGTGTGCTAACCAAGGAAAAAGGTATCTCTCCTTGTCTTGGAGTCTTGTCCTGAAGACTGGCGAAACATTGCACTTCGAAAGGCAACATGTGCTTAGTATGGCTCCGCTGAGTTTAATGTTAGAAAAAAATTAGGCCCTTGTTTCTGTGTTTGGAGTATAAACACTTTTCTGTGCAAAACAACCCTGTTGACTTCTGTATAGGCCAGCAAAGGTCTTTAACACTTGCACAACGTTTAGAGGCAGGAGAAGGTCCACTGAAGTCACTGATGAGAATTGTGCAGACACGTCATTATTGGTTTTGGTTAGCTGGCTGAGTCAAAATAAGAATACGTTGCTTGGCGCTGCCTGAAAGATTTCATGTCTTACTTAGGTTACCTGTTGTTTCCTTTGAGGAGAAGGTGGAATACTGTGTGTGAAATTTAAAGTGTCTTTTGGAAGTGAAAAATCAGGACGTTTTAAATTTTGAACATGTCAAACTGAAACATTTCATATTTTTCACCTTAGGGGGAGGAAGAAGGCAAGACTATGCTGGTGTGGAAAACCAGAGCAGAATGAGCTTAGCAAGGAGTTCTGCTCCTGCAGCCCATTTCCCGCTGAGGTCAGAAGTAGGAGTTTGCTCAGCCCAACATCCAGCAGTTCACCAACGCCATGACATTCCCAGGTGGGAGGGTGGACACGCCGAACCAACCAGTCCTGCTCTGGCATGTGCACAAAGTCTCCCTAGCAACAAAGATGACAGCTTGGTAACAGCAGCTGCTGCTTAATGGAAAACATTAGAAAAATAACTCATTCTAGATCTATGTTCCCTCTTTACATTTTCATTTTATCACAAAAAAAAAAAAAGTGTTTTAAGAAAAAAAATACCATCCAGAACTTTAAAAAGCTTTAAGGCATGAGGGCCAGCCCCACAGCTGTACATGTAAAGAGATGAGCTGCAAAGTCTAGGAAAAAAATGTGACTGTGTAATTCTGACACACAAATTTTCCTTTTTAGCCACAGCTATGTTGTTTGTGACTTAACAAGTGGGCCTACGTACATGTTGTGGCAGTGGTGTGGATGTGCAATTATTTATTCTTGCATCAAACTTGAGGGAAGGCCAAATGTGGATTGTTAAATTCCAAGTCAGCATTTTTGGTTATTGTTGCTTGAAGTATATCCCTTTCTGCTCAGAGATGGGCTCGCTGGAAAGGAATTAGTATCCTAACAAAAGCAAATCATTGTTTCTGGTAAAATCTTCCCCTTTTTATTTTTTAATAAAAGCAAATGCCAGGTTTTTTTCTTCTTCTATTGTAAGTGTTCTGGAAAAGTCCATTGAAGATGTAAAGACCATTGTATGGCAGCTTCCCCAGGTAAAAAACAAATCAGAGTAATACTACATCACCATGTGAAATACACAAATTAGGTGGAGATAGATTAACTAGTGTCATTCATCAGTCTGAAGTGATACAATTTATTACATGATAATAATGGACGTAGTTTTATAAGTAGTAAAGGTAAAATTACATCATGACTTGCATTAGCAGTATGAGATTATACCCTGATTAATGCCCAATTAACTTGTCATGTGTACAACGCATGTGTTTGTAGGTGGACAGATGGGTTACACTACATCTCACGCTCACATATGTAGCATTTATCACTTTCTCTTAACTTTCTCCTTTAATTCCAGAAATTAGATGGCTACACTGCTAAAACACTCTAGACACCACGCCAGCTCAATGCGGAGCCACCTAGAGTCAGTATATGAGTAAGAGACCCTTAGAGGTGACCACTG
Organism: Phalacrocorax carbo; assembly: GCF_963921805.1. Classification (NCBI taxonomy): domain Eukaryota; kingdom Metazoa; phylum Chordata; class Aves; order Suliformes; family Phalacrocoracidae; genus Phalacrocorax; species Phalacrocorax carbo. The sequence continues at coordinate 5,518,524 of NC_087519.1, read as the reverse complement.
AGAAACCCTGAACACATGCATGAGTCCTGTTCCTCTCTATGGATCAGGAGCCTTATCCATGGCTCGATGGAGACATCTCCGAGGTGAGAGCAACAACCTTAACTGCTCTTCTGCTGGCAGGCACCAGCCACCTTGACTTCTTTTCAGAGATGTGCATCACAGCTCTTACTCCCAAGAGAAAGCCTTCAACACACTAAGTGGCTGTGGATGAGGAATTCCTTTTGCTCCTTTTTTATTCTAATTTTGCAGTAGAAAATAATTAAGCTGCAGGGACAGTTGAGAGGGATTTTTACTTTTAATTGCGATTATGGATGGAGGTGCCTCAGCTTCATGTGAACTCCTCTTTAGATGCAGAACTGTGTATTTGCCCATGTGCTGACATTTGGGTTGCCTATCCATATGCTCCTTCCCTCTGGGTTTTTCCTTCTGTTGAGTGTGTGTGTGACCACACCTGGATATACACAAACACACATAAAACAGCGAGGTAGTTAACACTGTCGAAGGGGAACAAAGGACCTCCAAGTTTTAATCTCTGTTCTATCACTAGCTTGGTGTTTGTCCTTGAGAAGCTCATTTTAATTTCTCTTACCAGGTTTCTCAGTCTGAAGTAGTGGGGAGGGATAATATGTTGTTATGCTAGCCTACCTCACACTGTATGTGATATTCAATTAGCTGTTTGAAGTTGTAAATTGCTGAGTGATGATAGAACATAACTTTTCAAAATAAATGGCATCAGATTATTTTTTTGCACACTTTTTAGTACTGAAATCTACCAGAAAGGGTTGGCTGACTTTGATCCTTCCTATGCTTTATTTTCATGTTTGATGGTTCTCCTCGGTTCTAACACCAAATGATGGTCATTTTCCAGCACTTCCAATTTAGAAGCAAAAGCTCGTATAATAAGGCAAGAAATCTAATAATTTTGTTGCCTTGAAATTTCTTTTCCAGCTGATAATATTGAGTACTTGCTGATTTGGATATAGGGCTCACAGCATTTGGGAACATGCAGATTTTGAGTCCCAATTTTGCACATCGTTAGTATTGAAGAAATAAAGGGAACCATATCATGTTTGAATTCAACTGTTAGAATATTTTTAAGTTCTCCAGAATTACTTCTACTGAATAGATCTTAGCAGAGTAGAAATATTGTTTAAAACCTGCATGGCTACAAAATGCCCTGTTAGCAAATTGAGCCTTAGTGGCCTAGAAGAACAATGGTATCCTGGGCTGCATTCAAAAGAGAGTGGCCAGCAGGTCGAGGGAGGTTATCCTCCCCCTCTACTTTGCCCTAGTGAAGACACATCTGGAGTGCTGTGTCCAGTTTTGGGCCCCCAAGCTCAAGAAGGACAGGGAACTGCTCGAGCAAGTCCAGCGGAGAGTTGCCAAGGTGATCGGGGGACTGGAGCATCTCCCTTATGAGGAAAGGCTGAGACACCTGGGTTTGTTCAGCCTGGAGAAGAGAAGACTGAGGGGACACCTTATCAATAATTACAAATATCTGAAGGGCGGGTGTCAAAAGGATGGGGCCAGACTCTTTTCAGTGGAGCCCAACGACAGGACAAGGGGTGATGGGCACTAATTGGAACACAGGAAGTTTCACTTAAATATGAGATAAAAACTTCTTTCCTGTGACAGAGCAGTGGCACAGGCTGCCCAGAGAGGCTGTGGAGTCTCCTTCTGTGGATATATTCAAACCCCACCTAGACACGGTCCTGTGCCCCTGTGCTGGGTGTGCCTGCTCAAGCAGGGGGGTTGGACAAGATGATCTCCAGAGGTCCCTTCCAACCCCCACCATTCTGTGATTTTGTGAAATTAACACCTAGTAAACATGCTTGTATCAAACAGGTCCAGGACAGATAGTGCAGTTCATCTTTTCCATGTCTGACATTTTTGATTCTGTGATGATTAGCTAAGCTCATTTTAGATTATATTTCTCTTGTCTAGAGTAGACATTTGACCCTGTCCTGTACAAGAAGTCTATTTTTGTCATTAGGAATTCACTTTATTATGCCCTAGTCTCCATTTTCAGTATATCCTGAGAGATGACATCAGGAGATGATGCTACAAGAAAGCTAGCCAAGACTTCATTTACACAAGTAAAAATGAAAAGTGATATCAGCATTTATTTGAGATTTAGGTCCCGATATAACAAAACTCACATAAGTTTTTACATTAGCATTAAGCCTGCATTTGAGTACATATTAGGCCTTAGACTAGCATAGGAGAGACCAGAATCTGGTCTGCTACCTTTGAAATGTAGCTAAAAACTCATGCATTATTAAAAATGAAATAATTCTCTCTCATTTTTCAGGAGTGGTTTCTGTGTCTTGAAGTACTTCAGTATGACAGAAGAGAGAGACTTTCAGTTGCACCAGCTGAAATAACTGTCGTGTTATTCACTTGTAAGAGTGAATTTAAGATTCAGTGATATATCAATACTTATATTGGCCATGGGCAAAGGTAGGAGGAAAACAGATAATTTCTTTTGTTGCTACTCTCACTATTAAAAAGAATTGTCAAGTCTGAAAATGGAAGAAGCGTAGGCTTGGGACATGTTGAGAATTCAGGCAAAATACTTTGGGTTGAAGTAGTTAATTGGAAAGTCTGAAGCATTTCAATGTTAAACCGTTAAACTTTAATTAAAAGGATGCAATTACATGTAAGACAGACGTCCACTTCAAACCAAGAAACTGAAAAAACAAAAAATCCCTAAATTAAAAACCCCCAATTGTGCCATTCAGTAGATAATGGTTGGGGGGGAGAAAAAAGTCCAATGGATTTCGCATTGCCAAATCAGTATTCATCCTGAAAAAAAAGTTTCGTGCAGAACTTTGTCCAAGCACACAATTAATTTCTGCTGTTGTTCAGAAAACATCACAGCTCACAGTGAACCAGCATAATCACTGGCTCACACCTGTGTTAATTCCCAAATACCTGCCCAAGGGCTGGAGCCTGTCCAAAACAGACACAGGTAACTTCTCACTCACAAACACCTGGTTTGCCCTCTGAGCAGTTCCCTACCAAATAAATTAGGGGAAGGCACACTGTACAGTTAGCACAAGCTCCACTGTCGGAGGGCTAGACATGTACTACTTAATTTTGCTTTTTGAAATTCCCTCTCAGCCCCAATTATTGACATCTAGGCAGGAAGCCTGTAAGAGCTTAAGGGATCTGACATCCGTGACTAAGACAGTTAATACGCTTCGTCAGAGAGCTACTAACACAAGCCAGGTAGCAGATCGCCTGTTAGCATTACAGAGCAGAAATTGAAGGGTTTTGGGGTGCATCCTTCAAGCTTTAGGAGCTGCTTTGCAATGTTTTTGAGCAGAGAGCACGCAAGGCAAATGCAAAAGATTACCACCCCCCCCGCGTCTAGTCCCCATCAGTCCCCAGCCCAGCCTGTAATTTGGCAAGATGAATGAAGTGTTTTCGGAGTGTCATCACTTCTGCCTCTGGCAGATTTGCTTCCCCAGTCTGCCTTTCGCCTTTTGGACCTGTCACTCAGCCCTTTGGCAGAGGGGAGGAGGGGGAGGGAGGAGGAAATCATCTCTTTGCTAATCACCTATCACAAGCAATGAAATCCCGCAGGCTCCGTGCCAGCTAGGTACATTTCAAAGGGAAATGGAGGGGGGCAAAGTGTCACTCAAGGCAGATATTTATGAAAGATGACAGTTTGCAAATATCTCAATCTTGGACAAGGCTGCTCCAGTGACACAGAGGAGTGTTGCAAAATTGGAAGAGTCAGCAGCCAACATTTATTTCATCAGGACCTGTCCAATCTTCAGTGATCGCTTGACAGTCTGGGGATTGCTGGCACAAGCCGGCCTCTTTCTATTGGTTGCTTTCATTTAGTTTGCATGGATCAGTCTAAAGAGTTGTAATAAATATGTAAAGAAGGATAAAAGGAGTAGTTTTGCAGAGCTGCATCCTCAATGGAAGAACCAGCACAAAGCTGCGCTACCCTTTTTAGCTATGCCAAATAGCAACACTAGTAATTACATCTCTATTGATCGTTACTGCATGGGAACAATGAGATATAGGCCCTATCTCACTCGTGGAGACCCCCTGCGACTTCCAGGCTCTCCCTGTTGCCACCAGCAGCTGCCACAGCAGCGCCCACCTCTCTGAGGAACTCTTCTCATGCCCCCCAACCCCAGCTACCAGAATAGTACAGGAGAGACACCCCCCCCAAGGCTGGGGAGCTACATTGAAAATTTGCTACTTCGGCAGGTGTCAAGCAACCATTTCAGAAGCTTATTTCCAGAGCTCGGTGTGACCTGAGGCGTTTGCCCAGCCCCACACTGCCTCTCCTGCCCTCCACACCCTGAGGTAACACCACCAGGGAGGGCGGGGCAGGGCTGCCAGCTGCCGGCCCTGAGCAGCTCAGCCAATCACGGGGCTCCACTGCCATCACATGACCAGTGCAAGGGCTTATTTCCCTCCCTGCTGCTTTCAGCCCCCTCTTGGAGGTGCCATTTTGGACCATGGTGGTTGACTCAGGCAATGGAAAGGGATTTGGCGCACAGTGGGTCTCGGTACAACTGCAGGTGAGCATACAGCAGCCAGGGAACACAGGGGCCAGAGGGAGGCAGGAGGTCACAAGGCCCTGGGAAGAAGAGGATTAAAGGAACAAGCAGGTAGGAGGGGAAGACACAGCAGTAAGGGAAAGGAGCTGTGTTCCCATGCAGGGGAATGGGGTCAGAGCTGGGCAGTGGGGCGAGGGCTGCTGGTGGGCTGTCCTGTTGCGGGCTGTGGGAGTCCCCTCAGGCAGGGAAAGGCACATCCCAGTGCTGCAGTGTGGGTTGCCATCAGCCATCTAGCAGGGAAATGATCCTACAGGGGCTGGTTCCAGCACTGGCTCTCTGCCGTGTTCTGTACGGTCTGTAGCTTAAAGCTTTGAGGACCTGTATTTTTGATCATAGGATGCATGCTTCTGTCTCTTAATTGCCCCTGTCATTTCATTCATCCCTGTTATAAGCTAATTCAGAGACAGTAACACAAAAAATGCTGTCTCCTACAGGAACAATAGCCCAACAGATTGAATTACTCTGCTGTGGGCTGAGAAGCAGCAAACGGTTTCTGAAATGCTGTGTTAGAAAGGTCTAAAGTAAACACAGTTATTGACAGCAACAGAGGAATAAATGTAGCTAGCTGGCACAAAAACTGGAATTTCCAAGTGAAGACTTTTTCTTTCTTACAATTAACAATGAATTGTAGATAATAGTTGGAATAATCCTATTTCAATATTCACTGTTTTCATGGTCAAATATACGGCCTAAAAGGAGATGCTAATTCAGCTACTTGCTACGTGGTGTTTTCTTCCATCTGATGCACTAAGGGTATGTGTGTGTGAGACTCATGGAGAGTAACGTGGATGGAGGTGGATTATGTTAGCAGAATGCAAAACTGCTCTTCTGTTTTAGGGTTTTAGCAATTCAGTTGAAATGGATCGTGAATTCAATTAAAGGCCTTGTTCTTCCCTTCTTTATGCCTTGCATATCTCAGAGTTTTGCATAATTTAAACTAAACTGTGGCATGAAAGAACACCCTTATTTCAGTCATGAAAATGTAAGTGTTTTCCCTGAGATCTCTGGAGTTCAATCAGGATGCACATGGGTGACAAGTAGTAAGATGCTATAGAGCTCCTGATGAGAGCAGCTACCATTGCTTTTAGTCTAGTATATTGCTACTATATTTTAAGACAACAGATAACTCATGACTGTTATTTGGATAGCAGTAGGACTGTTTCAGTCTCCAGATTAATAGTGAGAGGAAAAGAAATGTACCAGCAAGGTCTGCCTATTCAGAGTCCAACAATGGGAAGTGCGAGTATTCACCAGAGGTTCTCAGAAGTGCAGCTTGCTTTTCATAAACACTCTGTTCAGTGGTGTTTGCAGGTGTGCTGAGGCCAGTACACTAGTGTTGTAAGCCCTAAGGTTAATTTCATGCTAGCCAGAATGGTAAATGTTGCAGTCGTCTGCACTGTCTACTGTGTTAGCCTGTACAAAACTGGCATGGAGAATTCTCCTCTGCATGTTTCTCTCTTGGCGTCTCTGCTGGCAGCCCACAGAAAACCTGATCAGCTGAGTGGGTGGGTTAACTGAGGGAGAGGTTAGCACCTTCCCTTCCCTCTATTACAAATATCTTTGCCAAAACAAATTATTCTTACCCAAGGATTCCTGGGTAAATCTTCCACACTGGGGAGAAAAAAAAAAGTGCTATAAAAGGCTAGTTAATCACTGCATACCCTGCAAGGAGCAGAAGGCCATTCCAGAGTAATTGGAGTTATCTTCATTATTCTTATTTTCAATTACATTTCAAAATCAAATAACAACTTGCCTCTTAGATGGTTTCATGATCGAAATCCCAGTTCTATAATTTTTACTTAGTGCTTACTTAGACAAAAGTTCCCCTTGATTGTAATGGACTCTTAGCTTCTGGAAGAAACTTGCTGGAAAAAAAAAAATTAAAAGTTGTGGTCTTTGAAATAGCAGAATCCCAAGCTGTCCACAGAAATGCACATGTAGTTCTTGCAAGTCACCTGTCCTGTTATTTAAATGTATATTCATATAACTGCTTTTTCAGGTGCCATCTTGACACCAATTAAACACACAGCTGTGCATCTGTTCATGTGTAGGGCTAGATTACTGATGTGTTGTGACTCAGGCCATTGCTGTTACTGCAGAGTAAGCAGAATGATTCTTAATAATTATTAAACAGTTGATGAAAAAAATTAATGGCTGCATCTAAACTACCTGAAGCAGGTGAACAGTCTAGTTGTTCACTGGCCTTCATGGAGGTAGCTGGCTCTGTTCTGGTTCAAGAGCTAGTAGACTGATGTTAGGTTATGCTGAAGCGTGCAAGGAAAACGTCTTCAAGGATTTGGTTCTGGGGTGCAATGTAAGACTTGTGGTTATCCTCTGGACAGGGAGAACAGGCCTGTGACAGTTATGGAGACTTCTCTCTTGTGAGGTTTCCAGTTGTTTTTCTCAAGTCTACCTATACACACAAGACTGTACATACACATGCGCATATATCCTTATGTCAACATTAACCATCTTGGCAAGATAGACACCAGCTAGCAAGAAGGTGCTTCTGTTTCTCATATCGACACAATTCCACCCCTCTTCAGAAGGCATAAAAGTGATACAGTTTATAGAATTATGTATCTGCATGTGTCTTCATGCCACATACTCAGACCCTTAGTACTCTGAAATACCTCTTGCCTTGAAGGAAGGATATTAAAAAAAAAACCAAAACCCCACAACTGAAATTCTCAATGTTGTTCAATGGAATTAATCCCACAGGACAGGAATTCCCATACAGGTCAGGGGGAAAAAAAACCTCCTCCTTTTCTGAATATCACTTTTCATACAGTAAATCCCTTGGAGTCTTTATTGTGGAATGAATAATAGATTAATCATTCCTCTGTGCAACGGTGGGGCTGTCTAATGTCACTGATTATTCTATATTGAATAAATAGTGTTGCTAGGTTGATATGTTTAAGGCAAATGAGATGCTTATTGGTATCCAAGAAGCCAGTTAACAAGATCCATTTTCCTCCATTGACTTCTACTCATGTATTAATGAGGTTCAAAAATGTCTTTTCTGTGTGTATCTTTGTTATTCCCAAGAAGCACACAAATATTTGCTCCATTTATATTTGTATTAATGTGTCACTGAAGCTAAACCTTCAGAAAGGGAATAAATACCATATCCATTAAGCCACTTAAGGGGTGAGTTCCGCAAAACTGTGCTGCAGTTGTTGCCATGGCAAATATCCATAGTTAGGGAATTGTGTGGCATCAAACCTAGCATAAAGGACCAGAAGAAGGAAATGGACTTCTTGCCAGGTAACTGTCACCTATGTATGTGTATTTTAAAAGTTTCAGTGGCTGAATGGGCACTGTACTGAATGGTAGTTTAAGAGTGTAAAGTGAGAAAATGCAATACAACCCAGGGAAGACACAGGGAGGAAGAGAACAGTGAATGACAAGAAGACTAAACAGGGCTCAGTAACTGTTGGGCATAAACGTCAAGATTTCCTGGGCAGAGGTGTGCATTCTTTTCCCCACTGAGGAGGAATAAAGATATTCCAGGAAATTTAGTCTTGTACAGCTTTTGTTATGCTAGTCTTTTTCCTTTGTCCCAGGTAGTCTTCAGTAGATAAATGCATTTTCTTTCCATTGACGCATGATTTTTACTTTTTTCTTCTTGACTTTTCATGCAATGTCTGTGGGTGTTTGGAAAACTGTTAGGCTGAAGAACTGACAGATCTTGCAACTGTAGTCTTTATGTGGGGAAGTAGATTTACCTTTTCTTGAAATCACAGGTAGGATTAGGTAATCTTCTCCATGGTTTTGAGTGATTCTTTTTGCTTAACCTACTTAAAACAGTTTTAAATGTAGTGATGAAAATGACAACAGTCTTTATAGTAGAAGTCTGGACAACTGCATTTCTGAAGTTACTAAGTTTAAAAATAGGGAATAAAAGGCCGACTGAGAGTGCAGAGTTTTTTCTTTGGTGTCATGTAACACAATCTATTTTGGTTCATAATTAGAAAATACCTCTAATCAATTTAAACCTTACTTTGTTTTCCTTCTGTCAAGATAAATGAGTAAATTCACTAAGGTAGGTATTAAGATTGTTTCTGTGCTACAACATTTTACAACATTGTAAATAAATAAAAATATTGGAAGTGACTTCTAAGTTAGTACATCTAAGTTTTGGTTTTTCTTGAACACTTTGTGTGGTTAGCTTAACTGAATGAAAGAAAACCAATAAACATGCTTTAAACAACCCACCAAGGTTTAATATAAAATCCTGGCTGATTTTATGCCTGTTTAGGAATGTGGACATCTTGGGGTTGAATGGAGAATGAATTACAAATGGATGTTGGGACAAGGGAGGAAAGATTGATCTATAGGAAAGCCAAGAAATTTACTCATTTTCTTCACCTGCCTGAAGCAAATTTCCTGGAAACATCTGTAAATGCTGTGTTCTGGGAAAGCAGACTTGGGCCCATACTGTGCAGGAAGCTCCAACCTTTACCTGCAGCACTGGATACAATAATACCAGGATGGCGGCAGAGTGAAGGGTATCTCTATGTATAAACCCAGATCCTTTTTTCCTTTTTCTGGTGAGGGGGAAAGGGGAAACTGGGGACCAGGTTGAGGAACACCTGGGAGCCATATGGAATTTACTGATTTTTTAATTAAAATTTTGTAGCTCAGTTTCAAACATTGCAATAACTTAATACAGAGTAAAATTTTACTGGATTCAGTGCAATAAAGTCCCCTGAATATTCACACGTTGCCTACAAATGGTAATTGTCTTCTAATGCAAGCTGAAAGAATTGCTGTTTCTCTGTGGCCCTGATCCAAATCCACAAAGTCAGTAGGGGGGCCTCTGGCCTCCAGATCAGGTCTGCAGCCTGGTTGATATCTCAGACCTTCCTGAGTGTTTTGAAAATGTGTAGGACCAAAAATATGATTCCTTCTCCAGACATTGGAATGCTAGCAGGAGTAGAGGTCAGACTCTTCCAACTGATACTTTTGTTTACAATTCATATTCAAGAAGGGGGTCTGTTTCCAGATACAGCTTGGTCATACCCAGACTCTTATGTAGACCTTTCTGGGGAAATTCCAGATGGTAGAAATACCTTGAGGAGAGGTTTACTGTCAACATGCCCAAATGCCTGGTAAAATATCAGTACATAGAGGTGTCATTCCCGGTCCTGGTTCAGACTCCTGCCTAAGAGTAACCAGTTTCAGTTCATTGATTTTCCAAGCAAAGGCTGACTAGTTTGAGACAGAAGTTTTCCAGCAACAGAGCAAATACCCAAGCTAAGCTCCTCCCGGGTTTTTTTATTTCTTGGGTTGTCAGAAAGGATGCTGCGCCACACTGAATATCACTGATTAGAAGCCACCTTTTCAATCACTACTATAAAGACAGAGCAGGATAAGCTAGATATACTTAAATATGGTTTTAATCTTCATTCCCAAATGATATTTTTGTGGCATGAAAATTTTAGAAATAGTAATTTTCACTCCTTTTCATCTGATGTTTTATCAGAAATACAGGAAAGGAAAAAAGCAAGAAAGACACATTCTCACTTCTTTGTTTTCTATATCAGGCAACTGGAAGTAACCAGTTTCTTGTAATAAAAGTTGGGTTTTAGGAGATTATTTTAGCTCAGTTTCTCATCCAGCTCTGAAAACTGAGAACATGAACCACATTTGCGTCTGTGTTTGTGTGATAGAGTATTTCTTGTTCCACAGTCTGGGGTGTTCATATCCTGGGAGGTTTCTGAGTGGAGATGTGTTAAAACAAAAAAAAAATACAAATCAGTCTCACAAGAGGCTGGTTTGATTACTTCTTAAAGTGGGGTGCCAAATAGAAGCCTACTTAAAGATTTCTGATCATCTGAAGTTTACAAGCCAATTCTATGACCTGTTGAGCCATTTAGCTTGCTACCTGCACAGTCTGCATTTTTTTAAATAAACTGTAACTGTGAGGGACCAGACCTTAAATCTGACCCTTCTGTAACTTTTAGTTTGAAATGATGCAGTCCATGAGTGTGTCTGAAGTGACAGTACAGTATCTGTACCATAAACAGAGTAATGCAGTCTGGAAAACCACATGGTATATTTTCTGACATGACCGACACTCTTGCAGGTACTTACAAGCACTTAGTGCCTAATGAAAACCAAGCCTATAGAATGCTCCATCTCATGTCTCCTATCCTAAAAGGCATACATTTCACATAGGTATGAAAGGATTTAAATGGATAATTATACAAAAAAGACAAATGTGATTGTGGTGTTCATTGTAGGGCACAGAGAGGGGAGACAAAACTCCTGGGTCTTTGATTTTTTTTTTTTCATCTGTATGCAGTTACATAAGTCTACTTCAAAGAAAAGCAGGGTATGAAGCAGTAGTTTGAGATTTTGTGATGGAGATCAGCAAATCAATAGGCAGAAGGACACTCACGGAGAGGTTATTCTGCAGATGAAGTGGTTACTGCTTATTTTGTTACAAATTTCTTGTACACCTAGGGCAGGAAAGCAAAGGGAAGTTATATCCCTGATTACATTCCTCAGAAGTTTATAGAATAAATTATATCTAATAATTGGCTTTAAAAAAATAAAATAATAAAAATGCAAGGCTGCCATCAGTGTCTTTGAAACACATGCTTTGAGAGTTTGTGTCTGTGAGACTTAACTTCCGAGTAGCCTGCCGGAGTCGGTCAGAACGGCACAGATGAATGTAAGGGGGAGGGCAAGGCTGACTAATTGAAAACTGGGAGCACTTTGCAAACACTATTACATGAAATATGAGAAGTGTAACATGGCAGAAACAAGGCAAAGCCTGGTGTAAGCAGTTAATTGTGTTGTACAGTGATGTGTTAGACCAGCACACTTTGTTAGAACCTGATCTACTGCCATTTCCAGCCTGCTCGTCCCCTTGGTGACTTGGGTTACAGAGATGACCATTTGGGTGAAAGTGTCCCCAGGGGAGCCAGCTTGCATTAACCCGAACATTTCCTCTGTTTGATGTGCCTTTATCACACTGCAGCAGCTCAGTGGCTCCGGTTATTTTTTTACTAATGCACAGCAGTGATTTGTTAAAAGAGAATTTATTTAATTCAGGATGAATATAGGCTTTTACGTTAAAAGCCCCAGCTAGTCTTTACCTGTAAATGAGGGAAGGTTATTTGTCTGCTAACGACTGTGTCAGCTGGGGGCCAGAAGTGCTGTTTTCCATAAATATCTTTTAGAGTTCATATATTATTATTCAGGGGGAAAGGGAAAGAGAGAAGAGTAGGTTTCTTCACAAAGTTACTAAAACAATTGGGTAATGCTGTTCAGCACCATCTTAAAGCTGCTGTTACTGTTTCAGCAATAGCTGTAATCACATACAAAACCCAATATTGATGCAGTTAGCTACATCTGTATGGCAGTCTCTGCACTGGTGTCAAAGGAGACTGATCTCTGAAGTTCAGGAAATGCTGCCTTTTATTCTAGAGTAGTCCTAAACTTTCCTTACTTCTGTGTCCATGTTCCCACTTCAAAAATAGTTGGTATTGTTGGGAGATTGGGGTCCTCCTGATTTAGTGATTGTAAAATCCCAGCTACAAGAACCAATTTTAAAACTGCAGTTCCTGAAAAGAACTGGTAACTCCCTAATTTTCCCCATTTCTGTTACTGTGCATATTACCAAGTGTTGGGGAAACTGGTATCCATCTGTTTACAGTGTAGGCATTAATAATTAAACTGATGCAGAATATTTTGATATTTGGGGAATGTTTTCCAAAACAACTTAGCTTTGCTTAGGAAATACAAGAAGAGTAGTTGGAATTTTTATTGTGTGGCGTGGGAAGCAGAGTGGTGTATGTGCTTGTTTATCTGTGGGGATGCTATGGATAATTTGAGGCTGTTGTTGACTATTGTTATATTCAAATTTGAAGTATTCATGCTAGGGCAGGTTATGCAGCTTCCAAGACCAATGGTTCCTTCAGAACCCCTAGGAATAACTTGAATCAACACCAGACACAGGAATCTTTAGCCCAGAATGGGAAATGAGTATTATTACTGTGGATTTGCAGATACTTGCACAACTATGCTACAACCATGGATTTGCACTTAAGCCAGTTTAACTACATTATGCTTTTTCTGTTGCTTTACTGGGATGTGTCTGTAGTCAGACAGTTGACTGCCATTGTAAGTGTGGCAATAAACCCAGGTCAAGGCACAACAGCCCTGTTCCAAGAGAAATACAAGTAATTTAGTAACTGAGTACTGATAGAGTCATTGTTCTATACTAATGTGCCTATGCTCCTGGTCTCATAATTTAGACAGAACTGTATTGCCTGAGTTTTGAGCTGCAGTGTGGACTTTTGACATGCTTTACAAACATGGAAAAACAACAGTTCATATCCCCTCCCTAACCTTGGTCAATGAGCTTGTTTCCTTCAAGATCATTGTACAAAAAGTTTGCTATTGCTTTTGAAGGGGCATTAGTCAAAAGACTGTGACCACAAACTCTTTCTGTGTCTGTATTGAAAACCACCGGCTTGCCAAGAGTATTCCAGTCCTGTCTAGAGGCTCTGCAGGATTTGGGAGAGTGAAAACAACTCCTGTCTCTTGCTGCTTCTCACTTCCATTATGCTTAGGACTCTAAGGGCAGAAACATTGAAGATAGGAAAGTTTCTATTCACCATTCCCTCTTAATTTCTGTCCCTTCACAAATAAGCCCTATACAGACCACTGCAGCTGTAGGATGTGATGTAAACAGAAAGATTGTTCATGTGCATTGGCTGCATAATGGCGGTAAAAGGTTGAAACGTACATAATGGGCAGGTACACACTTAGCTACTAATTCTGTAGTGGGAGTGCTCCAGCTCAAAATACCCATGGGGGACTTGGGGAAGAGGCAGTAGGTTTTTCATTAATTCTTCTGTTTGGTTTTCACAACTGCAAAACAACACCCAAACCAAACCCTCATAGGATGAAATAATGAAGACAGAATGTTTTTTTTGACAGGTAGAAAGTACAGCGTTGTACAACTCAGTGTGTATTATTTTGCACACAGTACTGGATTGCCCAGACTTCATAAACTTCTGCCTACCTTTTGGCTTCTTTGAGCAGAGCACAGACCTCTCAGCCTACAAAGAGCTGAGGCCTTGTCTAACAAGAAGGTGCAGAAATAAAACACTGGAAGCAATTCACTACAAAACGCACATCAAAAACATGTTCACTGAGGTATAAAACCAGCAGGTTCTTCCTCCACTTCTTGCCTGCAGATCAAACTCATATTTTGGAGAAATATGACACTTGCTGCCATGTGGATGGCTGGCCTAGGCATTGCTGTAAATTATACATAATGCAACAATGAGTACTAAAACTAGCCCCAATAAGGCTGCCGACAAAGAGTAAAGTATATGCTCTCCCTATGTGGTTTTTCAAAAATGAATTATGCTATTAAGTGCCAAGAAGAAAATTAGCTATGAGCTTTTAAATTTAAAATGATCCCCTTTTTAATTGTAAAACAGTGGCACTTAACTGCTATTGATCCAACAGAGACACATTAGGGAACAGGGTCACCATAACTGTTAATATTCACTGCTTAGTGAAAGAGCATCAAAGGACATTTTAATGTCACAGACTTTCTTGGGGAGTTTTTAAAGAAAGCTTAAATCGGCCAGCCTATGAATGAAAAGGACATGAGGTAGACAAATGTAGAAACAAATGTGATAGCAATTTTCTGCTAATCAAATTGTAACTCAGAATTGATTTTTAGGCAAAAGTTTATGTCATATAGATTTCCAAGGCACACCGACATTTAAAAATCTACAGTTCGTACTTTTTGTAGACTAGAACTTTATAAAAAGATGGTCATCAGGGAGGGAAGGTGTATTTACTGCTGAGACATTAGCTAGTAGTAGCAAGTTCTCTGCAGCTGCTGTCTGGACCATTCTCATTCCATGGCTTGGAAGATACGAGTAAACAGGGAACATCATCTTTTTCAAGGGCTTGCAAGTTTTTTAGCCAATACTGCAGTGGGATAGCTGACTCTGAAAATCTGTCTCAAGGCGACCCCACTGACTAGCACTGCCCATGAATTTGGCGTGTCATGCAGCATTATTAACTGTAGGAGTGGCAACACAATCTGTTTCCAGATGCTAATGGAACATTTTCAATAGCCATCATTTTTGCAAGTACAAAGTTTTAAGTTGTAAAATTTTCATTGTTTCCCCACTGGGATTATATCCTTGAGAACTTTTTTTAGGCTGTGAACTTAAGTGGTACTAGCAGTGCTAACTCAAATAACTTTGGTACCTATCTGGTTATATCCTAGCCAGATTTTAGGTAATAATCCAGAAATAAATGGTTTTGGTAATCTTTTATTCCAAGTGGTCCAGGGAAGCACTGTGCGGAATTCCCTATAGTCAGTTATTCATGATAGCTTGTTTACTTCTGCGTTTAAATTATTGATCTTTTTAGTTTCTTCGTCCAGTTTTCATAAGAAAAGGTTAAGAATACAGGAGAGTCTTTGGAAACACAAACAGTATTTAATTTACATTTTCAAGAGGGTGCACCGAGAAAACATTATCCGATCTGAATGGAAAAGGTGATAACGGCGGTCTGTTTCTGATGCAGTTACCATGCAGCGTCTTTAGATTGCAAACTCCTCAGACCAGTGGGTGGTATCACCATATGATTTTGTACAGCCCCTTGCACAACATAATGACCTTCCTAACGCAGGGTGAAATATATATCAATATTATTGTTTAAGAAAGAGAGGAAAATCATCAAGAAAACAATTATTTGCCCCATTTAAAAGTCACTGCTTCAGCTATTGAACTGAATGGGAGACTTCCCTGAATGCAAGAACAACTAACCCAGAGCTGAAAAAGATTTAGCATGATTAGGGAGGTTTCTTCAATTTATAATAAAATAAAATAAAATAAACCAAGGATAATTGCCATGCATGAGAAACGACTTCCTGCTATTCAGGGGCAGCTGGGAGAAATCTTTTATCTGCAAAGGCCTTGTATGAGAAGTTTGAATGGAGGATGCTTTTATCCTACAGGATGGAATTTGATAACTAGGCTCTGTACCTCTTTCACTTGTGGGTTATTAGGTCTCTTTCACTCTTGGGATCAGTATAGCGTATGGTTTGTGTAGGAACAGATACTTCTTGTCTCTGTTGTGAAGACAGTGTGGTTGTAGGAGCCCTCCTGGGACTCTTATAATGATCAGTACAGAAAACTCAAGTCTATCCTGGAGCGGGAAAGTGCATCGTTTAATGAAAACGTTGTCCGTTATTAATAGAGTGATGGTAGAACTGACGAAGAAGCAGGCCTGGGGGGCCTTTGGGTCTTCAGCTAAGTGTTTCTACTCTGCTTCTCTCTTTTTTTTTTTTTTCTTCTCAACCCCTGGAAAAGAGCAGTTACAGTAACCTGAAGGAAGAGATACAATCAAGAGACAGCCTAGAGCAAGAAAGGTCTCTGTTGTTTTCCAGTGAGGTCATTTGTAGTTCACAAAGCAAGGTCAGACGGATGAGACTGCTGCAGGCTCTACACGCAGTCACTATCACTAAAAGTTAAATTTTCAATTTTTTTCTTACATGTCTTGCTGTATTTTGTTGGGGGCTGCATGGGTCTTTTATTACAGAACATCTTATCAATGGTATTCTCTGTAACAAGCAAATGTGTTTGCCTGACTTCCAGACACTTGTTAATCATACACTGTGAAATCAAGTAGTAATCACACAGGAAAGGGTACACATGTAACATTAACCTATAAACTAATGGAGAGGTAGACTGAGATTGCAGTTGTTTATTCAGTGAGCTCCCTGGGTGATCGCTGACTTATGCATTAGTCTCCTTTTTCTTGTTTTTATCCATATTTCTTTTTTTCTGTTAATGTCCAGTAGAAAAGTGGGGGGTTTCCATGAATCCATAGGCAAAAAAGCAGTTGCTTGTCTAGTTGATTGTATAAGAAGAAATATTTAAATTATTCAGAAGGCATATCTGTGCCTGCATATGGGGCCTAGTAGAGTATATCTGTTTTTCTTAAATAAAGGCAAGGTCAGGAGCAAACAAGTTTTTGATTTGTTTGCTGAGACAGAGGTAAGAAATATCACTCTGTGCATATATACATATCCATTTTATATACACGTAGTTAGTACTGCCGTTTATATTAGTTTTCTTAAGAAAAACATTTCTACACATTTTGATAAAGGCATTTCCCAAACTACAGAGTGAGTTTTCATCCTATGCCAACTGTCTACATGTGGTAGAATTCAAAACTATAACTAACAAACTGAATCACTACTGGCTGAACTTCTAGGTGATGAATATGTTTTGAAATTGTTTCTTCTGGGTAGGGTCAATCCTGAAAGGTGCAGATGACTGAGGCAGGATTAAAAAAAACAAAACCAACTTATGCACAGACTTAACTAATTAGATTCTAACATGTCTATAAAAATCAGCACCCTGCAAGGCTAAGGCCACAGAAATTTTAAAAAATTCATTCACTTTTTTATTTTTTGAGGGCTTTCTTTACTAAGAAGAGACATATGCAGGGCACATGCATGTGCTTAAAATTAAGCATGTGTTTAAATATTTTGGTGGACTAGGCAAAAGTGTTCCTCAGACTTGAGCCTTGTAGGGCCAGATTCTGATGTGTTCCAGTGTGATTCCTTCTGCTTTCAAGGAGTTAGGTACCACTCTGTATGAGTAAGGATGTTAGAAACTTGCCCATAATGTTGATAAATCATTTTTAACAGATGTTTACCATTAAACTGTATCTAACACACTGCAAATACTGGAGATACACTGGGCCACAGTATATGTGAGGGTGATATTCTTGTAATGCCAGATTGTGCACACATGTTAGTGAGCACTTACCCACTGGGAAGTCCCCCTGAACTTACTCAGATGAGTAAGGGCTTGCAAGACAGAAGGATTGCACAATTAAGCCCTCAATAATTTGATTTATAAGGAAACCACCCTGAGAATGCTCCAAGGGGGTCTCCAACAATATCATATATTTTCTTCCTTGAATTGTAATTAGAAACATTCTCTTAGAATTATTCTTAAAAAAAAAAAAAAATGAAGGGGGTGGGTTCAAACTCATGGAAGCCCAGCACAAAAAGCGATGAAGCTTACAGGTCGGGGAAGGCAGAGGGTGAAATAAATAAAGGAAACACAATTTGGGGTAAAACTACTTGGCAGGAAAGATGAATGGTGTCATTTACAGTCCCACTGTCTGTCTCTCAGGTGGTGTTGTAACCTTACGGATGAAGTGGTTTGAGCTGCTGGGACCATCGACATTCTGAAGAGAATTGTAACGTCCTCAGCAGTCAGGGTCAGAAAGGTATATGGTCTGCTCAAGACTAAAATATTGTCATGCAAGTTTTGGAGAGCTGGAACAGCACCCTACTGAGCAGGAGTCACTCTTGTGAATTAACTTGTGTTCCCAGAAGCTGTAGAGCTTCCTTCAAAACAAGAGTCATCTGAAATTTCCAGCTCTCTGGAGCTGGCCTCATCCTCTTGCTCAGTGTTTTGAATAACACTTAAAATGTGATGGTGTCTTGGTGTGAAATGCAGATAAATATCATTATTTAGCCAAGAACTACTTGAATGTGCACTCACAACTGTTTAACAGAATATCGAGGGATAATTCTTAAAATGTCTTAAACAAAATGTAGAGCCTCTTTAATCTTATGTACTCATTGCAAATACAGTTTAATCTGTCAATTGCATAGAATTAACCCTACACACTTTTAACAGAGGTAGGTAACAAATATTGCAGATGACTTAAGATGCTTGAGTGAAGAAGTGTTTACTTTCTATGGGCAGACTGGTAACACATACACTCCTTCATGCATGCACACACACAAGATGTAGATTAGTAATTAATTCATAACCGGTATGGTCAGGCAGGAAGCTACAGGCACAGGTAGAACATGCCCTCTGGAGAGGTTTCATATGAAGAATTGCAGATGTTTACAATTGAAATTTTTTTCATAAATATCTGAAAGCAAATCTGTACGAAAACTGAACATTTCAGGCCATTGTCTGCTACAGCTCAGCACAGAAATCTTAGTTTGTGTAACACCTACTCATATATAAAGAAATAAAGCACATAGGCTTTCAAAATCTCTGTTGGGGGGGTGTATTTATGTGAGAGAACATATACATGGCTGGGGTTTGATGTAGCGTAATATAACACATGGCCCCCGATTGACTGCAGAGTTGTAATCCAGGTGTTGCGCTAACTGTTTTAATTGTGCAGTGTGGTACATATGCCCGGGGCTCAAACTGGAAAGGGAATTGGAAAGAAAACAGTGATCCTCTTGTTGAAAAAATGTAATTAGTTTCATAAATATAGTAGTGGACAAAGGGGGGGGTGTGGAGTGTGATGGGGAAGAGGTTCCTTTGTTAAACATTTACCAATGCAGCCTTGCAGGTGCTCATATATGCTGAGTATTTATTGTCACTGCTAAGAGACAACCGTTCAAACCCATACTTCCCAAAACTCCCTCCTTTAAAAGGAGAAACACACATTTCCTTTCTCACGGTCCTGGCCAAGAAAAAAATGCTCTTCCACTTTTTTCCAAAGATAAGTAATGTGCATTGATAACTGGAGTGTCCAGCTCCCATGGAAAAAGAAAAAGGCATTCCTTTTTCTGAACCAACCTGTGACCCTTCTCAATGACAGAAATTAAAGGCGCAAAATCAGTGCAAATATACCAAGTTTATCTCTCCAATCTGAGGATTGTTCCATACCTAGAACTCAGCTTCCCACCAATGTTTGGGATATTTTTAAGCCAGATTTCAAATGTCTCAAAGAACTGAACTTAGTTTTCAGAGACTGTTCAAGAGGCTGAAAGATTCCCCTACTGGGGAAGTTCTCCTGCTTCCTGGTTAAGGCTAAAGTGTTGATTCCCTGAATTTTGCCAAGCTTCTTTCCAAAGTACTCCTCATACCTTACTCATCACTTAGCCAAGCCAGCCACAGTGAATTTCTCTTTGGATAGTCGTCATAGCATTACCCTATCTCCCACTGATCTGACTGTGTCACGTCACACATGCATTTTCCACAGGCTTCAGGATCACAGTGATCAAATTCTAGTTTCCTCTGTTCCTGCACCCACCTCTGTTCATTTCATCCAAATTTCTTTGTCAAAGGGAAGAAGTTTTCAGCAAAGCTTCCTCACAAAAGGTTATACACTGAGGTTGATAGTAACATGTAGTTAATTTGTTTGTGCTGTCAACCTGTTTGAACTGCAAAATGCCCTCAAAAAAAAGTTAAATATCTGAATACTGGTTCCAATATTTGAAACTTTCAACTGTTAAGTACAAAATGCATTGTTAATTTATGTCTGAGTATTTTTGTTCAGCTTTTTTTCTTGTGCTGATTCACCAAATTACAGAAATCTCATTCAGTTCAAATGCTCAGCCAGGACACCTAAACACATCAAACTATAAGGCTTGATAATCAGTGAGTCATTTCCTCACTTAGTTTAGGATGTATCCCAGGGGAAGTGTTGTATCAGGATATTTGATAGGGAGTTTGTAAAGTGGCCGCCACTCCAGGTGTTTCAGTGGTGGATCAACTAGTGCATAGTGATGCTAATCTATTAGACTTTGAATTATCAATACATAAAAGAAGATGTGTATCTGGAAAAGCTTGTGAAGCAGTCCTGAAAAAAATTACAGAAAATGTTCCATACGGTCCTTGGAAAACACCTAGAGTTTTATACTGCTGAAACAAAATTATTGCAGAATATTTGTAATGCCCAACAACGGAAATAAAATGCATAGAATAAAGGAAATACTTGGAGTGCAAATAGCCAGCAGCATTTGGAAGAAAAATTGCAGCCTGTGACTCTTCTTACAGTCTTCTTGATGATAGAGTGGCTTAGCCTGCCAGCCAAGCAATCAAAAAAAAAAAGTTAATTTGTAACCAAAGAAAAGACCACATTGCAGATGCCTTGATAGAAGACACAGTGTACATCTGCCTTCAGGATCCAGAAGCTGTGGAATGTCTGAAAGGGAGGGATATGTTTTGGCAACGTTACCTGATCCATGTGTCAAGGGAAGCATTAACACCATACTACCATCCCTCACAGACGTAGATTGATGGAAGCAACATTCTCGTAAACAAATCACAAGGGGCCACCTCGCTCGCCTCTCACTGCTTCTAACCAGGCACATCCCACAAAGCCGTATGTCTTCAGCACTGTGTTAGAAGCCAGGCAAGACAGAACCAGTGCATTGACACTACAAGCAGCCAAAATTGTCACGTTGCTTGTTCTACTTTTTTTTCAATGTGCTGGAGTTTACAGGCCTGCTTTGTTACCACAGACACGTGCTGTCAGGAGAGCTTTCCAGACAGAAACTTTTCTTATGTAGCAAAGGTTTGTGTAAAACAATAAATAAACCGGGAATAGGATGTCAAGGGAACCACAGAGAGAATACCATTTAAGAAAACGCTTTTAAAGAAATCACATTTGTCTTTCATATGCTTTCCATAATTTCTTTTACTCTGTTAATTACCAGTGCAATTGCTGTCTCATAACTTGTCTTCCTTTAGATGAGCCTCCAGTGAAGCTATAATGTGGTATGATGTAATACAGACTTTTGCACTTACATAGTATCTTTCATCCCAACAATCATAAAGCAGCATATCAACAAGAATTAATTTCCAAATGGGGAAAGACATTGCATGTTTACTTATTTCATAGAAGCATCCAAATTCTGCAAATCTATGTAAGGAATTGTACTTACTTCACAAAGCAGATTTCAAAGAACAGTCAGGCTTGGAGGGACATGGCAAGATGTGAGTAGAGGAGAGAGGTCACAACAACCTTGCAACTGTTACTTAATTTTCTCTGAGCATTCAGGCAGAATCTCTCCTTCCGCTGCAAGACAGAAGTGGTTTTAAACTTGTCCTCCCACATGGGCAAACTGAGGTGTGCACTACTGAGATCATAGTGAAGCACTAGTGAAGCCAGACAGACCCTGCTTTGCAATTCTGCGAGGTGTGTAGGTACAGTGCAATTCACTGATTATAATCTTTCCCACTCTGTGGGATTTCCACCCTGGAAAATAACCTGTCTTGTATCTCTGGATCTGAAAGCTGAAGAGTTGGGGGCTGGGAGTAGGAACGTATTTGCATTATAGCAAACAGCAGCACTATTTGTCTCAGAGTGGAAGATTTTTATTCCAAAAGTATTTGGAATGTGCTGCTGCTTGGACACCACATGCAAGTGATCGTGCTTTGCACTACTGAAGCAGTGCGGAGATTAGCTAAAACAGAAACAGGAGAGCAGCAGTGCCAAGAACTTGCTTACAGCCTAAAACCAGTTTGTGAATAAGTCACAACGTCTTTCGGTTGCCTCAGAGTAAATACGGTAACAGCATAGTGATGCATACAATTGTGCTTCACACTATTACACCACCAGAGCATTGTGCTGCTGGAGATGACGTGTGTTTTAGCAAGTAGTCTGGTAGGAGTGGGTCTGTCAAGCAAAATGGTGAGGACTTGGCATCCACACAATTTTGTTTTTGAGGGGCTGCTTTTGGCTTGGCTTTTTCTAGTCCCATTAGCAGCTGGAGTGCAGTAGGTGCACTTGTGGCACATATCTTCTGCTGTAGATTCATCCAAGAGGAATGGATGCATCTAAAGCAGCCCAGACCAATGTACAATTCAAGCCAAAGCACAGTAAGGAGGATTAATCAGAAGCACACTCCTGAAACCAACTAAAATGCTAATGTATATGCACTTGGCATCATTCAAAGGTCTTTTAGTGTTGCATCCGAAGCAGCATGGCGTATGCAGTCGGCAGGATGCCTGTTCCCCCAGTAACTCTCGAATCAGCTGGTTAATTTCAACACTTCAGTCTGTGATACTGGGGCAGAGATCTTGGGTGCTGTGTTCCTGTAAGTTTGGGAAACGCAAGTGGGTAGGGGAAAAACCTCCAAGACAGTGACCTTTCTGAAGATGAAGGCTGTGTTGTAAGTTCAGCTATTGAAAAGAGGCTGCAGGGAATCCAGGGCGACGGCATAAATACCCCAGCAACAGGAAAAACTCGGATTAGGGCTCACGCCTTATTATACACAGGGTAATCCAAACATGAGACACAATACCACAGGCTTTATGGGATCCATTCCTCCCAAAACAAAGTGCTTGCTTACATGGCAGTCTACGTTTCTGTGGTTATGAGGTGTAAGTTTTCCCTGTCTTCCCACTTACATGCCGGATTTTACAATGCCAAGAAGAGCTACATTATTTTGCACACCTTCACTGCAGGTGACAAAGTTCAGAGCCAAGAATGGTATTACAGGCATGAAAAGGAACAGCCCACACGTGTCTGCTTGCCCCACACTTAGGTCTGCAGAATAGGAGGGTGCACCTCTAGTTCCTACATACAAGGGTAGGACCGGTTTTTACCTACAGCCTTAGCCTCACTGCTGCATTCACCACAATGTAAAAATACCCCAGGTTCTTAGCTGACGTGCTGCTATTTATAATCTTTGTGCGATGCCAGACATGTGCATATATCAGTATGACACTTTCAGAAAGCAATGCTGCTATTTTAGCAGCCCTCTAATGAACAGCGTGGGCGAAGCCACCTAGACAAGTTGATTGAGAAAGTGTTGGTGAGGGAGGGCTGAGGTGGTTTGCTTTTTTTTATTTTATTTTAAAAGTATTAGGCTTTTTTTTTTTTATTTCACACTTTGTTGCCATTAAGAATACTCTTAAATGGCCCCTTTCTTCCCTGGCAGTCCTTCCTCCCTCTTCCCCTCACACCCCTCCCCCAGATGTCTTGATTAGTGGCTGTGTGTATGCTGGTCAGATTCTGGGATTAATGATGGCTAATTTGTCTGAGGTTGGTACAGCCTAGCCAGCAGGCTCTCTACCACCAGCTTTCGCTGCCATATGGGTAGAAGCAGCTGTTTCAATTACTTTCTGTGCCCAGATGTGTCAGACGAGACACCAGTGCTCTGCGGGGTACATTCAGCCGCTCGGCAGCTAATTACTTCAATCGCGTGTCGAAGCATGGTGCTGTATACTGTAAAAGGGGGTTTTGAAAACAGCCGAGTGCCAGCTGTCATTACGGCTCACATTGATGTGAGCCTGATAGTCTGTGACTAGATTTTAACTTCAACTTTCTGGGAATCTTAATACATGCAGTGGGTGTGTCTAATGATGGGACTCTTTATCTGCTTATGCATGTGCCTGTATGTCTAAGTATGTACTTTTCTTGCAGAGAAATTTGTACTGAATTATGAAAACTGTAGAATATATGCTGTGTAATGTCCATATGTATACATGTAAAATACTCCCTGGTGTAAACCAGACTAGCTCTCATAACTTCAGCAGAGTTTCAGACACTTACACCAACTGACCGTTTCCCTAGCTGCGCATATAAAACCTGTTTTGTTGTGGGTTTGGGGTTTGTTTTTTTTTCTTCCTTCTCACTGGCACCAGTATAAATTTGGAGTCATCATATTTTAGTTAATGCAGTTCCACTGACATAAGGTGAATGTGACAAGGGGATCAGGTCCATCAAATGTCTGTCAATCAGTGTGAAAATCTCATTCTAGATCTTAGTTGCCAGACTCAACAGCTTTGCCTCAGTCCTCTAGTTTTATTTTCAGGATCCTTTCAGTGTCAATCCCTGCTCGGTCTGCTCATTGTCCCAGATGGCAGAACCACATGTGGCTTTGGGCTGGATTCTTTCCTAGTGAGGATTTGTTTGCACTTGGCAATATAATGGGACCAGTCAACATACTTACAAGGCAAAACATTAACTGTTACACCAGCCCTAGTATACTGATAAACCAGTAGACCTGTGTTACTAGAATTTCTTCGTGATCTCCAAAATTTCCATGAATATTTTTCTTATACTGAAGTTTAAGTTATTTCCAAAGGATATCTTTAGGAGAGCACTGTAAGGAGGCAGTTCCAAAATACTCCTCCTCTAGCAAGAAAGGTGGCTTACAGAGTTCCTCCTTTCTTCTGTCACCAGCTGTTTCTTCCTCTCCTTGTACAGTGTGCTTCATCTTGGGTGTATGAGCAAAACCATGGTGCTAGGTCTTAGCTGCATCAGAGAACTTACTTGTCTTAAAAGAATAATTTATTTTCTTCTCAATGTTCAGGGAGCAGATCTTGATTTAAAATATAATAACACTTCAGCAACAAAAGCAAGCATCCAGTGATATGAGTAGGAATTAACTAAATGGTGAAGACCAGTATCTTAGCCAAATATGTGATTTAATGTTACAGTTTAGCCCGTTATTCCTAGTGCCTGTTTGACTGGTGCTGTGTTCATCTGGGAAAATAAACCAGTCCAGCCAAAACAGCAACCGGGATATTTTGCCATTTTAACTTCCCAGATGTGCTTACCAGGATCCAGCAGGCATGAGCAAGGGCTCAGTGGAAGTGAGATAAGCTCAGCAGAGAAATCAGATGGCATCCTAGAATCATTTTCAGGATGAATTAAGCCAAGACGTTCAATTAGACACATAGGGGCTCAAGAAAAGCAAACAGAAATCCCTTCCCTTGCGCTACCAACATTTCTACTTCATTTAACATAGTAACTTTTTTCCCTCAGTACATTTAAACCCAACCCTGCATATAGTCTATTGGTTTAAATTCATATTTCACTTATAGTATAATTCCCTGACTACACAATCCCTGTCTGTAAATTAAAATCAAGCATGTGTTGTGTACTAGGTGAGAGCCTTATAAAAAGGTTAATGGTGCGATGACTAATGTCAGAAAAGCGTTGCGGTCAGCTGTGAAGTGATCAATGAATCCAACTGGTATTCAAATTAGCAGAGCTGGTAAGGAGTCGGGGAGGGGGGACGGGGTGGGAGAAAGAGTGAGGAAAGAATCTGTTATAAATACACTTCGTACACAAATTACTACAAGCAAGTCTGAAAACAAGTGCAGAGCAAAGCATTTAATGCAATGCCATTGGCATTTTGGGCAAATACTCTGTAATTTGGGGTAGTTACTAACATTATCATCATCATCATAATACACGTATTTAGGAAAAATAAACATTTGTTTTGTGCTAATTCTATGGTAATCAGGGTGATTGTACTGTACTTAGCTACTGTTTGTTACCATGGTTATTTCTAGTGGTTCTTGGTTATTAATGCCCTGGAAGATTCAACAGTCTTTAGCGTTATTTCAGCTCTCTCTCCTCCAATAGGCACAAGTATCTGGGGGTTGGGTTTTTTTTTTTATTATTCTAACAATCTACCACAAGGTTTTATAAACAAAAATAGATTTGCTTCTTGTCAGACAAACACTAGACACTGGCTTCTTGCTTTGCACCAGTCTAGCAGTGTAAAGGGCCTGGAGTTGAGTGTCATCTAGGCTCACTAGTAAGCTATATTTATATTGCCAGACGGGTGCAGAAAAGTCTTCATGTAACGAGAATCAATCCTCCCCATGTGTTTTCTGTGGTCTATAATCTCATAAAGATGGACCGTGTTGCAACATGCTTGCAAGTGAAGTAACGGGTGTCACAAAGAACAACATAGAAACACATTTTTTTAATGTATTCTAGAAGCTATTTTTAGGCTTTCAAATGAATTTTTAAAATCACAGAAGCATACTGGCACATACCTACTTCCATTTAGCATGATGGACATATTTGTTTGAGGATTAAGACTCTGCTTTTACAAGTTACTGCTGCTGATCTGTGATAACCATGTACGTGTGCACTCTTTACGAGAGTGACCGGGGCTAACTCAGCACATGACCGTGACTGCCTATCACTTAACAGGTTGTAACCTTTTCCTGAGTCCAGGCTTTACCTTCTAATCCTATTTTCCTGCTCACTTTCTTATAGCTTCCTACTTTGTTACATAGTTAACAAATTGATAAAATGTAAATAACAATTAAACGCCACTTTAACAGGCACTGCAAGCAATAGCTTGTGCACAAATAGCTTGTTTGAACTGCTTATCATAGCTCTGTATGCAAGTCCAGATGAGAAAGGTACTACATGTTAAAATGTATTACTCCAAAAAGGTTGGTTTTTTTTCTTTTACTTATGTGTCTATAACTCAGTAAAGATAACAGTCAAGGTTCTTTTGGGAGTGTTTTTACGGTGTGACACATCAACGTATCCTGGGAATGTAATGTGCTATGTGTAAGCCTGATAGGGCTCCAGACACTTCCAGACAGGAAGGAAAACTTTTGCAGTGAAACACCTTGGTACAGATTTATTCCTGATGCAATGCATGTGATATCCTCAGAACCAGCGTAGTTATTCTTTAGATAAATGCACCTCTTCTTCACTGAATTCACTCTGTAAGATTGTCCAATGGAAAAATCAGGTTAAATCACATTCAGTAGGATTACTCATTGTATCTGTGCATATCTGACAGGTAGGCTGAGACCTGAACTGCATCCAGTTTGGATTTGAATTAGGGGATGGTTTCATCCAAGGTTATCATTCTGTTTGCAATGGCAGAGCAGAAAAGCAATGATAATAGGGGAGAGCGGGATGATGGTCAAACCTTTTTGCATCTTTTCCCAGTGCGCTTAACTACACAAACAGTAAAAGGAGAGTAATTTCACCTTTTTTTTCCGGCTATGGTGGTCTGACTCCAACATCTGTATTCATGCCCACCTGATGTTTTAATGTGCTTTTCTAAGTATTAAATTGTGGCCAAGACTGTAGAGATTGTCTCCACATCTAGGCATTTACGAAGGTCCCAATTGTCCCATCATCAGTTGACTGTCAATCTCTTGAAAGCGGGAAGTTACACTAACAGAAATAAAATCAAGTGTAAGTCAGAAGGGAGTTAAACTTGTTGTTGGAACAGGTATGGGGAACAACTGTCAAACTCTCTTCACAGACAGAGCCTCAGTACTGTGGGCAGGAGAGCTTTCGAATCCTGTGGACAGTGTCTTAACTGAGTCAGAACTCAACAAATGAATTGTCATTTCCTGAAAGAAAGTCAGAAGTACAAATGAATTGCATAAATGTGCCAACCTTGGAGCCTAATAAGCAGACAAAAGAGTGGAAAGCTTCCCAGAAATATTCCCTGGGGAGAAGTCAAGAATTATCTGATGTGGATAAATAGGTTAAAAGGATATCCACATCTTGGCTTTTGATAAATTTAGGATTGACAGGTTGAATGAGGAAGAGGTAGCCCTAAGCAGAAGCTTGTATTTAGGGCAAGATGTCAACTGAGGGAAAACAGGCTTAAAGCTGAGGCGTATGATTTAATCAAGGAATCTGACAGACTCGCTGAAAACTTCTTAGATAAGACACTGGAAATAAAAGACAATGTCAATAAATACGTTCGATTCTCATACTTGGTCCAAGAAGCGAAGTTTTTTACTAAATGGAGGTTGAGACCACATTCAAAAATACTTCATCTCTTCCTTATGGAGCAGGGTAGAGGATCAAAATATTGAGATGTATGTTGGTATTGAGGGGAAATTTATGCCCAGGAAGAGCTTCACTCAGTTATTGAAAAACCTAGATAAAGAGATGGGTCTTCCCTCTGTGGATTTTGTAGCACAGATGAGATTGCATGAGTTTGGATATGGATTGCTAATGTGAGTTGAGCTATAAAATGAAGCAGGTGATGTCAAACCATGACAGAAACCAGATAGGCCCAGTTGGATTTGGGCATAATTTGTTTTGTGTTCATTGAAGTCTCATAGCTAGATTTATGGAGACTAAATGGCATGGGAAAGCTTGCACAATGAGTCAATAGTTAATTCAGGATTAGACTATTTCACGGCTTTATTCCACGTCCCTATGCTACATAACATATTTACTTGTATTCTACTGAAAGGAGTAGCTTATGATACAGGCCTTTATGAATATATGCATCATATTCAGGGATTAAAGAGTTAATTTGAAGGTTTCTTTTGGTTTATAGTTATACATAAAGTATGGGGAATAAAATATTACTATCCCATACAACATTAAATCGTGAATTAATGACCTTCAGAGTCTAGTTTGTAACATCACAGTGTAATATGCTTTTGGAAAAACAGGTCGGTTACTTTGTGCAGAGAATTGCCAGGTCCTCAGAAACTGACTGGATAACACATAAAAGTTGAAGAAAAACACAGGTAAAAACACAGCCTGTGGAATCCTCTTAAAAGAACAGAAAGAATAGGCTAGATGAGTGGTTTACTGCAGCCTTTCTGAACAGAGAGGAAGGGGAATGTGAGCATTCTTAAATTACACATAAAAATAACATTAGTTTTTCTTCTACATTTTTACGATTGAGGAGGGAGGCTCACTGGTATCTAAGAACTTCCAGAGCTGGCAGATAACTCACAGAGCTCTTTGAATACACTGCTACTCCAAGAACAAGACAGGAACCATCAAGATAATTGTCTGATACAAATCTTTTGTTAGAGTAATAGATTTTGTACTGTCACGATTCCTGAATTATAGCCATATGTACTAGTGAATGATGAAACATGTAAATGGTAATTCATCATTAACTGTGTATAAGAAACGAAATTATTCTTTTCAATGCTGTTCTTGTATCTGAGACATGATACATTACGTTATGCTGTAATTTATAGACACAGTGGAATCAGCCAAAAATTTGTATTCTCTTCCAACACATATAGTTTAATATTTAGGCTTCTCTTCCCTCATTCATTCAATTTTTTATTTAATTGTAATTTATTTCCTCAGGGAAAATTATGCATAGTGGCTTTGTTCCAGAAAAATGGGGTGCAGTTTAACATGGCAATTTTGGATTTGTCTAAAAGTTTTGATGCCAATAGCCTGTGTAATTTTGAAGAAATCACTCAGTCTTCCCATGCATACTGTATGAGAGGACAATAATATACAACTGTGCCACAGGCGTGCCACTTAATATTTAGAGGTGTGTCTAAGGATAAGCATGGGGTTTTTTACCTTTGTCAGTCGGTAATCAGCTTTATCAAAGTTAAGAAGGCTTGAAAAAAAAAAAAAGTAGTCTACCCGTGAATTAAATACCCCTCTCTGCGTAAAAAATGACATTTTCTGTCTTAAAAAGAAGATCTAAACTTCTAGTTTTGAAAATATTAATTTGGTTCTCACTGCTCCATGGAATTAATTTATTTACCCTTAAATGGAATGTGGCCTTTCAATCTGTTCAAATGTAATGCTGGTGGGGCACTGTTTAAAGCGATTCAGATAAAGATTAGGAATAGCTGTTTTTTTGGGTGCCCCAAATTCTGCAATCAGAAGAAGACGACGAAAGGCCTGGGAAAGGTGTTCAGAGTAATGGAATATGCTACAAAAGTGGTTGTGTAATCCAACTATGTTTATTGACATTATTCATGCTGGCATGTTCTGTGCAAGCTATAGCACACACCATGGTGATTAAATAGATGGCAAAGATTTTGCATATTTCAATCAAAGCGATAAGAGCAGATGAAATTAAAATCAGAAACAGACTATGTATTACAGTTTAAAGGCCAAAGGAGGGGCAGGGTTAGTATTAATGCTCAAGAAACAAGCCTTTTTAATTGACTTTTCTGGAAGAACTTTCTGGTTTCAAAAAAGTTTCCTTCAGCTTGATGTCCATTCCCAATGTTTTTTTTTCCTCTCACTACATCTGTAAAACATAGAAGTGCTGTATTGTTTTATCTCCCAGGGAAGATATCCTTTCTTCTAGATGTAACCCTACCTCTAAATGACTTCAGAGTTCAGATTCCTGGAGGTGTAGTGGATATATGGCAATCCAGGCCGTAACTTACAATAAACCATTTGCTGACACCACTTCCATGACTTAATGCTGGAAGTATGTTGTTGGAGAGGCTGCCCTACACTGCCATGGTGAGCGAGACTTACTATGTCATGGTAAATATTTTATTATTTATCCTGTTGTGGTTATTCCTTATGTTGCCACAGACGTTTTCTCAATTTGTGTTTCTGCCTGAACACGTTTTCTGATATCCCTCCTGGAATAGGCAGATGTTCCTAATGGATAAAAAATACAATGTTTGCAGCATGCACTGGCTAGTTTTAATATCTTTAAATACTGAAGAAGCTTTTCATCTCTCAACAACAAGGTTCAAATCCTGAGCAAAAAGTATTAAGGAAAGTGAGAAGAACTAGAGAAAAAAAAAAATGCCATCTTCATATTTTTTTGTATAAAAGAATGACTGCTCAAGAACGTTTTCTGTACCTCTCTTGATTTTTTTGCTGTATTTTGTATTTTGGGGCGGGGCAGTTGCTTTTTTCACACAAAAATCGGTAATTTTGAAAATGCGGTTGTTTCATCATGAAATTGGCCAGTAAACTATATTGCAGTAGCCTGCAGGAAATACTTTCAGATCAAGAGAAGTAAAGCTGTGCAGAGTGACAATACTTGGAATGCACAACCCTGCATGCCTTCTCATTGAAGAGCATGTTTGGGACATTTATGATCTTTAGTCTTTTTGCTCTGTCTCCTCCTGTAATTTTTGGACAGCTTACATAACTATCTATGATTCAGTTGCTTTATTTATTAAGGGTTTAATGGTACAGGAGTAAGTGATTTGCTTCACTGGTACACGTGAAGTCCCGCTTGTTGTGAGATGGCTGGAAGTCTTCAGAAGGCTTGAAGTGCTATCCATTACTATGAAACATTGCAATGTGATAATCTTTAGATCACCTGCTTAGACAATCAATTAACCAAAAAGTATCAGTGAGAATTATCCTCCCCCAGTTATTAACAGGCATCTTTTGCCAGAGAATTGGAATTCCAAGAACAATGTCAAGGAAGGGCTCTGTAAAGAGGAAACTTTTGAGTTTTCTCTGTGTGTCACGCTAATGTGCCTCTACTCTGCAGCAGATATTTTTGTGTGGGAGAATATACTTAAAAAAATGTATTTTACACATGACATTTTAATACAATTGCTTAAAATGTGTGTAATATGAACAGACCTCTCTCAGGAGATATCTTTTGGCAAAGTGAAAAAGCCCTGTTCTAGCATTACAAAATCCCTACAGATAAATTAGAAATATATGTCCCTTTCAGTGTTTTGACAGACTACAACTGAATTACCATGAATGAAAGAAATCTTGGGGGTAGAAACTGGAGGGGAGGGGGCTCCTTTCACTTCAGGGACATGTTCTATACAAGCCCGTGCCTGATGATACTCATCTTCATTTCAGTGTTCATCACCACTAATCCTTAGTACAAATGAATATGTGCACTTTTAAACAATCAAAGGTTGAAGACGACTCAGCCATTCATACGATCTCATTATACTATGCTGATTGCAGTACATTAGAGTTATTTATAACCTTAGTTCATAAAGTTGGATTTCCAGTAAATGAGTTCCTTTTCAAAGGTTAAATATTTATGTCCTTATTTTCTGTCTGAAACAGTCTATAGTTATGAGCATGCACTAACTAATGAACCACCACAGCCATCTTCAAGAAGATAAATAAAAGTTTTGAGTTGCTATACTGGCTCCCAATGCTACTCCTTGCTTAAACTGCTTCTCACTGCTCCTACGTGGATTTTCAAAACAGATCAATGTCATGGCAGAGACATTAAACCATTAGATTTATAGTCAGGCTTAGCCTCAGCTGAGTGTGCAAAACAGTAGTAATAATAATAATGATATCCTTTGTCTCCTTTTCTTCTACTGAGTTCAATGAGCCAATACTGTTACCCCCAAAGGACTGTAGTATAATTAGTCCTTTCAGCCCTTTTTACTTCATAGCCCAGGGATAGGTGTTTCGGACTCCCAGAAAGGGTAGGTGGGAGATCCTGTGTCGTCAGTCTTTTATCCACCAGTTAGCACCAACTTTGATCCAGATCAGAGAACACAGTTCTCTGAGGTTACTGAGAGTGCTTTCTGTTTAAAATAAATCAGTATATAACAAACTAAGTTGCACATTTGTTATCTTGAACAATATAAAAAAACTAGAGGCCTTTGTGCAAGAGGATTACCCTGTTACATATTGTCCAGTTAGAAGATACGGGGGAAAAAACGAACGGATTTGTCTAATGCTGATTATGCTGATTTCTGATTCAAAAATATATAAAACTATACTTACAAAACTCAACATGAAAAAATCTCTAATAAAGTAGAAAAACATTAGTATTCAAAGGCATTCAACGCATCCTGCAGCTACACGTCACAGATATGTTTATGCTACAGTTTACTTTTTTTTTGTCTCATAGTGAATTTTTTTAAGCAGTAAGTAGCAGATACTAGCATGGTTAAGATCTCTGCCATATTTATGCTTGAAAGGCAAGTCTTAATATTCATTACATGTCAAACTTGGAGGGTCTGTCTCCTAAAACAGAGAGAGTTTAAACGCCCCAGAAAACACAAACTCCCTTAAACCAATACAGCTCTTTTCCAAGATCACTGATACTTTCTTCAGATTAGCCTCCAAGATCAGGGTTTGGTTCTTTTATTTGGTTTTTTTTTTCTTTTGGTCCCCACCCTCCCCGTCTATCACTTGTGAACCTTTCCAGCCATTCTGTGATCTCTGCAGCCTAAACTCAAGGAGTAAAAACATGGTAAAGCTTTCAAAGTCACTAAGATTTTCACTTGCATCCCTTCTTCCTGTATCTCTAGCTACCCCTGAGGTAAATCTGTGCAGAGTAAAGACTGTTTCAGCTAGGACAATGCATTTATGTATATCTGCTGCATGGGTAGACATAAAAAACTCTTTTGCTAAGGCACGGGCATGAACCAGCTCTTGCCATCAGAAGTCCCTGATTTGGACAGAATTTGGGTCTGGAGGTGTGACACTGTATTGATGTATGCTGATGGTGTATCCAGCTCTCTGCTTCAATGGCAATTAAGACAACCTCAGGCATTAGTGGAAGTGAGAACCCAAGTGACCTTCGTCCCAGTATTTCTTTCAAGCTACCTTTCTCTCCCCAAAGGCCCTATAGGTGTCCACTTGACAACTTTGAGCAGATCAAATTCAGTCTTTTAGGACTAGTATAGTCTGCAGAGATGTGAAATAAGTGTAACTTCTTTTTGCACCTTTTTTCCTGAGGGTCCTTATTATAAGAGTAAGGCACGTAGTAAAAGAGAAATACTGAAACCGATATGTCACTAGAAAAGTGCAGAAGAGATCAAAGATGTTGCCAAAACTTAATTTCCCCATACGAGCAGGAAATTTGTCAAATTATGTACCCAGGTGGTGCTAGAAGGATGGTATGTCCCAGATTCGAGAGAAGGGAAAGAAACCCAGTAATACTCATTGTGAATCCTAGAAACAATATTCATCCCGAAGCCTGCTGCTAGAGTCTCTGGGTAAGAACTTTGCAGTCATACAAGCTGTGATTCGCCTTCCTCCCCCACGCGGAATTATAGATTGGTGAGCCAGGAGAGTTGATTACAATTACCTGCTTAGCATGAGGTGGTAATTTCACCAAATTGTGAAATTCACTAAACTGAGGCCATAATGTCTTTATAGGAAGACATCCAATCTCAGCGTCAGTTGCATGGGACAAAAATAATTCCTGGGTTTTTGTGGGGGCAGGGGATAAGACTAGCATCAGTCACACACTTGGTGTGGGACTGACCCACGGTCTTTCCGTCTCCCTCCTCAGAAGAACAGTAATCTATATTGAAATATTTTTTAAGGGACAGTTTTACTACTTTTTTCCTTAAGTCTGAAAATTATGGATGAATAATGATCTCCCAATTGCCCTTCACAATCATGATACAGCCAAAGAAGTTAATAAGCCACCTCTGTAGCTCCCCCTCCCTTCTCTGTACAGACATTTTTTACCACATGGGTGAACACAAAGAAATAATCAGATAGGAGATTTTTCTTCTAAATTAGGCCTCTTGTTTGTAAACTGAAAGAGTGCTAATGCAGTTCAAACTCAGCTGTGTACCACATACGCACACTCGGCCCAGGAGTATTATAAAGAGTGGGAGAATAGGAGGTTTTGTTCTATTCTTCGGTCTCTTTCTATATGAGAGGGCCATTCATTCAATCCCTATGCTTCTCTCTCTCTCTCTATTTCTCTCCATAATGCCAGCATTAGCTGCAAGCTGCTAGCTGTAAAAGTGCTTTGATGTTGACCTCTCACTGCCATTGACAGACCCTCATTGGTGGGTGAGTAGCAGAGCAATAAGGGCATGTGTGGGAGAAAAGAGGATGAAAGCCTGGACAGCTAGGAAAGGATAATATGAACAGATTCCTGCCTGTTCACTTAGTTTCTTTTTTTTTTTTAACTGGGTCTTCTGATTACAGAGGTTACGAACCAGTAAAACTTCAGAAATGACCACTGAAAGCCTGCTGTACATGAAGAATCAGATAATTGTTCCAGCTCTTGCCTTGTAAAATTAAATCAAGCCATGAACTAGGCAAGAACGCATTGGGGAGTTGAAAACATTTTCCTGTGTAAGGCAATGAAATAGTGGGGTTTTGTCTGATACATACAGTAATATTACAAGGGCGAGTAGCATGTAAATGGCATGGGGGTAGGGGACACAGGGGAGAGTTGCCTACTAATGATGTTGATTATTTTGTTTCTCATCTTGTGCCAAAACCTAAAGCGTAAGTCTTGGACTTCAAAAGGATCAAAACGGAAAGGTGCACTAAGAGGTCAAAAGAACTTAGAGAGATTTCTGCCCCAGGGAGCATGTGTGTGTGTACACATGGATGTATGCACATAAAAAGCTACCTACTGCTCCCCACAGTGTTCTGGCATATAGTATAAGTGCTCCTATATCCAGAGCACAGTGGGGCCCCTGGCCCAAAAGCAGCTTTGCACCCTCCAAAGAGAGCTGGGAGATTGAGGGTACGATCAGGACCGTGGGCCACCTGGGCCCCCGGCCAGCTGTTTTGTGAAAGCGTAGTCAGCTAAGCTGTGAAACGTGGGAAAGCATTATTGCTGCCTGTGCCCTATTGAGGCAGGATGTCTCCAGCCACTTCACCTCTGCACTCCCCCTTCACCTCTGTGAAAGATCTGCTTGTCATACTAATAATTAAACCCTAAGGCTCTAACTTGAAATGGCCAAAAGGCTCTGCAGGGCCAACAGAGGGGAGAGAAGGGAGGGAAAGTTTACACAAATTTATATTAGAAACCTTGGGTTTAGTTGCGATCTGAAGGACCAACTATCGCAACAAAGCTGCATGCCTGATAGTTACCATTCCCTGTGCTCTGTAGAGTAGTTTCTGATCTTCTGCTTGTTTGGGACATGAAGAAATCTGTTCTACCTTCACTTCAGACCCTGCAACAGCTCCCTGTTGGCAGCATTAGGCCATCAGAGTCGCTTAACTATTTTAGGTGAGCTGTACATCATTGGTTTAAACTCGGCCTGTGCCACTTGCAACGCACGTGTTGGCATGTGGTGGGTAACCGCTGGCTGGAACAAAATGAGTGAGTTGTTGGAAAAACAGGGGAACGGGTGAAACAGGTGCCCATCTTACAAACTGCCATGCAATAGCATTCATTAGCAAGAATGTCAGCAATCTCGGCATTCAAGTAATACCCTGTTACAAGCACTTGAATAAGACAGCAGACATCACTGTTATGATCTGGATTGGATTTCTTCTTTTAAAATTATAAGGAATTCAGCACATACTTTTGGTGCAGAGACTCTTCACACATTAATCTACTAGAAAGAAAGAAATCTTTCACTGAATGATTAAAAATATTCACTTTTTGGAGGGGACAAACTTCTACAGCACTTTTTGCCTTGCCGTCTGCATTTGCTATCAGGGAACTAATTCTCCAGTCAATTTCACAGATGGTTTCCTGTCATTACTATACGATTCTATTTATTTGATAATAATTTTATAGGACTTTTCTAGAGGGATTTGGAATTACATGTTCAGCTTGTAGCAGTTTTTAAAAGGTGTGTGAATACTGCACTCAGTCAAAACTTCCTTGCCTAAACTTTTTAAATAGAAAAATGCATTTTCAGTTCAAGCAAGAAATCTTGCTAGAAGTGTCTTGGTTAAAGTTTTTCAATGCATTTATCTCCGTGTAAAGGGAAGTGTATATCACCCTCTCTGTTCTGTCACTTTACCTTTTGCTCTTTTCAATTGATTTGAAATAAAGACTATTTTCCCCCTTTCCAACAAGAAATGAAACAGGACTTCACCAGTTTTTCAAAAAGGTACCATTTTTTAACCTGAAAGCAGAATGTAGCATATATTTTATATTTCATATTTGCTCTTACTTTTTTAAGATAGCCATGATGACCTTAGAGACTGGGTCAGACACTGCAGAAAACTGGGTTTTGTGCAAGTTGAAATTCCACCCAAAAGAGAGTATATCTATCGTGTTTCTATTCTTTTTCCAGGAGAGGGTTCTTCTGACATCTGCTTATTCTTGATGAATATCTTCCTTGGAACTGTTTTTTAAGATGGCCCAGTCTCTGATAGGGCACTGTGTTGTTGCTAAGCTACCTGAGGTTACAAGCCCTTACTATTTGGTGGGGTTCCACTGAGCACGGCATCGTTGGAGCGAGCAAGGATTTTTTGTATGGTCATTAAGGAAAACAGGTCTTCGGGGGGAACAAGCTCCGTTCCACAACTCCAAAGGCAGGATGTCTGAATCCAGATTAAGCTCCTTGAGAGCTACGTTACACAAGCCAGTGGAGCTTCTGCACTGCGAGCTAGGGCCACAATTGTAGAAAAAAAAGAAGTCCCTTCTCTAGTGTTTTCAATTAAAAAAGTCTTACGGGATCTGCATAGGCAGTAGGAGTCTCTATTTAAAAGGATTACGAATATATCTTTGCCAGAGGTACGGCAGCTGTTTTGGTAGGTACTTTGTATTCTGCCTGTCTGTGGGCTGCTGGAATCCTTACTGTTCCCTGATGTATCATTTCACTCCAGCGGAAATCACAAGCGATAACTCAGGAGGCAGTAAAATTACAGGGGTCACAGAGTACCCCCAGTATGCTTGAAATCAGGTCACCAGCCTCACTCAGCTGGCCCTCTTGCTGATAACTCCCTTTTTCCCTTTTCTCCTCTCCCCCATTCACCCTGTGCCTCAATTATTAAAAAAAAAAAAAGGGGGGGGGGAGGCTGGGGAGGGAAGAAAAGACAAAACTCTCCAGGGCCTATAAAAACAACTGCACTTGGATGGCTATGGCAACAGACAGTGCTGGAGTAAGGGAGAAGACATGTCCAGTACCCTTTGGTCTGATCTGGCCATGTGTTTGGCACAGCTGGTAACATCCTGCACTCCTATCATGCTTTGCAGTCTTCCAGCACTGTGCAGAATGGAGCCCTGCCTGAAAGCAAGCCCTGCTTCAAAAGGAAACTCAAGTAATAAATATGTGATTGTCAGCAGGAGTGACTGTTATTGACTCCCAAATGGTTTGATGAAGCATGTCAACATCGGTACTTTGCAATTTTATAGTATAAGCTGAGCGTGAAAACCGATGGAGTGAGGGAGAGAAGAGAAAAGGGATATGGATGCAAAAGGCAGACAGTTTTCAAGTCCCAGTCTTCTTGTGGTGTTCACAGATGAGCCATGAGTGCTGGAATGAACTGGATCAGTCTTTCAAATTCACATTTTCTCCCATGACCAGCACAGTCAAGAATCAATGAAATTTATAGGAACTTAGAATATTGCAAGGGTATTTCCTTGATAATCATGTTTGTTCCTTGAATTTTCTCCTACTCTCTATGGGAAAGAAAGGACTCCCAACTGAAGGGTACTGGGTGAATTCCCAAAGCATCCATTGAAGATTTCCAACACACCAGTTACTTCATTGATTTGTTGTTTAGTAAATGCTCTCATTACACAGTCTTTCTAATACCCAGTCTTTTGTTTGGTCTTATGCAGCTTTAAATTTTGGCTTTTTTTTTTTTTTTTAAATAACAATTCCCTGGAAAACGCTGAGCTGGACTTCTTTGGTTTTGATAAATTAAAGTACAGGTACAGGTACTAGATACCTCCTGTACAGGGTGTTTCTGCTCTGGGGGCCTCTTCTTCCTCTCTCAGAAGTCAGTACTCTCCATTCTTCACTGAGACAAGCTTTGCGGCTTTGCAAAAGTCCAATTTCACTGAGGAGATTTTGTGTGCTTTGATTATGTCAAAGCAAAAACAGAAAAAAATAGCAGTGGTGGCTTGTTTTCATAAAAACCTCAAAAAAATTTGGCGAGTATGAGCCTTTTTGCTCCTCCTCACTCTGAATATCCTTTTCCTGCTGGTTCTTTGTAGCAGGAGCTCAGAGATCACTGTGCTTTGCTCATAAGCCAAAACCAGCCTTTCTTGCAGTGGAGGGAAGAGATCTACATCAGTAAGGCAATGAATGCATTTCAGTTCCCTGCTTGGTTGGATGGGGGCAAGGAACTGAGGAAACCACCTACAGGTGAGACAGT
The DNA here is from genome assembly GCF_963921805.1 of Phalacrocorax carbo. Taxonomy (NCBI): domain Eukaryota; kingdom Metazoa; phylum Chordata; class Aves; order Suliformes; family Phalacrocoracidae; genus Phalacrocorax; species Phalacrocorax carbo. Next base: position 5,479,696 of record NC_087519.1, on the reverse strand, counting down.
TGTGTGAGTCATGAGAAGAGACTTCTCATGAGATGAGAGCACTTCTCAGGAGGTTTTTGCCAGTTGTAGAGAGGGAGCTGAGCACTCATGAGCACTTTTAGAAGCTTGTAAGTAAAACTCCCAGAAATATGTATAGCTCAGTTAGTGCACGGACAGCCATGAGGAGACCAAGACCTAGTGTTTCCTTCTGGGGGGTACTCATCTTACCCAGGGAGCAGGAAAGCTTTCATGCAGTGGATGTTATTGTCCAGAGCTCCTCAGGGCAGGTTTGTTCCCTTGACTTTTAATATTCCAGTTTTTCTCTGTTTGTGCCAGAAAATATGACTTGGGTTTCATTTTATAAAAATAATAAAGCCAGAAAAGGTTAAACTCAGATTTGGCCTCTTTGCTTTCTAAAAGCCAGCATAGACATTTTTAACGGACCAATTCTAAGCTTTATTATACTACTACAGGGCCCGCAGGAGGGAACAGTGTTATGCCCAACTCGTAGTGCAGACAGAGAAAGATGGATTTTTAAATTATCTACCTTTGCTTTGCAATGTGAACATTTCAGGGCAATTATCCTGAGATAATGCCTACAAATTGCTGAAGACTTTGGGTTTATAATTGCTCATGTTCATTTAAGGTTCCCAGCAGACTAGACCAGGAAAATCACTGCCAGTCAAGACAAGGTTGATAGTATACGGTAACTGAGTTTTTCTTAGAAGACAGACAAGCAAATCAGTTTTCTTTAAGAGCAATAATTCTAACTAATTGTTTGGTTTCATTGTGTTTCCATAGCAGGAGCTGTAGCGCTTGGCAAGGCAGAACAGTGACACTTCCCATCCAAGACATATCCATGTAAATGGGCAAATTGAATTCCACTGCATGAGGTTATTCTCGTACAGCAGTAAGTAGTCAGCAGCACTCTACAGCATATCCCCGCATTTCCTTATTTACACTCCGGTAACCATTCCAGTTACCTTAGAAAGTGAATCAAAAATTTACAGTGAGATAATGTTATCATGTCAATGCAGAAAGAAATAACTGTTGCTGTCTGCCATGTTTGTAATTAAAGAACATTTCTTAATGTAATATTTAGCTGAGGTTTCAAATCAGCAAGAACATTTGTAATAAAGAACATCATTTCAAAGCAGGAATGCTTTCACATATTCAGGTCATTTGACTACATTTATATATACCTATTACCTATTTGTACATTTATATGCCTACTTGTATATACCTATATATTTTGTATGTAGCTTTACTCCCCTCTACTTTTGTTGTGGAGCTCTGACAGCATTCCTGTCACAGACATCCTCCACTGGCCCCAGGCATCCGTTAGACAATGGAAGATTCAATTCATCGTTATTATTTGCTAAGTACAAGCAGCATTGGCCAGTTTAGGTGTCTAAACTCCAGCAGTGTAAAATCTCCCCTTCTGTCCCTCCAACTGTTGCCATTAGAGCAGCTGAATAACTGATTTTTCTCATCCAGTAACTAAGATTAAAGAAAAAAATTACAAAACAGGACTTAGCTGACATTTCTGACATTTGGGCAAAAAAAATCAAAAAAAGATATTTCACACAAGAATCAGTCCTCCACCCTCAAAGTGCATTGGGTTATCAAAAATATTTTCCTTTACCTATATCAAAAATACTTGGGTTGTTTTAACATTATTTTTTAATGCATTTCAATAATGTTTGTACTGAAAGTATTGTCTGGAGAGAAATAGCAACGTACATGGTTAAAACTGGGAAGTGTGTGTATAGACTTTTCTGAATATTTTTGCTTCTTTTGGCCTTATTTATTAGTATTTACAGATAACGGTGGTCAGTTTGAAGCTAGGTTCTTCAGTGAAGAAACTAATTTCCTGAAAAATTCCACCTAGGATTAGGAAGCAAGTAACATGCCGTGTCCCAGCACTGAAAATGTCATTAGTACCCTGCTTATGTACTACAGTAGCATTTGCTAAATTATTCCATTTTTAGTGGCTTATTGTAATGTTCAGTGGGGAAAGTTTTTGGAACTTGGGCCTTTATGAAGTTGAAGAGATCGTATGCTGTAGTTGGATACAATATTGCAAGCCATCAGGTCAATACTCATCCTCCTGGCCAGCAAAAATATCTGTTTCCTTCCAAGCTGCTCCTTTCCAGCTCTTTTTCATTTCTCGCAAACTGTTACAAAAATGGTTTTCTGGGTGAACATTCAGACGGATGCTTTCTTGTTTGTTTCCTCCTGTGATGTCTCCCGGTGGTTTTGTTTTCCTGTTTAGTATTGTCTTTTTCTATCTGGCCTTTTGCAAATTCTGCCTTTTTGTTTTGTTTTGTTTTTTAATGTCCTGTTGTACATAAAAAGGGCAGAGCTGAAAAAAATGCAGGTCAGGGAGACAAAAGGGTTTTATGTCACCAAATTTTTGTTCTGGTATATAAAGCACAGAGATTTGAGCCCCAGATACTGCTAGATTGTATTACAATTTTATTCATTTTTCCTTTCTCATGAAAATAAGTCTGTGAAAACCAGAACTCTTTCCAGTGGGCTGTATGGGTACCGATAGCTGATTTGTGTCATAGACAACCAAATCTAGGACTTCTAATAAATTATTGATGTCAAGAGATATTTCCAGAGAAAAAACAAAGCGCATATGTTACTGCTGGCAAGTGAGCTCTTAGAACAAGCAAAGATCACTTTATTATCCACAGCTAAAAAAGTAGTATCTTTCCCTAAAATGGATTCAGGGTATGACACACACAAACTAAATTCTTCATTCGTTTTTCAAGATACTAACTTGACTAACTCTCATCTCCAAAAGATTCTCCTCAGGTTGTAAAGTCTCCTGTTTACCAGTGTTATCCTTTTGGATGGCAAAGTGATGTCTCTTCCCATCTTCCTGGGCCTTAAAGGAAAAATACAAAAGATTACTGGTAGATCTAAACATGTGTCCGGCATAGCAAATCCACTTTGTCGCCTGATGGCCACCATGTTATAGTATGTTATAGCATTCATAATGTGATCAGATTATATTTTAAAACTATCTGCATGCATTTTAGTATTTTGGTTTGGGATTTTTTTCCTTCCACTCAACTCACTGGAAAGCCATTTCAGGAGCCTTTACTCCAATGGTTAGAAACATCTTGTAATTCCCAAATTATGTGAACTCAAAGCCAGTTTATAGACATTTGTTCCTGAGCCATCCCTACATGTATATATCCTTATATAGCTGGTATGGGCACCCCCTGTCCTGAACTGCACCTGTGTCCCTTTAAGCCATCATTTAGATAGACTGAACAAGCAGACTCTATTAGTTTTCTCTCAGAAATTCTCCAGCTCCTTGATCATTGTAATAGTCCTCTTTGCACCCTCTGTTCCAATTTGCATGCATCCTTCTTGAGCATGGGTAACTAGAATTTACGCTGCATTTCAGATAATGTCTCACCAGTGCTTTGTGTAGCAGCATTAATATTTTCCTCTTGTTATTAGCACTATTACAGGTGATGAATCCTAGGATTGCATCTGCCTTTTCAGTTGCATTATATTATGGCACATATTTATCCTGTAATCAACTAGCAAACTCAGGTCTTTCTCCTCCTTTGTCATTCCCAACAGCTTCTGGCAGAAATTCTCATTATTAGTCCTTTAGTGCATGACCTTGCATTTTGTACTGTTCAATTTCATCCCATTTCTATTACTTCTGTCCTCAAGGTCATCCAATTCTTCCTATATGATATTGCGATTTTCGTTTGTGTTGATGGTGCCTCCCAACTTTGTACAATCTGCAAATTTCATTTGAACACTCTTACTTTTTGTGGCAAGTTTATTAATGAACCATTAAATGAGATCAGTCCAAAGACTGATCTTTGAGGTACTCCCCTAATATCTTCCCTCCAGCCCCATATTTCCCCCTGCAGCATGGTACATCTCCACTGTCCCTGTCACCAACCCATACCTTAGAGTTCTAATTCTCTGTATTCCCCCAGTGAACTAAATAGTTCCCAAGTGGCGCCTGCTGAAATACTTTAATGAAGACTGGATACATTTTAAGAATTTCAATTTTAAAAATAATTTTTATCAAAAAACCTCACAGGATAGCCTGGCACAGTCTAGCTTCAGGAAACACATATGATAAAGTGCTTGCCCTTTACTCCTTTTGATTCTTTCTTCAAATTTGTTCTAAATTCTAGTAAGTTATTAAGGACTGACTGACAGGTCTTCCCTAAATCCCTTTTATCTACTCTACGAAGAAGAAAATGATACTCTAAGGTACAAGAAGTAGGTGCAAAACGGGTAGGTACTGCTATCCCCTCCCCATGTTATAGTGTACCACTTTGCTATTAGCTACTGACAGTTGCTACTGGATCTGCAATTTCATGCATTCATGCTTAGCTAGAGATCGTCCAGTCTCCTGGCCAAAATGCACTGACATTTTAATTTGTGCCCCCTAACTATATCGGAGTAGCACGGAAATGTTTTTTGCCCATTAGCAAAGGTGGAGACTGACACATACTGAAAAAGCAGAGAGCCTTCCTTGGGAGAGAACATGGCAGGAACTTTTGAACCAAGAAATAACTATTCTTCCTTCCACCCTGGTTTCTAACAGTGCCTTTCACCTAGCTAGATTTCAAGCTGTGTCAAATTTCCCTCTGTGTCTTACCCAGAGCATTTCTAGTGTGTGTGGAAGTGTGTGGAGTTCAGCAAGCCATGGTTTAGACAAAGCAGCATAGCAAGCAGCATTCACAAAAATCGAATTTGATGAGTAGAAAATTAGCACCTTGTTGGCCTGGCTGGATAGTTTAACAGGGTAGGTTGTATTAAATTTTTATTTCATCTCTTGGAAGAGCCATTTGGCTGCTGGCAGCAAGTTGTGGTCTTCTGTGGAGCTGTGCATCAAACATCTGAGGTGCACCTTGGAAATTAGTTTCTCATCATTCTTATCCCAAAACCTCCAGAATTACTTTGTAAGCAGAGAATAGAGAACATTGCTTTTTATGAGCTGGACTCTGCTGCTCCATATAGCATAAGCTGTTAATTATTCTCTTTCTCTTGTGCTGTCTCTTTCCTACTCTTGTTTATCCTCCCCTGTGTTTTACTTTTCGGATGGTTTGATCCCTTGTACTGCATCTCCTCAGCCCCAGCATGCTTTTTTGCATGTTGGTTTTGATTTTCTTTTGCTTAAGGGATTATACATTTATAACAGACCTTTCTGGAGCCTGAAAAGCAGTTGATAGTCAGATGGAGAAAAACATCATCTCTAAATCCAGATTCCCTTATGCTGATTATTGGGGGGAGGGTTTTAAGCCTTGCCCTCAAACTCTTCCCCTTTTGTGGTCTGAGTTGCTTCTTTCAATAACATGTTACCATGGTTGTTTTCTAATTCCCCATCAGGGTACATCTTGAAAGGAGGCCTTGGCCTGCAAAGCTCGCATACAAGGGCAGTCTTGCAGAAATTACTGGTACTGTTGTGGGGACGGGGTTTGGAGACCTTCCTTCCCTTCCAAATAGGGCCCAAGTCCCATTCCCAGGAAAAAATCAAATCTGGTTTGCTTTAATACAGTTGTATTATGCTGTAGTGAATTCTGGGCTTCTCCTGTTTGAATTACCAGGACACCAGAAGGGATAGATAGGGGCAAATTAATGAAAAAAGAAGATAGGAAAATGCCTAAGGTACCAGTCAGCAGAGAAAAGAAGGGCTCTGCCATCAAAACCCTCCCCAGTGAAAAGACTCAGCAGGATACAGTGACTAAATGTATTCGGCACAGCACTGATAGTTAAAGGAAAGCTACTTTCATTCACCAGAAGTGGAAAAAGATATCCAAAAAAGCCCTTCTCCTTTTTATTCCCTTAGTTCTTGTCAACAAAGTGAAGTTCTGAATGGCAAGGGGGAAAATCATGTCCCTGCATTTCCAGCCAGTGCAGCCTGCCTGCCATGTTGGTGTACATGGTGGGGAAATGATCACTCCCCCAAAGACTGATTACAGCCCAAGCAATAAAATTGTGACGCTGTCAGTGGAAGGCTGTATTCTGATATTGTGTTTCCTGCATTTCACTTCCTATGTGAAGCCCAAGGAGAATTTTTTCTTTTTGTGCATGTGGGGGTTCAAAGGCTGAAATATTCATCAAGGTACTTGAATAGGAAAGGAGAACAAACTCCAGTTGCCATCAGAAGCCCGTGCTTCCTTTCTTTGTGCAGAATCCAGGGTTTTTCTGGGCCGAGTCCTGTCCCTTTCCATGCAGGCCGTAGGTATCATCCTACTATTATTCAGAAGATAGCAGGGTACGGATCTCTAGTGTGCTCCAAGTTTTATAAACTCTGGAAAGGTCTTTATAGTCACATAGATAAATGGTTATTTGGAGTGATGTAGCAAAATGTCTCAAGGAAAGAACTCTTCAGAGAACTGGAACAGTCTGGCAGCATCCCGTCCTTCATACATTTTTAGCAGACCCTTATAAATGCTGTTCCAGAGGTTCTCAAACCATGAGTATCTGAGTCTTGGTCCTTGGTCATGCTGAAGGTCTCCATTTCTTGCATGATTGTGGAATATGTAAAGTTTCTCACAGGCTAGAGAATTTTGCTGTAATCCCTAGGGTGTTTTACCACCGCCAAAACCACCGGATTGTTAGGGTGATATATGTTTTAGGCACTCTGCTCCCCGAAACATCTCTTTTTGTATGCTTTGCATTGTAATACTGCATGTGACATGCTGCATTGCACTTATCTGTGTCTTATACTAGAGAGCTGCTTCTCATCTTCTTTCATGGATGGGAGCAGAGTGGTTTAAATCAAAGCATTTGACTTTGAACCTCTCTTGAGCTGGCCTTCAGGCAAGTTCTTTCTGATCAAAGACAGAAGCATACCAGGTCCAGGTATTAGGGCTGAATAATTGGTTCACACTAAAATAAGAACTGTCCCGAGCCTCCACAGAAAAGTTTTTATGAAGTTTAAAAAAAGTGCAGGTAACTTTTTCCCCCCTTGATACACTTTTGCATTTTCTGAGGGTGTTCCACTGCAGAGACTGCTAATGCTGTATCTGACCGTGTTCATGCTAGAAATACTGGTCAAATTTACCAGTCAAAGCTTTTCAGATTACTTCAGAAACAATTAGAATATGTGGTCCTGGAGCAGAGTGGCTTTTTGTATGGCAGAAGGTGGGATACCATCAGCATAGCACTTTAATTGTTGTGATTTTGAAAGACCCTGATTTCTCCTGAGGCACAGGATTCTTCCTTTCTCTGAAGAAATGCATATAGAATGTATTTCCACCGCACATATCGCTGTGATGTTTCTGAAGATATCACAGACCCTTCAAACTGGGGGGGAGAAAAACAAACCAACCAGGCAATCACAAGCAATTTACCAGACGGGCCAGGATGCCTGTAGCATCCCAAGCAGCCTGAGCCTGTCTGCCTCTGTTTAGGATAAATACTGAAACCGCACCTCCGTGAACACTTCTGCCTTTGCCTATCAGTAATGTGTACATAAAAAGTCTATGCCTAGGGATCAGCTAACGGGATTATTCACAGACACAAAATGAAACTGGCCCGATCCTGACGTCCTTTGCACAGCCTTCCGAGAGGGGCAAAAGCAGGATCAGGCTCCAGGTCCTCATAATTCTGGCAGCCTTTGAGGAATGTGGAGGGAATCTGGAAGGGGGGCAGCGGTGGAAATAGGCTCACATTTTTGTTGTTGTTGTTTTTCATTTTTAATAGAACAACTTTCAGTCCTAAAAGAAACCCTGGTGAAGTGGTACGGCTTTTGTCTCTTGCTATAATGCCACTGGGCTTTGGATTGACCTGTGTGATACAGTGACACTGTGTGGTTTGAATTTTTACATACAGCTGCATAAAGCAATTCTCATGTAAATGTTGGAGGTAGATAAGCCTGCTGTTGGTCTGCTGCATGGACACATATGCTCAAACCATTAGGCTCGAAAGGAGATTAGAATTAACCCACCCGTCTCTCACTGGCTTGCTCTTTCCCTCCCCACCACGCAGCCCGTACAAGAGACTAAACCACCTCTCTGTTTTAACGAATGGCAGCAGAGTTAAGGCTGACAGAAGAAGAAAATTGTTATATGCCTTCCCTCCCCCCCCTTTCCACACCCAGAGCCTCCGCCAGAAGCGGTGTGAATTTAGACAAGGCCACTAGCTGATTACCATCACACAGGCGGGCAGGTTGGAGTCGATGCGCTTCCCTTACTCCCTCCACCTTTAAATTGCACAGGACTGAGCTGAACCCCTTCAGTCCGCACTGTGGCAGCAGGAAGGCTCGGAGCCTGCTCTATCAGGCCTCAGGTGTCTCCTTTCGCCCTGGATAGGTCCATTACCTCCTGCTGGGTGGGTAAACCTTCCAGAGCCAAAGAAGCTGAAAAGTCCTTTCCAGGCACCTGACGCTGAGACGTACCCAGGCGCTTCTGCAAGGCTTGAACAGGCAGAGTCATGCCCAGCAGGCAGTGACCACTGGCCACCATCCTGTCTGGACTTGACATCCAAATGGCTTTGTTTTCCAACTGAGGAAGATTTTTACTGCATGTTCTTTAGAGACAAAGCGTGTGCATGCACACACGTGCGTAAAAAAGCAGAGGGGGTGAGTGGGCTAAGGGGAACCTGGCCTTGGGGTTGTTTGTTTATGCGAACTTTAAATAATTCATTTTTGTCCCTATTGAGCTCATCACAGCGTGACAAAAATAAACGTGTCTTCTTGGCCTATTGTTTGGAGCTGAGGATTGTCAAGCGAGAGGAAAATATTACAGTGACTGAGGGAGATACACGCAAGAGTGTGACCTTTAACTGCAGTACCTATAACCAGTCTCATCAAATTAAAGCACTGTATATTTTCCTTAATAATCTCTGATTAGGCTCGGGGTATGAGCGGACACGAACGCCCGCCATTGCTATGCAGCGGGAGGCCTGCTAAGCACCAGCCGAGCGCTTGGGAATAAGTGAGCAAAATGCTTTAATTTGATAGGGTTAGAATCCTGCAGGCTCCGGGGTGAGAAGTCACCAACAGCTCCGCTCGCACTGAATATGCAGAAATAAAAAAGTAAATTGCTTACATCTGCTGCAGGCAGGAGGGAAAATGATCTGATTGGACAGGCCGAGGGCTCTCCATCTCTTTTGGGTTAGAAAGAGGGGTTTGGAGCATCAGAAGCTCGTAACTGGAGTAATTCTGAATTAATGGACATATACGCACACACACAAGCGCACACACCATTTTGAAGCAGCTGGTCACAGGATGCACATGCTCAGGAATGTTTGGTGATTGCAAAAATGCCGTTAAAAATGTTGTCCCTTATTCCTAATATTATTGACATTTGGATTTCATGACCTGTAAGAAGTGCAGTAAGTACAAAAAGCCCTGCCCATCTGCCAGATAAAATTGCCTGCCTCAGCCTACATCTGTTTATTCACAATACAATTATTCTATCTCTCTGTCTGTCTCTCTATCTCTCTTGTATATCTGTTCTTTCATGTCTGAGGGTCTTTGCTGTATGCAGAATCCCAGGCTTTAGCCTTGCCATCTGATACTGTATTTAATCTATGTATTTGATCAATAAGAATCAAAGACAAAGCTCAAGGTCTTTTTGGCACAAGGCATTCAGCTTTGTGTCGGGTGTCAGAGGTTGTCTACAGTGTCACCTTGATGGTGTCACACTAATTTGTAACCTACTTTGCTTGCCTCTGTGATCACGGTCTGCACTGGTTTTTTTTTTTCTCTCTGTCTCACTCTTTTTTTAATGGTTGTTTTTATTAGTTGGGGAGGAAGGGGGTGGGGGAGCCTAGAGGTGGGAGGCTGAAGACATTAGCGTAGAGATTTAAGGAGCACCCTCCTGACCCTCCTCCCCGAGCGCTCTGCCTCCTCTCTGCGAGTCTCTTACGCCACAGGATAAGGGTGTTACCTCTACCTGACAGGCACCGTATCCCAAGGGGCAAGACGTTACTAAATCCAAAATGACCAAGGGAAGAAATCCTGCAAGGCAAACTTTCAAGAGCAATTTCTCAGCTCGCTGCTGACAGGGAAAGGCAGGCGCACCAAACATGGGACTGAAAGGCCAGAGTCCAGACTTCAGTCCACTTCTGGGTAAATCCACAGAGTAGGTACATCTCTGCAATTCACTGCTATTTTTCTTGGAGCCAGGGTTCTTTGGATCTCGCACTGATGCACAAACTTGAACAATTTGTTCTTTTATGGCTGCCTAAGGCTGTACTGCATCATTTCAATGGCCTTTTGTCTTGTGACAAGTATTGCAATGCCTATAATGTACTAAACATTCTAAAAATCCATGTAATTAATTCCCCAACATATCTAATATAGAACTATTATCTTGAGGACAGATAAATGCAGTTTATTATCTTTTCTTCCTTTGCCTACACCTCTTCATTTTCTTTACTGTGCTGTTATTTAACACAGAAAATAATAGCACAGTAAATGTATTAAACTCTCTTGTTTGGAATTGTGCGTGTGAGAAGGCACTGCACAAAATGAGGCTGTATTTAGACTCAGATCCTTAGATGTAAACTGCAAGCTCCGCCACAGATTTCCTGAGGTGCCTTGGAAAGCCAGCCAAAATTTTCACAAATAGGTGACCAACATTAAGCATCCATTTTTGAATCTTGTTTTCAGAGGCACCAACCACCCACAATGGCTGCCAGAATCAACGGAGACTGGAAAACTTCAGAAACGTGCACCTCCAGCCAGTGCACTCAATTCTTCTGCTCGTAAAAATTCATATTGCAATTTTATTTATGAACTGGTGGAAACATTAGGACTTAAGAGCAGCAGAAGGTCCACCTACCCTGCGATCCTGTCCCTAATACCTGCTGGGGTGGATGCTTAAGGACAAAGTACCTGAGGGAGGGCAAACAGTAATAGGAAAAAGTCCAGTCATATTTTTAAAAACCACAGGCTCTGGGAAAATGGGGGGACTAAGTGCATACATTTACTGTTACAATTAAGCTGTATGTTACGATTAAGATGTATTTTGAAGTTGAGTAGAAGAAGGGACACCCTGAATGGATCCCACACGCTCTTCAGACAATGCTGCTTTTTATGTCTGAGCTGGCTGTCAGCTGCTGGAGGTAGAAAATGGGGTTGATTTTACAGGTTTTACTCTAGAAGCTTCTTTGGGGAAGCCAGCTATTTCCTGGTTAAGGTGCCGCGTCTCTTGAATCGCTCTGCTTCGGTCTCTGTCATAGGGAAGCCTCTTTTGTCTGCCTGGCCATGCCTGCCACAGTCTATTGGAAGGTATTTGTCAACAATTATATGTCTATTAAGGACAAGTCAATCAGGCCATGTGCAAATAGCCAGACCTCCGGGGTCTGCCTATTGATAGGGACCTGTCAATAGCCAATCCAGTCTTTTTTCAACCAAACAAGAAATTAAGCACTCACCAAAATCATTGCTAGTCCAAGTCCCTGCGGCCCATTTTTATTCTCAGAGTATTGGTATCTTTTTGTTTTTTTCTTCTGGGCTAATATTTATTTTGAATAAACAAAAGAGAGTAGAAGGTGCTTGTTAAAACACTATTTTAACTACAAGAAGAATGTCTCCTAAGTGTAATTAAGAATATTACCAAATGGATGTGCTTGTAGGTGGCTGCAGTTAATCCCGATGGCAGTGAAACTATAAAGGCATTAATAACAGAAACTTTAAATTAGCCCAGCTGTAATTAATAACCACAGTATATAAATACCCACTCTTCAACCAACATAAATTTCAGACATATTTACCTAAATTAGGCTGAGGAAGGTAGTAATATTATGCAATAATTTCATGCATATTCAATCTGTAAACTCAACAGTTGATTTTGTAATTTATATTGCAAATTACTTTGCTATTTCACACATGTGAGCAGGGGAGAGAGTGGGAGAGACAAGATAGTGTGCTGGAAGTACGCTTTAAACAAAAGCCTCTAGCAAAAGCCATGACATGAAAAAGATGCTCCATAGGGCCATCTCCTTTGAACTGGCAGAACTCCGGTATCACAGGATACATTGGTGTTACACAACAAACGGCGGCAGCATTAAGTAACTTTGCACAGAGACCTGAAATGACCACAAATACTGAAAGCAGATGTAGTATTTAAAGCAGAAATGATACCTGATCTGTCCTTTTTAGGTACATCACAGCTGGCATTGTTACTAAGTACCAAAACAAACATTGTGTCCGTCAGGGTTTTATTTCTCTTCATTTCTAACCTTCAGTCAGGACAAATACTGGGAGCCGAGCAATTTTCCCCTAATATTCAAGCACCAAATTAATATACAGTAAACAGACTAATATTATAATTCAGCATTTACCCAATAACGTCCTTAAAATGCCTATTCTTTGAACTAAGGTGATGCATTTCTGCCCTGAAGAATTAGTAGAATGCAAAGATCTATTCTTTGCAGAATACTCTACAACCACTGGAGGATTGCTAGGTAGAGGAATAGTTTTGATTTGGCTATAAACTTTCTTATATTTTGAATTAAACCTTAACCAAGGGAGAGCTTTTAACTTGATTTTTATTGCTGGCTTTTATCTTGGTCTTATTTTAGTTACTTGTTTCATTAAAAAAAATGAAAATTACATTTTCAGTTTCCCATTTTAAAAACCACAAAATACTTCTTAAAAAGTCTTCCTGACTGTGGTTCCTCTTTTAATTCCCCACCCTCCCCCCAGACATGGACCCTTTAGAAAACAGCTTTGGTTGTTCTTTAATCTGATTTTAGCAGGTGCAGCACGTGGACGAAAGCTTTTCAGCAGATGCTTTGGGGAAATGACCATTAAAGGCAGGCAATTTATTTCACTGTAAATACAAGCTATTTTTGCAAAGGACCCCTAAAAAAATTCAGACATGTCAGTACACAGGCTTAGCACGCATGCTTCCAGCTTCTCTGAGCATGCTGTGCTGTGTCAGTTTTCACATATAAAATCAGCTCTCAACAGATTATTTATGTAATAATTTAACTTCACAGGAGATGGATCTGTAACACTAAAAAGCCCCATGTAAAACAGTCTTTCATATATATATATATATAGGCACAGAACTACTACACTTACCTCTCAAATTAGTGCCAAATAAAAGGTATTTTTCTAAAAGCTTTTAATTTTACTTCATTTTTACCTTCCTGAACTCAGAGGGACAATGACTTCATAGATAACTGGAGCAGTTCCTAAATTCATAAATTTTAAAACCACAAGAGACCATATCATCTGACATCCTACATAACAGAGCTCAACAATCCTACCACCCATTTCTGCCCAGCTCCTACTGAAAGGAAAGCGTATGTTTTTAGGAATCATATGTTAAAAAAATATGCCCATCCCATCAGCATTGATGCTTATCCGGTCAATGAACTACCTTAAAACATCCAAGGAAGGTTTTGGGGGCCTTTTCCTTGTCAGTTTTTATTCAAGAGAGAAAGGGCAAATTTTATATTCAGAGGGCTTAAAATGCTGCTAAAGGTCTGTCTTTAAATTCGCTAAAGTTTAGGGAATTTAGCGAGGAGGATGACGGCTCTTCTGCTCTGCATTCATATTTACACAGTAGAACAGCCTGCAAAGAGCATGACTCTCTAAACAGTGTGAAATGGGCTGTAATACCTTACCGTAAAGGGGTGAGCTGAGGACAGAACATTTGCCTTTGAATTTCAGGGGTTCTGTTTTTTTGATGCATGTGGGTCAGCTTTAACTGAGTTACTTGCTATGAAATATCTTTTCCACTGTACCTTCTAAAATTGCAATTTTTTATCCTTTTTTCCCCTTCATTAACAAGCTATTAATCAATACTCATGAAGAAAAAAATAATGCAAGAGAAGCTCTGTAACTTGGTAGGCTGGGACGTAATTCAGGACGGCACAGAGGGAACTCCTTACTGCTACAGGGGTGGCACTGACTCGTCTGTCCCTGTGCTGCCCTGATGCCGCTGAACACTTGCAAAATTCAAGGTTACCTGAGAAAAGAGTTTAAGCATTTGAAGAGGAATAGCACCTAATAACAAAGACTCATCAACGTGGTGTATGTTTTCCACCTCTTTTACATTAGAAAGAATGTAATTTTAATAAGCAGGAAGAGGTTATTTGGGGATGATTTTGTAAAAGGAAATGGCATAGAAAAATAAATTGTGTTGTATGCAAAATATACGTGGTACAGGCGCTCCAGATTTCACGTTTGATAGTTTAACAGTGGGTTTTCTGTGGAGCTGATATTTGGACTAGGTGGTTTCTATCTGAAATACCTGCTTAAAACAGAATGGGGGACACATCAACAAACAAAGAACCACCCTGCTCTAAAGCGCCGAATTTCGTCCTTTCCTCGGGGACGGCGAGGCAGTTAAAAGGGAAGGGGCTGTCCATGTACCTCAAGCGATTCCCTCTTCACCGAATGGAGAAACAGACTCCGTCCAGAGAGGTTGCAAAAGGTTAGCAAGTTCTTGCTGTGATTTTAAACTCTGTACGGGCAACGACTGTCTCTCTTTTGATGAGTTAGAGAGATTCTTCTTCATGAAAAGAATTGCTACCCTCTGCCCTAAAGTTGCAGCGTGCTCGGGTCCGTGTCTCGCATGACACAGCTTTCTGCTCAGAGAGGACACGCAGCGCATAGATTACTAGCCGTGAAGTGTTCTCCTACTCTAAAACCAAGTTCAGTGAACACAGGTTTGCTACAGATGCAAAATCTTAACATATGTGTGGGAAAGTGGACGTAAAGTCACCATTTCCCAAATTAAAAAAAAAAAAGAAAAAAGCAACCCAGCATTTTGCAACAGATGACATCCTGTTACCATAGTTATAGCTTTCTGTACGAGGAAGGGATAGTGCTTTCGTGTGCCCTCACTGAAAGGCATGTCCAGACGAAAATAGAGAATGCAATGTATTTGCATACTGTGCAGTGCTGGTACACAGAGATACAGCTCCGTGTGCTGCAATACAGCTCGGAGGCTGCTAAGGAATTTTTCTCATTTTACAAATTGTTAGGACTCAGAGGTTTACTAAAAATATTCTTTTGAAGCTCGTCTAGTCCTTCGTGAGTGTTCCAATTTATCCTCCTTTTAATAGTGTGAAACTGGGTTTTGTTAGGGCTGGGTACATGATCTCTTCTGCCCAGCGCTCAGAGGAAGAAGGAAAAAGCCTCTGATGCAGATACGTAAGAAGGGAAGAAAGAAGCAGCTTCTGGTCCGGTTATTTTGTGATCAAAATTCCTTGAAATGGACTTTGATCCAGCAGGTATTCTGAGGAAATACAGCTAACAAATAAACAAACCCAATAAAAAAAAAAAAAAAAAGAAATAAAAAATCCTTAAAGCTTTTATCCCCCTCGGTTTCCTTAGGCGTCTTGTCATCTGCTACGGCTCGATGCCGGAAAACCTGCCCAGGGTTTGGACCAGGCCCCTCGGTTGTACCTTCTTAGCAGGAGGGACTGCCTTCTTACCTGTGTGGCCTGGACAGCACGGAGCGCCTGGTGCTTAACACGCGATAAGTAACGATAATAACTGTCCACTAAACTCATAAATGTTTTAAGTATCTCAGGGAAGTGGGTAACTTGGTTTGTAAATAAGCCACGTTTCAGGAATGTTTCATAAACATCCTGTGCTAAGTTGGTGCCTGGGGTGATATAGATTTTCACCCATATCCATCTCTCCGCAGGAATTCCCCGGAGTTGCTGGGGGGTTGCAGCAAGCTCATTCCCTCATGCTAATATTTTTTTTTTTAAATCGTGATACAAACCCTGTTAAAAATGCAAAAAAAACCCCCAAAAAACAAAAAACAAACAAACAAACAAAAAAAAACCCAAAAAACCCAACCAGCTTTGATTGCATCACTGGCTGGGAAAGTGACCGCGTCTCGGTGCCAGCGGTGCAAGCGTCCGTGTGTCCGTCCGTGCCCGTGTCCCCCCCCCGGCGCTGCAGCCGGGCCCGGCCCTCCGCGGCGGGGCGCGGCCGGAGCGCGCGCCGGGGCCGCCTCCGCGGTGCGACAGCGCCATCTACCGGCGGCGGCGGGCGCCGCGCGGCGCCGAATGGCGGCGGCAGCGGCCCCCAGCACAAAGCGGGGCCGGGGCCCCGGGCGGCCCCGCGCCCCTCCCGCCGCCTCCCCGCCGCTCGGGCGGCGCTCCCAGCGCCTCCCGTCGCTCACACGGTCGAGGTGCGGGGCTCCAGCCCGTCCCGGAGCCGCAGGCGGGGAGCTCACGCCTCGCGTGGGGGCCGTGGGGTTGTCGTGTCGTGCACCGCGTTTGTCGTCTCGCTGAAGGAGCGTGTTTTGTCAGCACCTGGCTCCTTATCACTTACTTACACATCAGCTCGCAGCCTCTTCACCCGAGGATCCAGCGGTTTAAAAACGCCTGTTTGTTTATCCGGCAGGGCGGGAGCCCGAGGCTCGGGAAAGGCGGGGATCCGCCGTTCCGCAGCGCGGGGGCTGCGCGGGCGCTGCTGCCGGAGGGCGCCGCAGCTGCCCGGGGCAGGGAGGGCCTCGGTGCCCGCGGGCGGTGGGCTCGCTCCCGCCTCCGAGACGGAGCGTAGGGCTGAACAAAGGGGTTTGTACTGAATATATAATAATTGTGACTAGGGAACACTTTGTATGTCGCCTGATCTGCTGCTGGACCAATCTGTCAGAGTAACTGGTTTGATTTCAGTCCTGGGGTTGACTGGGCTGCTGGAGCATCTACAAACCTAAGCCGTTTTGCATGTGGTTTTTCATTATGGCTAGCAAAGCATTGGGTGTTGGGTTCATTTTAGAGCATCCGGCTGCCCGGGGTCATGAGTTTGACAGTCACCCATCACTGTGGCATGAGGTTGTGCTGGGTAGGTGTCCTCTTGTCCCCAGCCGTGCACTCTCTCACAACAGCTGGAAATCCCCAGGCAGTCCCTCAGAAACTGAGGGGTCCTCAAATTAATTCGTTGTGGAATAGCATCACCAAAACCACCGAGAGCCCCCTAGCCCGCTGAGCACCTACCACCTGTCTTGCATTCTTTAAGCTCTTGCTTTGTAGCTGCAGTGAGCCAGGTCTAAAGTATCTCTGTCTGGAAACTAGTGGCTAAAGCAGCTATCGAAGGCCTTGCTTCTGATTTAATGTGACACCAAGGCTGGGAAATAATATTATTCCAGTGTTTTCCTGCAGCAGTGAAACCACGATCGGCTGTGATTGGTATTTAAAATACCATTGCTGAAACTGTGGTATATCTTACTCAAAGCTGAACTCTTGCAAGGAATGATAAGGTATTTTTCTCTTGAGTATAATTGATCTGTATATCTGTTTTCAGATGTAACAAAAACGGCGCTGAGTTGCCAGAGCTTTGAGAATGTTGTGATTTGCACTTTAGGAGTTCATATTGGGGGGAAAGTGTTCCAGCTATTTGGTTACCATTTGGTTACCCTGCCTCGCTCTACTTTTATGTTCTTTCTATATAGATTTTTTCCTGTGGTTCTGCTGACTATCCTTAATATATAGAGAGCTATATTAAATATTTTCAGTTTTAAAAGGGAACGTTTGTTACTAAGTATTTCTAAAACAAAAGCAAAACATCATCTGGGAATAGAAAATAGGACCCAATGGAAACATTTGGCTTTTTTAGTGGAAAAGTACTTTTTAATATATTAATTACATTTTGCAATGGATAAGACAACTGCACGGGCTTTTTGTGGGGAAAGCATTGCAGCCTTTGGGGTATTAAAATGAAGCTGTAAGGAACCAGGAAGGAGCTTGTGGATTTCCACCACAGTTTTGCAATTCCCTGGCTGAAAATTTAAGTTTACAACTAAATCTCTGCCCTGATTCTAACTGAAATAAAGCAGTTCTGGGGCTGGCAGTGCAGCTGCCTTGTGGGCATTGGAGACTGGAGGGAATGCTGGAAAGAAAACACAACTCTGTATAAGCTTGCAGGTCTTCCACACGCAGAGACCCGCAGACCTTGGGCTGTGGCTGTCTCTTCCTGTGGGAGCAGGAATCATCTGGAATTATTCCTATTGGAGTAACTTGAGCTGACCAGAGGTGAGGCTCTCTTAAGCCCCAGAGGTTCTCCACAGAGAAGATAAAAGACATGCGTTGCTTGAAAGTGGCTGGTGACTCTCAAAAGGCTTTGGCTGGACTTCACATCTGCCTGGTTGTGAACCTGCCTCACCCCACAGAGGCTGAGTTTTTTTGATTAACACTTTGGTTTCGTTTTTATCCTAAAGGTGAGATGAATGTAAGACCTCCTCTTTCAGTGACCCTTTCAGTCTTGGCTGAAGGACTAAATTTTGCCCACAGCTCTGCACTATTCAGTGCTCAGGTGAGAGGCACATAGCCCTGCTGACTTGAGTTTGCAAGAGAAAGCAGAGACCAGAGTGAGGATTGGAGTCCTTCCACTTCCATCAGAGTTTTGCCTGGCTAAGGACGTAGGCATTTGGCTACAAATGAATTCAGTTTAGTTTTCACCCTGAGAATGCCGCAAACTCCCCAGAAAGCTAGATTCCCCCCCCCCCCCCACTAACACAATCACAAAATAATACAAACTTCTCTCCACAAAGTGTTGATTGTTCTATAATGAAATCGTAAGTAATTTTGTAGTCGCTTTGGGGAAAAAGCAAAAACTGTTCTTAGCACCTGCTGTATGATATCACAAAGCTACTGCTCATAATGATTTTAATATGTGAAGGCAGTTGCATAATATCATCATATTACAGTTTGTATAAGAAAAAAATCATGGACAAGAGATTGCCAGTAGAAAATCTTCAGGAATGCTATTTTTTTCCTCATTGCTGTTCCTCTGTCTCAAAATATCTTTGCATTTTCCTTGTCAGAGTCTGTAGGTTTCATTGGTGGAAATAACAGCCAGCAAATAATGAAGAGGGAAGGAAAAAAAAATCACCATGTTTAAAAAAAAATGCATTTTTCTATAGAAGCTAATGTTCTATAAAGAGATGCAAAAGGAAGAGAAAAAGATACTAGATAGCACAGCTGCATTGAATTGCAAGACAGCTGGAATTTTTCAATGTAACCAGATTTTAGATGAGTTTTCTTTTCATTTCTCTATAATAAGATCTTTGTAAACCACAGTCCTAAACAAAATCTTCTTGGTGATGATGAAAATAGGGAAGAGCAGTGCTGCTTGCGCTGTGTGTGTGACAGTCAAAATATGAGGCCAGATCCTTAGCAGCTACAAACCTGTGTCAGCAGAGCTATGCAATTTCCATTGGCTGCAAAGCTGCCTTGTTGCAGGCACTGAGGTATAAGGATTGCGGCATATGAAGATATTGTCTAGTGGTCAGGATGCCCTGAGTGCCCTCAGCTGAATGGATAAGAATGAAAGAAATTTCAGGCAGAGCCTCTAATAAGACTTACAGCTGAATCAGAATTTGCCCTGGAAAATCCTGGGCAGCACATATCACAGCAGCTACTCCAGCCTTGGAAGAAATCCAAGATGCCTCTGCCTCACATCCAGACTCTCAGTCTGACCTCTCAGAGTGATAAATAGTGAGTTCACATTTCACCCTGATCCTTCCTGAACCTGCTCCCTTGCAGAGGGCTTGGCGTAGGAGGGGTCAGGGCCCTTGTGGGCATGCAAAGGTGTGATAAAAGGAGAGAAGTTCTTGTGCACTCTCCCTCGCTCCCTTCCTCATTACATTCACACGGGTCAGCGTAGTCTGACTTTTCAGCAGGCAGAAGAGCAAGAGGCATTTCCAAGCTATAGTTCCTGTTCTGCCACCTGCCTGCCATGTGGTCTTTAGCAAGCTACGTAATCTCTCTGTCAGTTTACTGATCTATAAAATGCAGTATAAATGCAACCTTACAGCAGAAAAGCATAAGTCCTCTTCCTGTTAAATATCTTACTGAGAATCCAGTGTATTCAAATATTTTGGATACCTTAATATGCAGAACTCGTGCATTCCTCATGAATATCCATTTGAGGAGGCTTTTTAGTGCACCTTAGCAGGATAGCAAGAACTCTTGGCTGTCTGCAGTTGGAAAAGTCTCTTGACATTTTGTCCTGTATCCTAACAACATCTTCCTTTGAGCTACAAATCAGTGCTGGATTCATTTTTCTGACATGGTTACTTTAAGTTCTTAAACTGGATCAGAACCAATGCTTTTTCTTGCGGCAGCAATGGGATGATTTAGTTAATGCTGGGATCGGGTGCCAAATCATGAGTTCCAACTTATTCCTATCAGTGGTCATCCATCACCAAACTTGGGGGAGTAAGGCAGAAGTATAAGCACACTGACAATTTACCAGAATGATTTAAGAGTTCCTGTTGTCGCTGTTGTTTTGACATGCCTCCTAATTTGCTCCCATCCTGAAGACACTCGCTACTTTAAGACTAAAACAATCTTCATCTGGGAATGGAACTCAGCAGCAGGAACAGGGGGCCTTATCTAAGGGTAAGGTTGCGCAAGGGCAGACCAGCCTACTTACTTTTGGGTCATCAGCAAACATAAATGTGCCTGTAGCAATGCTACGTGCGCTGCTCTGTTGGCTTTGCCTCTCACATGGGAAGAGAAGCCAAAAAGCAATATGCATTATCGATCAGAACGGGCAAGTGAATGAAGATGGACAAGGGTAGGTCACAAGTTTATTAACTCCATGTAGCAAGCACTTGCACAGATCCAGGGCTGAGTTACACTGTCTGGATAAGCTGGATCACAAAGAATCCACAGATCCTCCCACTCCTCCCAATCCTTCACCACAGATCGTGGACATGGTACCAGAAAGAGACTGTGCATACAAAGACAGCCAAACTTCCTTAGGCACAGATGACAGCAGCAGTATCCAAGGCTGCCCGTGTTGTGGGAGCTGGCGTCTCCTTCACCAGCGTAATGCAAGAGCCATGACTGAGCTGAAGTACTGGGACAGGAGCTGTACAGTTGTCTCTCATGAACACGGTGGTAGATTAGCTGCCAGCTCTCACCCTTCCCACACACACAGAAAAGCAGAAGAACCTGCTGGTAACTCACACTGTCCCATTACCATTTTTGGCTTCTGCCTCTACTTGTGTCCTAAACATCCTTTCTGTACACTCCTGTGGCAATCACTCACCATAGTAACGAGAAAGTCAAGAAACACAAACGCTGTGGAAAAAGCTGAACACAACCAAGATGGAGCAAGTGTCATTTAAGCAGAGCGCACTGTACTACAGTGAAGTCACATTTCTTCTCTCAGCGTAGTGCTGGATTGGCTGAACAATTGAGTCTGTGAATCCTCTCGCTGTTATTTAATTGCCTCTGAATAGATTGCAGCTTTCTGAGATTCATTTGCTCTTCACAACGAATCACTGAAATATTTTCATGGTCACAAATGTTCACAGCAAAACTGTTCAGAGCAGTATTTGACAGTCAGAAATCCAAGCAGTATTTTTATTTTGTTCTGACTACATCCACTGATCACATGTTACAAAAGATTTTCTCTTCTGTTGCAAGGTATTTCCCTCTCTCCACAGAAATGACATTAGTCTGTGCTGTTCTTAAGGCTTTTATATTAAGACTGGTATCATTAGCAACATCCTTGAAGAGCTGCAAAGGAAATCAAGCACGGATACATGGTTAGAGTACAACAGTACTTAAAATAGATAAGTTTACATCTTGGAACTAAAATTTCAATGTACGCCTATGTAATGGACGCATACACATCTGTGTGTATGACTGGCACCTTTTAGACCTGAAGTACATGAGGACTGGCTTTCTGTTTTCCACAGTTATTCACCATTTATCCCGCTATATATTTTTTCTTTCATGATTAGGTGAACAAGAAAATGGGACTGAAGTTTTTGAGTGAGAACACATCTGAGATGGCAACTGCTTTACCATGAATAGGCTCCTGCATTTGCTCACAATTGTGTAGAGCTGCCCACCAGGCAAAGCTATCAACTGAACTACTAGATTCAGAGCCTGCGTTTGCTCTTTCCGAATAACATGGCATGTACAACTATATAGAAAAAAATGCACTCTGTCTGGATGTAAGGTGAGGGGGAATATGTAGAGAAAGACCACAGCGTAGCCAAGCCTAACATGGTCCAGCGTGCTGTCTCCAAAGAGTGTTGATAATGACTCAGTCAAAAATAGTGACCGCTGCATTGGTGAAGTGTTTTCTTCCTGAGCCAGGCAGCAGTAGCCTTGTCCTAGAAAATGCGAGGACGTGCTACTGTTGTAAAGATCCACTGTTCCTTTTTTGATGCATTTTTAAGTGGGAGAAATGCTACTCAAACGCCCTTGGAAACTTTCAAGAACTGCTCTTGGAACATTTTCTTTCTCAGGTTTGATTTTTCTTTAGTTCATTCTCTCTTTCATTCTGTATCTATCCATATAACTCTGTCTGTTAGTCCAAAAGGCTCAATATGACAGTAACAACAGACCAAGTGTCTTTAAAAATTTCTCCTTTAATTTAAGCCATTTTTTCGCAGGAACATATCACAAACAAGAAAGCTATATTCCAAGCTCATGTGAAACGATAATAAAACTAATAGGGAATTTGTTTGTATTTATTTTTAAAGCAACCCCCTGAATATCACATTTTGTCAAAACTAAGTGAAACATTGCAAGTGTCAAGTTTATGTCTGTACCCAGTCGTGATGTCTGAGCAGGCTTCAAGGTCTCAGTCTGCCAAAGACTGACACATACACTTAACTTTATACACTCGAATCTTTCATTGACTTCAATGCAGACATCTTCGTGAGATCAAGGCCGGTATTTGTGCAGATGCATTAGCTGTCTCTTATGCATCTCTGTTGTTCACAGCCAATTCTGCTTCTGTTGTAGTGATTTTTTTAATTAGCTACTAGGGAAGCAGAGGAAGACTCTATTCATAAAGAATATGATGTAAAATGGGAGAAGAAGGTGAGGGAAGAGCAAAATAAGAGGAAGGTCACATTTCATCTTCAGGTGGAGACTGAATCCTTTCCCCTTATAGTCAGTGACAGGATGGTTCCACAGACGCTCTCTCGTCTGAACAAAGTTGACTTGCTTCTGACATGCTATGCCAACAAATTCCTAATAAACTTGTCTTCCTTTACCTGCTTCCTGGCTTCTGATAGTCATTTGTTATGTCCCATAAAAATGCACAGAAACAAACAAACAAACAAATCCCAAAGCAAAAGCTGTTTCCATGCAGTAGGTTCATCCCAGAGCATATCAGTGACAGCTCCAGAGTAGAAGTTTACAGCCAGTCTGAGGTGCTATCAGTATGCCTGGACTAAAAAGGGACCAAATGAGCCACGGTGTGAGGGAGAAGATGTCAGCCTAGACACAGCACACAATATGACTGGGATAAAGAAACAATGCAAAAACCAGCAGTGGCTAACAGATGAGGTATTAGGCCTAGCGGGGAGAAGACAAGGGCTTAAATCAAAAAGACATCCTGATGAGACTGGATGTAAGCTGAGCACACAAGCCTCTGACGAGGGATGTGAGAGGTGGTTAGACGAAACACTGCAGGAATTCATCCACAGTGAGCAGTGCAGGAGTTGGAACAACAGGACGGGAGAGGTGGATTCAAAGGAACTTTTCAGCACTGTCAAGGAAATTGGCCAAACACTCCCTCCCGGAGGCAGTGTCGTCAGGGCAGCATATGGCAAATGTGAAAAAAAAAGGAAGGAAACTAATGGAAAAAAGAGACCAGAATATTTTAAGAATCTAGAAGATAGTCCCAGAGCAAGGCAAGCACAACATACACACACACAAAAAATTCTAAGTGTTAGAGGCAGGGGTTTTTAACTGCTTCTTTTCCACACGCTTTATAACAAAGATCTTCCTGTAGCAAAAGAGAGATGAAGCAAGGAATGACCTCAGCTCTTAATGCTTAATTCTGTTTGTGTAAAAGTACCCCTCTGTGCCCAGTGACAGCCACAGCCCAGTGCACCACTTAAGCCTTGGCCTGAGGTGAGGTTCATCCAGTGGGTGCACAGAGATCCTGCAGTCATGGGTCAGTCTGGGAGCTGAGCCCAGGGAAAATTCTGTTCTTCTGACCTCTTTGTAACATGGAGCAGGCAAACTAGTGCCCTGAGATGGTCCCAGGCTGCTCCCATGAACACTGGGAGCTCAGGTCATTGTAAAAAGCACAGGGGACAAAGGAGTGACATAGATTGAGTCTAATCCTTTGCATTGCTAACCCCCCTCGAGTTCATTGAGAGTCATGAACTGAAATGGGAGTGGAGTCCACGGGTATACCTACATGGCATTATATACTTGTAATTGTTTGGAATACAGAAGAGCACTTGGGATTTTCATATATGGCCATAGAGCGGGTGGGTTAGTGGGAGATGTGCTCCTGGTGGCAGGGAGCCAGCAGTTAAAACAAACAAGGATCTTAAATTCAGTATAAATATAGGGACCCGCACAGCAGGTTTAGACACTTAAAGTGAGAGTAAGTAAATTGCTTGGTAACGTAAGTTACTTTCTAAATCCAGGGCTTAGGAACTATTCTCCTAATTGGGATGCTTTTGGAAGCTTTTGCTAAGTTACAGAAGGAGTCTGTGGACAATCTGGGATTTCAAGCATTAGGCTTTGGAGCTGGTGTAGGCCATAAGCTCATCTCCCACATACATATTTTTGTAATTCCTTCTGATGGTATAATGTGAAAAGATTTTTATATTTAAAACATTTAAAATATTTATCCTATTAACATGATGCAAAATAGTCAATAATTTACATATATTTACATCTAATGTTCATTTATAGGCAGACAACTATAAATTTATCAGTGTGTGTGCATATGGCTGTAACATATGATTAATACACTGTCAGCATAATCTAACGGCTCAGAACCATCAGTTGTGCAAATAGTCCTTTCTAGCCATGTTTCCTACTGCTATTTAACCTTTCTCCTTCCCTTCCTCCCCCTCTTTCACAGTCTGTCTAACCCACACTCGCTTCTGTAGCCTGCCTTAAAATAGCAGGCGAGGTCTGTGCAATGGCGACTCTTTTTATACATATTTCACAATGCCTGAAAAATTAGGGGGTCTGTTCCCTGTGGCTTTTGGATATGACAGGAATAGAAGTTAGCAAAAATTTTCCTTTCTCCCAGAAATCCTCATACACAGCTGATAAAAAG
Organism: Phalacrocorax carbo; assembly: GCF_963921805.1. Taxonomy (NCBI): domain Eukaryota; kingdom Metazoa; phylum Chordata; class Aves; order Suliformes; family Phalacrocoracidae; genus Phalacrocorax; species Phalacrocorax carbo. The sequence continues at coordinate 5,454,729 of NC_087519.1, read as the reverse complement.
GAGTCCTCCAGAGTAACGCTCTTGATTCAATGTCCAGCCTTAGCTATTAAATATCTTAACGTACTATTTCCTGGGACACCAAGAGTCGTTTTTGGTCTAGGACTCTGTCACATCTTTCTCATGTCTACCAGAATGAGCACTTGGCCTCATCACACAGCTTCTGCAATGGCCAAAGCACATCACACCATCACACGTTGATCAGGCGGTGAGATGGCATGGGAGCCTGGCCCAGAGGAAGAGCAGCTATCGCAGATAACCTTTCGCATCCCTTAGGAGCTGAGCTGTCAAAGTTCAGTCCCAACTACCCACCATAGGAGTTCTGTTTTCAGTAATCTTTCCCAGGAATAGAAGGCTAGGTCTGGTTGCAGAGCAGAGACTTCTGGCCTATGGGTGCGCAATGGCTGTATCATTGCAGTGCTGACTCACGTTTCGTGATACAATATATTTTGCATGCTTTATTGCTGAATCTTGAAGTTTTTATTTGATGCGAATGATTCTTCGTCCTCAAAGTAGTCCTCTCTGGACTTCCCATGAAAGCGAAGTTCATAGTCTCACTCATGTTTCTCCTTTATGGCCTGAAGCACCAAGCTGGCCTTCAAGGAGGTTCTGTGCTCCTGTGACCAAAGGGGATGCTTTCTCTGCTTTCCTCACATGATACCTGCTTCTCTCCCAGCACTGAAGTAGACGAGGCAACACCTGTGGTGCGCACTAAACACTTCCAGACTGCCTTGGTCAGGGACAGACACCTGTCTTATTTCACACGTTCTGCTTCCTGAAACCCCTGCTTGGATTTACACCCTGGGAAATTGCTAAATTTATGGAGGCTTAATTTCCCTCCCTTTTTGGAGCCCTATTCCTGTGTTTTGTCCAGTGCATAACTTAAATATTACTGTAGTGTGTTTTTGCCAGCCACTGTTTTCCTGGTGACCATGTAACACCACCAGCGAATGCCCAGACCATGCTTCAGTTCATGCCTGTTAACGAACTACTCGCATATCGCCATGCTGAGAGCCATGCACGTACCTAGACCTGACCCCTCTGCCTAAGGAATTAAAATATTAAACTGAGAATTTGTAATAAGCTTTCTGAGGGATGCCAGCTTCCTACATTCTCATTTCCCTTCCTATCTCCATTCCTTGGCACTGTCAGTATGGCTTTGCCTTTTCAATCCATAGATAGTTTTGTTCCAGTGACATGTCAAATGATCAGCCTTCTTTCCTCCAAAAACATTCTGAGCTGTCATTAAAAGAAAAAAAAACAACCTAAATGGTTCAAGTTTTCAGCAGAAAAGTATTTGATGAAAATAAGTTTTCTTCTGTGGAACACACTGTTCACAAAACTTTATTTGAAAAATCAGTTTTCCATCAAAAATGTTTTCATCAGAGAGTTTTTTTCCCAGCCTTTTATTCAGAATGCAGCCCTGCTAACAGTTACTGAGGTGTAACATCTGTTGGCTTCAGTCAAAGTTGCACCCCAGTAATTGAAAGCAGAATTCGGTCTGTTCTTTGTAAGGTGTGTTGAATGGACAAAATCTTGCATTGACTGAAGTGTTAGTCTTAGCAGCGAAGTGATCCTCTAATTTAATCCTCCACTCTATTCATGTCTCAGATGCGAAATGTTTAATAAACTACAGCTTAATGGTAAGGGTGAGTTACCCATCAGCGTATTTCTCAGCCAAAATTGTTGAGTAAACTGCTCTTAATAGTAGGTTTATGTTACCATTTACATTACTGGGTAAAAACTAAATTGGAGTTTTTATGTATTATGTGTTACTTACATAATAGGCTATATAATTAGGTTTATTTTCTCAGCTTCCTCAATTTTCATGTTGGATATTGCTTGATTTTATATATAGGTGGTAAATTATGAATGCTTTTTTTTGTGTGTGTGTAATATACTTCACGTATCCATGCAAGCAGGTTTTGCATCTGGTGCGTAGTTTCTTGTGATATGAAAAAGAATGTCCCCAAACCTATAATTCTGTGGTGGCTCCGGTGCAGCTTCATGTATGCCCCAGACACACTTGACGTTTCATCATTCCTGGACTCAAACTGGCCTTTCACATGTCTTGTACCACACGTAACAAGCTATGCTTTTACATTTTTATGTTGTTCCTTCCCCACCAGAGTGGGTTAAGTATATATATATTTAACATATGATAGTTTTTGAAACATGAGTACTCTTAATGTTAATATATTATATATGCACATACGGTATAATTATACATTTAAATGTAAATTACACTTTTAGTTGTGTGCTAATGTGGTTCTCGTGGTTCTTTCAGTCTCAAGTAGTTTTGTGCTTGTTTCAGTAATTTGCTGATCAAGAGTTTCAGCTCCTACTCTGATTGTTTTGCTACTAAGAAACTTCATATTTAAAATGTTCGTCTATACTTAAAAGATAAGTTTTATGAATGTATTTCCTCTGAGAACAGTGTAACTCAGCAACAGAACTGGTAAGTTGCCTGCACTGTATTTGCAACCAGCACCTGATGTCTGCAAGTCAAAAAAACCCACGGAAATTCTTTTTGCAGAATAATTCATTAAAGTTTGGATGGAGTGCAAAAACACATTTCTATATCCATTTTTATGAAATTACATACTTTTGGTTCCTGTTTTTGAAAATTTTGACATGAATAGAAGAGTTCTCAAAGAACTGTGAATTTACTGAATGTTTAAATAACTTCTGTTTAAGCAGGCTGTTTTATTTTGAAGTGACAAAGATCTTACGCCTGTTGGAAACATTTAAATAAAAGCAAAGTTGTGGTCTCACTACATGCCAAAAATATTTACGTACAATCTTTGAGCATACAAGTAGCCCCAAATTAGTAGTGTAATTCAGGGGAATTAAGTTTTATAAGCATCTGAAACATGAAGGCTTTGTGTTTTGTACTTAGATTTTTGCCAACAGCAGTTTTGTACTAATCCAATGAGAGCCCTCACCATTAATGACATTTTCGAAGTAGCAAACAAAATATTTATTATCTAATTCATTACAAATTTTAATCGCCAGCTGTAATAGCATAAATTTTCACAGGCGGTTTAAAAAGCCTTGACCTGTTTTAAATCAGTGATGAAAAATATTCTTATCATTCTAATGATCTTTGTTTTAAATTCTTCCTTCTGGATAAGAAGTTTTTTCTATGAGCAGCTGGTTTTCAAAATCCCTGCAATACAATTCTACTGGACCCCAATGTGTTACCCCAGCGATTATTAGGTCTTTTAAAATTTTGCATCAATAGGCAAACACACAGGTTTAATATGCAGAATTCATGTTGTGGTGTTAAATACAGGCAGAAAAAAAATGTAGGTGGTACAATAGCGTGGAACAATTCACTGAACCGTTTAAAGCTGATTTAATTGTGTTGATCAATCATGCTAAATAACGGAGGAGGAACAAAACTGAATATTGCGAGGAATGAGGATGAGGCATGATTTTTCAGCCAGAAAAGCTTTCCTGGCTTAACATAAAAATATAATGTGTTAACAGAGTCTTAAAATCAATATATCATGAATTAGCAGTCAGCAGAGAACAGCCAGATGACAAGGGGAATATGATTCATTTCTTAGAATGACTAAGATCTCAGGCAGCTTGTTGAGCAGAATATTTGGAGACTGTGAATAGAGTTAAAAGAAATTCCTTTAATTTGATCTGGAAGTGTGTTTATGACAGACGTAAAGCACTTGAATTCTACTGAGGCTTTCCTCTTGTGCTGCAGTCTTCCTGACTCTGCTCTTTACAGCTGTTCTTTGAGTACTAACTACTGAGGCAGACAAGCTAGTCCTCTTACACCTTAATGCATGAAAATGAAGTTTCCAGTTCTAGCCGAGTAATTAGATAACCCAACACTGACAAAATAATGATAATGAAGTGAAGAGGAAAGGATCCCTAAACAATCAGATCCTTTTTCAGGGATTTAAAAGAAAATGCATTTTGATGTTTTTCAAAAGGCACTCAGACGTCTTATTCTACCTCTTGCTTTTCTTTCATTTCAGCTTAAAAAAATTACAGGTTTTTTTCACCAGAAGCACAACATCCATAGGTGTTCTGGATGCAAACGAATGTGGATTGCCTTAATATGGGAAGTGACAGCCCCTGGCATTTTTCTGAATATTAATGCTGAATCGGATGGAGAAATCATTACGGCTGATGTTTTTGGTTATTAAGTTTAAAATGTCAGAAGACTGAGTTTAAGTTTTCATGACAGCAACAAATGTTTTTGTAATTTTTTTAATGCTTAAGTTTCAATTTAAATTCAAATTTCCACCTTTTTTTTTTTTGCCTTTTTCTTTTTTTTTTTTATTGGCTTCCAGACTGTCCAGGAACTTTTCTTTTTGGTGGGTTGGGAGAAATCTGAAACCCACTTTGAGCTGGGGGCAAAATCCCATTGTCTGTAATTGCAGATAGAACCTTTTCTTTTTGTGCAATCAGCCTATCTGCCTCTCTTTCTCATTTGGTCACATAGGACAACCTTTTCAGAGGAGCTCATGGCCAGGTTTTGAGTGCTCCCAGCCTGGGCCAGATTTTCATCCTGCAGTTCCCACTGTTGTGTTTGCAGGCAGATGTTCAACAAAGCCCTCAAGCTGTTGAGTTCTTTTGAAAACCTGGCCACATATTTCTCTGTCGGCTTCGGAGATAAAAACTGGGCACTAGCACTGTGTGGTTGAGCTTTTCTGCTGTTTTTGACCTTAGCGGGCATCTGCAACTCTGGTGGTGCACATGTGAGGACTGCAAGCTGTCTGAGAGGTCTGGACAGTCTTGTCTGGTGAGGAAGTGGGTGTCAGAAGACACTGAAAGACTTTGGCATGTGACTGGCCCCAGTCAATGAAAGATGTGCTCTTGTGTCCCATGAAGTTATGGCTACACAGCCAGGCTAAGTGTAGGTGCAAACCCACTCTGCTAAACTCGAGATCTTAAGTGCCTCTCTCTTCATTTTCTAAGGCATGTATTTTCGTCCTTTAGCAAAGTGCCCCCTGCTAACGACCGCCTGGTTCTGCAAGCGCAGTGGTGGCCCTCGCTGTAGTATAGCTCACTGAACCCTGCAATGGCTGAAGGTCAGATTTAAAGAGAGGGATGGACTTGAGCTCAGAGGAAGCATTCCTGATGGAGCAGAGGAGAACGAACGGCTCCTTGTGCAGAGTCTTTAGAGACGACCATGCTTGGCGGCAGAAGGGAGTACAAGGTGAAGCAGTCTGCTGAGAACATGGAGGGAAATTCTGGATGTCCCTTGGGGATTAATAACTCGGTCACCTCAGTAGGAAGTCTGATAGCTACAACCACAACAGCAGAAATTGCTCCAGCACACGCACTGTGCTTTTGAGCATTAGTTTCTCATTCTTCAGCCTTCCCGTGGAGAGCCTCCTGCCTTATGAACTGGACCTGACTTGCTGGGCTTGCTGTGAGATCCAGTGCAGGGAGGTGCCGATTACTGCTGCGAAGCCACAGGCCCTTCCACAGCAACACTTCTTCAACCCCACTGGTTTTGCTGTGAATGGTAGCAGGTCCCCAAACTGTAAATCCTCTAAGGCAGGGCTGCACACATGCAAAATGTCAGCTACGCTTGAGGGCTAACACATTCAGAAGCACCTAAGTGACTTAGAAGCTGAAATCCCCAGCAATTTCAACTTCTGTGCAGTCTCTAAATTGCTTTGACTTACAGAAGACTAGGGCTATTCAGATGTTCATTCACTTCTAAAAACATTCCCGCTGGTGTTTAACAAATAAGACTATATTCCCTCTTCGGGGGACTAGAGTGAGTAACAGCCCACTTCTCCTCTTGAGTAATGTGGAGGAGAACTGAAGGCCTGTCCCCTGCTCATATCATTTATTTTGGTAATAACTTCTGAAGTTCCTTGCTCAGGTGCCTGTTCCCCATTTTAATTCTGGTTTTCTCCTACCCTTTGTAACACTTCAGACTTTTAATTTGGTTGTGGGGGGAAGGGAAATGGCTGTTTCTTTCCCATTTATTGTGGCAAAGAATGGGGGATGGAGGCCAGCTTTCTTGGACTCTTATATTCAAAATACCTATAAATAATTAGTTACAGGGACCTAGCTTCCCCCTCCTTTTAAGGCCTAATTTAGGTTCTTTATCAAAATGATTTAAAATGCCTTTCTCAGTAGGAAACCATATTTCAGAGCTTTTATTTATTAGACTTCTCAAAAAAGTGTGTTTTTAATGCACATCCTGACTTTCTGCCAAAACTGTCCATTGTAACATTGGGACTGGAGCAACCCTTTGTATAGGGAGTTATATTTATTAGATTTTTACATATTGATACAGAGCAATTAATCTAAATAAATCATACACGGAATTGGCACATAAATCTCCCAGTCTTCACTACCCACTGTACTATATTACTATCCTGACAACCTTCCCTCAAACACAGCAAAACTTTCCTCTTGCTGTACTTTTTTCTAGTCCTCTTAAAGTGTCAGTAACTTTCCTGGGCTGCGTAGCTCGTTTGCTGTTGTTGTGAGCTATAGAAGTTTGGGCTGTGCATTTTGTTTTATTATGAAGTGACAGGAAAACCTGATATGTCTTGAAGTAGAGCAAATAGCCTCAAACTCTGCAAAATCTGTGAGCATCATAAAGTACTAAAGCAAAGTCAGATTTCATGGTGGATGATTGAATATCTGCATATTTTAGCATTATGAGCCCATTATGGCACTAAGAGGAGATTACTTCCTTCTGCTGTAAGAGGTACCACATTTCTTGTGCCGGATGGCTACTTTGAGGACTACAGTTTACTTCAGCAGTTTCAGGATTCCTAGAATAAGCATGTGTGTGCATGGATTGGACCCACGCATTCTGGGACACCCTCTATTCCCCTCCCAAATTGTTTCCCGCTTTCTGAGCAGAAGTTGCATATGAGACAGTCTGGGCCTAATTACTTTAAGCAAATACAAAACCATAAACCGGGTCATGCATGGGTATGATTCGGTGTAACCCTCTGGCAGTTTCCACCAGCGAAACCTCTGCCTGGCTGTATTTTGAATACCTCTCATTACAAATCCCAGGGATGTCACAGCCTTCTCTAAAAACTAAAGTTCAGTCTTTCCCAGTGACGGTTTAAGAGCTGTGGCTTTCCAAAGGGATTTTGTAGTACTGGGGACCATCACTCCAGAAGGCTCTGGTGCTTCTGACGAAAGGGCTCTGACATCCAGGCAGTAGTCTTGAAAGTTCAGAGTTTAGAAAGTGGGAGCTCTGTAAGAAATCATTACAATAAAAGGTAGAACAGATTCTAGCAAGTGTTCAATCACTCAGCATGGTGCCACTTAGAGGCAGAGGACCTTAAAACAACCAGCAAGATGTCTGCGGAAGAAACCTCTGCTGCCAGCTCTCGGCACTCTGTAGCCTGTCATTTGACGCCTTTCATCTTGGGTAAGTTCGGCAGATGGGTTGCAGTAAAGGCTGGGTCAGCGATCAGAGCCTGGGCACTGCTGATGAGGCTCGGTTCAGATGTCACAGGGAAAAGGGCTTCCTTGTGCAGTGCACCAAATAAAGCCAGGCCTCAGGAAACACCGGGGCTAAGAGCTGGCATTGAACCCTTCTGCATAACCAACCGCTCCTCATGTGGTCTTGGCTGTAAGGTGGGCGTGGGTGGCTGGCGCAGACAGTTCAGCTCTTCCAGTCCCCATCGGGGGGCAGGGTTTGGAAGCCAGGATCTGCAGGCGTGGTTTCCACCGCAGAGCTCAGGAAGACACTGGTCACAGCCACGGGGGTAGCGGGGTCCCTCCTTCTGCAGGAGAGCAACCATGGAAGGTGAGCGGGCCAGTCATGACAGCAGGGATGAAATGACCAGCAGGACATCTCTTTATAGTGTCCCCTCTGCCTGTGAAGCTCAAAATGCCTCCAAGCTAACCTTTTTTTCCTCTAGTTGAACTATTTGAATTAGCAATGCCAACAGCCCTGCGTTTACAGGATCAGTTCAGAGGTCTTACAGGGCAACACCTCCCACCCAAACGCTTTCTCTGATATGTGAAATGGGGTTGATCCTTTCTTCATGAGGGCCATGGAAGAAAATAGAAGATATCCAATGAAATGCTAAGAAAATTTTCCTGATGGAAAAAAGCAACACCTGATATGAGGATGCTTAATTTAGAAACAGGGAAACTGAGGCACAAAGGCACAGCTACCTGCAGGAGGCCATCAGTGACTGCTGTCAGCGTTCACCTCTGACTGGTGTCCAGCTGTTGCCTTCTCCTAGATCTGTCATTGGGAGCACATTTGGGGAAGAAAACAAACAAGGAGATCCTTTGTTTGAAAAAAAACTTCATACAAACTGTTCCAATGGGAGGAGGGGTTACTCCAGCCCTGCTCGTTGCCCAGGCATCTCATGTCATAGCGGCAGTTCATGGTTTGGTGGGTAACTGTCAGGCCCTCCTCTGGCCAACTCAGTTTGTAAAAGGGTGATAGGATTAATTTGGAAGTTCAGCTGCAAGTGCCCTTGAACAAGGAGAATTTAACTCTATTGCTCTTTACGTTAAGCAGTTTTATTCATAAAGGGAATAAACACATGCAGCTAAAGGGCAATATGCACCATGGTAATTTTAATGAATGATGACTGACATTTTTCCTGTTTAATGCTCAAATATATTCTTTACATTCTACCTTAAAAAATATTTCATAAAATTGCAGAATTCTTTTAAAGTACATGTAAACTTGCTTCAGGAGAACAAATTTGTTTGGATGGTAAACAAAAATTCTGGTTTTGTTTTGATTGTTTTTTACTTGAAATATACGTGAATGTCATAAAATATTTCCATGTACTTTCAAGAATAATTGAAGCATATGTACCCAAAGTGTAATACTTTTCATAATGGTTTCAGACTAAATTATCCATTATATGGGACTAACACATAAAAGCCTTCCTCTACATCAAGTGATAGATCAAAGGGAGGAACGATGGCTTGTCCACATGCATAAACCACACCTCTCAAATTCTGAGAACAAGGATATGCAGTCTGCATTTTAACTACATCTCCATGACATGAAACGGTATTTCTGTGTCTCCTACTGCGGGAGAGTCAGGTAGTCCTGGCTACAAAGATTTCCTTTTACATTTCTGCCCTCTTTTTTTTTTTTTTTTTGTTCCATCTTACGGATGACATTTCAGTGACTAGTCCCAGGTGAGTCTAATTTGAAAACTAAACTTCGCTCAATTCCTCCCAGGGCGGTGGGGGAACCTGGCGGGGGGGAAGCACGATCCTCAGTCATTTTGTGGTAAAGCCACGAACCCCAAGCCCAGTCCTGCAGCCCGGGGGATGGATGCTGGTGGAGACGTGCTCCTGCACAAAGCCCGAGCAGCTTCAGCGTGTGCGCCACGAGGACCGCCTGTCGCATGGGTGCCCAGCTTTCTGTGAGTGGTTAGAGCACAGGGTTGTGCGTCAGACCATCTCCTCTCTACTGGCTGGTTTATTGAATGCAAATGAATTTAAAACTTTCTGTGCTTCATTTTCCTATCTGCAAAATTAATCTGGTACTATTTCCATCCCCGTAGGGATTCTCTAATGACTTTGTCTACCTAAAACACTTTCCTTTGGGTGGATGCTGTGAGGGAGACAAATGCTGAGTATTATCACAGGTAAGCACTAATGGCTCACTTTAAGATAGGCATCCGACAGTCTCAGCTTTTGGGGTGTTTTGTTGTCAGTTTTTCTCGCCACCTCTCTATTAGTAATAAGATCTGCAAACTTCTTGGTTTAGTGGCATAATTAAAGATGTTTGTGGAATTTGACTGCAGTAGGAGATGTATAGTTTCATTTAAGTGCATGCCTAGATCTAGTCTCCCAGCCAGTAGATTGGATGTTAGCCCAATTACTCCCATTAGCATCTGGTTTCCGAGCATTGATGCACCACCATGATCAGAGAATAAAGTTCCTTAAAATAACCTACCTTTGCTGAAATGTAAATGTACCTTTTATTATTGTCATGGCTGCTAAAAATGTGAAGTGCGCTGGGAAAGTGCTGAGTTGAGGCACCAGAAGAAGAGGCTGTGATCACGGAAAGGCTGAAACCTCTCCTCTGATCATTTCTGACAGCTCAGAGTGGTTCTTCCACAATTGGAACCACTTGTGCTGCTTATTAATATAATGAAACTTATCCTCCAGCAAAAACAGAACCAAAGGTTTACACAAGATTGGAGGGAGAGGCTGAAACCTGATCTGGTTAGGGATCTCTTAAAGATGATGGAAGACTAATAAAATCCAGTCTGCTTCCTACCTCCATTACAACTCCCACTCCCAGTCTGTCTTCACAAGCTAGAGTGGAATAATGGCTCCTTCCACAGCCAAGCCGAAGCACCGTTCTGCTGGAGTACCAACAGCCTAACGGCATCGACCGGCCGCGGGCACCAGGCCTGGCTGGGTACCTTCCCTAGGCCGTGAAATTCTTAGTTTTGATTCCAGTGGGGGCTGGATGAGGCCTCTGAAATGCCTCTTATGCCTTAAGGAGTAGGCCTTTTTTAATTTTTTTTTAATTATTTTGGGGGTTAAAAAATGTTTCCACAGTACTTCAGAAAAGCTCAGTGTTTGGTACATCATCATCATGGAGATAAACATCAGTTAAGAATGCAAAAAAGCCCCATATATATTTTTCCATTAGCAATGGATTAGAGAAGTAGTCTAAACTCTGCATTCAGTAGGATTCCTCAACACCGGGAGTAAAAAAATACCGTAATGATTAAAAAACACCCAAAAACCCCTGAGGTCGTCACACTTTTCAAGAGTAGGTAGGAAAGCAGCTAAACAGCACTGTAAGGGTAAGCAGGGCAAAATGTCAGAGTTGATTTAACTCATTACATTTAAGTGGAAAATAAGGGATGAAAGTTTAGTTTAAGAAAAATTAAGGAAATACCCAAGAATGAGTTTACAAAGTGCAATATTTTCTCTCAAAGCCATAGGGTTAGCAGGTTGGTATCCAGCATCTGTGACTGATTAGGGGCATTTGAGGTGGCAGGTGGCTTTAGGAAATGGAAACCTTACAGGGCTTTACAAATACTTTCTGTAGTTAGGCAAAGTTTCTTGATTTATTCTCACCGGTTCTCATTCTATAGCCTGGTTTAAAATCTATCAACTTCTCTTAATCCATGTTAATATTTTCTTATAGACATAGTGTTGCAAAAATTCTCCAATCAGATCCGTTAGAGTTGCCCTGGAGAATAATAGTTACTGGGTTTACACAACTGAGGGCTGTGTTAAGGTGAAGAACATAAATCATAGCATTTAAAAATGCCAGCCAAATCTTTTAGACAGTAATGACATCAAGAACCAGATCTGACCATATTTGCTCCTGACTATTTTAGAAAGACCTGTAATTCTGCGTTATTCCACTATGTGTGGTCATGTTGAAATTACGTGTCCGCATTAAGAAGCCAAACCCCCAAAAAACTACTAGGCAGGCTTAAAGGGTGCAGCTGGGTTGATGCACGCCGCTGCGCGCAGCAGTGTCACGCACTTGGGGACGGAGCAGGGAAGGTCAGACTTACTGTGCATCTGTTCTTTGCTCTGGTCAGCAGGCCACAGGCTCCTCTGAGGCCATGCAAGATGCCGGACCGCAGAAATGCTTACGGTGTGCCTCTTTTGGTTGGGATGGGAACCAAAACTTATCTCTGGGAAGACATATTTGGAAGAGAGACTCAAGACAGGAAACTAAACCCCAAGGGAAATGGCTGGAGCTGCTTCACAAATCAAGCAAATATACAACTGCCTCCTTTAAGCATTATAACAATAGGTAAAATAGAATATGCAGCTGCGAGTGGTACAACTATAAAATGATTCAGGGCAGGAGTTAAAAATCTCAATTAGCCTTCCCAAATAGCATTTCTGGGGAATAACTCAAGGAGCAAACACTGCAGAAGCCCCAGCACAGGTCTGTTATTACTAGAGAAGAAAAAAATCAGCATTTGGCCAAACCTTTCCATTATCTGATAGTGCAAAACCCATCCTGCAGTGCCGCCTGAGAGGTTCGAACCTCGGCACTTGTCCAGGTCCATTTCCAGCTACGACTGCGTGTGTGTCTGTGCGTGTGTGTTCTACTGCAGATTTATTTTAAATTGCCCTTCCTGAAGCTGTTCGGCATTCTGATTTATCGGATTTCACTAAGCTTCACATAGCCTTTTCTTTTCTTTACTAAGTATGTTTTAGTACTTTGTACTTTTTTCCCAAAGAAATAGATTTTATTGGACAGGGGTTCACACATAGCTGCATAATGTTTGTCTTATGGATTTTGTATTAAACCACTTTAACACTTTTGTAGACCCGAGGAACTCGGCAAATACTGTGAGTAAAATGCCCTAAGCTTCATCTTGCATGCTTTGAACTGAGCACGGTGAACTTTGCCTAGTTACCAAGCTGACACGTGAACAATCCATTTGCAATTCAGAAAGAGAGCAAGAGGGGGCCTGATCCTGCTCTTACCAAAGCCAAAGGACATCCTGCTGCTGACTGCAGCAAGACCAGCAGCAAAATCATAATGAGTATTTAAGATGATATTTCACAAGTACAGTAATGTGACAATCATGATGAAGTGGTGGTTTTTCCAGAGGCAGTGTCTGAATTAATAGGGTCTTTCCAACTAGCTCTCTTTGAAATGGGTTGCAAGAGATAAAATAAATAAAAAAAAAGTCTCTAGTATACTTTCCCGTTGTCAGGATTTTTATTCATTTAATAAATAGCTGTTATATTTTGAAGACCTTTTTTTTTTTTCATCATTGTCATCTTCTTCTTTATTGTAGCATGAGTAATCTAATTTTTCTGCATAGCATGTTGCAGTTTGATAGACAGGTCTCTGAGGGATGCCTTATGTGTCAGCATCAGTGAAAATGACTTCTGAGGTTGGCTCACACCCCACATGCCTCACTGCTGGATAATGTATTCATTTGCCTCTGGCAAAAAAAAAAAAGTGAGATCCTCCATCGCATACTGATGTCATGTGGAAGAAGCCATAATTGGGACTGGTCACATGTTAAAGGAACTGTAAGCTGCTTTTTGCCGTCTGTGTAGATAAAGTTCCTGTCTCTTGATCCGTATCTATAGACATCACGTACTCCAAGTACACCCAAGGTTTGGAGACCTCGCCACTCAGACACCCATGCCACCAAAAAAAAAAGAAAAAGAAATGCAGATATGCTGGAGGCTCCCAGGTCTGTCGTTTTTCTGGACTCCGATCATAGTGGCAGCTTTTTATTTGGCTCCATCACTACTTTGGTTTATCAGTAATAATTAATGACTTGTGCGATTGCATTCCCCACTTTAATCAAGCACAGAGATTTCAAATCCACAGTTCTAGCAAGAAAGCATTCACAAATCAGCTGCCCTTTCTTTTTAACTTTTCACAGGCAGATGCAGACAGGCAAAGAGGGATTGTTTGCTTCAGGTGCATATAAAGATTTAAAGCTTCGCTTCCAAGAGGATTCTTTGGGACTGGCCTTCCCAAGTTTCATGCCTCTTTCCCTCCTCCCAGCAATACACCCTAAATGATTTGGGGCCCGAGTATTTCAAATCCTCACGTGAAACCCACTGGAGAGACAGGAAGATTTCCAGTGACTCATATGTTTCCAATTATGCCCCTAAGAGCACTCCTGCCCTTTCTTCCTGCTTGTAATAGCTGGAGAAGTTATTAGGTCTGCTCTGGGTCTAGTCAGGGCCTCTGGATGGTCTGCCACGGATTTCTGTGGGCTTGGATCTTTGCTCTTTGACTCAGTTTCCCTGTCTGAAAACAAGACCTTTAATAAGGGCACAGTCTCTCCAAGGCATGGGGAAGTGATGCTGAGCACCTGAGATGAATGCTGCTACCGATAATACTGTAATTGCAGTCAATGACACTAGACCTGAATCTGCAGATATGAAACAAGGCTGTAATTTCTGATTTCACTGTCATCCCACTTCCAGGTAGGGAAATGGAGCTGGTTTTGGTACAAATCCAGCACATTCAGTCTTCTTAACCCTCAGTACAGATAGCTGCAAAGATGAACAGAAGAACTTTATGCCTCACATTTTAACTTGGCTTGATATGCTTCACAGTAGCATGTAAATAAACTACCTTAGCTAGAGCACACTCTTCCTCACATATAACCCATTTCTCATTTAGCAGATTTAATTTTGCAGGCTATGTGCATTCTTTACACGACAATAAAGATGTGAGAAGACAGGTCGTCATCATAGAAAGCCGCCAACAGCAGCAACTCTTAAGAGAGTCCATCATTGCTGCTCTTTTAGAGGAGGAGCCTGAGACAATTCTAGCATGGCGTTAGTCATATATGACACAGGCATAGCTTTGCTAGCAAACTTTATAACTCTTAATCACCACTGTATTTCCTGGCAACGCTCAAGTAATAATGTTGGTGGATATCAAGTCTTAAATACATAAGACTCAATTATGATCTTGCAGAATATAGAGGCTGCTCAAATCCAGTCCAGACTGAACTCACAATCTCCTGTTTACTTAAAGTATATAGAAAGCACTTGACCTCTTCTCAGTGGCATCCATGTGGAAACACTCGACAATAAAGGCCTTCCTTGGTTTTCTTAGGAATCATGTTTCGACATTTTTATCTCATCTAATTAAGGTCAGCGGTCATATACTCCCAGTTCTCTCCTCACCCCACTCTTCCTCCAAAATTGCAGGCACTTATCCAGCTCCAGTTACCCCACATGAAACATGCTGGGCCCAATTTGTGCTTATTTGTGAAGAGAGTCACAGAGATTTGGGGCATTGCTGAACCAAATGCCGTGTCTGAGCTTTTGCGTTCACGTGCTCCTAGACCACGATGAGCAGCAGAGTCTAATAGTCAGAAGAAAACAGGAGGCGGGAGGTAGGATTGCTGCAAATGTAATTCCACTACAAGAATATTTCCTAACCCACAGCGCATGTTCCCACCCAGTGGGGAAGGTGTGAGAGATTTCTGAAGGAGGACAGCGGCGAGCGAATCGCATCTCCCTTTGCAACACTGTATGTGCTAATTGCAGGCGGGAAGGAAGGGTGTAACTGGTAGACGTCTAGGAGGAAGCCTGGGGAATATGGCACAAGGACTCATTTTGTCGTTGTCAAAGAAACCCACGAGTGCTTCACATCCCAGCATCCCTGGAAAGATTCACTTCAACACTGCTGTGCTTTGACTCAAGCCCTGGCCGCATCTTCATGGAAACCCTCAGCGCGCTCCGTGGGGCACCGCCGAGGAATGCTAATGCTGCAGCCAAGGCCCTTGTGTCGGGATGGCAGAGGGCACTCCCAGCCCACCACCGAGGCTGAAAGAACTGAATGAGGGGCATGTGGGGACCAGGCTTGTGGTTAGAAAGCCTCGATAGCTTTTCGGAGCAGTGTGCATCCTGCTTAGTAATTATCTCTTTTCTACTAAAAAGATGAATTATTATTATTATTATTTATTGTCGTTGAGTGGGCAGCAGCTATGAATGGTTAACAATGAAAGGGAGAGGTCTGTGAATTAAAACTCTGTGTTGGTAGAAGTCACCTTACATATGTAAAACCAAAACTGGGCCAGGCAGCTGCAGCCCTCGGTATTTATCTAGGCTGTAGCCAATGCATTGCACCCTTTCCCTTTAGCCTGACCTGTGCTCATTTCTCACACACAGCAGAATATAATTTCCAGAAAATCTTTTTTAGGGAAAAAAAAAAAAAAAGGCAGAACAAAACTAACAGAGTTGTGCCCTACATGAGATTGTCTTGACCCTTTGCAAAGGCAGGTGTGCGAGCCAGATCCTCAGCGCCTCGATCAGCACACACCTCCAGCCTAACTCCTTTACTTGTGCCGAGCTCTGCTGTGGGTGCAGGATCAGGCCACCTGTTCTCTGTAGAGAATAACAGCCCCAAAACATGATTCCCCACCCCCTCCATGTCACGTCTGTAAGTAGCTGGAAACGTCTGTTTGTTTCTAAGGGTGGAGCGGGGCAGCCTGTGCTGTTGCGCCGCCGGCACAGCGCCGTGGGTTCCTCACCCCGGCGGCACGGGGACAGCGTTGGTAGTTTCCTGGTGCCGGAGAGTCGTGTCAGAGCGATGTGACAACCCGGAGAGATGGATTTGTCATGTAAAAGTAGAAAGTTATTAGCTCCCAAAATGTCCGCTTGTCGGCGGCAGGGCAGCTAGTGCCGCCACGGTGAAGGCAGGTGATGGGCCGGTGCGGCCCTGCAAAAGGTTTTGTGTTGTCAGTTATTGGAGAATAGTGCAATAAAAACCAAGGCTTCTCAGCCCGAAAGAGCTCTGTCACTCCTGCCACAAGGAAGATTATGTTTAATTAAATATTGGACCCCTTTATACATTTGTACCAGAAGATATTCCCGCATCTTCAAAGATTTTACAAATAGGCTGGCTTAGGGCTTTGTTTCTCCTGGACATGAAATAAAGCTGCTTTGGAGCTGGAAACCAGCAACTCTTGAAAAGCTCTGCCAGCAGAGCAGGGCAGGAAGAGCAATAAATACAGTACCCCAGAAGTGAACTTTAGGGTGACTTTTTCGTAGCAGACAAACTATATTATTACTTAGTACCTGCTTTGTTGTTACGTAAGAGGGCTGGTTGCACATATCCCATTTAGTTCTGTAACTGACCCTTGCACGTCAGTTACCCCTTGTTTCATTTCTGCAGCACTTTCCTGACTCCTTCTTGGGGAAACCTTTATATTCCTGCCAAAATGTACTCACTGGGGACTGGGTAGCCATCCTCAGATCCCCTTGGATTTAAACACCATCTTTTTTGCGAGTACGCTGCGAGTTTCCTTCATTGCTGGGATATGTGTTACCTTGTCCAATTGCATTTAATTTTACATCAATTTGCACATTCTCATCCTGGGCTGAATCCATCAAGATTTTCCCATGACACATTTTGCCTCTGCTGTTCCCATGACACACATTCCTTCTGCCGTGGCAAGATCTACATTGTGAATTCATCTTTATTATTTTTTTTTAATAAAAGTGAGGCCCATTTTCTGAAGTTCAGGTTCACACCATTAGGATTTTCCATGCCTTCACAAATCTGTATTGGTATCAGTTTAGACAAGGTCCTTTTCAGTTCAGTAGGGTTGAAACCCAAAATCCTTTCTCACTTGAGTCCCTCAGTTGGCTTGAGTGAAAGGCTGCTTGTGCCATGTCATCTGGGTTGCTGCTGGGCGTTTTGTGCTTTCTTTAAGCCCGTTTCTACATTCACAAGGCTAAATTTTAAATACCATCCAAAGACTGCTCATGTGTGTACAGCACTGGGGCCCCTTTTCAAAGCACACCTTTGCGCGAGTCACTTGACCTCTCTGTGCCTTAGTTCCCCATGTGTAAGAGGGGAAAATAATATTAATGCTAGCCTAACTTCCCTCAGATATTGTGCGATCAGCGCACAGAGGTGATGTTTTTGCGTTTTACAGTAATAGAGGCACGGGAGCTAGACAGAAAAATAAAGCAGAAGCTAGTTAAGACTTTCTCAGCTGCTAAGGATTAGCATTCATTTTAAAATCTCTGGCTCTTGACAAATTGGGCAAGTTACTAACATGTCGTTTTAAAAAAAAAAACCCAAAATCAGCCTCCCAGCTGAAACAAGGGTGTTAGCAAGTCTAACAGCGCAGCGTAGTGTACCTTATCTCTATCTCGGTGAAAAATCAAAGGCACATTTCCAGCTGTGCCCGTGAGCACTATTTGGTCATTGAACAAAGCAACTGGCACCTCGTATCCAACCTACCGAATGATCACAGCCTGATTCAGGTGCACAAACAAGTGCAGAAATGAGCTCCATGCACAGAACTCATTGTTATTCAATCAAGCCTTTAATTGTAAATGTTTTAAGCAAGGAATTGCCCTGTTTTATGAAAGTGTGCTCAGCATTACTCTGCCACAGACATCTGTCATTCAGCAGGCGCCACCCAATAAAAGTGCTTAAAATGTTCTGTTCCTCAATTAAAATATAAACCAGAGCTGTTTAAGGGCTTTTACGAGGTGATTTCTATTTACCTGACAGATTTCCACACTGGAGGAGCACGAAGCAGGATTTCAGTTTCTGATCAGGAGCAACGGCTCCACAAAAGAGTAAAACTTCAGTTGTTCTCATTTATTTCTTTTCTTTTTTCAATTTCAGGGAGAGTAAAAATCCAAGAAGAAGAAGGAAATTTGTACGCTGGAGAAAAGCTCAGACCGAGGCAGGGCTGTTGCTGATCATGCATGCTGTACTGCCCAAAAGGAGCCAGATTGCTTCGGCCCTGGGCTTGAACGCTGAAGCGACATGGGAACCAGAACAAAACTCTGGAGCCTGTGTCAGCACCTGCTAGCCTCTTCCTCCAAATTTCACCTGGCAAAAACCATGAAAAAGGGTGCTCTGCTCTGGCCTGAAACAGCCTCTTATGAAGAGGAATGAGACTATGGCTAGACAAAAATCTCCCATTTTCCCCTGATAAAATACTGCACGAATGCTCTCATGGTTATTCCGTTGCACATGGATATCTCGTCTCCTGTCCTGCCTTACTATGGCTCTGAAGACAGACCTTTCTTTTTTCCTCCTGCTACTCAAGCAGCAGCGGGCCTTACACTGAAAACAAGCATTTTCAAAAAAAAAAAAAAAGAAAAAAAAAAGAAAAAAAAAAAAGAAAGAAAAAACCCCACCAAAACTCTGCTTCCCTTTGTTCCAGAGCCTCAGAAACTCACCTTCGCTGGCATCAGAGATGCCACTTGTCAACAGCATTGTGGCCATTCAAGCACACCCACTCGGGGTCGTAGCAACACGAGTGCCCACATTGGGGGTGCCGCCTTTTGCAGCGCCGTTGCTGCTGCAGTAGTAATGACAAAAGGCTCTCTATGCCACGGGGCAGAGGCAGCCACGTGTAGCCTCACCAGTATCGCCCTGTTACTCACCTGCCACTTAACTGTATCCTGTCCCCCTCCGATACAGCTCATTGCTGAGCCACATTTGGGAGGCTGCTGCCAGCTCATGTGGGAGGCTGGCAAGCAGGGACATCCTGGCCTGATCCATCTTCAGCCTGAAAGCTGCAGGAAAGGCTTTGCTTTGTATCATGCTTTGTACAATGAATGGGTTGGTCCATGGTCTCCTGTGCTCCATCCTCTGGCAGGCCACCACTTCATCATACCCAGTCAGGCTTGGGAAGGAAGAGGGTGGCAGGGTCAGGACGAGAGGGTTGTATCCTTGCAGGACAAAGCCTTCAATGCCAAACCTGAAACCCAAGCCTTCTGCTCTTGCCAGGTAACAATAATTTTCGGACTGATTCTCCCCATCGTACATTACCTTTAAGCTGTTGTGTCATTCCTTGTCACACCAGGGTCGCAGCTGGTCTCGGCAGTGCAGGCAAGCAAAGCATGGAGCCTGTGGGGCCGCACCGGGGGAAGCAAAGGTGGGTGGGTTTGCCCCACTCTTCTCCATAGCTCGGTGCCACCCTGCTCTTCCCTGCAGCTGCTTTCGGGTGCCTGCAGCTCCACAGAGCTGGCGCATCACCTAGCGACCCTCACAGCAAGACGAACTGGGATCCCACACATCACACCAACCCATCGCAGGAAGTGCAGCCTTCTCCCCGGCGCGTCAGGCACGCTGTGTTCATCCCACCACACCTCGCTGGAGAAACAAAACTGCCTGTGCCGGAGGTAAAAATAATTGCTGATACTAAGCCTCAAGTTGGTGAGTTTCTGCTGAGCTGCATCATTATCTTCCAGGAAAAATGTTAATCTCCTTTTAAAATTAAGGAGGGAAAAAGCAAACAGCAACTAAACGTAAGAACAGGTAACTGGCTAGCTCCTGGATTTTGCACTGCAGGGACTCGGAGGAGGCTTTCTCCCTTAAGCCACACTGCTCAGAAAATGCTAGGAAATCTTATGTGAGTCCTTAACTCAGTCTGTTGTGTGCTTTTTTTTTCCTCTCCAGCAGCAGCATGAGGTAAGGATGAGGCATTAGCCCTAGCTGCGATATCCCCACTGTCAGTTCAAGTCAGATTCTTCATGTTATTTATATGTACCCTTTTGTAACCGTATCGATTACACAAGTGAGTCCTCAAGTGCTCGGGTGCTCAATACAGCCACACAATGGAGGAAAGCGTCCAGGTTAACACGGAATTACACGTGTGCTGAACATACCGGGGGACAAGAATAAATAGTGACATGTACAAGTCAAAGCCACAACTTAAAGAGTTTTCTGTTTTGCTGCAAGGCAGCGCTTCATGCTATTAAAAATAAAAGCTGCATTTCAATTTCCAAGGTGTAGCAACCAAAGTTTGTCAGCTATTCTTAGCCATGGCAGAATTGCCATCTTCAGGCCACTTTTGAACGCACCAGATTACTCCACGATAATCCAAAATCCAGTGCAAGCTCCTCCCTCCCCTCTGTTCATTTTACCCTTTGCATTATGAATGCTGTGGGTAAGGACTGCCTGTTTCACAGGGGGCTTGGTATCACAGAAAGCTGGTTGTTGATCTCTGGATGCCTGCAGGCCAGCAATCTGTGCTACAAGTTACCTCTCTTAAAAAAAAATTAAAAAAAGACAAGTGGATAAAACCGAAACAAGCATCTGTAACAAGCTAATTGGACCCTTGTGGGCAACATAGCAGATACAAAATTAAAACAAACAAAACATCTCGTTGTACAACTGTACTTTCAGGACGGTTATCACAAAGGGATCCGTCTGGATTTTTATTTTAGTTTTGTTTTGTTTAAAAGGACCTAATTATGGCCAGAGCTGGAGTATCACAAGTCTGTTTTCATCTATAAAGAAAGGATATTTTGCCTCTGAACCTGAGAAATTGTTAGAAGTTGGTAATTAGTATGACTTGTTAATAGAGTTTGGCTGTGATTAAGCTGTGATTGAGTGTGAGTTTGGTTCTTGTCAATGCGAATGCCTGTAAGGTTGAGAGATGTTTAATGAGACACCTGTTGTCAGCAGCACCCGGTGGGCTTTGTCGTGCCTGATTGGAATTTGTACCGCGGAGCAGGAGCGGCAGCACGCCGAACCGCAGCAGCAGGCGGGCAGCCGGCACCGCACAGCCCCGGCTGGCGGCTCGGCGGCAGCGTGGAAGGGCCCGAGCAGAAAGGAGGGTCAGACCCACTGGGTATGTCCGCCTGGCAAAGGGCTGCGCCTTGGGGAGACCGGGCTTGCACCCTTCAGCACGGCCAAAGCCTGCACTCGAATGCACCGGGGACAGGCCGTGTCATGGTGTTTGGTATGATACATCATCCACAACCGCAGCTGTACAGCATCTGACTTGGGGAGTGCAACAGGCAAAAAATGTCGACGTCTTCATTTAGTCACCACGAGACGTTAGCCTGTGCCACCAAATGATGGTGGGTCTTTGGGAGAAGGTCAGAGAGGGGATCTGTCAGGCAAGTGTAAGGCCCCCCACAAAATGTCCAGCCTTTGGGCAGCCAACACTACTGGGGCTCTTTAAAATGTGACATTGATGGAGAGAGGTTCTGCACAGCCCAGCCCTTGGTCGTCCTTTCCCTTGGGCATCATCCTCAACGAAAAATGTCCCACTGAGCCACCTCAGTATCTCACGGGTTTTGGCCAGAGAGAGCGTTTCATTCAGAGACTGTGTTTTTGTCTCAAAAATCAGCATAATTTGCCATGTGACTCCATTTAACCACACCTCACACCAAAATCCAGGCCTGACGATAACTTTGTATATTTAGGCTGCATACAGAAAAAATTATTTCCCCAAAATGTCTATTAAACATTTTCAAGTGGCTGCTACTTAAAACATACCTTGTTTTTACATGCAAAAAGCCAAAGAAGCTGGAAGGAATCAAGCTGGCCACCGTCACAGTCTTTTAATGTCTGAGAAATGCCTTAGCGGGGAACAAGAGCAGAAACATTTCAGCTTGTGTAATGGCCCTCAGGAAGGAGCCACTGGCTTTGTGATGAATCTGAGCAACCACTGGATGGCATTGCTCTACACGAATGTACCTGTGAGCACAGGCGGCTGAGTGAGAGCAGGCTGCTGTGCCAAGGAGATTAATTCAGACCCGAGAGTCTCAGGCCACCGTGACCTTACCGATCCTTTAAATAATATTGAGACTTCTCTTGGCTGTGACGTCCAGCAGAGTTTGGTCAGAGTGAACAAAGCTGACATCCTGAAGCAAACTCACCACTAGGTTGAGTACATTTTTCTTTCATTTTATGTTAGATCACATATTCAGCCAGTTTTTGATGGTTTTCCTTCTCATGAGATGGGAAAAAGAATTGTTTGTGATTTATGGCCATACCAAACTATCACAGGGCAAGTGCACTCGGCCAGCAAGGGATGACTTGACTGAAGCCCTGATCCAGCAGATGTGCTGGCCAGCCAGCTCAGCTCCCCGGGGCCTGGGGCTCACGTGGTGGGAGCCAGCTAAGGCTGTTTAGCTGAGCAGGTTATTCATGTGTGGTGTGAAAAGCAAAACTAAAGTAAAAAGAGGAAAAATTGGGTGTCCGGCATGTTCTGCTTTGATGTAGGCTCCAGAATACCAAGACCAGGTTGTCATCCCAAGTACGGTGCCTCCCTGCGTGACAGCAGCCTCTCAGCACCTGTTAATACAACCTTGCTTTCTGCTCCATCACTTATTGATAAGGAATCAGCTGGTGGCCAAATAACCTGATGTTCATATTTCCCCCCGGGGGTCTGTGTTTCTTTCATTAACGACACTCTGCGTTGGCCTAGTTCTTTTAATGACTACGTCTGGCCAAGCCTATCTGAAAATGGCATTGGCCCAGTTCATGCTGAAAAGAAATCTGCTGATGGCTTTGGAGATGCAGCAGGATATTTGGAATTGCAGCCCCACAAAAGGTGTATCTGAAGGGGAATACAGTATTTGTGAGGGACAATTGACAGTCACAGCCAGCACATGTATCTTCAAATTGGGATATAACATCATCAGGTGAGTGCTTGTACATTGGCTGTTAGGTAAAACCATTCTGGGCACAGGTTGCCTATTGGAATTGCCCCAGTGTTGACCAGTCTAATAAATTTCATAATCATAGTCAATTAAATAACTCCAATTACACTGGGAGTAAAATTACATCGTCAGTTCAAGTCCTGCAAAAGCCCCTGCACTCCCAGCTCTCAGTTCTGTACTCAAACCCCTATGTTGCACTCAGCTGCCTTTTTAAGTACCGGAGAGGTAGGATGAGTAAATCGCTTTATAAAATAAATGTTGCATTTCTTTTATGACCCCATTTTGTCTCCTTTTTCTGGACCTACCTCCTAATCCAAACAACAAGAGAACTCCATCTGTCTTGATCTGCTCAGCAGTCTACTGGTGAATGCTTTCTACTGTCAGAATTGCTTAGGCTCGGTGGGAAATTAAGGGTGTATCAGAAGCGGGCTGTTCCGGTCCCACTTCTGGTGGCCACCACACCGCTGCAGTGACTCCAAGAGGAGGCCAGGACAACTGGTGTTGGTTAACTGCTTAATGCCTCCTATTAGGAAACACTTGTATCACCTGTTGGGAGACCTCTATGAAGCAACACCAGCCTTCAGTGAGTTCAGTGTTTTCAGTCTCTTTCCATTGGCTTTAGAGGAAAAGGCAATTTGTTGCTAAATTCAGCACCTCAGGGCCTTGTTTGAGAACAAGCAGGATAAATCTGAGTATCTGCATTTATTTATTAGTCAAGGAGCATAAAGACTCTAAAGAAGGGTGCTTCCTGTTGCTCCTCCATTGCCCATCAGGCTGTCTCTGGAAAAGCTCCCCTTGGACCCAGCATTCATGAGGGATGGCAGAAGTCCCAACCTGGGTGCCCGCTGCTGTGCTGGCTGGTTTAAGGCAGATCTGTACAAGCAATTGTCTCAGGATGCAAATTTGCCCTGGATCTTTCTAGAGTCAGGGCAACTCTCCAGACCTCCAAAAAGTCAAGGTGACCTTGGAAACTGCAGGGCAGTCCAGAGCACTGGCAGGCAAAGGGAATTCAGAAAAATGAAATTCTAGACTAATTCCAACCCATCACAAAACTCTCAGGAAAAAATGAACTGGATCGGCTGAAGTGGCTTGTTCTGTTCAGTGGCACAATGTAATGGGGGATCTGTCACTGTCAGCGCTGCTCTTGTCTCGCTGAAAGCCACGGTGCCTTTCACAACCACTAAATAAAAATTCAAGCCAGCTGTCCCACCTGCCGGAGCCGTTTCTATTCTGGGCTCTGGTGTGCTGTAGGTATTGTGCTTATTGATCAGCAGTGGCTTATTGTCCCTTGACGTTGTGAGGGAATATTCTCCTGGTTATAACCGCTAGAACTGATACAGGCAGAGCATTTCAAACCTGGCTGCAGCAGCCCAGGAGGGGCTGCGCTAGGCTGTGGCTACCTCTGCAGGTCAGACTATGGCCGGATTGCTACGAAATGAAAAGGAAGCTAAAAAAGGAATGTTTTGAGAAGTCACCCAAGTCAGAAAAGACTGGGGGCCTCCCTGACTCTAGCTGTCAATAAGGTGTTAGATAGGGGAAGATTAACACCCTTTAGCAATGACACAGCTGTTCCATTGAAGGTGATAACATGCAATCAGGGGAGGGAAGAGTCTAGCACAGAATAATGAACAGAGCAAGTGAATATTAGCAAAAGGGAAGTTTTTAGCCCAAGAAGCTGAAAAAGCCTCTTCAAGCTGATTATTTTAGTGGATATAAATAAGTATAAAAAAAACAGAGCCTTGCTTTAGGTCTGAAAAACAAGCTCAAATATTTACCCCTCTTCTTAAAGTCACACTGGCTCCCAGGAAGGAGAAAAATAGTGATAATGCAGAGAATAAAGTCTCTTATCTGCCTCAGCAGTGAGCGTGCAGATAAACACAAAAATCCTTACCCTAAAGTAAGGCATGTAGCACTGAATCTCTTTGTCTGAAAGCAGAGTAAGTTTTGATAAAAGTAGGTTTGAAAAGACAATAGATTTAATAGTGGAAAGAACCTGGTATTTCGCCCACTCTCGCCTTTCACGGAAGGGATTTCTCCCTCTACTGCTAATGGCTAAAGGTAGAAATTAGTGATTTGATATACCTTCAGCTTTTCTGCTGACTGGACTGAGCTTGCCCGATGCATCAGGAACCTCAGGTCAGTACAACAGAAAAGATTTCTGCCAGGGGCTTCATACAGACTTAAACATTTAATTAGATGCTGATGGTCAAGGGTGCAGTTTCACAGGCAGCTTAAGCAGCTGTGAGGCCACGTTACCACCATCGTTACCTCTCTGCTTGCCCTGTGTGTGAACAGCATTTCTTCAGCCCATGTGGCCCATTCAATGATTAGATTTGGGTTGGAACTGAGCAAGATGAGGGTGCCTAGCTGAGGGACGGAGGAGAAAATGGGATCACCTCTTTAAAAAGCAGCCTAAGCTTAAGCTGATCATGAACTGTACGGTGAAGAAAACACATAGGCAGTGATTGGGGGATCTCACCTAACACCCATGCAGAGAGACGTCAAATCCCATGGCGCTCGCTGAGAGAGGGAACACTTCAGCTGATCTCCACCAAACCCTTCAGAGCCCTGAATTCCTGCTGGGTAGGAACTGAGAGGTGCCTATCTATCCCCTACAGGAGTCAGGGACCTGCTAGTCCTTTGCCGCCTCACTCCCCATCTCGTCGATCACACACAACCCATCAGAACAAGAGATTACTTTTAGCCCCTGCAGCCCCAAAGCTGGCAGGTCCTGTTCCTCCCTGCTCGTCGCAGGCCAGTCACCCACCTCCGCTCAGACCTGCCCTGTGGGAGCATCCCTGCTCCCTCTGTGTCCCCTGTCACTCTGAACCGCTCCCCGGCCACCCTGCACGAGCCGTTTCTAGGAATAAAGTGAGACAGGCCATGCCACCGGCTCACAGGGAAGCGACAACAGCTACATCTGTTTGCTCTCCTCGGCGCTCAGGAGCTGTGACATTGCTATCAGTACAGCCTGAAACCGAACAGGCAGGAGCTCCAGGGAAGAGGAGAGGGTCTGGATGGAAACAATAACAACCGCAGGGACACCACTGGCACCAGCGGGAGCAAAAATGTTGCTTTACCACTTCTGAGTGCAGCAGAGCATATGGACAGTCTGGGACTGTTGTCAGCAGCCCAGAATGGGGTAGCTCTGTTCTGGCAAACTCAATTTTTTGTCTTTATGACCAAAGAATAGTTGCATGTTGGAAGCTCTGTAGTTGCTAGGGGAAGAGCCATTAATACGTTGGTGACTGAGAAGTCAGCCAAAGCAAATGCTGAGATAAAATTACTTTTTCCCACTTCTGTTTCACCCCGAGTGCGTCACCCAGTGTGTTTTCTCTGCTCGGGCTACCTCATGCACACTGCGCTGTGCTCACTTCTTTGTTCTTTTCGATTTTATTTTTTACCTTTCCCAACCATGACTCCAAAGAATAATATAAATCTGACAGGCTAGAAAGACTTCGTACATGGTAAATCCCTGCTTACTGGCAGAGTAAGACTGCACACTGTTTTCCTCCTGTGAAAAAACTTTTCTGTAATACCCTGAAAAGTAAGAATAGCAAATAAAATAACAGCGATGATAATGGTGAGATTGTGCTGCTAAATAAAACCATGAGAATGGGAACACAGGGTAGGAGGGAGATCCTGAAGAATAATTAATAATTTGGTGATGAGGCTCAAGGGTGCTACCTACTCCCCAGCACACAAGAGGTTAACACGTTTCTCCCTGCCCAACTCTTGGGGTAACTCTGTGCATAATCTCATTCCGGAATTGCAATGGGTTTTTTTCCCCACTACAGTTTTACACCGCTGGGGCAGGCAGTGGTTTCCCAGGTAAGGCTCTCCCCTTCTACACGTGCGGCCTGTTTCTCCGTAGCAATCAGTGCAGCCCTGAAATCTTGCCCACACAGGTGACAAGTCCAGTTCTGGGGAGCTTTATTCCAAACCAGCACAAAATATTCTTATTCCAAAATAAACATGTCTGTAAATCTCCTGATTTTAGAATAGAGTTCACAAAGCAATGGAGAGAATACAAGGTTAGCACCTCCTAAGCACCCCTCCCTCCCTCCAGCTCAGTCCCCAGTCATAAATAACAGTGCTGCTATACAGAGAAGGTGAGATATTTTTTTTCAAAAGCCCTCAGTTTTAAAGCAACTGTTCCCAATTCCCTCCAGTAATTCCCTAGACATGTCCCCTTTACCCTACTGCACAGGAGTACGGCTCCAAACCATTCTTGAATGAAGTCAGTTCTGCTTTGTCTGGTTGTTTGCTCTAACCTGCACCACTTACAGCTGTTTTCAAAACTGGGAAACAATACAAAGGCACATTCTGTATGATCATGCAATACCCTGCAAACGCAAGTATTCATTAAAAAAATAGTCCCGGCGCTACAACTGCCAGCTTCTGACTCCACTGCGACACAGGCACTTTTTTTCCACCAGAGGATTTTTTTTCATCATGAGACACCGAACAAAAGTCACGAGCAGTTCCTCTGATCAAAAGAAATCTCAGCTTGTTCACCCCGTCCCTTCGTGCCAGCCACCATTCATTTCATTGAACGTTTGCTCTGCTCTACAGTTGGCTCTTGAGAAAGTCAGAGCAAATTCCGCACTGTGCAGTAATACATTGAGAACAAAGGTGTTGTTTCTATCAGTGGAAAAGGAATTTATTCCTGGGACACGGAAACCTTGTCCACGGCGGTTAGCAATGCTGGGATCTGCTAACACTTTGTCCATACTGTCAGGATGGGTGTACCTTGCCTTGTTCTGGTGCTAATCAGTGTTGTAAATAGAAATGGTATTCATTTTAAAAAATGCTTTTTTATTTAACAGATCAGTTAAAGTCTGAAATAATAACAATAACCAATATGTCATAACCAGTTTGAAAGCCTTCTCAATCCCAAGCTCATTTTCTCCACAGATCTTGTGACTGTTTAAACACAGGATCAGGGTAGGACTTCAGGCGCAGTGCTGCATCACCTGTATCTGCTTCCGACACTCTCAGCATCTCTGAACACACCTCGTGACTTCAGTCTGCTTCAAATGCAGATACTGTGCAATAAATAACTAGCCACTTAATTATATGTAAACTATTAAATCAGTCTACTCTGAAAGTATCTGGAAGTGTAGGAGGTGAGTTTTGTGAGGACAGGAACAGCATTTGCTGAATGTACTCTGGATAACTTCAGTCAAACCACGAACTGGAGTGCTTCAGGTTGCGAGATCTACAGAAAAATGCATCTCTGTTTTGCAAGAGACTTGGCTATTTTTTCCATTGGCTTCCACACTAATTTGGAACAAAACCACTAGTATTTTGACCTTTTCCATTACAGAGAACAAGAGCATGTCTCCAAGGCAGTGGGAACCATGAAATCAGGAGCTGGAATACAAGGTTGTGGCTTCTTTTTAGAAAACTGAAGAGGCGACTGGAGCCTTAAAGCCCCAGAAGAGCCAGGAATCCTGGACTGCCTTCCTCACAGCTCGCTGACTTCCAACGTATGGCTGTGTAAAGGAAAAAGCCCTGATGTGGAAGTCCCTCATGAGCGTCAAAGTCTCGTGTTGTAAGCTCCCAGCTGACCATCTACAGCTCTTAAACAGAAGCCATAAGTCTCATGAAACTAAATGTCCACTCAAGTCTTTCCATTACAGGAAAAAAAAAAAAAGCAGCCTGGGATCCGATGCTCCCAAAGCTTCCCAATTCCTGGCTTCTCCCTGACTTGGCAGATGCATTGCAAAGGAAACGGGAGCCAAGGAGGCCGGTGGCTCCCAGCATCTCCCCGAGCAGCTGTGATAAAGTCAGCTAATTGGTAGGAAAAAGCAGATTCTCTTGTAACTTGGTCAGTATCTAACCCATCAATTTTCTTTAATGGAAAACCGTTCCTTGAGGGAATTGCATCAGCTCCAGTCGCTAGCGCCATGATAACCACAGCGGTAACCATGAGCTTTATATCATGTTTGGGCATAAAAATCCATGTCCTCCACTAAGGAAGAAATAAATCGTTATCCCAGTTTCACACATGGTGAAACTGAGGCACCGAGCGGTGAAGTTCCCTAACCAGTGTTGTTCACAAATTCACTGCTCCAGCTGGGTCTGGCTCTCCCAACTTCTGCTCTTTTAGCACTGGCTGTGTTTCCACCTCGACACTGCACATGGGCAGCCACAGTGGCAAAACACCATGGACTTGCCTTTCTTACCTCTTGAATATTCAGTACCAATGCTCAAATATGGCTTCAAATACTTTAAATGTTCTGAACTTTTTATTGAAATGAAAGAGTGCCTTCAAGGTGAGGGAAGAGTGAGACCCTTATGCTTTCTTTGTCTGGAAAAAAAACGTAATTGTTTGAAGAAAACAGCCCTCCACATTGATTCAAATGGAATAATTGAAACACCATTAATAGCTATTAGTTTGGTGATGAGAAGGTCCTATTTAGTGAGGCTAAAGGATTAACGAGGAAACAATTTGAATTCCTCAAGATGAGCTCCCTCTTTCGCAGCACACGCACCCCCCCAAAAAAACCCTCCTCCTCAACTCAACGACTGCCCGGCTGACTTCAAACTGCCAACACCGACAAAAAGGGGATGTTGCATCTTTTATAAACAGCCTTTTGTTTGCCGCTCTGACACCTGCGAAAAGCAAAATTGTTATTTTCTTGCTGCTTGTTGCTAGTTTGATGCCCGCTCTGGGGCCCTACATCAGAGGCACTGTTCAAAACAGGTTGCAGGGGTCCGTTTCCGTGGTGTCTGCCGATGGTGCTGCCTGAAGGAAAACCATGGAAACGGAGTTTGACAGGCTCGCGGGGACCGGCGGCTGCCAGAGCGGCTGCCTTTGAGCGCCTGATGAAGACATCACAGAGCAAACACAACATTAAAACACTGCTGGCTGCTTTGCATCACTTCGAATGCAAATCTCTTTGTTCTGCTCGGCCCTTGCGTTTTGTAGCCGAGGAATCTGTGCCGTCATCTAACACGGATTCCACGACCTTTTTTCCCTCCCCCCAAAAAATACCATTCGTTGCAGGAGGGAGGCTTGCATGGGGAGGTACATGTGAAATGGCCCCGGCTTTTTTCAGTTCCTGGGATTTCTATGCACAAATTAAATGCCCGTATTGCAGAGCAGAGCGGGCTGGGTTGCTTTGTTGCTCCCTGTATATTATTTGACTTGGATTCATTTACATGGCAACTCGCAGCAGTAAATTTTATGTCATCTTTATGTTGCAGATTAAAAGGCAAAAGTAATCCTTTATTCAAGCAGCACGTCCCTCAAGCTGTACAGATGAAAGCAGAGGGGAAAAAACCCAGACCCTCCCGCGCCCATAATTCCAGTTTTATAACTTTTTATGCTAAATTTGATCTCTGTGTTTATTAATTCCCCCTTCCCTTTGTAAGCGGCCTGTATTTTCATTGCAGTTTCTGATTGTTTTGGTCAAGGGAAAAACTTTGAAACGACCCGTGCCCTGGTGCTCAGATGTGCCATTTCAGTAGCTCCCAACAAGCTGTGCTAAATGTGGGGCAGACGGGAAGGTTTTTGTACTGATTGGAGAAACCCTGACGAACGTCTGCAGACGGAAGAAGCTGGTGGGGGACAGCAAACAAACTGACCGTCCTCTCAGAAGTGGTAATTTATAATTTCATTCTCCCTGCGCTGCCTAACTCACACATTACTCATGCTGGGAGAGGGCTATCGTTGCTAAACCGGCAGCAATACCCAACCGAGGCCTACAGCTTGCAATCAGCAAATTATTTAGGCACATGTTTAAATCCGCCTCTACCAAGATTCAGTAAAATTTAAATGGGCATTTAGATTAAGACCATTCTCAAAGGCTTTCCTAAAAATACAGCTAGAGGCCTTATCTAAGTAGCTTTTTAGGAACTTGTGCTCAAGGGCCCTGGAAAGCAGCCAGTGACCGGTCCCAGCCTGGACTGGGGAACTTGGCAGTGGATGAATCATCTTCATGGATGCACCTTAGGGTTACACCAAAATGAAGGTACTGCCTCCTGCCCAGATATTTTCCTAATAAAGCTGGTGGCCATTGGGAATAATCCATAGAAAGGCCACAGTTTTGCCACCTTCATTTTTAGTGACATAAGTTCTACAACTGGGAACACAGGACAGACCAGAGGCTAAAGCCATTTCCAAGACATGGCCAAGTCCTTTTCCTTGCCTTGCCACTGCTACAGTTGGTCGAAGTCACCCGTGGGTCCATTCAAATTAGGCATCTTCAAAAAAAGCCAGAGAAGAACGGTCTGCCTAGACAAAGTTTTCCAGTGAGCAGCTGTTTTCTGCTTCCAGCACTGGTCCCAGGCTGCTTTGAGTCTCTTTTCCAGCTACAGGCTGGGAAAAGATGCGCTTTACAGCATGGGTTAGCTGTGTCTGCAGAAACTATTATTTGTGGTTGAAATCAGTGTGCAGTTATTGGAAAATATGGCCATAAATCTCCATGCAAGTGTTGAGGCGACGTCAAACAGTATTTTGGCAGTCATCAAGGAGATCCAGGTGCTCTTGTTTCTCTCCGCTTCCTAAGCTCCTTTGGGTTATGCGAGTCTTTCTCCTCTTACACTCTTTTCCACACTTTTTCTTTCTTTTCAGGCTGACTCCTGGAAAGATCTTCCATTTTCTTACGGACTCATTGACTCTGCTTTCCTGACTCAAATCCCTCTGCAAGACCTTGCAGAAGTGACGTTTTTTAGAAAAAAAAAAAATCACCATTTTGAGGCCACGTTTTTTCCCTGCCCATTGATGTCCTCTTAGTTTGAATTGCAGTGTTTAGTTTTGACTGAGAGGCAAAGTCGGCGGTTTCCCAACTAACATCGGGTCAGAAAAGAATGAAAACCAGAAAGACACCCCAGAATGTCTAAGCAGAAGATAATCAAATTTCTGTGTCAAAAAGAGGGAAAAACTAAGGATGTGGGACTTGCATGAAAAATCTGGTAGACAGTTATTTTTTTCCCTCTTCCTTTCTCTCACAGTGGGACAAATTCGACTTTTATTTCAGTTCATCTGTAAAACACGAGGAGCCAGCTGAGCGTAGCATTGGTTCAGAACGAGGGCAGCTAACAAGGGAAGGGTAAAAGTAACTTGTAACTGCTGCAGTTCCCTCCAAGAAATTATTTCAATGAGAAAAACCCTCAAACTAATTTCCAAAGGACAGGGGAAGGCACTGGGACGTCATCTAACATTCCCTGACATAGCAGGATCCAAGGTGTAATTAACGCATTAGTCATTTCAGCATAGGCCATCACCACCTGTTGTCTCAGGCTTTGTGGCGGTACATGATGGTGTTGTCCTCTGGTGCTTGCTTATGAAAGACTGCAAACAAGAAGGCAGCTCCAAGAGTCTGGGAGCAGAGTTAATGGTCAGGACACGGGTGCGGGTGGGAAAGCAGGACCTGGAAGAGCAGCTTGGCTAGAAAAAGGTTGGGACCAACTGCTTTAGCTCACATTTAAGATGTCTGGGGTATTTTGGGGGTTTACATATATTGGACACCACTGTGTGTTAGTTTGATTCAGGGACCACCATACCCGAACACTAAAGCTTGCATTTCATACATAAGGTACATTCCAAATGTTTCTTCATTCTCAGAGACTTCGGAAATTAATCTTCTAGGCAAGATGTAAAAGACTAGTTCATCAACAGCATGTGACACTTCCCATGGAGCACCCTGCTCCGCTCCAGCTGCACCTCCTTATGCCTGAAACTCTAGCTGTTTCTTCATGTCCTTAACATGGAGAGGTACGATGGCACAAGGCATTTCTCAGGGAACTGTCCCCACTAATAGTGACACCGCTCAAGTGAAGCCTGAATCCCATCAGCGGGAAAGAACCCTCTTCCCATCCAGACAGCAGCACTGATCAGAGAGTTTGGGACCCCCAGTATGTTACAATTTGCAAGTCCACAGCTATTAGACAGAGAGGGATATTCAGAAACAGCCTAATTAGTTGCATTTTCTTTTCTAACCTCAGTCAAAAACCAGTCAGACTATGCTTTAGATTTTGACATCCTATTAAACGCAGAACACAGGCCAATAGCTTTCATTTTCCCTTGTGATGCTACAGACTCTTGTTTTTATAGTTTGACAGAGAGACATAATTAGACCTCAAAAAGGACAAGTCTAGACTATTAGTTCCCTACAGAGGCTCCCTGGAAAATCAGAACCCACAATTATTCTCCATTTTCCCACTGAGGCAAATTTGCAGATATCTGCTCTCCTGCCTCAGATATCCTGTTCACAACCTTTAAGCCTGTGACTTTACAGTCCTTTCACTTGAGGGGAACAAGGGAAGAGACAGGGAAGGATGATGCCCGTGTTGGACTTTCCAAAGGGAGAAGAGCAAGGTGAGGACAATATATGGCATCACTAATGCTATAGGGGTGAGTGCTTTTCAGTGTTGCAGTCAGAGAAGCAAAGAAATGTA
Organism: Phalacrocorax carbo; assembly: GCF_963921805.1. Taxonomy (NCBI): domain Eukaryota; kingdom Metazoa; phylum Chordata; class Aves; order Suliformes; family Phalacrocoracidae; genus Phalacrocorax; species Phalacrocorax carbo. The sequence continues at coordinate 5,421,465 of NC_087519.1, read as the reverse complement.
TCGCCATATTCCTGCCCCCTCCACTGCTGCCCAACAGAATTGGGCTTTTTTAAAAAAAGTTCAACTTTTCATCTCCATCCCATGTAAAACGAATCAGACACAAATGACCAGACTGAGCATGATTCCTTTCCAGGGCAGGGTATTTGGTGACACCTGGTCACTGGGGTCCTTGTCCATTCTCCTCCTCTGCTGCTGAGTTACCAGCAGCTCCACTTTTCAGTTCTCAACAACCAGGAAGCAGATTCAGTCTCTGGCTACTACAGTCTCTCCCTCACAGGCAATCCCTCAGTCTTTCTTTGCCAAGTGGTACATACCAGCTCCCCCTTGCTCTTAGTTTCCAAGTGCCTGGATGGTTTCTGTACCTCTTATATTGAGCTTCAACCTTGGACACACCTTATCCAAATGAGCTCGCAGCCTGTATATGAGCACAGAGCACTGGTCCTGCTTGCTTTTGCCGTAGCATCCTATTTCAGATGCATCTTCAGTTTATAATCCCCAGTAATCCTCAGATCCTGCTGTGCCTAGCCAGCAGTCCTTAATTCTATGTAAACCATTCTACAGCTGCCTTTTTTATATCATGTTACTGTTTTCAAGCCACTTCCCCAATCTATCAGCATTGTATTGAATTTTAATCCTATCTTCCAAAGTTTTACTCAACACATTGCCTGAGAATTTGACTCACAAGGAACATCAGCTCCTGTTCCCTCCTGCCACCTGCTTCCCATCGCTAACCTCGCCGCACAGCCTGTTCCTGTGCCAGGGGTGTGCAGCGCAGAATACGCTGCTGCCGCCTTTTTATTTTTTTCTTTTTGCAGCGTTGTCCTTTTCTATGTGGGATGTCAAACCTGCTCGAGACTGGTTTGCCCCATGGAAAACCCTGGATGCTTGCTACCACAGAAATAAGCAGACCTTATTTGCCCCTCAACAAGTGCAAGAAAATGTTTTCCATTTCTAATAATCAAGGTTTATTTCTCACTTTGGACATGGGTTATCACATCCCTACCAGGCTGCCCCAGAAGCCAAAGCACTCCATCACTCAGGGATGTGCAGTGGCTAAATGTCCCCATCGCTGGCACCAGCACCTTCTCCGGGCCAAAAGGCCATTGGTCGTGGAGAGCTGTGCAGATGCCAACTACAGCACAGCGCCCTGTAAGTACTCAATTAGACCGGCTGCTTGTGCTCAGCCTCTCAGTCGGTGGAAGTAAAATGCTTACACGATCCCTCTGCCTACAAGGCCTTGAAATCTTTAGGGGGCCTGGCTTTGCTGCCTGGTTTTCCATTGACAGGCTGATAGAGACATCACAAATCTCTCCAAGGCCAGTTACTAGGCTTCTTTCAACATCAAAGGGTATCAACGTTCACTCTGCCTTGGAGCCTGGGGCAATATAAATCACACTTGAATAGGTGAACTGAGTGTTTGAGGTTAAATTCTCTCTGTATACACAAATAATTCTCCTTGGGTAACTGATGTTATTGTGTTGTTTCCCCATCAACATCAAATATTTTCTATAAGTCATAATATTCCAACGGAATGCAAAGCTTTATAGGTGAAAAAATAAAAGGGATGATCTAAGGTGTGGTGGGATGAGATTAACTCATTTTAATTGGAAAATGTAATTTTCTTGGAAGAAAAATCAGTAAACCAATGTTTTTTTTGTTGGGCTCTTTCAACATCTGTAGTGACATTCATGTTCTCTTGGATTGAACTTAGTCTCCAGTCACAGGGATGTGAAAAACCTTCCCCACAGCAGATCTGGAGTGTTTCTCCCCAAAAGCACTTGACTCCCGGCCAGGCTTCCAACTCCCCACAGAGCACCTGCTCCCTGCACGGCTCCTCTGTCCGCACAGCTCTCGCAGCCGGTCGGCATGTGGCACGAGCCGGGCTGCACAGATGCCATCTCCTGGCTCAGGTCATCAGCTGGGGAAGGCGAAACGCCTGGGTGGTGGCTGTTTGGAGAGTCTGATTCACCCTGACTGGCACAGTTGTGGCACCTTTGCGGGGGGTCTCTACCACCTCCAAACCGGAGACAGGACAGCTGGGGCTGTCAGTAAACTACACTGCACAAAGATAGCTCTCATGCCTGCCTAGCCTTCTGCAGGCAGGGCCCTGGCAGGAGCTCCCGTGTCAGTGCTACATCAGCACATTTGCATGACGCCCGCACGGCTGCCAACTGGCCCTGCCTGCTCCAAGCAGCAGTTGCAAGCACCTGATGCTGCTGCGGAGAGAATTCGGTCCAGCATCTTGCAGAGTATTCAACAGATCATCCCGTGGGAGAGAGTGCCAAGTCCCTAGGGGTTGTGCTGTTCCCAGGAATGAAATGGCTGTTACATTCAGGCCGTTGACTACTCAATAGACTTGCTCAGCTCCAAGCCTCCTTGCATCTCGCCTGCATTCTCCGCAGCCGGTTACATCCCCCTGGTTCAGCAGAGCCCAGAGCAGAGACAGCAGCTCGGCAGCCTCTGCATCCTCCTGCAGAGCACACAGCTCGCCCTCCCTGCCGCGACTGCTGCTCTTCACACCAGAGAGGGATGTTACCCTTGGGCAGCCACCCAGCCAGCCTCCAAGGCTTCACGTGAAGCAGAAACAGGAGCTGGGAAACTACCTGGTCTTAAACGGTGTGGGTTTAATGAGATTTTTTTTTATGACCTCTGCAGTAAATTGCCTGTGCTTGGTATTGTGTTGGAGTAAGTAACACCCGGCAGAAATTGTAGCGAGGCAGTAATTGCAGAGTAGCTGTCTAAGATCTCTGTGCCATCAGGCAGGGATTTTCATTTCATACATTAGTCACAATTTACTGTCATAGTTGCATATAATCAGTACATCCCTATGAATGGGAAGAAGGAAAAGCAGGAGAAAACTGCGTGGAGTTGCTGTAGGTTGTGTGGATCTCCCCATCACCCCTCCAGCCAGCCGGCGGCTGCATTGCTACTCGAGTCACATACCCCTTAACACAAACTCGGGGATTAAGACTGGAAAATGTGTTTACCTGACCATTTCTGGAAGGTTTTAGTGAGCATCGGGTGGATTATACACCAGATTTTCCATTGCTACGGCCCAAGCTGCAACAATGGCAGATTCCCAACCATCCTAACACAAAGTATCTTTCTTTCTTTGGAAAGCTGTTCCTTAGAAATACTCACTTCTCAAAGGGATCAGGGGGAGTGGCTCTCTGCTTTGCTCAATGTTGCCATATAAAACACATGCCCTTACAGCATTATAGGCACCTCAGTCATTTTTGTTTCATGCTGCACCGTCCCCCTTCCTTCTCACACCAAAATGCCCTCCTGCCCCTCGGGACTATGTTTGTGTTCTGATTACTGTCAAATGCACCAAGCTGTTTCCCTACCTTCAGATCTTTTGGATCTTCAGAGCTTTTGGATGCTGTATCCCGAGTTGATGTTGATTCCTGATTCCTCCCACTGTTCCTCATCGCTGAAGCCGTCACAGCATGCGTGAGGATGTGAGCCTGTGCCGTGTGATCTTCTTGAGAGGTTATCAGGATGCCCTGGCAGGAGAGACAGCCATGTGAGGGACAGGCACACAGCCTGAAAAGGCAGTCGCTTCTGTCATGTGTTGCTAAAACAGCCTGTGCTTTGGTGAGCAGGGGACAGGCTGGTGTCATTAGGCAGAAAGCAACTTGAGAAGTCAAAATTGATGGTCATAAAAATTCCCACATCACCTGATTTGGTGCAGGAGATATTCATCACCTCAATTCTTCAAAGCCAGCATCCACAGCTAGAAAAGAATTATGCTCTGGCACCGATAATCTTAATCCTTTTTGGCACAACAGTGTTAGAGTCAACGTTTCAGGCTGTAACTACTGCGAGGATTGTGCTCCACCAACAGCCAGAGTATTTACAGCTGTCTGGTCTGTCCTCTTAGATATTCATAGTGAGCCCACCACTCCGGTACCTCCCCACCTCAGTCCTGTCTCTAGCTTTTCACACAGCAAGAGAGAATGCCTTTCCCTGAGATTTTAAACAGGCTTAAAAAGACAATCATGGGATTTTTCACTCATTTGTGTCCACTATTGTGAAATCATCCTGTGAAAATCTGGCTCTTTCTGGGTTTCTTTCGACACGCAGCCTGCTCGGCTGCACTCAGGGAATGATTACCTTGCAGAAGTTGTACCTCGTCCATTGACTCGCTGGGCCCATCTCATGTCTAGCTTAAAATCTGCATAATGAGAAGCAAGCCATTTTCCTTGCAATCCATTCTCCTGTTCAAAGCTTCCCATGTGCCAGGTTGTTGTTTTTTAATCACACAAAATGGTATATATTAATGAGCTCTGAAGTTACATAAAGATAGATCTAAAGCATAAAAACACTAATATGCCCTGTAGCATTCAGTGCTTTGAACACGGAATGGCATCTGTGTGAGAGTGTGATTGCATGCAGCTATGGAAACCAGTGCCAGAAAATGAGGAAATGCTGAACAAGTGGTGCAAGATTGGAAAAAAAAGCTGGGAACAAAGATATTCCATTTGCATAAAAAGACCTAGCTCACTAGCAGCCCAAATTGTGCAACTTTCTGCTTTTAAACTATTATTTTCTGGTTCTGCTGGCAATGTGTAGGTTGCCTTTTTCCTGAAAGAAAATCTCCGTCTCCCGCCAGCCCACAGCAGAAATAAAGGGCGAGCCGGTTCCCGGGTCCGATGTGGCTATTCCAAACAGGACAAGTTTTGCAATCGTGGAAGAGTGCAAGGCCTTTCCTCATCTTTGCGTTCATCCTGAGCAATTTCTTTCTCATTTCCAGATGGTGCCAATTAAGAGTAAGAACCCCTGCCCTAATGGTTGTTAACAAAACAAGCACAATCTGAGACTTTAATGAGTAAAACTAGAGTCACATAATATGCCCAAGAGAAGCCAAAATGAAAAGAACGATTGCAGTTGGCAAACACTTAGGTTGCTGGGTCTTAAAAATTTAAAATGCTAGGGTTGAAGATTTTATTTTTAATACTGAGGGCTGCCTTCTACTGCCGAGTTCAGTGGGATTATTTTGGGGCTTAAAGTTAAGCACTTGGATAAACCATTCCAATCAGTGACTGAGGCAGGACTTAAACAGTAAAGCTGGGCCATATGTAATTCATATTAGAAGGTATTTTTGTAATATATTATTGACTTCATTTTATTAATCAGTAGTTGGTAAATGGGACAGCACCCATGCTTTCCAAAAAAAAAACAAACCCAGATAGTCCTGGTTAGAAGAGCTCACCATGGAGACGTAACTAAAACCACCAGCTAGAAATGGAAGCTACGTGAACTCAGGCTACAAACCAGATTCACATGCCTTATGTCACAGGGAGGCAATTAACTATCTTCACAGGTTACCTAAGTATGTAATGGATGATCTGTCACCTGAAAACCTCACCTCGAGGGTGAGCAGCTGTCTAACTAGCACTCTCTAGCGCAGCTGTGTGCCACTTCTCTCAATTCACAGTATTCTGAAAATATTGCTATGAATGTTTCAGTTCTTGGGTGACAAACCTTAAGTTTGCTCTGTTTGTATTAGTTACCTTTTCCTTACTCTGCACAAGTAGGTCGTGAACCCTGGGATTTGTGCACCATGGTTTAAAATAACCGTCATTTTGCTCAACCCAAAGTTCTGAAGTTGATGGAAGACTTACCAAAAAAATCCTGTTGTGTGGCGGAAGGGGTCCTTATTATATTTATATAATAAGCGGTATTTATATGGTCCATAAATCCAAAAAGTTGTGTTGGCAGTGCAGTTGAGAGGAGATAAACCAAGCGAATATTGGATAACCTTTTCCTTTAATAATTTATTTTTGTGTTGGGAAATATACTGTGGTGCTTTTATATTTGAAAATACTGGATTTTTTTGGTATGATCATATTCAAAGCCTGAGCACACACCAGCTGGTAGGCTTCTACATCAAACCCATACCATGCCCATCATAGCATAAGCCTGTTAAAAAAAGGGAGGAAGAAATACAAATATTTCAGGCTATCCTTCTATGCCAATTTAAAATATTTGCTTCCTTCCTTTCATGAAACACCAGCATGGAGCAGAGCAGGTTTAGCACGTTTACATCACATGAGATGCCCCAGTCTTTCTATGAATCCTTATAGTTTGCTGGCCAAGAGGTGGCACTAAAGAAACACACTGTGCTGTAACTAATTAAGAGAGGGGTGGTGATTTTTTTCCCCATCTTCAGATCTGGTCTGCACAAATGTTGCTGCTCTGAGTACATGACAATAAACAAAACCCAGTTCAAGTTTCTCAGCACACTCTGTACTGTTTGGGCATATGCTGCATCACGCTTGGGCTTTAGTAAAGACTGGCAGTTCCACTTGCAAGGGAAGCTGTAGCCCTGACATGCAAACCCCTGAAGTTACCTCTCCGTGACTCAGCAATGCTCATACCTGTCTTTCTCTTGCACTGCTAACTGAGGAGCCTGTGAACATCTAGGTTCAGGTGCTCACTCGGGAATGGTATCACCAGGCACTTCTGGCCAGCACAAATGAGAAACAGTCGCAACAATCACTTACAGCATGAGCTGATAAATTCCCTTATTGTTTTAATTTTGCATTGGAATTTAAGATGACCCAAGCAGTTTGTAACTCAGCATACATTGTAACAGCAACCTTCCCATCTCAGTAGAGGTGAGATGGTGAGGGGTGCAAAGGCTCCGCAAGCAGGCACCTCATCTGACAGCTTCACGCTGTATGTATATAGGTACAACTTCCCAGAGGGGCAGGGACAGAGAAGTGGGGTTGCCCTCCATCGTACCGTGCTCTGTCACAGCAGCGGAAACAATGCAGCGGATCAGATGAGGTGGAAACTAATGAAGGACATGGGAGGCAAGAGCAGTGATGTGGGGCAGACCAAAGGTCCATCTAGCCCAGTGATTTCAGATGAGCAACAGCAAGTACTGGGAAAGAGCAGGTATCATAGGAGAGTATTTTGTGGAGTGCTTTCCCAGAGGCTTCCTGAACAGGGATGCAAGCAGACCATCAAGTGTCACACCCACCAATTTCCAGCTTGAGTCTCCTCCTTAAACCTCCTGTTCTCCCCACCCTGAAACCACCAAGCTTATAAAGTGGCTTGGGAAGCAAAGCAGACATGCTCCCAGACTGTCCTTCAGAGGATAAGCCTCTGCTATGGCATGAGAAGATCCAGGGTAAAACCTTAAACTCAAAACTCCCTTTGAGGGACATGTAGTTCCTCATAAAGTCCTCATTGCCAAGTTGTTTTCTGAGAAATTCATAAAGGTCATGTCAGTTCTGACAGCAAGGTGATTCCCTCCAGCCCAGAGTCAACATCTGCTTCCCAGACTCCAAGAAGCTAAAACTGGGTATTTCTCAGCAACCCCTATAGTTTGAGCAGCCTTCCAGGTTCTTCACTGCTGTTGTATTTGCTTTGTTATTTATCACTGAGGTGAGACAAGGAATGCGAGAGAGCTACAGCAGATCACACAGGAGCAAACAGAAAGGAGAAGCTGTTGCCATTCATGCTGAGGCAGCCTTAAGACTGTGCGTGTGCGCGCGTGCACGTGTGTTCGTGTGCAACCGGACAGAGGGACTGAAAGCCCCTCAGGTGACCTGTTGTCACGAAAAGGTCTGCATTACTGCTGAGACGTCAGGCAAGCAGTCATGGCACAGACACACTAAAGCCACTCTAAGTTTCTCCACAGCTGCTGTTAACCAGCACCAGTGCAGAGCCAGCTGCTGTGGATGGCTGAACATGGGGATGGAGTTTCCTACAGAAAGTCTAGGAAGGTAGATGGGAAAGATCCTTCGGTTTAGGAGGAAACCCTGGTGTTTTGTCCAGACACAAGGAGTCAGTTTAGAAAGAAGATTAATATCGTACACAGGGATTTCTGAGCCAGCAAGCTGAGCTGTGCTTCATACCACAATCAAAGGCAGCAAAAGGTTACATCATCCAGGTCTTAATCCAGAGACACATGTACTAAAAAATGTGGCACATGGTTAAATGCTTTGCTAGGTCAGAGACCTAATTTGCTCCCTGTCAGTAGGGCTGTTTTCTATCATGGATGTTGTTTGGGCTAATTAGACACTGCTCCTGGCCACTGCAAGAGCAAAACCCAAGGCATGAATCCTCTGGCACTTCTAAGTGCTGTCAGCGCTTTGCAGATAACAACAAATAATAATAACAACCTTTGTGTTTGAGGGCTGCGCTCGTGGTGGTTTCAGGGGTGATCAGATGTGGCAGGGAGATTTCCAAGCCAATCAGGACAGCCCCAGATACAAACCTGGATGCAGAGTTATTTCTGTGCACTTTTTTTTTACCTCCCACCTCCAATTTCTAAGCGTTCTTGTGGATCGTAAGTCCCTGATTCTTGCACTTCAGATGCTAATCCGTGTCTCTGCTGGGTCTGATTTTAGGCTGTTGCATGACTAATCTGCATACACAATTATCTTGCATGAACCTACACAGTGGCTGATGGTCATTAAGGTGCTTTCCTGTTCCTGGATTCACCTACTCATTGCAGCTGGCTTGCAAACTTGCGAGGAAGGGACCATCTTGCACCGCTCTGTGTGTGCGGTGCCCGATTCCACTTCCCTCGTGAGCACACACAAGCACCGCTGCAACACAAACAACATTAATAATGCCACAATGCTCGCTGCACATGCAGATTTGACACATCATTGGGCATATATTTCGTGCATGAAATGCCACAATTGCTCTTCCAACAATGTGCTCCTTCAGCACGGTCTCCGCTTTGCCTCCTGAGATCCAGGTTAATTTTTGAACCCAGTTGAAACATCTCCTATTCCATCAGATAATGAAGAAGCTTCCCTTGCCTAAGTTACTACAATCATATATTAAAGACCAATAACATCTGGTTATTAACAATTAAAGTTTGTTTGCGTGTCTTCCCTCCCTTTAGTCTTTTTAAGCTGTTTGCAGCCTGACACAATGTCTCGCTGGCGAGGGGCAGGCAGGCATGGCTGTGAACACTAGATGGCACTTTGCAGCAAGAAAGGTTAAGAGCTTATGCAACTAAATGAAAACCCCATTTATTGCCCGCATTCACAGGGCGAGACATTTCGCTCACGGTGTCCTCGCCACGTCGTTGGTCCTAATTCAGTGTTTAGCCCACAGAGGAAAACCTGATCGCTTTTCAGGCAAATTCTTGCCTTTACCAAAGGATAAATCTCTGGTGACAGGATTATTTCATGATGAGCTCTAGCTTATATCAAACTACTTTTGTATTTTGCCTCAAGTTGGAGCATATGCAAGGAGCAGCTGTATGATAATTGCTAGGCCAGATACTCCAAAAGCTCTAAATCTTCCTCCTGATTAACCGACAAAAATGGACCCAACAATGACCTTATTGCTATTTACCAAACCTCAGCATCAGAAAATGAGGGTGCTGCTTCGGGTTTATAGATTCCTCCTGCCTCTCATAGCGGGCTGGTAGGTCCAGAAGGTACTTATTGGATCATTTCAAAGGGCCAGATGTTGTCCTCAGTTCGTGCCTGCAATTTGCTGGCCCAAGGGGAGCTGAGCGATGCTGTGTTACTCACAGCCACGCTGCAACAGAGCAGAGAAAAATGGTCCAGCCTGGCAGAATGGACTCCTCCATGAAACAGTGACAGGGGGACATGCAGGTCCCTCAGACTCTCCTCTGGGTTGGCTGAGGACAAGGAGCTGCCCTTTTCCCTGCTGACACCTGGAGCTGCTACAAGGGCCAGCGTTCATGGGAACATGGCTCCTTTTATTTATCCCTGAGGCTACACTGGAATAGTAACCCAGAGCCAGCCTCAACCTGCCTTGCAGAGCAGGTACGTGAATGTGGTCCAGAGCATCCAAATCCTCCTCTCCTGGAAGCTGAGGTTTTACCTCAGCCTCTCTCATGTCTGGCCTCCAGGCAACATCCAGCCCAGAGAGCGCCCTGCACGCAGAGCTTGAAAGCAGGCTGAGGCCATGGTAAACAACTTGCTGCTATCTATTTAGGTGCAAGGGTAAATGGCCACTGACTACATGGTAAACATGATGCACAGAAGGCTTGCAGTTGCTCTCAAAACTCAGGTTATCCATGCGGAGCTGCATGTGCCCACCCTCCCGGCACGTGGGTCCCTCTGCAGAGAGTTCAGTCCCCACAGCATCTTTCCCAAGATGCCTGCCCAGGCTGCGGTGCCACACCGATGGCAGGGCATCGCTCACAGGGTGGTAAAGGCAGAGCTGGCAAGAGCTGGCTGTACACCTACAAGAGCAGAAAGGTTGTGTCCTGCTGTGCAGCCACACCGCCGCCTTTCCTGAGCCAGTGCCCTTCTTCACCCCTTCCTCCAGCCATCTCCCAGATAACATTCAGGGTAAATCTCCCACTAGTGCTACTTCACCTGTTTTGGAAACCTTTTTCATTCTTTTTACAGCCTTTATTCCTTCATCCTTTTGATAAGGTGTCCACCTCGGCTGACTGTCAACTGTTGCTACTCCCTTAGAGCTCCAGCGGCCCTGCCCAGCCTGATCTTTCCCAACGTCTTTCTTAGCTACTTTCAGAACACAGTGCACTTCCCACCTTTATCTCTCTCTTTTCTTTCTTTTAAGTAAAAGATTCCTACAGTTTTTTAAGTCATCACCTGGATTATTTTTTTTGCCCTCTCATCCTTTCCTACTTCCTCACCCGGGGCAGTATTTCATTGCTTGGAAGTATTTCTTCTCCCTTCCTCCATCAGATCACTCTACCAGGTCCTCTTTTTTCCCCCAGCTGCCTGACTCTCTGCTGTCCTTAGCTCCCTCCAACAACTTGCTTTCCCCCAAAGACTCAGCTATGCAGTTTCTGAATTAGCCAAGCTGTTGGAAGGGTTGATCGTACATCTGCACAGATTCCCCTTATTCCAGAAAAAGCTGGATGTTTCTCAAAAACAATTCTAATTTCTGATGCTACCACAAATATTGTCCTCCTCTAATTTAGTAGTTTGAGTTCACATTACTCTCTCACTTTGTTCTGCTTTAGTATCATTTCCCAGCTCCTCAGGCAGATTCCAGGCAAATTCAAGAGGACTTTTGTTTAAGGATTAAATAGACATCTTGAAATTGTACCCCAGCCCCACAGCCATGGCTAAACAGCAGCAGTAACTACCAGCACGCTGCTGCTGGCCTCCACCGATGGCGTTGGCCTCATCAGCAATGGCAGAGACAATGAAACAGAGAGAGGTGATAACAGAAAGGCACTGGCCTGGAGCCTGGATGGGGCCACACATCAGCGGCACCAGTCCAGCATGGGGCCAGCCTGGCTCACTGGCCAAGGAGGACGAGGGAAACCTCCTGCCCTTGGTCCTCCCTGGGGAGGGGGACGCAGGGGCGGGAGGCTGGCTGGTGAAGGGGCTCCTTGCTGCTGGTGCTGACACCTAACGCTCACCACCCCCATACAACACCCACGCAGGGCCTCATCCAGCACAGGCCGTGCTTAATAAAACCCTCCAAACCAAGCAACGAACCAACAGATTGTAGCATATTCTTCCATTCTTTCTCATCACAGACTATAGCCCTATTAACCTAATAAAGACACTTCAATCTCCTTTCAGCTCAGGAGAATTCTCCCCATTGTTTCCACAGAAATCTCTCTGGATGTACTGCCAAGAGCGTGCATTTGCTGTCGCGTTCCAAGTTGCTTGAAATAACAAAGAAATATCCTTACAATTAAGATCAGGCTGTACAATTTAGGTACATGCCTTAAAAGAGTTATTCTTCTTGGCCAGAGATGTATTGTTCTTCCCCATTTAATTTTATTTACTTTTTTTTAGTGGATGCAACAGTTATGCTGTCATTTGTCGGAGAAGAAGGAAGCAGCAGCTGCAGCGCTGTGTATATAAAACAAACACAACGTGGATGAAGCTATCAGAAGCTCAGATTTCAAGGAGGAGAGGGGGAGGATTGCTTTTAATCAGATCTTGTGTCAGTAAAGTTGTGAGATGGAACGGCGGGGTCTTACCCTATTAAAAATAAGAGTGGGAACAAATTATTTTATTTAATGGAACAGCAGTGATAGCTGCGTGCGTACAGACAGAGGGCTTAATTTAAAAAGTAAAAAGCAATTTGGTCATTCATGTTCAGACTTCGGGCACTCAGCAGAGCATGCTGAACGCACTTTTTTTTTTTTAACCCTTTGGCTGCAAGACCTGTACAGCGTGGAAGAGGCAAAGCCAGGGTATTTATCCCATTAAACAGGATGTTTTCCTCCCTTGCGGTGCTGTGCAGGCAGCCGGCTGATCCCGGGAAAGGCAGGTGGGAGCCAGGCATCCCGCTCCAAGCTCTGACACTGCTTTTTTGTGTTAGCTTGGGTGAATTGTTCCACTCGCCATCAGTACAAACACAGATGCTGATGCTATCAATGGCTGCTGCTTGTTTATTCATCTGCATTAAGCCGGTGACTAGGAAACCCCCTCCAAGCACGAGAGCACCCAGACCAGAGGGCTGTACAAGAGCCAGCTGCAGTTGTGTTCTCCAATACGACACTGCATGCCATGACACGAACCTGCCCCACCCCTCGCGTGCTCACGCGGTGGCGGGTAGCGTGAGCCTGGCAGGATGCCTGAAGTGCTTGGAGGCCACTTAGGCACCGTGAAAAGTCTTTCCTAAACCCAGCAGAGGCAAGCGCGACTGACCCGACCCTCACTGCCCAGCGTAAGGGTGGCTCTGGGGTGTCCCGTATGGGCAGCTGCACCCCCAGCCTGCATGCACCTCGTGTCACGCATCAGAACCGAGGGGCAGAGGGAGCCGAGTCAGCCAAGCACAAAATCAGGTTGGATGAACATCCTTAATAGAGGTGTTTTATAATAAAGCCAAAACCATTTTGTAATAGAGCTAGATTCACCCACAGGTGATAACAGTAATAACCCACACACTCCTGCAGCCCTCACTCGAGATGGAGCTGCACGAGTTCTGGATGACTCTGAACCAACCAACCATGGCTGTATTTTCCTAAACGTGCATACAGACACACACGCAGTTCTGTTGTGGGCATTATTTCAGTAATAGCATAATTGTGCAAAATATGTAAGTATCTTCTGTAATTGTATAATCAGCATGTAATTATATAGAGTAGAAAATATAAACATCTATTAAATAGGTGAATGCATTTATTATTCAAATATAAATTTCAGTGGTAAGTGATATTGTGTCAGTCTGTACGTGTGTGTGTACTTAATACAGGACTGGAATGAAATATGTTGCATTTGTCCAACAAGTCCAAAGACCACCTTTGGACTAAGACTAAGAGATCACAGTGGCACCATATATAAAGGCATCAGAAGATGGTAGAAGTGCATCTCCATTAGAGGCCTTCCACCAGTTTGAGGGATGTCTTGCTCTCACTCTACTTTGCTGAAAAATTAATAGCAGTAACAAAAGGAAACAGAGGTTCTGTTGCACAGCTGCAGCTGCATGGTGAGCCCTCATTGTGCAAGGAGTCCAGCAACCACAACATTTTATACTAGAGAGTATGAAATCACCATCTAGACCTCTTAGACCCAACAACCCGACCCGATAAAAAGTAGTATAGAAATCCTGAAGAAAAGGCAGTTAGATCTTTGTCCTCCTTTCACTTCTGCTTCTCCTGACGTCAGCTGTAGTTGGCCACTGCAGGCAAAATTAGGCCTCTAGGGTTTTATGTCTCATCTAGAAGAGCTATATTCCAGAAAAACAAACCCATTAGCCCAAGCGCCTTCCAAGAGAAATATTTTATCATATGGAACGGCTCAGGGATTCAGCCTCCAACGAGGACTGTGCTTCGATCACAGATGGGATCTTGGGAACTGCACTAAATCACAGATGGTATATTTTTTCCTATAATTCACAAAATGGGCTATTTCCACTGCTTGCTAGGTTTTTTTCCCTTCTCTGATTTTTATATTTTGCACGTGGCAATTGCAAACATGGATACAATTTTTTAAAAGGGCCCTTGAAAATGTTTTCTTTTAATGATGCATGCAATCTTCTCCTGTTCAGCAAATCTAACACCAAAATGTCATTCTTTTCAGAAATTAAAACATACTTAATTTTAATAGGATTGAGTTTATGTTTTATATGCTATGCTTATTTATCTTCTGTGTCATTTCTCCTTTCTTGGATAAGCTTGACGTTCCCTTGTTATCTCTTAAAATATTGCATTAGCCATGAGCCACTGCCTAGACTGAGACATGGCAGCTTCTGCTGCTGCCCACTCATGGACCATAGGCAATTGGTACATCACATTCATACTCCTTACAGTCCATGTTACCTTAATTCCCAACCATGACCAGCTGAAGACCCCAGCAGAGCCCAAATTCACACCATCCAACTCTGGCCCTTGACTGGGGCAATGTATTTAGGCTCCCTAGAAAATCCCCGTGCAGTCAGGGGAAGAGGATGGGAGGAGGGAACGGGGAGAAGGAGAGAAAGGAGCATCCCCTGGCACATCATGTTCTTTCAAGAAGCCTCTCTTTGTTGTCTATGTAGGGAGCCTAAGGCAGGCAGGTACTTCACCCAAGTTGGGGAAGGGAGAGGAATTTGGACATCCTCCAAACAACTTAAGTCTTAAAACAACAGATGGAAACAGAACGATATGGGGGTCCACAAACAGTCAATGAGATTGTGATATGAGTTTGCATAATACATGCCCGTCTCTGCACATCAGTGCATCTCCTCTTTCTAGCTGCTAAGTGACAGGAAAAAAAAAAAAAAGGCAAAATTACATCTAATACTTTCCTGAAATTGCTTCATTGCTTTTCCATGTAAGCTGCTGCTATAGCTGGCACAGAGTTTTTATTTGTTTGCTGGTAGCAGAGGAGGACAGCCTATACAATATGAATAAGAGAAAAGGCGGCTATGAGCAAATCTCTCTGTTCAGCCACGATCCAAAAAGATTTAGAACCTCGCATGTTGATATCAGTATGGTAACAACCAGGCTCCTACCAGCATCGTGCTGCGATCCAACCTCTGGGGATCCTCTTCTATATCCGTTTAACTTTTCCACCTCATTTGCTATTACAAGATACTCAAATGATGTTGTCATTTTGTTTCTGTTTTGTATTTACTGATGTTATCAAATATTACACTTCACTGGAGGGTAATCTAGACAGCATTTCATGCCCTCTTCAATACAGAGCTGCTCAAACATTCATGAGTCAGCCCCAGAGCCGAACAGCAAATCAACCCAACCCACTGGGCTTTGAAGCAGCCATTTTAATAGTACTTCTAATTCACGTTAAATCAGGATTGAATAATCCTTTGGCACCGATGAGAGTTCAGTATTGCGATGACACTGGCTGACAGTCAGGCTGAGCTCAGGGTTGTTTGTCACCTACAGATAGCTAGGCTTTCGGTGTCTTGTGTGATCCTCCTGATCCTCGGGAAATGCCCACAGCGATCCCCCAGGGTGACAGGCGGCGATATTGACCCACCAAAGAGCAGCTCCAAATCCTACCATCAATGCTTGTGCCTCGGATTTGATCACACTTACTAGCATGTTCGAATTGTGCAATATTCACCTCCCCGCTTCAAGTCCTTGCCAACATACATCCCCCACACGCCCAGTGCCAGTTTTAGGGGAAAAGGCACATCTAGCACAAGGTCTCAGAAGGAAAGCAATGACATTTGCCACCTCAGATCATGCAGCACCCACCTGTACAAACTCACAGCGTGGCAAAAAGCCTGCCAACATGGTGCCCCTCATACTGGATCACAGCCAAGGCCCAGTGTCCAGCCTTTGACCAGTCCAGTGCTGCTGGTGAGATAAATCAACAGCCTGCCCGTTAGATGGTAGCCTACTTCCTGACAATCAAAAATTATGGTCTTCTTGGATCAGGGGTTGCTTCTCGACCACCACGCTCCCTGCTCTGGGTGTCCCTGCTCAAGCAGGGGGGTTGGACAAGATGATCTCCAGATGTCCCTTCCAACCCCCACCATTCTGTGATTCTGTGTTTCAGGGCCATGAAAGCATCTCTCCTCCACTCATTTTGCTCCTCATTTAGCGTATTTGTGCTGCTGGCCTCCCAGTTTTCCACAGCCTCCTGTGGCTTGCTCCGCTATTTAAATATGCACTGCGTGAAATGAGTATTTCTTTGTGAGAGGTTTGGGGCTGTTTTGACTCTTGTTGTAGCCTGCTAATGTGTCCCTCTCCCAAGTTCCCCTCGTGTAGAAGTGGTGCCATACTACTGATCTAGTTGCTGTTTTGGCTAATAAGGTGAGAAAAGCCAGGGAAGTGGCCAGGCACCTGTAATTTTCACAGATCCAGGACGCTGAGTAGCCAGTGACAAGGGGTGTGCGAAGGGTAATTTTCTGACTGCATCTCTAAAATCTCCCCATGAGGGAGCTCCACAGCTGGAACGGATCCTGCTCTCAGATTTTAATGCCATACACCCTCTCCCATACGGCCCAACTATTCAGCCTTTACGAGTGTGAAGTGGATATGAACCTAGTCGTTTTAGATGCAATGAGTTTGTAGTCATGCCACACATGATTTAGTGAATAACTGATGCAAGGCAAAAAGATGGCAGAGTTCTGTGATCTAACAGCTGTGCAAACAGGCTAGAGAATTTAAAATTCAGGAAACTGTATCTCCAGGAAAGCTTTTTTTTAAAAAAAAAGAAAAAATCCCTAGTGCCACATCTGGTGGCATCAAATTGTCATTATGACATGGTATTTAAGATGATTTAATGGGTTTATTGCTGAGTAAGAGCCTTGGAGTTTGCTTAAACTACTGTGCATTAAAAGGATGTTACTCTTTAAATGATATCCTGACAAAGTACTGCCTAAACAGTTCATTATCTTTCAGGAATACACACATATGTACATCAGCCTGTGTGTGTATGGAAATAAATAGATCAGTAGACAGAAAGATGAACAGAGCTGCAGATCTACATACACATGTATTTAACAATACACTACAGCAGAATGACACGTGTTGGGAGAGCTATCTTTTGGAAAAAAATTCATTCACTCCCCTTTCTTCCTCTGTCTCTACACCTCATACACCCATATAGCAGGCAAGATTTCTGTCCATCTTAATTACTTCTCACTTAGGGCACTGAATCAATGGGTGGTTTTGAAACAAAGGCTTCAGCTACTAAAAACAGCCTGGGAAAGTGCCTGGGAAAGGTTACTGATTATAGACAACTTCTAAGAAAAGGTGTCCAGAAAAAGAAAAGGTGGCTCTCTTCTTGCTGAATATTTTTAATGTGACTTAGTGTTTCTCTCACCTTTAGTTCCCAGAACAGTTCTCATTTCCTCTGAATGTTCTGACTTCTTATCTCAGGCCCTTTCAGCTTGTTGATTTTAAATTCAATTGAGCTAATTCAAATTCAAGGCACGCTGCTCGTGAAGTCTTTTACCGTCTTCTGATTCCATAGAACGGGGTTGTTAATGGTATGGGGTTTTGTCAGCGAGGAATGGTGCAAACTTCCTTTTACACTTACTCCTTTCATACTAGATTGACACGACGTGTTGCAAGCCAGTCAGACAATCTTGCTTTGGGTGCCTAACCTGGGTGGTTCTCCCTCCACTGACTGCACACAGAAGGGGGGTTTCCAACCGAAGGTCCTCTGGGGTGCACCTTGGATAGATGCTTTAAGTCAACAATAAAGATCGCCACCGGTGAATTCGTATCACAGAGCAGATTTTTCCAACTGGACAAATTCCTAAACAATTCCATCAAGTCTCTGTGAGCTTTTCCATGATCTGTGGCAGTTTTCCACCATCAACGCGTTTGCCTTTTAGCATGCGAATAAACTGTCAAAGCATAGTTTGCCTCCGCTAGTCAACCCTGTGTGCATGTAATATGAAAGTAAAAAAGGCAGTTTTTCTCTGTTCCAGACTGAATTAGCTGTTTAGATACCAGAAGTGACCTAGACAGAGTAGCATGGAGCTTTGCACGTCCCAAGTGAGCCATCAGACCTCCGCAGTGACGCGCCTACACCGTTCATGAAGAGACGTGTACACCTGCCCTTCGAGGTGGGCCTCTGCTGATGATCCCCCTCCACACGGGACCACCAAACAGCTCAGGGCTAGCTCTTATTGACAGTCTGCCGTGTAACACCTCGGACTTCAATTTCTATGTATCTATAGCAAATTTTATTTATTTTTCACTTATCTTTCCCTAGAAAAATCCACTTCTTACAAAGCAGGAAGGAAGCTGGAGTTTGTTTCTTCTGAAAGCAAGTCAGCTTCATTTCAAAATCGGAAGGGGTCTTCAACAGCCACAGGGTCGGGTTTTCTCTCTCTTTTTTTTTTTTTTTTTTTAGTAAGGGTTTGGTAGTGAATAATTGGAAGAGGGAAAAAAATCACCTGAGGTTGTATATTGCCACTTCCTCTTGCGTTGCAGTTAATGCAAACCTTTGATTAGCCTTCTGAAGAGCCCACACATTCAATAATTTGAAGCAAAAGGTTAATGGTGTTATTACAACTATTATCCCTTTTAAAATCATTATCCTCTTGTTTTTTATGTCTATATTACCTTCACCTTTCCATGAACCCACTTTACCAGCTGTTTCCCTCTGTCATAAAGTTTGCTGAACATCATCCTAGGAATAGGATAAATGCCATGTATTATCAATCAAGCCTAAGGGAATTCTCAGCTTCTCATAACCCAAACTGTAAAGGGAGATTATTACAAAGTTTCTATTTTGATTTTTAAATTGGCCATGAGTGAAATATACACTTAATGTCAAGGTGCAAAGTGTTGCAATTATGACACCATTTTTCCTGTGAAGTTTTACAGATTAGCAAAGTATGAATACTGAAGTCTTAGAAGAGTCTAATCAACTATAATTAATTTTAAATTGGTTATTTATTAGAAGGACAAATAGTCCCAAGCAAAAATGCACAGAATGACCAAAACAAAGATAAAGAAAATGTGCTAAATCAAGGTAATAACCGGCCCCATTTCTAAACCATCTTCCCAACTTAGGAACCTAAATTCTACTTTTCAGAAGCCTTATGCTCCTATGCCTCATACTGGAAAATGTGAATTACCTTCCTAAAATTTCAGAGCGAGAGTAACCTCTAAATCCATGGCAGCGTCTGAGACATATCTAAAAATGCTCCTTTCTCTCCAGAGACACTAAGAGGATCCAGACTGCCTAACTTCAGCCACCTCAAGCTCGTAGTTCCATTAACATTTGAGCTAAATCTTTGTTCTTTATAAGTTAACTTCCTGGTGCAGTTGTTTTACGGTTGGCACCTTCTGCAATCCATTTTTACATGTTTTAGATCCTGTGGACACCAACAGTCAATGTCTTCATCAGTTACACACTGAGCCAAAGATCTAACACTGGGCCTAGAAGAACTTGTCTACACGGAAGAAATTTCCAGTGAACTTAATTAAGTAAAAATAGAAAGTGTGGAGGAAATTAAAGGCCTTAACCAAATTTTATAAGGGCTCAGACTTCATTATGCTAAATAAAAATATCACACTCTTCCCGGAATTTGAAAAGAATCTGTTAATGATAATGCCTCTACGTAAAAACACATTCTTTGCAGAATGGCAACAGTGCAGCATTTACTGAGCTCTTAGTAAAATAAATGAAGTGCTCTGTGATTGCTTCCTTTGAACACGGAAAAATACAGGTAGCGCATACTAATGTTTTCCAACAATAGTGTCTATCAGGGAAAAGCTGTGATCTGTACAGATATTTAAGCAGAACAAAATGCAGGCTCTGCTCATGCCATTTTTATAATCATGGATGCACTGGAGGAGAATAATGCCTGTATAACTTCGAGCATTGGTGGCAGCAGAAGTGACACATTTTCTTTTTCTCTTTTCAAATTCTGAACATTTTGCTACCAACTTCCGAGTGGTAATTCAAGAAGTAAAAGGGGGAAAAATTTGCCATGTGAAAGATGTAGTAAGAAGAAAATTCCCACTACAAAAGTCCTGTGATTGACGTGGTCTTGTCATTATCATTGAAAATAATCTTCTGGTGTGTTATAATGACAAGAGGATGTGTAATGTTATTCTGATACAAGAAAAGACTGTGTACATTCATCGATCCAAAGAATTCTAATTCACCCCATAGAGGAAGATAAGAATCACAACAGCAGGCAGTTAAAAGTCCATCTAGCCCTGTATCCCAGCTCTGACAATGCCTAATACTTCACATTTCAGAAGAAAGTGTCAAAATAGCAGCCTCATTGTGAGCACTTCTAAAAATGAACAGTATTAATAGTAAGTGTGTTCTTATCTCCCATGCTTTTCATGGCTAGCTGGCCATTATTGGCTTCCACAACAACAGTTGCCATAGCGAGTGAGCTTTTTCTGTGTGCTCTTTTTCTTTTCTACATATATTCATGCATATATGTACACATGCATATATATGCATGAATGTAACACACAGATGCTACATATACAGGCATTAATTGAAATGATAGAAAGTCCCAACCTTTTCTTACATTTAGGAATGATTTGTGTACTTTATTTTGAAAGGAAATACAGGCTTAACCAGCTATTGTCAGCCCAGCTTTTTAATTTGTTTTAATCACAGCTTGAATTGGTTACTGAGGAATTTCTCAAGAAATACTTAAGTGTTTTAAAATGTGGTTAACCCACTAATGGTTTTAAAAAAAACACCCAGGAAAGTTTAAACACAGACTCCCACGTTTGGGAAAATAAGCATCATGATATGAGGCATAAAAGATTCAACTTCTTCAGCTTTTCAAAGGGTTGGGAGGGTGATAATTCTCAACAGATATTTAGAAAAATTCAGTAACATGAATGATTTGGCCCCATACAAAGTAGCAAAACAATAACCTACTGTTTAGAAACTAATAATTTCTGCCTTGAATTAAGACACCATTTCCTTGAAGCAGGATGAATAAAAACCAGGTGACTAATGTTGTCATGTCCTGGCACCTATATGGCAAGATTCAGTATCTTTCTGGGATGTGTGCTTTGATCCAGTGTTTTCGAGAGTCTTTGCTTGTACACACATGAAGGGGGAGGAAGATGGGACTCAAAACATCCCAGTCTCCCCAGGGCCTATGAAATGATTTGCAAGAGATTCAGATTCACTTTCATAATGGGACACGCTCAGAAAAGGTGCAGCTCTACCCTAAGACAATAATTATAATCAGATTTCATGCCTTGCAGCATCAGCTGGTTACCTGTAAACGTAAGAGGATTTTTCCCCCAGGTTTGTTGCTCAGCTTCCATCACTGGGGCTGTTCTACCTTCCTCCAAAGCACTGGGGGCAGGAGCTCAATGCCCTCTCTCGGACACCATGAATATCCTTGGCTGACCTGATGATATGCCTTGCTCACAGGTCTAAGGTTATTCTGGTCACCAGATTTTAGGGAAGGGCTGTTAAGGAGGTGGGGTGTTTTGGGCTCTTCTGCCTTCTTCTGCCATCCCGGGTTGATTTGTTGATGGGACCATGTGGGGAGACACCTCACCTGTGATGGTACCCTGCTTTCATTTGTTCCCCTCCTGTGCTAGGCACTGCAATTACATGATGACTGAACTACTGGCTTGGCCTTTAAGCTTGAGCAAAAGTATGCAACAAAAACTTTGTGGCTTGTGATACTGGGTTAGCTTGACTAGATGGACTTAACTCTGGGCAGTTACTATGAATCTCCAAACCCTCCCTCCGTGTTACAAGGAAAGAGGTTCCACGTCATGGAGCAACTTCGACTACTCCAGGCATAGGAGGTCAAGTACATGAATGCATTTGTACAACTTCTCTAGCATCATCCTTTCTAGTATTTGACATCAGGCATAAGACCCTCACAACACATGCATCTTTTTAAGGACAGAATCATACTGTATCTATATTGCAAATCATGCTGAAACAGCAGTAAAAGCCAAATAACACTATTCTAAGTTAAAGCACGCATTCCCCTTAGCAGAGCTCCACTGTGATCCCTGGCTGCTTCTGTCCTGCCAATCACTCAAGCTATCTCAGGCTGCTGACTCCACTTTCATCCACTGTAGCTCTCATTCTACATTCCCTTTTGGCATAAAGCATTTCATTATCTCCATTTTTTTGCTGAAGCAATATCTTTCCTAAGCCTGGGCAACAACAGCAGCCATCAGAAATGGTGGTGTAAAAAATAACACTTCACATTGAGCACTTCTACCTGTTAATTGCTGTGTTGCTGGACCGTGCAGAGCGCCATGCACAGTGTGAGGGTGACTTCTACCAGATGCTGTCCAGCAATCAGCACACTTGGAACTATCTTTACAATGATTTTGGATAACGCCATCTGTGTTTGCTCAGGCGACATGATCCCATGTCATTGCTTGGTGTGAACTAGTAAGGCTGAAGAGTCACTTCAAGGCACACATTCCTGTTTACAGGAATGCTCTAACAAAAGATGAGTTCAAATTCAGGCATGCGCTTCCCTTCAGCATACAGTTTTCTGGTATGAGGCTCGGGATCATCCCAAGTTCACACTTTTTCAGTTTAAATTTTAAAAAACGCACTTTACAAAGCCCTCAAAACCCGCAAATTACAGCCCAGAGTAGGAACCAGCCAAAGCAGCACATAACTGAGAACCCAAATGAGTCTGTTAATTCCCCTTTCTCTTTCTGGCTATCCATTCCCTCGAGCTGGAACACCAAACCACGATCCACACATAAATAATGCAGCTGCTGTTTCAGAGCTGATTCAACAACAGAAATCTGTATCCTCCCCCTGTGTAAGATATTTATAGGAATATTTCTGACCACCTTGCTTTGAAGTCAGAGTCACTGAAATGCAGAGGGGTACACGTTACAATTGTAGGAAGCTCTTCCTCCAGAGGAGCACTTCCAGAAGGCCACTCTAATTGTGCAGGCGCCACTGACCCCGATAAATCTGTCCTCAGGGGACACCAGGATGAAGGGATGTTCTAACCACATCCATTTTCCTCTATTCGCGCTCTTTGTAAAGCCCGTAGTTGCTGTAAACAGCCAAAGCCACCCTCAAGCAGTCCTCCGCTGACCAGCTGAGCGCTGATTTAGATCACTTTTATCCAAGGGAACTAGCTGTAACAGATCCTGCAATCTGATTCACTATATAAATATTTAAGCAAACAACAGGTCACTCAAGTGTTTTCTTTACCAGTGCATGAAACAACATGATGGTCCATCACATGCTGGGATGCAATCCCAGTCCCTTGTGCTGGGACCCTTGTCCTGTGGGCAGGCTTGCTGCTGCCACCTCATGAGACTGTTCATCTGGAGGTGAGGGGGAAGGGCCTGACACTGCGCTCCCACTAAAAGAAGAAAGGATCCCTGCAGTTTGGACATAACCCTTTCATCTACCCCAGCCTCTCGACCCAGGGATGAGACACACCCCTCCCACCCCTCAGAAGGTAAGGACAGGGTCGGGGGCAGTTGTATGAACCAAGCACTCAGCACATGAGCCTTGACAGCTTGGTTCTCAGTCATCAACCTAGTGCGACCTACTCTGTCCCTCCTCTGCCTCAGACTTCCTACATCAGCTGTCCTACTGTCATTTGTGATTTTCCATTTCCAGACATAACCTTGTATTAAGATTGGTCTTTTGGCCTTCAAGACAATTGCACTTTCTCTGACCAGCTGTGTGAACAAACACCTGCCAGGATAAGACATACACCTTGAGATTCCTGGGACAGTATCTCAGTATTTGCTTTTCTCAGTGTACCATGTAGGGGATGATTCTTAAAAATACGCTTACTGGTGTTTTACACATTGGCAGTGGTGACACATCAGACGAGCTGGGCACTGTGTTTGCAGCAGCACTTGGAAAAGCATCTCTGGCTCCCTGCAGCCTCCTATCTGTAAATGTCACTTAATTGTCTAAAAAAAATTTGGCTGACCTTTCAATTACTGGTAATAGAATAAAAGCCATAAAAGCCTGTACGTGACAGCAAGTGTCACCAATACCCATGTGTCACCTGCTTGTGCTGATTGAGAGCACAAGGGAGAATTCACACCCTGCTCTGGGGCTGCATGTTTGGCACAGCGCTGGTAAAGGAACTCACTGGTAAAAGGCCAGTAACTAGGGAAAGAGAGGAATCGCCTCCCATCCCTCCCCATCTTGACTCCATCAACAAACCCAGAAAGAGGATTTCTGAATACCTGGCAAAACTGGCCCTGGATTCTGAGGGCTTTTGTGGAACTCAGAGTCCATAATATCTGCTTCCAGAGGTAAACATTGCTCTCACTCAACTGCTTTCCAACCCATTGAGATAGACTACTTGCAGATAAAGGGTGAAGTATACGTGCAAATACTCCCCACCATGCAGAAAGAAGGTTGGGGAGTTTATGAGGCCTTCATTCACGCAGGGCGTATCTCACGGCTCTTCCACTAACTGAACTGCAGCTCAGTCGCTGTGGTTTTGCCTGTTGTGTTTGGTGCTGGATGAGAAAGACACTTGAATGGATGTTATAGTACAGCAATCTCAAGTAAGAAATCCACAGTTTGTAAATTAGCTGTTAGCAGCTCTCAAAAACACTTCCCAAAGTCCTCCAGTAGCAGAAATAGCTGTTCACTCTCTGAACTGTCAGGCTATTGATTAAGATCACAAAGGCTTAGTTGGCAAACTCCTAGTGCTGGTGTCTGACTCATGATTAGGAGCTCTGTCTCAGCTCCCTTCGAGCAGGAAGAGGACAGCAAATACTGATCAAGGTTTTTACTTCCTTTCCAGTCACAGCTCAGACCACTGAAAAATAGAGACCTTCCTGGCAGAGGTCACTGTTGCTAAGACCAGTTTTTATCTTGTATCTTCCACAAAAATGGTTATTTATATATCAGGTGTCCTTCCCATTGTGGAAATTGGAATCTATACAATATTTTCAAAAATTCTTCTAGCAGTTCAAGCCCTGATAGTCTATTTTCAATATATACACTGAAATGAGTTAAAAATAATAATTACATGTAGAAACTGACACGGTGAGATTCATCTAAATTCAGTAATCTGACCACCACAGTCATTTCCAAATTAACCAGCAGAGCCAGGATATTCCCTGCTGCTGTAGGAAGATGTTCTCCTAGTTCCTTCACCTTCAAGGGAGGTCTGTGATTATTGCTAAAGCTGTTCACAGCTTTGTGGATACTCTCAAATTAGACCTTTCTTTGTGTATTCCTTACTCTTACAGGCTAAGCTATGCATTAATTGACTCATTCAGGCAGCTCTTTCTTGCACAGTCCTGAATAAAGTGGCAAAATAAGTGAAATGAAGATATAATCGAGCATGTTATTGTATCTCCTGCTCTTTCACACATACACCCACACACAAATACCCACTCACACACACACAGCCACACACAAATATCCACTCACACATACACACCCACGCTGTCTGAGTGTTCATCTTCTGTTCCTTCCTTCTGGCTCATCAGAGACCAAAATAGCAATGTGGTGGTTTCCACCACTTGTGCTACAACTTCAATGTGTGGGTCAGTCAAAATGCCTCATGCACAAGCAAGTGTTCTCAACATGGGTGGGTGAGAAAAACTGATTGCTCCACAATAATTTCAACAAGTTCTGGTCTTTGAATCCCACTGAAGAAAAAAAAAAAAAGTATATTAAAGGGCAAGCAAACATCTGGAAGAAGTATCATCTGACTGTGACAGAACGTTCCTATTAACTATATCTCCTACAGGCTAATTGCTCAAGTGATTCAAGCCTCCTAACTCTCACTAATTCTGTATAATGTTTTGTTTC
The DNA here is from genome assembly GCF_963921805.1 of Phalacrocorax carbo. Taxonomy (NCBI): domain Eukaryota; kingdom Metazoa; phylum Chordata; class Aves; order Suliformes; family Phalacrocoracidae; genus Phalacrocorax; species Phalacrocorax carbo. Next base: position 5,395,873 of record NC_087519.1, on the reverse strand, counting down.
ATAAGCAATTGTCCATGTTTATTCATTTCCCTATCTAGCTCATTTGCACTTGCAAAGAATAAATGGGAGGCAACGTCTGAATGGTCACATAATACCCATAAGAGAATTAATTACTCTTATACAGGATCTAATTCATACAAGGAAAAAAAGGGAGGTGTGGGATTTTGGTTTTTTTCCCCTCTGTATCATAATTTCACAATCAGTTGCAAGAAATCGCATACACACGTTGTACCTAAGCAATTTGAGCAAATAAGCGAATATTCAGCACGCACATCCAAGCATGTTCTGTTGGCTGGCTACAAAACTAACCTGATGCTTGCTAATGTAAAAAACTGGATATAAGGAAAAGATTTATGCAAAACTAGACATTCAAGCTATATTAGTTTAATTGAACAAAAAATAACAAAGCATAATTCCTACCAATAATGCAACATTTGCACTTTCTACAAAAACTATTTCAAAAACCACAAAGGGATATGAATATCCAAAAATTCTTTAAATATTCAAACAACCATCAGGGCGTTATTTTCTTTAGTTACATAATTCTTCATCATGAGCTGGGGAACCCACAGCCAAGGGTCCAACCAGCCTATGAATTCACCGCATCTATAACCACATTACTTTTTCTGACATTATTATTGATTAACACAGAGGTTTGCATTGACTTGTAGCCCACAAAGTGTGTTCAAAAGGCCTACCTCGCTCTCGGCAAGGGCAAGTTCTTCATCACGGAAGTAACTCCAAATATGAGCCTATGTTTCACAGAACCATCTAACACAATGGTATGCCAGGGATTCTGAGAAAGCCTCACGTTATCTTGTCAGTTATTTAAAAGCCAAGGCTCTGAGTCTGGAAGACATTTTTTGCTAATTTCAGCAATTAACTGAGTCAGCTGGGAAACACCAGGCTGGTGTTTTCCTGAGCTCCAGGGGGACGAAGGAATGCAGAAGATGCAGCTGTCAGAAGCTTCAAGCAGGCAGGTGACTCGGGCTGGGAAATGACTCCTTCGTCACCAATGGAAATGCCGGCAGATCATTCACCATACACACCTTCAGGAAGATGCGTGACTACAGACTCAGGCAATCATAAAACATGACACTTCCCAGAACAAAATTAATTTTTGTCTGTCCAGCATACCCAAAGCATTTCATTTTGTAGCATGTATTGGGTTGGATATTGGCGGGACCCGGGGCACGGAGTTGTAGCAGCCTTGCCTGTCGGGCTGCTGATCTGGCTGTACTCTTCTATCAATGTAGACACATTTGCCACTCTTCCTATAGATGCTGCTCCTAAGCTTCTACTTGTAAAAATGGGAAATAACAGCAAACTTTGCATTTGTTCTAGTGGATAGGTCTTCTGAGTATTACCTGTAGACCATTTGTACGTAAAAGTTTATACCACACTGCTGAGGTATAACAGCATGCAGCTCTGCGTACCCATTTCTCTACTCAAATGGGGATTTAGTCACAAGCTCTTGAACCAGGATGCTTCTTGGTTTACAAAGCGCAGAAAAACTCAGCACCTACGCGGACCACGGGGCGTGCGGGCATCCCGGGGCAGCTCACTTACAGCCTAAACCCCTTCACCTCCCCTTCGCTGGTGGGGCGGGAGGGGGGCGCACACGGGCCGTATGAGCTTCCTGAGGTAACCCCCGGGCAAACCCGGGTGCGAACGGCAGCACCGCGCTGTTCTGCCCACTGTAACACTCCAGCCGGCGCGGCTGTCGGCGGGGGGAAGGCTGGGACCGACGCCGACGCGGCAGCGGCCCCAGCACTCCCTCCTCAGCCGCCATGACGGGAGCCGAGGCCCGCCCAGGGCCTCCCCACAGTGCAGGGCCCGCTGCCCCGTCAGGCTGCGCAGGCGGTGGGGCGTCGAGGCCCGGGACCTCCAGCAGGCCGGAATCCACGGAGGCTCCGCTGCCCGGGCCCTGGCCCGGGCCCACCCCAGCGGCGCTGCTACGGCCAACATTTGCCCGCCGCCCCCGCCTCGCCTCGCCTCGCCACCCCTCCCCTCACGGGTTCGCCCCGCCCCCGCGGCCCCGCCCCGCCCCTTCCCCGCCTGTTTATCCACAGGCTGTGCACGTGGTAGCCGTGCCGCGCCATTGGCCCTCCTGCCAGGGAGCTGCAGCCGCCCTGCCAATCGGGTAGCTGTCCACGCGCGGCCGGCCTCATCCGATTGGCTCCTCCGCGGTGATCACGCAGCGTGACGCACTCCGAGTGTGCTCCCGCCGACGAACCAATGAGGAGGGGCACCGGGGGCAGCCCGCGACGAATAGTAGAACGAGGAGCCAAGGGGTGGCCAATGAGGACCAATGAGGAGCCGACCCGCTCCTCATTGAGGGCGGGACTATCCCCTGCGGGCGCTGGCGGAGACAGACGGGTTTTAAAGCAACCGCCGAGGGGGGCCGGAGGCTTCCCCCGCAGCCGGGGCGCGATGGCGGCGGCGGCCGGGCCGGGCCCGGGCCCCGGGGCCGGCGGGGCGGTGAGGACGCTGGCGCTGCTACTGGAGGACGAGGCCCGTCGCGGCGGCGGCTGTTACTGCAGCGGGGACACGGTGTCCGGGCAGGTGCTGCTGGAGCTGGCGGGCCCGCTGCCGCTCCGCGGGCTGCGCCTGGAGGCCGCCGGCCGGGCCCGCGTCGCTTGGAGCGAGAGCTCGGGCGCCGTCGCCGGGGCGGGGAGCTGGGGGGCAGCGGCGGCGAGGGCGGCGGGGCCGCGGCGGGAGGCGGAGGTGCGGTACCTGGACATCCGGCAGAGCCTCCTGCGGGACCCGCCCCAAGGTGAGGGGCGGCCGGGCGGGGTCGGCGGGCGCGGCCGGGGCCTGGCGGGGGATCCCGGGGTGGGCTGGGGCGGGGGGTGGGGGGGCCAGGGTAGGGCTGCGGGTCGAAGCCCCCCTGCGCCCCGGGGCGTCCCGCCGCAGGACGGCGCCCACGCCCGCTGCTCCCAGAGCGGGGCCGGGGGGAGGCTGGGGGGGTGAAACCCCGGCCCGAGAGAAGCGGGCACCGGGCCTGGGTGGTGAGGGGTGGCGGGACGCCGCGGGTCGCGGGGGCTGGGAGCGGCCGGCCGGCGCGGCCACAGACGCGTCCTCCCTCCGCACACGTGTGTGTGCCCGGGGCTGGCGACAGCTTCGCCAGCGGTCACGTTATTCTCGGTATTAACGGCGGAAAAAAGCAGGCCGGGGCCAGAAGGAAGCCTGCAGCCCTTCGTCTCCCACGCTCTGCCTTGGTGTCGTGCAGCGGTCAGCTCTGCCGTGAATTGCATCGGGCACCTGCGTGCTGGTGGAGCTCTGCGAGCAGCGCCCGTGAGGCTGCCGGCGGGAGAGGCTCGGAGCAGCCGGCCGCCTTTTGCAGCGGCTTAAGAAATCAGGGGGAAGCTCTTTGTTGCGAAGGGCTCCGGCTGGCAGTTTTGTCACTGGGACGCTGCACCCCTACGGCAGTGTTGGAAAGGGGAAATGGCATTTCGTTCTGTGAGGGCGAGACGCGTCTCAAGTTCATCTGTAAGAAAAGCAAATCTAGGCCTTCAAAAACTGCACAGTAGTAGGCCTTCCATGAATGTATTGAGGTTACACATATTAATAGTATTTCATAACACCTTAAAATGCAGCTTTTTAGCACAAATTCTAGTTTACTTGTTAATTGAAAAAGTAGACTAATTGCTGTCCTGCTGAAAAGAAACTTGCTTTGTGCTTTCCAGAAGCCATTTTGGATTAGAAATTGGCCAGAGTCCTGAATTGAAACTCAAGGTCTCCCATGTTTCCTTGATTTTTTTTTTTTTTTTTCACTGAAATCGCATCACAGCATAAATAAAGCATGGGCTCCAATCCAGAACCCACTGGGATCAATAAAAACTTCTCCTAGTCCCTTGCATCTGGGTGTTCTTATACATAAATAATTTAGAAAAGCATCTGCTTTGTTCTTCTATTTATGGAATAACTAAAACATACTATTCATTTTTATCCTACAGGTGAGGAAACCTTAATTCTTCTAGATGGAAGACATGAATTTCCGTTCAGCTTTCAACTCCCTCAAGAGTAAGTTAAATAATCCAACCTTGAAGGGGCTGTGCTGGACCCTGCTTGTTGTGGAACATTAAGTTAATGTAATTTGCCTTGTGGGTTTTTTAGTATCAAACTGATGGGTGAACTTTATGTGTGTCTGAATCGGTCACCGCATAGACGGGCCTTGTTCGCTTCAGCTTCTATAAGGCCCTAAAAGTACAACAAGCTGTAAATAGCTAAACATTTATGTACACAGGAAGTGTTTGTGTTTGGAACTAAATTATAAACTTATGGTAATGCTTTTATGACTGCTTGTTTCAGACCTCTGGTGACCTCTTTTACTGGGAAGTATGGCAGCATTCAGTACTATGTGAAAGCAATTCTGGAGAGGCCTGCAGCACCTGATCAAAGTGTACAGACAGAGCTTCAGGTCATTAGCCATATCGACATCAGCTCACCAGCTTTATTGGTAAGAGGGTCCTCCGCTCCTCCTCCCCCTTCTAAAGCCATCTGCAAAAAAATCCTTTCCAAGAAGCATTCACATCCAACCATAACCATTTCTGTGTTATTCTGGAGTGTCATTTTCTGACTTCTGAAAGCATATAAGCTCCCTAAGCTTTTCTCTATAAATAGATGATCTTAGGTTGTGTGAATAGCAAACAGAGTGGCTTTTTTTAATACCATTGATTACGTCCCTGCTGGCAGAGATGCTCTTGCCAAAAAGTTATGCAGGCTTCAGATGCATAAATAAGGCTTAATAATAATAATGCACAAGCATAAAGTAGTTACTCTTACCAGAGCAACTACATTCACAGGGCTGCAGTGTCCTAAACTCAACAATAATAGTAGGTTGAGGAACAGTAATTATAGAAGAGTATTAATCATGCCCAGCCTGTCATTTATGCTCTGGCCATTATGTTACGTATCCTTCCATTTTGCATGTCGTTTTCTAACATTAAGTGTGTGCATGCAGCTGCTTCCGAGATCTTTTCAGTTATTTCCTTATGACAGATTTGGCCACATTAAAGCATTGAGTTTCTAATAATCGCTAGAAATACTGTAGAGTAATAAGAAAGATCAGGCATTAAGTAATGAGAAAATAGGCAAGATGGAAGCTAATGAGCTGGATTCTTTTATCTCAACCCATATTATGAAAATAATATAAAATTATACCTTGCACTTTCATGATAGCAACTGGATCTAAATGGTTATTCATTTAAATATGAATGACTAATTTCTACTTTATTTAAAATGCTAGGGTAATTTTAACATTTCATCGTGATGTGAACGCAGCTAAGATGTTTTGAGCAGGGCTTTTTTTCCTCTTTATATGCTTACATTTTAATCTTTAGAGAGAAGTTAAAGTACTCTGGCAGTGGCATCTGTAAGCAGAATATAGTCTTTATATTCCACAATGTATGTTACGGTATGAAGACAGCATATCCAGATAGAATCAGATTTATTTAGGTTGGAAAAGACCTTTAAGATCATCAAGTCTGGCTGTTAAATACTACAGCCATAGATGCTGCAAGGATAGGGTAGACCGTAGGTTATTGCACAGGAGAGGGTTGTGGGGCACATAAAGTAGGCAGTGCCTGTCTTAATGGATTCCAAGGTTAGAGCCAAAAAAGTGCAAAACAACACAAACTTTAGACTTCATAATTATATTGTGTACTCATGCGTTTACTCTAATGAAAAAATGTTACAGATAGTGTAAATGTCTTCTAATGTGACAGTCCTCCATGAATAAAGATGGGTTTTGTCATAAGCCTAAATTTTTGGGGGGGTTGTGTGGCTTGCAGGTTATAAAGATGCATCACCTTAGCCCAGTGTGTATACATTTATCCTTACAAAGGATTCAAAGGTAAAAGCAGTTTGCCTGCTTAAGTATTAGTTGTTTGCAGATGAAATTAATTCTGCATTCTCCTCCACTGAGGAACGTGGGCTTAAATACCACAGTACTCCATTAGACCTTTAAAAAGTCACACCTATAAAATTTGCTAAATCAATCTTTTTCAAGACAGATTATATTCAAATGCAGATTGATCTTTGTGTTACCAACTTGATATGGTCTAAACGCAGACTGGGATTTTGAAACAGCCACGTGTTCGGATAGCCAAACCTTGGTTACGTTTTACATGGTGGCAAAACTCCAGTTGTGTTGAGCAGTACAGTGATTCAGATCAAGGGGACATGAGAGCTAGATTGCAATGACTGATATGCGTAACATTAAGCTACAAGTGATTGACAGTTTTATGCCATAAAATGAAAAATACTCTATATTTTATAGACACCTGTTCTAAGAAGTCAGGAGAAGATGGTTGGCTGTTGGTTTTTCACCTCTGGACCAGTGTCCCTCAGTGCCAAAATAGAGAGGAAGGGATACTGTAATGGTAAGAGTAGTTATCTTCAAAATGTGAATACTGAACATCCAAAAGGGTGTTTCCATCTCTGTGAAGCCAATGCTTTATAGCTGAAAGAATAGTTCTGTTTGGTAGGTAGTAAATTGAGATCTGTATGAACTTGCTTTAACAAAAATCATCTTGCCTTTCCCCTCACTTCCCCCCTTGGGAATATAAACTGAAAGGAAGTCCTGTTAATCAGTAGTCTTATGGAAAAGCCATGTGCACTTGAGTATAAAGAACAACAAAATGCTTTTATTTGGGATAAAATACTTAATTGTGGATGTAATCAGGTTTTTATGTCTTGTTTGTATAGGTTTACACTTCTGTAAGAATGAGCTTTAGCAGCTTCCTTGTCATCTGGATAACGTTAGATACATTGAGGAAATAAAATATTCTGAAACTCAGTACTATAGAAAAGGAAGACTGGTGTGTAATTTGCAAGTAAAGCTTTCATAGCTTGTTCATATTATGCTTGATGTTTCAAAATCAATCATTGTTTCTATGTAAAATGTAGTAGGTGGCTATAATTCTGCCTGGATACAACTCTGGAGTAAAAAAAAAAAAACCTAGCTTGAGGAAACTGACAAGTATTGTTCTCGTAACATCGCAGATGATGTACGTGCTGCGTAACATGCTTTGATACTCCCAGAGGAAAGTTGGCAAATACAAATTAATCATTGAACTTTTTCTGCCTTTCAGGGGAAGCCATACCAATCTATGCAGAAATTGAGAACTGCTCTTCCCGTCTGATTGTTCCAAAAGCTGCCATTTTCCAAACACAAACTTACCTGGCCAGTGGGAAGACAAAAACTTTCCGACAGATGGTTGCCAATGTCCGAGGAAACCATATTGCCTCTGGGAGTACAGATACCTGGAATGGGAAAACTCTGAAAATCCCACCTGTATCCCCCTCTATACTTGACTGCTGTATTATTAGGGTAGAATATTCATTAGCTGTAAGTATGGATTTTTATTATACATGTACATACTCTTGAGTACTGCATTGAGTTGGGAACAGAGGAATTTTCTGTACTGAACACTTATTTTGGAGTTTGGGAACAACAATAAATGTAAATAAGTGTCATATACTGTATTAGTGAGAGACTGAAGATCATGAAGAGATTCTGAAATGGAAAGATAGGAACAACAGGGAAAATGGAACAATGTTTCTGAGGAAAAGCAGCTTAGTTTTAGACCTGCAGAGGTTATTAGAGGAAAGTAGTTCAAGCTGAACGGGTTCCTCTAGTGATCCTTTTCAGAAATGGAAAGGTAGGACTGAGAACCAAGTGTGTAGGTATTTTTGTCCACCTGTTTTGTACATTTTTAATGTCATCTAGAGACAAGGTACAGAAAGAAGGAAGCTGCTGGAAAATGAATGAAAGCTGCCAGAGTATTAGCTAAATGTATCTGGGATGAGAGAACTCCTAATTTCTAAACAGTGTGCAGCATAGGGAGTAGGGTAGATTCTAGGAGCAGCAATTCAATGGGGTCTCACGATGTTTTTTCTTTTATTTGGGGGTTATCACCTAGGTGTATATCCATATTCCTGGTGCTAAGAAATTGATGATTGAAATGCCTCTGGTGATTGGCACTATTCCATGTATTGGATTTTCAAGCAGAAACTCCAGCATTACCAGCCAGTTTAGTATGGATATGAGTTGGCTGGCATTGACCATGCCAGAACACCCTGAAGGTAATACATATTGAACTCTTTATAATACAGCATAGTACTGACTGCAGCTGAAGGGTAGTAGTGCCAGTTTAAGGGCACCACTAGGGATGTAGGCCATTAAAGTATGACTCATGACCAGCAAGGCACATCAGTCTAAGTCAAGATCCAAACAGACTGGTGAGGATACCCTAACTCCAGTGTTTAAGTCTCTCTAACCCTTTCTGACTACTTTCAGCTGAATCTTGAAATAACCAACTTCTGATAATGGGAATTCTACTCTGGAGGTAGACACCTTAAAGTTTATCATGACTGAATATATCTTGATACAGCACAGGTTTGTTGCTGGAGTAGCCCTAAAAGCATCCATAGTGTTCCTGCTGAATCACCTAAGCTTACTAAGAACATAATGCCAGTTAGAGTACTTACAAGGATAGTGCACTTCGTGCAGTTTGACAATAGTACAATGTTTAATAAATACGGTTTTCATGGTGTTGGATACTGTAATACATATGTTGCCTTGGTGTGTGAGAGTAGTTCGAAAGGTGACAGTAGCATCTCTTGTGTTTCAGCACCACCAAATTATGCTGATGTAGTGTCAGAGGAAGAGTTCTCCAGACATGTTCCTGCTTATCCACCACCAATTGACTGTGAGGAACAATTGTGTTGTCCTGTCTTTGCTTACATACAAGAGTTCCGGTTTCAGCCTCCACCTCTTTATTCTGAGGTAAAAAAATAAACAGCAGGTGGTGTTTTTATTGTCAAATGGAAAAAAAAAACCCAACCTCACATACAGAAGTGCGAGAATTCTAGGCAGTAATTGTTGCCTTTCTTCTCTCTGTAGATTGATCCACACCCAACTGATGTAGAAGAAATTCAGCCTGTTTCATTCATGCTCTGAAGAGGATTTGTAATGAGCATCATTGTGATGAATGTCTTAATCTTTCTGCTGCTTAAGCTGATAGTGCAGCTAAAAAGGAAACAGTTTTCTTTTTGAAAACTTAAGTTTGTGTACAAGAAAGGCAAAGGAAAATGGAGGGGGAGGTATGAGCATGTTTGATGATGGAAGAGAATCTGCTGGATTAGTCTGCACGGTGGACGTTGTGGGAGCAGCTATACTTGGGATACTTGAGAAGTACCTGAAAATACTGAAAGCTTTCTGAAAAGTGGATATACTACATGAAGTACGAGGAGGAGATGTAAGGATCTTCTGAAGAGAAAAGAATTTATATTTTGTTTGGAACACTCTGGAAGAATTTACGTAATTATGTTCATGTTGAGAACTTCTGTAGTAGAATTTGTGTAGTAGAACAGAATGTGGGGTGAGAAAACATTTCCAAAAGATTCCAGTGTTCAAGGGGCTTCAGTTTTGCACTGTCTGCATCCAAGAAAGGAACACTACTAAAATGTGGAGTGAAGCCTTCACTCTAGCTTAACTTTGTATTTCCTGAGAATCTGCCCTTCTAACAACTGCCAAGTGGTACTATTTCATCATTCATAATGATCCTAAAGACATCATGGATGACAGAATAGCTATTACGCAATATTATGAAGGCAACCATTTACTGAATGAAAGACACAAGTATGTAAAAGAAAATTGAACTTTGATAAGAGCTTATGCACTATGCTTTCTTTCAAGGGATTTCTTAAGGGAATTATTGTAGCCTCTTCTACTGTGAGTTATTTTTCTGCATCTTAAGCCTATGGATAGCATGATAAGGGGAAGCGTGGCAAGGGAGCATCCTTTCGCCAGCAGCAGGTATACTTGGCAAAATGGACAATACTTATTTATTCAGAAGCCTTTATAAGCCTACCTCTGTTTTGGATATTTACTTACGGTCAGATTTGAGACCAAAAAAAGTCTTGTTAAAGAAGCTCCAGTATACTTCAAGGTTCTAAAAGGGACCCTAAATGGTTTCTGTGGTTAGGGAATGAGATGATAGGAGGAGTAGGGAGAGGTGTAAATATGCCCAGAATAGACATAGCTTATAACTGAAGTGAAAGCGGACGTCAGGGGAACAAAACCCTGGTAATGGCACAAAGCTTTTCATTACTCCTGCATTTTTGTCTCAATTTATTGTCAGGGGCTGCACTGGTCATTTGCTATCCATAATACTTTTTGTTAGTGTGTTTTCTTGTTTGTTTTTGCTGTTTAATTTTGTTTTGGTGCAATATTTTAATGTTTTCTTCCTCAGGTCATTTAGAACAGTGAGAGTTTGTTGCTGCTAAGAGTGAAGGCACAGCATTTTACTTGGCCCTTCTGCTGCCTTCATTTATAGTAGAATGTTTGCTTCCTGCCAAGCATCAATTGGAATAAATAAGCCGCCATCAACAGAACACTTAAAGTAGCAGACACACAGCATTCTCAATATGCATGTTTACATTAGAGCCTCTAAACTACAGGGGATTTCGAACTACTAAAACTACTCTGTCTTACGAAGGGTTTTGGGTTAAAACCCGGTGCTTCATGTGGTAAAACATTGTACTTTCTGATAACTACAAGAACAGTAATTGAGTTCCCTTCATTTCATCAATAACTGCAGTTTTAAAAAGTTTAAATGGTTTTTTATGAAACCTGTCTTCATTTATGAAGCAAGGATTTTTCTACAGGCATACATGGATATATATTTTTAGCCTTCTTTTAGTATGACTTCCTTACATCGTCTAATTTCTAGCACTTCACCTCAAGTCATTTTTTACATCAGTGTAAAAGACATACTGATTGAGATTTGCGTTTCCAAACTGCAGTTATTGTGTTCATTTGCAACTTTAATGTCTTCTATAGCAAATGCAGCTTTAACCAAAACTTAAGTGCATCTTTTAGAAAGGACATTCTAAAAATTAGCGTATATCTGAAGTCTAAAGATGTAGCTGTCATGCCTTTTTACTGAAGTGATGGCGCGCCCATACAATCAACACAGGACTTTTCATTTCCATCACCTGGAAAGGGAACAAGCATATTTTCCTGAAAGAGATACCATTATAGTTACTTGAAAAGTAATGTGGCTGTGTATTAACTTGCATGTTAATAATTCGAACTACTAGCTTAAAGAACATTAGGTGCTTTTTTGGACTGTCATACCCAATAGGTGATGTACGCTACCTGGTATAAACATAGTCAAGCAAACAAGAGCATGAAGGGCAAAGATGTGCTTTTTTTTTTTTCCTTTTTCCTAAAACCTTTTGAGTTGTTTTTTATTATTTGCAGATAAACTGTGGCCTTAGATTGTTTGCTGCAAAAAAGACAAACAACTAGAATGTGTTTCTTAGGAAGCACACATACCCCTTCACAGGAGGGGTGAAAAAAAGATAAAATTCTGCTCTGACACTTTGCTTAGTGCAGAAGTTGATCCTTAAAAAATAATTACTGTTTGCACAATAATAAGTTCAATATGCAGGGGCTTTGTTTTGATAACTGTGAAACAGTTTAAAAGAGACAAAATAAAAAAAAAAACATGCTATTTAACATACAGGAACATGATTGTATTTTGTACTAATGAATGAGCCCCATGGGTTCTTTGTTAATAAAAGTGTTAAACCTACCTAGTGCTGCTCATCTCTGGTTGAGTGTCTCTAAGACAAATGGCTACAATGTCAAGAACTTGTGTTGTACTGACTGTGAACACATACAGATCTCCTAACTCCTTTCTGATCTGGGATCCTTGCCGTCATCTGTCACTGCTTTAGTTCCTTGAACTATCCATAACCAAGTATTGGAACAAATTTATCAAACACAGCCTGCTCCTACCTATAGTTACTATGTAATATACAGGACTTAATTGTGGGTATCTTACCTATAAAGACTGAAGTGGCAGGATCTGTGCTCTAATGAGCTTCCTCATCTTGTGTTTTAATCTTGGAGGATATTGTATTGCCTTTAGACTAGATTATCTTTACTCTGTAGTTTGTTGGTCTAAATACATCTGAACATCCTTACAACCATAGTACAGAACAATTAAAGCAGAGCATCTCATATCATGGGAAACAGATGACAAATTGTATCTGTGACATAGCTCACCTAAGCCATAAATAAATTGATGAAATCTCTTGTCAGGGTCCTGCTCCCAAAGATTTGAGGAACAACAAACAGAACAGTTGATTTCTTCTGTTCCCACTTTTGAGGGAAGACAGCAACCCTCTCCTTGGAAAATCCAGGTGAAGATGCTCTTCAGGACCACCTGTTCAAGCACTGGAGCTTGCAGAGGTGGTCATGACTTGGAGAAAGAGAAACGCAAAACCTCAAATTCCAGTCTTAGATTTCTAAAACGTCTCTTACTAAATAATCCTAAAATATCACTAAGTTCACAGTAAGAATTATACTTCATCCACAGTTTTATAGGGGACTAGTTCCGTTGACAAACTAATTGTCTATTAAAATATGTTCAGTGTTTAAACAGGTAGTAAATTATGTGCTCTGCTATACAGAGAGCAGATACTGCAGGCTTGTGTTTGAAGCTCTGATAGGTCTGATGTTTGCATGGGAACGCACAATCCACATACAGAGTAAGATCATTTAATCAACACCTGGGGCATGTTCCAAAAGATCAAAATGGCACATTCCGCTGCTTCACCACCCAGTTTGAACAGCAAAAGGGAACATCTAACTAATTTTGTAAAATCTCTATAGATCAATAAAGAAGTGTTTGGAGGGTGCAGTTTGCAGATGATCTGAAAATAATCAATTGCTCTGCGACCCCACCACCCCCACCACCCCCACCCCAAAAACCCCACGGCAGAAATGCCTACTTTCTAGTCAAATTCTGCTGATTTTCAGTACTCTCGTTAAGGTAGTGAATGAGCACACGGCAACAGAAACCAGCTTTCAGACTGCTGCATTTTCTAAACCTGATTATACAATACGTTAACACCAATACGGTTAGTACAGGCTACTGCACAAAGTAGATTCTCTGGTGAACTAATTAGGTCTATGGTGAACCCGGTCATTCACTTTTAATATTAAAATTTTACACGTAGCATAGACAGGTGACACTCTTGTTCCAAATTATGTGGTGGTAGTAATCTTTAAACGATTATTATGAATTGATAGTACACAAAAGCTGTACTAGAGCATCAGTGCAGTTTTGGCATTTTAGGATAACTGACTAATAACAATAAGTCAAAAACCCCATAAAGCACAGTTTTACCTGGAACGCAAAATGGCAGCTCCAGTGGGCCTTCACTAGAGTAGCTGCTTATGCCAGCAACATGCTGTGGGCCTTCTTAGTTACACAGGACAGCCTCTATCTGATTAAGTACAACTGTATTACTGATAAATCTCTGAGCACCTGTCCCTTCCAAAGAAAAGAGGAAATCCTTAGTTTTGGCTTACATTCAACCATCTGGCTGCATGTAGGGTGAGGAGAAGATGAAATGCAAGGTGAAAGTTGGAGCAAGTGCCCGTGCTTGACAGATACCCACAAAGAGATTGCCTCAAATAATCTGAAGAATGCAGAGCAGGCCAAAACTTTTTTATACAAATGCACAAGGCATTTGCTGTGTCAATTGATGGCAGAGGTTCTTACTATTATTTGTGGTCTCTAACAGGTGACTGTGGTCAGATTAATGATACCTAAGGAAGTATCATGTCCGGCGTATTTTTACTTGGCATTCAGCAACTGTGACGGCCTAACAAAAAGCATCACCCAAACATCTGCTTTGCTTCTAGCTCTACTCACTGTCCCAGACGTCTATGGACACCCTTGCCCTGCTCTCCCATCTCCAGCGTAACTGCTCATTGATAGTTTGCTTGTAGCATAAGGCTCAGATGGAAGTCTCTGTAGGCTCACACGGATGGGGAGGGCATCATAAAGACATTTCTAGTCTTATTAAATAGAAGGAGAATAGAGTTAAAAATAGGAGGCAGCCATTGGTGTGGGGGTTGTGGGATGGAAGCTGCATGAGTGGGGAAGTGGGGTAGGTACGGAAAGGAGAAGCGGTCAGTGTCAGGCAGAGGACACGGAGAGAGCAGCGACCACTACTCCGGGAGGGGATTTAACCTCAAAATTTAACATCAAAACCAACCTCTCGCCCTGACTCCTTTTACTGGCAGGACCTGGTATCAGACACGGTGACACACCATGTGCGCAGACAGGATGTAGCTATGTAGGCTAAACCCAGCCAAATATTTTTGGCTATGGAAAAGTCTCATTATTTTACAGCGCCTCGGAACAGCACCAGCCTCCCCGTAAACTAGGTGTTGGGCACAAAGAGAGGTGGCTTGCCACTGACTGTCACAGACAATAACGGAGGGTGATTGTACCTGTATTTCAGTACCCAGTTCTGTGATATTTATATACACACACAAAGGCTTTTCAAAAAATGAGGAGCCTATCTTGCATATGTATAATAGCATCTTCCTACAAAACAACTTCAGTGGATAATCATAACCTGACCTTCGCTCCTACACATGTTCAGGCCAGACCTTGCAGTGCCTGTGTGTTGCAAACCGCGGCACCTCAGTTTTTGGGGAACACGAACACACGCTTTCCTCAGCCCTGCTTCAGAGAAAATGAAAGAGTAGTTGTAAGAGCTGACGGTGGGAACGGAAGCATGGGCAACAGGGTAGTATTTTGACTGCAAGGTCTTACACAGGATCGTTGCACACCCAGAAAGACCCCAGGTTTCTGTACAGGCCAGTCCTGTTTGATGACACATCTAGAATCAGGTTGTGTCAGTCACAACATACGAGACCACAACATGAGGAGAAAGTGATTCTTATTGCTGAACTAATTAGATTAATCAATGCACAAAAGAGAGCATAAGTGATAAAAGTTAAATTTTCTTTTAAATAATTTAAGCCCTGAAGTGCTTTTCTCCTATGTCTTAATGTGATGTGACTAATGCATTAGCCTTAACAGATCAGAAAGATACTAAAATAGAAAATATTCTGCTATCCTGAGTGTAAAATGACAGCAGAAAGAGAAAAGCATTAACTGGTCTGACAGATTCTCGTACTACAGTGTCCTGGAGGGGGAAAGAGCTACTGAAAGCGTTTAGTGTCCATAAAGACCTATCAAATTTTGCACGTTGTGCACGAGGCTGGTACCACTTGCCCCAGCAGCGGCATTTCGGTGTCAGCCCATCTCTCCCTTACTCACAGATCCCAGAGCAGGTTGGCCTGATCCAGTACCTGCGACACGGCAGTCGGATCTGCTTAGCGCAAGGGAGCAAGATCAGAAAGAAAAGCCATAATGTGACGGGGCCCTCCCAAGCTGCAGCCGGTCCCTCTCCCATCTCACCGCCCAGAGCAGCTGTGCTGTCGTCTGCAAGGATGTGAGCTTACACGCGAGCGGCACAGCCTGCTCCTCCAACCCCGCGCAGGAGTCTCGCACGTCGGGGGCAAAGAATTTGAGAGGTCTGTTTGCAGGAGGTGTTAAATAGAAAGGTCCCCAGGAAGGGCAGCTTCGCAGGCTTTTTCTCCTGTGATCCCACCTGCCATCGCTGGGAGAGGACTTTACACTCATCCAAACAAATTAACAATTCATTTGCAACCCTGACATGAAGATTAACCCTGCCAATTAATTCCTTAATCTCTTGCTGCCGACAAGGCTCACAGTTGCCATGTGGATGCTTGTCCATTGGGGCCTGAAGCAGGGCCATTCTGTTTAATTAACGCTGCGTCCAGGGTACGGTATAGCTGATATTCAAACATATTCCAGCGATACAAACCAGAGCCGCATCTCACACTTCACCCATGTGCCAGACAGCGTTTGATGGATACCTCGAAAAGGGCACAGATAGCTCAATGCTTACGGCAGCTTTTGCTGCATAAAGGAGATATATTAATCGACACAGAATTAGCCATCGTGTAGTTGTATAGTTGCAGAAAATACTTCTTGGTCATTTCCAGAACAGGCATTACAAGTTCAACAGGATTGAAAGTTTTTTTTAAGATGATTGTAGGAAACAGTCGAGCTTTAAGATGAGACAGTGCTGTGACAAGAGCAGCCTCCAGTTGAAACTCAGGCACACGCCGTGGCATTGGGAAAGGCGTCCGCCCAGGTTTCTGGCAGAGAAGAGTTCTTTTCTTATTTTGCAGGTTTGCGTGACACAGAGTCAAAATAAAACAGAAAAACAAGACAGCAATGAGAGCAAGCGACGGGTCTGCAGCCTCGAGAAGAGCACAGGGGAATTGTTTTGGGGCAAGGCACCGCGTGCAAAGCATTTGGATCTGCAAGTGCAGACAAAGTCTCGCAGTATGCAGCAGCATGCAGAAAAGCAGCATTTTTCACGTAAGCAGCAGGAAAAGAAAACTCCATGAAACTATATCAGTCTTCTTCCTCCTTCCTGAAATAACTGACAAGATGTTGGGTTTTGGCTCAGTGCTGCAGGGAGAAGGCGCGGCAGCACTGCATGCGGAGGCTGCTTCAGGAAAGAGAAGTTAGGTGTGATCTGAATTGACAGGATTTGGGAAATGTGCAAAATACAATAAAAAGGGAAAGCAATGCTCAGTCACCTCAAGCGCTCTTTGTAAACCAGCTATAACAAATTGGGTCAATTTTCCTTTGTTTCTATAGGTTTTGCCATATATAATTAAAAAGACACTGCCCATTAAGGTGCTTTACAAAGGTAACTAATACGCAATAAAATCTATGAATAATATTAAATTAAAGACTACAAAACCTCTCTGGACATATAAACCAGGAAATTGCAGGTGTATAAAGTAAGCAAGCAACAAAAAAAAAAAAACAACTTAGTGCCTGTTACAACTAGTCTGGCGGGTGGAACAAGTGAAGGTATCGCAGAACTGCAAGGAGTGCGTGGATTGTATAAACACACAACATAAATGGTGTTTACAGAGAAGTACAGGGAAGGAGGCTGTATGATATACTGGACAGGACTCTGCTCTACGTGTTTGGGTTCAATGCTCAATTATACACTGAACTCCCTTAGCCCAGAAAGGGTCAAGGTTACCCTGATGCAATAGCTGGCCAGGCAGAGTGAAAATAAAGTCTGGATTTCCCTGCAGACCTCTGCCCAACAGCTCCATACAAGGCAACAGAAGCATCTGCTCTCTGTTAATTATGAAAGGGGAAACGACATTTGATGCAAAAATTGCATACACCTGATTGGAACAACCAGTCCAAGAGCTGTACAAGTACCTATTTCAGAGGTCATACCAGAGAGTTATTTTCTTCTTTAGCAGGTCCTTTATTTAAAATGTGCAGCAAAACCAAGAAAGGTTTCAGGACTGGAAGAGTCTGAAGCACAGATCACTATTTACATAGTGGAGGCGTCTTCAAAGATGCCGTGTCGTATTGCTGGAGAATCGAGTCTTCATGTCCTCGGGGTTTGTTTCCAAAGGATTTGTCAGAGGGACAGAAAGCTCACATGATCTTTTGCATGGGCTGTTGCCCATGACATGGCATTTTGTGCAGGACTCAAGCTGCCCTTGTTGATTCTTGGGAGTGTTTCCTTCATTAAGTCACTTGGTATCAATTCTCACTAGGATTTGGGCCTCTTGGGGTGTGTGGCGGGGGCGTGATTTGCTGCTTTCTACAGGATTATTTGGCAATTCCTTGTTTTCTGAAGTTGTTACATGTTCTTCTAGGAATTCCTGCTATAAATAGCTCTTGAGTGGGTGCCAAGTATGTATTTTTTCCAGGCAGAAGCCCAAACCAAGCAGTGAAGCACTTTACTATCAAACAAGGCACCCAGCAAAGTATACTGCTATGCGGACACAGGGCAAGGGAGGTAATCTGTCGGTTGTGCACTGCGGGAGTTGATAGGAAAGCCCAGGCAGTGCTAAGAGCACCCTCCTTCCCTCTTGCACTCAATTTATGTTTAAAATCATTCATCAAATGCAACTTTGTCAAAGCCACACCAAACACTGGCAGAACTCAGAGTCCTGCTCAAGTCACGTATGTACATTTTGCCCCACTGTGCTCAGCTGAGCCAGTATGTCACCTCCAGATGCATTAGTGCACACCACAGGCTGAACCCCTCCAGCCCCACTCCAACCGCCACCTCATGCCAGCAGCTCCATGAGAACTCGGCTTCCCACTTCGGCCCAGATAGTTTTCAACCAGCAGCCATAGCAATCATTTGCATCTCCCGTCATTAAGCCTTCTGTTTGATCACAGCCAAGCAGCCCTTATGGGGATCTGGCACACACTTACAATCCAAGCATGTTGGGAAAATTACTTCAAGGCTATTTAGAGAGGGTTCCCATGCCTACAACAGTTCACAGTTCAAGGGGATCCCCATTTCTGCCTGCAACACACACTTAAATACATGCTGCAAATTTTGCTTTGGGAGGGGAAAAGCAGAAGAGAGAAGGGCTGGACAAGAAGTTCAGCATCATCAGCCTTGGTCTGGGATGTTTTAATTTAATGCAGGACGGCAATCCAGGATGGCCCAGACTTGGTTCTCCACCATCTCCTCTTTCTCTCCACCACCCACACTCACCATCCATTTACAGTGGTGCCACTTTTCCCAAGCGTAAGCCATCACCCACAGGCCTGAGCAGGCAGCAATCCCTCCCACTCCTTCAACTACACCTTAACTACTCCCTTCTTTCCAGAGAACTGCACACCAATCACTGTTATCTCGACTACCTCACAGCTACAAACCCTGAGCAAAGACTGGCTATTCTATTGCCAGCCCTCCATTGTTCAGTCCTTCCGTTCCCCCTTACACCTAAATTGCATTGATCTTAAAATCCCTGCACAGAGCAGGGGGTGGCAAACGAACAGGAGGAAGGCAGGGAACAAGGCTTCCTGTGCGCGCAACACAAGCATTTGCTGTCATGGCTCTCCTTGCCAGCTCAACTCATTTGAGCCAACAGTTGAATGAAATTAATAAGGCTGTGTCCCAGTCTCTGCTATGCTAAGTGAGAAGCAATCTTGCCATCGCTGGCATGTGTTCCTGGCTCTCTGGCAGACAGAGCTGGCAGGAGGCATCGCAGGATGCCAGGAGATGCCCCTTCTTGGGTTACACACAACTCCATCAGCAGCAGGGCAGCCCTTCTGCCTGGGGTCTGGCACCAGGACACGCAGCTCGTGCACCACGGTGACTGCTCCTGTGCCAGCACTTGTTTGAATAATGATATTTTCAAGCTGATGCCTGCAGAGATGTTTGCATTTTGCTCCCATACACCTCAGGAGTGTTTTCTTTTAATTGCTCTCACAGCCTGGGATTTTCCTAAAATACTTAATGGTTTAATGGCCTTGCTTCCAGGAGGACGTTTGTTCCTTTAAAGCAGACTTCAGTGCAGGGTAATGTGTCACTTGTTCTCTGGAAGACCTCAGCCTTTCTGGGCTCTAGAAATCCAGATGCTGGTTTTCCTGCTCTCACCCCTTGGCATCCTTTTCCTGCTCTCATGTCTTGGCAGTGAAATGAAACCAATTTGCATGAAAATCTACTGCAGACGTCTTCAGCTGAGTGGAAACTCCCTGTTCCTTTCGCTGTTCCTGGCTTAGGAACATCAGTGGTTTCTGGCATATCCCTAACAGGTATGAAACTTGTACAACTGATGAATCATGAGCTGTGCAGGAACTGATGCAACGCACCGCATAGTCAACTTTCAGGGGTGGCCTTTGGCTGAAAATTCGCTGGGAGGAGGGAGAGGTGAACACCGAAAACCTCCGTGGGGATGCGGGGGTGGAGGTATGGGCCACCGGCCAGTGGCAGCTGGGAAGAGGTGGCCCTAACCAGAAATGCATATGTGGCTTGTGTCACTCAGCCCATGGAGGAATGGGCAGAGCTCCTGGGGAGGACGACTCATTTGTAACACTGCTCTTTCCCCATGCGATGGCTGCAGAGGGGTTAACTGGCACCACACCTGTCTGACAGTCAACTGCAAAGATGACGCCACTCCTACTTACCCAAATACACACACCTAACATCCTATTTTATCACCCCATGCACCCCAGGTCACTTTTAACAAATTATTAAGGAATATAATTAGAAATGCTCTCTACGAAAGAAAAAGACAGGGTGAGCAATATTTAGTCCTGAGCAAAGACACACTTGGAGGCAATTCAGTTTTCTGCATTGATTCTCTAATAGCCAAAAGGACCTACTCCATGGAAAGCATCTGCAATCAACAGCTGGAAATCTGAGCTGCTTCTCTCTCTCTGTCTTTTAAAGCAGAAAGAAAGAAATTGCTTTAGACAGACCCTGCCATTGCTAGGCAGTAAGGAAACACACTGGGCAGCTCCTGTTCGGATGCACATGCAGAGATACTCTATCGAATGAGCAAGATTGCTGTGTTTTGAAAGGACAGAGGTGTAATACCAAACGATCCGCACCACAAGAACTTCCTGGCCACAGTAATCTGTTGGTAATGGACCGCAAGTAGGTGGTGGAGTTTGCATTAGTATTAACAGGCAGCCTAGTAAATTTGTGCCGTGTTAGTCATGACAATAGCAGTCACGGCCTATTGTAACATAACCAGAATTCATTAGGTGCTCCCCTGTCATCCATATGAGTAATAATAATAACAACAACAATTAATACTTCAAACATGAACAAGTTCATCCTGCTCTTTTACAAGCAAAAATATTGCTGCCCTTATTTTAAGGATTGGAGTCAGAGATAAGCACAGAAGGTGACCTAATAATTGTTATTCTTTGGAGTGCATGATCACTTCTGGGGTTTTGGTGCCTGGTTGATTTAGGTAATTATTTTTGTGATCCGCCCATAAGTAGAACAACAGAGACAAAGATTTGGAAATGGAGAACAGACATAAGACCATGCAGCTTTGTAGGATAGTGGATACTCCTCTCATGACCTCTGACTGGCAGCAACAGATACAGGAGTTTTTGGGAAGGAAGGTGTAATATGATGGGCGAATGCATCCTGCTTAGATCTGGGCTCCAGACCTAGTGAGCACCACAAGATTCATGAACGTTTTCAGTCTACCCTAAAGCTCTTGGTGTCAGGGACAGACACAAAAAGGGGGCAAAGACATTAACATCTGTCTGGAATTCAATCTCTTGGATCCAGAACCAGACCTGGTGTCGCTGGGGCTGGATTCAACACGAACTGGAAAGGACAGAGGACCACCCACCTCTGCTTCCACAACCAACATGAGAAAACATGTCCTGCCAGCCAGAGTCAAAGCAGTAGTTACCAATCACTCCGTACTAGTAAGCCTGTCCTGGAAAACTCTCTATATATTGCTTACTGATCACTCTTTACTATATACTGGTTTTGTGCTGAATTCACTGAGCACACAAGTATGGTACCGCTTTTGCCTACCTCACAGTTGTTTATTTCAGACAGTAGAAACTTCTGCTTTTATCTTCAGGTATCCAAGCTCAATCCCTTTATAAGAATAAAAGTTTAATACCAAAATATACCAAAATCTCCAAACACTCGATAAACACTACAGTAATCATTATAATACAGATCCATCAGTCCTAGGGTCAGTCTGTATATATCAGAGTACTTTTCCTGGGGATGCAGAAGTCAATGGACTCCTAAATCCCTGTCTTGCTCTCTAGCACCAGAGCAGGACAGGTCAGGGGCTGCACTAGCTTCTGTGTGGTGAAGGGACCATTTCACCCTGTGCCTACCTCAGTCACATCTCAGTAACGCTGGAGGCTGCCAAGCTAGAGAAAACTGCAGTGAAGGAGGTACTCAGAAAGCTCTTGACTTAACTTATTCCTGACTCTGCTGGAAGGCCAATTACCCCTCACCACACCCAGACCTAAGCCAAGGTCCCGCCAGAGCAACAGGATGCAGTTCACAGGGATATTTCTTACGCGGGCAGTTTCATCCTCATGCTAAGCTCAGTCATCCTCAAAGGTCACAGCAGAGACCTTTGATGCTTGTGTGTGACAGAGACAGGCAACAGTTCATGGGAAGATCCACCCTCTCCCAGTCTGCAACCTTTCCCGTTCACGCCTATGCCCTTACTTCAGCCTCGGGCTTGGCAGGCAGGCAGATCACTGCTTCATTATCTAAACAGGTGGCACAGGCAGCAGAACGACTTACTTTGGCACATACCGCTCCAAGGTTTGTGCAATTGTATCCAGGAGTTTTCAAAGCTCTTTGATTTTGCAAAAGAGTTTGCAAAGCTGCAAGAGGCCTTTGAGACCACAGCCCTTGAAAAATCTGCTCAACCATGTCTCTGTTTCTTGCTTGCTGACAAAAAAAAAAACCAAAACATCACCACTGTCAGCCACATACGTGTTGAACTGTGGAAGAAACAGAATGTTTTCTTCATCTCCCTGCTCTGTTAACCAAATTGACAGCTGTTAAGGAGGATCATGTGCTTTTTTGCATGTTGGGGCCAGTGGACAGGGCAAGGGAGGATGATAGAATTTCAGATCTCAGTTTGGACATGCAGTCTAGCAATGCCAAGTAAAGAAATCTCCTTGGGTTTGAGCAATGAACACATCTGACAGGGAGCCATGAGAAACTCCAAAGGGAATCATAAACACATCCAAACCCCATCAGACTCAAGCAGATCTTTTCCAGAATCCAACAAAGTAAATCACAGGTCCCTGAGCTATTCCTACCCTGACCCACGCCTCATTACATTGTCAGCGTTGTGATTTGCCCCATTGTGCCTTTCCTGAGCCAGCTGCTCTGAAGCAAAGGTGGGTGATAATGACTGAGTGCAACATCCTTCCAAGCTTTGGAGCCCCCAGGTCTGGCATATCCCCAGAACATCAACAACCTTCCCTAATTCCCATGATCTTCTGATGGAATGGCAGAGATGCAGTTTCTTTCAACCACACTCAGGTCCCTTAATTCAGGAAAAGACCAGTGTACCTCCCTCCTTTCTGTTTTCTCTCTTTCCAGGTGACAATCCACCAGGGTTTGGACAGCAGGGAGAAGTACAGCTTCTTCATAAAGGAGAGCGTAATGATCTTCCATCCGAAAACCCATGCCAATCCCCACCTTGGTCACCTTGTTCAGCTGTGTCTGATGACTGATTTAATTGTAATTTTGATCAACCATGTTAAAAACAATGCTTTTTCTGGGATTTCTATTTCAAGTGGCACTCAGAAACAGTCCATTATTTGCAGAATTGGTGGTAAATGGGTCAAGTGAATCCTGCCAGCATCCAGGTGACAAAGTATTAATTTAATGCATCAACAGTTATTGCATTGCATCACACTCCCTGTTCACAGCCTGCAGAGGCCCCTTTTCTCCTCAGCAGCTCTGACCAACAGCAGACCTCTTTGCTCAGCTCCTGCACTGGGTTTGGCACAGCAGGAGACTTAATCGTCTCTGCTCCGCACGCACATGACCTGGTTGGCCTTGCTTTGGAGACCAGCTGAATTGAGCTGGGGTTTTGCCACGTAAGTGATATAAAAGAGCAGCCCTGTGCAGCAGAGGATTCTAATGGATCAGATTGAAACAGCAAACTAATGCTGGTCTATCCAGGCCACTAAGAATCAGAAATCAGATTAGGGAGACGTCACTTACTGCACTGTCCTCCAAGCTGGCATTACTCAGGGGATATAATGGAAGTGGAAGGACTATTAGAAGTGAAATGGCCAAACAAAACTAAAACACAGGATGAAGTCTCCACTAAGGTGCATTGTGCAAGGGTTACATTGTTGGGTGAGGACTTTGAGCAGCAACCTTTAACTACCTCCAAACGGACACCCCCATTGCTCAGTTCAGCTACTGCAGCAGGCAAGGGTGCAATACTGTGCTACATAATGATGGAGCTGTGGAAGGGTGGACAGGAAGGGTAGGAAATGAGGCTTTCTTGAAAAATGAAGTACCACTTGCAAACGAAAAGGATTTTTCTTCTGAGTTGAAAGGTGACTGACATTTTCTTTCTGTTCTGCAAGATACTGGATCGTTGTGTTCGTCACTTGAAGATTATCCTAATCATCTAATAAAGACCTAGGAAGAGCAAGAACACACTGCAGAGAATGCTGTGCTGACATGGAAAATGTCTTGTGAAGCTTAGATTGCACTGTCCATGAGGCAGGAGCGACCTGTATTCCTTGTTTTTGTACAGCACCTTGCGCATGGGGTCCTGACCCCCTAACAGGGAGTAATCCCAAGGTCTCAAATACAGTGGCAGAATCTGACCCTACACGGAAATGGAAATGTTGTTCTTAAGCTGAAACGGGTTCCTGGATGTGACCATCCAGACAAAACCAACCCTACTGCAGGCAGAAAAAGGGCTAAAATTTGCTGGAACGGCAAACGGCCTGGAGAGAGAGAGGAAAGTGTCTGAGGCACCTGTTTGGGCGTTAAGAGCAGTGACAAGAACCATAAATTGGATGGGAACCTCCAAGAGCAGCAGTTAATCTGCAAAGCAGATTATAAATGAGAGAAGAGGGGACCACCATCACACCCCAGCCCAGCCTTCCTGCCCCAGGCATCCCACTGACTTTTCTCGGGGGACAGACCTGTAAGTCCCGTGACCAATGTCCCAGTGGTTAACATGAAGCGACGGGACACTGCTATTGTGAATACTGCTATGGAGAGGGGACACGCCAGCGGGCTCATGTCCCTGCTGAATAGCCACGAAACTCTTCTAGAAACATGTATGAAGGGTATTTGGCATTATGTAAGATTACATGTGCATCCACTGCTACTGCTCTTTAAAGGGAAGTTTTTAATTTCTGAATCACGATGGAAACAGTTACCTAACATCTCTGAAATGGTTGGAAAAGTTATTAGCTTATATGAGTGTATACAGATATACTGTGGGTCCCAAGGGAAACCTGGAAACCTCCCCAAGCAGTCAGGCCTCTCGTATTATGCAAGCTCCAGCCTGCTTTCCTATTCTAAAAGAGGATGTTAATTTAACAAAAAAAAAAAAAAAAAAAAAAAAAAAAGGAAGCTGGTTTTGGTGCTTTGGGTTTTTTGCCCCACAACTGTAACCGTCAAAAAATATTCAAACAGTCAATTAGCAAAATAACCTGAAAACAGTGTCAGAAAGGTTCAGAAGATACCTATTTTATATAGTCCAGAACCCCAAATTGCCAATCCTTGCAATTCTGCGGGTCAAGACCACGATCCCGCAGGTTCAGCCCACAGCTAATGTGACCCTGCTCCCAATCCTGCTGGCCAGGAGACTCCCCTCCAAGGCTCAGAGGCGTGAGGATCACCAGTGGCTCCCAGTTCAGAACAGGAATTGGTTCCCTGCTGAAGGGCCTTTGCCATGCCCTTGTATCAGCTAATAAAAAAGTCCATATGTTCACTGGTTGTGTGTTGATCTGCCCCAGCTGACAGCAACGGGGCACACAGGGAGCTGGGGTATTAGAGGGTCTGGCTCAGCAGCCAGCTGGCCTGGTGGGCAGCAGTCTCAGATTGGAAAGCATCAGGAGAAACAGACTGTGTCCCAGTCAAAGGCAGCGGTGCTTACTGTATATAAATAGTTGAACTCCAAAAAAAAGCCCCAAAAATGAGTGAACTATCAAAGCTCTCCTCCCTTCACTATCAGCTATACTTTGTCTTAGGGTATGGGAGACCACAAAGCTAATGACTAGAGGGAATAAAACAGAGTTCTTGATCAAAATCCAATCCCATTACTTTTCAGCTTGTGGAACAGAGACAAAACAACATTTAAGTGTCTGTCATTTACCACTGACCTTTGAACAGAAATTTTCTGACAGCCCTTGTTTGTGTTTCCGGCGACGGGCTGTTTCACGGATTGCTGGCTGTGTGCTGCAGATGTGGTGAAGCACGTGTGAGCCCACAGAGGTTTTGGTTTTTGCAGTCGTCTGAATCCTCAAGTAGTTTAAATATCATTTACCTCTCTGCTGTGTTAATGCTTTGAGAGTCTCACAGGTCAGCTGAGAAGACATAAATATTTCACGGGCTGAAGTGGTCATTGCTCTGTGCAAAGCAAAGCGGTCCAGTCCCTTCTGGTCCCACAGAGCTTAGAGTTTGAACCTGGCAGGATTAATCACCCCAGTGAAAGAGTAGAGTCAATGGTGCTTTCTGCAAGTGCCAAACACATCTTTGAAAAACAAGAAATGTACCCCTAAGAATGTAAACCAAATATTATCATTATTAACTGCAGTCAGATGAAAACAAGGACCTGGCAGAGCAGAGGAACACACAGCAAGTCTTCCAGATTTGACAGGGTTCAATGCGAAGCATTTTCTAACTGGCTGAAAATACTGAGATGGAATTTTTGAAAATATGTGAAATTTAGAAATAATACTGCTTGGTGAAAAAGTTTTTTGGAATTTAGATACAATTTAACAGAATAACCTTTTGTAGATCATTTTTTAAAACAGTACAAGATTTATCAAATATAATCCTAGAGAAGTTCTTAATTATGTCTTAAATTCTACTTAGTGGCTTTAATTATTTTGTTAAAAAAACCCACAACACCTTCTATGTTAAATAAGGTGTTAAAATTAAAAAAAAGCCTCTGATTTTGAGAAATTTTATGAACTGGAAGAAGAATTTCTGGTCCTATGTAACTTTGTACTGGTCTCACATAGCTTTTCTTAATAATCTCATTTGTGAAGCTGCAGTAACTCGAGACTTTGTGAAAAAAAAGAGCTCATATGAAAAAGGACCACTAAAATCCACAGTGAGACACAGAGATGTAGCAAGCCGTAAGCGCTTACAGCAGCCTCACATGTCAAGGATGCCCTGTTAATTCATACCGCCTCTGTGTGTGTGGCTGCATCCCAGCCGTGCTCTCAGTCACCCCACATGGCATGGCCACGCGGCCGGCGCTCACTGGTGGGTCGGCCCTGGGCACGCTGGCTGCCAGCCCCCATGGCCACACAGCTCCTGAGAGCCGGGGAACTTCATGGATTTCGTACTAGCTCGTACTGTGCCTTCAGCAGTGACTTAGCACTGTGGGTGCTTAAAGTGAAACGAGGAAGTGGAGATGGGTTTTGGAGAAAAGTATTTCCTTCTTGCAAGGCACATCTGTGAGGTTTAGATTACCTCACAGAAAAGATTTCCTGGGCGTTATCTCAGCAGCCCCAGCAAGACAACAAAGAGAAGCCTGACTTCTGGGAAATTCAGTCTTCACTCCGGGAGAGAGCGAGGACAAATAAGACACATCCACAGCAGCACAGTGTGAATCCCCTTCTTTCCAAGCCCAGCAGACACTTTGAGGTACAGCCATCTGAGTTCAGGCGGCATCCCAGAAGCACTAACATGAGTAAGCACTGGCTTTTTCTTTTCTCAGACAAAGCAGACTAGAGACATGGAAAGGACTGTCACTGGGAAACCAGCAGGTCCAATCCCACCAACTGCCCCAGCCATGCTCAGCTCTTTCTGGGGCTTCTGCTTCCCGCAGGAATGGCAATTGCAACGCTCCTTCACGGACTGCACGTCTCATCCTTCTCATACACCCTTTGAAGCCACATCCCTTGCACCTCCTCTTCACCCCATCTGTGTAAAAAACTCAGAGCGACTTCAGGCTTCCCTCGGAAGCACAGTGGAAATGAGGTGCCTGCTTCAAATGCAAGGTTTTCTACTCTGCTAAGATGCATGCCAGGGTTACTGCAATTCTCAAGGTCACAAAACTAACTACAGCTGTGAAAAGCTGTCCCTGGACTACCTTTGTCAAGCTGGAAACGTTACCACCCCTGCATCTGTTACACGGGGTATTTTCTAGGTTTATTTATCTTCCTTCCCGCCCCCCCATCTCTGAAGTATCTTCTTCAAAATCCCAAGACACTTGCCCAGGGTGCCAAAGAATGAATTGTGTCCACCAGGGACTATGGGTCATTTTTCATCGTATCCAGTGTGGCAATGCAGGGCAGATGCTTAGTGATTTGAGTTACAGTTCAGACACACTAATCAGTCTGATCTGTGAAGAAACTCCTGGTCTTTCAAAACAATCACATGGTTTCCACCAGCGGATTATATTGCAACAGGAGGGCATGTTTTTGTATTTCTTCATACTATGATACTGCTGGGAAAAAAAAAAAAAAGCATTTCATGACCTCAGGTTAAAGGGAGAAGGGAATTTAAAAAAAAAGAAATAAACAAATGACACCCCCCTCCCATATGCCTTAGGATTTTCCTTCCCCTGCTGCCTTTTTCACTTTCAGTGTTTGCACTTGGATATGCTTATGTCTCTGGTGAGCTCAGAGGTCACAGCACCAGGCAAGCAGCTTGATAAAGCCTCATTTGCAGCCTGAAAACTGATCCAGCTCTCAGCGGACATGAAGACCATTGCCCAGGATGACCACTGACCCTGGTAACAGGCTGCTTTACATATGCTGAAGAAAAAAAGGAGACCAGTTCTACTACTGCAAGGTATCTACAATGGCAGAAGCAGTCATCTTCCTGCTTACTGGCACCAAACAAGACAGAGGTATGTTAAATGTGGCTTTTTTTCAGAAAGAAGACACTAACTAGTAGAAGTGGAAGTTTCTCAGCAAAACAACTCTCAAGGACTCTTATTTTTGCAGGAAGGAGTTACTGACTAACAGAAGCCGCAGCTTCTCAGCAAACCAACTCTCAAGGGCTCTCATCCAAGCTGCGTTCCTTTGACCACATTTTGCCAGCATTGCTGAGAAGCCCCGAGCCAGTGCTGAAAGGTCAGAGCACATTTTATGTCTTACATGAATTCTGAACAGCAGTGCACAAGTCCAGATAGCTCCAGATTTCATTCAAGAGAGCCGGCTCACCAGCCACAGCCCCCAAAAGCCAGCAAAGTTTTAAACTTCTGCACCTATTCCTGGGAGTCCCACAACTATGGATTTATCGCATAGAAGCAGAACAGTGTTCCAGCTTGTTTATGGCTTCATAAGCAAAGACCAGACCCAGAGACAGGACAGGAGTGAGATGTAAAAACGGATGGAACATCCCAAGAGAAGTATATGGCCTGGTCTGGAGCATTCGACTCTCACCCATCCTACAGCACGGCACGGTGGCAAGGCAGTGTCACTTAGCAATTTTTAGATGGCATTTAAGACAATCTTTCCCTACAGGGTAAATGAAATTTTGCATTCCAAAGATATGTTAGTGAAACGGTCCTGAGAGTTCATCTCCTGTTCTTGGTGCAGGAAGATGTTGTAGGCTAATTTCCTGACAATGCACACTAATACAGACCAGGAAACCGGCAGATTTCTCCTTTTGGTTATATCTGTAGGAAAGGGATTTGCTTGTTGCCATCACTGTATTTCCCAGTGCCACTGTTTTAGAAACCTGGGCACCTAGCTCCTGTAGACCCTGTTGACAGGTGAGCACCAGAAGAGGACTTAGATGCTTCAGAAATCTTGTGCTTTTGGACTTACAGGGACCTAAGCTCCTGAGTCACCTTTGGGGAGTTTACCCATGATACCCTAGCTGGAATACTGGAAGCACATCTTGACCTGGACACTGGGACTAAACTGAACTGACAGGAAAAGAAGGAAAGGGAACCAGTGCATGGAGCCACAGGGTATCAGAGCAGGGAATGTGACCCAGCAGGCAAATATGACTGGTGCAGGAAAAAACAGAGAGGGATGAGGAGAGAAAACACAGCCCTACACAGTCTTACTCACAAATATAATCCTTACTTGCCTGAGAAAAGGATTCAGTCTTACAAACCATATGAGGATTAGATTTCCAAGCTTTCCTTTAACAGACTTAACATGTACCATTATTTTCCACATTGTACAGGGACTATTATGCATTTTCCCAAAGCGTTCAGAACTATCAATAAAACTTTGGACTCAAATGCATGGAAACAATCCACTTGGTTTTTCCTTTCTGTATTTGCCCAGTATATCCTAGTACTACCCGATCCTAGCAAATGACCTAGAAACCTTGGAGAAGAAATTTAATCACTCACAGGGAGCCCATGCTGAACAGATCACGATATTTGTTCTCCGATCCAGTCACAAAGACGTCATCAAGCTTACAGCACACTGACTTCCCATGACTAATCTGCACAGAAATATCATCCAGGAAGCTCTTTACAGAGAACGTGAAAGTGCAAATACTATGCTGAGGTTTTCAGCTAAATGGGCATGTGACGCTGTGTTTTAATTTTATGTTAAATGTCCTAGCCAGAAATCTCATGTGGCAGCTGGTCCTGAGAATTCTGTAATACGATAATTAAATGTCTGCCTATAAACAAAAGTGTTTGTATTACAAGTGGTTTCCCATGGCATTTAACTATGCAGCATGAATCAGAGGCAGGCACAGAAGCAGGTTTTTTTGGGTCTAAGCAAGTCTCCCATTGTATCCCAAGAGACGTAGAATGGCAATGTGTGATCCTTCCCTAGCACTGTTGCTTAGCATAGACCTGGCAATAAAAATAATTAGATCTCTTACATTTATACCATATATGTATTTTTTATTCCAAAGAATTCTCAAAGCTACCTAACTACGTAACTATCTCAGCGTTTGAGATTGCTGCTATATCATGGGTCAATTGCAACAGCAATTCCTCTTGTGGACTTCGCAAAGTTCTCTGGCTCTTCTTTTGGAAAGGAATGCAAAGACTGGTACCAAAACCTCTGGCAGGAGGAAAAAATTCCCATGCCATTAAATCCAGCCACTTCTGAAAGACAGCTGCGTATAGAAACACAGGAGTCCAGGACAGATCATGAGAAAAAGTGCCACAGCCAGCTGGAAGCACATGTTGCATTCAGGTGGCTGGGATATTACCTCCAAGGAGACGTCCACACTGGAGACTTGATCCAATAAGTGCTCTTCTCTGTCCTAACAGACACCAGCCAAAGCCTTGCACAGGAACCTACCAGCAATTTTTCATTATGTAGGTATTGAAAGGTTGGGATAAGCCTGACAGCAAAAAGCAATAATACAGAGACTCTGGCTGCCAGCTCTGACAGTGTCTTTGCTCTATCATTTCCACAGACCTTCTCATGTGTGTGCAGCACGCAGCCACTGTGGGCTGGACACTACTCCCAGGATAATAAACCCTCTCCAAAACAGCAGAGCAGTGCAGAGGGTCTGAGCGGCTCCTTGCAGATCCCCCTCCTAGCTGGCTGATCTGGTGCTGAGCCTGAGCTGACCCAGACAAGCAATGTACTTGTGCTCACATAACCTCGCATGTGAGCTAACAAACCCTGACAGATAGTAGCGTACAGACTGCGTATAACTCAAATAACCAGAGGCCTGACTCTGATCTATCGACACCAATCTTACCCCAGCATAGTGCCACTGATTTCTGTTGAAATACTGCCAAGGTTAGACCGATCCAAGGAGAGTCCAGATGTAATTTTGCCTACTGAAGGCAGGACTGCATTTTAAGTGAGAACAGATTTAATTAGTGCTATTTTAACAGGATGAGCTGAAGAATTAGAAAAGGGGGGAAATAAAGACAGACAGAGCTCCAACAACTATAAACTTTAATCTCCCCACTGCGAGCTTAAAAAATGTGGGAGAGTTGAGGAAGGGAAGAGAAATTACCAAAGGGAAATAATGTCTCTCCTAACAAGATAATGCAGGGTTTGGGAAATAAAACCAAATAGAAAAAGCCTGGAGTTAAGAACCCTGCTGCTTAAAAGCAGCACTGAATTCCCATCACTGCAGGTTATAATGGAGTGGTTCTGCTCTGCTTTGTATTTAACATTCTACATTTCACTCCTGTTCACAGACCTCTGTGGAAAGCCAAGTTTTGATGTGGGATTACAGTGCAATGGCTGATGACCACATTAGCCATCTGGTCTCTTGCAGGTCCGAGCACAAGTCCAGGTCCTTCTCAGCCAAGAGTCGTTGGCTAAACGAAGTGACATTTCTGATTTGCGTGTCAAACTGTTTCCACTACTGCATGCACGTGAGCGTAGCTGCGGTTTGCTGTTTCGCACGGTTGAATTGCATTCAAGATCTGCAGGAAGAAGACTTCCAGCCGAGACCAGCCGCTAATGGCTCACCTGGCAGAGCTGCCGCCCATGGCCTGGGCAGCACTTGCCAAGTTCAGACATGGCTTGTGATGAATGAAGAACACATGCAACGAGTCTAGCCACAGTGAAACAGACTCAAACACCTGGCTGGGAGCCAGCAGATGCAACACCACACATTTTACAACACACAGGGAGAGGGAGTGTGATTGTATATCTCCAGCAACAGACTATGCTCAGCATCTTTGCTCTCTTATTTATGGGAAGCCTGGTCTGCCCAAGGTTTGTGCTCCAAAGAACTAAATATCCACTGACATAAACTCCAAATGTTACCTGAAATTAGGCTGAAACACGTTCTAGTAATTGGCAACAGGCAAGAACTTTTATCTGCTTTAAATCAGAGCAGAAAGGAATGAAGCAGTTCCAGGCAGATCTGCTATGTAGTGGAAATGCCTTAAATGCCCAGAGGAGCACAGTATAAAAATAGGAATGGCCTGATATAAAAC
Source organism: Phalacrocorax carbo (assembly GCF_963921805.1). NCBI lineage: Eukaryota > Metazoa > Chordata > Aves > Suliformes > Phalacrocoracidae > Phalacrocorax > Phalacrocorax carbo. The sequence goes on along the minus strand of NC_087519.1, from coordinate 5,363,598 downwards.
CTCTGACATCAGAGGGGCTGTTTCCTCCAGCCTCAGCCAGCTCTAATAAAAATCCACTGAGAAGTTCGATAAGAAGCATGTACTTAGGAGTCCAAAAGACTTATTCAGTGTCTGCTATAAAAACAATTTTGAGAACTTATTTATTGGAGCTGGTGGTAGCCCTTGTGCATTTCCTAGTGCCTCCTGTCACTGCAGACAGACCCACAGCTGATGGATGGCTGCCCGGCCAGTAACCAGCCATCAGCTGTGTGCTTGCTTTCAGTCCCTTGCTCTTGGGTAAAAAGCAGTAAAATAAATTAATGAAGTGCATTTTCTGGAGGCTGCAGTAATCATTTCTTTCTCTCAAAACTGCACTAGGTAAATCCCAAGTACAAGGGCTACTTCTGTCTTATCATCTCGCTCTGCAGAGCTTCACAGCCCCCATGAGTTTCTCTGTGCACTCCCAGGCAGATTCAGTGACATGAGGGCTGTTCCATCTCACAGCTCTCCCTAGCTGTTAGGCACAATCCTGGATATTCTCCTCACCTTCACACCCCCAGTCCTTCTCCAGAAGACTCAGCTTGCTTACATCTGACCCAGGTCTAAACATTTTCCTCACCGCCTGAGGGAAGGACACCCACCGGGGGACAGATGAGCTATTTAATGGTCTCCTGACTTTTTTGTAAAGTATTTGAAAGGTGAAAAAGTAAATGGAACCATCCTGCATGGAGGAACTGCCTGTTTCTCTCTGTGGTGTCTTCCACCATCTCTTTAGAACAGGAGACTGGCTGACTGCAGGCCCTGTACCAGGCGAGGAGCTCCCTGCAGAGCGCACGTGTACACACACCCACCCTGCACCGTGCTCACAGCCCTCAAGAAGAAATCAGGCCGACTTCCAGAGTATTTATAGAACTTGAAAAAGAGCCAGAACCCGCTCTCCAAGAGGATGCACAATTTAACATTGTGCAAAGTCATTAAGCCTCACAACACCGACTGTACAGCCCTGATCTGGTAACGGGGCACGTGAGCAGCCCACCAGACTTCATTAGATTAGCTCACAAACTTGCAGGCACACTAAAATACCCCTGCAATCCTACTGTGACCAGAAATAAAGAACAAAACAATTGCTGACAATGGTACAGACATAAATGTACTCGTAAGGTTTAGCAGAGGCCTTTGCTGATGGCAAAGAAGTCCGATGGTAGAGGCATGAATTTGCATTTTGCATTGCATGACGGTTCTTCCCTGCTCCTCCCTTTATTTATCAGAAGGAAATATTTTACAATTTCTCATTTTTATTTTATACTTTTACTCCATTTCGAAGGAACCCCAGGTTTTAGCCCTCCAACACATGGTATCCCACATGCAGAAGGCCTTTGCAAACTGCCCCAGCTGTTAATATGGATGAGGTTGATGGTCTAAATTAAAATAGTTCTTCTGTACCCTTGGACTGTCTTTAGCCTGACTGATGGAGGAGATTAAGGCAATGCAAGGGGAAGTAAAAGTTCACAAAGGGATGATTTGTCAAGGGATTTCCATAGGTTAGCTTTTATTTAAAGCTTTCTCAATCATCTTATCTTACTGGGCTTTAAAACTGGAACAGTCACCTTGGCACCTACATCTATTCCCTGAAGTGTAGTTATAAAAATGGCTGGGGAGGCCACTTGAGTTACCAGGACACTGACAGCCACCTGCTGTGCTAACGAAGGCAGATAATCAGCAGGCAGTTGAAGCAGCCATCACAAGCAGGCTGAAATAAGGTCTATGCGCTACAGCCCTTCTTCCATGAGTCACAGCCACTAGAATCCAGCAGGTCCCCAGTTTTCAGCTTCTCAAAAGTGGTTTTATCAATCTCTAGATTGTAAAATAACCTTGAAACATGAATTAAGCATTTCAGGTAGTATATACTTGGCTCTGCCAAGAGCCTGAGTTACAAGCTCCAAACCCAGACTTCCCTTAAGCCCCCTCTCAGCAGAGCTGCATCCTCTCCCATGGGGCTGTGTGTGCAGCAAGGCAGGTGATTTTAAAAATTTGACCAAGGACGTCAGTGCCCAGAGTTATTTGGACTCTGTTTGCCCCTTCCATTCCTATGCATGTTTCTACAGGGTCTGAAATTTCTGGTTAAAGAGTATTATTTCAGTTCCAAGGAGTATTACTGCTGGTTAGGTTCATTAGGTCAATGCTCTGGGAGAGTTTCAATGAACTCATTGGAGCTCTACCAGAGAAGAACCTGACCTGAAATCTCCCACCTGGGCTTGTGAGTGAAGCCATTAATATGGCTTCATTCAGCATCTAACTTCAGGCCCTCTACTGCACCCTAAAGCCTAGGAGGACCTTTGTGAATAACTGACAAGAAGCAATGCCAAAACCTGCCAGCACAAGAAGGCTTACTGGGAGCAACTTCTATGAGGACCATGTTAGCACGATAAGAAATGTTATTTGTACTTTTACCTTAACATCTTTACTACAGGCTGAGCAAACTGCATTTCATCGCTGCCCACTACTGCTTTAAGAAAAACAAGTTCTTTTAATTAAAAAGTGGATACAAAGCCTGAAACCCCAAGTGATGGATAGACAGATAGACATATTGACTGAAGGCTCCTCGGCTGCTTCAGTGCTGTGCCATTTTCTGACTCTGTAGCAAAGACCTGTCTCCAGAGTGGCGAGTAGTGAAATGTATTTGATGTCTGTAGTTATCTGCCGCTAAGATTCAAGTCATTCCAAATCATTCCTGGTACCACACTACGGAGATCTTTCTCTGCCACAAGGGGCTATATGCATCCAATCTCCATGCGTTTACAGTTTGTAACTGTAGCTGTCTAGTAATGCTCTACATATGGGCTTGAAAGAACATTATTGACAGCATATTCCTTAAACTGGGTGAGAAACTACTTCTCAACCTGTTTTCAACCTCATAATTCAGCAGTGTCCAAATTAATTTTATGATAATCTCATGCATCAATAAATTCAACTCACAGGTGGCTGACAGAACCCAAGATTTTGAAAATTATGTGCATTCCCCTTCAGGGAACAGACACGGGCAGAAGCAAAGGCTTGATTGCAGCCTGTGTATTTTTAGACACGTTAATTAAATCTGCCACATCATTTTAGATAGATGGCTCTGCAACTTTAATCCCAAGGTGCTGCCTTTCAGAGAGATTCCTGCGGGAGTCAATTATATTTTGTTTGCATAGTGTTAACAGGTGGTACCTGCAACTCTCAACTCTGGGCATGGAAATGAAAATCCAAAGAGCAAATACTGTTCACTTCACTAAAACAAATGTAATTGCAAGCAAATATCCAAAAGCCCCCCTGGGATAAATTACCTTTCTCAAAGTCCTCGGAAATATAGTTTGCCCATCTATCCATAGCCAACTACTGGTCAAGCCTGGCTCCTTGCTCGAAGAAAGCTAGGATCGGTTCCCCTTTTTCTCCCCAAACCTCACTGCTTCTGCTTTCTTCCCCAGCATTGGTCTGCCAACACCCAAGTCTTCCCTCACAGGCATGGGAAACTAATGAATTATCTCCTTCAGCAAGACCTCGGTGAGGCTGAGGAAAAATTAAAATAGAGGGGGACATCTCAGGCATGATGTTTTACACACATGGTTGAAGTTCTGAATCCCCTAAGCTAGAATATAGGCATGGCAACAAAGACAGCAATTGAAAGAAGTATTTGTGCTTTGGTTGGGATTTTTGAAGCACCCAGTAGAGTTAGATCATACTTGCTAATGACTTGGTTAAAAATCCCTTCATTTCAAAGGCCCTGTGACAGTGATGAAGTTACATTGCTACCCAGTACAACAGATGATTATTAGAAGGCATGTACACGATAACCACAAGAGTCAGTAGGATTGATTAGGATTGTCAGGATAACGGTGGGTTGGGCTCAAGTCCTTTCAAAATAACTTGACATGATTTCTGCTGCTGGTTGGACAGATTTTAGGCTGACTTGATCTGACAATGAACACACCACAGCCCTCCTCTTTGATTTTGAGGGGATTTCCTTTCTTGCCTAATTTTTCTACAGATTTCCTATGTTAAACCTGGTCAAGCCCACAGCCCAATTAGCTGAAGAAGGTCCTCTTTACTTGGTGGACACACAGCAGCAGTTATCTAGTATAAGGACGAGCCCATATTTTGGCTGTTTCTAAATTGTGATGGGGAAATATTTGTTCCTTGTTTTCCCATGGTTTGCAGTTTCTGTACTGTATGCACACATTGCTTACGTCTGATACTCAGCTTTTTTGGTTACTGCATACTACACTCAGGGTTTCTTCTCTGATCAGCCAGTGAGTGCTCTGATGAAGCTTTTAAAAATTATTATTGGTCTTGATTTATGAGGTGTGCACCTTCCAAGACCACAGGTCGCCTTCAGTATTTCTAATCTCTGTTAAAAGCAATGAGTTTTCATGCTAAATTCACTGCCAAAGAAGTTTGCTTGGCTGTAGATACCTGACTTTAGCCAGAGAATTTTTTCCATGTAGATGGTAGAAAGGTTTGATATAAAACTAAGCATGAGTACAGTCATATCTCTCCAAGTCTTACTGATTTGGAAGACCTGACAGGCAGGACAGGGCTGCTCTCTGATAAGGGGATTGTCAAAGCAGGCCAGACAGTATCAGAAATGAGCAGGAAAAAGACCAATGAGGTTACAGAATCTGTCCCTTGGAGGAAGGGCAATATTCCTATTTCCCACTGTACATTTTTTTAGTGAACAGAAGTTCACTTCTAACATTATAAGTGACCCAGACAGTGAGGCATTCACCACATCCTTTGGGACAATATTCCAGTATATGGTGAGAAGTTCAGCCTAAGTTCAACTTTCACTTAATTACATCCTTTTATCTATGTTATATGCTCTTTAGGTCACCACAAGAAGAGTTGGTCTCCTCTTGCTGAGACAGAATATACAATAAACCTTTTGCATTTTCTTCTCAGTCCTAAAATAAATCTCCTCAAAATACTATTTAATGCTTACCTCTGCTACTTACACAAAAAAAATTCATTTTTGCTCACATGACCAAGGTCGAAGAACACAGTGTAACATACTTCATAGAATGATATCCTTGTGATATTTTCAACATAGCTTAATATGGGAAGGACCACTATCTTTATGGAGCCTCAACTTTCAATCAACAAATCAAAGAGATGCAACCATGTTGTCTGGTGACTCCAGAAAAAAAAACTCAGCCTACATGAAATCAGTGAGAGTTTTATCACTGATTTCAGTGGAAGCAGGATTTTTCAAATGGGCACTTCATTAAATGGACTTTCTGTGATTCTCCAGCCTCTAGAGGTGAGCTGAATTTGGAGCATGTGGACAGAGGGTAGTTGATCCTCATGAAAAACAGAAGCATGAACACAATCTGCAATCTAAAAAGAAAAAAACAGCTTCCTGGTAAAATAGGGGTTGGTACATGATTGCAGGGAATATCCTGTTCTGACTTCAGGTAAGATGCACTTCTTGCTCACTTTGTACCTAAGCGCATGGCATCTGCTCAGTTTCTCATGTGGGAGTCAGATGCCTTCTGGGTCCTCAGGCTTCTTCCTCCACACAGGTCCACTGAAGGCCACAGCGTCCCTCATGACCAAGGACTGCCCCAGGTACCATACAGTGCTTTTATGGATATTGCATAAAATATCCATCATCTTCCTCATCTGGGCATTGCACAGTTTCCATGTTGCTTGCCCACTGCCACAAAAAGCAACGTGACAGAACATTTGTGACCGCATCACTGACCCAGAGATACCTCTTCCTCTCCAGAACACTCTTTTATCCATCCAAAGGTTGTTTAGCATATCAGGTCTATCGGAAAGCTGCCCAGTGGTCATTCATATCAGCAAGTCATCTGGGCTGATTTGTAAATGGTGTCACGCAACCCTTTCAGACCCAGAATCCAAATACCCCAAGTGGCTGTTTGAGGAAGGGAAGGGAGATTTGGAGCACAGGCATCATTATCTTATCAGCTTTATTGTAATTCTGCCAAGCTCCACTTCTTAGGGTTTATTTTACTAAAGTTTCCTCCATACTTAGACCTCAGTTCTGCATCATTTCGCTTGCATATCAAAGAGTGAGTTAAAAGATTCATCAAGTGGGAGGGCAGATGCGTACGTGCAAACACAAATGGCAAGGCCTGTGTAATCCATTGACTCTGGGATGTGAGGGACATAAAAAAGCAGAACAAAACCAGGGGAGTAAAGCATCCAGTCAAATTACATATGTCTTCACACTAAGGTTCCTACAGAGGTACCTGAAAACCCCAGGAGAGATGGCATCCCAACACATTTAAATCTTTAAAGGAAGAATGAGAATGGAACCATAAGTCTATTTCACCCATAGTATGATTTCAGGCCAGTTCCTGGCTCACATCTATCATCAACACTGAAAAGTGGGTCCCAAACTATTGACATTCACTCCACTGAATCTGGATTTTTATTCCCATTCCCACTTGACACAGCTTCTGGAACTGGGGTTTGGGTTTGATTCATTAAGGCAGGAGACTCAGGGTGATCTGGCTTAGACTTCAAGGACTGAGCCACTTCTCTATTCTGTTCAAGGAGAGCCAGCCTCAGTAATAGTCAATACAGTGAAAAGTACTGCCTTCACCTGAAAACACTCTGCATTGGGATGAGGCTTTTTCCTGTGCGTGTTAAAAAGCTGTACACGCACCTGACAACTGGCAGAGGAAACCAGCGTAGAGAGGCTCTGCTGTGAAAATGCATCTTTCCAAGTACTTATGAGCTTTAGCTATTTATATGTTTATATATAGTGTCCTGCATGAAGGCTTATGCTTGAGGGCCAACAGACACCTGAGGCCACACTTCCATACCTGCCAGATGTGCCTGCTTCACCAACGTGCCACCAACAGACAGCCCAGCTAGAGGCAGAATCAAATACAGTCATCAAGCAAAGGACGTATCACGTTTCTGCACCAGAAAACCACAGCCTGCTTTGCAGAACTGCTAAAAAAAGAAACCCAAGCTAAAGGTGCTTTCATAAGCTGAGCAACTCAAACCAAACCCTCAGGTCATTCCTCAGATGACTTAGCAAGAGTACCTAAGCTTGCTAAGTGACCTGCCTAAATCATGCCGGCAGTTATTATCCTGTCGGGTCCCCCGGCACTCACTCTTCTCTGCTTTGAATAACTTTCCTTCCCAATAATTCCACTGTTACAGTCAATGAAAAAAACCACCTATATTCAAGACCAAGAAGGCGGCTTTTGAAATAACAAATGAGAGAAATTACTGTCCCAAAGAGAATATGAAAAAAAACAAGTGAGAACTGTAAATGCTATAAATTTGCTCCCTGTTTTCCCACTACATTAATAATGTTAGGATTAATGTCCACAAATCTGTGTATTTCAAATGCCTGAGAACATGGGGGATTGTAAAGCTGACCTGCTCCTTTCCCAGTCTTTGATTTCTGCATTATGCTTCGAACAGCTTATGAAAAATGTAATATAAACTCTAGATGGTAAACTGAATTCTATTTTTTTCCAGCATTGAACACAATTCAAAGCATAAAAACAAAGCACAAGGTGGCATTTTCCCCTTTTGTAAAGGTACACATCTTTTTCTCTACAACAGCAGCAAAAGAAAACCTTTTGTTTCTGCCGCCTTGCTCCCCTTCTGGGAAGAAAAGGAGAGGTGCTGTTGTCCTATTAAACAGCATGTCCGCCCGCTCAGATAAGGCAGGCTCACCTCTTGAATTTGCATGTGAAAATTACCCTGCTTCAGCTCTGGAAATTATTCTTGTAGGTGTAAAGAGAGTAGCTTTTCTGCTTTGAAGTTTGCAAGGCAGAAACGATGAAGGCAGGAATTAACTCAATACCGATTACCAGCTCTTGGTCTTCTCCACATCAGACTTTTGAACACAGAACAGAAACACACTGAACAGCCAGGTTATGTTTCTTTTTGCGATCCAAAGCCCTCAAAGAGAGGAGAAGAAAGCTGTATATGTTCTTGGAGCCCAGCCTTTCCTCTGAGCTGTCTGTTACTGACTCAGGCTTGTGTTGGAAAAATACATCTTCAGAGAAGTGCCAACATCAAACACACAAGAGATTTTACAGGTACGCATATTGAGGCCTCTCTGAAGTGCTATTTCCCAATGCAACCATGACCAGGGAAATGCACTGGGATATTTTAACAGTAAGAGGGGCACTCACATTCTGCTCTGGGCTGCTATTAAATATGGGCTAATTTATATTTTTTTTTAACTAATCGCTCCTTAATTATCATCACAAAGTTCTAACTTGGATCCTCCATGCTTCACATCTTGCAAGCATCACCCATAATGAAATACCTAGTTACGCACTTCCCCAAAAAGGGGATGCAGTGCCAAAACCGATCCTGAAAGCCATCATCTCTGGAGCAAAAGGCATCGGTTAACAAATGCGCAACAGCTCTGGCCAGCAGTGAGGAGAGGTAAGCACATCCCAAGGCTGCTGGTTAGATGCACTCTCATGGTGGACAGCTATAAGCTGGAGCTTCAGAGGTTTACGCAGACCTTGTTGGTCCCCTAGACTAACCCACACTCTTCTGCAGGGGTAAGAAACTTAAGATAAAGAGCCCTGGCCAGGATGCACCTTGCTCTCTGTAGTTGCTGTCCTAATTTCTTGAGGATTTCTGGATTGCTCTGTAATGGATATCAGTCTTCCTGGTGCTCTCTGTACTTGATAAATGCCACTCAGATGAAGACCATATAGAAAATAGCTGAGAAAGGCTTAAGTCCACTTTGGCATTTTCCTCCCTCAGTCCCTGAATGAGCACTCTTGTCACAGCACTCCTCAGCTGTGACTTACTGTCATGGTTTAACACACAGAGAATTATGTTTCAAACAGAAGAAAAAATAAAACCATGCAGAGGGAAAATGAAATTATTCCTTGATATTTTAATAATGAACCCTGAAAGACAACTTATTGGATCAGTGCCTCTGTATCCATCTCAGTTTATCAAATTAAAACCTTTGCAAGATTTAATAACTAGAGAAAGAAGAGTTTGGGGGTAAAAGATATGCCTCCAGCCTATAATTTTGTTCTTTTCCTTTGCATAATTTCCTCAAGCTAAAGTGGAAGAATATAATAAAGTAGATAATTCTGTAGCTTGAAGAGTATGCTCGGGAGTTCGGTCCCATCAATAAGCAGTGTATCTCCTGACAGTATATATCACATAAGTTTTGAAAATGTGGTAATTAGAGTCAGATAAGCCGATCAAATTAGAAATGTGCTGAAACACTGCCCGAAATCTGGAACAAGCTGCCATATATTGACCGCTTGCCTTTTACCTTGCTCAGTGTTTGCTCTCACCTACCACAACGCTCCCTCTGAAGGCTGTTACTAAATATCATTCCCTGAAGATTAGATGGCCTCTCGCTGGCAGCCCACCTTTCTTCTTGGCCATTATTTGCCTATTTGCTCTTGTGTTTACTTTTGATGTAGTCTTGACAGCAATCGGAGTTAGGCCCAAATGTTGATGGGTTGAATGAGATGAGCTCTTTTGATCTTCCCATGCAGGCTTAGAAATTCCTGCCAGATAAGGACGTTGAAGGTCGCACCAGGATGGATGTGAAGTATCTCACCCTTTGCCTCAGCCAGATATGTGGCTTTGTTACAGACCCCAGCTACACAGGCAGGATATTCAAATCATGGTTTTGTGGAGACTTACGACCACAGGAGCAAAAGACCCCTCTTAGTCCCGGCTCTGTTATCTAAGTTGGTGACCATCTATCACCAGCAATCTTTGATCACAGTGTGGAAAGAGGAGGTTAAATTGAACCAAGGGCTGATAACTGAGAACAGGACTGTGATAAATTCACAAAGAAAAGAATCTAAATACTCAGGCTGAGTATCCAGCTTAAATTCCACACTGACACCTACTGAAATTCTGACAGCAGACAGCCTTTTCTCTTTGCTTGCAGAATGGCATGTGTTCAAAGAGCTCTCAAGGCCAAAATTCGCTTCTTCAGATTGGCTAATTTGAGTTGGCCCATTAAGTATTCCTGAAACAGTCTTAGGTAGTCAACTGTAATCTAGAAATGTTCTGTAGATAGGGCTCCAGCAGTAATCCTTGAAATAAACCACAGTAAAAAGAGAAAATGATAGTCCATAATAGAATCACTCTATTCAACATAATAGAAAATAAAGCATAATCAGTGATTTGAAAAAGCAACACACTGTACTAAGCACTACGCATTACTCATTCTCTTCAAATGATCAAAATTGCCAGGATTTTCTCATGTCTAGAGACCAAACAACCCCATAAAGAAACTGCTGAATATCAAGAGGAAGATTTTTCTCTACCAAGAAAAACCCTTTGGTGGCATTAAAGTCTCACAGTCTGCATCTTAAAGGCAGCAGACAATATTCAAAGGAATAATTTTAGATTTGACGATAGCCACAAGTGAGTCCCATTACACCTCTAAGCCAGCTTCCCAGCCTCCACACCTCACCGAAGGATCATTTCTAGAATGTAAGAGAATGAGAAACATTAAGCTCAAAGTAAATCTACCTGATGTATTGTTAAACTTGTCAAGCCTTTGTGACAAATTACCAGTATGTAACCTAGAGCGCGAGCCGCCATTGTCACAGAACAGCATTTGTTGCACAGTATGGTCTCGCTGCCTCTAGCACAGCGCATCTTAAATCTTGTTAGTGAACTAAGCATAACTAATGCTTTGTGTAAGCAGTTGCGTGTATGATTGGAGCATTTAGGAATTCAACCTTCCGAAACAAACCGGCTTTCACATGTACCGATGGTAGCTACTTAGTCAAGCCAGTAGTCACTAAGCAGTCTAGTGATGTCAGGTTTTAAGCAGAATTCCCCTGATGTCGTGATGTGACCCCATGTAAGGAAATACAAAAAGAAGTCTCATTATTCCTAAATGCTTCATGCTCCAAGCTCTGGAGTTTTACAATTATTGTGCAGAACAGTCAGACCCTGATGTGTTCACCTGGGAGAAAGCATACAGAGGTCTGGTGTTCCCAAGAAGCTACTTAAAGCTGAAAAGAAGTAAGCAACACCATCTTCCCTCCTGACAAATCCTCCCCTCCTCCTGAGAGCAAATCAAATATCTAAATGAGAGAACATCCTGGAGCAACTGCCTCCCTTCAGTATTGAGCAAGAGCCTATTCTAGCATCAAAGTCACTGAGTATGAGCCAGCCATTGGCGTTTCTGTATCATAAGGAACTGTAAGCAGTAAGCAACAGGGGATATAAGAAGGTCTATGGGACCTCTGATATTAGCCACGAGAGTGTGCAGGATTTACTATCAGAGCTAACTTAGGGCCTCATTTTCCCACTGCATAGATGCCTTCAGGAGCTTAAGCCATCAGCACAGCTTCTTCCAAGTACAATAAATATTTCTGCAGCACATGTGAAAACTTGCACAGGAGACACTTTACCATGTTATTAGTGAAAAACTTGAAGGGTCCTGCCAAAACTGAGGAGAAAGGACAGAATTGCAAGCCAAATAGGTATTTTTACCAGAGCGTTGATATTTACGTTACCAAGCACTGAATATCCATCTAACTGTCTTTTAATCAAATGTGCCTGGCTCAACTGGTCTAATGCACTGCAAAGCAGTCTACCTTTGTGTAAGTGACCTGTATGAATTACCCCTAAATCTGAGCATCTCACAATCTTTAATATATGAATTGTCACAACACTCCTGTAAGGTAGGGAAATGGTGTTTTGCAAACAAGAAAAGGAGTCCCAGACTTCCATCAAAATCAAAGTTTACCTATGCAGATCTGCCAAAGGGTAGGAAGAAGATCTGGAAAGCGAAATTCTGTTAATTCCCTCATCTAGTCCCAAAACAAGGGACTGTTCTTGCTCCCATCTGGAAAATAAGATGGATTATTTTGTTCTGTCTATGCAAAGTTGCATGTATTTGTTGCGAGGTCAGAAGCTGACATCAAAACAAAGATGAAAAAACCTAAAGCTGTTCATTCGCTGGTCTTCTGTCTCCCTCAGTGCTGTGGAGTCCCTTTCTCTGCCTGCGCTGTGACACCTGACAGTCCCAGAACCCCGCTTTGCGATTTAGCTCAAGAAGGGGATGTTCGTGTTTTACATCAGATTGTCGAAATTAATCCACGCTTTCTCATCCTTCTAATGCACTACACGGCTCTTCAATCGATACGCTCCTCCCTGGGAGGGAGCAGCTACATGTTCCAAGTTCCGCTTCGCTGTGTGCCATTGTGCGGTGAAACCAGAGTCTGTCACCCTCTTGTCATGTTAAAAGAATAATATAATTTAATCTTTCCAGCAGTTTAAATGAAGCTGCTCTACCCTGAAATAGATACATGGGTGTACAACATGCAAAAGACAGATCCTTCGATAAACACGTTACTCGTGTCTCTATCAAACGCGGGGATGTTAAAGATGCCCCCCCCCCCGCAGCAGAGAAAACTGTCACCATATATGGAGGGGACCAAACTACTATTTCTTTGTGCCACTTCTGGAGGTCAGACTGACCTGCAGGCTTCCCTTTCAAATGATTTTACTTTAGCAGAGGGCTAGCTGTACAGCGTAAGCCCTCCCTCACACACAGGGGTGCCCGTGTCACCGAACATGACTCCCCTCTCACTTCATCGCAGAGGAGAGATTATTCCCCTTCCCTCCATGCTCTCACACAAGACATTTTCCACCCTCACACTTCTTCCTGCACATGACACCAGCTATCCTAAACTCTTTCCATTAGAGTACTTCCATTCATTTAAACACAGGAGAAATTTTCTGGCCTGCTCTCATCACACTGCGACTCCTCATCCTCGTTCTGTATGATCATATATCTCCTGCCTCCCCCTCACTGCTTTCTGTGCTGGGAACTGGGAACACAGCTTCACCATGCAGGCAAGAATACTTACAGTGCCCAGTTGTTTGTACCAGGGAAATAAAAGGCATAACATATTAGTTAATAGGAATTGGGAGCACCAAATAACAGAAAGATTAGTTTCATACTCAGTATACAGCCCTTCACATACATAACATGACCTGAGCAATCCACCTATTGTAACCCTGCACCTGTTATACAGACTTAATTTCTGCTGTTATAAGCACCCACACCTACCACAGAAAAATCAGCTGGTGTGTGGAGCCCCTGGCATGGCACATGCCCCACACTGGGCAGCAGTTCTCGGTTCTCAGGGAGGAAGTGGGATTTTGCAGAGCTAGTGAGCCCTGATCATCCCTTGCAGTGACATATTTGCTGCCTATCCAAGGGCTTTCTAAAGACATTGTTCAAATACCCTCAAAAAACCCTTACTCCAATTTCCTTCAACTTCATTTACAGCCAGACAACACACTTGTCCTCTCCAGAGAAAGGAAGAGTTGCAATCAGTTTGAAAAACCTGACACATTCCCGAGTTGGAAAGCATAATTCCTCTTTAAGCAAATACTTATTTTCTACTGCTCTAACATACTCTTGGCGACAGCACTTGGATTTGGAAACAAACTACCCCTGCCACCTGAGAGACATCGTTTGTGTATTTGGTTACAAAAGGCCAACAAATGGTGGGCTTTCAATGCCAGAGAGACCCCTGGAGCAATCAGTGGCTTGTAAAAGAGCCTGGTGCTCAGTGGTTTGGGAGCTTTTATACATTTGTAAGTGATTTTTGCATTTGTGGTCTTGTGGGACAAATAACATTGCTGGAACCAAGCAGCATGACTAAGTACAACACAAACTTCTTTGCAAGCCTCTTCTGGCACAGCTGAAAATTCACCTCCAACAAGGCAGCTGTTAGAGTGAGCACTTGGGCAGCTCTGAAATGAAGGCCAGGCACAGGCTCAGCTGTAAGAGCTGAAGTATGAGAGTAAATAATCTCTCTAGGGATTAAAACAGATTGCTAACTGCAGAAAGCCTCCCGAGGCAGTTTTAGGGACAAGTGACCAAGGCAACTGCTCAGAGCTGCGGTCTATGAGACAGCGCGGCTAAGCCACATTAAGTGCTAGTCACTCAGGAGTGGTACCTGCCTTTAACAGCAGCTGAGCATCATTTCAAGCCTACAGGCAGCTCCACCTAATCAAGGTACATTCCATGTTTTCTTCTAATGGGAGTTGCCTATTCACGGGCAGGACAAGTCCCCCACCCTTGGCAAGCCGTGGCCCCTGCTAGAGAAATGACACTTGCAATACTTCTCTCCTTTGTGGAGTTTATGCAGTTCAAGCCTGCAGCAGACCATTACAGCATTTACTGTGACATCCTGTATATCACCACCTCCTAAAAATCACCCATAATCTTGTAAAGAGGCCAAAGCTTGTGGGTGGGAAAGCTCCTCTGCAAGAGCAGCCCCAAGTGTTATAACTCCTGTTCACATTGCTGACATTTGGCAGGCTTGGAAGCGATTCATGAAGTTGGTTGTTGAGAGAGAAGGGTCTGCTGAAGTGGCTTCTGATCTCACTCCTTTGAAGAATGAAAAGTGACAGTAACGCTGAATAAACAGCTTAACAAGTGTCTTAGGTTCTGCCCTGCAAAGCCTGAGACCTGCAGGTGTGGAGCACGTTGAGCCCTGGGACCCACATTTTCAAAAGGATGGCTGCTGCCTGAGGGGTGCAGAAATCTGTAATCATGTCTGCCCCATGCAGTGAGTAACAATCGAGAGAGGAAAGAAAAGCGAAGAATTAAAGAATAAGTGCTGCTCTGGAGATGCCAGTCCTCTGGGGGTGGCAAGAGACTGGAGCAAATGTTTCAGGTGCAAACCATGCATGGAGATACACAACCATAATGGCTGGATCGTGGCCCTGTGGGGTAGTATTACACGATCTGTATAATACGCATGGCCATGTTCAAACATACTTCCTCTGCTCAACCATCAGAGTCTTTACAAGCAATAGAGCAGGTACATTGCAAGAATACATCTTATTGCACAAGGGAAGGGGACTGTAAGCCAGCCTAGCGCTCAAGACATGGTCATGCAGTCAAGGGCAAATGAATTGCAGCAGTTCTATGCTTCACCATCCGTCAGTAGAGCTGCCGCAACAGCTCAGCTACAGGCTCTTAGCCTGGTCACACGGTCAACTCTGTTAGCTAAACCTCAGTAAAAGAGATTCTCAGAAAATACAGCAAAGGCTGTTCCAGTTCCCAAGTGCTACGAGGACAGTCAGCTCCCAACACAGAAGATGCTCCATGACTTTCTGGTATTCACTGAATTGTTCCCCACATCTCAAAGCAATCAGTGCAGAACTGGTTAGAAATTTTGAGGCAACACACCATTTCAGCAGAAGATGCTCTTTTGCCGAATCCAAAACATTTTGTCAGAAATGCCCTGAAAACTTCCAACACATCGCAGTGGGTCTGTGAGCATGGATTCCAAGAGGGCTACGGGACGGGAATTCTGTTTTCTTCAGGCTTTACTAGCAAAGCTGAACTTCCAGGCTCTGTGTCAGGAAGCTGAGCGTCTGGAAAAGCAGGCAGTGCTGGTGCCGCTGCAGCACACAGGAGCACACAGGAGCTGAGGGCGCTCCAGATGTGACTGTAGTGAGGGAGCGCAGCTGTGGAGCCGTGCGGCACACAGGCTGCCGCAGCCTGGGCATCCCCACTACCTCTTCTCTTAGAAACATCATGTGCCAAGAGTTCTGGGGTTTTTTTTTTCCTCAATCCCGAAATTTCTGGGTTTGAGGCATTTGTAAACTCTTGGCTTCATTTTGTGATAAAATCAACTGTTGGTGATGAATGCATCACCAACAAAACCATTTCAGAGAATTTGACATTTTTCATTACATCTGCAAGATTTCCCTTGGACTTTGGAGCGAGCACTGGTGCTGGACTTCTCAAAAGAGAAGGAATTCTGTATTTCCATCAGTCCTAGCCAGACAACTCAACCCAAAAGGCTTTGTAGCTACTAAAGAAGTGAGCAAAGTTAATGATGGATAGAGCCGCTGAGACATTGATTTTTTCAGAAGGAAAAATATTTCCGATTTTCTAGCCTCATCCTGCTGACATACAAGAAGCTGTATTAATTCTCAATAAAATTAAGAAAAGAATGAGGTGCCTTTTATATGAAAAAGCCTGTAACTACTATAGATACTGACCATGAATATAAATGGGAACATATACAAAATTAGGCCAGGCAAATTAGCCGGTGCTAAAAGCCTAGATATAGCCCACACATGCCAAATGTTACTCTGGAGAAATCTTGTAATTGCTTTAAGGATAGGCTTAAGATACTGTAAGTAAAAGCCATTCAATAAGCAAGCAGAGTACATAGCAGGCAGCTACCAGGAATATCATCATGTAAAAAATGCTTCTTTCCATCTCCATCTAGTGGGTCAAATGAGATACTGCTTTATCCCACGATGCTTTTATGGCATTGCGTGTGGAGATTTACCATTGTTACGTAACAAGACTTTCGGTCCCCTAATTCTTTCCCCATGGCTTTCTGCTCTTCCCCTAGCTAAATCTCTCTCCCTGTCTCTCTTTTTCATAACAAAAGACTGATTCTCCAAGTTTCTCCATTTTGCTTAATGGTATTCATTGCACATTAGGGCCATTTTACACTGAGATTTACAGCAATGTCACGAATAGAGAAAATTGTTGTAAAATAACCACGGACAACATTATAAAATAGCAATAAAATCAGCAATAATGCACAGCTGTGTATTTATGTTTGCCACCTGTTCACTTCACTTTTTTTTTTAAGCCACCTCTAATCAGATCAGCCAGTTCAGCAAAGGAATGATCTGAAAATATTTCATATGAAAGCAAAGGTCCGATTTCACGCAGCTCTCCCAGCCTTTATACACAAAGAGAGAGCATTCACTGTACACACGTGTACATGTGCGTTAGGCACAGAAACAGAGAAGATGCACCACCCGTATTGCTCATGCATGACAGTTATCAAATAACCATCTCTACAAGCAACACATGCATAAAAACATGCATACACACAGAGACACACACATCTGGTCACATGCTCTAGGGACATATATTCAGCTTTGGCATTCAGAGTCCTAATCCCCTTTTCCCAGACTACAATCTATAGGTCCCACGCGGTATGAGAATTTCTTGGCAACGGCCTGCAGAGAGCTGGCTGGTCATGTAAGAGGAAAAAAGAAGATGTCAGCTCGATATCACATCAGTCAGTGACAGTGGGTTCAGTGTATCCCCACCACTGGTTGATAACCAGCAGCTAAAGTGTGTTCAGCCCAGCAGCCCTCGTGCTGGGTGACAAGGGCTGAAGAATGCGTAAACAGTGAGGCTAAGAGAGATTAGTTTTGCCTTTTAGTCCAGCTTCCAACCTAGACCTTCCATGATGGGCTGCACTTAGTATTTCAGCTCCAATATGCCTTCTACTTAGGGCTGGGATGGTTTGCCAAGACCATCCTCCTTCAGCAAGTGAGTGGACTGAGACCAGCCGCTACTTGCAGAGCGCGGATTTCATACAATCTGCAACTTGCTTTCCACCTCTGGCAAACATTTCTAAATCCAACACTCTGAAATAATTGCTGTGGGATCTGTGAACAGCCTGGTGCATTTAGATATCCCAATTTGCTTTATGGATCGTTTTGTGATGAACAAGGGCAGAACAGCCGCCTTGGGTAACATCCAACCAACAGTGATAAAACGCAGCCCTTTGTGCTGTACCACCTAGGAGGAATGTGTGAAAGGGTCTGTCAAAAAACATTTGGATAAACTATCAATAACCCTTCTTGTGCAAACCACAAAACTCTCTGGAATGGAAAGTGTATGGGCTGAATTTTAAATGTTCTATCCTGACAGTCAGCGCTGTTGCAAACCATTAATGGTTACACTTAAGGCAGTTTTGTCTGGATGCTGCAGCTCTGCCTGTAAACGATGCTGCCTGGTTAACACACACTTTTAACGGTCACCTCTGAATTAGGAGGCATTTTTCATTGCACAGAGGCCCAGTGGGCAAAACATTAGAAGAAACCACAAATGAAAGCAAGTGTAGAGGTGGTGAAAAGTTTCAGCTGAAATGCAGTTGTAACTGAACAAGATTTCCCATGGTAAGGGCCTGCTTTCTGTGAAAGGAGATGCCTCAGCAGCGGGTGCAGTAAGCAGGTCTCATGCTCTCTCCCTTTTCCACCTGCCAGGTTTTCTGATCCCAGTTCCATCTTCCATGATCCATCAAAACCAGGTACCCACAGTGTGACTGCAGTGTGCCGTAGGAAAGCAGGTCCCCGCAGGGAAAGAAATGGGAGAACACAGCGCCTGAATTACAGCTCTACTGAATGTCAGTTTTAATCATTTAAGTACCCCAACATTTTGGTTTTCCTCTTATATACTGTGTAAATGTTAATTTTTATCAGAAAACCCCAAATTGTCCAAATTTAGTAAAACTCAGCCTCTTCCAGCCGGGAGGCACAGAACAACTGTCTTAGTTTAAAAAACAGTAATGATATTATCACACAGCAAAACACCGTACAAAAGGACTGCTTGAAGCCACGTTAGCCCTGATTTTATTCATCACTGAGTCACACACGGAGCGAGTGAGGGATGAGTTGGGCTCCAGGACCATTAGCAAACGCTCTCCTTTCTCTGCTCCTCAATTCACCCACCCCTGCCCTGGGCATGATGAAGTTTTCTCTAACTCACAAGCTTTGAGGCTAAATACATTAATAGTTGTAAAACACTCTCCCCTCAGTAGCTAGATGAAAAGGATATCGAAATTAAAACAATGTATACAAGATTATTATAAGAGGAATGATATGAAAGCCCTTGTGGAAGTGCTTGAAGGCCATTGCATAAAGTCATTCAGTGACTGACCCTGAAGGTATAATGAGCTTCTCATCTTGTACAGCTTCTCCAACTAACATAATGTGATGGTGAAAAAAAGGAATATCAGGCTTTTGTGGACTGAAGCCTGAAGGCAAATCTTTCCTTGTCAGAAGTTCTGCAGGTCAAAATGGGATCAAGAATCTTGGTCACTCGCAAGCAAATAATTACCCCAAAGGTGAAAGACAAGTAACTGAGGGCCCATCCAAATTACACAGAGCTAGCACAGCACAAAGCAAAAGATTTCTAATGTGGTGATCTTTCTCATGGTTATTTGTCACAAGTATTCCTTTATCTGATGGTTTCTGAGGAAAAGAGAAGGATCAATTCTGGCAAAGAAATCTCTACCCTGCAGTTGAAATTTCAAAGCTACCATAGATCATATGGACATTGCATAGAAATGAAAAGAAGGTCAGGAAACACATGCAGCCTAGCAGTTAATGTTGCATTTGAGATGCATGAAGGATCAAGCCATGATAAGCTGGATACTGCGTTGAAGTTAATAGGAAAGTACACAAAGCAATAATGAAGTGTATACTTCAAAAGTACGACCCCACTCCTGTCCACAAAGGCAAACAAATTAAAACTGAAGTTTGCAGCAAAGCTTGTGAGGAGTGTATGTGTGCCAGAAGGGAGGATGTAGAAATTAAAACCCACCCTTTTCTACTATTTAAATGCCATCATTCGAAAATCAGTAGAACAAAAGAATCAATCCACCTCACTGCTTCTAACAAGAGCTTTCTTAGTGCAAAAACCTTTGATTTTTAAATTTTGTTTTCAAATTTAAAATTCTTGTATCATCGTAAAAGTTTTAGACAGGTCTTTTCTGCACAAAATTAGCTTGCTGGGGCAGGAGCAGTTCAAGGTTTATTAAAAAAATCAATGAAATTAATTTTGCCTTAGCCCCAAGTCTTTAAATACCATTCCTTAGGCGGAGAGCAAGTGACCTGACCAATTTTAGCCACCTAATATACATGACTCTTGGTCTTTGGTGCTACCTCTTGTGCACATTAGCTCACAGATGCATAGCAGTGGGGTGGTATGAACAGGGCATCTGAAGATGGCTTAACTGTCCACAAAGCGTATGATAATAAGGAAACTTAATGCTGAGTTATGTAGCCTGTTAGCACCAGTGATAAAGTACAGCTTGTGACAACATGCTGCTCTGAGTTAGCAAATCACAGTTTTATTGCTATTTTATTTGGCTGCTGCAGAGGGAGGCGTTTAAAAGCTTAGGTCAATGTCAACCATTTTTAGAAGCGACAGACATCCGCAGTTAAGAGGAGCTTCAGCTGCAAACTCAGCTCTTCGGAGGCAGGCCATAAATGCGCTTCTCTGGACAGACAGCCAAAAGCGGAGGCACTCAAACCCAAGAGCTACAGCTGGAACAGTTGGTCCAGGTGTTTGATTCTCCCTGGCTCTCCCAATTTTATCTACTGAGACCAGAAGATGGACTGGCCAAGAACGGATGAGTAAATATAGGACTTTGGGCGTTTTGTCATTCCAATCATGTTCTCAATGAGCGTGACATCATTCCTTATCACGGCAGGCAAGACCCTGAGGGAAGGGAAAAACTAACAGCTTTGGCACAAACCAAGGACCTGATTCACCCTTGCTTCACATCAGCTTTCTGTGCCACTGCAATTCAGTCAAAAACTGTGTGAATCAGACCCATGGTTTTTATCAGGGATCTAGCTGGCTGGTTATTTGTAAAACAAAATAAAATATGGAGTTTATAGTAATGCTTCTACCACTGTGGGAATAAACTCAGAGAATTGTCTTCAGACCAGGTCTCAAAGGGATAGATTTGTCCCTGTGCAAAGCCACCACGCTGCTGAAGGCAACGGACCCTGGATCTGCCCTAAGGACTGCAGAGATGACTTAACTCAGTTCACCTTCATCCCACTGCTTAGTTCCTTCTCCACTACGTTTTTTCCCACCTTGTCAAAAGCTACAGATTTTGTCTAGCAAGAACAAGCCAATGGTCACAGGCCCCCTTATGGGGATGGTTCACCTACTGCAAAAAAGTGGAGTTTTTTCCATTTTTTCCTTCTGGTAAATTCTCATCACACATTGGGTTGTCTCCAAGGTTCTTCCCCATCCTATAGGGCTGACTATCATTTGCCAGAAACACAAGAAATATTTGCAACTGTCCTGAGGCAACAAGGAGTGAACCTGACAGATTTCTGTGATCCTGATGTGTCCCCGTCACCAGGGTTGTGACAGGACACAGAATCCCAAGGCCAGTTTAAACTTCGGTAACTTGGTGTAGCCCGCATGTAAAAAACAAAAGAGGGAGGGAGAAGACCTCCCAGCAAAGAGGGGGAAACATTTATTTGAGAACTGCTATCAAAAGCTACCACACACCTTGCAATCTACCACACGCACCAAGGTGTCACTAGTAGCATGGGCTTGCTGTTATTTTCCTCCTAGACGTAACTGCAGTTCTGACTCTCAAAAGTCCATCTCCTCGTTTTCCCTTTACTCAGGAACCTCAGCCACATGGAGTAAACAATGATCTTGGCCTAATTTTCAATGCTTAGCTAAGAACTGTCTGTATGTAAGTGCTATGTCAGTGTATTTGCTGTAGGTATTAAGACAGTTAGTCATCTCTGCTGCTGAGCCTACAGCAATATTTCTACAACTTCAAAGGCCCTTACCGAGAATAATATCTTTTGGCTAATTAAATCAGGATATAATGTAACAAAGTTTTTTTTTTCCTTCTTTTCCTTGAGTTTCTGCTTTCATAACCTAATCAGGCATTTTACTGGGTGAAACATCTCTATTAAGTCTCTCATTTCTCAGCCACACGATACAAAAACAGGATGATAATTGAGGCTGCATAATTGATGTGCGCAATGACAGAATATAGAAAAGGGCTCCATTAGCCAGGTCACATCATTAGCATACATTATGTTCAACAAGATTGCTCTCTTCACCTCCTATTTATTAATGGGTTAATCCAGTCCCATCAGCCTGAATACATCATTGTTTAGGTCCTTTCCTGTAAGATACAGTAGCTCAGTTTTACATTAGGAAAGAATTGCTGCCAAGGGCAATAAAATGCTGTAAGTGTCAGCGTTGCAGTGGTGCTGTTTGAAGAAGCCCTCAGTTCCCCTAAAAGCCAAGGCTGCAATAAAGTGTGCAGCACCAATATGTCTTTGGCAGAACAGGCCTAAATAGAGAGGGAACTAAATCCTGCAAGTAAACATGTGGGTTGATGCTAGACCAGACCATGCATGGACTCCACAAGTGATCCCAGGATCTAGCCTGTCTTTCATTTCCTGCCTTGCTTACTACATTTCTCAGCAAGAAGAGGGACTTTATTTCCCCTCCTGCTGTCATTGACATAGAGACATATTAGCTTCTCTATCAAAAGAAATTCAAAGCTAAAATTTCAATCTTATATGTGCTCTGCCCCCCTGCAGTGGTGAGGATACCTGGTTACTGCACTGACTACCTTTTTGGGTGAACCTGCCTGAAGAATTTGCTATGGGGTTGAATGCAGCTGCCCGTCATCCCAAAAGCTCTGGAAGAGTTCACATCTGCTAGCACTGATGCAAAGGTAAAAGCCTGGTCTCCCACAGTGCTCTGGTAGCTGCTGGAGGGAAAACCCATTCCTGAAGACAAACCAGGAAAACCTTTAGGTGCTGTGGGGGAGCTTTCTACTTTGGTTATATCATGATGCTGGAGAAACCGGCCTTATAAATCTGGTATTATTTTGGATGCCTTAAGTTAACCTGTATGAATACCCATGATTAATTCACTGAGCATGGGTGTCCAAAGAATAGATAGTATTAGTGGAATAATTCAATTGTCACAAGGAAAAATTGCAATGGGATCCCTGAGTCAGAAATGCCTGCCACTTTGCTCCTTGTCTGAAGCCCAGTGCCAGGTTACAAAGTCCCTTGGAACTTCAAGCCTGCCAATTCAGAGTCAAGTCTTGGCCAACTGAAACGTTCATTCGTGGGTTACATTTTGGCAATAACCTGTGCATGATGTCCCAAACTGCTGTCGTTACTGTACCTTTTCAGTTTATTGTTTTAGTACATGGGGAGATCAACTGAGCTCAGAGCTCCCTTGTGCTAGGCGCGATATGGGTAGACAGATAGGGGACAGAAGAAAGAAAACACTATTATTCCCATTTTATATCTAGATTCAAAAAAAAAAAAACCTAGGTGAGTTGTCTAGTCACATAGAAAATCTATAAAAGAAAGGAAGTGAAGACAGATATTTTTTATTGTAGCCATGTACCATACCTGTGCTAATTAACTGCCTCAAGGCAATAATTATCCACTTCCTTTCCTGGCATATCATGCTTCCCTCCACAAGAAGCAGAATGAACCAGTAAGGTCAGTTTCTCAGTTTAGGCACAATTCACTTATTGTTCCTTCAGGAAGAAAACAATCTTTGTAAATTGACTTTTTCTTATTCTGGGATTCTGCAGATCAAGCTATTGCATTGCTTGTCTGTGTGACATCTCTACAATACAGAGACTACCAAGACCACACAGTTAATCATCACTGCCAAGTGTGCTTCTGCCTAACAGTGCAGTCTTCTCAACTTAGCTACTTGAGCAGAGTAGACGCACAAACCATTCTCATTTTCATATCTCATTCAGAAAATGTCATAGAAAGACTTCTGCGCTCGAAGCTTGTGATGCATTGATATATTTACTAGTGTATCATTATCAGTACGGTGACTGAGACATGAACATAATCAATCTGCTATGTTGGATCTCTCAGACATGTTGGAGTTATGTTAATAAGACAGCAGGTTGTCAGCTTTTCTAGTGAAGTACCAGAGTATTTTTTTGAACACCTAATAGTAGCAACTCAGAGTTCAGAGCTCTGGAATAAAATAAGTGCTTGTATCTCTTAACTAGCCTTTCACTCATATTCCTATTCCTTTCTCAGAGTTGGTATGGGATACAGCACAAAATAATTTCTCTGAAGACCTTCACTAGAGCAAAGGTCTCATAACAACAAGCAAATGGAGCTTTCCAACTATCCAAGATGCTGAATTAAACCATACACTGCTCACAAAGATCTTCAAGTGCCATTGTAAAGTAAAAAGGAATTTATGTATTTATTTATAAATTTATATATAAATTTATAATTCTTGTTTTAAATGAAGTGGGCATTGTCATTGCAGCTGGTATAACCAGGGAAAGGAGGACCAAACATCCCCTTCGTTGCTGGACCCTCTCCCCCAGTCCTCCACCACAACATTGATATAGCTGTTTTGCTACACAAATATTCTCCTATTTTCAGCTAGCACAAACTATTTGTCTATTTTATATTTAATTTTAATGTGCATTATTTAAATAATTTTATTTCTGTTTTTTAATAACAAAGTAGTTCCTATCCAATGCCAAATAAATCCTCAGTGAAAGCATTCCCTGTGAAAACTCACTGATTATCAGACCTGAAATCACAATCAGCATGAAACGGCACTGCCTGACTTCACTCTTCAACCTGCAGTGTCTTGATTCAAATCTCCGCCTAGGCCAGCTGATGGCAAGGGAATTGCCCCAGGGCTACCCAGCACCATCCACGTCTGAATCTCTCCAGCACTGCACTGATGGAGCACTCCATGGACACTCAAACTACAGACCCTGCTCTGGTTTTAGGCAGGATTTACTCAGCAAATGCTGGCTGATTTGCATGGCAGGTGGTCCAGTGACTGACTGTGAAAACATTCAGAAACTGGAAATTTGGCTTGTCCTAGAAAGGGTAGATCGGAGTGATAACTGCCTGTCCTGACTAAATAACCATATCGTCGACACAGCTGTATGCAGCACAAAATAAGGGAGGCTGGATGCATAGCTCCATCTGCCTTCTCCCCTCTTCTGAAAGGAGTAAGCAACAAGCCTATATATTTTCCCATGTGTGCAAGACCCCTTGTACTCACACCCTGGAGATGGCTATAAGGAGTTGGGATTTCTTACTCCCACACTGAGTCAGGTTTTAGTCCTGTAAAGAGTGGTTTTAATCTCTGGTAAGGTCAGCATAGTTTACCCAGAAAGAAAGAGAGAAAGGAAAGGGCCTTTTTAATTGCATTAATTATGATACATTCTCTTTTGTTTCTGATGACTGTTGCATTTTAGGATCCAGGAATGGTATCACTGAATTTTAATCAGAGATCTGAACAAGCTACTGAAATATGATTAGTTTTTCTATCTGACACTGTGATTACTGCTTAGGAGACATCTGCTGTTGCATAAAATCAAATCTTCCTTTTCTGCCTTCCATTGTGTCAAAGCGGAAGCTTTTTTCTTTTTTTTAACGTAGGTGGAGACAATCTCAAGAAACACCCCAGCAAGGAAGCGCAGCTCAGCCTTTAGCACCATGTGCCCTCCAAGAACACTCTGACACACCCTTCTGATGGGTTTTGCCCTTTGCAAGACCTCCAGGCTGACAGATTGCCCGCTTTTACAGTTGGAAAGAAGGCTTTATTGCTGCGCATGCATGCATTTGCATGCACAGGATGTGGCCCATCTCTGTATTGCAGAGGGGCTGCCAACTCTTCCCATTCTCATGGCTCGACTCTTCTCATTGTCCTTGTGACACCTGGTCGTGGGTATTGCTTGAACAGCCTACAGCTGGGTCTCTGTTCCTGCTAGCGTGTGCTGCTGAAATGCTTCTTCAAAACAAAATATGTCGCTCTCATCTATGCAGGTGAAAAGGCCTTTTTCAAGATTACTTCATCAGAGGGCAGATGGTGGCTTTAGGCGATGCATTAAAAGCCTGATCTTGTGAGGTGCTGATCTCAACTGGGGTTGAGGGCAGCACTCAGCACCTTGCAAAGACAGGATCCAGAAACTAAAGGTAGCAGCAGAGGGAGGAGAAGAGAAGAAAAGAAAAAAAAAAAAAAAAAAAAAGAAGAAAAAAAAAGGTAATATTTTTCACATCTGACCTCAAAGCTGCTGGGACTGCTGTGAGGTATTTTTCCCACTCAGGTTAGTCTGTTCTAAAAGGCTGTGGGCATCAAAGAGAAAACATTATAAAATATCTGTCTTCCACTCGCCTGCATTTTGCCTGTAATAGGTCTCCCACTTACACTGTTATTTTTCCCCCCTCATCTCAACATAGAACAGAGGATGGCTGCTCACAAGACTCATTAATATGCATAAAGTGCAGTATAATTAGTTGCCACAGGTAACCCTTCTATAACTGTGTGAATTGAGCTAATGTGCAAATATATGAAGCACTGCAAGTAGGATGGTGTAAGTAAAAGTCCCCCCATTTCATAAAAGGAAATATTTGAATAATATGCAAATGCACTGGATGTTATTAACAGGATGTCAAGGTTTGACAGTCCATGTTATTGTGGAAATAAATGAGTTTTGACACAAATAACTTAGATATGCATTGATTTTTTGAGCAAACGTTGTAATGAGATGTTATGTATTGTACTGCAGGTTTATACAGATTTTGATGACTATTAGGGGAAAACATAACAGTGGATCAATTATTAATGTATTCATTAATATGCTCCAATGTGTAACAATAATTATTTTCTTTCTTTTCTCCCACCCCCCTTCAAAATGCAGTTCCTCTTGCATTTTTAATATACCTGCTTGAAAGTATACAGAGCAGAGTCAATATAGCATTCAAATCAAAGACATCGGGAAAGATGAAATTGTTCCTAAAATAAGAGGGACTGTACCTAGCAACCACTGACAAACCCTACGTGAATGGTCCTTATACTCTGAATTTCTTCATTATAACTCCCTGGAGGAGGCATTAGCTTCTGTTCTTTTAAGGATCCCAGTTTACATGCTGGAGCCCATCATCAGGTCAACACTTCCTAATGTTGGTCACTGAGCTTATGTGAATTTCCATTGTGCTGGCATTTGCTCCTGAGAGGCAGAGGAAAGATGCATCCAGAAAGCATTCAATGCCTAAGGACAAACATCTGCTGAAAGAGCTTGCTGGCCAAGTTCACCAACAGGGGAATCTGTGGTTGATCCATTCTGTTGAACCTGCCAGATGTCCCGGTTTTGTGCCATCCCATCTTGATTTCTAAAAGGATTGTCGTAGAGTCCCAGTAGGTGTTTTAGAGGCCTGCATGGAAGGACTGTCAGAGCCCTCCTTGCTGTACCGACTGCCACATTTCAAAGAGTGCTCCAAAGGGCATTAGGGTGTGGAAAGGAACAGGCATGTCAGCATGGGCAGCCCAGCAGCAAGAAATCCTGAGCTGATGGGAAGTGGCACAGATTTAGCTTGACTCATTTTGGCTTTCCTGCAGCGCTATTTCCATAATGCTGGACTTGCAGAGTCATTTGCTCTGGTACAAAGATGATGCAGTAGGTATGAAATACTCCTTCACTACAATGACCACAGGAAGGTGTCCCAAAAGGCCAATTAATTTTTAAGGATGAAGATAAATGATTGAGCCTTCATTTTGTGAAGATATTAATTTAGCTGTCCCTTGAAAAAAACTTACTTGTGCAGTAAATCTTCCTAATTTGTAGGATATTCTCTAATATTCGCAAGTTAAGATGTCCTGGCCTTAAAACGTTACACCATAACAGGATCAGACACAGAAGTGAAATAATATTTCTGGACGAACATTTTCCCAGTCATTTCATAAACAGTAACAAAGCAGCAGTTGTTATGGAAGGTGGCCATCTGAAGAGAAGTAGTTAAGCTTGTGAGTCTTGCCCTTGGCAACTGTGTCAAGAGAAACTGGATTATTTGGGGGTGGTCAAGAGAGGCTCTTCTTTCAGGTGAAGCTGGCAAGCACTGCTGGGACGTTGGGGCTTCTTATGGAAAATGGGCACAATCCACTTCTTGAGTCACCCGAAAATGCACTTCGCAAAATTCCCTGACTTTGCAGGAATACAGGACACACAAAGCTCAGTCCCTCCAGCAACCTTCCTGCCACATAGAAGAGAAACTCCTTGCAACTCAGTATTAAGCTTTTTAAAAGGTACTGGGAGTGTGGAGGCAAGCAAAGATGTTCTGTTGGCCTTTCTCCATAATAGATGGGATTCATCTCACTTAACTTTAGCTGAGTTTAATGGCCCCTTGTCTATGGTGGTTCATCCTAAATAACTGAACATACTTCGATAGCCCTTCTCCCTCTCTCTCAATTGGCAAGAGATGAAGCCTGGATGAATAGCTCAAACTTGATGCCAACTTTTAGACAAGTTTCTTCTATGGCTGCTGAACTCAATGACCCAGAAACTTCCAAGACCCTTGTAAGTCTTGGGAACTGTGACAACTAAACATTCTTAAGCTTATTGACTATGACTAAAAAATACTGTACTAGGACCAAAGTTACATAAACTAATTAGTTCATTATGAGCTTTACATTTTTTACACTTTCTCAGACTCTAATCTGAGACACAAATTACCCTTGGAACACCGAAAGTTTCCACAAAGAACCAGTCTAAGCCCAGACACCCCAAGTCCTGATAGTCAAAAAGGAAACCCAACACCAGACTTAAAATTGTGGCTAGAATCATGGGTCTGGAGGAACTAAGAAGTACATTTACTGATCGTGTGCATGTCATGAATACTGGGATAGCTAGAGATTCACTGCTTAAAACATTCATTTTATACAGCCAATTAGCATGCTACCTAAACCATTATCTAGCATTACTGTGGGTATCATGGTGCACAATGAAGAGGTTCAGGTAATTATAACATGATCCAGATGACCTTTTGTACCACAGGTAATACATTGCGCCTCTTACACTGTCTAATACTGGCCAATGGACCTGAGACAACCCTGAATTGTTAAGCTACAGACAAGATTTCAAGTGTTTCCAGCCTTCAAGCATCCAAAATAATAAGTCATTTGAGGTCTTGTGTTTTCAAGAACAGGTACTGATTTTCAGGGGCAGATTAGATGTCTGAACATTTCAGGCTTTTGCTTTGGAGATAATAACTCTCTGATGGATTTTGCTCACAGACAGTCATCATCGCTGGGTAAGTGAATCTGAAAGCAGCATGAGTGTATAATTGACCGCACACTGGGGTCTGTAGCTCAGCACAGCGACATAACCAAAGAACAGTGAAAAGCTTCAACTGCCAAGAAAAGGAAATACTTCTTTAGCCCATAAAAAATGGTCCCCCAAAACTGCAGGCTTTAGAACTCAAAGCCCAGTTTTCACACATGACTTCTAAAGCTAACAAACTCCCTACAAACAATTCTCCTTTTCTCTTAGATATTTTAAAAATTCCAATGCGACTCTTGTACACAGGTGAAAATAAAGCCATCCATTCGTGCTAATACCAATACTTTTACAGGCATAGCTTTTAGTGCTACAGAGCACGTCCTGTGTTTATCATTTGCATTTATTTATAAAGCTGATGTCTCCCATCACTGGGTAGCATCACATGTTGCATATTTGTGTAATGCAGCAGAAGAGAATAACCGAGATTCCTGCTAGAAAACCTAAAGAAATAATTTCATGTTGGTTATTTCCAAGCCAATAATAAAACTGTACAAAAAATCCAGTACTTCTCCCCCAGCAATATTATGAAGTCCACAAAAGATCATCTCCCAAGGAACGGACTGACAGCTCAGAATTAACCCAGTTGATGCCAGTCAGAAACGGAAAACACTTTTGAGTAATAACCCCTACTTATTACTTTGCACTTTTTGGAGGGAGATTTTCAAGTATTTTTTAAAAGAAGGAAAATCTTGCCTGCTCTTTACAGGAAATCAAAGCAAGGAGACATGAAGTGAACTGCCGGTGATCATCCACATGAAAATAGGGACAGATCAAAGTCTTCTGGTCATCTCTAAAGCTAGCAGTGAGCAATGCTGCAGCATGGTCTAGGGCTCTGGTCCCCACTCATCCAGTTAGGGCACCAGACCAGGATATGTTACAGCTTTTAATATTCATGCACCCATGTTTCTTTTGTTCAGCAGAAAGCAAAGTGCAGGTAGGAACAGAAGACCTGGGGAGCGATACACGGCTCAGTTTTGCCCCCATATGCAGCCTGGAAGCACACCTAAGTCTGGCAGCTCAGAGGTGCTCCCAGGACTCCACAGTCTGGGTGATGCCTCTCAGCTGCTTCTCCATGCAGCTCACTGACCAACAATATATCCCTTAAGCTGCCTTGTCTGATTTGAAGAGACATCTGACTCACTGTTTGCTTTACCTGAGGCATCTTTCTTGCTACTTGTCATAGTGATACGAAAATTTAGGCTGTTTCCAGTCAGTGATATCATTATCACCATTACGCCTCCATCATGTAAAGAAATAATGTTCCTTCATCCTAGCAAGGACTAGTCCTTAGACAGCTACACATTTTTTTTCCCCGAGGCTGAATGAAGAGGAATATGATCACTGTAATTTCAACATCCCAGTCCATCCAGTGGCCTCTAGACTGTTTCAGCTCTCAGGCCAAATGACTTGGTTTCCATGAGCTGACCCGCAGTTATCCCTGTGGCTTGTGTCAAGGTACACCAAGGCAGTTGCATGGACAACATGAAGGCTGAAAAAGCTGGCAATGAGAATCCTCTGAGGAGGAGTTTCCAGAAGAGAACAAATTAATTCTGAGCATCAAGAGACACTACAAGACTCTCCACTCTGCCCTCCTTTCCCATTGTAGCTGCAGTACGTAGTTACAATAGACAGAGCCTTGTTCTACAGAAATCAATGCAAGACTATGAACCTCACCCAGGGTTATTCGCCTGCTTGGGTAGTTTCCTACAGAAGGGTCATGGATAGCCAATCAGGCAGCTAAGGACAAAACTGTGATACATAAACAGACTTTTTAGATAATGTTTAATTATTCAGTAGAATAAACCACAAAAAAAAAAAGAGATATATTTTAATCCAAATACGAAGTCTGTGAGAGGATGTCTGGTTTCATTCAATTAGAGCTGGAATTTTTTTCCTCCTTTTACTCTCTCTATCATTAGTTCAGATTCAAAATAGTGACAGAAAAAAAAAGAAGTAGGCCAGTGTATAGGGAGAAAAAACAGGAACTGAAAACCAGGCCAGAAAGATATATCTTCTATATTCAAAATTGCTTTTTTTAAGTAAGCAATCAGTATGTTTTGAATATTTTTCAACAATTTTTTTTTTTTTCAAAAAACAGAGTTACCTTTTATACCAACTCCAACAGAGAAGCAGGCAAGAAGACAGATAGCTGCAATCCTCTATCTGAAAAGCTTTGCTCAGGTTCTTGCCCTCTCTAATGTGATTGCCAACAAGGAGTGACAGTTGGTACCATCTGCAGCACTGTTTTTTCTGATTTGAATAACTTCTCAGACTTCCAATGAGACAAACAGGTCATTTCAGATTAGACATCAAACTTCACTGGCTTTTGGTCACTTCTGCCCCGGGTCACATTCAACTACAACCTGTCACTTGCAAGTCTTCTATCAACAGGTTGTTGCTACCTCCAAAAACACCAAGTTCAAAAATGCATGTCGTAAACCACAGGCTGAGCCCCTGTATATTTTAAAATACTTATTTAGATGAAGTAGGATATTTAAGGAAACTTTTTTGTGCCCTTTTTATTATCTACTACTTCACAAGAAACTTGTTTTATTTACATGGGGGGTGGGATAGGATCTGATAAAAAAACCCTACTATAAACAAAAGGAAACTATATTAAAAAGGATGCTAAAATTCAGTGACAGGCGTAACAACACATGGTAATGTAACACTGAAGTGCAGTTCAGACAACCTTTTTCCCCTTGCTTATCAGGTGGATGATATATGGCCCTTCATTAAAAATGCTTGCACAGACAGGCCTCCAAGGTCTTGCCCTGAGCTCATTCACTAAGCACAAAATAAGGGAAACAAGAACACCAGAGCACAAAGGGTGAATATTTGGAGATGTAATGGCTGCCCATGTAATGAAATGCCTGCACCGTGCACAACGAAAGGTCACAAATTTGAGAAGAACACAAAAGTGGCTTTATACAGTTAAATAATTCCAGACTTATTCTTGTTTAGAAGCTGATAAACTCAGAACACATTGAGCATACAGAAGAATTAGGATGCCTGCAATGTCCTGTTTGCCCAGCACTCATTCATTACCCTGTTAATATGGCCCCCAAAAAGTTAGTGTGATGATGCTGGAACAGACCTGCCTTCCTTTCATGACTGGCTGGTCCATGGCTCATTTCTAGGACTGGCTACAACATCAGATCTCTCCACTTCCACATCTTTAACATCACATGTCACCTTTAACATAACTCTTTGTCCTAGTTCAGTCTTGCTCTGCTATTCTATCTAATTTCAGAACATTTCCTTCTTATTTCTAAAATGAAAATTCAGTCCTCTGAAGGCACTTCAGATGACAGTTTACTTAACGATAAAGAGCTTAATTGCTTAGGCCAAAGTCTTCAAATGTGTTTCAATACCTTTAACATCAAATTCCACATTCTTTTGTGGACTCAGGTCCACTTGAAAGCCTGGACTATGAAAGAAGAGAAAGGAGAATGACGATTTAGGCCTGTATAATGCACAGAGCCCCTCTCTTCCATACCTAACAAGAAAACACCAAGGAATAAGTCTGTCTTTCAGAAAAGCTTCTTGTCCTGATACGGAGAGAAGAAAAAAACATTCACCATTACCCTTAACTTGCCACTGCTTATTTACCCTTGTTGAGATAAACATATGCCTGAGCCATTTCACTTCAGCACCCAAACACTGGTTCTTGTTATAACTTCACTGATAGATTAAAGGACCTCTTACAAACTAGTGTTTTCCTGCTGTGGAGGCACTTAACACTGAAGGCAAGTCATCTCTCAATCTTCTTTTTGATAAGCTAAAAAGATTGAGAGTATCTCATAGCAAAGCATTTTCCCCAGCCCTTGTATTAATCCAGGCGTCTCTTTTCTGCATCCTCTGCATCCTCTCCGATTTACCAGTATATTTTTCAGAATGTGAGCATTAGAAGAATCAGATGAAGTGCAGTACCATTGGCTTCCTAAAGACAGGGGTGAAGTTGCCCTCCCACTCCTTTCACTGCCATCCTGATTAAATATTGATGAACCATGGAGCCCTTGCAGAATTAGCACAGAAACAGGGGGACTCTGGAGACATATCCATAAAGCAGCACAAGTAAATTAAACGTAGATGGTGCCACATATACTCATGGATTCATTTAAGGTTACTAAAAACTATATATTCTTGTGGGTGGGCCCAACTTTGCTCTAAGACCCAAACTGCAACTCCAAGGAGGAATTTGCTTCACGACTCCCTTTACTGTTCTGAACAGCCTTGCTGGAAGTAGAAGCCAATTTTTGGTACTGACATTGCTACATTCCTTTTTTAGTGATGGACAGACAAACATGTGTCTTAATTGTGTTTTCATGGCCACGTTTATGGTTTAATGGCATGTTATAGTTTAAATGGTCACCAACTGAATGGGCCTTGTTGGTTTATGAAATA
The DNA here is from genome assembly GCF_963921805.1 of Phalacrocorax carbo. Lineage (NCBI taxonomy): Eukaryota > Metazoa > Chordata > Aves > Suliformes > Phalacrocoracidae > Phalacrocorax > Phalacrocorax carbo. Next base: position 5,330,512 of record NC_087519.1, on the reverse strand, counting down.
GCTGTTAATATTAGATTGCACAGTTGGGAATATTACAGCGTGCACTTGTGCATTAAATATTAATTTGTCTGGTGAGAGCAGAGACTATTTGAAGTGTAAGAATTGAAATTTGGGCAGGGCGTCAATGTGTTGTTGCCAGTGGCTTAATGATGTATGCAGTGTATGCTAGCCTGAGTCTTTGGGGTACCACAGCCTTCAGCTAACGCCCTTGGCTTGTATTTTCCATTTTGTCCTTGTTCATGACAAATACTGAAATAAAGACATAGAGATTTCTATTGCATGTTCTTTCTTTTAGCCAGTCCAGGGCTTTTTCCAGAGGATCAATCCATCCCTGCTTAAAGTGGGCCATGCAATAAAGTAGTAAACATAATTTTTGCTACCACAAGCCTCTTCATAGTGAACTATTGATCCCTGAGGATAGTCTACTGCCAGCATATACTCCTCTTTTCTGTACTTCTTATTAGAACAGTCAACATAAGGTTGTTCTAATCTCTCAAGTATCATCAAACAAGATCCAGGAAAAAACAAAATCAGCCATAGGAAGTACTCACATTGAAAGGGTTTGTTGTACATGTCAGTGTTAGGCAGAAATGGGATGGATGCATGTGAATGATAACTGGTTTTATTCAAATAGATACAAAATGAAGGGCGAGTGAAATTGTTCAGAGTTCAACCAACTTAGCTAACATGAGCTAAGAATGGATTTGGTGCCTTGGCTAATCCATGAGTTACTTCTTCAGCTGTATTCCTTCTGCTGGCTTTTACACACTCATTCATGAATGATCTGAATTCCATTCATAAACTACAAAGTTGTCTGTTAGTCTGCAGAACACCTGAGACACCTCCCTTTACCATATCAAAGTTCTGCCTGACAGCCAAAGTTATTTCAGGGTGGTTTTATTATTATTATTTCTTATTTACTTATTTTGTTTGGTAGGGAGCTGGTTCAGCACAATCGATGTTGGGGGCACAATTCTTTCAAAAAAGTTAGACAGCTCCTCGACTAGCCAGTATGTACCTCAGTAACTTTACACACAGTCCTACTGAATTCCTACAGACTATCTGCATGGTTTACATTACACACAAACACATGTTGGGAGAATCAGACCATATTATCCTGGAGATTGCAGAGGAGTGGGATGCTTTTCTGACTCAAAATGCTATATACTTAAAAGCTTCATAATATTTTACTCCAAAGACTTTCAGTGCAGCCTCTCTAGGTGTGGCTAGTAAACTTTACAATGCGTTAGGCTGCTTTACCAAAAAGTAGTTTGTGAAAACTGCATTAAGTGATACTGTTAGCGAACCTCTGGAAGTTGCTGCCACAGGAGGCTGTGGAGGCAGACAGTATCTGCAGGGTTTAAAAGGATTAGAGAAATTCATGGACAACAGGTCCATCAAAGGGGTTGGCAGGAACGTACCCTCTAACATCTTTAATCCAATGATTACGGATACTGGAGGAGTTTGAAGCAAAAGGGCTGTGGAAGGTGGCTAGAGTCACATACTCCTCCTGTACAACATCTTTTGGGGGTAGTTTAAGACATCCAGGCAGGATGAATGATTGGTCTGACTCAAACTATATTTCTTAAGTCAGTTATTTATCTCACAGCCTTTTCCATTTTTTCTTCTTTTTTTTTACCTTGCAGTTGAAGCCATTTTCAAGACACTCAGATCTGACTGTACTTAATAGGAATAGTGTGCTCCTGCCAGTATTAGAGGGAGCCTTCTGGTGAGTGATCCCAGCATGGCTGCAGGTGGCTTAAATATCAAAAATGCGTTAGCATTAGAAACAGCAGCACTGCCCACTTCATCCAGCTTCATGTCACTTCTGGGGTTTCTGATAGAGTTCAGGACACATACAAAATATGCAGAGACCTCATACAGCTGCTCTGATTTCCCTCTCCGTCTGGTGAGTCAAAGGCCCTCTCAGAGGAGATCTCTCAAGGACTGCTATTTCTCTGATATTTCCTGATTAGCATTTCCAGGAGCAATTTTGCTTTATAAGGAAATTCAATGAATAGAGTTACTAATAAGCCTGAAACTTGCCTCCCGTATTTTCAAGAGTGACTGACGATTTTGAGTACTTCTGTTTGCAGCTGGCCAGTTTAGGGTGCTTTAAAGGGCCCCCAGTTTTAGAGGTCAGAAGTCCTATAGAGGGGCAAACCTTTGCCCTCCTTCCAGCACCTCAAATTGTGCACTCCCCTCTGCAAAGAAAGGAAACCAAAATCAACTGCCTTTGAAAAATATCTAAAACTCAGATTTTGAGATGAAGCACAAGAAGATTTAAAAGGGTAATTATAGTTGCCAAGAGAGGAAAGACTTCAGTACATGCCTCCAGGTGAGCAGATATTTCAGCCCTGATGAAACACATGGCTTTATCTCAAACACACCTTTGACATTTCTAGTGTATGTGTTTGGGTGGGGATGGGTGTAAAACAGAGCACAGTTCCTGTAAAAAATGGAAGCAGACTTCAGAGCTCGATGGGAAACACATGGTGACACCAGATAAAAGAGACAGACAGAAAATAAAAAGAGCAAAAATTCTGCCAAAGGGGAAAATCACAACTCACATCCTCTGCTTTGGAGATGGCTCTGCATGATTACAGGCACGCTGTGAATATGGCTGTTCTGATAAAAAAGTCTGCACCATTCATATAAGAAAGTTCTTCTTTGGGGGGTAAAATGCTCTTAGCTTTTCTTCTTTTTTTCTTTTCTTCCCCCCCTCAGCTAAGCAGCTTTTGGGTACAACCAGCCATGCAACATGCAAAGCCCTGCCTACAAGCTAATACCCAAATGCACACCCGGATTCCTAAGCGCATATTCATTTGAACCACAGTGACAGCCTCATTTAGAAACAAATTAGGGGTTAACTAAGAAGTCCATGACGGAGGCAGAATCGAGTTTCCCTTTTCCCCTCACTGTCTGTTAGAATTAGAAAGTGTCTATGAGCAGTGTGTGTCAAGAATATGAACATGAGATGTCATTTCTCCTGCCTCTAATTGAAGCCAAGATAAATGAAGTGGAAAGGCGGCGTCCAATCCAATCAAAACATGAAAAAGGTATTTTGACATGTAAATTACAAACTTCCTGTGTATTTTGTCTCCCCAATTACACCCTCCCCTGTCATGTTTTTTTAAATTATATCTTAATCTCCCAGTCTCCTAATAATTATGTCATCATTCTTGGGCCTTGAACACTGTGTAATGGTATTTTATAGGATGTGCCATTCATTATTAACTAAACTCACTCTCTGTCCCCAGTGATGCTATTTCTCATGGTGCTCAAATATGCATTGTGTCAGTTCTCCCTTTGTAAATGTTAGGCCAGTTCCACTCACTGCTTCTTGATTAAATGGTACGGAGTAGGCAAGATACTTTCAGACAGTTTATTCTGCCCATCATTATTTTATAGGGATGCACGCTCCCTAGTATTTTTTTAATGGAATGGGTGAATGGTTTCAAATGTAACTTCCCAGTCAGTTTGGATCACTGAAAGAGCTCTGTGGCTTTCATGGTGTAATTGACTGTGTTTTCTCTCCACCTCTTGAAAGAGGAGAGAGTATTGGCTCAAATTAAAATGCACAGTGAGGGATCGGGAATAAGATCAATGCAGTATATAACTACACCTACATGAGAGTATTTCCATCTACTGTAACAGTCTTTACATCAGATCTAACAGAATGACACCAAGGATCAAATTCATCACATCTATATTTAGACGTCGTGAATGCTACATCTAAGGTAGTCGGCAAGACCAAAATAAGCACTCCTAGAACGCTATTCATCTCACTCCTTTAAACCTCTATTTTTGGATGAGATTAATCACACCTTAGAAGTGCCTTTTTCTCTCAGAAGACTAGAACAGGAGTGCTCATGGCTTGTTCGAGCTGTAGAAGTCCACCAGAAGAGGAATCCCACCGCAAACAGAAATGATCCTGTCCCTGGAGTTAAGGACTGCCACAGTAGGGGAGGACAGATGACTGCAGGGAGGAGAATTAAGGTAAGTCTTGTGATATTTGATCTTGTTATTAATGCAATTGGTTACAGGTTATTGATGAACAGCACTCAGATAATTGTTGCTTAGGTTTCTGAGCAGAGTCTATTTAGGACACCACTCAAGCCATCAAAGATTCAAGAATCGTAGCTAATTAAACCCGATATCAGATGTTACATAAATATGACATATTTTTCTGTTACAGTGATTATCAGACAAAAAACAGGTAGCCTTTATGGTGCAAAAGCAAATATTTAGTTAAATGTAGCTGGTTCAGCAATATAACTTAACTCCCGATTTTAAGAGTACAGAAAGTACTCTCTAGAGGTGACTTGCACATAACCAGCTGGAAAAATTACAATGAAAATTACTAACTTGACTGTATTTAAAAGTGATGTTAAACAACTTCTGTCTACACGTACAGTTTTATGTTCTCAATCAAGCCTTCAGTGAGGCAGAGAAGCCTGTGAAATGCTTTCATCCCAGTCTTTCTGTTATTGAACACAGCATACACACAAGTCAGTCCTGCTTTTCAGCATCCACCTGCATGACAGGAATTCTGCCCTGGATTTGAACCGCTCCTCATCTTTGTCTAAGCTCTGTATAAGTGAATAATGATCCCAGTATCAAAGATGCAGTTTGCAGATGAAAGTTTGGCTTTTGATACACCTGGGCGATCTCTTTTTATTTATTGCCATAGCCATTGAGTGCAACAGAGGAGCGCTGCAAACCCCTTAGTGACACTAGCTCAGAAGTGAAGGAAATAGAAACTCCTATTGAGTTTCAGCATCCTCTCTCTTTGCAAGAGGAGCCTTATTGCTGAAAGAACTCTGGTCTACAGCTGCACAAATAAAAACCAGGAGCCCTCTCTCTCTCCCTCAGCAAACATGCTGCCAGAGCTGGGTCCCACCTCATCGGGCCTGGGAACTGCCGCTTCCTGGGGCCTCCCAACACTGGGGTCTCTTCTTTAGCAAGGACAAAAAGTACCAGGTTAACAAAAACTATCAGTCACCCAGACTTATTTCTTCCTGGTGTGCTTTCTTCTGTTATTTTTCTGAGACCTGTTGAGTAATATTTGACCTGAGGTGAGATTGCTTATAAACAGAGCAATCTCTTCTTCCTTCACACGGGCTATGGAGGGTCTGTATTTCTCTCTCCTACTCTCCCTCCCCTACAGTGTCCTTTTTTTTAATTGGTTTTCTTGTTCATGGCCTCTCTGCTGTAAAAGCCTGCACTTCTGCCACCTGACTCCAAAGCACTTGAACAGTAACTTCTGTTAAATTAAACAGCAAGCTGGCTTTAAGACTTAAATATCTAAGCACAGAGTCCACCTGCTGAGGAGATCCCACTGTTCTCAACCTGCTCTGTGCAGACAAGCCTACAGAGGCATTAAGTCTCAGAAAGCCCTTCATAACCATCCATCTCCTGCTGGGAACTGCCTTTTTATATATTCACAGCACAGTGTTGCTGCCCTGTTCATGCTCTGGCACCTTGCACACAAAGCCTGGCTCCCCCGGAGATGAGCAAGCCCTCATACACTATTGCAAAACACCTCAGGCCTCAGCCACAAAGCTTGGACCTTCTCCTGTCAGGCATATCCAGAGGCACGCACACCTTTCATCCGGTTCCTCAGGCAAGAGCTCATCTTCCATGGCACTTGACAGTTGGTTTTACTGGAACAGGATTGAGATAAGAGAATTGAATTGTTTTAGCCATCCTGCCATCTGAAGGTTCCCCTACCTGAACAGGAAGCAAGATTTATTGCATCTCCTTCATCTGAGCTCCAGCAGGTGGCCGTCATGCTTTCTACCACACTGCGGTTTCATAGCAGAGGTTCACCAAGTTGTGTTAATGTCAGTCCCAGATGTGCACACACACGTGTGTGTTTACTCTTTGGAAAGGAACAGTGAGGTTCCTGCCAAGCTGGATTTAATCCACTAGCACACGAAGGTCCATGTTCATGCAGCTGGCCTTCTAGCACTAGATATAAATAATGGGTACCCAGGCAAGGTAGCACCAGTCTCACCTTAATTAAAGCCACCTAAAATTACTGAGAGTCGTCTTCTTCAGTTGCACCATTCTTTCTGCTAAGGGTTCATCTCTCCATCCAGGAAGGTTCCCACACAGACATAAACCTCATCCATCCCTGGAAGTTGTCCTTTAAGTACAATACATATCTCCACCCACACAAGGCTGTGGCTGGGGTATTATCTCTCCTCTCAGTACATGCAATAACAGAAATTTATGTCCAGTCAGAACAAGTTGGGCCACTTTGTCTATGGCCAGCCAGTTTGTTATGCTTTTTTTTTTTAATCAGGATAGTTTTTAAGATATTTTTCTTTTTTTTTCTTTTAAGACATAAAGACAATTCATTCAGAAAATTTTTAAGCTAATAGATACCAGAGCATTTGTTCAGACATGACAGCAAACCTCTTCACCTGTGTATTGTGCCTTTAGATGGAAATGCATACAGTTTCCTGTAACAGCTTTTCTTGTGGCACAGCCAGAATGCATTGTAGCGTGAGCTGCGCTGTTAGTATATTACTTATGCGGCCTGACTGTCCCCACAAAAGTACTGCATGTACCAGGCAATGAGTTTTTTATGCAGTCCAGTATCCTGAAATGCATTCGTGAGTCCATCTTCCTTGCCACATGCTCCGAATATATCTGCACTTTAATAGATTTTGTCATGTGCAGCCTAAAGTGCTAAGCTTGCTCTGTCACAGCTTACCAGGCCCCTTCCTGAGCAGTGCCTCTGTATCGATAACAGACATGCAGGCAGGCCCACGGGCACTGCATCCCTGCACCGCCAAATGGCTTAGCAGGATTTGTACACAAGGCCAGCAACCCTATGCGAAACACAAAATAGGTCCTCTTGGGCATGGGAAAAGATGCTGCTGGTGAAAGACCTCCCCTGCCTCCCCCTCCGGCTCTCCACAGCTCCTGCAATCACATCACGTGTCTGGCAGCAAACCCTCGGCACAGCCCCCGGAAAGGCAGAGTGAGTGAGGGAAGAGTACTAGGGAGGATTTAGCAAAATAAATGCAATAAGAGCTTGTACAGAGCTTTCCTCACAGAGTTTCTTTCAGGGACACTAAACACAGGGATATAGGAGACATATACATACACATACACACCCCCCCACATACACAAACACACTGACCTCTACCCCTAAAGTAACTGAGGATGAAGAACCGCATCTTGTTACATCCCTACCTATCACAGCCTCCAACAGCAGAATTAGCCATGTTGCAGAGATACATCACCAGTACGAGACAAAGAAAAATCCCACTGTAAGCCAGTCGGCGATAGCGGCCCCGGCTCCGAAGGGCCACCCCTGCGGCTGGAAGTCCAGGTTCACCACGGAGAGCCGCCCCTTACTGGAGAACCACTGAGACCTCGCCCGGTCTCCTTTTGGCCAGAGCATCTCCAACCCTGGGCACTATGGGAAGGGGCTCCACCTGCTCTGAAATTAGAGGCAGCACCACATACACATAAAAAATTGCAGTTTTAATACGACAAGAAATTCTCAGCCCTCTACAGAAAGTCATACTCCCCCTGCCAGCAGCCAAAGGATCCCAGGCCCGAGGTGGCTGCCCAGACCCACAATGTGCTGAGGAAACAGCCTTTTCTGGCTCTTCTTTTTCTGTGACTTCTCATCCCAGATGACAATTCAGCCACAAAGATCGTAACCTCACTTTAAATTGCAAAAGCCATAAGCGTGCAATAAAACGACACGCGAACTCACACCTCAGACTTCTGATGACGAGCCCTTCTGTGGATACGCTATTAGCAGTTTTCTTCTATTATTCATTCATACATTCACATTGTAGCATTGATTTTAATTCATGGGTACATTTATTAGAGTGGACTTAAAAATAGATAATATTTCTCATATATTTTTAGAATTAAAGAATTTAAGAGAGACAGGAAGAAAATATGTTGGAGAAAAATAGCATCACTCTTCAATGAGCTACAGACCTGATCAGAATACGCTTGGAATCTGAAATTTTCATAGATTCTTTTCCCCCTCAGAATTTCATAAAGAAAAGCTGTCATTTGTTAACCATGACCAAATACATAGAGTAGGGTTTGGATTAGAATCCAGTTGTAACCAAAAAGCCCTTTATCTTCATCAACATCACCCCTACAATGCTGCTTTTGCTAATAAGGAGATATGGATAGTGAAAACAGTGGATACCACTACCTCTGCAAATCCCTCATTTTTTCTTTTTTTTTTTTTTGCTGTCAAATCCTTGATTTTAATTCTGAAGCACAGAATTCAACAGATACAAATTCAATACTACATCAAAAAGCAGAGTTTGTTCCTACTGGTCCAGATCCTCTACCGATGCAAATCAATACAGATCTCTTTAGCATAAGTGCATTTATGTTGCGAATCCAGCCCCTGGGAACCTTGAGCTCACATACAGAAAAAGTCTGCTTTTAATTAAAAAAAAAAAAAAAGAAAAAGGCTTTGCAAATGAGGGCTCACAGAGGGATGAGGCCCCTCTGCGCATTTAGTCTGTTTTATTTGTATTTTCATAGCTGGAAATTCACGTGCAGCATGGCCAACGCAAGAGCCAGGATGGCCGTTGCCTTGGTTGAAACAGTCTCGTGATAATTTAATTTTTGGCTGCACCCATCTCCTGGGAAGCTTGTCCCAGTTTCACCAAACTCTTTGCCTTTGAGACAGGAAAGGAAACGATGTTTAAATCACGCTATTTTGATATGTACAAGCCAGAACTGAACTACAACTGTTTTGTTTGGCAATTTCCTTTAATTTTATGTTAAATGATTCAAACCATCCTTAAAAGCAAAGCATTTATGGAACAAAACAGTTGTTTTGGAGAGAAATAAAACATTTATTTTGACACAAAAGAGTCTGCTCCTTCCCTTTCACTGTTTGATTTCCTAACTTTTTTCTATTTTGCTTCAAAAAAAAATATTTATTTTAATTTTTTTGCACTGCCAGAGGACAAAAATAATCAATTATTCACGCTGCTCTAGATAAACCATGCATAAATCATGAATAAAAACATACATTAATTCCCTCTGCTGTAAACTACTATTCGGTGAGAAGTAAAACATAACAGGAGTCTAAACTTATTCTCTGCCTCTCTTTGTCTTGTTTCTCACTTAAGATTCAAGTACAACAGCTTGGATCTTGGGACAGCCTTAGAGCAGCCACACTCCTTCCATGTTGTTATACTACCATCTACTGATAAAAGGATGCTATTTCTCTGGGATCTTATCTCCTGTCTTAGTCACCTTGGTGCAACAAGCAATATTTCAACTCAATCAGAGCTCAAAAATGAGCATTAACTGCCTCTTCAAGCGTTATCACCTGAATGCTCTTTTCTGCAATACGAACATATTCACAGGGTAATCAGCTGCACTTCAGACCCCTTGTAGAAAATAAGGTATTGGGGATTTATATTTGTCACTTCCTTTGTTTCTTTCAAGGGAAAAAACTAAGGGATGGGAAATGATCATCAAAAGCCTTTTGTCAACTTGAGGAAGGAGGCTGGGTTGGTCTTTTACTAAACTGAGACAACATTAAATGGCTAGTTTAAAGAAGCTTAAAAATGCAGTACATTTAAAAACAAAACAATAACAAGTTTAGTCCTATAAAATATTAATTGTTCCCCATTATTAACAGCAGGAAAGGCAGTAGCTTGGCTTTTTGCAGTGTTCCCACACCCCTCTAGGGGGTTCTCAGTGCCTCCAGTGAGCTGTCCCCGGTCAGCATCTGGGGAAAAATACTCATCTGGGATTACTATTCTGTTTGACTCAGGGATGGAGAATAGAGAGGAGAGCTGAGGACTCTTTGCAGGGTCTCCGGATTAAACAATTGGAAGTGCCAGTTAATTTCATATCCTTTGCCCTTCTCAGATATAACCAAAATAGGAAGAGTGGCAGGCACCTTTTATTTTAATCAGTGCGCTACAGTGATTTGGGGCTAATTAGATGTTAGTAATTAAGAAAAGACTGCTGTGACGGATGTTTTTACAGGTTGTATTGTTGATTCAAGAAATAAGACTGTTCACCTTTAAGTATTGTCAGTCACATTACTTTAGCTGGGAAGAATTAAATGTCAATTTTATCTTGCTTCATCACTGCTCTTTAATCAATGTCGATGCATCACTTCCCCCTATCATTCCTCCATCAAACACTGACCTGGAAATGTGACACTGAGCTTTCCAACACCAGCTCAGCTAATTAAGAACTTTGTTATTCCACCTTCCATCTTTTAAAGAAAAGTAAGAAAAGTGCCAAAGAGACTCTTGCTTTCATGTGGAAAAGCATCGGCAGGGGGTTAATAATAATTATTAAAATGACTGACAGCTCGGGCTACTCTGTGATTTGCCCCAGCCCTGTAGTCCTGTAGTCACAGAAAGGTAAAAGCTAAGAAAAGTCAGGCCTTGAATTATTACAGTGAATAAATGGGGATTTTAGGAAAGAAAACATCTTCCTACCCTGAGACTACAGGAACAAACCAAGATTGTCTTGTAACCTGGAAAGGTGCTGATATTTATCTTTGCATCTAACCCTTTCAGCACAGTAGCCGTAGCCCCATTAAATCACTGGGTGTGCTAAAGATCAGCAGAAGGAGCACTCGGAGCCTTTCCAAAGCAGTCAACCACGGACAGTGTGGGCAACAGCCAAGGAACTAAAAGCAGGGCTGAGCGATATCCAGATGGGTTTACTGGATTTTCCTGCACACAAGCAGAGGACACCGTTTAATGCTTGTACCACCACAAAATCTGGGAGTCCTAAGCAGAGATTAAGATCCCAATATTCTGGGGGCTGCACAGAAAGACAGCTCCAGTCCCACAGATCTCACAGCCTGAGCATGATAAATAGAAACACCATGTGGAGGCAACCCGCACATGGTGGTGCATGAAGAAATGTGGAAAAAAAATAAAAGCAATGAAGAATTCTTGATCAGTACTGTGTCACTGCTCCTCTATCTTTGACAGACTTTTAGTGGGAAAGGAGGAGAAGAAGCATAGTTTAAATATTATGAAAATAGATACTTTTGAAGATATTCACTACCTTTCCCTGAGTCCATGGGGAACTCATAAGGCCAGATACTGCAAAAGTGTTTGCTGGAAAACTTCGCTGGTAGAGAATCAATTAGTTGTGGCCTGTCAGAAGCGGGCATAGATTTGTCAATACTGAGTAAGAGTGATAAGCAGGATGGATATGGGCTGTGAAGGCTCTTCAATAAAGAGACAGTCAAGACCAGCAATGAGGGCTCGAGAGGCAGAAGCAGGTCAGAGCTTCTTGGGCATGGAATCCAGCAGGATGGCAAATCTGTGCAGGAAATTTGTTTCTGCTGTGCTTCTGGAAGAGTAATACTAGTTGCATTTTCTGAATATAAGCAAGAAAAACCAAGGCATATATTTGGCTGATATCAGTGTTTTCTTATTCAGCTGCAAATGGTATCAGGGGGTTTAAATCTGGTTGGTCTAACTCCTCAGAGGTGGGGGCACAAACGCACAACTACTTGGCACAAGCTGTTGCTTATATTATCTCACCCAAAAGACCTGTAGACCTAACAATTCAAGCAGGCTCTGAAAGCTTTCACAGGATTACTCATGTGAGAAAGAATCAGAACTCCAAATATCTTTTAAGGGCCAGATTTCCTGTGAAAGATGGAGAAAAGACACAAGTGGCACTCTTTATCTCCTTTTCAAGGCCAGCATTTTCTTCAAGAATCTTTTTTAGGGAAAAAAAATTGCTATTGAGTAAACCATGCTTCTTAGAATGCTCATCACCCATCTCAAGTCCTCTCCTAGCTCCAAAGCAGGTATGTGCAGCAGCTCTATCCTGACTCAGCCCTCATCCTAACGCTCTGATTCAAGCACGACTCCAGGCAATTCTAGCTCTGGAGGACCTCAGTTCCCAAACCCAAATCTTAACTCACAGCAGGCCATGGTAAGCCTCCTCTCAGCTCTATCTAAAAATCCACTGAATTACAATACACCTGCAGGGCAGTTCAGATTCCTCAAGTTTTGAACCTTTTAATTTTTTTCAGTCCATGAGTGGGACATCTCAGGGATAAAATGCTGAATGGAAGCACTGAGGGTATATGTTCAAGTCTTGGCACTGCCACATGCACCTTCTGAGACTGCTGGTAAATAGCTTTATCTCTCAGTACCTCAGCCTCTCATCTGGCAAATGAAGGTTCCTTAAGGTATAGATTTTGCAAAGATCAATTCCTTAGTATCTGTGAAAAGCAGCATTAGAGTATCTACAAAGGGACCTCGATAATACTGTTGTGTCTTCAGTACTACCTTATGGATTGCACTTTTCCTGGAGCACAGCGACCTTGATTCTGCAAACTGTGTAAGCATATACTTAAAGTTTAGCTGATTTTTCAATGGTTTGCAGGATCAGCACTGATACATTCATCACAGATATATCCAAACACACAGCTGACGAAATAAATATCTTCTTAGTGTTCGTATTATCATCCAGTGTTTTGGGGCCATCTCATAAAGGCGCTTATGTGCAACAATGCCTAAGCAAAATGGGTTGATTTAAGAGGGCTGAGGGAACACTTAGCTGAGAATTTCCTGGCTTCAGTTAGTTGCAGTCAGAGCATTAAGATTATATTTCAGTGTCAGTATATTGTTTTTATTTGCTTTATTAAATTTGCTTTAACTTGCATTGACATTTTCTTTCCCTTGTTACTCTGTCTCTCAGCTGTAAAGATTCCATTTGCTGAATTGTTTTGCCATTTGTATCAAAAATAAATGTTAATGCAATAGGAATTCTTAAGGGTTCTTTTCTTCAACAAGAAGTGAAATCAAACCCCAGATGCTGCTGCTGCTGCTGCTTGACTTCCAGTCCCAGCCTGGGCAGACTAGTCAGGAGCTTTTGATTCAAAGGCAGCTGCACCATCAATACCCAGAATTTGTTCTTTCAGGCCACGCAGTTACTGCAGTTGGGCTTCACTGGCTGCCACCAAAGTCCTGTTTAAACTCACCACCCCCTCTCTTGCGGATGGAGCATCAGTACAGTTAGCAACAGCACTGCTGTTACTGCTTGCAACTATGGACAAGACCACATAGTGCCAAGTTTCCTAAAGATAACTTCAATTTCAGCACATGCAGCACTGCACCTGTAAGTATTCTGGAGGGGCTAAGTGGCGGTGTGATGAGATTTGCTTACTGGAAGCTCACTTGGAAAAAATCAATGCATATTTAAGTCATACACTGGTGTACAGTGGTACATCTCTGCTTTGTACACCACTCAGAGAATTCGGTTCTGCAAAAATAATGATTTTCAGTTTTTCAAAGACAAAGGCAGTTAAAAGTTTCAGATTTGACTGTAAACAAACGTTGAAGTAAGAGAGAGAAAATCGCCAGATCAAACAGAGCTTTATATCAAGCATACAATTGTTCTAAAGTATCTAGACTTTGTATAAGTAAGTTAGACTGGCACACTGACCTTAAACATGTTTCTGGGACGCTGCATGAGGCTTTGCAGAGTCCCAGAAACTGAGCCCGTAATGTAGGAGAAATGGGTCTCATGCCCCTGGGTTTACCCACGTCATCTGCAGGTCTCACCAGGGTATTCCCACCTCACATAAATCCTCCTCAGTGACAGGGGAGTCCAACCATCTGGCAATACCACCATTCACTGAGTGACCTTACTGTGAAACACCAGGCTCCAAAGACCTGTGGAGATATAACTTCTCTCCAGAGGGAGGATCCCAAATGGTCTTTACTTTATATCAGAGCCTTGCCGTACTTGTGAATAACAAACCACCGATGCAAGCAAAAATGTTCACAGTAACACTGTCAATATTTCTCTCCTCTCTTTGTGCACAGGGGCTGCTGAACTCCCGGAGAGCTGGTGATCTCCTGCTCTATTGATGCCGAAGTGTAACCCAGAAACATAGGGGATGAGCAAGGAACAAGCCACAGCTTTCAGGTCTTTGCAGATATTGAATGAATTGGACCTGTAGCTTTGTTCCCAATGTGAAGAGATTACACGATTTACTTGGCCAGCTGTACAGTTCAGATGTTCTTCAGTTCAATCCAATCCCCAATCCACTAGCAATAAATCCCGTGGTAATCAGTATTCAAGACACTACGGTGGGAGAGGCCCAAGCTTTTGAAGACAGAAAGACTGATGAAAGTTAACTTTTTAATTTCTATAGATATTTTCTGTTTTGGGGGGCAGGGAAAGAGAAGGGATATAATTAAAGCATGGCCAGGATTTCTAATGGCTTATACAGAATCAAAACCATGAATGGGCACCAGTGCTACGGTGCACCAACCTCCGTGAACATTAAATGCTTCATCACCGCTGTGTCTTTACCCCATAGTGCAAACATTTGATATGCTTCAGGCACAGCATTTCACTGTCACATTTGCCTGGGATCATGGCCAGATGAGCAAACCACAGCGCCAGCCTCTGCTCTTTGCTCTGTGAATGCTGGCACCAGTCCCAAGGATGCAAAAGTCCTGACACCAGTGTCAGGAAGCCACATGAATAGGTCAAACATCAAGTGATCCTTTCTAAAAGAAATCACTGCAGGTGCCTTTCATTCACCTTCTGCTTCCTGAACCTTGAGGGCATGCTTGCTTTACGTTGCTCAGCTTGCTTTCTCAGCTCTAGAAACCTGTGTTTTTTAAAATGAAAACTGCAACTCTAGTTCCTTCTCTTCCTTCCAGCAGCTACAGCTTTAAGAGAAAGACCAGATATTGCAGTAAAATTTCCAAGGTTGGCAGTGGTTTGTCTCTGGCCTGAGGCTGTACAGGCAAGCACCAATCCGCAGGCCACGTCCTCAAGTTGGCTGTGAACAACTGCTTACAGGGGGTTCTGCATAGGAGCTACACGTGTAAATACAGCAGTTCCTTCTGGCCTGCAGTTGAAGGCATTTGGGTCTGCACCATCTTAAGGACAGAGTTTTCTTTTGCAACCCCCATAAGAGGGTTTATTTATAAAACACTTTTTGCTAGTAAGGCCTGCCAGGAGGAATTGCTGGTCTTTTTATGTCATGGTCTAAAGCGCTGATCAGATTGTCATGGACCCAAGGCACCAGCCCTTTGGAAAAGGACTCATGCCATGATGTATGGCAATAAATACCCACAAATGCTGCAGGAGAGCAATGTCAAATTTATTAGTAGGGCAAAACTGTCAACATGCCTGCTAGACTACTCCTGAATGTCCCCTGCACTGAAGATCATTTCCAACCCATTAAAGGCTTTTTAAGACCCTGATTCAGACCCAGCATAACCCTGTACAGCACTAGGCCATTCCCAACACCCATTGCCCTAACTCGCCCCCTGGCAGCACTGGGAGGACAGCAGCCAAAGAATGAGATTGATTTTACTGCTTGCAGGGAGCTCTGGTACCCCTACTCTGAGCCATTTCTTTATAAAGCCCAGAAAATCCTTCCTGGTCAGTGTTGAACTGAGTCCAGTAACTTTTGCATGGGCTCTCCAGACTTACACAGCCAGGTATAGCCCAGCCCATGGCAGCGTCTGGCTTTGTTTTTCCCTTTAAAAAGTGCCAATAGAAAAAAAAAATCCAGTTCTCAAGCAGCCGTAGGAAAGAGGTCCATCTTCTCTCCCCATGCTTTGTAGAGCACCCCAAAAGGGGTCAGTCTGGCTCAGGCGCCGTTTGCAGCCTGTCCTGCAGGGCTATTAGTGAATTTGGGCATGGGGATAGACTCTAGCTACCAAATTAGATGCAACATAAACCTACTCAGAGCATCCCAGCGCTGTGTTATAGACATTTGGTTCAGACCAAGTCTACAGCCTCCTGCTTGGTCTACCACAGCCGTCTAGACATTGCAAGTACAACACGCCACTTTTTCTACACTAATAAACCCATAAGGGCAGAGAAGGCTGCAGGAAAAATGAGAACTACCAGAGCAGAACAGCCCCTGAGTTTTTGTTTATCACAGACTAATTAAAACAAAAAGTATACCATAACTCAACCCTTAATAATAGGTAACCAGATGTGTCATTACTTGACCATGCTATATTGCAGCATATATCTATAAAGGTTATAAGATTGTTTTTCAAAGGAGTGCTAAGGGTTTCCTAGCACTTTTATAACAAACTTAGCACCTGAAGGAATTTTAGCTACCAAGGCTGAAGAAAGAGATTGCTAAACTTAATGCACACACTCAGTCCCTCAACCCAGGAATGAAAATGTTGGCATATGACATCATTGCACAGTACACTATAAGACACCATTACTATTAATAGAAGAGACTTCCTTCAAAAGACCATTTTTCTTCTTGAATTATATAAAATGTCTCAAATACGGAAAACAGTGCCAAAATGCCAGTGGGCAGTTCTTAATTTTTTGTGCACAGAGTTTACTCAGCCCAACCCAGAGCACAAAAAAACCCTCAATGTTTACAGAGGTAATAAAATATTATGGTGTTAGCAATTTACCTGATTGCCAAAAGGTCCCGGAACCAAAGTAAATGGGCAGCACTAAAAGAAGTCCTAGGCCTAAATCCAATAAAGCCTGTAGGCTTCTAACACCCCATGGAAATCACTGTTCATTACATATTTCCAGATGAGGGTACGTTGCTTATGTCTGAAACCATGAGGCCGAACAACCCAAGATCTGCACATTATTAATTTCATCCCACTGTCAATCACTTTCCAATCCACCCAACTTATGTTTTCCACCCTGATCTTCAATATCACCTCTGTGGATTGAATTTTCAAGAGTCCAGCATTGACTGAACTCTTTCCCCATTAAAGCCATCATGGGCATCAAGAAGGGCCACACTGAATGCTCTCGGGACTTACGGGCAAAAATCACCAGAGGCTGCAGCTGGGCACTGTGCCTTCTAGCATGGTTGTAGCAGGGACACAGCTGGAGATGAGCCACTCTCTGCAGTGGCCTCAGCTCTGCCCTACAATGCTACTTCTCAGCCCAAAAGCAGCACTAACAGCTGGGCAGACACAAGCACAAGACTGTGGGCAACTGAATGACTCCAGTACGCAAAATGTGAGGTTTTGTGGGTCTGTGCTGTGTAACATGGATGCTTGCAGAGAGATCCCTGCAGATAACCTTACTTTTGGCTTAGTGGTTTATTTTAGGAAAGTAAATAAACTAAACATATACACAGGCTTGGCTTAGAAACAAATAAAAAACCCACAATGGTGCCTTGCATACAAAAACTATTCTGTTTTGCCCCACCCAGAATCTCCTGGAGATTGAAATACAGGCTTTTCTTTCTGAACCGTAATTAACGTTTTTGTGATATTGCCTCAGAGTTTGCCCAGGCCATCTGATGAATCTGACTAATAGGAGAAGAAGCTTTTAACCTGTGGGCTGCCAGACAGCTCAGTACCTCCTTGGCCACATATATTTGGCTGTCAGGTTGAAAGAAAGGCAGCAGATTCAGGGTTAAGCACTATTCCTGTCATGATTGCCCTGAACTTGCCCAGTTAAATTGCAACAGCATGGGTCTCCATAATTATCTAATTGTTAGTGTTGTGCCTTTACGTAATTTATGATGTAGCATTAAAGCCTGACCTCTGGTTTGAGATGAAGTGCAGTACTGCTGACATCCAAGCTCAAATTAGTAGGTAAGTAAGCACCCAATTAACGATTATGCCACTGAGCTTTCATTTCAATCTGACCACACTGCTACACTAATCAGTTTTCTAAGCCTTTCACCTTCCCCATAACTAATAAGCATTTCTCCTGCTTTTTATGTCTGCAAAAGCCTTGTTATCCTCATAAAAAGCACTCCAAGATTGCTGCTTCCAGTAATTCCTGCATTAAGCCACTGGCCCAGTGGCACATTACCAGCTTTCTAGCCACCTGATCAGTAAAACCCAAGGCATAAAGCACAGGCAAGTTGGCACCCTACAGCAGGGAAGAGCAGGGACTAAATCCATGCAGTGTAGAAGAGTTGCCTTAGACTCAAAGCAGCACAATTTAGATGAGAATTTGGTCCTGCCAAGGATCACATAGTTTCATGGGAGTTCAAGGACACAGGACAAAGGGATTGAACGTCAAACCATATTTCACAGTTGACTAAATTCTGTCATATTAGCAAAACAGTGACAAGACCTGGAGCGTCAAGGATCTGGAGTTTTAATCTGAGATCCATCAATTACCTTTTATTTGCCACAAGCCAGGAGCATGCATGGAGGGGCTTTGCTTGTACAGACAACTCAACTCAAGCCACATGTTAGACACTGTGTCACAGCTTGCATCACTGATAAAAATGCCTCCCTCCTTGACAATCTGAGTTGCAGAGCTGAAGCTCTGTTCCTCTTGGAATGAGATCCCTGATGTTATATAGATATAATAAGGAGCCAGGACTCAAGGCCTGGGATACAACATCTGCATCTCTGCATGACAACTGAAGTCAGTGCTGGAACACAAGCCTACAGGAGACAGAAATAAATCCCCATCTCACTGCAATCCCATCCTTTCTTAACCTGCAGTTTTCCAGAGGTCCCCCAATCTCCAAAACTTCTGTCTTCAAGGCACTTGTAACTCTTTCTTAGTAACCAGCTATTTAAATCTGATCTCAACAGTACAAAATCAGTTTTTTTCAAAGGAGGAAAGCTTCACAGTTGAGTGCTTCCACTGGACCAGACAAGCACTGCAAAGCTCTGATTAAAATGTAGAAGTGTGCAACAAAACACGATTCCAACCCAAGTGCAAGGAACCAGCATGCTTTGGATGGAATCACATGCAGTTAAAAGCACTAAGGCGTGAACAGGTGCAGCAAGAGTAATCATTATCAGGCTTAAGATTTGATTACCATGTCAGGGAATGCAATATAAAAATAATCTTACACACACGCACACACAAAAAAAGGATGGTAGGAAAAGCTGCACATTAGTTGGAAATTAGTTGTGTGAAATGTGTAGAAAAGCTGACAGAGTCATATAGCTATAGAGACTAATTTCCTTTTCCACCATGGAGACAGCCCTGATCAGCTGGACTTAATATAGCCTTCTCCATGGCAGCTGGGTCAAATAGTGGCCTAAGCACTAGCAAATTGCCTGCCATGTGGATGAGTTTAGTGCACAATAAGCTGTGTGGTAAATAAACACGTTTAGCATGCTCAAAAATAGATAGCATGCTCAAGAGTTTTATGACACATCCAGATAGATGCAGCCAGACAGTTGCTGCAAATTGGCTGATTCAGGATAACTCATTCATGTGACTCAGTTTTAGGGGCCCACAAGCAATTTTCTGCATGACACCAAAACGTTCTAATAAGAGCCATGCGTGCGAGGAACAAAATACCATCACTTCCTCATAACTCCACATAAACATGGCAATCCTAATGGCAACGCTTTCAAAAAAGAAGCACCAATTTAGAAGGCATCACTGCAAACTCTCCTTGGCTGATAATGCCCCCAAGTCACGCTACAGTTTCCAGCAGCTTTTAAAAGCTGCCACCTCTTTCTGGGTCTCGCTCACATACAATATGGTGCTGATTCTCCAACCCATTTTCTGTTAGTAACTATATGCGACAACTTACACAATCGCCCATGTGTTTTTTCAGTGGCACTAATGAGTACCCCAGTGGATTAGGGACTGGACGGCCCACTCATCTCTTACAAATTACCACAGATTTAAAGAAGAAAAACTATTAAGGAATCTATAAGGACTTAAGCCTGGATTTTATAGCCACCCTTGCCCCAGCTGAGTCAACAAGAAAGCACTCTACCTGACTAATTGGGAGTCACTCTGCCTTCTGACATCCGAGCCTTCAGCTCTTATTCTGAGCTACTCAGAGGAGACTTGGGAATGTTTTAAATTATTGATGAAGATAGGAGACCTATCTCTAAAATGCCTTTGGCAAACTCTTAATATTCTGGGATTTGGCATCACAAAAGACAATGCCTCTGTCTCACTCATGCTGTTGATGTCTCTCACCCATTTACTCGCACCATAAAATTACAGTTTCTGATTAAGTCCATCCAGTATGGAGAGGCAAATGGAAAGCGCATTGTTTATAGCTCTGAAAGCTTCCAGGTAATCCATCTTTGGTGCCGGAGTCTGCAAACCCCTCCATTTGCAGAATTTTCATTGATGACAGGAGTCCTCAGAGAAGCTGACCCAAAGCAGTCAGTTGTCATAAACATATTGGATAATTATCTTAATTATTTATAATAGCAGCAGTAAGCAAGCCAGCACTGAACGCACGGGTCCTGCCCTGGACAGCACACATTTTAATCAGATGTGAACACAGTGTGCAAGACGCAAAGCAGGATGACATACAGGCTGCCAGGTGAATTTATTAATATTTTAGAAAAGGGTTCATCAGTAAAGACTATTAGTGTTTTCAGACCCTTTGACATGAGAGTGGTAACCTGACCAAGCATCACATGGCAGCGAGATTTCCCCCACACACATACATTTAAAGGCAATATATTCAAACATGACAAAGCCCTACAGAAATCTTCTAATTATTTTGTTTCAACTCACATGTTTTCATTTTAACTGCTTTGGCTCAGGCTCTACTAACTGTGTCTTCAAAGTTAGCAAAGCTCAACAAAATCTCCTTCAGTGCCTTGAGAGAGTTTGGGACCAAGTTACCAAACCCAGAAGGGTTAAGAGACTCTGCTCATTTTCAGCTTTGGTGGTTCAGGAGAGCATTCCTCACAAAATACACTGAGCTAGATACATAGGTATTAATTACACCATCCTTTCAGAACAAGCACCGGCTACACTTGTCATTATCAAAAAGGTAAGAAAGCAGCTTGTAACTACTGATGGACAATGTTTCACCACCACCTTTGAGGATGGGAAAAGAAAAAGCCCAAGAGGAGAGCAAGAACTTGCCTGCAGTCACATGGCAACTTGTGGGTATGTCAGGAACGGGACCAACCTCTCTCGAGTCCCAGACATACAC
Organism: Phalacrocorax carbo; assembly: GCF_963921805.1. Classification (NCBI taxonomy): domain Eukaryota; kingdom Metazoa; phylum Chordata; class Aves; order Suliformes; family Phalacrocoracidae; genus Phalacrocorax; species Phalacrocorax carbo. The sequence goes on along the minus strand of NC_087519.1, from coordinate 5,309,637 downwards.
CCGTTGCCAAACACTGGGTTGCTATTCAATCAAGTTTGTTCACATATCACATGTAAACAGTCTTCCAAAATCTGCCTAAAGGTGTAGTTGGCAATGCGTGTATATGTACACACATACATATATTTCAAACACACACAGAGTCTGGCCTTTCCTCATAAAAAAAAAAAATTCTACCTGGGTAAGGGCACCTGACCATACTGAGAGCAGTGACAGAGGTTGAATTTGTCCTTAACCTATGGATTTTGCAAGTGCTGACTGCCAAAATGTGTTTTTTCAGCTGGTTGGTGTACCGGTCATTCATTAATCAACCATCTTTTATTATCCATTAGTGTACATTAAGCTAAAAAAAATGGATTTGGAGCAGGGATCCCATTCTTCTTGTCTTATCTAATTTTCTGTTCTCAGAGGAAGTTTATATTTTTCCGTTTGAAAGGGATAGAATTACTGCAAAAGAGTCTGCCTGCACTGACAGATCTAGCTTTCTTTTCCTCCTCAAAGACTGGGTTATTATTAGAACTGGCAGAACAATTCATAATGAATAATTTGACACGTCTTTTTCCATACATATATCACAAGTTGCCCACATTTATTTGTTACTCCAAATTATTAACCGCAGTCTTTCTGCCAATAACTCCCAAAGGGGCATTACTGATACAATATATTCCTTATCCCCCCAATAAGGAAATCCTTTCATTAAAGTCAGAGCAGGCAGCATTAATTACCCCTTATTTAAAGGTAATAACTCATCATCTGTAATCATTCCTCAGAGAGAGACGCTAGCGTGATGACCCAAAGTACTGTGGAGTTCAAATTTCATGTTGGATGCAGGTGAAAATTCACTGAGAACATGAGGAAGAGCAGTTCTAGCTTTCTGGGTCACATCCTTGCAGAAAGAAATTTCTGTTGGATTACGGTCTTTTCAGGACTGCTTGTGTCTGTGTGTTATGTACATTCCCTTTTGTGGCCATTTAGTTTTAATTTGTAACAGTACGAGTCCCATATAGCTCCAGGGGCACATTTCTGCTAAGCCTCTAGGTAAATGAGTGCACAACTAGAGAAGACAGCAGCCCATGGACACATCCGTTGAGCCTCCAACCTTTTATCTCCTCAACGGAAGGACAAACACGTATTTCTCATTTCTCTGAAGGATAGCACTCACTCCAACACCATGTTGGTGTTGCATATGAAAAAGAATCAGCCAAGACAATCTCCACCTAGAGGAGGTATACATTGCCCTTGACAGTGTAGGACAGCCTCAGGTATCTACTGGCATCAATGTACATTGAAACCACTCACAAAATCCCCCAGTAGGCTTGTAAACCAAAAACCAGCAAACAAACCAAGTCAGCCTAAAGCATGGGGTACAAATACAATAACCAAAGGCCCAGTCTAGAGACTTGGAAACTGCAAGAGCTCACATAATCCACTAAGATTTGCCTGTCCTCAACTACATGAAGGCTTTTAGTTATTTCAAGTTTTAACAGGTGAGTTTAAACAACCTGTTTAACATAAAACATAAGGCTAAAACACAGAAGTAAGCTAAACATATTGGCATTCTGGCACCTTATGCTGAATAATTCATACATAAGGTACTGCAGAAAAGAAACATATGGTTTTGGTCCACAGTGACTTTTTAAGCAGAACATTTAAGAACCAACCTCAAATATACATGTCCAGTAAAAACCTTCCTGTGCAGAGTGAAAAAGAGACCATTACAACTGCAGTCTACCTCTATCTTCAATATTTCCCACAGTCAATCCAATTTCCTTGTTTGATTTTGCCCTGAAACAAAACAGGAATGCTTACAACATCTCATCTAAAAGATTTAGGGTGCCACCCCTGTTTCAGCACAACTGGGCTTACCTCATTTTGACACACTAATGGCAGATGCAAATTTGATATATTAGCAGATACAAACTCTTGGGACAAAGGCCTCCCTTCCAAAAGTGAGCACCAGTTGAGGTCCAAACTGTCTACAGAGGAGCTGTCGTACTACGCTCATCAGTGCATCAATCCTCTCCTTGGTTGTTCTGAATACGGTCTCCTACTGAGCACCATATGCATGTCTGATAGCTGCCATTAAAAATCATCATTGCACACACCAGTCCCTCAAATACAGTCAGTGGAAAATAAACTCAGGATCCCAGCGTGCTAACTGCTGGCAAATGAAGACTTTTAGTACTATACTCAGCCAAAGTACACAGCTACTTTACTCTTGGCTAATGCTGCATCCTTTCTGAGACACCTAAACCTATGTGCAAAGTGACAGCATTGCTGCAGTTACATCTTTAATCACAGCAGTGGTTAAAAGCCAAAAGTAAGCTAAACATATTGGCATTCTGGCACCTTATGCTGAATAATTCGTACGTAAAGTGCTGCAGAAAAGAAACATATGTTCTTGGTCCATAGTGTCCTTACTGTAAAATATTTAAGAATTAGCCTTGGATGCATACATTCAGTAGTAGCCCACCGGTGCGGTGTCAGAAAGTCTATCTGTACCTGCATATACTTATTCAGTGTACTGGTACAGCATGTATGTATTCATACCAAAGATTCCAATCCAGACAGCAAACAAATTGTTCACGTTATTCAAGCATTTTGAACACTTCTTTACAGTGGATGTGGATGGTAACCCACACTTTCTTATGAGCACAACATAAAGCACTGTGCAAAGCTGCTCTTCATCTACAAACACACAGCAACAAGGATGTCAAAATTTACAGCCCCTTTATAGCATCCAATCTAACTTGTTTTGCTTTACATTTACATACAAGGCCTTGAATCCCATCTCATTACATCACTGCAATCAGAACCAGGTCCAGCATATCTGGAAACACACCCAGACACATACACACACAGAAGAAACCTTCTGGCATATCTATGAAGGATAGGCCTTCCAAAAAACATCCAGTATACAGATGAGCCCTCAAATTAGTAGAGAAAGCATGACGACTTCAGCAGTGGTGGCTGATGAAGAGACACACACATATACACCTCTGCCACCAATCGCGCTGCTAGGGCATTCATCAAATTAAGTACCAAGAGGAACAACACCTCTGATATCTCTTCATTTGGGGCTCCAGTAAATGAGGCACTAGATTAGGCCTGACAGAGGCCTAATGCAGCTTGAGCTTTTCCTGGTGTAATTAATTGGAACTTTGCCAGCTTGACAAATTGGAATGATGAATCTATCTTGTATGAATAGAAAAAAAATGCATAATCAGTCAAAGATTTAGTTAAGACAGCTTCTCTCTGACTCCCTGCCATAGCTAAATCCATTAAGGTGAGGAAACATCACTTTAAGAAAAGGCACTGCTCTCCGTATGTTCAATTTATAACTTTTTCTTCTTGAATTTAATGGAGCAGTCAACCTGGACAGATTTGACTTTGGAGGGGCGAGGAAGGGGGAGGTGGGAAAGGTTGTTTTATTTTTAGCATTCTAATCTTCCCTGCGCCTGGGTTGTCTGGGAAAGAAAATTGTCACTTTTGTTTGAATGTGCATTCCTGGGTTTGGATTTTAAATCTTTGGGGTTGCATGAAGGAATCTAATAAGAGTGCCCCACACACTTTGCCACTGAGATGATTCTCTGATAAAACTTGCTTGTCAAGTTTTTCCTCTACTAACTTGTTTAATTGCTGGTAACATTTAGGCTTTAGAGGATGTGATAGATTGACTGCTCTGCCAGCACTGCTTTTTCCTCTCTAATTACCACCTAGTTGTAAAGGCCCTTTCCTGACACATTTAATGGAGATGCAGAGGGAAAACAGGTTTGCTTACTTTTAAAATATATTTTTATCATTCAGCAGTTATTTTCCACATATTTAATTTAAACCACGTGCTTCCCCCCTTCCTCCATCTCGCTTGTTCAGCTGTAAGACCCGAATTTTGAAGAATCAATTAAGCAGCTAATATCCCCATTTTAGAGCTTTACATTTCCTCTTTGAGGCTGTGGGTTGCAAAATCAGTTACTTACATGCTACAGCAGAAATACTTATTGGTTAAGTGAGAGTTGACAATGATGGTTTTCATTTCAAACAATCCAGAAATCCTCCTTGGCTCGCACTTGCGAAAGTGCCAGGCAAATGTTTAGCTGACATAATGCAAATGACTGGCCATAGATTTATTTGACAAACAGTTGAGCCGACGGCCCTATATTGCCCTCACTTGTACCCCACACAACCCCACCGGAGCCAGGAGGATTTTGCTGGCAGAAACAAGAGCAGAATTAAACCCAAACACTGCGGTTCACGCATTGAGCCATTCGCTTTTGGCCACTGGCCAACCTGACAGCCACATTTAAATAAGCCACCTGCTGAGTAGGGAGTTTAAAGAGCTAAGTGCTCAGGAGAGCTTTAGCCGAAAAGTATATTGAACTTATGCAATAAGGCGTGAAGTGAAAGGATTTCAGTGACAAGGAGTACTACAGGCCATATTATGGTCCTGACCTCTTGTTCTAGGGCAGATACTGAATAGTTTTTGGGATCCTCCCCTTCCATGCCTATGCTACCAAAATATATGAGACAGAAGCTCCATCCAGAGAACATCATTATATACATGTCCCAAGAAGTGAACTATACACAGCGGATGCTCAAATTTCTTTTTGTTATCTCTAATAATGTTATAGAACAGGAATGCTTATGCAAAACACATTATTTCCTTCTGTTTAGATATTGCTGTGATTTTATTATTCAGAAGAACTGGATTAGCTGTGTCAGAGGCAGCAGTCCTTTCCCAGGAAAGCCATGAGATTCCTCTCTTCCCATGCACTACCTTACCACTAGGCCTTGTCTAAGTCACCTCACGATCCCTTTCAATTTGCTTCTCACTCTTCCTGCCAATTTTAACAAAGATGTCTTTAAGAACCTAGATGCTGAAACAGGACCACACTTTTTCTGCCACTGATCATGTGTGAAAAAATAACAGCTTCCTGCTATTACCAATCCAGTGACAAAAATTTCCCCAAAGAGAGAGACCGAACAAAGTGACAGAAAGTCCAGCCTGTAACAGCAGATTGCAAAAGTGTTATTTGGCTCTTTCTTAGCCCCAAATTGTTCAAATCAAATCTAACCAAGTTATAGGTGCAAAGACCCCTGGGAGAGAGGCTTACTCAGCGTCAGGCAGGACAGCCCCTCCAGCAGTCAGACTCTTCAACTAGATTGCTTTTCCTTTGAACTTCAGGGGCACACCTGATGCGTTACATCCGCATAGGTAATCCAAATACATATCCACACTCTTCATTTGAGCTGTTACTGCTTAACATTTCCTCTTTGCAGTCTTTATTCAGAAAGCCTGGATATGGCCTTCTACCAGTGGAAACTACCAGTTTCTTTTTTATTTCTTTACCCTCAGACTGTCAGACAAATGCCTTCTGACTTGGTGGTGACATGGAGGTTGTCAAGTCAAGTTCAGCAGCGAACTCACAGTCCATTACTCACACAGCTGCCATTCCAGTTTTAACCTCCCCAGCCTGTGTTTAAAACTGAGTATCCCCTTAGCTATGCTGCTAGGAAACACTTTAAGAACTTAATTCAAATAAAAAGGTGTTATTTTTGGTGCAGAAAAGCTCCTGTTTAGATATAGTACATGAGAATTGAATAATTTTAGTGGCAAAGGACTTGCACCTTTATTCGTTACAGTGTAATATGCCATGGCATCGCTTCTATGCAACGGGCATTTAAGTGTTAACGATTGCCAATTATAAAGATGTAGGCAAGAGATGTAAGAAATATTACAGAAACATACTTGTTACAGAAGGTCCCACTCTCCAAAGTGGTTCTCTAAGCATCGTCCAGGAGCAATTTGAACATCAGGTCATGTTTTCTGATCACATCTCAGATCCTGCCCTGACGGCGGGAATGATGCACCCAACGCTCACCGTATCATGCTGTTTGCCAGCTGTGATTTGCCCTTTGCTTAACAGGCAGAACAACAGATATCAGCAGTGGGCTGCTTTACCATAACACAGGCTGTGCTTGTGTTACCTCGCACAGGAGGCTCCGGAGACTACAGAAGCAACCTGTGAGCTATTCGTGTACACACACACACCCCCCGCGCAGCACCTCCCTGCAAATCCACATGCACACCCAGGACCTGCCTTTGCCCTTAGCTGCTTCTTGATCCAATCAGAGAAATACACTAAAACATAAAACCTGCAAAACAGAGGTCCAAGTTTGAAATGTCTCTGTGCCTGGGTGTTCTGCTCCGAAGGATATTTCAGCCTGACAAAACTGGAGAAATTTCAGTTCAAGTTTCAAGTTCAGTTTTTCCCTATCTCAACACTGAACACCCGATCCTTCGTGCACATGCACATACCTGTCCCTTGACAGAAGGTTTTCTTTTTACTCTAGAGATTTCAATTCAAGCTTTGAGTTAAATTTTTCTCTATCTCCACATTGAATACCCGATCCCTCTTGTGCGTGTGCACACCTGCCCTTGTACAGAAGGTTTCTTTTTGTTGTTTTTCTTAACTATCCTTTCTACACAAGGATGATCAACCCCCTCTGTCTCTTCCTAGTCATGTCCCTATTACAGAAGATCCTGTTCCAATAAATGATTAGTACATGCAGAATGCATTAAAATGAATTATAATAGCAACCTGATCCCCAGTGCCTCAGCAGAACCTTTCCATCACAGGTGACAGCTGGTTCCCTTGGGCTTAGCTCTGGAGAGAGAGCACCAGACCTCAAAACTCAATCCGATAACTTTGTATGAACCTAACCCAGTACACAGAGCATGCAGTTATTCCATTGTCTCCGAACCAGGAAAGATATACCTCAAAGGTTATTCAACAAGCTGGTATACACAACTTCATCTCAAATAAATGTAAATGCATTTTTCCATATATTATGTGATTACAGCCTCTATCTGCCTATGGTGCTATGTTTTATTACAGGCCAGCAAAAATAATTAGTTGGTGACCCAGAAAACTGATATATAAAATCCTTTTAATCACCAATATGGCTTTCAATTATATAGTGTAAACTTATTAACCTTTTTACTGCTGAGATTTGATTTATGGAATTCCAGCTGCATTAACATTACAGGAGGAGATAGAAAGTGTCTTGTATGACACATTGGGATTAACAACTGATAGCTGACGTTGCCATCACAGAGTCTCACAGAGCACAGGCAGCATCCTGCAAGTCCCCAGGGGCTCATTTCTGTCAGAGCTGCGTGGAAAGTTTGGTCTGTGGAGTGAGACTGTGTAATTCCTGTCACTTCATATACAAACCAGAACACACAGGACAGTTATGGCTTTCAGAAGGAGTAGGGGTTGTGTAAGCACCTGCTGCATTAATAAACAATAAGGGCAAAGACAGAGCTGCATTTCTACCTCTCCTTGCTCGCACAGTCAGAAATACTTGTATATTAAATGGAGAATTCTGGTGCACAGGAATCCTTAAGAGTAGCTTTATTTAAACAAAGGTTAAATATGAAGAGAGGGGCTATTTGTGAGGGTGCATTTACAGAAAACAATTTTCAAATATGCTTTTATTTTAACTGGACGGGTATTTCCCCTTTTTAGTTGTAGTGGATTTTTTTTTCCTGCCTGGAAATCAGAAAGCTCCCAGAAACTTATAGATTGGTATAAGAGGGATTGTTCACTTTTTCCTGTTACAGAAACAGCATTTAGTGCTTTGTACAAGGTCTCAGGCATTCGTGGTCATCTTCTGGGCCAACTTGGTGAGGTGGGCTTTAAACTGAAGAACTCAGGGGACGGGGGCCAAAGTGGCAATGCTAGCACCATCACATCCAGTGGGGGAATAAGGCAGGCCAACCAGAGCAGTGGCAATGGTGCCTTAACTGCTTCACAAGAATACAATCAGGAGACCAACCACTTCAAGAGTGTGCATGGCTATAGCGGGTCCTCGTGCACCCCTCCAGGGAAACCTGCGTGCTCAAGTACCTCTCTGAAATGCCTTTGCACCAACGCACACAGCATGGGGAATAAACAGAAGGAACTAGAGATCTGCATGCGGTCGCAGGGCCATGGTCTCATTGCAGTTACAGAGACATGGTGGGACAGCTCGCATGACTGGAATGCTGTCATGGATGGCTGCGTGCTTTTTAGGAAAGACAGACCAGTGAGGTGAGGGAGTCGCTCTTTATGTGAGGGAGCAACTGGAATGTATCGAGCTCTGCCTTGGGGTGGAGGAAGAATGAGTCAAGAGCTTATGGGTAAAAATTAAGGGGCAGGCAAATATGGGTGACACTGTTGTAGGTGTTTGCTATAGGCCACCTGATCAAGAAGAGGAAGTCGACAAGGCCTTCTACATACAGCTGGAAGTAGCCTTACAATGGCAGGCCCTGGTTCTCATGGTATTTCCCAGATATTTGCTGGAAAAGCAACATGGCAGGGTGTACCCAATCCAAGAGGTTCCTGTAGACCATCGAGGATAACTTTTTGACACAGGTGCTAGAGGAGCCAACAAGGTGAGATGCACTGCTGGACCTTATACTAACAAAAAAAGAAGGTCTGGTCCAAGGATGTGAGGGTTGGGGTAGCCTTGGCTGCAGTGACCATGAGATGGTGGTGGAGTTCAGGATCCTGCACAGTAGAAGCAGGGCAACAAATAGGATTATAACCCTGGACTTCAGAGAGCTAACTTTGGCCTCTTCATGAAGGAATTTCATGGGTTAGAGCTCCAGAAGGCATGGAGGTCCAAGAGAGCTGGTCAGTATGCAAGGACCACTTCCTCCAAGCTCAACATCAGTGCCTCCCTATGAGAAAGAAGACAAGCAAAGAGCCAGGAGACCCACATGGATGAGCAAAGAGCTTCTAGAAAGACTCAAATGGAAGAAGGAGGTTTACTGTATGTGGAAAAAGGGACTGGCCACTTGAGAGGAATATAGGAACATTGTCAGGGTATGCAGAAATGCAACAAGGAACACCAAGGCCCACTTGGACTAAATCTGGCAAGGGATGTCAAGGATAACAGGAAGGGCTCCTTCAAATATATCAGTAGTAAAAGAAAGACTGGGGAAACTGTGGGCCCACTGCTGAATGAGGTGAGTGCCCTGGTGACACAGGATGCAGAGAAAGCAGAGTTATTGAATGCCTTCTTTGCTTCAGTCTTTACTGCTAAGGCTGGCCCTCAGGCATCCCAGCCCCCAGAAGCGAGAGAGAAAATCTGGAGAAAGGAATCCCCTTGATTGAGGAGGATTGGGTTAGAGATCGTTTAGGCAAACTGGATCCTCACAAATCCCTTGGCCCCAATAAGATGCACCCACAAGCCACTCTCCATCACCTTTGAAAGGTCATGGAGGACAGGAGAGGTGCCGGAGGACTGGAGGGTAGCCAATGTCACTCCAGTCTTCAAAAAGGGCAAGAAGGAGGACCCGGGAAACTATAGGCCAGTTAGCCTCACCTCCATCCCCAGAAAGGTGATGGAAAAGTTCATTCTGGAGGTCATCTCCAGTCATGTAGAAGAAAAGATTATCAGAAGCAGTCAGCATGGATTCACCAAGGAGAGATCATGCTTGACCAACCTGATAGCCTTCTATGACTGTCTGGGTAGCTGAAGGGAGAGCTGTGGATGTTGTTTACCTCGACTTCAGCAAGGCTTTTGACACTGTCTCCCATAACACCCTCATAGGCAAGCTTAGGAAGGGTGGGTTGGATGAGTGGACAGTGAGGTGGATAGAGAACTGGCTGAAGGGCAGAACTCAGAGGGTCGTGATCAGTGGTTCAGAGTCTGGCTGGAGGCCTGTCACCAGTGGTGTTCCCCAGGGGTCTGTGCTGGGTCCAGTCCTGTTCAACGTATTCATCAATGACCTGGTTGAAGGGACAGAGTGTACCCTCAGCAAGTTCGCTGATGATACAAAACTGGGAGGAGCAGCTGATACACCTGAGGAGTGACTGATACACAGCTGAATGGCTGTGCTGACATTCACCAAGCCCTGGACAGGTTGGAGAGCTGGGCCGAGGGGAACCTCATGGAATTCAACAAAAGCAAGTGTAAGGTCCCGCACCTGGGAAGGAACGAACAACCCCATGCACCAGTACAGGCCGGGGCTTGACCCACTGGAAAGGAGCACTGCTGAGAAGGACCTGGGAGTGCTGGTGCACAGCAAGTTGACCCTGAGCCAGCACCGTGCCCTTGTGGCCAAGAAGGCCAACGGTATCCTGGGGTGCATTAAAAGGGGTGTGGCCAGCAGGTCAAGGGAGGTTATCCTCCCCCTCTACTCCACCCTAGTGAGGCCACGTCTGGAGTGCTGTGTCCAGTTCTGGGCCCCCCAGTTCAGTAAAGGCAACTACCAGAGAGAGTCCAGTGGAGAGCTACCAAGATGATCGGGGGACTGCAGCATCTCTCTTATGAGGAAAGGCTGAGACACCTGGGTTTGTTCAGCCTGGAGAAGAGAAGACTGAGGGGACATCTTATCAATGCTTATAAATATCTGAAGGGCAGGTGTCAGGAGGATGGGGCCAGATTCTTTTCAGTGGTGCCCAATGACAGGACAAGGGGCGATGGGCACAAATTGCAACACGGGAAGTTCCACCTGAATATGAGGTAAAACTTCTTTACTTTGAGGGTGACAGAGCAGTGGCACAGGCTGCCCAGAGAGGTTGTGGAGTCTCCTTCTCTGCAAATATTCAAAGCCCACCTGACGCAGTCCTGTGCCCCCTGCTCTGGGTGTGCCTGCTCAAGCAGGGGAGTTGGACAAGATGATCTCCAGAGGTCCCTTCCAACCTCTACCATTCTGTGATTCTGTGATTCCTGTGGAGCTGTGTTTCTGCAGATAATGCAGAGATCAGCAGGAGAGACAAACAGGCCACAGTGAAGCCCTGCTAATTAAAAAACCAAACCAGTAATCTGACCTAGATGATGCATCAAGATCCAGTAAAAGACACAGGCATCCAAAAGGTAAATACTACCATACCAGACTTGATTGAATCAGCCACGGATGGGAAGGTCTGTATTTCTAGCGCACACATGCCATTTCATTCAAGCCTCAAGAATATACACAGAAATAATGATTCTTGCCATAACTTCCATTCACAGTTCCCCTCCTATTTCTTGGTGGCTCATTATTTGTTGTTAAACGACAATAAAATAGAATAGCAATGTTCTGTAAGATCATTTCTGCTGTGCACACCTAATTACCTCTTTTACAGTCTCAGGAGGACTAAATTAATTAATAGATTTGGGTCAAATTTTGCAAATAAATATCAGTTTTCAATTTTCAAATCTTATTCTTTCTCCGTCTTAAAAACCATTTTATAGTTAACCCATTTTTCAGGAATTTTTAACGTGTAAGCATCCCCAAATGACAAAAACCAGCAAGGTGAAATAACCAACAATCCCCACAAACTGAACCAAACCCTCATCATTCACTTAGGTTTTTGTTCTTCAAACTTGAAAAGCTTTGAAAGCCGCAGTGAAGACAGGCTATGTGGGTAGGTGCTTTGATAACCTGTGCAAAAGCCATCGTCTTTATAGAAGGGAAATGCCAATATTTGCTATCATCTTTCTCAGGATTAAATGTTATTGAATGAGACACAGTTTCCCACACAGGCACTGCCCTGCCTGCAAAACAGGCAGCCTAGTTCCCTTTGAGCAGTCCTCAGGACACTGTTTCTTTTGCAGATATAGATTTGTAATGGTTCACTCCAACCCACGCACTGGGCAAGACCCCCAAATCCTGACTGCCTGGGTCATACCTGGACATCCAGCAGATCTATCCCAAGGTCAGCGCTGACATCTCCTTCTCCACGAGCTGAGATTTCTAGCACAGCAGAATGGCATGTGCTACTGCCATCCAACTCACGCCAGCTCCTCTGAGTGCTAATAAGGCCCATTACAGAGATAGCAAGATTTTTAAGTGTATTCTGTGAAAGAAAGAAAATAAAAATCAATGGCATGACATAACCCAGTCAGTGCCTTTCTTTGCTCACAAATCTTCATTTGTACAGTTGGGAAAATTATGAACTGTCTAGAAATAATATAGTAAAGGCAGTCAATGACAATTATAACATAAAGACTAATAGAGATGGTAGCATGAATCTGGTATATTCTGTTCTGCTGAAGCCCATTTATAATTTTTAATAAAAACAGTTACACTTTACGATAAGTGGACATCATTTAATGCTCAATTACTATGAAATTCCTTTGGAAATATATATTAAATGCAGCAGCTCTGTATTTATACCAGGAGGGTTCCTTGAGATTGATGTTATCACAGTGAATACTAGGGGAATGTCAAGTCCAACACCAGTGCATTCAATATTCCTGCCCTCTGGGTCAGGTATCCTTTCCGCCCCCACCCTGACATTTGAGACGAGTCCTTATCTATGTGGAGAGGAGCCACATGAATTATATACGTGCTGCATTTTTTAAAAAAGGAGCTTGCAACACAGGCTGGCAAGGCCTTTAGCAATGATTAACTGAGACATTTTTGAATAACAATACAAAAAGGTACGGTTCCTAAACAGGCAGTTTTCTCTTGAAGGCCAAGAGGTTTCTAAATCCCTACATTTATAAAACAAGTATTATTTCAGATAAAGCAAAAAACCTTTACAGCAAAACTAACTTCAACTTACTGAAGATTTCTTTTAGCAAGAAAAATACCATAATCCTTTGCCTTCTACTTACAAAAGCTCTTATGCTGTAACACCCCTACCTTACCATCAGAATTCACCACATATACCTGAACCCTCAAACATGCTCAGCACAGGTGCAATTAGTTACCCTGGAAAGCAAAGCAGGATCCCCCTGATTCTCTACAGCTGCCTGCACCTATGCTTTCAGCCACAAATATTAGTGCTGTGATTCAGCCCAGGTCTTTCCCAGCAGGTTGTGGGAGAACATGTTGTCCCAGAGGTATTTGTGAGGAAAAGCAAGAGGATGTTATCAGCAAAGCAGCAAATTGAACCCTAGCAGGGTATGGCTGGACCTTGCTGAAAAAGCCTTAAACCAGAGGCTCCCACATCTTTTTTCAGCTACAACCTCTATTAGCATCTGTTGGTGGCAGAAGCAACAAAAATGGCTGGACTTTGTTTGGGAAATGCAGTTTGGAAGCTGAATCCGGGGCCATCCTTTCTTCCTGGATGTATCAGCAGCCAGGGCTCTTATCTGAATGCAATCCCTAATGTGTACACAAAATCTATTGCCTGAGAGCAGTAGTTAACTGGCTTCTGTGGGGTGAGGGTGCTGCCCTGCTTGCTTTGCAGTGAAAACTAACAAGATTTGAAAGATGGCAGGTACCAGACACAGGCCACCGGAGTCTTCAGTTTGCAATACTGCTAGGATCCAACGACAAATTTAAAGGACTACATCTCTTCCAAGACAATAAATACTATCAATAGCTACTTAGGAGTTGGGGAAAAAAAAGAAACAGCAATTGGAAGAAGGGGGCATCCTAAGTGCTCCACTAGAACTAACATGGTTCCATTTAATCTTAGATCATATTTTGCATCCTTTGCTGGAACACTATTTATCCCAGACCTCCAGGCAGCTTAGACACCTGGCATAATAGCCCATTAATTACTTCAGCATGGGAAATAAATTTTAATATCTTTCTCTCTGATGCTCATTACTAGACACTTCACGCATTCCCAAATACACATCAATAGTTCATCCTTCTTCCTTTCAGATATAACAGGCTTTACTTTACGGTTTGACTTCAGACAACATCTCCCTCAACTCTGGGTGGCCTGTGATAATGTTTATACCCTCATCCAGGGTCACCAGTTCATTTAGGAACTCAGGACAAGGTATTTATATTTTGCTGCTCTCGTCTTCTCATTCTGTTAAAGGTGATTACAACACCAAGTTTTGTCCAGTGTTTCAGTATCTGAAGATGAAAGGTGGTATGAGTTATAATGGTAGCAGGTCAGCACTTTTAATAAGCATCCATCTGTAAACAAGTCCGTTAAAATATTGCAGCAGTGTGAAAGGAAGCTGCCTCCTAATTGGGTAGAGTGAAAAGCCATAGGGTTTATAAATTTAATGTGTGGGTGATCTGTCTTGCCAAAAAAGAGGAGGTTCGTTATATGAAGGACACATTATCCTTTCCTCTTCCTATGATTCAGCATGGTAAGTAGTCATTCCTAATTGGCTTACAGCTTAGTATGAAATATTAGGATGCCACACAATGTGATGACACAGCTGGATTCCTAAGGGAAGCCAAAGAGTGATCTGAGAACAGAAGAGGGACAAGAGCAGATGCGGGTCTGAAAAAAAATAGTTGTAACTTACAGAGTAGCATGTCATTCTTTATCCTCCTCCTCCTGTGTACAGCACGCTGTGTACAGCATACCGCTCTCCTGGTAGAAAGGCAAGAGACCTGTCATTTCAGAGCTGCTAAATAAAACGTGGGGAAAAAATGTGATTGCTGGGAGTACTGAAACAGGAAGAGGCAAGCAGGCTGAATAAATCCGGGCAATAGCTGCCTCGTCATGAAAAATACACTGCACAAATTTCACCTCTCTTTGTGTGTCAAATGATTATTTCCTCAAATTTATTCTTAACTGGAAAGTATTTGCCAAATTACCTATTCAAACAGTCTGTGGGTCGGTCACAGAAGTTCAGCAGTCAGGGGACAAGCCGTTTGAGTGGGCACCCAGGTCGTATGCCAGGGGCTTGTTTCCTGGTCCTAGCCTTGATTCAGGAAGGTAATTAAACAGCTGTCCCCCTGAAGTCAATAGGGCTATTCACACGCACTTAAGTGCTGCTGATGCCAGGCTGAGGGGAATAGACTTCTCAGGGGGAGATTTCTGCTGCAAATACTAGCGCTAATTCAAAATTCACTTTCTACATAGTCCTTCTCCTGCAGTCAGCTGAAATTAGCTATATCCACTGTTGTGCTTGCCAGGAAACTTGATAGAATATTGCCCAAAGTGAACATAAAGGAGAAATAAACACAGCAGAAATTAATAACAGGAGTTCAGAGCAGTAGGTTGCAGAGGATGTGTTATAAATTTCATCCAGCTGTAATGCAAACTCTGCCAAATGATTGGGAACATCTCTCTTTTTATATCGCTGTTTCACTACATATTAATAGCAACCAGTTACTGATGCGGGACTAAAATATTAATGATATGGTCATAAACCTGAATCGGTGCCTAACTTGGCAGAACAATGTAGGGCAACTTTTCAATCACATGTGAGCAAAACCAGTTTTCAGAAACCATTTTGCTACTGTGAGACCATGTGAGCAGAAGTAATTGCATGGCTATTTTAGGCACAAAAATTGCTAGTCTTCCTTGGAAAATCAACAGCCCTGTTGAGGTGTACAGTATGGGTGCCCAGATAGTTATGCAAGGCTCAGAGAATCTCAAACCAGGCAGAAACAAAGTTCATGCAATTAATTAGTAAGATTTCATCTGTGATTTCATCTGCAGCTGGTATGACTGACTTTTATATGTACATTAGAGACAATAGCCTCAAGCCCCTGGGGACGGATTGTTTCAGCAGGATTTAGCTCTTTGTTCTGGACTGAGCTGGAATATGCTCACCAAGGCAAGAAATCCAAGGCAAAACCCAGAGCTTTTGCACCTGCCCGGTATAAAAGCAGGTGAATTTATCAACTCTACACTGTATCATCCATGACTACAACAGAAATTTGGGGGTGTTAAAAGGATTTAAAAGTCAGAGACTTCTTTTGCGCCTTTTATATTTTCCAGTCTGCTACCCAAGCCATCCTACTTAGGACAACCAGGGGCAGCTGCCAGCTAAACAAGGCAGCCTTTGGGATGCTTGATTGGATCTGTAAAAGAGAAGGATGTCTTGAAGTCTCCTTGCTTCTAAATGTAGCTACACTCCAGTAGAACTGGGCTGGTCCATTTTGTTTTTCACATTTGTCCCTTCCTATGAAGATGGGGCCATATATCTAAGCTCCTTTCAAACACCTTTAATTGAAGCTACAAATTAAGGCAAGTAAGGACAGGCACAGAAGGATTCCGTGTACCCTGCACAATTCCTAACAGCCACTAGCACCCCAGGAAAAGCTGGGATACTAAGAGAACATTTTATTTCTACATTTCCACAGGATCCAGCTAATGGTTCACGCTTATAGCTAGCATCACTCTCCCCCACCCCCCAACAGGATCCAAAAACGGTACTGGAGGAAACTCATATATAGTCAAAGTTTATGTAGGTGTATCAATAGTAAACCAAGATCTTTGCTTTAAAGGTCTTTCACTGCTTCTTCTCTGAGTCATTGGTGCACAAATAAGCTGACTTTGGTCATGACTAACGGAGTTTTCAGTTTAGAACTGCAGAGAATGGCACGAAATTGATTATGTCACAAAAAAGAAGGGTCCTTTTCTTCTAGTTATCTATTGCAGTCACATAAATGAGACCCAAAATACCACTGAGATATCAATTAACATTGTTGGCACCTGGGAGGCAGGTCCAAACACTGTGACAATGACTTTATTATTTGCAGACCAGAGTCGCTGCAGTCACTTACAGCAATGATAATCTTTCTTCATTATATCTGCAAGCAGATGCCATCTAGGTGTGACTGACAATCATCCCTTTCAGAGTAAGTGATCATAGGGTTTCTATTGCTCTCACATCCATTGGCTCCTTGTTTATTAATGACACAGCTGAAATTTTAGTGTTGCTACTGCTCAGGTGGGAGACAGCAAACATTTACTTGATTGACACCTGTCATTAGGAAAGTTTCTCCTACAACTCAAGTGGTAAATAACAGAGTCTTACTGCAAGTCAAGTTGCCAAACAAAGAAATTTTTTTTTTGCTTACGAGTTACCAGAGCCAGAGAAAAATTGCCCATGTTATGAAACTTGTTCTAGCAAGTCACTGGAAATGCATTGAGCAGCATGAGAACCGATGGCGGTCATTCATTTCTGGTCTCAGACGACCAGCTTTTCAGTTCCTAACAGAGTGAATGGCAAATGCAGTATTTCAGGGCTCCTTCACATACCAAAGCAATCAGTGTTTGTGAAACACCAGGAAGACATACTTCTCCAAACATACTTCCTTCTTATACTACTTACTCCTTGGACAAAGTCAGCTGGTCAGCTCAGCTCCAGTTCATCTCTTAGATCCTCTCTCTCTCTCCCCCATACATGACAAAGACCAATGGAGGACAGCGAGGAGGAAGATGAGATCCTCTAAGATTCTCTCCCCTCCGTGGCACAAGGTGCACGTGACTACAGATGGGTCTGCAGAGGCTACAGGGCCTGCAGAGGTGCCATGATAAACCTGCATCTTAAAACTGTACAGACCAGCTCCCACAACATCTCCCACATCTGAAGCCTACTCTAAAAAACAGAAAAAATCATCCCTTGGAAGAAGACAAGTCAAACATAACCCGTTCCTTTATTCTTTTTCTCTCTTACCATGCTTTACAGATGATTGTTTCATCTCATTCTTCTGTTTCCAAGAAAGACCTTTCTAAATCCTCAGGCAATATTCAGAGCAGGCAGATTTTTCTTTGAGTGTTCAAGGCTGACCTGATCAATTAAAAAAAAAGGTTACAGTACATTTTAAACCAAATACCCCATAGTATAAAATCTCAGAGGTCATTCTATAAGAAAAATAACTTTTGTTAGCAAGTAAATGCAAAGAAACGATAACCGATTCAGCACAACCCCCTTTCTCATGTATCCTATGGGATTTTCTGTATTGTTCTCTCTGTTTGAAGGGTTTAAAATGCAAGGGTAAGGCTGCTGAAGTCCTGGACAAGTGAATTCTGTTCTCTGGCTGGAAACTAAGTGCCACGGATCACACAAAATTCTTCCCAGCTGTTTTGCCTGCCCACATTTTTCTCCTTTTTCACTCATGAAAACTATGAATTCTCTCCAGCCACAGATTTTCTCCCAGCATGTGATGCACCGCAGGGCCCCACAATGTTATCCGAGGTTGTTTGGGCCCAGCTGCAACGTAAACAGTCTTCACCACTGGGGCTCCCTTACAGGATTTAGAGTCTCTCTTTGCAACAGCAAATTTCCAGTGAAGTACAACCACTTCCTCAAGGTGTCTGTTCCCTAAGGCCTCAGGAATCAGAGCTGACATAACGTGAAATTTGCCTCCCCCTTTACCAACTCTGGCTAAATAAACTCATCTTCTGTACAGTAGGACACACTTCATTTTCCTGTCCTTCATTTCCTTCTCCCCCTTGTTGATTCCAAAAGGAGACCACATAGACCAACCATCACAGCCAATTTGATTTCCAATTTTCTGGGTAGCTTTGCAATCACACTCCATTTGTCATCTGAATGCAGTATCGAATTTGCAGCCTGGGTGTGAATGACTTCTGGAATTATCTCCCTTGGACAAGACACCAAAGCAATTCAAAAGCAAGTAAACAGAATGCAGAAATACCCCTGAATAGGATTATGTCAGGTTTCTAAATCGTAATCCTGTTACTTCAGCAGCTATCCATTTCTCTTTTCCTTCTTCCCTTCCGGCTAATATTTTCCTACCCAGAACTCAGTTCAGCATCACCACAACAATCAAATATATTCTGCAAAGTTACTAGGTATATACAAACATTTAGAGCTTGGCAAGCTGTGTTGTAACACCAAACTATGTTCTTGACAACCACTGACCCTAAAAGCTGATGTGATCAAACACATCCCCCCACGAAAGAAAGAGTAAGACTGTAATCAGTTTTACCATTTTAAGGAAAATAAATCCTAATCCTTTGCTGTTCTGTGGTATTCCTCTAATTGCTGTTTCCTTACACATTCAAACATCTACAATTTGATTCCGTTGTTTGAACGTCACTTGGAATCAAATCAGTGTTGCAGATACAACGTCTTTGAACCTTTTAGTCCAGCTGTGAACTTTGGGCTTAATCCTTTAGGGCACCCTTGTCTAGCAAGCTTTAATGTATATTAAATTTTCTAAAAGGAGAGCAAAAGTGGTCAAAGCAAGATAGTGCAAGATTCTGTGTTTCATAAATTAATAAGCATCACCAACTGCATTGCTTGACCCTTTAAACTCTGTGAAATTAATATAAGTAGACAACCAAAGTGCACTTGGCCCCTGAAGAGCCTTGGAAGTTCACTTAAGCAATCCAAGTTTCCTTAAAGTTTTATAAGCCAGCTTTTAAAGCAGGTCCTTTGTACTTATTACTGGTGACAGTGAGCATTACAATAGCCAATGAACCTTTGCTGACTTCCGACCCCAATACGGTAGAGCACAGTTATCAAGGGAAATATCAGAATCAGAGCTTGTATATTACATTGAGGTCCTGACTCTTGAAAAAGCCCCCCATAGACTCTTCAGAGTATGTCAGTGAAATAAACAGCTAATATTCTCAGGGATCTACTTATGATGTACGGATATTATTGTTTACTTAAGCACTTTTGGCATAGTAACACGCACCCCCCCCAATAAAACCTGAAGCCTCTTATGAAGAAAGCTGTGGCACCTCCAGTTCCCTTGCAAGAAGACAATATTTTAAGATCTTTTATTTAGCCCAGAAAAACACTCCACTTGGTGGTGGTGAGTCAAGCAACACTAAGTCTTAACCGATTAATGGATTTAAATTATTAAATGGCATTAGGTAGGCATGGTGAGGAATACACCGTCTTCTCTTATCCCTCCGTGCAGGATGAGACTGCCCTGAACAACGAGGAAAATGTGTATCCACACCTACTGCGTTTTGGCATTAATCTTGCAGTCACTTGTAATACTTGAGTTAGCGTCCTGGAGAAATAAGATATCTCACCCTTGCCAGCTGATTATATTTTTCATAATGTAAAAGGTTCTTGCTGAATTATTCAGGTGTTTTTCCCACTGCTTAAAAAAAAAAAAAAAAGAGAGAGACAGAAAAGCTAAGGCAGCCAGGTATCTAGGAATGAACAGGATGGCAGGCAGTGGTGCCCAGTATTAGTAATTATTATTGGACTCTAAAGCCTGATTCATTATGTTGTTTCAGCTAAACTTTTAAAAAGGACAAGCAGAATTCAAAAAAAACCAGACAGGTGATGAGAAATGGCAAGATTATCTGCTGAAGGGCATCAAACTCCCATACACGCCACAGTGTGTATCGCCCCCCAAGCAGTGAAGTCGGGGAGGGCATGTGTTATCTGTTCTCTCAACCTGTTTAAAACATTTGGGTGAAGCTCTGGGGGATATTTAATGATACTGGTTTCCATTTGTTCATCTCATTTGCTGCCTAGATCTGAACACGGACCGACTGAGACAGCAATATCACGGCATGGAAAAAAAAAGTACATAAACATATATACACATTTTATACATATATCATACATAAGAAATTAAACCCAAATTATTATACCGTACATAAGAAAATAAACCCAACTAGAAAGCAGAATTCCACTATCAGGAAATAATTGATGAAATTTCTTACCAGAAACACAGATAACAAGAAGCAGCTGGAAAAATGAGGTACTTTCAAGGAATGTGGCTCACAGCTTCCACGCAAAATGAATGTTAACAGGGACAGTCTGGTGACAGGGTTGCAATCCTTGCCAGGCAGATATCTACTCTAAGAACAGTGAAGTTCATTTAGCAACTCCGTGATTAAATTGGACCATAAATGAACCTTGAAATATTTTGGGTCTATTCTGACACATGTTGCTCCAATTCAGATTTTTTGTGAGAGCAACCAAGCAGTGACTGTTGAAGATGGAATGACCTGAATTGATCATTATCGATAATACAGCTAATTTGAATTTACCTATATACAGATATATACATATAGATACCTATAGCCATCTGCAGTGGTATTAGTGGTTTAATTGCATGGACCAATACTGAAGGAAACAAAAGTCTATTCAAATAAATCCCATGCGCTTACTGGCCACATAGTCTAAGGGGCCACCCTAGAGCAGCATAAGCAAACAGATAAGAAAATTGTTGACAGGAAAGAAAACAATTTCTACATGCAGGACTCCTTCATTTGAAAACCAGTCACTCATGGGCCTGCTGGTTGCTGCCTTTTCTCAGAGCTATCAGTCTTCTTGCTTGCAAGCGGATCACCAGCTGGTGTCAGGAGGAAATGTCCACAAGGAATAGAATAGGGCATTTTTTAAGGGAGGTGACAAAAGAGGAAGGAAGGAAAGCCAACTTTGTAAATGCCAAATCTTCAACACCGACTTGAGAAGGTGGCTCTGGTAAATGCCCATTTAGCACTGGTAAAATAGGCTCTGCATAACAATGCTAGCTCCTCACTAGCTCCCTTCTAGAGAAAACCATCTGTGTAACTCTATCTGGAGTGGGAGCGATACAGATCTCTCCCAACTATGAAAGCTGCTTTCCTTACTCAGAACAGTTGAGCACTGGAGAACCTACAGGAGCTTGGAGACGGGATATTAATTTGTTTTCCACCTTTCCCCGGGAGATTTCCAGGCTTACAGAGCTGATGAATGAGCACTGTCTACCCAGCTCCCATATTCCTTCAGGCCTGTGACACATCTTTGTTTCTTGTTTCCTTGGATCAGAAAAGTTTGCTGGGTCTGGGGGAGTCTCAGAACTGCCATCCAAGTCACTAAGGTCTTCTGCAGACCACGTTCCATTAGCCAGCTGGAAAAGAAAAGCCCCTTTTATCAAGTCCCCTGGGGCTAAGCCATATTGAAAATAATTTGTTCTTAGCACTTTCAGAGGCAGGGTTTCAAATGATGAATGAAGAATATTCTCTGTCACAGGGTTTTCTTTATTTTTCAAGTCCTTAGAGTGAGTTTGTGATCTTTGAAACTCTGGTACTAAAAGCGCTGTCATTTTCTACAGAACTTGCCACTGTTCCCTTATGCAGAAGGCTGGCTGTGTCTTGCAAAAGAAAAGTACAGATTCATTTGTTAGCCTGGAACTATATGGTTAGAGCATTTCCATAACGAAGATAATTAACTTGGGGTGAAGATGTACATTTTCTTTCTTCCTTTGGACAGTATCTAGTACCAAATGCTGCAATCCTGACGGTTCATGAACGCTGCAGCCATACAAATGGCTTTTATAATAATGGGAATAGCCAGGGTATGTCTAACTTCATGGTCTGGTTTTCTGTTTTGTTTTAGTTTGATTATACATTTTGTCTTTGAAGTGTCTGGGGATTTTTACCTTTTTTAAATTTTGGGATGTTGTTTCTTCTCTCAATTTTAGTAAATTTTCAACTGTTTTTAGTTACTCCTTAGGAAGAACAGAATCAGGCTCTGAAATGTAATTAAAATTCTTACGGTTTCCAGTTCTTGGGCTAATTTTCTTAAGTACAAAAAAAAAATTAAAATGGAAACATGAAAATAGGTTTTGATCAAGTGCTCAAAAAATTGCAGCACCTAAAAAATGCCAGCATGTTATTAACAGCTTCAGAGTTTTCAAAATCTTCAGCAGAAGCCCATACAATTTTTATGAAACAACAGACCCTTTTCTGACTATTTTATCAGTGAAGCTTATAAAAGAAAAATCTAACAGACAATGTGTACAAAAAATGCTGTAGTGAGACTAACAATTAAAACCACAAATGGTGTACTTGGATCGGAAAATTCCATTTCCACAGTAAGTGAATATTAATTTCAAGGATACAACTTAGTAACTAAAAACAGTGTTAAATGTATCGGCTCCTGTACATTACATTGTAGAAACAAGTTCTAATGTGAACAAATCCTGCTGGTCCAGTCCCACGAAGACAGCCACACACATAACTCCTATTGATTTCCCTGGAATCATTTACTTGAGGGTGTAAGCATGATTTTCTTGTTTGGGGTTCGCTCAGATACCTCTGTGCAGCACTTCCTTGCGAGGCAGAGATATACTTCGGTCCTTCCAGCCCACCAGCTATTGAGATCATGGGTGTTTTAGGGTTAACAACTCACCTGTGATGGCCCTGGTTCTGGGGTCCCACCTTCCTGCCCCACAGCCAGAGGAAGCCACGCTCCATCTCCTCTACTTACCAATGAAGATCATCTTCACTTCCAGCCTTCTGCCTCCGGAGGGGCCAAAAGGGGAAATCCTGCCTAATCAGCTGTGACCACAATGAAAAGCAATGGCTATCTTCCACTCCTGGCCAGAAAAGTGGCTCTCTTCATGCAACTGTCCGCTTTGGTTTGGGTTTACATCTGCCTGAGGGAATGCAGTGTGACTTCAGCTTCCCTGCGTGTGGGGTGGAAATGGCCTGGGGGTAACACAGGTGATTCTTTTCCAGCAGGTAAGGGAAGGTTTAAAATGGGAAAAAAAAATGGGATTGGGCCTTAACATGTCCCTAACTATTGACATTAAAGCAGAAGAGACACACAGGCAACGTTGCTGAGGGGCTAAAACTTCAACCACTAGACAAAGGTCTGGTATCAGCTATAAGCTCTGCCACATAACTTCTAATTAATCCAATTCTGCCCAGGTGGGCATTCACCCCAGCGCTCCATTTGGGCTACTGGCACTGTAGCAAATTCAAAGACTGAGTTAGCCCCCGAAAGAAACCCCTCCTACACAGACCAAACACACTCTACATCCCCCGGAAAAGAAGGAGACCTTTCCACAGCTCCAGAAATATTCATTTGACAGTTTCTCCTTCCTTGGCTACAGCTCTAGTAATTGATCTGCTCTATTATTTTTCCCCATTCTTTCTCTCTTACATTTAAATATGTCCTTCATATTTCTGGAGCTTTTATTCCCCCCAGTCTGTATCTCCACTGTTACATTATTTTTTATCTCTCTCCTCTATTCTTCAAGTGTGAAAAGGGTGCTCTGTTCTCTAATATTCATTTTTCTTTTTTTATTCTCCAAGTACTTTCTTTTCCATCTGTAACAGCCCCTAATATGCACCTCTATTCGATTTTACTTACCCAGCTTGAAACCCTCTCATTCTAATTACCTTTTCAGTTTTCTTCTATTTCTCCCTTGAGATGTCTCAATTAGTGTACTTTTTCTTACTGGCTGTCACCTCTGAGCTACAAGGTGGGTCTAACTCCAACTTAAACCATGCAGAAAATAAATGAGGAGCCGTTCTTGGCGGCCCTGCTGAAGGTGGTGTTACTTTACAAACTAGTGCACCTTTAATAGATGATAAATGGGCAGAAAAGTGGCCTTGTTAATGCAGCAGCCCTTGATTTGGTTGCCATGCCGTGTCCTTTCATTACTCAAAGATACAGGAAAGGCAACCTATGCTAAGTCCTGGGTGATGTACTTCCATACAAAGAGAGTGAGTAGAGGCTAATTAACATAGTTCTGGTCAAAGCCTGAAATTAACTCTTGTCTTTAAAGACCAAAGCTAAGAATATCATTTGTCTTGCCCATAATTATGTTTAGAGGTAATTACGGTAGCAGAATAACAGCAAGCAAAATGAGTCTAGAAGTGTTTTTTTCTGCCCTTTCTGTCTGTAGCAGAACTCTAAATCCTATTTCTGTTGAAGAGAACTGGATAAAAATGCAGGTGACATCCAAAGTACTTTGATTAAAATTGGCATCGTCATATTGAAGTTCACACAGAGCTTTCAGAACCTGAGGAGTAAATTCTCTCTCTACATGCTCCCATATAATGGGAAAAAGGGCTCCCTCCCCACTGCAGCCTGTACGGTGCGGCCAAGGGGAGATGTGTGCCCAGCTGATTAAAGTGCCAGGCTTGGACCAGAGAACCATATCCACAGGAACCTGTCCTGCCACGTACACTCATCCCAGGTCACTTCAAATGACCCGGGATGGCACAGAGAGCGGCCCTTGCCATGTATGAGCACAGCATTACCTCAAAATTAAAGCGCTTGCTTTCTGGGGTAATTAATTTGTTGTGCATCCAGCTTTCAAACTCATTCGTTCCGAGCCAGGATAGCTATCCGTGTGTTCTGCAGAACAGCTATACAGATGCTTGAACCCACTTATTTAAAAAATAATTAAAAAATATATATTATTGTTGTTGTTATTGCTGCTATTATTGAAGTCCCAATGGCATATACTGCTGTCACCATTCAGTTGTCCTGAGATCCATCTACCTGCAGCGCCTGTTTCACCACCATCACTGAAATTTATGAGCACATCAGCCATTAGTGGGTTGGAGGATGTATCTGTGAGGTATGGTAGTGTTCATCTAAAGATTTCAAACTAAACTTTTCTAAAGTTGGTATATATTTGGATCAAAGCTTGACACTGAAGCTAAACTCCTCCCAAGGTTTTATGACTCAAAGAAATTTCAAATACCTGATATACCTAGATCGATCTATCTATCTATATACACTCAGTCTTCCAGTTATTGCATTTACCTAGGTTGGCAAAAGCATTAAGATTTCTACTGCACTGGGCCTGAAGGTGTCCATGCGATATAAAATGCATATATACTAGACACACCGGTGTTCCTAAGATATGCGTTATTGGATCAGCTCCTGGCAAACGCCTAGTCTGTAACACAAATGTATGCAGCGCATATTCACTTGGTCCAAATTTGTCTGTTTCTGAAATTATTACACTTTACAGTGTAAATCCAGTGATTTCACCCATGGGCCCATAATGTCATTTTTGGCACAAGTACAAAGATATAGCCATGATTTCGCTGAGAGGGTGATACTGCATAAAACATGTTATAGCAACTCTTTTGAAGTACCGGAGGAGAAAAGATCACCTGTGCACACTTTTCTAATGCTTCTAATGGAACCACCTCTGCCATTTTTATTAGTATCCTTCCTAGCAAGCAGGGAGTCAGGGTAAAAGTTCCTCTGAAGGCATTGTCCCTAGGAGTCCCAAAGGTGTTCTCTCACCATGCCCCAGACAGGTCTTAGTCAGTCTTCAGAGACCACCTCAACTGGAGTACCAATTTAAGCACCACAGGATATAGGAGATCTGCTTCAAAAAAAAGCCCCAAACCACAGCCTCCTTTTGAAAGACTCACTGTGCTACCAAAGGTGAATTCCAAAAGCCCATATATCCCCGGAGCTGTGGAAACTTTCCAGAACTCCAGAAAACTTCCTGAAAGTACAGTTCCTGTCCTCAAAAGTTTATCTGTTTTTTTCCCAACTGTATCAGTTATCTAATAAAAGTTATCCCTTCTCCCTGTGGATGTTGCCTCGCATACCTCTTCAGACCCTCACAGCTATTGCATTACTACTACTGCCTTTACAAGTGGTGAAAATATCTTTACGATGGCATCTGCCAGTATCACCTGACAGATACAACCACCAAAGCCCATCTGGAAAACCTGCCTCTTCCCATAATATTTTTGCACCCTTTTCTTGCAAAATTTTGTAATGATTCATTTAAACACAAAAAAGCTTCTGAGTTATACGTTACTGTGACATCTGTTACATTCAAACTCTCTTCGGGGTCCTGTTAATTGAGTTTCATCTGTAACTAGGTGGAACTCTAGAGCTGCAAACCCCACAAAGTGGCTATTTATTGGACCTTTACTGATGTTACAGGGTACATCTCTCAATTCAAAAGAGCAAAGACACTTTTCTGCAGCACACGCAGCCTAGCTCGTACTCCTGGGGCAAGTGCAGAGCGTGCAGAGTACAAAACAGAAAACCATATTGTGACTGAAGTGATCTACAGGCAGCAAACAATAATCCTGGAACTAAGCCACATTCTGCCTCTCACTGGCACAGCACAGAACTGGCAGAACCAAAGATGTGATCTGAAAATAGAGTTCATAGCTAGCTGTCAGTCATCAAGGGCACGTGTGACACTCTTCTGACCTGCAACCGTTCTACGCCACACCAGGAGCTGGATCCCGCGGGACCACTGCTGGGAGATGCCCATGTCAGTAAGCCCACGTGGCCCAAACCACCACCACGAGGTTCACCACTGTTTAGCCATGTTAGCCCAGGACTGGTAAGCAGTATTTCTTTGCCTAGGTAATGCTGTATCAGGCTCTGAGATGGCTTGCATCTAGCTGCTGAAGTATTTCTTCCCCATCTTATTGCCCTGAGGTTTGGTGTGGCTGGATCCACCAGTCAGTATTGATGTGTCACAGAGAAGCTTGTTCTACAATCTCACCACGCTCAATCTCACGCTTTCACTGCAAATTGTTAGCTTGCACAGGAATGACTTATATTTTCCTTTTGGTATAAGAAGACCACCAGATGCTATGATGTTTGAATGGGGCCCAGCTGTGCAGTCACTGACTGAGCACTTTCTCCTTTGAGATCAATAGGTCTAAGTAAGGCCTTTCCACCAGTAGTGGCTCCTAGATCCACAGGTCCCAAATCATACTACGCGTACCACTGCATAAAGCCATTCCAGTGTGACTTGCTGCCACAAAAGGGCTCACTGTTTTTCCATCCATATTGTTTGGGCATGACTGACACCAACTCCCTGCCCTGAGCTCACAGGATTGTGGTATTCCTCTCCTTAACATCAGTGAGATATCTAAAGTGACAACATACTTTTACTGAAGCCCTCAACTCCTATTGAAAACAAAATGTGTGTTGGAGGGTGAAGGAGAGGGTAGAAGCAGAGCTCCCAGTTTGTGCTCAGCATCCAGCAGGATGAAACCCACCAATGCTCCTTGGCTTCCAGTGGTTAATTTAAGCGAAGGAACTCTTTTCCTCTATGGAAACCTTCTTAAATCAGCAGGAGCTTATTTGTTAACAACTGCTTCCCTATTTCTACTGCTTTTTTAGAGCACCTTGGTCTTTGCAGAGCAGCGCAAACCAACACAGACAACTCTAAAATATCTTACATGGCAGCTCCAAATGCTTACAGTTTATGTAAAGCCATGCAGCCAGCATGATAAGATCTAATTACCAAGCGAATTAGTAAAAAAACAGCTGCAAGGTTTGCAGAAATGTCTGGAAGTGCAGAGTAAATGGCCACAATTGATAGAGTTATTGCACAGGCATCCTGAGGGCACAGTCTGCAGCGCTTGAGTCCTAACCAAAATCACTGTCAACAGTTGTTGTTTTCTCCATTCTGTTAAATGAAAAGAGCATGAAAATGATCCTGCAAACAGCCATTTAATATTCTCATGCACATGAACTGCAATTATCAGCAGCAGCAACAACAAACTCTGCTGTAATGTGTTCATGGTTAATCAATTCAATTGATCACTGTTTATTAAATAAAAACCTGCTTTCTAAACAGTTCTTCTCTAAGTGGCATGTTTTGGGGCTCCTTTTTTCCCCCCCAGCTTTTTCTTTTTTTCTTCTTTTTTAAACATGCTGCTAGGAAAATCAGCAGACCAATTAAAGCTTTTAATTTAAATCCAAGCTAAGACAAATGCTAGCAACATATAGTGCCTTTACAAACGCATTAGCTTAAAAGAGGTTTGAATTGGCCTAGCCACTCCCTTGAAAAGCTATGCTGAATCTGATTCGTTCCTATTTTAAAGGCTTTCAAGCCATGTTAGCAACAGCCATCGTATTTATCTGTGTAAGAGACAGTCATGACCAGGTCAGCTCAGGATATCAGGAAGTGGGCCATTGATAATGCATATTAGGGGACACGCTTTATTCACATCAGCACTGTAGCATTGATCACCCCTATACTGCACCTTTAGAGAGCAGATCGGAAATCAATGACTTCCAGGCTGGAGAGATGCTGTAGATAACAGAAATCCTCTATAGCCGGTTATCTCCCTACAAGGAATAATGATCTTGCACAGAACTGAATGCTTTAAATGTACGAAGAATATACACTACAAGTTCAACGGAAGATTGATACCAGGCCAGATAAGAGTCTGGGCGTATCCCCAGCGCTGAGCTAACTTGCACAGTTGAACGCCGCACTGAGAACTTCCACCTATGGTGCTGGAGTCCTCCTTGCCCTTCGGCTGCTCCAAACGGTGCAGAAGGGAGGAGAAGGGGAGTGTTGACACACAAAAATAACCTCATGGGATTTAATTAAGACTACTGAACCTGTGTCACTTGTAATTTATGACAGATTTGAACCCATGCCTCCAGAGGGAGAAAATGAAGGCGTTTCCAGTACATTAGCTGACTTCAATAGCAAAGTCAAATCTGACGTCCTGTGACCCTCGAGTGAACGAAGACTAAGGAGTCCCTGTTATCCCAATTATTTCTGACTAGATTTGTGAGATGTTTGCACTACCGTGGAATCCAGCCACAACCAGGTACCTGCCCTAGTGGGAGAAGTGCAAAGCCTCCTCATGCCGCTAACGCTTGTGAGAGCATTAGAAACCCGCGGCAAAACTGGGTCATTAATGGCATGTTCCATGGAGAAAAAGGGACGTGGGGCATATTCCGTCCCCCGCCAGCAGGCACCTGGCCTCCACAGGAGCTAAGAGAAAGCTTACAAATAAAGTCGTGCAAGTAGCTGGCTTTGCCTTTTATGGCCAAAGTGAAAAAAATAAACTTAGTGAAAATTATTTAGGTCAACTGAAGTGTTTTGTTCAGCTTCATATCAGGTGTTTCACCTTTGATCCTTTGGGAGGCTGGGGGGAGGGTGAGAACATGCTTTATTATTGGTCAAAATGGTGCATATTTTGCAATGGAAAAATGTTAATTTTTTTTTTTACTATTTTACGTATTCTTTGTTTTTCAGCCAGAATTAATTGCTAACTATGCAACCAACTTCCAAGTAGATTCACCTGGCCCAAAGTTATCTGTCTCTTCAGTGGTAGGAGAAGAAATCATTTAAATCTTTTGCTCACAATAACTTCTGTGAAGGTATTTCAGGGAACTAAAAAGCAGAGATACCTTCTTTTCTGAGTGGCCAGAGTAAACGAGTCCAATAAAAAATATTAAAAGGAAAACTTTTCACCAAGATGAGACAGATGTCTTGCATGACTGACCAGCACTGAAACCAATAACAACAACGCCAGCGAGGCTGAAAGCTGCAGCAGTAGCAGCAGCCTCTCTAGTCTGACCTGTTTGAGAGAAAAGGGATTATTAGGGAATAAAATTAAATCCTTTTGATATAGGCTCCACAGCCAGTGAGTTTAGCACACAGATGTCTAGTGACTGTGTTAAATCCATCTTTACCCCTAGGCTTGCTAGGCAGCATCAGCTAAATGAATTCTTGACCATGCTGATAAGACAGCTGACATTTGTGAGGAGGAGAGGAGGGAGGCAGGTAGATCCCTCACAGAAAGACACCGTGGGGAGCGGCACGCAGGCCAGCACTTTCAAAGATGTCCCAAGTCTGTGCCTAAAACACCAGCCTTGTTCCGGGTGCTCTCAGGAATGTGCCACTCGAGGGTGGGGTTTTTTTCCCCGTAGGAAATTGGCACTCAGAAGTTCGGACAGAAGCGACGCCGCATCAAAGCGGTTCGTAATTAGGTACAAATTTTGCTTGTAGTTCAGCAATTTATACGGATTAGCAGCCGCTGACCTTCCCAAGGCCCCCAAACGCCGGTCTCCATCCTCGGTCACAGAGTGACCTCTAGTGTTACCGGCAGCGGCGCTCCCCGCCCGCCCGGCGTTCGCTGCCGCGGCGTGGGCGCCGGCCGCGTGGGGGTCGCCGGCCGCGTGGGGGGCGCCGGCCGCGTGGGGGGCGCCGGCCGCGTGGGGGGCGCCGGCCGCGTGGGGAGCGCCGGCCCCGTGGGGGGCGCCGGCCCCGTGGGGGGCATCGGCCGCGTGGGGGGCATCGGCCGCGTGGGGGGCGCCGGCCCCGTGGGGGGCGCCGGCCGCGTGGGGGTCACCGGCCCCGTGGGGGGCGCCGGCCGCGTGGGGGGCGCCGGCCGCGTGGGGGGCGCCGGCCGCGTGGGGTTCACCGGCCCTGTGGGGGGCGCCGGCCGCGTGGGGGTCACCGGCCGCGTGGGGGGCATCGGCCGCGTGGGGTTCACCGGCCCTGTGGGGGGCGCCGGCCGCGTGGGGGTCACCGGCCCCGTGGGGGGCGCCGGCCGCGTGGGGGGCGCCGGCCGCGTGGGGGGCATCGGCCGCGTGGGGGTCGCCGGCCCCGTGGGGGGCGCCGGCCGCGTGGGGGGCATCGGCCGCGTGGGGGGCACCGGCCCCGTGGGGAGCACCGGCCCCGTGGGGGGCATCGGCCGCGTGGGGGTCACCGGCCCCGTGGGGGGCACCGGCCGCGTGGGGAGCACCGGCCGCGTGGGGGGCACCGGCCCCGTGGGGAGCACCAGCCCTGTGGGATGCATCAGCCCACGCCACGGGCACCGGCCCCGCGGGGGTACCAGCCCACACCAAGGGTACCAGCCCGGTGAGGGTCACCGGCCCCGCAGGCAGCACCGGCCCACACCGGGGATACCAGCCCCCACCGTGGGTACCAGCCCCGAGGTTTGTAAAGAAAATCTCTCGTGCTGTGCGGAGAGGCTCTGAGATTAGGCAGGAGTCCAAGGGCTACAACCAGCTTCCCAGCTGGGCTAAACTGGTATCTTCCCACCAATTTTACTGGAGCACTGTTTATTTAAGCCAGATGATGACATAGACCCTAGAGGCTTTTCTAGCTGTGCTGCACTTTGTGCTGTAGCAATAGAGAAGTACCCAAAAGTCTGATGATTTGACCTCAGTCCTTCTTGTGTCTTCTGCATACTCAAATCAAAGCAACCCTATGCAAGATGTGAAGGTCATTGCATCACTGCACAGTGCCAAAAGCTGGAAGTGAACATCATTTTTCAGGCACCTTCTGACAATCATTTCTGCAGTAAGAGATTTTCTTTTTCCCACAGCTTCCTTTGGGCTGGGGGCTCTAGTTCAGATTATAAGAGAAATAAATAGTTTTGAGACTTCCTGCCTGTCCATCACTGCCCCCAGTGACTGTGCATATTGGTCATCCATGGAGAAACTGCACTGGAGACAAACACTCTAGATCTCAGCAGGGTCAGAAGTATAACATAGCATAACATAACATAATCAAAGTTCAATCAGGTCTTACTGAGTTGACCAGAAAAGGGTTTTTTTAAAGTCTACTTCAGTCCACTGTCAGTTCAGGTCTACCTGAAGAGCTAGAAGTTCTGCAAACTCCTGGGGTGTAAGTGTACCACAAGACCTCCATGTAGTACCTTTTAGTGATGTGCAGTAAGACTTCACCTCTGCAGTCTTGTGACATTCACATGCCTTCCCTGAAAGCAACGGTCTGGACTCACACCAGTTCAGCAAGTTGTGAGGTGCCATGGCAGAGCTGCATTAGCTGAACTGCTGCTAGCGTGCCGGGCACACCTCAGTGCTGGTGGGTCCCTCTCCTTTGTATTGAAAGTATAGGACAAGAAAAGTTACTAGAGATGAGAGGAGCTACAGGGGCACACATGGTAGATGAAAGGCAAAAGGCAAATGGGAATGGGAAGAATTAGTAGAAAGGTGGGAGTACAGAGGTAAAAAAGCTCATGGGAGGAAAAGAAAGAGCTGGAGAGCAGTGGTCGGGATGTTGCCAAACTGGCTCTTACTGTGATCGTGTAATCCTACAACTTCAGTTTTCCTTGTAACAAAAATTAATGCAAGTATTTTGACAAGGATGGGGGACTGGGATAAGCAAATTTCCACTGCTGGACTGAAGTCAGGGTTTACAAATGCTTCTTTGGCATTTCTGATTCCTCTGTCCTTTTAGCTACTTCCTTTTCTCTCTCCCTTTTGCCCTCTGAAAGCGCTCTGAGTTCTGACAGTCTACTTTAATTTATGGGCAGGCTTCCACCCTCCAAAGGCCAACAACAGCCTGTGATACTCATATCTTCCTCCAGATCAGGGAACAAAGAGAACACTGCCTAAGATTTAATAAATAAAATAAAGCAAAACATTTAATTTAAAAACTTCATACGATGTCTTTCACCTACACAAAAGAGTTGAAGAGACAAATGCCTATTTTAAGCAGGGAAGGCTAGAAAGTCCACTAGCAGCTGACACAGTGGCTTTTCCAGACGAAATGAAGACACGAACTGGAACGGCGTGAACGACAGGGTTGGCATTCCTTGCAGGCCATGATTATCACTTATCAAATTACCCACGAGCAGGGCAAGCCAAGTGGAGCAGCACATCACATGGACACACACCAAACCAAGGCCTGCAGGAAGCTTCAAAACTCACTGTCCTCAGCTGGGGGGGAAGAAATGTTGTAGATTAGGCATGAGAGAGTGACTCTGTGTTCAAATTACCTGTTCTCATCTCAGATACATAAAAGCCAGGAAAGGAACCCACTGCTCAGGGAAAAAAAAAAAAAAAAAAAAAAAAAGATATTCTGATAACATACAGGGATGGGGAATACAATAAAAGAAGGGTTAAGGAAGTGGCAGCCTGGAATACATCTGGTTATTGTTTAGTTCAGAGTTCTCAGGCACCGGTCCAATAGTCCCTGGGGTCACTGAAGTGGTTTCCATCAACTTCAGCGAGCATTTAACACATAACCAGTCTGACAGACCTATCTCCAGCACACCTTGCACCAGGAAGAAATCTCAGCTGAAAGAGAAAGCAGGTTTGATGAAGGCTGGAATTAAGACTTGTTCCACGCAGCACAGTGAGTTCAGATAGGAGGTAGAAAACTTAAAGGATGCCAGAAGACTCCCTGACAAGACATGGATCCTGGAATAGCAGTGCAAATAATCTGCATCCATTTCCAAAGGGCAATGGACCCTAAACGTGAGCTTCCATAGAGTGATAATCCAGAGTTATTCCTGCCCGATATCTCCTCCTGTACACAAACACTCACTTGTTAAAAGCGAAAAACAGTGTATTGACAGGAATAAACTGTAAAATTCAGATACGTTTGTTAGGGCTAAGAGAAGTGTAAACCTCTAAGATAAAATGAGGGAAAGTTTCTAGGTGTAACTTGTTGGGGAGTCAAGCTAAAAGCTAAAATCAAACACCACCAGACAGACAACTATCGGTAACCCAAACAACAAAGAGAGGTACAAAAGGCCAGCGAAATAGCAGCCCAGATGGTGGTCATGTGAAAAAACACATTCCACAGATTGCCAAGCACTTAACTTATTTATGATTACACGAGACAGAGAAGGATGGCAGAGTTAAAAAAGAAATGTGTTTAGGCCACAGTCATCACAGGCATATGCCAGTTGTGCACCTCTCCAATTTTGACCCACTGTTTCTTGACTTATTTTTCCAGCAAAATACCTTTGATGCTTTAGATATGTCTAGAAGAAAAAAAAAGAAATCTCGTGAGATAATTTACAATACCAAAGGAATGCAGGAAAGGGTGATTTTGTTCAGAGACAGAAATTCCAGAAAATTCTAAGGAGGTCAACAGCTACTTGCGACAGATCCCCCCCAAGAAAAAGACAAACATTATTGTGATGAGTGAAGTGATAATATTGCAGCTTCTCCCAGTATTGCCTGATCATCAGTGCCCTAACAAGAGAGACGAATAACTCTGTCAGGAACATCTCTCCTCTTTGTCTTCATTAATTTACATTTTTGGCTGCACACCCCAGAGGTGTGCAGTAGAGAGGAATATGCAGGCTTGAAAGGGCTCAGCTGGAATTGCAGCCCAGTTCTGCCATAAAATGACTCAAACTTGATTAAATAGAACCTGTTGTAGCCCAAGGATTGAGTGACTTGCAGTTTCCCTTGCTCCTGGGTTAATACAGCAAAGTTGGCACTTTGATAGAACACTCAGCAGCAGGACAATGGGATGTGCTGAATTCAAATGAGTCTTCCTAGCTGGTAGGACCGTGCTAGGTACTTCATACATAGTCTGCTGCTTGGAGGAAGGGAACAGAATACAGCTAAAGAAGGAAGAAAAAATTGTAAAAATCTGCAATTGCACACTGACATAGATTTGTCACAGAAAACAGAGGATCTTGCAGGCCTTGAAGTGGCCACAAACTAGAGAAGACCATAAATTCCACATTGGAGTCTAGATTAAGAGGATCTTCCGATTCTGATATGCCTGACTACACATCAGCTCATTATAAAAACTAACAGTCCATACATCCCAATGGGATATTGTCAGAAATTCTAAAACAGATAAAGCCCATGTACTACACCCAACCTACAGCACACACGCTGGACAACTGACTCACGTAGCAAACCAATGACTACCAGAATGCATTAGCTGCCTTGGATACATCCACATGCTCGGTTCACAGCTCAGCTGCAAATCGTACTACGCAGGAGATGTCAGGCATCAACCACGCAGAGCTGATGATGTGAAGTTGTGACACTTCCCAAGAGCATGCAAGGTGGAGTCTGTCCATGAGATCCTACCCGCCCATCTGCTGGAGGTTTCTACTTGTAGAGCAACCTAGTAAGAGCTACTGTTCCAGGAGTGCTGTCAGACATCTAGAAGTCAGAATATACAGTGGATGGCCTGTTAAACCCAAAGCCTTCTGCCAAAAGCAGTAAGGAAGTCTTTTCAGATCTTGATTCTGGTTTCAAATCAGTCAGGCCAGCACTCAAGAAAGGGACTTGGGCATTGGGATATCCAGGCTTGAGACTAAAATGCAGAATATTGAGCAACAGCCCATATCTGTGCATTATTGGCGAGGACTTGATGGGGAGACACAAGAGCCAGCACAATAGGGAATGCCAAGCAAAAGCACACATCTGAAACCTGGCCTTTTTGCATACTCAGACATTGGTCTCCTGCCAATAGTAAGGCACCTCTGTAAAACCGTGATTCAGGCCTGAAGCTGGTTCCTACCTTCAACAAATAGGCAGGTGGGGCTGTGACCCCAGAGAGGATTACATGGTGACTTGACTGCCAAGACTAAGGCAGCAGACCTCACAGGAGGCTGAACTGGCTTTCAGAAGGTATTGGGGAAAAGCCTGGTCCATTTTGGCACAAATTTTATACAGAAGCGCAGCAAAGAGATTCTGGAAGCAAAATTTAGGCTTTGGGGAAGGAAACTGCAGACAATGAATATTCTCTGAAAACACTCCCAGTAACCCCATGCAGACTGGAAAATGAGGCAGAAAAGCTAAGGTTTAATACCTGGCTGAGAAGATGGTTGAAAGAGCAGATTCACCAGGACTGAGGACACTTCTGGAAGGGGGAGGGCCCATGCCGGAGGCACAGACATCTCTGACTCATCGCACAATAGTCTTAGGGGCATTTTAAATCAGGAAAGTTGTGAGCAGGCTTTTAAACTGGAGAGCAGAGGAAAGCAAAGAAGTGCAGAGGCACAAACAGTTTTGGCCGATAGCTCTTTAAGGACAAAGCCATGGAAATCATGTATCTTCACACACAGGAAGACACAGCAGGGGATAGAACAAGTCAGAGAGAAGGACAGAAAACAGAGTAGGTGCCATTTGAGTGAAGTACTGCGAGAACCAAAACAATGATACAAAATGCCACAAATCTAATAAGTGACACTACTGGAATGTCTTCATTAGGCGAGGACATCGACTAAATCCGTATTTCAGAAACCTGGAGGACAGAAGACAACCTGTGGGATTCTCCCCACATACCCCCGTTCCATTTATGCAAAAATCAGATAAACATGGGGTGATTTCCACTATGTCCAAGAGGAGACATTCTGGGAGAAATGCCCAATGGCTAATATTTATTCCATGCTAGATGCATCAGCAATGTTCTGGCAGCAGTGTTAAGGCACTAAAAGAGAGTTTGTGCCAGGGTGCACTCAGTACCTCCCTTGGGAGGTCCTGCCGCCTTTAACTACCATTTGGGTTATGTTTACCATGCACAGTCTATCACTGCTGAATACAACACACTTTCTATGCTATCAGGAGAACAAAGTCTAAACGCAATAGTGTTTTGAGCTGGTGAAGACACTGACAGTTTTGGAAAGACATTAATTCCATAAAACAGAAATAATACACTAGGTAACAAGCTCACATACCAAGGTGGGCAATATATTATTGTAAGGTTCAATCAGTCAGCAGGCATCCTGCCCCAGGAGATAAAGAAGCAATACTTGAAATGGTCACTGACATAGGGAACCAAGAGTCTACAAGTTCACACCTGTGCACAGGCCTGTCTTTACACCTCTCCTCAGGTTGCCAAAACGGTTCTCTACTGAGGAGCTTCTCCACTTATTTTTCTCAGCTTCTGCAACCCCTTCTGTCCAGCAGTCCCATCATTTGGGGCCATGCTGTCCCTGTGTGGTTCCTCTGGGATGAGATGTTGCATCCTCTGCGTTAATCAGTGTGATAACCAGCTGTTGACACCTGTGCCATGAGCTGAGACTGGCCTGTGTCTCAGAGGTGTGGAACTGAGGGAGTGATAACCTGGCGTCTGTTTGGGCATCTCATTTTTTCTGTCTTTAAAATTACAGATTCATAGGCTTTAAGGGACCTCGTGTGGTCATGTAGTTTTGCCTTCTGGCCCAAGACAGGACCTACCTCACTCCTGAGAAAGGAATTATCAGGAGAAAATATTCTGAGAGCAGAAAGGCAATTACTTAAACACCACTTCATTTTAATGCCTATCAGCTTTCAATCTGTATCTGTAACAGTGTGGGGGTGTTTAACACAGGATTGTACAGTTCCTAGAGTAATTTCAAGAACAAATTGTACCAGAGCTACAGAAAGAGAGAGAGATCCCTAGGAGGTATTTGGGTAACATAATCAATTCATACAGAGAGAGCAAGTGTGTGAGTATGCATGCGAGTACAAAAAAAGCACATATACACATACACCCCCACATCATGCCAGGATGCTGCAGAATCCCATAGACATCAGAAGTATAAAAGCCAGCCTTTTGCATGCATTATTTCTGAAATTTCTCAAGCCCTCCTGCTTGGCAAAACTGAATTATTTAAAACCAACATGGAGAAGCAGGACTGCACTTTAAAGAGGAGAAAAAAAAACACCCAATATTACCTGTATCTAAGCAAATCAGATTTTGTTTCATACTCAATTGCTCACAAAGAAAGTTTGTAACCCTGGCCTGACCTCACCCAGAGCTGCAATTTTCCAACTCACAGGGTGACAAAACTAAGTTGAAACATATATCTGAATGCACCGACAGCAGTTTGACCCTGGTTTGAGTTAAAGTCATTTTTATATCTAAAGACAACAATCATTTTTTGTGCCATGAGAAGTAATGTGGCGGGGGACAACAATGTGACGAATGTCACAACATGGGGGTGCTATGCACTGGAAATGTGGCTCCTTGATGGGGTCCCCTGGTCTCTGGTGTGCCCCTGGTAAAATGATCTAAGTGATTCTGGCCCATTGCCACAAGGCCTCTTCTCTGCTGTATGTGCAGAGAAATGCGTTACAGCATTATGAACATGTCACTGGCACTGTTAGCAGTGCAGAGAGAAAACCTCACTCATTTTTAGTGCAGCGAGTAGGAAAGCGTATCATTCCTTTAATAATTAAGCATAAGCTATCCTCAGTTTCCCAAAGCCAGTTTAGACTGGATTGTGCCCTGTAGATTCATCACTTGCAGGCTGATGTTGCAGAGTAAAAATATTTTGCCCTTTCTCTCTAGCCCTCTCTCACTCCTTTGTTTACTTTTTTTCCTCCCTTGAACTCCCAAGCCTCTGAATCCAAGGACAGCAAGCACCATGAGTGAACTCTGAACAAAGCTGGCAGCTATCCTGCCTCACCGCTCACCCTTCCGCCAGCATGGAGACCCAGCTCCGGCCTGCCAAGTCAGCCCTGCCGAGCTCGGGTGCTCACAGGAGAAGTGTTCGTTAAGCCTCCTGCACCTCTCATCTGAGTTCGATGCTGACACAGCTCAGGGGAAGGAAGAGCCCGGCTGCAGCAAGCAGTGTGCCCACCACTCTTCCAGGATTAGGGATGCATTGTGTCACTCAGGGTACTATTTGTTCAATAACAATTACTCCAGCAAACATATCTGCACTGGTACATCAGCTTCTGCAGCCCAGGCTGTAAGCCCAGAAGGAGCCAGGGGAGGATCTGTGAAATGAAAAGGACAAGATCAGAGTTTTGGCTGAAGACACCTTAAAGTTTTCAGTGCAGCACAATGTGGCTGTCCTCTGCCCTGCGCTACCACCTGCAAAAATCTCTCTCTTCTCCACCACTCAGCTCCTCTGGGCAGTTTGTCTACCGTGAATGGACCTACTCACTCATCTGGAGGTCAGGGGAATAGCAGTTTATGGAAGGAAGACAGATTCAAAATAAAGAGGAAACCAAAATTAATCCTTGGAATAGAGGCCAGCCCAAGTCTTGATCTTTGGGTAATGAATCAGACGATGTCAACTACACCAAAAGAATCATGAGTATTCAGGGCTTTGGTTTTGCATCTCTGACTGGGTGTAAAAGCCTGTCTTCCTTCCAGATCACATGTTGCCATCTGCCTCTGCTTCTTACCAACTGCATTTGGCCACATGCCACTCTTGAGGGCATATGGATGAATCAGCCAGGAAAGAGGAACATTACCTGTGGTTTTCTTTTCCCAGAATTCTTCTTGTGTTTCCTGAAGGTAACCAAGTCCAAACATTCCCCCCTGCCCCCAACATGCTCCTGAGTTTGAACTAAATCCAAGATCAGGGTAGTTCGGGTTGTAGGTCTGATTTGATTTTACTGATGCCTCTTTGTGGATACGTTGAAAACTGGGCAAGGGATAGACAAAGAAGGGACAGAGGAGGAACAGCTACAGTACAGGTAGTGTGAGACAAGAAAACCCTTATTTTAGGAGAGATAGCCATGGAAAAATTGAAGGAAGAAATTAATCAACAGCTGTGGTCTGGGATATATACGGCAGGTGAAGTGGATATTGATTCAAGTAGAAGTGGTGCAAGTGGGCTGCTAAGAACAATCACAACTAGAAGACAGAGAACACCCTATATCTAGGTAGACATGAATGTTCAGATTCCAAGATTTAGCTCAAGGTCATCTAAGCACAGAGTACAAACTTAGTAACAGCTATGCTAGTTTGTGCAGCCTTGAATGGCAGTTGAATTCCAGAAATTTCAGGAGCTCAGATCAGATGCCACATACTGCATAACTTTTCTGTGGAGGGGCTTTCCTCCTACTTGCCTCCAGGCTATTAACTATCTTGCAAAGGTAAGACTGAGCCTAAGACACAGGGAAAACTCCCTGCCAGCCCCACTGTCTCCATACAGCCCTCCAACATCTCCTCACACCTCCTTTCCCTCTAAGTTCCTGCTTGGCTCATTTGCTGCATTATTTTGCTCTGTGTCCACCCTATACCAGTGCCTCCCCTGCCAGGCAGGGCACCACATTATCTGGTCTGTGTTGCCCAAGGTTGCAGGGGAGTGCTGGGGGCACAGAAAAGCCGTGGCATGGGTTAGTAGCTGATCACTGTCACCTTGCGTTGTTTCAGCCACCAACTTACCTGCTACTGCAAACCCTCCCCAGAGAGCCCCTCACGTCACCTCTGCTGCCAGCTGCCAGCCACAGCCCACTTTCTATTTACTATTGCAACATACAGTCAAATCTGGAACCCAGCCTGTTAAATCACAGCGTTGGTCCAAGCTATTCCATGGCTTGGACTAAACCAACACATGTACATCCCTTTTGTTATTCTTTCTAAGCTCTGTCCTGTGCTCTTCTGCATACATTAAACTGGGGGGTGAAGAGAAGGATTAACACAGTGTCTGTACTGGAATTTTACTCTCTCAGTTTGTGCTGAGAAAAGGGGGAAGGCAGATGCTTAACCCCCAGCAGGAGCACACCACTGAAGTTAGCTTTGCAACCTCCTCTTCCTTGCCAATGTTCCTGTGGAGATTCTCCAGGCAATCTGCACAGAGAAGGCTCTGGCTCTCCTGCAGTCACTTGCATCTGTGAGATCAGCTGCTTGGTGGCATCTCATTGCTGTGAAGGGCTGGAGCTGCTTCATCTCAACTCCTGCTGAGTTCTGAGGTCAGCAGAAGTTCTGAGTGCCTGCTACACAGGGAAGCAAAACGCTGCTCTGCGAGTGGCAGGGTCTCACAGCCTCTGCTCAGATGAGAATGCAGCTGGAGATGTACGTGAGGAGCCCCTGCCTAATACTGGAGACTGGACTTTGCTTGCATGAAAGGCAGATACTGCTTCCCATCTCCTGCTTAGCTAGGAACTACATTCCTCTTTAAGTAGTGCTTATACCTACAGCCTTTCACTGCCTTCTGATTATGTTTGTAGCTAGACCCACACAGCCCAGCTTTCTGCTCCACACTGGGCTACCTCTGCTGAACCCCACTGAACAGTAACCACATTGTACAGGGTTGAGGGAAGACCGTGGAAAGCATCTTACACATCATGGGTACTACTTGCAAGAGAAGAAACAAAGTGAGGACCAAAATCAGCCTTCAGGTTGTCAATCACTGCACAGACAAGAAACAATCTGAATCAACTTTTGGGCTCTAGAAAGGTTTTCTTTGCTGCCAGAATGCTTTTTAGAGGCTTTTATGGAGAATTATTTCAGAAATAAGAGGTACAGTGCCCCACGATTTTTTTCTAGAGGAGAACTTCAAGATATTTCTTTGTATTTCTAAGCCAGGGCACACCTGCCTTTTATTGATCTACTGTACAACTGGAAGAGAGCCAACATACTCCTGCAGAGCAAGCCCCCGCCCGAGCAGCACGATGCTCCATCAAACACTGGCCACCTATCCATTGTCATGTATCCTGTATTTGTCACCAGCCAGATCAATCCCATGCTGTTCAGCACATTTTAGGAACCCAGGCTAATAAATCATTTAAGTGCCTCTCACTTCACAGATGGTAAGTGCAGTTCAATGAAGGTAATTATAAAAAAAATTACTTCTGGAGCAAAAAAATCAAAACATGGGAATATCTGTCTAATAGAAAAGGCCTGCAAAGAGATTTGGGAGTTCTAATAATTCTGAGGAGCAGGTTAAAGGTCTGAGAGTCTGACAGTAGGTTTTCCCTCTGATTGACTGAATCGATCCTGTCCTCATATAACAGCTCTGGGCCCCTGTATCTACCAGATTTCAGGTCCTGAAAACAGTGCAGAGGGAAAAACTACACTGAGCCTCCTTCTCTTGCTATAATGTGGTTTTTTTTTTCTTTTTGCAAACACAATACCCATCACTAAAAAGACACGATGATGGAAATGTGCAGGTCCTGTAGTGAGCGGGGAAAATACTAAAGCAAGACCTGAACTCAGATAACAGTGGCAGATTCAAAGTGAACTCCCAAATTTCCCTTTGATTTTTCTTCTTGAATTCTGGCATGACATGCTGTGACTGTGTCATTTCAACCTATCACACTGATCTTTCTAACATGCCAGAATAAAACTCCTTAGTTCTTAGATGATACATATAAAGGGAAGAGGTCCTTCTCAGCCAGCATCACTGATGATACATTTACAAATGGTCAAACCACTCTCTCCAGCTAAGATGCCACAGAAAGTGAAGTCACCTTTGTCCAGCCATTGAAGCCACAGCTACCACCACCTCTGCGACACATAACCAACAGAGAGGAACAAGATAGACTAGCGAAAGCAGTCTTTCTGAAGCATCTTTGATTCCAGGAGAGGGTCAGAGATCTGTGATTGTTCAGGCCCAATTCCTGACCCTTCATTTCTGTTCTGGTTCATGTCTCTGAGTTCTCTCCTACTTCCAGCTTCAGATGTAAGCCCAGAAATGGGCTGCCTCAACTTTTCCAGCTTTCTTTATGTAGCACATCTAGTTCAGCCAAATTTGGGGTTGTTACAGAATCTGTGCTCCCAACACTACTGAGATATAGAACCAAATACTTAACGGCTGGAATTATTTGTATGTAGCATGGCAAAAACTAGTTCAGCAACTGACAAAATCCCTCCAGAGTTCAAAGCAAATTTTAAAAAAAGATCTGAAGTTATCTGTTTACTATTTTCTTTCTTTTTTCACCTTAGTGAAAGATAAACTCATGCCTCTCAAACAATTTACAAAGTTAGTTTTCTTACTCCACCAACTTTTGCATTAAGCTATATACCCGATTTTAACAAACCTGCTAATTTAAAAAGAATCACATAAGACCTTCACATAAAGCCTTCAGAGTTTAGGGTATTTCCCTGATCCTCCTACTTCCTAGTAACCTGTGATCTTCATCTTGATCTAAGGACATTATATTGACTATCCCAAGGGTAAAGATTTGTTTACAAAGCACTAGGTAAATATAAGTGGCTGCATCTCCTCCTTACAGCTTTCAGAACAAATAACACTTTTTTGACTGCAATTACAATTTGAGGAGCATGACATTTAGTGATGCATTCTAAGTGACCTTAAATTATTATGTCAAATAAGATGTACAGGCCAAATGTGAAATATGATTCCAGGAACCGCTGGAAGACTAGAGATATGCATAAATAAATTTGTTGAATGAGTACCTTCCTTGGACCTTAGAATTTCAGCTGGATCTCAACAGCAGCCAATCACAAACCCCTTTTTATTATGAAGAGTCCTCACAGCAATATAAAGCATGCAGTGCAACTACAAAAGAGGAGTTAAGATGAGGACAGTTTTGGTGAGATTTGTCACTGTGCTGAAGGCAGGAAGAACTACCTCTATCCCCAAGACCTTAGAACTGCTATATTTTTGACACACTCTTAGATACTCCAGATTTTACCTAAGACCCATCTGTGGCATTTGAGTATGCATCCAAACTGAATCAGTAAAGTTTTGAGAGCTGTCTAATATGAGTTAGCATACATGTTGTGATTTCCTAAGTGTCTCAACCTTTCCTGTTTAGTTTTATTAAAGTCATCAGCTAAACTAGTATATA
Source organism: Phalacrocorax carbo (assembly GCF_963921805.1). NCBI lineage: Eukaryota > Metazoa > Chordata > Aves > Suliformes > Phalacrocoracidae > Phalacrocorax > Phalacrocorax carbo. Next base: position 5,266,323 of record NC_087519.1, on the reverse strand, counting down.
AACTAGATAGCCCTCAACTCTTACTCCCTCTCCCACTTTGATGACAACCTCCATTTAATTAGCACCTTAACATGCTGAGAACTCTCAAGGCACTTTATGAAAGACGCACAGTCACATAATCTGCAGTGACAAGGTAACAAATGAAATCAAGAAAGAAAAAACATGAAAACCCTCAATTTAGATTTATAGAGCAAAAGAGTAGGAAAGGACAAAACAGGTTGGGTTCTCAGCAGGCATATATCAGTGGCTGGGTTCTGTTCTCCGCATGCTGATGCTCTAGTCCACTAACTTTAGCAAAAGTTTCTCTTCTTATTCTAGTAACGTTTCGCATTTATATTACCAAGCATTAGAAATTTTTAAAAAGTACCTAAGAAAGAAAACCTGGAAACAAAGTTTTGATAATGTTGACTGGTAACTCCTTGCTCCCTTTTAAACTCAGCTCCAGAAGACCATATGCATAGGATGAAAAATTATAGTAAAAATAATTCCGCATTGCTCACATTGCTTCTATTTAATGTCTTGCCTGTGGGTCAAGAAGTAACATATATCATACCTCACGGTAAGATGTATGCAGATACCCAGATTTGGTGCAGCATTATGGTAAGTGAGGCTGATACTCGAAATGATACCCATCAAATGAGAAATTAAACACTCGTCCAATCTGGATTTCTCCTGATCATCTAGATAGATACTAAAGACCACATACCACTCTTCACACAGCTTGGGAGACAATGCTGGTGTCTTGACCAATATTTCCCACTCAAAACAGCAGGGCGTTATGTCCTAGACTGTGAAGGGCCATGAAAGAGATGCTGGTTTCCTCTAAAGCATTATTAACCTTATCAGTCTGGGTCACGGGGCACATCCTGATGTTCTTACTCAGATTCTGTTTGGGTGAAATGCCCAGTAAATGTTGAGGCTTTCCCTTTGCCCTTACCTGGTTCATTTTCTTACTAAAAGCCTCATTTCTGGAGGCTATTGCAATCAGAACATGTTCAAGCACTGCCTGCAGCAGGAAGGTAGCTGAAGCTGAAAGACCACAAGATATTAGGACTAAGATTTAAATTGAGGAGTTTACTCAAGTTTGTCAGTTGGGCCAAACTGTTATTAGAAACCCGGAAATGGAAATAAATAGATACTTTTAAAAATCACATTTTGAATGCCTTCTCTCATAAAACTCTTTGCTAGGCATTGGCCTTACTGCATGTTATTATATGTTGCATTCAGCTACATTAATAAAAGTGATGTCTAACGTATTAAATTTTTGCGAAAAGTACATAACTTTTAAAAAATCTTTTCTAGGGGGAAAATGCAATTTAAATTACATCTAGCACAGATTTGTAAGAAGATCATGTGCTCTGGTTTGATGAAAAAAAGAAAAACTCAAGAGCTCAGGCATCTTCCTGATGTACAACAATGAACCAAATAAATTATACATTTGAAAAAGAAAACTGAAAAAGCCAACCAAAAGGAAGACAGAGATTAGAAAATGAAAAACACAGCCTAATCTAACTCTTTTTGAATAGGCAGGGTTAGTGAGCACACACTACTGGGAAAGATTCCAAGGCAACAGTGAAATAATAGTTAAAAAGCAATGAATAAGAATCTCCGTGCTTTAAATATACAAAATATGAATAAAATGCAACAGTGTCATAAAACAAAAATATACAAAAAGGCCATAACAAGTTACATTTTCACCGAAGCTTCACTGATGTTATTGGAAGAACTGTGTTTTCAACCCCAGATTTCCCCTCTCTTCAAAGCTTTAGATAATATGCAAAAGCTCGACGTTTGTTGCTGTAGAAAAAAACATTCTTGAATACAATTTCCCGTTATTCCCGTTTCTCCCTTTTGTCTTCTGTGATGCCACTAAACCTAGGATGTATTTTAGTTCAGAAAGATCTACTGGCCTGTCAACTTTCAAAATATCCATCAAGCCATTTTTGTAACACATTGGGGCAAGGAAAGGGGAAGCCAAATTTGAAGGACTTGTCAAAGCTCATAGTAATTTATGAAGTGAATGGAAAGTGCCTTTGACGGTAAGAAACTACTTGCCATGAAACTCCTTTGCAGTGAAATAAATATTATAAACCAATCTGGGATGCCAAACTTCTTGCCAGCTTCCTACCAGGGGGCTGGGCGACGCATTTCCCTCTTTTGTACCTAATTTACTCCACCTCTGAAAGATGACGGCAAGAATCCTAACTGTGGAAAGCTCGTCAGCATTAATCAGTGGAACAGTCTCAAGGACAGGTAAGAGCCATCTTCACTTTCACCCTCTACTGAAGACACACCATGGCCTACCTTATTTAAGTATCACTCAGGTTACAATAGCACATAGGTGTACTAACAACACAGACCCTGTTGAATTTGGCACCACACACACACATAACAAGACATGGGAGTTGTAAAGCCTTGAGAATTATATTCTGGTCACAGAAGATGACACAGAAAGTGTTTCTGTCCCCCAGTTTCAAGGTCAAGAACTGACAGTATTCAAAATCTCTGGCAAAGGTGGGAGTTGAGTCCAAGTCTCCCAAGTGCCTTAATTATAATTTGAGCTAAGTAAGACTAAAATGCCACACATAGCAACAAATATTAGCAGGTAAATAAAGTCTACAGAAATAGGTAAAGAAAAAGTAGGACAGGCTAAAAATTTGCCATGTTATCTGGAAGTGTAAGAGCTCTGTGGAGATTTGGGTTTTACTAAAAGAAAGCTTTGATAGAAGTGTCCTATTTCTGGAAAAAAAGGTGGTGTGGACAACATCACAAATAAATAGTCTCTATCTCTGATAAATAGCCAGCCACAACATTACATTTGGCAAAGCCTCTGCAGAGTGCACATTACTTTATTACTGTTATTATTTCTACAGAAATAGGTTTGCACTAGTATTGTCATGGAGCAGCCCAATTTTCCCCAGCCTTTTTGGGTCAGAAATTAATATATGGCACAGATGTCCCAGAAGGGATTGCTGGGCAAGTCAGTGAAGTGATGTAGTGGAAACAGAAAGCTATGATGCAAGGAGAGAGTACTTCAAAAGATACAGGAGAATACAAGCCAACATGGAGGGAACAACTAAGCAACTTGGAGCTGGTCTGGTGAGATAATTGAGTGGTGGGCTCTGAAGAAGCAGACACTCTTGTGAGCAGGCACAGACTGAAAAGGACAGTTGAATACAGTGTTTTGGGGACTTATGCCTCACAGAGCTTCTAATAATAGACAATCATTTTAGCACAATGTTTAGAGCATTTAGAACAAATGAGACAGCCGATGTATTTTCCACTCTTACACTGAGATTGAAGAATGTTTGAGGAAACTGAAACACCTCCATGCCCGGTGAAGTGGAAAAGGGGTTACAAGTGGCTGCTATAACTCAATGCAAGTATTATCCAGCTAGCACTGAAAAGAATTCAGAAGACAAGTCAAGATTAGGTGGCTCACAGAGCAGCCTAAATCTCCAATTTGTGGATTGTTCCCAAACACAACTGAGACTGGAAAAAAAATCAGCTGTGAGAAAAGTCAGGGATGCCTTTTGTAAGCCCAGTGGCATGTGGCTGATTAGAATTGCAGGCAGCGTTTTCAGTCATTGTTCGTTCACGTTTTGTCTGTAAATCTGAAAACTGTAATAACATTCCATACTCCCAAAGAAAATTCAGAAGGAGAGAAAAGATAGTCTGAATGGTCCATTTACAATGACCTCCATTTCTGAATCCCTTTATTCCTTATCTCTCTCATTTAATCAGTGAAGGTTATTAATGGAAACAACCCCATGTTTTATTGGTCCTTAATAACAGGGTTTCTTCTTAAAATTATTCAGGAGATGCCAGCATGCAAGTCGTCTTAATCAGCCAAGTAACAGTGAGACTAACTTCCAGTGCTAGTAGTAAAGCTAAAAAACTGTCTTTGCCACGAACACTTTGAGGGTTTCAAATCAGTTTTAAGTAGTGAACATTGCCTTAGGCTATGCCTTTATTTTCAAGCTTCAGCTATTTATTTATCTTTTTAATTGTTCCAAAATTCAATTTTTAAACTGAGTTTGATCGGGTTTGGATGATTCTTTGTATTTGTCAGCCCAAGGTCAGAGTTTGTATGAGTGCCTTATTAGCCTAAGGGTTTTAACAAGTAGCATAGGAGCTGGGGGTTCCATTAGTAGCAAACAAGCCAGAGTCTTTTAATATTTAGGATGTTGTTTGGGATCCAATCGTGTTTTGGTTGCTGTGGATGAAGTCTCCCATAGGGAAAAAAAAAAAACCCAGGGCACTGAGTCCACATTCTGGGGATGTAACGGCAGCAAAAAATATAACATTTTGCCAGTTGTAGGCTTTCGCAGTTTTTACAATGTTTTGCATGGAAAGTGATGGAACCAAGATAAATGGTTGCAGATGGCTGAAACTAGACTTCAGAAAACAAACTGAGTTTACCTACTGCATCACTGCAGATGTTTGCTCGGTTAGTAGGTCCTGCTGAAACAATTCAGAAAGGATTGTTTGTAAAACTGGCTTGGAGATGAAACCTGCTAAGGTCATTAATATATCCCACTTTAAAAAACATCACCAGCCCCAGCTCCTTTTCAAGGATTTGTGATCATGATGTAATTGGAAGTTTTGCCTTCTTCTTCCTTTGGGTTTCCTTTGTTTCTTAAAACACTGATGAAGAACAACCCAATGAGGGAAAGGGGAAGCTCACCCTCACATCACCAACCTCAGAAGACAAATGCTGAAATGCAGATATTAGAGGGGACTATCCTACATCCTTAGAATTAAAGCCTGCAACAAGAAGATCCAGATTTTAATGCCACTTTTCCCCAATGAGGACAAATCATGTCAGAACAGGGTCTATTAGAATTGGAAAAGATGCAGTGAGACAGTATGGAAAACGTTTGTATGAGGAAGGCTCGTACCGACTCTTCAGAACTTCAACTTCAAAAAGAGATGATGCAGAAATCATTTTAGGAGTCTATAAAATCACGCAAGGTTGGACAGGCGTTCCTGTTCACCATCTCTTCCAATATAAGAATGAGAGGCCGCTAGAAGCAGCCTGCAAAAGCTATGTTTAAACAAGCAAAAGGAGATTGTTCTTCATGTAACAGAAAACAGACGTGTGGAGCTCCACTAGAGGCATTATGAATGCAAAAAATATACATGACTTCAAATGGAGGCTGGGCCAGGATTGGGAAAAGAGATCCATGTCCAGAGATTCTGTATTTACCCGTCTCTTTCCGTGACTCTTCAGATCTACAGCCTGCCAGTGCATTTTTCCCAGTATGCAGCATATCATCCAATTCCAATTAGCTTTTCTTGTTCTCACTTTTAAGTGGTATCTCTGTCTCCTGACTACCCAAAATGCCACAGCCTGTGGTTATCAAGGAGACAGATCAGATAAAGATCCCTCCTCTTCTCACTTTTGACACTTAGAGCATCCCCAATGCTTGCAACGTATAAAGAAGTCAAATACTGATATAATAATTAAGGACTTCAAAATGGTTTTCAGTGACTTTCAGTAGATTACTAGTGTTCAAGCATTAAGTAAAACAAAAATGACATGGGAGATGACATAATTCTTCTCTGAAATTAAATGCTCACCAAAAGGCAGCTAGAAACAAGTCCTACAGAGATGCCACAAGACAGGAGAAGTGCACAGGGGTAGGATGTTTATGCAGCAGCACACACATATTAGGGAGAAGGAATTCTAAAGTCTCATAAATTATTGCCTGTTTTTAACAAAAGTCCATGCTTACTAGCTAGAAAATAATTCAGTTAATATAACAAATTGGTAGAATTCTCTGCTAAACCTAAGATTTATCCCTCTAGGTCCAGAAGGCAGAAACTATAGGTCTTGTAATTCTGCACATACGCACACTCAAAGCAGAGACTCCCAGGGTATTTTTATGTACAAGAGTTCATGATCAAAATGGTGCATAACCCAGTACTGTTCATCACTGAGACTCAAGTCAGGTTATTCAAGGCTTTCTATGATAAGATTAATAACAGGGAGCGTACTGAGCCTGGAGCAAAACAGCAGCTAGGTCATGGCAGGATAACTTCCAGTCTATCACAATAGTTTCATGAACTTTGGAAAAGCTGAACTAGATGCAGAGAGGTACTGAATAACTCAAAGTTGTCAACAGTTCCTCAACACGGCATATATTTTGAAGTATTTAGGAACTCAGAAGGTCATTTTCATTATGGGGCTCAGGGAAAATGGCTTATTGTTCCCTTACTTCTAGTAGCTGCAATAGGAACGTTGTGCACCGATTATCCAAAGGTACCTTTCGCTGCCAGAATTTCTCAGTAATGCAGGGACAGGCTGATATTTAGTATAGATCATGGAAGGGATAAAAAAATCTTCTTTCACTAAAGAAATACTGATAGGTTTTGGACCAGCACACCACATTTCCCCTACTTCATGCTCTGAGGGTCATGAAGCCTGTTGACCTGCCTCCTAGAGCAACCCGTGCCTCAGGTTTCAGAACTAAAGTAATTACTCCTAACGTATGTTGTGCTACACAACACAGAAAATGTCTTAAGAAAGGAGGCAGGACCAAGAAGCAACAGCAGAACAGAAGAGATAGAGATACTCCTGATCTTTTTTCAAAGATCAGCAACCTCATTAAACGGTTCAAGTCTTGATATTCGTCCACAGCATTTGCTTCTGTAACATCCTATGACAGCAAGTTCCTATGCTGCATGAGAAAGCATTTCTTTTTTTCTGCCTCATATTCATTGTCATTGATTTCATTGATTGACCCCCTTTAAATCAGTGAGTGCAAAAATATAAAGGGCATCCGATAGGGTTCCAAAGTGACATAACTTGACATAATATAGCCTAATGTGACATACTGCTGAAGTCTGAAGGAGAAGGTGTTCCCAATTCTGGACAGATATCAGGGGTGAACTGAGACAATCTCACATTCTCTGTTCACACCCCTCTGATATCGCACCACCCTGTCAGCTCATCTCCCACTTCTGTCCTTCAGTATCAGTGACTTTCAGGTCTAAGATGAATGAGGGAATTGATCACTTTAATATTTACCATGAATGAGAATGTCTTTGATGGTAAGCACTCCTGCTGAAAACCTGTGGTGGGGAAGTCACAACACTCCAAAGTTTACACCCAGCCTTCACCCATGGCATTCACAGTGCTCACATCAAGGTCCTGGAGAACATTAAGTAAATAGTTTCATTGCTGTCAGAGCAGAGGTATAAGGACAGCTGCTTTTTAGGTACAAGTACATGATGCTCTATGGATTTTCACAACACCTTCAGCGTATGGAGCACGTGCTGCTCTTTCCGGGTTGCAATTGCTGAGAGGAGCTGATGTTTTCACAGGTTGTTTTCTTCCTGGAGCAAGGTCAAGATTTGAAGGGCCTCCAGAAAATAAGAAGGATCCTGTCTTTCATCCATAAATCTTAATGCTTTTCTGAAACACCATGTCATACATTACAACTCAGGAGACCATGTGATTGCATGTGCAAAGGTGGCTTCCTTACTTGACACAATGTACTTGGCAACGCAGACAGTAAGACGTGCATGCGAGAGCTCAACAACTTCAAACGATGCCCAATGGTCTTTCTTCTTTGAAACCCCTAATTCTCTTCACAGGATCCTCTCCATAATTAGATGAATGTTTTCTGTGTCTTCAGACAGATGTGGAGGGGACAGCTACAACTGAAAGCAATGGGAGCAAGCACACCACTTAAATTTAGCACGAATGCAGATGTCTCACTTGGGAGATCACATTCATTACATAAGCAGTGGAAAGAGATAGGCTTCTCCGAAGTATGACTCAAAACTTAATATTAAGAGGGAGTTCAGCTTTCTCCATTGATTACATAGGAAGCAAAGAGGAACTGGCCTTCTAACCTCTTCATTTACAGGCCGTGTAAATAGTCTCAACATTTCACAATATTATACTAGCAATTTGTGCTTCTTTATAAGAGTGATTTCCTGCACAGAAAAGAGACAGGAAGGTGGAGAACTGTTTGCATGACACAGGTTTAGAGAGTGCAATGGATTATCATCGGTTGCATGTACTCACACACCACCACATGACAAAGGACAAAGGAAAACAGGTTTATCACCTTGCCAAAAGTTTGCAAGAAAATTCTCTGTGTTGGAAAAATGCACACTTACAATTTATGTTTTAGCAACATTTAAGGCTGAAGACATGAAAGAAATAAATAGAAAGCAAGTTTGGGAATGCACCAAGTTAGATGGCTTCTTTTACATCACCTGTATAGGTTGTCAAGGTTCCTAGAAGATCCTTATACGAAAACTTCTGAAGAAAGAAAAGACACAGCTAGACAATCCTACTCATGCAGAAGATAAAATATTTCAGTACTTCTGAAAGCAAAGGATCCTTGTAGGAGGATGAAATCCATTATGTGGCATCCCTGTCCACCTCCAGGTAAGCAGGAGAGTGAAAGGACCATTCCATTTCACGTCTTCTCCTTCCTGCTTTATCACATACAGAGCAAACCCTAATAGTCCACCCTCCTTGTGGTTTCTGGTCCTGGAGTTAAACCAGACAAAACTCTGCAATTTTAGCATTCTAGCAACAAAAGAGAACCCAATCTCTTGCCTACTCATTTATAACACACATTACAAGAATGAAACTAGGTACTTAAATCCTAACTTGTCCTTCACCCTCATTCTTTTACATCCATATGAAAAACTTCCCCACCGCCCAAGCATTCATGCTGTTGCTTCCCAAAGTGTGTAAAGAGGAAATGAACACAAGGTGTTACATTTGCCCTGCAGGTGCCCAGCTGAGCCGGAATCTGTTCCTGTCCATCTGCCCGGGTTTTGCTGTATGTGACAGAAAAGATTACAAGATTAAGGACTGTCTACTTCTTTTTATGGCAGAGAATGCTGGTTGAGATCACCTGGAGTGAAAGGTATCAGGCCTTTACGAATGTATGCAAATAAGCACAGTAGACTCTACAAGAACTGGGAAGCAAAACAGTTTTGCTTCTGGAAACTCAGAGTGGGGTTCATTACATCCCAACAGTATTCCTCTTCTCTCTTCGTTGAGCTCAGTAAAGAAGCTCCGGTTCACTCTTGCTTTTGTGGTTCTGGTGGGCTACGTTCCTCAGAACACCTATGACTTTTCTTCCTCTGTTAAGAAATGATGGCTGCTCTTGGCATTTAGTGAAAAACCCTGCTTTGGAATAAGTCAGGTGCCCCAATGTCTTTCATGAAGGCACACACATGCATGCAGCTAGGCCTTTTTGTGGTCTCCAGGTCTCCTGGAACCTTGCTTCTACGACCCTCTTTGAGCCCCAGACTTCTTTACCAGCTGCATCATTGATGCTCCATGTGCTAGCAAAGCTGATTTAAAAGTCCTTTCAGAGCCTCTGCCAGACCTAGAAATCTTTGATATGCAAGATCAGCCTCCCAAACAAACCCTAATCCAGATAGATATCTAAAATCTGACTGATCATACAGCGTTCCCTTCCAAAATGAACTGACCAAAAAGCTTATCTATTATTTTTCCCTTTCCCATGCTAGCCATAACCTGTAGATCCATACACTGAAAACCACAGACCCAAATATCTAACCGGCTCCAAAATTTCAATTTTGCATATTTGAATCACTGGAAAACACATCTCAAACTTCAGTAAAGTCTCTACTAAAGCCAACGTTACAGAACTATTTGTGATGATTAGCCATACTTCCCTGCAGCAGCGCTCTCTCTAGTTTTGCTTAGCTTGTGATCAACCAGACAACAGCATGATCATTGTCAAACCGGGCACAGAGTCACACCACCAGGCAGACATTTCCATTAGCACCTCAGTACCCCAGGTGCAGCTTTCATGGCTTAAAGGGACTTTTGAAGACCAAGGATTTTTTTCTGGCTGGCCAAAGTATATTTTATTTACATTTAAATAGTAGAATTATGTTTCTGTTCCCTTGTGTTTTGCATAACTTCTGGGTTTTTTTACTTGCAACTTGAAGAGCTAGAACATACTGACTTTATTTTAAATGGTTTACTATTCAACCCCCCCAACATACACTATCTAGTACTGAGGCTAAATTCTTCCCGTCAGAATAAACAAGCCTTGAAGCTTTCATTTCTCTCTGACTTATCTCTGATCTGTTTGAAAAACCTGACCAGATCCTTCTTTTCTTCCCACAAAAATTCACGCCAAGAGAAGTAATATCATCACAACCTGTCAACACTTAGGGGCTAAACAAAGAAAGAAACAGATCAAGAAAACAGAGATGAAAAGCTTTTGTGCCCCTCTTCCCAAACTAATAATCCCAAAATGTGTTTGGAGAATGGGGGAAGGAACCATTGTTTGAGCTAACACATCAACAGATGTGATTATTTAACTAAGTATCTCCATCCCCAGACATATCAAATGGAATGCAATGCCAGCTATAAGTATTATGTAGCTCTAAGGCATACAGTTTGGCTGAAGACTCCAGCTGGCACTGGTAGTTTTATTGTACTGTGAAAAACATTAAAGTCCTCAGATGCCCTGCTGATCACGGGATCTGAGAAACTTCCCTGAATCTGCCTGACATGTGCTCACGCTGCAGTTAACACACCCCTCCCTCTCTTTCTTCTTCCCTCGCTGCAGACACATATGCACACACACTTGCGCGCGCAGCCAACGTTATTTAGTCCGAGAACACTTGCGTTGGGCATCCATGTGCGATTGCGTTTGGGAGGGGGAGGCATTCTTTGTCCAAGTGCTAAAAAATCTGGTACCTCAACTTTCACTTGAAGGTGGCTGCAGCACATGTAGAGACCATTAAGGGCTGTGTTTTGCTTCCTAACTTCTCACATTTTTTCCTCCCTTTATGACATGTTTATTGGCCTTGAAGGGCAAGGAGGGATAACATAGGAAACTGAAGTCTTCCATTCAGCTCTGACTCACCTATTGTGCACCCCAGCCTCATTTAAGGGCAAGTTGCACTCGGCATGGTGGCTAGGTAGTGTGAGCAACTGGAACCACTAAACCCTGTTCACATCTGATTTTCAGCAAAATCTAAACCAGCGCAGTCCAGGATAGTTAAATGTGCAGCTTGGGCAATTAAGAAAAAAAGAAAAAGGTTACAGATGAATATTATTTGGTCTGAAAACAAATCTGCAAGGGGTTTTGGAGACTAGTGCCTTGAGGATTACAGCTTATTTGTGGAGCTTTAACAGGAAACTGCTAATTATGACACCTGCACAACTTGCCTTGAATTAGACCCTGGGGATGCATTGCCTTGCCTATAGATGTTAGCCAAAGCCTCGGGCTCTTAATCCATAGCCGTCACCTAAAGTGAGAACAGAACAGCCAGCCATAGGGTATTTGCCATCTTAGTTAAGAAAGGGTTTGCACAGTTTAAACTGGATTTTTCCTTCCAAGGCAAACTACTTGAGTTTTGAATACCCTTCCAAGGAGTTTTACCCTTCAGACTGTTCTGAAATCAGCAGTCTGATCCATTAAAATGGCTTCCAGTCAAAGCGAATACGTATGCAGCACTACAAAATCGTTGGGAAAACAGACTGAAACTATAAGAATCAAAGCAAATAATCTAATTGATACGATTGTAAAACGGGAATTTCACACCAATGTGTCACTGACTCTATTTCAGGTTAAAATGGACACGTGTTTCTCAAGCCTTGCCTTGGTCCTCTAGGTGGGATGAATACTAATTTCCAGTATTCACAGTGTTCACTTTGTGACTACAAAAGCCAGGATTTTGTTCAAGCTTCACTTGAGGGTTTAAAACAGGCAGTGGTTTACCCAAGACGGACTTGCAAAATCAGATAAGCTTGCATGTCTTGCAAAAATGAAGGTTCTAAAAATTGCATGGGTAGCCACATTCTGGGTGAGACTTCGGGAACAATCTGCCACACCAGGCTTTCCCACACTGCCCACTGGTTATGTGATAATGAAGCCAGTGCCGAACAGGCTGGTGTGTCTACGTGGCATGATCAGCACCTCCTGAGCTATTTTAATGTGTTAACCCTCCTACTCCTCAGCAATTTTCACCCCTTTAGCCTGTGTATGGGTCTTGGACACTTCAGGCTGCTATGGCTGTATGTTCCTGTTCCAGAGCTACGCTGGGTATTTCTGCATGGTGCTTTATATCCCGAGAAGATATTCAGTCCACCAGCACCAAGCATGTGATACAGGAGATATCTGCGTTAGGAATCCAGTCATGGCACATTCTCCACAGCATCGAGAAAGCCTCCTTTACAGTTCTCCAGCAAGTTTCCTCCCAAAGTGCAACTTACTGACAGCTATCCCTATGGCAAATAGTGACTGACTACCACGCTTTGTTTTTTAAAATCAAACTGGTGAGTGGCAAAGACCACTGACACTGCCCTCATCCTGGTGAATGTAACAGGCGCTCCCTGAAGCCTCTGAGGCAGGCGCTCATTCTATTGTCGGAAACACACCCAAGGTCCTGTCTGCAGCTCCTGCACCTGAGCCACCTCAGAACTTGTTGATACTAAGGTAATAACTGATCTCTAGGTCTTACACAGTGTTTCTGTTCAGCAGACTGTGAAGTTGTCTCCAAAAATAACCTGCCCATGCCATGCTCGGACAGAGAAGTCCAAGCCAGAATCAAAACTCTCTTCTCCTGAGGTCCTGACACTCCCGTGTAACATCACAGCGTGCCTCGCTCTCTCACTAGTGGATTTGCTGCAAGTCTGCTCTGACCTTATTGAAAGAGCAATATTCAAACAATGACAAAGCACTGCAACATTTTTTTCTCATTGGGGCAGCCAGGGTTGACAAACAGGTGGCAGGACAAGGTTAAGCAATACATTCATAGAAGAACCCAGTCATAGGTTTATTTCCGTGTGTCTGTCAATGACTTCTTGCAAATATTTTAGCTCCTTTTTGTCTCAAACTGCTTAAAGCATGGAAGCGTTCCAAGTAATAATAAACTCCTCGTCTTTAATTTATAACTCCTAAAATTGACAGAAGCCCAAAACTCTTTTTTAAGCCTGAAAAGGTGGCAGAGACGCATATTGTGTTCTCAGCACAAGAACTTCTGTGGCTGCAAGGAGAGAGAGCTGCCAATACGCTTGCAGAAATAGCAGCAGTATTTTATTTATCCCTGTAAAGCTTGGCCAGTATATTTTGCACTGAAGGAGTAGATTTATCATGAGGAGAGGGAACTGCTGTCTCCATCCCTTTTAACATTGCCCAGAGCAGAGCACATCCCAGCCCCAGGCTGCGAGCCCTACCCTCCCAGATCCTATCCAACTTGTGGCCACATCTACTGCAGGAGCATTGAGAAGGGCTCTTACATCAGATGCTGTAAACCCTCCAGAGCCTGTGCCTCCTCTCCTCCCTAGCCTTCCTATTGCAAAACCTGGGAACCAAACATCAGTCCCATTGCACCCTCTCGTCCTTCCAAAGTGTGCAGTCAACGGGCTTCTGTGCGTCTGTGTTGTAGCAGAGGCACGGAAAGCAGGGGGTTAGGAGCAAGGGAAATGCATATACCAGATCCTCCATCTGCAGCCCAGCGTAACAACGTTGGGGGAGAGGGAGAGGGAGGAGGAGTGTGGTGCACACAGCAATACAAAAAGTAGTTTTTGTGCCAGGCTCATCAGTGTGGCAGGGTAATAAGGTCAATGTGAAAACAACTGGAAGGCACATTCCCCAGTAAACATGTGCTGAGTGAAAACGGCCAGACCTTATGTTGTAGAATCCAAACCCATTGAGTCAATTGCCAGAAAACATGACATGACCTTTCAGATTCAGTGAGCATCAGTTCCAAGAGCAGGCTGCCGTGCTCTTTTCCATTTCACTGCTGCCCCCGGAGGGCCTCAAGTCACCGGAAATAATAGCTCGGGCTCAAAATCTGCACTCCTTTAATGAAAAAAAAAATACACATGGCATCAAGTTTGACCCTGGTGGCAGATTTTTTATATGCTTAGCTCTATTTCTTTAAACTTAACAACCGTGCCTTTACTTATTTATTTATTTAATTTTTTAATATCTTCCCAGAGCTCAGGTTTTCCCACAGACAACCCATTTTTGGCAACGGAGGAAACCTCTTGTTTTTGTGAATGAGGAAAATAATTAATAGCTAATGAGGTGCTCATTCCAACCCACAGCCTTCCCTCCCCAAACAAGTAAAGAAAAAGCTATTCCTGTTGGAACATATACTCTTTGCTTTCTAGACTGAGAAATGCATAAAGATGTATTTTCGCCCACAAACCTCCAAATTCTTATTTTAATCCACAGAACTCGAGCCGCCTATGAGAGGAGTAAAGCTGTGCAACATTCCAAGCACTAGCAAGATGAGAGCTTGTGATATTAAGTGCAATTCAAAATGTACTTTCCCTCCCACTGAATTATTTTCTCTGCTAAATCCTGATTAAAATATTTCTCCTCTTCTACTGTCTCCCTGACAGACTGATGGGGCTGAGATCTCAAACCAACTTCAGCTTTTAGGTGAAATATTTATTTTGAGGGCCATACAAGAAGCTTTTCTGGATACTATTCAGATTTTCCCTTCCTCTGTCAAAAAAGCAAAAAGGAGAGGCAAGGATCTGTGCCGTCTGGAAATTGTATTTATTTTGACTTGAGCTGTGCCAACCTGCAGTATACAAATACTCAGTCAAAACTGCCTACCATCTGTGTTTATTGTAGAGGAATAGCAACATCCAATGGCCAGTTAAATGCAGGTTAATTGCAGGCATGTATTGAATTCCCTGGAGAGCCAAGTACACAGTTAGCTCCCCTAGTGTAATCTCTTTCTGTTACATGAAGGAAATCAAAAAGAGAAAGAACAACAATGCCAACCCACAGAAGAGCTGGATGCCTCTCTGCACAGAGGGGGGCTATCTGCAGGGAACAATAAGGGTCTATTAAATTCTTTCATTGGCACCAGAGAAGTAAAATGAACATAAATTAATCAGCTACAAAAGATGGGACAAGTGTTGGTGCAGTTCTATTGAAGTCCATGGAGTTGTGGAAAGGATAAATTTAACCCAGGATCTTTCAATGTCTGCATATTTGAAAGTGGCTTGTTGAAAAAATTGGGCATTCTTAGAAAGGAAAAAAGGAGTGCAAGA
Source organism: Phalacrocorax carbo (assembly GCF_963921805.1). Classification (NCBI taxonomy): domain Eukaryota; kingdom Metazoa; phylum Chordata; class Aves; order Suliformes; family Phalacrocoracidae; genus Phalacrocorax; species Phalacrocorax carbo. The sequence continues at coordinate 5,251,283 of NC_087519.1, read as the reverse complement.
AGCTCCCGGTGAAATGCCATCCTTTTAATATCCCTGAACAGTCATATTTTTGCCATATTGACATTTATCATTTTATTTCCTTGCATTTATAAAGCCATCTGGCTGAGATTTTTCGAAAGCACTGACAAATTGTGGGCATCAAACTTTTGAGCTTAAAGGACCCAGACTGACGAAGGCCACACTGAAAATTAGTGTCGTGCAGTGGTGTATCAGGTTGGGCGGGACCAGATGCAGATGCTGTGATGCACTTTGGAAGAAGGAGAGGAGCAGCCTCTGGCCCATGTGAACCAGAGCAAACACACCAGATCTGGAGGAGCAAAGGGATCCACACCATTGTTACAGTCACAGCCTGGGAAATCCATACCAAAAAGACACAAAGTTTAAAGTCCTTACATCAGCCTTAGTCTTCTCCCCACAGCTGGCATCCTATACTATGTATTGAATGTCCTTCCCATGTGCATGCTCCCGGGGCCCACATCACTCAGTGCGATACAGCGGAGGGATGAGGACCTCTCCCAAAGTACCAAATCACAGAGCAGAGAGCTTTTAAACTAGTACCAGATTTGACCAGGAAGGGTGAAGAGAAATGAAAGGAGGGACTTACGGGACCGCAGTATCATACATGATAGAGGGAAGGCTGTGCCTTGGCACATCTTCCCCATGAACGCTGCAGCCACACCCAGCCCTGAAAGGCAGCAGCCTGCTCCTACGCAGACCAGGCATTAGTTAGCCAGGCTAGAAAGAGCGCCAGGGCAGAGCCTTCGATAAGGGCAATGGATGAGATACAATACTCGAGGTGTACTGCACAGTAAATTGGTATCACGGAGAGCCACATTATTTCCCTGACATTCCCTTTGGCTCTGGGGGAAGTAATTCACTTTAGCCTTAAAATATCTACTTCCCACCTCTCTAGCAAGCTCTATGGCTGGCACACTGAACTGACAGAAGTGTGAGCCCCTCCTTCCACTGAAGGAAAAGCTATGCAGCACCCACATGCAGCACAAGATCCAGAGGGCCTTACAGGGGCACTTGGTGCTCGCTCCCCCACCTACATGTGTGCGCTCAGAATTTCAGCCTCTGAACTGTTAGCCTTTGGTGGGGTTAATGTGTTTTCTCCTTCCTTTCCGTATTGCCAATGGCGATGTCCTTCTCACAGACTCATATTCTTAGGGGCATTTTTAGCTCTTCCTCCCTCTTCTCCCAGACGTCAAAGCTGCCATTAAATCTGACTGCCCAATTTATAATGCTGAAGCCTTTCAGCCAAGGCTTAGTCATCTCACGCCTCATCTTACTGAAGCTTTCTCCCCTCCAGGCTTCTGCCCTTAGCCCATCCAGTCCATTTATCCAGAGTCACCTACCTTCTCTGCCATCCTCAGATCCTTCTGCTACCCACCCAATGCTCATCACATCAAAGCTTATTGTTTTCACATTCAGCACCTTGCACAACTTCTGTTTTGTTGGTTGGTTTTTTTTTCTCTCCACTTCCCCCTCTTTTCATTTTCATCCTGGCCCTCCTCAGCTCTCCTAGGAGGAAATTTGTTCATTGCTTTCTTCCAATTTCATACCAGAGTTTCCTGTATATGCCAGAAACCTGATCAGGCAGCAGTACTCTACCAGGTTAGATCCATATATCATATGGCTATGTAAGTTTAGTTCTTCCTCACTCTGAAACATTAAAATAACCATTACCACCATGAAAAGTAAACATAACACTACACTTTTCTGCTCCCTTCAGTTACATCTCAACCTCACGTATTCATGCTGGCTTCTTTTGGGCATAAGAGAAGAGCTATATATGATACTATGTCTGTGCATGGTCTCCCTCAAAACTCCTTCCTCTCATGTTTCACCCAAAACCATTCTAGTTCTCTGTTTTGAAGCCACATCTTAAAATATCTTTCCATATCACAGCACTTACAATGAAATATTTGTAAGGCATGTGGGGCTGGATTCTTAAAATGCATAAGCCAGTATGGCTTTGTTGACATCCATGAAATATAATCAGCTTTATTAAAGCGTGTGGAGTAGCATCAGCTGGGAAGTTGGCCCCGCAATCTAAAATTCGAATAGAAACAAGTCACTGATTCTGAGTTTAATTCAAAAAGCACCATTGCACCCTTGGGATTTTACATTGCCAAATCTATTTCAGAAACTAAAGAGTAAGAATCATGTTTCTTTTCATACTGATTTCTCAGTTCAGAACAAGCAATAGGCGAAGGCTCCGCATATGCTGTTGTTTAAACTGCTGTGCCAATGAGCTGAGCATTTCAGCCTGAAGCTGACACCTATCGCCATGACCCATGATGCCCTCATTTACCTCTTGAATTAAAATGGAGCATATCAACATATTTCCTGTCTTACTCCTTGGATAGTCTCTCACACAAGGCTTCAGACTGCAAAGCTCATCATTAAATGCAGATTATCACACCCAGGAATTTCCAGAGGCCCAGAGAAAGATGCTACAAGCTTGAGTTCCTACAGTGGATTCAATTACAGTATGCAAGGGACATTTAAACAAGCTTCCCTGGGATAAATGAGAGAAAAAGAGCCAGCACACTCAGCATGAGTAAAATAAAAAGCAATCTTCAGCTGGTGCCAGCCATGCATATTTTGAAAACCATCCCCTTCAGCCATTACTAACAAGAAGTCAGCAAAAACTTTTTTTAGAACCTGAAAAGACAGAAATTTAAAGCATTTGGCGGCACAATCTGTTACTTAGGGACAAGCTCATTAAAAATGCACCACTATTTACTGAAGGCAAAATGCAGACATGTACTTTTGCATGTAAAGCAAGCACTTATTGAATGATAGGAACACCTCTCCTCCTGATTGGAACAGGAAGAAGGATTGGTTTAATTGTGCTGATTGATGGCTCTCTGAAAGTAGGTAATAATTGGAGAAGCTAGTCCAAAACCTTACACAAACCCATAAGGCCAATGACTAAGAGATTGAATTCAACAAGAAAGGAGCTACAGGGAGTTAAAAGGAGCTTAGGAAGAACCACATAAGGGACCCTAGGCTGCATGCACATGGGGAGAGCAGGGGTGACCGCTGTCTAGGTAGCAGTCTGAGCAGCACATATCCATGCCTTTAGCAGGACATAAACTTGTGAAGGGAGAAGAGGGACCAGGCAAACTGAGTTGAAAAGACAAATGTCAAGAATTGCCGAAATAGGAGCAGGGGAAATCAGAAATCAAGAGAAGTGACATAGTAGGAAGATGAGGCTGAGGAAAAACACCGTGACTGTCAACCCAAGTCAGAGGGAAAGGAGAGGGGGAAGGACCTGGAGCAGAGGAGGTTAATTATTCTCCTTTTTCCACTGAAACTACTTCTTTTGCCTGATCGGCTGCTGCAGACTGCAGTTAAAGTTTGTTGGGGAAACCCAGCTATTTGAGCTGGCAACTGATCTCACCATGGATTTATACTGCCATAAAACTCTGACTTAAATCAAGTTGTTACTCCTCATCTTGACAGATCAGGAGCAAGCCCTTGAAAGTGAAAGGTGCCATAGGAGCATGAAGCATTTTCTTAAAACACAAATAAAAGACCCTGAGCACAAACAAACACTTGAAGCTCACAGCTGTGAATTCCCTTGCTACATAAAGCCATATATCAGCCATTCCTATGGTTGATGGGAGCAAGTCACTTGTTTGTTTCAAGACAACATATTATACATATTGCATACACTCTGTAAAACATCTGAAAGTAAATGCAATAACGATTAAAATAATCATTACCAGAGTAATATGCTCTGTACCCTTCTAGATCTCTTATGTGGCTGTTTTAACCTCTGGTCTTCAGAGCCCTGGGTGCCCATGGCTCCCTTCAAAACAGGTTTACAAAATCTAATATTTGAGGGAAAAAAAAAGCGAGAGAGCTGTCAAAAGGCTTAAATTCAAGAGTTCCTGTCCAAGAAGAAAGAGAGGGAGAAGGAGCTTGGCAAATTAAAAACTGAAAGTTTGAGAGGCTTGTAAAAGTGAGTAGACCAGCCTGCTACAACTCCATGGCAACAGTGTACAGTGTGCGACCACTGCACACATTGAAAAGAAGGAAGGGTGGAAAACAGGTTCCCAGTCAAATAATATATTTTTTCTGGTCGAAGAATTGATTGCAGCATATCTCCAACATCCCACATGATTCATAAGACTGAACATCATTCCAAACTGCCCTGGCTGCACCAAAAACATCTCCAGAAAAATGAGATTTGCAACCCCAAGACCTAGCCCGCTTGACTACTCAACACTGCTTTCAACCTTCCCATCTGGCAGCTGGAGAATCATCCTCTCTGTTGGATAACTGCAGACATATACTAAGGTTAATTTATTCAAAATAAACCTAATAAGAAAGTAGAGGTTTATAAAGAAGCCATAGCCTCTTCCAGATTATTTGTTTTGCTCCATTAAATTTTCCTCTGGCAAATATGAGGAATCATTAGGGGAAAATTTATAGAGGGAAGAAAAAATGTTTTGATGCAAGAAATAATTAGAATAATATCTTAAAAAGATAATCCAAAAGACCCTTATTCCTATGTCTTTGTTTTGTGTCTTACCCTCCACTCCCTGTTCTGCTCCCCTTATATAAAAAAGTGTTTAACACAGACTGTGTGAAAAGGGAATGAAAAAGAAATAAAAGAATCAGTATTCCTGGTGAATAATTTGGCTAGAGGAAAAAGACAGATACAGATCAGATTCTTTTGATATGTTAAAAGCATCCCAAAATGCCTACGCTCTGGATGCTTTTACACAAATTATCTTTCATCATAAAAGTACAAAATACATATAATGGACAGCTCATCTCTCTCCAATGAATATGTAGCCACTAGCTGATAAGATAATAGACTAAACGCTGACCTGTCATAGACTTGACGATCATAAAAGTAGAGTTTAAAAAGTTGGTTCTTACGTCTCAGGCATTTAATGGGCAGGCACTAAGACATGCTTCCAATCTTCAAACTCTTTTCAGACTATTCTGCCTTAATAAGCATAGGCATAACCCTCAGACTGGTTGTATTTGGAGAAAGACACTGTTTGTACATATACTTCTCCTACAATCTCAGTTCCCAGGAACTCCCTCCCACTTAACCTTAGAATGACTTTAGTGTCACGTAGTTGCTCTGAAAGAAACAGATTAAAAATCTTCTTAGAGAGTGCAGCAGCCCAATTTTTTATATATATTCTAATCGCAAGAGGAACTTGAGGCATCAGTTGATGAATAGGCTCCCAATAAACAGTAATTATTGAACTATTGTTGCCGTGTGCAAACCAGCTGAACTGTTGAGAACAGAGCCTCACCACTGGTAACTTTTTTAGTGGTGGCCTTCTCTGAATCACCCTTGTCTCCCTGTGGGATCCATCTCTCCTCTCACCATGTGCCATGGTGCCCATGACAACCAAGCTTTTTTCCTATGTCTCCTTCCCCAAGCACTTTCTTCCAAGGCAGGAAAGACAATGTATTATTGGCCTTAATAATTAATCTAACAGGCACCTTCATTCCTATACATGCAGCCTGTATCTGATAGCTTGCTTGGTCCTTCTCTTTTCTCAGTATCTCTCTTTGGAATCTGACAGCATTCCTGTAAGGATAGAAAATACTCCCTTCTGTAAACAATACAGAAGGTAAATTAATTTGGACTGGGCAGAACGCATTACAGATTGCTTTTATGTAGCTCACTGTCCTGTAAGATGTCACATTAGGATTGCCTGTTTATTGGAAAATATATTTCAAATCAACAGCCAGACTGAAAAGAAACAGCATGTGGTGCTCAGACTTCAGAACTGATGGGTCTGGGTTCTAGCTACACTCCTGCTACTAACCTGCTGTGGGATCTCTGAAAAGTCCCTGACCCTCACTATCATGATTTCAAAACCTGAAAACCAGGAAGATTAGCTAAAAAATGGTAAGTTATTAATGAGGTTCAAGCAGCAGCTTCATACAGATACTAGCACCTCTTCCTATTAAATTAATAGAAGCTCAGCTCTTTAAAGGAATTTAGGTGCTTATTTCCACTACAGAAGCTAAAAGTGCAGCAAAAGAAGTACAGTTGGCCACCTCCTGGGGGAACAGACCTGCATGTCTCAAGCCTTCTCTTTTTCTCCCTAGTTCACATCACAACCGCTTGTGTGGTACTTAACACTCATTTAAACCAATATTTATTAATTGACTTAGGCAATTACATAGTTACAGAAAAGCTTTGCATTCTTCCTTGGTGCTATGTAGACATAGCCACAGAGCTCAGAGGAAAGAGCAACAGCTTTTAGATGGCAAAAATACAAACACTAACAGCATTCAGGGGTGAAGGCAGGCCACTGCACACAGGCACAGGTGTGCAGTGGTGGCTTCTTCCTCCCTAAGGAAGATTCACGAATGTGGCAGGTATCTCACTTTTATTTATCCTGGATATAGTTTTTCTTATTCTCCCACACTTAGAGCAGACTCTGGGCATCAACTGTTTTCGTTGATGGGGTCCAGAGAAGGGCCACCAAGATGATCAAAGGACTGGGAAGCTGCCATACGAGGATAGGCTGGGAGAACTGGATTTATTCAGCCTTGAGAAAAGGAGGCTCAGAGGGGATCTCATCACCAGGTACCAGTACTTAAGGGGCAGCTACAAAGAAGATGGAGACTCCCTTTTTACACGGAGTCCCATGGAGAGGACAAGGGGGAACGGACACAAGTTGCTCTTGGGGAGATTCCAACTGGACACCAGAGGGAAATTTTTCACACTGAGGACAGTCACCATTGGAATAATCTCCCCAGGGAAGCAGTTGACTCGGCCATGTTGGACACCTTCAAGAGTCGGCTGGACAGGGTGCTGGGCCATCTTGTCTAGACTGTGCTCTTCCTAGAGAGGTTGGGCTAGATGATCCCTGAGGTCCCTTACAACCTGCCATTCTGTGATTCTGTGAATCTATGTGATTCTGTTTTGCAAAGTCAACTGAGCACTTGCGGTTTTTCGCTTCAGCAGGCTGTGATGAGAAAAGTTTGCTTTTTTTAAAAAATCAAAGAATAAACAATAAGCAAAAGAAACAAAGCTTTAAAGAGCTTTTAAAAGGAAGGTTGTTGGTTTTGGTTTGTTTTTTTTTTTAAAAAAAAAAAAAAGCAACCCCTGAAACGGCGTTTATTTATTCTATTCAGTCTCCGGAACCGCTGCATCCTCATGAACAGCTTCAACCTCACTCTGCTTCTTTAGTTCTGCAATATTTGAAGATATTTCTTTTCTTGATCCAAATTAGTTTTGTTGATCGGCTTGAGAGAAGGGAAAAAACCCACACTTTGATAGTCTGACAGACTTAACATTTGACTCACTAATGTTCATGAAGCTCTAAAAAGAGAGGCTGAGGTACAGGCACAGCTTTGCCCAGGAGAATAGCTCCAGGAGAGTGCGTTAGCCCCTCGACCGCCTGCAGTACCACCTGAGTCCTTGGAAAAATAACCTGCATACAGACAGCGCTAGACAACCTCGGTGAGCAATACATATGCTGCCTTGAACAGAAAGAGGGTTCCTTTGGGCAGGAATCCAGGTGAGCCTCAGGATGAGCCAGTAGCAGCACAAGCAGGCTGGCACACATGCTGAGCGGCACTATGAGTGGTGAGACTGGTGGTACTTGTCGCAGTCTCCTACATACCCTGAGGTCTGTTTGCCCACAGCCTCTCAGTCATGAGGTACTCAATACAACAACAACAAATTCTTTCTATTTATTGTACCCAGCGACTATCACAGTGTGACTCCAAAACTATCCCATTTGGATTAAGAAAAGTAAAACAGTAAAAACAGTATGTGATTCACTCAGGCAGTGTTAGGGACAAACACTCTGGGAGTGCAAAAACAATGTTTTAATTATTTTGTGGTGAATAATCAGAAAGCACAATATGCCTGAAATCACCTTTTAGTGGTCTTCTGGAATATAGAAGAACCTTGTCAAGCTCAGGCTGACTGGGAGCCAGTTGAGAGCTTGCATGATCACACCACTGGCTTGTTAAGACACTTTCACAATAGGTTTTTTGATTTCGCTTCCACCAGCAGCCTCACGCTGAAAGGTTACACTTACAGTCAAAGAGAACCTGAGTTCAATGCAACATGAGCCATTTCTTAGTAACAGAGGAAAAAGACAAAGATGTCCCCCCAGGACCAGTGGGGCATTATTCAACACAGAATCAGAATCTGAATACAGCATTAATAAGAGTATGAGGTACATTGGTCTATGTAATGTATGTATTACTATACATACAATTGTATGTATACATATATATATGTAAGCTGGTGGGTTTGTGGGGCTCTGTGAAGCCCTAATATGAGAGAAAGTAAAAGGCAGGCAAAGAGATGAAGCTGTGGCCTTCCTGTAGCTCTCTGGATACTCACCCTCAAGAGCCAGCTTGTTGAAAGGGCAGAGGATTTACTCAGTGTTGTGCAAGAAGTTATTGTTGAGGCAGCGGGTGCCTCTGTATCACTGTGACTGTACATGATGCTGCCTATTCCTATCACACTGCTACGGCAGAGGCCACTTCCCTGGTGCTCTCCACTGCTCAGGGACATTATTCCAACAAGCCAATCTCTCTGGCTTAATCCAGCCTCTACAGATGAATTAATGTAATCCACAGGTTCCTACAACTGGAAATTATGAGAGGCAAAGTCCAGTCTAGAGATGCAGCACCTTTTTTTATGATGGTGCTAGACAGGCTGGATGTAGGCTCACCAGCGACTGTTAATCTGAAAGTTATTTAAAAAGATGATGGTCTACTGGTAGGTACTTTGGAATTCATTCTCTCCCTTTTTTCTGCCAGACCCTTGACTGCGTAACTTTCTAGAAGTGCTGAAATGCTGATCCTTCCCATTCATTCATTTGTGCAGGGATAGGGATGGGTAACATGTGTGTTCTGCCTCAGGGTTGATTATGGTGGCTTATGCATTACTGTACTGTCATGAGAGCAGGCTGATACTTTATGCTTCATACTGCATAACTCAACTATTGTCAATCATCAAATCCCCAAAATATAGCACAGTCCAGTAAGAAAAGGGAATTAAATGACATAATACATGGAATATGAGCAATGCTCAAGGAAGGATAAATAAAAGCCTAAGAGGCGCAATCTTTCACAGAGACCTGAAACCCACACTACGTAGCAACCCAAAGTGGTTACTCAGAGAAAGAACAGAAAAGCACATCAGGCCTAGAGTGATTCTTCTTCCACCTTCCAGCTTCTGGCAACCTGCCATTTAGGGATTTCCTGAGCCAGAGGTTGCATCTGCATCAGCGTGTTTAATAGCCCCTGCTGGACCTATTTTCCATGAATTTGTCTAATTGTTTCTTGAATCTATATCTGTCAGCAATAAGTTCCACAACTGAATTATGCAGTGTATGAAAAAGCACTTCTATTTGTTCTGGTCTGAAGTAGCTGCCTGAAAATTCCCTTCATTGCCCCTTTAGTCTTGTGTTATAACAGGGGATAGTCATTTCCAATTCACTTTTCCCAAGCCACTTATGACTTTACACACACCTGTATTACTTGTCTCTCTTCCAAGCCGAACTGCCCTATTTAATCTCTTCTAGGAAAGCAATTTTATAACTCTGCTCATCCTTGTTGCCCTCCTCTGTACCTTCTCTTTTTCTATCATATCCTTTTTAAGAGAGGATGATCAGGACTGTACACTTGGTCAAGACAGGGGCGGACCATAAGTTTGCAGGTTGCATAAGGCCATTTTCTATTCTGTTGTCTACTTCTCACTTAATCATGCCTAACATTGTATGTTCCCCTTTGTTCTCTAGCTGCAGGCAGGTCACTTCTCTCTTGCCTGTTTATGCTGTAAGCTCTTCAGGGTGAAGCTGTTTTCTGATAATGAGTCTGTACAGGGCCTACTGCACAATGGGGGGCTACAAAACAGGCTTTCTGAGGTAGACGCTGCTAACCAATTTTTATGCAGGTTGCCAGACAAACCTAAGTTAACTAACCCTACTGCTTGCTGGCGGTGACGTACAGGAAATGGTCACGCAGGCCACTACCTGTGGGTTAATCCCAAAACTACATTCTACATACAAATGAGAGGTAGGTAATACAAATGACATAAACCAGAGAGGCAATAGTAAACACTTCTGTTTTAGTAAACTGCTCAGCAATGCATGGAAAAAAATCCATTATGGGCTATTAATAATCACTCCAAAACTCCATTCCAACTCAGGAAAGCCTGAGCCCCTGCTGACTTATGCCAGGGGAATGCACCAGAGAATTAGTACCATAGATTTATCCTCCTCAGAAGCTCTGCTGTTGGCCACGGGTGCTAACAGATAAAGGAATAGATACATTTTTGTTTTCATTTACCGTGTTTGTCTTTATATTTTCAACCATATTAATTGCAGTTGCATCCCATAGAGCTGATTGCTTTGCAAACCCAGACATGACGCAGTTCCTATCTGAATACATTTCATTCTAAGGAGGCACAAAAAGATCCAGGCTTTTGTGCATTCTGGCCAAGTACATTTCTTCTTTGCTATGGAATGGCACTCGTCGGAGATATACTTCTCCTCCACTTCCTGACCAGCACACCCCAAGCACAGTGTCTTACGGTCAAGTCAAGAATCTTTGTGGGCCAAAACTCAACCCTTTACACCCAGCTGTTCTCATCTACTGCTTTCATTCCCAGCATTGTCTATCCTCCCCTACTCCTTATCTCCAGCATCCACAGACTCTGTATCTGTACTTTGGAGAACACCTGCAAAGAGAACTTAACTAATTTTTAGAACAGATTACCTAAAATGCATTGAATATCTGTGTGGACATACTTATTCAGAAATAAAGTAACCCTAATTCAATTTAACTTACTTCACTTCCAAAGTGAATTAAGGTAGATATAATTGAGGCTACTTAAATTCTGATTAAGAGTCTTGACATCTGCTGCAAGTGAAGCTATATTATCCACAGGGAGTTAATTCACCACCATAAGCGTGGAAACACAACCAACTGCATAGCAGGAAAGCCAGAGAAAAAGGAAATCGTTAGTCCCTGAATTGCAATAATCACCGCAGTGTATTTATGCTAAATGCGTACTTAATTTGGGAGGCAACATTCTTGCATACCAAAAAGGGAAATAGACTCACCTTGCTTAGAAGAACAATCCTATAAAATTTTCCAGTTAAATTTTTATTTTGTAATAGGATTATAATTGTGTCAGAATTCCAGAGAAGTTGGTTAAGGAAAAAAAAGATAAAGTTTTATACAGTAAGTGCAACAGCAAGCAAATCTTCCTTGCTAACTCGTGGCTGTGTGAGTGTCCATCTTTATGTGGGCAGAGCAGAAAATGTCTTAGAAAATTACCCCACTTTACACAATACATCATAGAAAACCCATGTGTGCCCTGCTGTGCTTTTCTTCTTCCTATCAATTTGATGGTTAATACACTTGTTTTCACTTGATTGCAGAATCAGAGAAACCTCAAGCCCTTGCTGCCTTGATGCTGTACCTGTTTCAAGCCACACTGATGAATAATTCTAGTGCTAAAAGACCTGTGGATGTCATTGAACAGCCTCGTGGTTTCAGCTCTTGGTTCAAGGGTGCCACCCCTACACATGATAGAATTAATTCCTATACTGTTAGTGAAGATGTACACATGCATGAAAAGCTGTTTCTTCATTATCTGCTTTTACTATACATCAGGAGCTCTGATATTTGAAAAATCCAAATTTATTAAACTTTGCACATTATTCAGTTCATTCTATACCATTATTATGCTGATCTTTCGTGTACAGCAGCAGTTATTTACAACTGAACTCTGAATCTAAAACTTAAAAGCAATTTTCCAGCTTATCCTTCACTTCCCTGTTGACAGCCATAGCAAAAGCAGATTGCTTGGGCCGTTGGCCCAACCTGGGCTTAGGAGAAGCAGCAAGTGCCCGAATAAAGAGTACTGCTGCAAAGCAGCAAAAAGTGCCTGAGAGCAGAACCAGACAGTAGCAGCTGAAGGAATAGGTACCTCTGCTAGACTGTTACACAGCCTAATAATCTTCCCCAGCTCTCTCCACATCTCTGCAGCTGTGTGAAGGCCTTGTGATGTTTGGCCAAGGCTTTAGTTGTCCAAGTCCTAATTCATGCTGTTGAAGGCCATGCATGTTTCTAGAGATAATGAAGAAGGAAAGCTGTGATCTTTCCCATGAAGAAATCTAAGAGCTTTTCTGGACCAGCCTCAAACATAGTAATGAAGGACTAAAGCTCTCTTTCTGTCATATATATGCATTTTTTTCTAACTTTGTCTTCTAAAACTTTACAAGGTTTGACATTTACTCCTTCCTGTACACCTCATTCCAACAGCTGCATCGTCAGTGGAAATTTCTCCATAGTCTCTAATATTAACACTGTACATGTGGAGAACTTGGAGTTTGACCAAGAAAATTGCTTATTTTCCCTTCCTTCTCCTAGATTTCAGTTGGTTAGAACTCTACTGCAGAATCAAGGGTAATTTCACAGGTTTTATAAGAAATTTTTGGTAGAAATCTAAAAGCTTCCTGTCTTCCCTGCAGAATTTCTCCTCAGAAAGACACTCTAAAGATACCCTAAATAGTAACTCAAAGTTGCTATCTCAGCCTGATGAGATAAGATGTAGCAAGCTCTACACCAGGTCTCCTCGTCTACTCCATAAAGACTGTGTCAAGGATATGACTCTGCCTGTGTACTACTCTCCTCTGAATATTCCCCAACACAGTTCAGCTTATTTCCAGATAGTACTGGAACCTTCAAACTTGTTAACTTGTTTTAACTACCTTTCACTAAAATCAGGGTTTTTAAATTTTTTTTTAAAAAAGGTGGATTTAAAAATTGCTGTTTGAAATAGAGATACAAAAAAGTTAACTAAAATGGTGAGAAAAAAATTCACGTCTGAAATCAAAACATTTCATTCTGAAAATTCCCTTAACAATCAAAGTCCACATTGACACCAAGTGAGAAGAGAGAAAAAGATGCTACTTGGTATTTCTGAGAAATTTATTCCTCTGAGAAAATGTTTGCTGATGCAGACAGGAGGGAAAAAAAAAAAACAGGAAAAAAAGACACACAAAAAATCCCAAAACCCGTAAAGAAGTGGGAAAGAATACTTAAGGGACATAAATATGTAAGGGATACAAGACCTTCCTACCTCATCCCCAGAACATTTCAGAGCAAGACTAATAATATGATTTTAATGATACCCATGTAGGAATCAGTCTTCTACCTGAAATTTCTTCCCTGACAAAGTGATCAAGGCCTCAGCCTCAGGTAACTCATAGAGAAATAATACGTGAGAAAAATATAATTTTAATGTCTTCTACCAAAAATGATGACCAGCTGTGCCCTCTATACTGGCGTTATTAGTTCATTACTTCCAGATAATGGGGAAGTAGCTTTGCTGTGTGGTCCTAAGTGAAGTAGACTGGAGTAGTGAGTTCAAAAATGACAGAAAAAAAGATTCCAAGAACTCAACTGAGAAGCTTACTGGAAAAGTGGGGCTGAAGATCTAAATGCAGGAGGTGGATGATTCAGTAATGAATGGTAGGCTCATTTTGACAGCTTGGGCTGCCATCCAAGCTAATTTGTTTCCAAGCCTTCAGTTTGCCAACTAAAGTGGCTGAGAAATAATAGGCCCCAAAAAAATATTTCTAAGGAAACACAATGCCCATTATCACCGAAGGAGAAAGAATCTGCACATTTCAAAGAGGAAAAAGAAATTTGAGATCTGCCAACTTTGGCCAGTTCCAAATGACACAGGAAGGAGCACTTACAATGCAGTGAAAGGAAAGAAGTAGAGTATTGTTAAATAAATTCAAAGTAAAAGTCATCATAAAAAATAGACACAATAAATAGAAGGATGTTTCACAGTGAGATGACTTTGTGGCTGAGCCCATGTAAGCAGCCTATGATAAAGGAAAGAGTCGGGCACAAGAAAAATGAAAAAGACATTGGTAAAGAGTACTAGTACATGATAAAATGAAAAATAATTAGGCAATCTTTATATTTGACTTGGTCATCATAGAATTTCATATAAACCAGTCTGGATATTCTATAAACATTAGAGACTTAAAAAACTCCCCCACACAAACACTTCGTAGCTCTCAATAAAGTCAACAACAGCAAGGAATGTCTTGTAATTGTCACCAGAGGTTACTCCTGGGCTTCCTTGTCCTTCCAGTCATGCAGTACCTGTATGATCTCAGCCTAGACACTTACAGCATATCTACATCGAGCACTGGGCAGAAATACCCAACTTACCAGTAAGGCCACATGGCACAGCACAGAGCTGTGTTGGTTATACACCTCAAGTTGGGAAATGGAAAAGCCATGTTCTGTCCATGGATCAGCCAGATGCAAACACCAGACCTGCTGAGCGGGAGCTGCCAGTCCCTGCATGAGGGTTGGAAATACATCCACAGCCACTCTCTGCCTTCACTCCTTGTTTGTTCATGTCCACTAAGATGACAGCTCACCTAGAAAACAGAAGAGAAGCAGGAGATTTGATAACCATTTTCCAAAAAGTGAAAGGTTTTTTTAGAGTAGAGCAACCAGATGTTCCCTACTAGAAAAAGGAGTTAACTTTAGGTGCAGTTAAGGAGAATAAGAGATTTTGAAGTGTTGAGAAACTCCTTCACGGCTACAACAAATACCTCTAGAGGTTGTATACTCTTTTTCACCACAGACTTTTATGAAGAGGCTAGATATGGCCAGCATATATATCAAAAGCTTTTTAATTTTTTTTAATTTATGAGAACACATTAAAATTGTTATTATTTGTAAAAATATTTCCTTCTTACAATTTTTTTTCTACCTAAGGGCACAAAATTCCAGTTTTCTGGAACAGTGGTATCCCATCTGCTTTAAGACCTGCTCAGCAGAATACTGAAGTCACCTGTTAGCCTTCAGCTTAGGTTTTCCTAACATCCAGCAGCTGCAAAACTCACTTTTCTCACATGCTACACACTTGATCCTACAAACGCCCTCTCTTTCTGCCAGCGTTGTGCACAAAAGCAAACTAACACTTTGCTAGGAAAAGACTTGACAGTCTTTTGCATGATACCATCTCTGTGATGCCCCAACAACACGGGAAATGGCTTTGTCAGCCTCCTAACCATCTTCCTGATTTGAAACCTCTTTTTTTTCTGTAAGGTATGTTCAGCCTGCATTTTTAAATGAATGAAGGAAGAATGAAACTACTGTAATTTACTAGACAGATTTCTAAGTTGAGTGGTTTTAGATGCACATTTCATGGTGGATGATATTGAGAACCACTCCTAATAGATTTATACAGGTGCCCACTACCTCCATCTCCACTGAGAAAGGAATCTGGCACTGAAGGTTATTTTTTCTATTTATAATACAATTGCACTACTGGGCTACTTAATTAAATGGGCACTCAAAGCTCACGTATTCCCTCAGGGTAAATCTAAATTGCAATGGGAAGGTATGACTGCAACTTATGCAGGCACACCAAGCTGAGCTTCTGCCTCATGAGTATCAATAGCAACAAAGCTATACGTGAGCAGGCTTCATTGCAGGCTGTGTCACTGCACACATATTTACACAACTGTGTCACCACTGTGTTTTTTACAGCAGCTAGATTAAAACTAGCTACAGAAGAATCAGGGCCAGCACTGGACTCATGAAATATTTGAGAAGCTAAGATATGGAGTCCCTTCCCCTTCCAATCACCCAGTGAATTTCTACCTAACTTAATTTCAGAGCCTTTGTAACTGCCCCTGTTGCTTGCCCCTAAAGCCAAAAATATTTCCATGTGCTCATTTGCAGCAAACACAGTTTTAATAAGTATGCACATCATACCTTACAGTCTTTTCACATCCGTTTTTATGGGTGGTCACCTCTCCACAGCAGAGCCCAAGGGTTTATTCAGTACCTTGGAAATTGATTCTTCCTCATGAGAAGGTACTGGCTGGATGCCACTGAAACAGAAATAACCATGTTTCCAGAGGTGAGATTGTTTGTGTTAATTCAATAAGCTGCATCTTCACAATATTCTGTTATTCGAAATCCAAGTGTTTTAAGAAATTAACCTTTCAACAGAATTCTGACAAGGCAGGATGTTTTGCTGATAGATGAACAGTATCCTGACACACTTAAACAGATTAATATTTGTGAATTTTGACATAATTACTGATTTCCTCAACAGATTTAAAGTCTAAGTTTATCTTCATGTTAATCCAATTTCATGCCTAGAACAGAGCAAGCACAACAGAATGTCTTTCGTAACCTTCTGATATCATTAATTATTGCTACATTGGGAGTTACAGCATGGAACAAACAGGTTTTTAAATGGAAATCATTTGTCTCTCAGCAGGGAGACTCAACAGTTTTATTTCCTTCAACACCAAGCTGCATTCAAGTAATCTTGTTTCATGGTGATCCTCCCTCGACAACCTGCAAGTCAATGGTGAAATCCCATCTATTTTGTCCCTGGATTGGTCAAATATGCTGCCCATAAGGAGAGGTGACTATTTCCTCTCCTAATTGTGGAGGAAGGGTTTTCTATACGTTAAGGCCACGCTTTCCCCAAGCTGTGGGCATTTGGTCAGGTTTCCTGGTGATTTTCCACAAAAGGAAATCCCCTAACTCATTAAAAAAAAAATAGATTAATTGACCGGTTCAGTAACAAGCTGCCCCAGGACCCAATAAACTTTACAAAGGGTACATTCCAATTACAACTGGGCTCAGCATGAACCTGATAAGTAAGCCAGCATAATCTTTCTTCAGCATTAAGATTTTTTTTCCTTTCCCCCCATTAATTTAACTCTTTCTCAGCACTTGCGGATTGACTAACTCCTTATTTTCCCTTTCCTTGTGAATGTTAACCCTACTGAACAACTCCCAGCAACATGATCTAACAGGTTCAATAAAACCAACCACTCGTCTACAGTGACTTTCTTGGCACTGCTGTGGCCTTGTAAGAAGGGTTAGCTACAGTGCTGCCTTTGACCACACTTTGCCTGGTGTCATAAAATGCATCCAGATCTCAGATCAAGACAGGAAAGAGGGAAAGTGATATTCTCGCAGCAGAAACATCTGGTGGAGCAGCTGGACCGCTTGCTAGCAGAGTACAGCTACAAGCCTGCCTTCACTGTGTGTGAGGATTGGGAGGGATACAGGGTCTTTTGGTAACAAGCATAAGCATAACAGCAGAAGAAGGAAGTAGAAGGCAGGCATCAAGTTAGGGAGACAAAACTAAAGGTTGCCAGCTACAAAATATTTGTGTTTTATATTCTCATATGTTAGTCCACCACAGCATTATATGATACAGACACATAAGAAAGAGCATCTAAGACTCAAGTACTCTTGACCCTTCTGCACCCATCCCTGTTCTAAGGCACTGTCTAGAAAATCCTGATGTTTGGTAACACGTACCTGTCAGCTGTGAGTAAGCCTGGTTAGCAAAAAAGAAGAGCTCCTAGTTTTAGGTCTTTGCAGCAGTTCCCCACCTGAGGCATCAAGCTGCATGCGGATACAGAAGACTGTGCACTTCAACCCTATATCCTCTTTGCCTGTGAGGAATATTGTGGAAGCTCAGGCTGAGAATGGGGCTGTCCTCAGGTGCAAAAGAAATCGTTTGACCACTCTGGCAGCATCTGGATATGGCTCAAACAATCATTAGGCATCTCCTCCAGAGACAGACACAGAGGTCGGTCAGGTGGAAGTCTCCCATGAACTGCATCTGCTCTGCAGAACCCCCAGCCTGACCCTGCTGCCACACAGCCTGGCTTGGGTACCAGACCAAACTGTTCCGCCGGACTGAACACCACTGATGCAAGACAACCTTTATTCACAGCAGCTTATTTAGAAAACATTCAGCTATTAGCTGACTAGTCACGTAAAGCAAATTTACACACCTGCCTGATAACTACTGCAGCTTTTAACACATAAAAATGCACAGAAATTTGTACAGAAGACACTTAAACTGTTTGGACCTACATCCACTTCTGCTCAGGTTTAGAATATCATTTTCATACATTTATTATGCCTAGCCTGCACTGTTTTTCTTATAGGAACAAGAATAGCTGTAATTATTGTTGTCAATCAAAGTTTCTCTGAAGTTCTCAGCTTTACTGTTTCAATAACTCATTTCTACCAGTGGCAAATGTCTTCAACAAACACTAAAGCCTAATTTGCAGTTTGGTTCCCTTGTCATTTTCTGAGTCATCTTGGTGGAATGCTGTGAGGCAAGAGATTAGATTTAGGACTTTTTTTCATCTTCCCTTTCTTTACATCTGAGGGCTGTTAAGAAATTTGGTTTCAATAGCTCAGGCATATCCAAGGCGTACTGCAGGTACCGAAGGTGCAGTGAAATACAAAGTGTATTCTACTTCAGTACAAAGAGAATACCTGATAAACTGTTCCAAAGTCAGCCTTAGCACATGCAGGTGCAGCTGTTATCGGTTTCATTGGAATTACAGTTACTTACAACTGGTGCTGGATTTAGCCCCTTACAAGTAAACTCCTCAGCATCACATAGGTCCCAATTGTGATTGCACACCCGTTGGTGTAAATCAGAAGTAATTCTGCCAATGATGTGTAAACCTCAAGGTAAACATCAGCCTCCCAAAATAGCTAAGATGCCAAAATTAAACATGATACAATGCTGATGGATTTATAAGTAACTGACGGCTCCCTCCTCAGATTCTTAATCAGGTGTCACTGAGAAGTGCTAATATAATTAGGGATGAGATATGGGTTAATAGGAAGAAAACATCATAACCTCACTCTTACAATAAAACAGACTGTACACTATACTTACCCGCAAACTGCACCATTCTTCTGGTAGCATGACATTTGCTAAAGCAAAAGCCTGTTGATAATTCTCTATAGTCCTATATAGCACTCTGCCATGGCTGCTCTTCAAAAGGCCATATTTATCCCCTGGGAAATATAGCTGTATTAATATGACATTTTGTCACAAATTAATCTTAAATAGGGGTAATATTTTTGACACTGAGTTGAAACTGGAACTAAAAGGCAGTTCAGGTGGTTAAAGTGGCAATATCCTGTAGCAGACTTATATTCCCTGAGATAATACTGTTACGGTGTAAGTACCAACGTACTGGGATGTACCAAGGGGGAGAACTGTGCAAGTCTTTCTTCATTTTAACAACAGACATACAGGATCATTGGCCTTCCACTCTTTTTTACTGCTGGTAGTATAGTAATGCCCACTGATCCCAAACATCACAGTCTATGGTGCCAGGTGCAGTATAGAATAACAAACCTTGTGCTTAGAAAAAGCAGCCAAGACAGATAATTAGCACCTCATCTACCATCATGATGGGCTGCACTGTAGAAAAGTACACAGACAGTTTAAAAAAGATTTTTTTTTAAACTAATTTGTCATTAAAGCGATTAAAAGTGGCCTGGTCTGGTTTTTAATTGACGTCCCATGGCACAAGTCAGTTGTGACGAAAGGGATTCTCTGTGATGTGCTCTCTTTCCTGCTGTGGAAGTTCCCAGGCTTTGTACAGCTCATCAATGCCAGGCTAATTAACACAATGTTATCTTGCCACCTACACCCATTTCCCAACTCATTTGCACCTAACTTCCACTATTACAGAAATCAGGGTAAATTCATAATACAGATTTCCACAGGAGCTGACCCTATTATACAAAAGATGCTGTTAACCTTTTCTATTCCATTCCTCCAAACTACATGTGGCTGATGGTCACCGAAAATGACTGGTGATTTGGTGCACCCAAATATTACCTTATGGGCACTTCAGCGTACGTCTCAGCTGTTCTTCACCAATTGCATGTCATTTGCCTTTAATGGGATCATTTTCATTAAGACTCATGTCTCCTCCCTGGCTGTTTAACTCAATTCCCTCCTGAACCTGAAGGCTGCAGCCAGAGGCCATCCAGAAATACTTGTGCTATATGAAAGGCTGAAATATCTACACTTCTGATTTGTTTAATATCTATCTTTGAGATGCGATGTGAAGCCTGCTGACCACTAGTGGTCATTAAAGATCCTATGGCACTTTTTGCAAGAGCAGAGGGTATTATTAACTCCAGGATCCTGGCCATATTCCAGTTTGGATAATTACATTCTACCGCACTAAAATTCCCCCTGCAGTTTCAGTTGAGGAACTTCTGTTCTCCACTTCCTCTTTCAACAACTGGAGCGAAGTGTCGCTTGCGCTGAATTGCCAACACGTTCCAGCCCAGAGCCTGGGTACGGGACTCAGCCTGTGGGTACACACTCTGCAAAATGCTCTGGGACTCGTTAGTAAGGAAGTGCACAATGTGAGACCTAGAAAACCATAAAAACATAGCTCTGACCTCAGCGATGCTGCAGGTTGATCAAAACACTCACATGTTGCTGGATTTTCTTTCTGGTAAGTGCAATCAACGTGAAAGGTCTAGGTATCTATCAATGCTGCCCTGAAACTCCCCAGGCTGGACAAAGAGGGTTTGCTAGTGAACATTTTATCAACTGCTCAAGCAAGTGTAAGAATCAATCCAGCTGAGATCTAAAATTCAGGCCTTTCCATGCCTGAGCAATCACTCGGCTGTACTGAGTGTCCATGAGTTTTTAGGTAACAAATGGATCTTCTGGAAATAGATAGTAAATACAAGCACCCCCAATTTCTGTATTGGAGAATACCATAAAATATTGATCTGAGGGGAGGGCAGGGAACCATGTTTCTTTCTCCAGCTGAGTGGCTTGCTCCTTCTAAGTACTATTAGCTAAGAATGAAATGCATCTGTAGCAAGGCAATGAGGGATTGTAGGGGTACCATTTTAATGTCCTAGAGAGAGAGGAAACATAAACAATGTAAGAATGGGAAGCACTTCTGTAACATTGTCAAGAGAGGCAAATCCACCACAGCTAGTTTGATTGATTGGGAAATCTAAGCCTGGGACTCGGAAATTATGATGGCTAAACAGACCAACTCACTGAACTGTTGAAGAAATCTTAAAAATACTATTTCTGTGTTCATTTGAGAGCAAACAGGCAAAACTCTCTTCTCTGAATTCCTCCGGCTTAGCATAAGAAAGATGATACGCTGTAGATTCTGTTGCTCCAGGCAACTGATGAGGAAACTCTTTGATGTGCTTTGATTAATGCTGACTTCTTTGATTCAATGATGTTTGGTTCCAGCTCCACTTTTGAAAACAATACTCTGTACTAGCACAGGGAGAAACATTAAGGACACTTGCTTGGAAAACACTTGGGCTTATGTTAAGAGTTCTTATTCAAGATCAGAAAGTTTTGTTGCCTGTATTGGTCTCTCTCCTTTGAGCTGGTCACCTTGACTGCAAACCTGCACACCGGGTATAGCCTCCTGGGGTAGCACTTTCCATCTTTTAGAATGATAGAAAAACAGGAGTGAAAGGGACTTCCAGAGATCATGTAGCTCTGCTTCCCTCCCAAACCACCTAATTGTTTCTAGCAGACATCTATCTGTCTCCGTGATGGAGGTTTCATACTCCCTCAGAGTGATCTATTTTGGAATTTGACTATCCCACCCACTCACACCTTCAGACAAAGAAATGCTTTCAGGAAACATTAAGCCTCCAGAGAAATACAGTCATTTCTGTAGTAAACTGTGGAAGTTGTATAAAACTATATAGAGCACATCACTTCAGCCATGTTTGATTAAAAATATTAAAATGGATTATGTATCCAGCTCAGGTGGGAAGGGATTCAGTTAGAGCCGGACCAGCTGGACCCCACCAGGATTCCCTGGCTATTCCACAACTTTGGGATTTTATCATTGTTAATTTTAAGTCCAGCAGTTTTGGATTAATCAGACCAGAACTTAAAACCAAGCTATCTTAGGCTGACATCCAGTTAACAGTAGAAGAAACATAGCCAGCAACCAGAAGGAGGAAGCCTATCATGCTTCATTCACAGGGCAGACATCCTCAAACTCTCTGTCCAAGAAAACTCCCACTTGTTTCTGAACGAGCTGCTCAAAAGCAGCCTTTTCCTGAATGGATCAGTACAGCTCATAGACTAAAGACTATTCTAGAATTAGCCAATGGCATTTTTATACAGCTCTGAGTTAATATCAGTCTACGCTGCAATGTGTATATTGATAGTGGTTTAACTTAAGGTTTTTTTTAATTTTTTAATTTTTTTTTTTAAGAAATGTGAATTCCCGTATGCCCTACTTTGGTAGCTTAAAGATTGTAGGAGGTCAAAAAAAAATAGGTCAGTGAAAATAACATTGCAACAAGAAATTAATTGCAAAGAACGTTTAATATGACAGGGGACTACATAAAATCCTATTATATTTCTTCACTATCCTACTCAGTAGTCTGTACTATTGCTATACTCAAAGGCCAGGGCAGTCTCCCAGGGTAAATTGCTACATTAGTTTGACATTTCTGGCTCCAATTAACCTTATATTTGAGCTATTTTCCGAGGGTTTTTAAAAAAAAATCTGTGATAAGGTTATGTTTTTCTATTAGAGTTTCAATTGCTTAATGGCCTGTTCCTGATGCCAATCCCTCTTTAAACACACCCTAGGTAAGAAAATTAGGCCATAGTTGGACAATACACTGCCTTTGGCAGCAGGACCAGCCTAAGGTATTCCAGCCTCATCCTCATTGCCCCTGTCCTCAGAGGACAACATGCTATCCTCTCCATTGCAGCCACCCAACTAAGTGTTGCACTGCAATCCAGGAACTCATCTGGCTTCCAAAGTTTGCCAAAAATGCTATTCTTTCCTGTCTGCATTTTGAGGGAACAAAGAGGATCTCTGATTTGAGGAAGAAAGCAGAATAACATCCCAGTTTTGCAACTAAGGGCAATGCATCAAATCACACCTTAGATGCTGCAGTTAGCCTGATTGTAAATGTTAAATATGGACATCCCAAGGGCAGGTACGGAGAGGATGCGTAGCCAGGTGGAGGTCACTGAGCAGGATCCCACAGCACTGTCCCACTGAAGATAGCAAAGCCATGAAATTACAGCTGTTGTGGTTCTGGCCTGATTACCTTTTATTTATAGCAGTACAGAAACTTATAAAAATAAAATAAGGTGGCTTCCACCATGGGATCGGTGGTGCCAGATCCTGCTCTCTTTCCTCAAGCTTTGAGACGCAGTTGCACTATACTCCTGATGTAGTACCATGTTACCATGAGGGAGGAAGACTGCCGTATTCCACTCATTCCTAGGCATGGCTTCACATTTGTGTCCTAGGGGATCATGAAGGAATGGCATAAGTTGGATTACAGAGGTCTTCCATCTGCAAAGTAACCATGATCAAGAAAAACAAGATTTATCTCCTGATCTATATATTAGATGAAAGTAACATGGCATGAAGCAACGCAAACAATTGCCTCAACAAGGAAAGAGCAGGACCAAGGTCCTGCTACTACCTTAAGCACAGAGCATAAGTACATTCACTCTGACATTACTTGCAGCTATTATTGGCATTTTGAATAGATCTCTCCAATTTAGAAAATGCTGCCAGGAACATGCAAAAATTTGTTGAAAACCAATGAACCCTCCCCACAGCTGCAGAGCCGGCCAGATCAGTATCTTCTGGGGACAAATCAAAGAAAAAAGAAGAAATTCAAGAAACATTTCTCTGTGGCAACTTGCCCAAATAATGTTCAGTGAACAACACTACCAGTGAAATTAGCTTCCTCCTTCTCCACAGACACAAACATATATTCATTATTTGAACTTCACCAGAAAGTAATTCCTGGGAATAAGTCTTGGTCTGTAATTTTCTGGCAAGCGGTTCACTCCAAGTATGAAATTTTCAAAACATGAAATTTAAGCTATATGACCTACAGTTTGGCAGAGGAGTCAACTTTAATGCTTTAATCATGATTCTGACATAAATGCTTACATTTATTAATGCAAATTCATTAGCCACAAGCATTTGCCAAAAAATATCTTGTTGAAACATTTCCAAAGTCAAGTCTGTTTATTTTAATGTTTCCAGAATAGAATTACTCAGGAAGTGAAACATCTTAAATTTTATATTTTCATATTAATGTGTTTCAAATGGAAAGAATAATAGCTAGATTTTTCAGATCCACCCAGCTCCAGTATTAGGTGAGGGGTAATAATACGGCACAAAGCATCATAGAGACAACTACAGAAGTGCAAGAGCTGAGATATGGTTGGCAAGGAAACCACACTTTACAATAGCCTGGATTTTCATATGCAGAACCTACAGCACTGTAATGTTAATTACGTACGGCAAGGCAACGCTCTGCTTCTGAAGTCAAGTCACTCCATTGACTACTACATGAGCCAAACTAAGCAAATACCACGTACTTTATCACCATGTAGAATTTCTCTGATAGATCAAATGGAACTAAATGACAAAATTCTCCTTTATTTCAGTGGACAAAAATCAGGACCTTGGGCCTTATTTTATTTATTTTAATCCGTTCTTAATACCATTTACCATCCAAAACTAAAGGGTATGGTAAAATCCACATCATGCAATATAGTCCTCTACTTAAAAAAAACAAACAGACAGATTTTGGAGATAGACAGTGAGAAAATAATCATGGCAGAGATTTTCAAGAGACTAATACTTAAGTTCGGTAACTTAATAAGTCAGGGCATGGTCTTTAAAAGCACAGGAGCTCTTGGAATCACTTAACAAAAATGATGACACTTATTTAGGTGCCTAAAGAAAGTTCAAGTTAGAAGTTTTAGTAGCCATCAAAAAATCCCGACATTAAAATGATACTTCTGAACTACAAAAATCATTCAGCTCAATCCTGAAATCCCTGTCAATATCTTATTAAAATAAGGCGTACACAGAAATTATTAAACCAGATTAAAGCTACTATTGAAGCCTGAAGCACAAATGTCACTCGCAGCCTATGTAGAGACGCACAGACTTATAGCAGACTTCAGGGAAATTTCAGCTCCCACTGCTCAGAGCTCTCTCCCTTCTTCTCAGGACGTCAGTATCAAAGAGCTCATAAAATCAATAAGATCCAATTTGGAGAAAAATTTCCAGAATTTAACTCTACACCAGATACCAACAGTGCATTTTAAACCTAGCGGTCTGAGGTACAGATCCTGCTAGCAAACCTGAAGTCACGAGAGGTCCTGCCCTCCACGCATGCTTGCTGTGCTCTGCAGCTAACCCTTGACCGAGCGAGTCTCTCCCTGCAAGGCACGAGGAGTTTGCCGGGGTGTGAGGCCTGGCGCTAGACCCCGAACGCCGCTCACCCCTCCCTATTTGCATTGTAAATGCCGCCTGAGCACCAGCTTATCCATCTGGAGGTTACCGGCGTATCATTTATTTATTGTGTTGTCTAAAAATTACCTTTAGAAATATAAATGCTAATTTGACTGTAAAAAGATTGCATCGATGCAGAGAATCAGACTGGGGGATGTTTTCTACATTCATTAATGCAAAATAAACTCTTCTGTTTTCCAGGAGCTAAGGATCAAGGACTGTCTTTTACATAATTAAAACTCTGAAATTTTAATATTATCTTCCCTGCACGAGATTCAGAATTCAGGAAACACCCCTCTGAGTATTAATTGTGCAGAATATGGCTGTCTGTCTGTATGATCTCTCCATTCTTTGATGTTTAAATTGATCCTAGTATTGAGACAGCTTCTGCAGAACTGATTTCCTTGTCTTTATTTTAGCTAGGTTCATTCAAAGGGCAAAATATCTAAACATTCAGCTTTTGACCCTACTAGCAAATATTTAATGTATGAATTAAACTGGACAGGGCTTTGCCAGAAGCTCTCTTCATGTTTTATTTCTGAAGCTATTTTTACCAACATTTAATCGCTTAAATGTAAGGAGATAAAGACATCTCTGACAAACTGTGTTTATTGAGCTAAATGCCATCAAGGAAAGCCCTTTTATTTTTTTATAATGGGTTCAGCGCACTTTGCATCTCTGGCTTTATTTTGAAACACGCTGTTACAGTCCTAGAGGATGATACAGTAGCTCATATTGCCACTAAATAAATGCACAAGTGGACGGACACAGGAGGCAACTTGACAAAGAGATGGATGGATAAACTGGAAACTGCCTTTAATAGGCTCCCAGGAAATAAAAGAGTGGTCTACAATCTCCAGTTACTCTCCTGCCCTTTCTGTATATATTTACAAGGGACCATTCTGTAAAAACCATCAGCAAGCAAACAACAGCCAGGCACCTGATTAAAGGTCAAACCAGCAGCAACAAAGCACAAATTAAAAGGGAAAAACCTGACTTTCACTCCCCCTCCCCTGCGACCACCAACCAATAGGCATTAGAGAGCAGATTTCTTGGAGTCATCAAAATCAAAAAAATTTTGGATATACAAATATTTGGATACTAATGACTATCTTTGGGATGGCCAGCAGGAGGATGATGAGAGGGGTTTTAAAAACAAATAGCCAAAAGGTGGAGAGGGCAGCAGCAGAATGGGAGAATGACAAAACCAGGCCACCGCCAGGTGGAAAGGGCATTGGGAGAGAGCGTGATCAAGTAATTAGCAGGTGGAAGGAGACGTTACGGGTCAAAATCAATCTGTCAGGGAGCAGCAGGGAGGTATTACCACTGGCTCTTGACTGACCAGCACAAGAGGAGGTCCGCAGGCTGCTGGAAGGAAATTGCTGACAAATGTTTGCCTCAACACTGCACCAGCTGCGGCATGCTCCAGAATGGCCCAAACTGCTGCATGCCCACCATTGCTGCGTCTACTACACTTGCCCATTTTTGAGGGGAAAACAGGACTTCTTAGGACTTTGCTTTGCCCCCTGTAGGTAGACAACAAACAGGCATGGATATGCCAGGATAACTACCTTTTTGTCTATCTAAACAGGGGGACAGGTATTTCCAAACTAATTCCAGTCTGCAAACAGCTTTAATGCAAGTAATTAAACATAATGGTGACTTCGCTTCCCAGCCATTTTGGACCCCAACTTGTTTCTTTTAAAATTGTTTTCATCAGAACTTGTCACAACAAAATGAGCAACGCAATACAAACAGCAAGTATAAGCTAGACACATGGGGGACATTTATTTCCCCAGAGAGATGAGGGGAATTTATACACTCCTCTGAATTCCAGAACATAACTGTGTCTCTGTCTTTCTGAACTACCCATCCTTTGATGTTCAAATCCATCCTCAAGTACTGGACAGAGCACTGCAGAACTGATTTCCTTGTCTTTATTTTTGTGAGGTTCATTCAAAGGTCGAAAATCCAAGTATTCAGCTTTTGACCCTAACTAATGTGATGGGCAGTACCAAAGACAGGAAAACTCTGTCTATAGTAAAAAGACAGAACAGTGAGTGTTGAGCCAAACTCCCCCACACCACACATCCTCCAGGACGGACTGTTGACAAATTTCCATTTACCGTCAGGGAGAGAGCAGTGCTGTAGCAGGTGAAGCCCTCTGCCACTGTCCAGTCACCCTTTGGAGCCCCTGCGGAAGCCAATAATAGTGGTGATTTTTGTTATGGGGTAGTGATCTGTAATTTAAGTGAAGACATTCATCATTCAGAAGTCACAGTCGAACAAGCTGCTCAATGATGACCCGAGGGCACTCCCAGCCATGAAACCAGACTCAAACAGCAAGCTGGGGACACAAGCACTCATGTTTGGGGATGAGTGTTTACATCCTGTCTGTCTCTCTCACTACCTCTATTGTTTAATAAATGGGTTGAGACCTCATGTGATGTCCTTCAAGAGTCTATAAAGAGCTACACAAGTTCCAGCAATCAAAAGAAAAAGGGGACTGTTAATAGTCCATGACGATGATCCACTCACATTCATCATAAATGGACAAAAAAAATTAAGTGAAGCTCAAATACACTGTTTTATTGCACATAGGTGCATTAATTAACTGTTCTCCTGCTTCCTTAAGAGCCAGTTCCCAACTACTATTATTTCAGTAGCAACTGCAGAGTTGTGTGCTGTCTCCAGGAAGAAGAAAAAAGAAGAAAAAAAGGAGGCTGGGGAGGGGGAGTGAAATCTTTTCCCCAATGAGCCTCTAAGTCCATTTTCAGGCAGGACCCAGCAAGAACGCTGAGATTTTTCATGGAGAAGGGCTGGAAGACAAAACAATTCTGAGACCGTTTCATGGCCAGCACACCACACGAGGGGTGTTTGTCAGTAGAGAGTGAGGCATCTTTATGACTGTCTAGTTACCATGCCCATCTAATTACCTACTGGAAAAATTCTATCCATCATCTAGCATCTACCTTTGGTGAGAACAATGCTACTGTCCGCTCCAGTTTCCCAGTCAGAGCAGATTGCCAGGAACAGTAGCAATAATGACATCCCCTTCTGTCCTTACAGGAACTGAACACAGAAATATAGCTGCTGGGATCCTTCTGCACACTCTTGCCAGCTCTCTTGCCAGGATCTAGCTGTAAGACAGACTGGATCCAGATTCATAAAGTGGAAAAAAAAAAGAACCACAAAAAACCCCCAATGATCAGATGTGCCTAATAATTGAGAAGAAAGACTCTTTCTCTCATATATGAAACACAGCGTTATGCAAGAACAAGCTTTAGCTAAAATATAAAATAGGACATCAGAACTCTTAGGATTTTGCTCCTGCCACTGGTCCTTGTGCAATTCACTTCACTCATCTATGCCTTGGTATCCCTTGTCTAAACGGGGATGACAGTATTTTCCCATGCCTTGGTGGTTTTGTGAGGTTTAACCCTTATTAACATTTGCAAAGCAGATTGGGACCATTTAATGTAAGGCTGAAAAGAATTTTCAAAGCTTTATTACTTGAGAGAAAAATATTGGGGGAAAAAATATCCCAGTTAGGAGCAGAAGACTGTTCCCCTTCTTGATGCGGCAGTATTCAACTCTCTGGGATCAGTTTAACGCTGTTCTGTAAGGCCATTCTCTTGCTCATCTGACTCTGAACAATCATGCTCTGCAACCACCTCTTTTCATACCCATTACAAAAGGTGAGCAATATTTATTGGTTCAAGCAGGGCCAAGGGCTGACATTAAGCAAATTTCAAGGGTTATTTGAAGTTAATTGAGTTTAATCATGTAATGGTTTTATAATTAGTCATAGTTCCCAGTCTTGTACTGAAAAAGTCACACTTAAGAATTATTTAAAAGAAAATTAAAGCCAATTTAGAATAAGCAGGAGGAGGCTACATCAGTGATTGGTGGGACTGGGTGAGGGGAGCAGAAAGTGTGCTGGCTAAATGCACTAACTGCTTTAGTGCACTGAACCTCTGCCTTTAAGTGTAGTGAGCTGAAGTCCCAGGACAGCAGTAAGTTTCCGAATGTTGGTCATGCTGTCTTGGCATTTCTCACTGGCAACAAGTTGGATGGATCCTGCCCCAGGGGAAAAGAAAATTCAGAGTTTTTCTACCCCGCTGGAGCCAGGTCCACCTAGCTGATTCAAAAGCAAAGGCCAGGAAATTGTGTTTATACATCCATAAGACAGGACTTGCCAGTGGAAAACGATACACCTCAGTTATACAGGAGAAGGTAAGTCCTGCAATGTAGTTACTCTAGAACTTCAGGCAGGTGTTTGGAAGTTGAATTTGAAATGCAGGTTGCTTTTTGTTTTAAAGATTCCTGTGCAAATGACATGCACAGCAATAGATGAAGCATAAACAAGATCAACACCAATTAGTTCAGTGAAGTTACAACAATAATGCATCATCCACTCCATCCCCAACTCTGCAAGGCATTCAGGGCACAGGCAAATAACCACCTGTGGAACATAGCACATCAGAAAGTAAAACTCAGTCTGTGCTTAGAGATAAAGGACCTGCTTAGGGGGATAAAGGCCTCGCAGATCATACAGCTAACTGCCTGCTTGGTAACAAGTACCACTGCTCCTCACTTCCTGCTAATCCGGGACACCCCTTACAGCAGGAGTGTTTCCCAACAATAGGTTCTGACCCACCTCACTCCACAATAGCAAAAGCCTCCTCCTGCTGTCCCTTCTGGTTCTGCTCTACTTCTATCTCAAAACCTCCAGAGCAACCAGCACCTGGCCCAGCTCCTTCCCCTTTCAAGGCTAAGAGGCACCCAAAGTTTTACCTGTGCAACTGCGCAGGCCCGCAGGGACTCTGACTGGCTCTCTGTCTTGTCCTACTGCACACAGGCACTGCAAGGTTTCACTGCAGACTTCGCCCTTCAGTGTGGTGTGGAACGGCACTGTCACCATGCACTGGTCTT
Organism: Phalacrocorax carbo; assembly: GCF_963921805.1. Lineage (NCBI taxonomy): Eukaryota > Metazoa > Chordata > Aves > Suliformes > Phalacrocoracidae > Phalacrocorax > Phalacrocorax carbo. Next base: position 5,221,176 of record NC_087519.1, on the reverse strand, counting down.
CCCACGCATGGCAGTGAGGCTGTGTTCTGGGCAAGCCCCAAGGACTGTGTGACTCGTCTGGATTTAAGAAATCCTCCTGAAAAACAGTTGTTTATAGGCACCAGTTCAGTAAAGATACTTATCACCCTGCACAGAAACATAATTATTGGTAAAATTATTCTTCTCTTCATCACCCACTGATAATTCTTCTATAATTGTCTTGTTTATTTTCATCAAATTACAAAACTGATGTCTCCCCAGCCACTTGGCAATGATGAACCAAAAGCAAGACTAGCTGGGATTTTTTCTTTCAAATATTCAAATTGTATGGAAAATTCAGCCAAGAAAAAAATCATAGAATCATTAAGGTTGGAAAAGACCTCTAGCTAGGATCATCAAGTCCAACCGTCAACCCAACACTACCATATCTCCCAAACCATGCCCTGAAGTGCACGTCTACCCTTCTTCTAAATACCTCCAGGGGTGGCGACTCTACCACCTCTCTGGGCAGCCTGTTCCAATTGCTGACCACTCTTGTAGTACAGAAATTTTTCCTAACATCCAATCTAAACCTCCCTTGATGCAATTTGAGGCCATTTCCTCATGTCCTATCACAAGTTATTTGGGAGAAGAGACCAACACGCACCTCACTACAACCGTCTTTCAGGTCGTTGTAGAGAGTAATGACGTCTCCCCTCAGCCTCCTCTTCTCCAGGCTAAACAACCCCAGTTCCCTCAACCTCTCCTCATCAGACCTGCTCTCCAGACCCTGTCCCAGCCCCGCTGCCCTTCTCTGGACACGCTCCAGCACCTCAAGGGCCTTCTTGTCCCGAGGGGCCCAAACCTGAGCCCAGCATTCGAGGTGGGGCCTCCCCAGGGCTGAGCACAGGGGCCCCATCCCTGCCCTGCTCCTGCTGGCCACACCAGCGCTGACACAAGCCCGGGGGCTGGTGGCCTCCTTGGCCACCTGGGCACTGCTGGCTCATGCCCAGCCGGCTGTCAGCCAGCACCCCCGGGGCCTTCTCCGCCGGGCACTTCCCAGCCCCTCTGCCCCAGGCCTGGAGCGTTGCCTGGGGTTGTTGTGGCCCAAGGGCAGGACACAGCACTTGGCCTTGTTAAACCTAACATGATACCTTCCTAACTTTCTTTACAAATATGTATTATAAATATACATATATATTCCAATGACTGGTTCTACTTTTACTGAGGGAGAGAGGATTTCAGTGATAAAGCTGTGAGACAAGACTTTCAGAGTATCCCAGTAAATATCAGGCCTTCATCCTCTTAAGCAAAGGAATAACTTGGAGGCAACGCTCTACCTGTGCTGCCACAGGACCTGAGCAGTCAATAAAGCCTGACAGTGCTGTAGGGTCTGCTCAGGACAGCATCTCCATTCCAAACACCACAATGCTGAGTGCTGCCTGATGCAAAACCTTTGGTCGTTCTTGAGAGGAAAATCAAGAACAAGAGCAACAAGAGGCCTGTGAGCCAGGACTGCATTCAACACGGGCCACGCCTCAGGACACAGGATGTGTCCATCAGACAGCAGAATCAGAGACAGTCAACTTAGTGGCTAATTCTTTCAGAGCAAATTCACCTCCCAGAAGTTTCCAAAAGCTAATGCCTTAACTCCAGAAGGCAGTGTTTAAAATGATGAGCCTAACAAAGGCTTATCATTTTAAACACATCTTATCCACAGTATTCTTACCTTCTCCCTACAGCCATAAATAATACCAGTGTATTACTCAATGATATGACTTATTTATTATTTATTTACATGATTTATGCAGAGCCTATAGCCTTAACAACTATAATGATAACAATACAAAAACCAGAAGCAACATGAAAAAGAGACGCTTAAATAATTAAAAGCCTCCCTCCTTTCCCGAAAGAGAGCTGAGGAGCAGCGTGTTTTTCTTTCTTTAGGTTTTTAGTTCTCCTACGAGTGAAAGGGCAGAGTGCCATTGGCTAAATGCTGGCTTAGCAAAGGAAAAACAATAAATCAGAATAACCAGTGTTACTGTAGCTCTTGTCTAGCCTTTCCCATCCATGCATCTCAGAGGAGGGTAAGTACCACAGGACCTGCTTTACAGGAGGTGAAATTGAGGACAAGGAGGTGATATAAATGGTCCACAGTCACCCAGAAGTTCACATGCAAAGCTGGGCATAAATCTTTTTTTCCATCTGCTAGACCAGACCTCATCCACCAGGCCACACTGCTTTCATATTTTCTCTTCTTGATTCTTTTCTTTCATGATTCTCTGCCTTTTCTGCATTTACCATGTTTCTTCTTTATGTCCATCTCTCATCCTGTGCTTCTGTTCTCAGTTTCAAGCATTCCTCCTCCCCTGGTAGCCTTTCCCTCCAGGTTTACCTCTCTTGGCATTCACTTTTTACCCAGTTTTTCCAAATAGGTTTTATCCTCTGCAACTAGGCAAATACTTGGCAACTCACAGCACAAGTGGGTAATTGAGCACAGTTTTAAGTGGATTATCATTGAAATGACTGATTTTACACAATGAAGAAAGCTCAAGGCAGCAACAGGGTGCTTTGCAATTTAAACATTGTAAAGGGAAGGAAAATATTTTCAAGTTTCATTTTAAAACTTCCTAAATGCAAAAATGGAAGCTGATTCCCCAATGGCAAGGCATAAATACATATTGTAAACTCAAATCACCAAATGTTTGCTTAGTTCTATTAAGGGGAACAGATGAATTATCAGAATCAGGCTTTACAGAGCAGCTGGAGCAGTAAAAAATAATATAAAATTTTAAAAGGTATTCTGGACTACTCTTCAAACAAGCCAAAAAGACAGAAGTTCCTTGACATCGGTCTTGGGGTGCAATGAAAAAATTAACAAAGTAGGTGGACAGGTATCTCCGAGAGAAAACCCTGAATATGTACGCTTTGAGATCTCAAAGGTTACACCCATGTTGTGGAGCATTCACCAAAATAGCATTGAGAATTCATGGTCTTGACTGGAAATTCCTAAAGCCAAACCCAACAGCTCTCTAACCCAGGGATCCTCTCTGACAATTTAACACAAAACTGACTCTTTAGAAAAAGGAATTTTTAAATTTTTTCACTGATTCAATTGGGAGTACAGAAAAATAAATGCTTATGGATGTTTGAAGGTCCTTTTGTAAAAAAAAATAAAACCATTCAGGACACTGGACTGAGATTTGGTAAACCGATTCAATACCCAGCTCTGATGCAAACTTTCTGTGTGACCTTGGAAAAGTCATTTATGTCTATGTATCTATATTAGGAAGCTAATCCACCTAGATAATGCAGAGACAGAGACGGGCACCAAAGGAGCGGGGATGCAGACCACCTAAATAATACATAAAGATATTATTTTCTCCTACTCTTCATCTCCTCTATTGAGTATGGCTCGTTCGATGCTGCATTATCTTTATGGTGAAGACTTTTCTCCCACCCCCAATAGGATCCCAGTCTCACATACCACCTTGAAGTACTGCACTAATACAAACAAAAATAAGAACACAAATTCCAAATTGTTACATTTATCTCATCAGAGCTGCTTACATTTAAAGGATGCAACTGTCACAGCGAACAGCTCACAAGCAATCTGCAAACTAAAAAGGCAAATAAATGTTTTGTTAAAGTGTATTTGAGGAATGATTCTAAAAACCACAATGAACACAAGCAAACCACAGTCTGCTCAGTGACCCATTGAGAACATAAAGAGATATGAAGTTTGAATGAAAAATTTCACAACTTAATCCACCAAACTACCTTCTTTATTCTCGCAAATGGCAAATAGAAGAAAGCATTTGTGAATAAGAACTATTCAAGACTGGAAGCAGGTACATTAGATATGGTGGACTGAGAAAGCAGATTGAGCCTGCTGGAGACAGACAGTCGCAACAATTTCCAGTGTCAAAGAAAAACCTGGCACCTTGTTAAATATTAATAAGCTGTCGGGGTCAAAATGTTTAGGTCCTCCCAACTCAATCACTTTCATTTCTACTTCTCAGAAGCCATTCAGTTGGAAATACCCTTTCCTGTCTTGCCCCTCCTCATCCTGCCTTCTCACCAAGAACCATGCAGAGTCAGATGAAAACGGACAGTAAATGAGTTGGCAGCCAAATTATGTTTTTGTCTCCCTTGCCTCTGCGGGTATGCATTCTGTTATTTTTAAAGAGGCACAGAAAAATTAAATACAAGGAAAAGAACAATGTGAAAAGTTGGTTTAGCAAATCTCTGCTGCATTTTCTGCAGGTTAGTGTTATTGATTACTGACACCTAAGGGTCTGACACATAATCGATAGACCTCATGACCCACATATGTGACATGGCCTGTGGGGGCTTTAGAAACAAGAATGAACATGGCAGCTCCATCCAAAGCTTTTCATATAATATTTATTTATTTATTCGCAGGCAAAGCTGTTTCTACTCAAATTACTGTCATGGTGAAAGCTGGTGTCAGAGGGGTTTGTTCATTTCTTCTCCTGGTACCTGAAGAAAAAAAAAAAAAAACAAACAAAAAAAAACCTGTTAGTGAAACAAAAGTCTAACTCTACACCAGCAATCTAGGACCTGAAACTCCCCTTCCCTCCTGAATTTAGTTACTTGCCATGAGAACTAGTCATCTGAAGGAGAAAGAACTGCTTGAACAAGAGGAAGAGGCAGAAGGTGTCTCACTGGTTTACCTTCATCTTCCTGCAAGGTGCCAGAGTAGCACAGACTAGCGTGGATAGCACCAGTTTGACTTCAGAAGATTGGAGGGGCTTTTTCTAGTGCACAGTCCTCAAAGGTAGACAGCAAGAAAAGCTTTTGTACTGCAGTTTGCAGACCACAATCTTCTCCAAACATAATTCTCTGTTTCATTGTTGTCTTCTCGCAGTACAAACTGGTCACTCAGGGTTACTGCTGGGTCTTAAGGAGCTACACCAGATGTGCTCATTTCCTTGACTGCAGCATTGTTTTTAGCTGGGATTTCACAGTCCCATAGCTTTCCTCCTTCTCCCAGGTCATTATCTTTGCTGAATGGGTATTGTCTCAACATTGTTCACTTTAAGTTTGAGGAGTCTCCGTGCTAAATTCCTACCTATGGAGTCTTCAAATGAAGGCAAACATCTGAAATTCTCTATCTGAATTTTCAGATATTACTCAAGTTCTTCCTCCCATTTCTCCAGTCTATTGCCAATTACCTCCACAATTTTTCTAGTTTGTTTGGTTTTTTACTGACTGAGGGGCAACTACTATAAATTAGTCATTACACTGTTGTCGCAATATTTTAAGACCAGCACGTACACATAAGCCATAGGCAGGTTGCTTATGACGGCGCCGAAGATAAATACAGGCATGTAATTTCATGAGCACAATGAACAGTTGAGAGCACTCTATTACATAGTTAGTGGATCCTGGCTGGGTGACAGGAAACCAAGAAGTTAAACATGATCAGGTGGTCTGAATATGGCTCTGGGTGTGCATCTCCACCCACCTAAACTGATACTGTCATATAGCAGGGCTGACATCAAGGCAGAAGATCAGCAGGCCTAAGTCTTAGTCTAGTCTCATGTTACCAGAGTGCTCTGCTGCATAAGGGCCAGATTCTTCATTGCTTTGGAGGCTTCAGCAGATAGAGCAGATAATGTCCTACTACAGCTAGGCACCCTGCCCAATCATGGTAAGCTAATTCTTTTCAGGATGAGCAAATCCAGGCCAGAATAGCCTAGACTTTTTCTTAAGTGAGCAATGGCTTTCATACAGTATTAGGCCTTTTACAGCAAGCAATACAGTTTGCTTTCAAGCGAGGCCCCAGGAATCAGTTGGTAGGGCAGTCTGAGGCCACAGAAGGCATCCTGCTGTTCTCTTCCCTGAAGACTTTCTACCCTGCTTCTGTCACATTGACACTTTCCTGGCATTTTGGAAGGAGAATACATTTCTGACCCAAAGCTATGTGGACTTCCAATGCTTCTTCCAAATCACAAAGAACCAAACTGCTGGAACCAAAGAGTTCCCACCAACAGCAAATAACCAGGACAGAAGCTAAGATCTCACAGCAATCCCTTCTTACATTAAATGCCCTACAATAGCACCTAATCTTGAAATATCAGTCAGCAAAAGTCAATTGAGAGACTGTTGACAAGTCCCTCCACAGTCCTGTTCTCTGTGCCAGCTTCTGTGTAATGCTGGAAAGATTTCAGTTCTAATAAATTCTTTGTCGACATGAGCAATGTTTTTATTAGGCCAGCAAAGCATGCGTTCTGTAATGCATGTAGTGTACCGCACTGTGTGTTGTAGAGGGGTAAATGCAGCTTAAGACAGAGGTAGTAACAAAGTGGGGACACATGTACACACCCCCACAGTCACCTGGTGGCCTTAAAGCCACTATAGTTTTGCCATGTTTCACTACAGCTCCCAGTTCTCAGGGTAGTAACTATTTCAAATGCTCAATACCAAGCAAAGCTTGCCAATTCAACCCTTTCCACTCAATTCCTTTCCTGAACATCTAACTCCAGTGATTTTCTGCCCTACATTAATAAAAGCATTGATTCCTGGTGCTGGACAGCTTTGCCTCAGTGTTGTGCTCCAACCTAAGCTGGCTGCATTTAAGGGAGGGTGGCACGAGGCACCTGGCATTCTTGGTCTATGAGGTGTTCTGAATCCTTCAGGATAGAGAACACTACACATATATCTCACACAAGACAACTACCTACTTTTTTTTTCCCCTCTAGTTTTCAATTTCTTGCACGACACTGTTATTTTATGGGGAGCCGAAAAATACCAACAAGTAAGTCAGAGGCAAATAATAATACCCATTCAGTGTACCACTAGAAACCCTATGAAGATTTTCTCTTTCCACAAGAACCAGCGACATCCTGCATGAGAGATGGCCTGCTGCTATCATTTCAGAGGCTCAATCTCTTTTTTTTTTTATCTTTCCTGCTGCAGAAAATTCTTCATCAGCTCCTTGTAAACACTATTTCTGTTTTACTCTGTTGTGCCGCATGGGGAAACACACTGCTGGGTGCAGGATCTTCCTGGTATCTATTTTACGCCTCCGGGAGTCTTCCAGCAGCCAGCAATAATATAAAAGATCACCGTGGACTGTGATGTGACCAATTACAGCAGACAGCAGTTATTTATAGAAAAGTCAGCAGCACTGAAGCTTTAACACCAGCCAGCACACCCCTCTGCTTCCCATCACTTAGTGTGTGTGCTAGCATCCTGCAACACCCTGTGTAGCAAGGAGTTTTAAGGCAATTACCTTGGTACCTCACAAAACTGTGGAGACACATGGCATATGCCCACAGGACACCGAAGGAGTAGCACTTTACATACACCATATCTTCGAGCTGCCACAGCATATTTCATTTTCATAAATCACTGACCCCAGATGTCACTTTCATTCCGAAATCCTTGTCCGCCTACTCAGCAGCATAGCACATTAGGGCACAGCACAGTCAATGTGTGTAAGACCCTGCAACACACACCTTCCTGATTCCTAGCTCTTTGCAGAGTGTCTCTCCTCATCTTCTCCAGGACCTACTGTAAGGTCTGTCCAAATATTACAGTACAAAGGAAGACAACACATCAGCTAGGTACCTTTCTGAACTTCCCCGATCATGATATAAATTAAATGTGTTGATACAGTTGATGAGTTGATTTTCTTGGTGCAAAGTTAGGAAATCCACCAAAAAGCTAGAAAAATCACAGTAACCATGTGGGAGATGGCAACTCCAGGGGTCATATACCGCCTCATTGAATCCCTGCTATCAGCAGACAATGCTGATGGTCCCTAACATCCAAACACCCCTTCTCAGAGCTGACATGCAGGATCAGGAGGACTGTTTGGGTACTAGAGTTTGTAAATCAGGCACCTGACAGCAGTCACTGAAGAAATTTGGATTCATAATGGAATTTCGGATTATTTTGCTTCTAGAATATTTAATACACTAGGAAAGTGCAAACCCGCTCTTGGAAGGTGAGGGAAAAAGTTCATGGCCCCTTTCTGAGAGCGTTTATAGCAGAGCACACTGCAGAATGAAATGCAATATTGCCATCTACTGCCCAGGCATGAAAACATCCCCCCTCCATCTGACACTTTCAGATGAAGATGAGATCAATGTTTCAGGACAAGGAATCTTTTAATCATAATGAAAATGTGATCTTGACTGATCCGAGGTCACATTACATTAATACAGTCTTCAAAGCTTTTTTAATAATACAATTAACGATTTCTGCCATACCATTAAGAGAATTAAAGACCAAAAAGCTTAAGGGGTATTGACCTCTTCCGTTTCGGTTTTTAAAATAACCTCAAAGTAACATGGACTTTTTTTACTTTTACACACACATCCCCCTTTTAAACTCCCAGATACATAACTCTTAGATGCATTGTTCTATTTGTGTTCATGGATATCACACTTTTAGTAAAGATTTGGATAAGCTGGTAGAGGGGATCTCCATTCTGATTAGCTAACCCCTTTTATCTTGTGAACCAATAGGTCAGGCTAGGACAGCTTGCGCTACAATAAGAAGAAAAACAACAACATTAATTAGGAAGGTCAAAACTACAGTTTGATGCAGAAAGAGACTTACTTCCACAAAGTCACTTTAATTCATCACCCTGCTTTCTCCAAGCCAACAATCTCATTCTCTTCCTTAACTTACCATCTCACTAAAGCTCTAATCCGCGCCTTTGCAAATGACTTGGAAAGCTTTAAAAGAATTTAATAAAGCCCAAAATATATCCTGGCCAATTTTTTTATCACAATGAGTTCACTCCTCAGCACCAGAAGCCACAGATTCAAATGGCATTTCTCAACAAGTGGTGCTCTTAGTTGGCTGCTAACTTTAGCCTGAGCATCCCTGGGTTCACACTGCTCCTCACCCAGCAGCAGTGCACAGCCTGGGATGTTGGATCCCACCAATGTCCACCATCAGGACACAACAGGGCTCAAGCTAGCCAGAGCCTGTGGCCAGAAAGGCAGGGCTGACGTGCACTGATACAGCTGTTGTATGAGCAAGGTCGGCATCAGAAAGCAGCAACTCAGTGAGTTTTGCCCTGGATGAGTTCCAGCATTCAGGAAAAATTTTAGCCAAGCTGGCACTATACCGTGTGCCTCTGCATCAGCTGAGTTGTTCTGTGCTTGGTTGTTTCCTTTCTTTTTCTTTTTCTTTTTTTTTTTTTTTTTTTTTTGAGGCATTATATATAAAACCTGGCAGTCCATGTTTATTTTTAAGTAAGGGCAAATGAATCCAGGGTGAGTCATTTTGAATCGATTGCAGATACTGGCAGGGTTTTGTAAGGGAAAGCAGACTCAACTGAGGCTCCACGCTACTCCTGGGCAGGATACAAGAGGAGAGAAGCAGAACTGCGCTTGTGCATGAAAAATTGCAGATGAAACCAGGGGACTGTGAAAAATCTATAATAATAATGAAGAACACAACTCAGCCCATGTCATCACCATATGAGCTTATTGTCCTGGGCAGGGATTCAACCATGGGATTTGGCAAAGATGATTCTTTCTGATCAGTTACACCAATACACTGCTGCAAATATACTGAATAATCTAGTATCAAAGCTGCCAGAATTGTATTTCCCAGATTTCTGGGTCCTGAGCAGCAGAATACTAGCTGCCTCCTGGATTTCTAATACCAGTGGCTCTTTCCTTTAGCTAGGACAGGCATGATTATTTGTCCTGACCCTGCTAAGTTGAGAGCTGAATTACCTGAGTATGTCTTACCTCCCCTTCAAATCCCATTGCTGGAACGGGAGGGGACAGGGAATCATCTCTGTCATTGTAATTATGCTGCATCAAAGACACTAGCTGGTCTGAAAGTAACGTCACTGCAAGGCTGTGACCAGGCAAAGATACAGAGGCAAAACTCAAGCACTTCCATTGTTTGTAACTGACGTCAGCTCTTTCTTTGGTAGAAACCTGCTTTCCCATTCCTCTGTAGGACCACAGCACCGCTATGTAAGCTTAGGCCTGTAAGTCAAAAGCCAGGCAAGGCCAGAGCACAGCATGGTACATCCATCTGTTGGAAGCCAAAGGCTCTCCGAAGCTCTCAGTCTCAGCTACCTCAATGAGTAGAAAGACATTCCACCCCCCGCACTGCAGAGCAACGTGCTTTGCGATCTGTTTGACAACTCACGAGGATATTACCTATCGAAGTGGTGGCATCTTTGATGCCGTAATTGTTCAGGCAGGACATGCTAAATATCATCTTGCAGAAACTTCTGATGTCTACAGGGAGCAAGACCCCTTCTTGACCTTTTCTCTTGCTATTTTGGGGTTTTGTTCTGTGCTTCTCAGAGCTGCTCCTCCATTCCAGATGCACAAAAGAGGTCAAACTAGCAGAGGTGGCTTGTGCCAAAGGCTTTGGCTTCTACCAAGAGACACTTTAAAAGGAAGATATTTGTGCTTGCGACATAGAGCAAAGAGGGACAATATGTCTTTCACTCCAATTGATTTACCCACCAACCTTCTACGCAAACAAGGATAAAAGCAGCATTTCAGTCTGTATTACAGCAGATGGGCTCTGCATGCAGCACGAGAGAAATAGCTTTAAAAAAGATTGAGCCAGCCCCAAGATCTGGAGAGGGTGGGGGAATCAGAAGGCTCTTTTATGTCATGCAGCTTGAAGACAGCATTTACCTAAAATGCATCTTAGTTAAGATACTTATCAAGGGCTTGGAAGAGAGGGGATGTGCCAAGCAAGGAGAAACTTAGAAAATTAGTCAGTTGAACTAATCCTTTTAGGAAGGGTTTTTCTCGCCTCCCTCCCGGCTCCTTTTAGAAAGCTGGGAGGGGATTACTGGTTCCAGGTAGGAGGATTGAAGGTATGCTACACATCTGTATCTTCTAAAAGCAGCATGAAATTAATGCCATTAAGCTGAGGCCACTCCTGTTGACCAGAGGGCACACATAGCTCCAGAGTGTTTCTCCTCTCATGGTCACTGACCTTTAACATACCACAGTCCAGAGAGGCTGAGCTAGTAATTTACAAATCAGATGTCGGTGAATGAATACCGACATCCCCAAATGTACTCATCATGGCGACTGCAACCTCTGATCTCATCCCTTAGAATTTATTTTTTTTTTAAAGAAAAAAAGTTCAACTTCGTCTGAGTGTCAGGTGGCTGGGAGAAAAGAATTCTTCCAGATGGAGTTTATTGATCTTCCAAAAATGGAGCCTTCAGTTTAAATTAAAACCAAAAATATTTCTTAAAAAAAAACACCACCAAAAAAATCCCAACAACCTTCAAGACAGAAAAATTCAATAAAGCAAGGATAAAGTCTAACACAAATAGAGAAGATTAAACTGAGAATTCACCATCAAGTTGGATTGCAAGAGGAAACAAATTGAAAAGCAGGCTAATTACAAACTCCTAATTTTGTCTCCTGTGTACTTAAATTTTATTCCATGCTCGTCTGTAACAAGAAATATGTAACGGGAGGCCTAAGTCAATACCAAACAACTAACTATAGCTGGATGCATTCTTCGTTTATGTAGTTGAGCAAGATTTGACAAAGCAGAAGTTCTATTTGGACACCTTAATTTTGTCTGTTTCTGCAACATTCTTCATATGCAAAAGTTAAGAAGGATCCAGCTAGGTAATGAAGTTTAAACTGTTCCCTCCCTTCTTCATCCATAGGAAAGGACACCAAGATGTGATTTGAACCACCCTAAATGACTCCAAATCAACTGCTGTGTTTTACTGACCTGCCAAGATTTTCTTCTGGAGCATGGGTCAGGTAGACAGAATCAATCCCAATTACATCAGCTAGGCACTCCGCTCTAAGGACATCACTGAGCCTTTGTTTGGACACAGCCAACGCAAAGGTGCCAAGACAAGTTAGCTGTTTTTTCCCTCCTTGGCACCTACTTTTAAGGCAGCCTTCTGGGTGGCTCACTTCTCATAATCGAGTAATACAAGTGAAAAGCAGCTATTTACAAGTGTTTAATTTGTATTTCTCAACCTCTAAAAATGTTACACAAAAACCATAGCAAGAAGGAGGCATCAGAAGTTTCTGTAAGGTCACTTCTAGGAGATCTTTCAAGAGCAGTCCATGAGTGTCCAGACAGACTCCATAATACATTAATGTCGTCACAGAGATGGGAGCAAAGGATACCTTCCCAAGTTAGTGATGTGATAAACTGAGAGTTGCACAGAGCTCCGACCATTTTAGCAGACAGGTGTATCACACCACGCTAATCATGGAGTGTGATACTGCAGGCCTGGAGAGCTGGGAAATCACCCCAAAAATAGAGTTAGCTTTGGGCTTACAAAGAGCAAGTGAAGGAAAGGGGAACGCTTTGAAATGTTTGCATTACAATCTTTGATTGGGACGGAGAACTGCCTCTAATGTACAACTTTATGTTTGAACTGAAGCTTTACAATATCAATTAAACTATAAAGATTTTTTTAAAATTTAAAAATAAAATTAAATTGTCTGCTTACTTAATCTACTCTTCTTTCCTTGGGAATGGTCACATATAAAACATAATAGCACAGGAAGAAACAGCCGTTAGGGCAAATAAAGACCATGCTTGCTTTTCTAATGCTGAGAATATTAACAGCATCTTATATGGTAGCTGCTATTACATGAAAAAAGAAAAGTGCTCAGTAGTACTCTGAAGCAAAGTAAAGTATGTAGTAGACAAGAGAAGGGTCAGAAACAGAAAATCAGATGTTCACGTTATTTGAGCAAAGAACCACCTAATGCTGGGAAAACATGAAATACAAACAGGGAAAAGTCCCGCCCAGGCTTCCTGATGAGCCAAGAGTACGATGGGGCACAATCTGGTTGCAGTCCACACTTCCTGCTTCTCTATGACTTCATCTTGGCTTCACAGATATTTGAAAAACCTCAATCCCGGGCCCACTCAAGATAAACTCCACAGTTACAATGAAACTGAGTGGCAAACACAAGACAAGCTTTATCACACCTCCCTTCTCTGAACTGGTAACCTTTCTCTGAAGACGACCAGTGATCGATTTAAATCTTGGGTACCGTCTCAAGCACCCAAGAGATGATGACAGTGTTAAGCTATGTAATGGTGCCATCTCGTGGTAATAATAAAGATGACGCTGGACTGACTACATTTTCACATGGCATGGCTGCAGCCATTGTGGCCATTAAAGGCATATTAAAACAGATACCTCTTAATTCCTCCGTGTCGTTTAGGTTTTCCAGTGCATGGTCACCATTAAGACACCCACAAGCACAAAAGAACCCTGTGATGACTTAAAACCACAGGTCATAGCAGCTGGGAAATGCTAACCCATAATGGTCAGGAAAGGACAGAAAGCATGAATCAAGGTCAGGAAAATCTGCCTCACAGAGACAGATCGAAAAAACAGTACTGTTCACTGACGTCATGACAGACCACCAGGTATCCATCCCCACACTGAATGAATCTTGATGGTACCAGAGCCATATCTCAGCATTAAACAGAAAAGCAAAATCCATCACAGGAGATTAAATCAGACTAAAAAAAAAAAAAAAAAAAAAAATCGGCTGCACTCGTAAACACAAAACTTTAGAACAACTTGCCAGTGCATGTGGCAGATCTCCCACTGCCCAACATCTGAAAATCAAAACTGTCAAATCAAAACAATCTTTCTAAAAAATGGGTTGTTTCAACCAAAACCAATGATTTTTGATACAGCAACCATGCATGAAATTGCCTGGCTTACATTACGTGAAACATCATGACAGATTAACGTAATGAAATTTCTAGCCTTAAAATCCATGTTTGCTTTTCTTGAGAGTGATTCAAATGCTTTATGTAGCTGGCACATACCCGCCCAGATCCCTGCTAACACTAATGCTGGCATCTAACATCTTACCTGTAGGCCAGACTTCAGCGTCTATGCTTATAAGATCAACAGGTACAAATTTCCTTTCAGCAGGTCTGCCAACTCTCTCATGCACACACACTTACCTCCTTGTCTCCTAAGCAGAAATACCATCGTGTCAAGCCACAACCACCAGAGTGTAGATTCAGAGAGGTTAAATCCAAGGATTTGAAAACTTAACTCCAAAAATTGGAATGCTCTTTCAAGCCTTTGCCAACTTTTCCAGCACTCTGAAACCACCTCACCCTTGAATAAATGCAGATTTCTTTTAAATAAAAGAACATCCACTGTGAGAAAAAGATGTTTGTGCTGTTGAGGGCTTTTTATTTTTTCTATTATGGTCTATTAAGACAGTGAAGATGCTGGATCTGTTTCTGCTTCAGACCCTCTTAGGATTCTTGTGATCCCACTAAGAAGCACTTCAGACTGCCAAGAACGAGTTGCAGGTCCAAGCTTCTAAATTAATCTGATACCTTAAAGCACTAATATAACAACAACAACAAAAACAAAAAACAAAAGAAAATCAATATTCAGACTAATTGTTCTATAAGTCAGCATTTCTGAAATAATACGGAGCGAGCCTGTGTCTTCCTGCAACCTGTAGCCAGGAGTTAAGTACTGTTAAGCAGGACCTCAGAACTCCTGGCTCTGGCTCTTTACTGGATATAGCTAATGGGAAAATGTCTGTATCGTCTTGCTCTTTCCGCTCGGTGTGTTTCATTTGCCAGGCAGGGCAGATGAACTGAATGTAGAACATCCCTAATTGTCAAAAGTTTTGATTAGAAGGATGACATGATCACTTACTTTCATTAGAAAGTACCAAGCCATCTGCCAACACCACCTCATCAAATCTATTGCTTCTATAATATGTCCAGTTGCCATCATAAGCATTTTTGATGAAAAAGCGTTACTTAGAAAACAAAAGGCTAAACATAGTCAAGGAAGACAATTCTCACACAGAGGAAAGAAGCAACTTTGCTGTTAGAACAGGCAGTAAAGCGGCAGTTAATGCAGCCAGTGCATCACTGGATAATAGAGAGGTGAAAGGGAAATTCAGTTTGGGAATATTGAAAAATGGCTGGTTTTTTCCTGTGACTCAAAGTGTCCCTAGATATAGAATGAATTTAATCAAATTAGGTGTCTGCCCATTCCACAAACAGTACCTTATCCATCTTCTTTATTCTAATACAAATTCATATAGAGTTTCCTGGGGCCTTAGAAAAAATTTTCTTGAAAGACTTAAATCAGCTTAAACTTCTTAACAGTCCCCACTTGCTGGAACAACTCCAGTTTACCTTACCTTGACAATTATAACATAGGCTCTTATGTGCACACTAGACATGAGGCTAGTTTGCTAGGCTACTGCAACTCCAGAATCAGCTTTCATGAGGAGAGATTTAATTATTTTTCTATCACACTTCAGAGCAACTGGGATTGCAACTCTTCACAAATACTGTATTTAAAAAAAAAAAAAGGTGTGTATTAAACTGTTCATGAAGTTAAGAATGTAGGCTGTTGCACAAGAGGACACAGAGGGGGGACAGTTGCTAGCAATCTTTACAGCATGCCCTTTGCAACTTGATGAATCAACAACCCGAAGATCAACTGATTATAAAGTTAGTCCTAAATGCATTCTCTTTGTGAGACAAGAGAACCATAGCAACATGATTAAGGCTGGCACACAACTCAGTGTTTTAATTCTCTTGGCAAAAACTTGTAAATCCCAACTATAGGGTTTTTTTTATTTATTTAAAGAGATGCCTAGAAAGGTCTGATTTTGATGTGTCTCAGGCATATGGTTTACTGACTAGCTCAACAGGGAAGGAGTTACTTGGATACATGAATAAATGCTATATTAAATCACAACCTTGAACAAAAACAGGGAGACAGTGCTACGTGTTAGCAATTATGCCATAGAGGGGGGAAAATATACATCCCTACAGTGTCCCTACAATGCCTGCCTACGGATCCGTCTCCCTGGAAATGCTGGATTAGTTTCTGGAAAGAAATAGCTCCCTCTCCTTGTTCCAAGACACCCACTTAAGAATTACAGGCTGCTGTACCTATTAAGGTTCATCAAGACCTTACTGCTGTTCACCACTGAGCCTACCTCTTTGCAAAGCCTTCTCTGCCACTGGACTAAAGATCTGATCCTCAGGGGTTCCACCTGTAATCATTAATACAACATTCAAGCTTTAGAAATTCCTTCCTTCCCCTCCCCCCCCCCCCCAAAGAATAAAAATATTCTAATACAGAACTGGCTTTTGGTGAAAGAATAAAATTTCTTTACCAAGGCATAACACAAGTAATCTAGTGAAATATACTTCCAAGTTAATTAAATGCACAACATTAGGAAAGAGCCTAGAGGAAATAAAACATGCCATATGTAATCTACACAAAGTTCTACACCCTGAACTTACACATAGCATCACAGTGCCTGAATTTAAGGGCAGCTTAAGGCCTGTAGTTTGCTCGCTCTTCTCCTCTGTACCAAACTTTTTCTGCGTTAATGGAGTTTGTACGCCATCCTGTCCACCACAGGATTTAAGGAAGATTTTTTGTCTAGAAAAGCTCAAATGAAAGCAATTCAGGACCAATTGTTCTCTTTGAAAGGAAGGTTACAGCTGTCATTCTGATACCAATGTGTGTTGCTGTATCTCTCTTCCATAATGCAGGATGTGGTTTCCATAGAAATACCGCCTTACATCAGTATCTACAAGCCCTCCAATTATTCCCTTTTGGACATCTCATGCAATCCAATAAAATCTTTTCAGAGCAGGGAAATAACTAGGCTGAACTACTACTTAATTACTCAGTGACAAGAAAAAGAAAAGGACAATTAGCAAACAAAAGCTTTATTTAAAACAAAACACAAGATAGAGAACACGTGTCTTGCAAAAAAAAAAAATTATATCTTACCTGAAGAAATCTCTCCAGTGTTACAAATCATGAACAGTCAATTACAATTTTTAAGATCATACTGAGATTTTGCTGATTTTTGCAAGTGTAATTATGCTATAATTCTGAATTGTTTGGTGGCCTTGTCTCCAACTAAGCCCCCAGGGCCTGCTTTTTTTCTGAATCCTTTGCATTGCTGGGTATGGCCTGAACCTTGTTCTAAGTCCTCTTGTTCAGGACCCTGGGAGTTTAGAGTCCCTGCTCCTGCTGCTGCGTCATCTTTTTTTTTTCCTGTGGTGTCTCCTGCCACTTTCCCAACACCAGGAATGTATTCAATGCCCTGAAATTAGAACCAAGACAGAGGGGACACCAAATTATACACAAACAACATAAACAGTGACTTGATCCTGATATAAAATGCCTCTATCAACATGCAAGGCAAGAAACCTAGCTGCATCGTTTGTATAGAACAGCTTCATTCCTGCTGCTCTGCCTGAGTTCCCAGAAGTGTCAGCATAAAGAAAACTGAGAGTACACGGAGCCTTGATCTGTCTGGGTGGGCTCTGAAGCCACAACCACAGCACATAACATGAGAGCGTGCACCACAGGGGCCAGCGCTGTCACAGCTCCCCCAGGAGACCCATGTCTGAAGAAAACAAACTGACTTAATTGTGCGGCAACCAAAATGTACTGGGGAAACAACCCCTACAGCTCTTTGTTTTCCTTCCACTCGTCTCTCCTCTTTCCTTTATTATTTGGAAAAGCTTCATTACTGTGATTTGTTTTCTCAGATACATGTAGCCCTAACTAGGTTTAGGCTTCATTCAAGCATCTCAGCCTGTTTTAGGCATCCATCCTGCAAAAAGCCAAGCAGAGTCAGATCTGCAGCTCAGCAGTGGGATAAAATAATTAGGACCATAAAGAGCTTGGCTTACTTATTCTAAAGGTGTCACATTCGAGCCCTGTAAAGGCACAGGAAAACCATCACAGTTCAGTTCAGAAAGCCACTGCATATGGAAACCTTGGCATTTGCTGTATGCCAGCTTGCTTACAGTTCCCTTATCTCAGAAAGAATTAAACTAAAATATTTAGCTAAATCTATCCTGTACTCTTTAGCCTCTCAAACTACTATAGCTATATAAATTAGCTATATGAATCAATTTTATGCGTACATATGTGTATTATACAGCTACGATTACCTACATAAACCCATGGGTCAGTAGTAGGAAACCACCTATAGTTGTCTGTGTTGGTCTCTCACATTTAAACCTCACTACTTCACTAAAAAGGGAAAAGGCTACCAATGAAAAATGAAGTCATAAACCAGCAAATTAGCCACTGTCATCTGGTCCACATTCGATTGCCTGAGCTGACTGGTTTGAAAACCTGCCTCAACCTCTGGAGAAATGGGGCAAATAGTTTTGCCCCAGAAAAAGATTAAAAGGAAAAAAATGTTAGCAGACTTCCACGGCAATTTTAATTTAAAAAGCACACCAGAAAAAGCCACCTGAACGGGTTGGCTTACTACCTTCAACCCCTTTTGCCTTGCTTTTGCTGATTAACCAAACCATGGCGCCAGATGACAGCATCACAAAAGACTAAGGTGAACAACTATACCAGAAAGAAAATGTCTCTGAGTCTTTCTTAGCTTGAAGGTTCTGCTAAACAGATAATTCATTCATCTCTCACACCAAGAAAACCCATACCACTTCCTCCCTTTCAGAAAATGCAGATACTTTGATCAAATCAGATAAAGGATTATACGCAATCATATGAAATTTATTTCAAGCCTTGCTCAGTCTGCTCATTTTTTTTGCATTAGCTTTACATTTACATCCTTTATGTATATTACTGAAGTACTTCAGAACAGCTCAATTCACTGCCTGGTAGATTTAGCAACAAGGAGCAAATCATGTTTTTTGATGTTCCCCCAATCAGCCCCAGAAGAGAAATGTCACTATGTTCCTGTTACTGAGACTACTTGCTGTAATAAATCTCTCCATTTTTCAAACAATAAGAATTAATTCAGAATGAATCACTGCAGCTATGTGTGGCAACATGCTAAGGACCTTTATTTTTATAGGTATACATATACATGCAGACAGAAATATGTGGGTATATTTATGTCTATGTATCTGTGCACATCTAAACCGAAGTTATACGCTGCAGTAAACAGAGTGCTGCAGTTTAACTGTACTGCCACTAGATGCAGCCACATAACCTTGCAAAATTTAAAATTCTGACCTCAGGGTCACAGAAACCTTTTTTTGGAATATTAGTGATTGCAGAATTCTTACAACAACATTAATAGTATTAAATCCTGAGTACTGGGGGGGGGGGGGGGGGGGGGGGAAATGTCATATGAGCAGAATTTCCAATTTCTTCTTCTCAGTAATTTTGTTCCAAAACACAGCATTGCAAATGTCAACAGGGATCTAAGAAATCAGAGCAGAATAAGACCTGTCTATTTTTGTGGTTGTTGCCATAGATCCAGATTGGAGCTGACAACATTGAGTTACATTGTGCTTTGCTTTCTACATAACAGAACAAGTAGGAATGAAGCGCTATATTTCCAAGTGACCCCCTAAAGACCTAAAAGACTGTGCATGTACGGAACAGGTAAGCATACAACTCCAGTGGTTTCCATTCTATGCCGCACCTTTTTCATCTCTGTGTCCCTATACCACAACTCTGGAACCACAAGCTTCTCTTTACATGTATGGTAAGCAGCACACTAGGTCAGATGATAAAGGATTCCTGCACTTGGAAAATGTTTCTGCTTTATCTACGACTAACAGATATCATGAAGCCCTGGAAAACTCTCTCACCATTTCCTGAACAGCTATCAAAAAGAGCTATGGAGGAGTAACGCTGCCTTTAGGAGAAGGCAAAACCAAGGAAACTCTCCCCTAGCTTTAGCAGGCGTTATCTATCCTGTACTCTCCCTTGGTATTTCCCTGGGTGCATAACATGCACTGTACTGGGACAATACAAGCACAAGAAGCACCCAAGTAGATTCCATAGGTAAAGCAGATATAATAAATGTATTACACACTGTTTTAAATACTGTTTTTATAGCGGGTTTAGTTTCCAGTGAAGATGGATGAAATAAAGCCTGTTCAGCACATTTAGTGTAAAGGAAAGTGATGCCCAGTGAGCTGTGCACCAGAGTGGAGAATATAATTTAAAAAGCATATTTTTATTAACTATTTTAGTGCCACATTCACTTGCTTCTGCTTCATTCCACTATAAAGATCACATTGCAATTCACAATCCTTATAAATATATATAAACCCTCCCCCCATTTCTGGTTTATACTTGTCCTCCTATCTCTTTTTGTAGATATGAGATATCTCATTTACATGCAGAACTGGCCAAGGCAGCTCCCAAGCCTCATGTGTATTTTATACTGACAGTCACTCTGGTGGAATTATATTTACCCATATTTTGGGTTGTTTCTTTTTGTTTGTTTTTGTAGAAGATGGCAAAAAGAAGAAAGAAAAAAGACAATATTCTCTCCTCCAGGATCCTCTTTCTGTTTCCTGATCTGATCGCAGTTCTCTTCAATTGCCATTAATAAACTGAACTGAGCAAGACCAGCTTTTGTTGGTTTAAAGCATGAGGAACATAAATTTAATGGCTTCAGAGGAACCCTGCCTAGGGCTAAATTCTGACTACACTCTCCTGTGGGGTGCTGCAGACAAGATGAAACGCAATGTCTCAACTGAAGGTCCCCAAGCCAGTACAAAGCAGGAGATATGATGGAAGGCATGGGAGCAATTCACACTGCAGCACTCCTCGCTGCACTTCCAGAAAGAGACAATGCGTGCCCTTCTTCTGGAACCTAATGCTTATCACAGCTTGAGTGCATGCAGCAGAGGGGCCTGTCTGGATCCCCAAGCCAACTGAACAGATTACATCAACAAGATCCCCATATGAACTGTCAAAAGGTTCTCCTTCTCTGTTGCTGTCTTTTGTGAAGTAGGCAGAAAATGCTCCCAGCAAGAAGGATTTACCCTGTAGGAGAGTACTTTGAATCTTCCAAAAGCCATACTGAAAATGTTTGTGTTTCCATCCAAGAATGGTATTGGCAGCAAATTGAAGGTAATTAAGCACATTGCCCATTGGCCATACAAATTTCTTCTTTGTAATAATTTCAGAGAAACAAACCCCCCTCTGTAACCCAGACATTGTGTTGTGCAACAGAAATTTGGGGGCTAACTTCTACCCTGCTGTAAGTGCGCTGCAATGGGAGCCACAGACGCTTTATGCCAAGACTGGGCTTTGTTCAGTATCTCTCAGATGCTCTGCAGTTCAATTTCATTACCTCAGAATTTCTAAGAATTGCCCTGTTTACTGGGAAAAGATCAGTCAACTGAACTGCACACTCAGTAGTTTCTCCAAGTGCAAACAACAGAGAAACCACCTATCTATTATCATTACCTAACCCTTGATTTTATTACTTATCTTTATATAACTAACATGGCCAAGTTCACACTGTTTATTTTAACTCACTTCCTGCAAGGGATGACTCCATCTGAATTTTTAACCAGATATTCACTCGCTGGCTCCAATCTCCTGGTGCTTCCACCTCCCACAGTCGCTTCTGCTCCTCCGGATAAGTCTGCAAGAATTTCTGGCAAACTGAACAGGAGAAACCAAGGGGTAAAAGCATGAATGAGTGAAAAGTACAGTGGAAGAGGGAGTGTATTCTATCACGGCAATTCTGTCAGACCTACTTTCATCAGTTCCTCTGGAAATCTTTTCTTCTCTCTTCTCATCTTCATTTTTTTCCTTTTAGCTGGGGCTTTTAGGAAAAGTCTATGTGGAATGACCTAAACAAGCATGAGTGAATCCTGTCCATCTGCTTCACTCTAGATTACTTCCTTGTGAGTGCAGAAATACAGGACTTAAAATGACTTACTGAGCCACCTTCTTCTGGCACTGCATCACAGAACTATCTCCTCACACTTAGTAGGTTTTAAGCTAACAGCAGTGCAAGTTTTTTCACCCTCCGTACTCTGAAATGAAAGGTGTTGCAGTATCTTCCAGCTTTAACCATTAAGGACACTACTCAAATTTCTATTTATAAACAAAAGCTTTGGTTTTGGGCCAATACCACCCTCCATTTTACTACTGCTATGCTATACTCCGTTGCTGGGGTTAATTTACTTCTTCGGGTGTGGAAAACAGGAAATAGGAAGAACTAACAGAGGAATAACAGGGGTACCTGTGTCAGAAGTATGAGTGCCTTGAGAAACCATATTCACACAGCCTCCTACTGCTGTCAGTATCAGTGAACATTAATATAATTTGGATAAGCAATCAAATTTAGGTTTGCTTCTGTTATCAGACTGAAATCTGTATTATTTAGAGGTTTCCTCAGGCTGTCTGCAGAGCCAAGAGGAGGCATATGTTGTAGGACAAACAGTTAAAAAAATTTAATGAGGATTTTTAAATTTCCTTAGCCACCATTCCAGCAGTTCCATCAACTGTACTAGAACAGCAACCTGTAAACCTGTAAACCTGTAAAAAGCAAAAGTATTTTCATGCTCTCCTCTGTCCATTCTGGTTCATCATACTACTGAATGAATCTAGATGGGTCATTTACCTTCAACATTCAGTTGAGTTTAATGTTGGGATGTTGAAACAAAAACCCTAATTCTGGTATGTAAACATTAGCCTCTCAGTAATGAGCAGATCGCTGTCATGAATTTTATCCAAGGATATCCAAAGTCAATTAGTTATTTCAATAAAAGCTACTGAAAGTAACATATATACCAAAATAGAGATATATGCTAAATGGCTTTTTACTTCCTTTTAGGCCTCTATAGCACATTAAATAACATGCTAGTGAAAACTGTGACATTTAGTACTGAGATTTAGAGTAAAAATCTGCATTCTTTTGTCAAAGTACAAGATTGTGGTTTGAATGAAATTCTAAAAAGGCAGTGACTTCAATATACTCAAAATTTATCTTATAGTAGTCTTTTTATAAAAGTAGGACCTAGAAAATCTAATTAGAACATGATTCAAGTAAAATTTATCCACTATTAGCTCTAAGCTTAATTGAGATGAAAGCATAGTCTTGCAATATGTCACTAGCATTAACACATAAACAATCCAGCTTTCTGATCCATAGTGTCTAAAGCATTGAAGTTTATGTCTAAGTCATAGGAATAATGGATTTTACTGGGAGAAGAGAAAGAATGCTGTCAATACTATTCCTTCCTGAATTTAGAAGTAGCAGTACCTTAGAAAGCCTTGGGTCACACTTCAACGCATTGGGGTACATTTGAATACATTCAATGACACGTACTGACCAAGAGAAAGAACAGATACAGTCAAAATTTTGTTGACACTTACTAGGAAATGGCTGTAAAGTCAACAGTCAATAGAAACATCAAAAAAAAAATTTATGGTAAAGAATGTATGCTGTACAGAGAAACTTTAGGGAAAAATGGTCTTCTAAAGAAAAGAGTTTTACAAATAATGTGAGCACAGGTATTTTCTCTAAATTTTACTAGCAAAACCAGAACTTCAACCTGAACATAGAGAAGATACGTAACTACTTAATGATCTTTTCAAAGTGCTAAATGTTCAAAGACAGTCAATACAAGTACTGATGTGACTGGATGAATGAGCAGAGCCCAGGTATGTGGCTTATTAAATCTCATTTCTTACAAACGCAGTATCTGCAAGAGTATTATATGCACAGTGTAGGCTTGACAATATCTTATGATTCTTTCCCCTCTTGTCAGATAAAATGGGTAAGTCACTGTCTAGGGCAACGACACAGTTCTAAGAGACAGCGAAGTAACAATACAAAATGTCAAACAGGCAGTATGAGCTTTATGCTTCTCATTGTCTCACATAAATATTGGCCTACCTTTCCACAGGCAATTCCAGATGTTTCAAGAAAGGTAACCAATTGCATGCTAACAACAGTTCAGTTCAGACAAGTGCACTGAACTCTTACACGGTTAAGAAAATCCTACCAAGGCCATCTTGAAATTTATGCATTATACATGACCCTTACCTAACGCTTCCACATCAGACAATTTACCTTGATACATTGCAGCAGAAATAGGGCAGCTGATCCCCAAGGCATCCTCAGCCATGAAAGACTGACAGAAATCACACAGCATTTTCATCCCTAGGCCACCTCTTCGGTACTTTCTTCGGACGAATATAGTATCCAAAACAGGCAGCAAGTAACATTGACTAGTTGTACCATCACATAGGCTCCCTGAAAGCAGACAGTAAAAAAATACATTAATTTGAAAATAAAATTGGTATTGCTGCACTAACTGCTGTGTGATCCTAGCCACAAATACTGCCCTGATACCTTTCCACCCGCTACAAGGATGACCCTAAGTGAAGTGCATTTGCATAGACAGTAAAACACTTTCCAGGAGGAAGACTTATGCCACCACACTGAGAGGACCTGCTTAACGTGTGGCTGACAGGTTGCACCATAGGATTTTCCAGACTCTGATTCTTCACAATCAGACCATCTGGGTACACCGGCAATGTTCATAGGAAAGTTCACTGAAAAGATATAACCCGGCTACAGGCAAAGAGGCATAAATATTCTGAATGAAATCTCAGTATAACCCTTTAGCTTTTGGCTATTCTGGTAAATCACCCCTCAAACTCTTTTTGTTAAATACACTGAACCACACAATGAAGTACGATCTAAACGCTCAGAAGCATTTCTATCATACTGCCTAATGCAGCTGGACAGCAGAGAATTCCAGAGAAAACTCCCAATACTGTATAACCCAACGATTTCATAATGACTGCATAGAGAGAGGACAGGCTCTCTTGGCCTCTACATACATTGCTGTTGTGCCTCCCCAAATGGTATGATAATACTCTGAAGTATGAAACTTGACTGGCTCCCTCATCTACACCTCCTTTCTGACTTTTACTGGTCAGAAAGTTATACAGCCCTTTTACTGCATATTCAGTCTTTGATCTCCTAGTTCAGTAAATTCCACAGACAGCTGCACAAATGAATACTTCTCTTTCAGTTGCTGTTATCTGTCAACACACACCCGGGAGTCATCCTCAAACCTTTGCTGGTAAGAGAACCACACAAAAAGTAAGTGCTGAGGTTGTTCCACCTGAAACTGGAAACAGACCCCTAACTGCTCATGCTCGCAGTGACTCCAGGCCAGAGGAAGGGAAGTCCCTCACTTGCCTCCTTCAGAAAACAGAGCAGAAGCCAAGCAGCCTCAGCAACCCAGCACATATAGGGAGGCAGATCACTTCCCAAAGAGGAAGAACCGTGTCTGAGAAAGCACCGAGTAGAATCCAAGCAATAGCTAAACTCATGGCAGCATCTTAGGTTCAGCCCTTATACTGCAGCACACAAGTCACACCTCTGTAGTAAGATGAGTATAGATATTAATTAAGGCGTTTGGATACAAAGCCATAAACAACTGAGTGGTGCGTTTTAAGAAAGTACTGTAAGTGCTCCTTTGTATAGGACTCCATTTCTACTGAGTGGTGATTTATCACACATGTACATGCCTCTAGTCCATTGCTTAAACTAATATTATCAGTGTTAAACCAGGGTTTTCACTTAAGGACGGTCCTTGCTAATAAACACATTAAGTCAGTCACTTGAAATCATGGGGACATGACATAATGCTCTACATGTGGACAAAATACAGACTCAAGTATAAGCCTGCAAACTATTAAAACTCAGTTCTCAGTGAAAACTGTCAAAAAAAATTAGAACCAAGGGATTTATTTTGCAATCATGTATGGTAAATTCAAACTGGAGTCAAGAGAAAGTTAATTAAGAACAGACATTCAGGGACCAAAATTTTCATGTTCACCCTAAACAACTTAGGATCCTGTTGCAGAAGGCACATTAGCAATTCACTGTACAACTTCTATTCAGTGCAGAATACCATAAAAACAGAACCTCAAGCTACTTGAGAATAGAAGCATTCAACTCTGAAATGAATAACCAACATCAGCTAACCAACTACCTACAGATAGGATAAGGTCACCACAGAAACATCTCGCTTATTTATTTTAATTCTTAGAAAATATTTATAAAGATTTTATGCTGCTTCTATCTGGTACATGGCAGTTTAAATAGAAATGGATATCCAGGCCTTCATGACGGAAAAAGATTACATTTTCTTACTTCATTGCTTAAATGTCATCAAGACTTTCTCAGTTTTCTTTCTTACCACTTACTAAGTGCACCATTCAGTCTAGTTTTCAATGTCCTGAGACATGAAACACCCATCACTCCACAAAGACCTGTTTCACAGTTTCACAGATCTCCTATTAAATGACTGTTCCTAAATTCCAGTATAAGACTTTTACTTAATAGATCCATTTTTTCTTTATCACATCACCATAGCTATCTTAAACTGAGGTCTACTTCTGTTCCTTGAGTTGGTGTCTAGTACATTTTGCTAATAGTCGCCAGGCCTGACTTTGATTACTCTCTTTTCTAAGATGCCAAGTCAGCAAAGCATACATGACTATATTTAATTCTAGACCCTGATTTGTCAAGGCTGTAGCCCTCCATTTTAGCAAGAATCCACACCACACATACTCAGCCATACAACAAGAGTATGTAGCTACAAAACCAATCCATTCACATCCAGGCTTGTTCCACCCCTCCTTAATCGAAGTGCATGCTTAACTTCAAACACATGTTGAAGCACATTGTTGGAAAAGGATGGTTTGTGGTGGTGTTTATAACCTTTCAATATTTGTAACACATGATGGGTAGTTAGGCTTTTTTCATGAGCCAAAAAATTGAGTGTATCCCCAGTCCCATTGTTAGCTGCCAGCACAAGAGAGATGTTGGATTCCAGCAGTGTTGCACCATACATTGTAAGAAAGGGACAAACTTTTCCTCATGAAGTCAATAGCTTCAAGAATTCCTGCATGTTGCAAGTGTCCTTATAGGTTTATTATCTCATATAGTCTGTCTCCTATAAATCCTGATGAGACTGCTGTGCAATCCCAGGAGCTGAGTGATTTATGTCTGTGCTCCTAATTTTGTGTTGAGAAGATGACAAAACCTTGTAATGTCTAAAGGCACTGTAAATAAAGAAACCATGAAGCCATTCTTCACCTTGTCCCTGGGAAACATATTAGAAGAGTTATAGCCCACAGCCATTTGAAATAAAATAAACAAACAAACCAACCTTTGGAACAAAGGCCACTTTGTCTCTACTTCCCATCCAATAGCAAAGAGGTTACTGTAAGCTAATGGTGGCCCAGAAGTGACCACTAGGCTCTCACACATTTGGTTCAGAGGTTTGTTTCATTGTTGAAACACACAGACTGAGTTTTGAGGTGAGGGAGGAGACAGGGAAAATAAGGGCATTGGCAATGGAGATGGAAGTATTCATAGAGTCTGCCCTTTGAAAGCCTTTGATCTGTTTGGTTAGGTCACAAGTGCCAAATGACCAACTTATGAGCCAGCAAAATGGTAAACAGATATTACAAGGGCAGGAAAGCAGACAGCCATTAGCATTCCCAAAGAGCCACAAACCAGAAGAAAAAACAATCCAGTCCCCACATCCAACAGACCCAAACAAAACAAGGTTGTGCATACTGACTATTTCCCTGCTGAACAAGCTGGCTTGGCACACACATGTTTGGACAGGCCTTAAGCAGGCTGAGTGCTTGTGTAAAGGGTGGGGAATATTTCTGCTGAATAGATCCCAAGGTCAACCCATTGTGTGAGTTTGTATGTGAGAAGGGGAACAAAGGTTCTGGCTTCAATAAAATTAAATTAATTCATGTCTTGACTGGTATGTAGTCATTTAATTTTTATTACAGCCAGAACCTTAAGTCTGCCTCAGAAATGCACATTAAAAATATTATTGCTAGAAAACAGAGGAGAAAAAAGCAATTATCCAACAAGATTTCAGCTAATTGTCTGTCAGGTTAACTTCAATTCTGATTTAATTTTTTTTTTTCCAAAAGAAATGTATGTAATCAGTGAAGAATAAAACCCTATTATCTTTTTAGGGATCTATTTCTAGAGAATACCACTTGGGCCACCAAAGTATTAAAAGGAAATTTGCGAAGGTTAATAATGAAGAAAGGTGTGAAATGGATTTTAGCTTGGGTAGCTACTTCCAAAGACCATCTCAAAGGCTCTGGGGTAGCAAAAAGCTGAGACTGGGCCAGGGTTGCTTTGCTGCCTACTCGATATCAGCTTAGAGTTCTTGCAGTCAGGTGTTCCCAAACCATGATTTGTGGAGCATCTCTAAAGAATGAACGAGAAGCCAACAATGCATTTACTCCTGGTTCAACTGCATGTTTTATAGCCTTCTCAGAGGGCCCAATTTTGTTAAGGCTGGTTTGAGTCATATCACAGAGAACACCATCTTTCTCCACACTTTTACTACTAAGGTTTGACAAAAGGGGCACAGTGAGCGTGGGAAGGAACAAGCTTTGACAATCTGACTCCTTTGCTTTTTGTTCCGCAGACACTTGGTCTGCAACTGGGCAGCTCCTATGCGTTATAGAAACAGTAATACAGAACAGTAGGGGAAAAAAAGCTGTAAATAAAAAAGGGGTTTCATTCTGTTTTATTCTTAAGGGTCTAAGACACTCCTGGCTCATAGCATCCTCCAACTTCCTTACTGATTTATTTGCATTATAAATATTCTACATTCTCCTGACATTTATGTGAAGGTGGTAAAAGTCCATTTTCAGCAACTACTACTCCTCGGTAAATTTAAAAAAAAAAAAAACAACAAACAAACAACCCAAACTTTCAGGTAATTACATGGTCTCATTGCACAAAAAATAGTGTCAGTAACCATAGTCATTACTCCTACCTCACTACACAAAACACATTCTTTTTGAGGTTTTCACACAGATTTAGAGCATGTGAAGAAAAAAAGAAATATTTAAAAGAATATAAAGCAGATCTCAAAACCAAAGTATCTATATGAAGGCTTTCTGCAAAATATTTTATTTTCAGGTTGCTGCCTGCAAAGAAATGTACAGGGACAGGGGACTGTCATGATCTGTTGTACCTTTAAGTAGCTACATTCAGTGAGGTCTAACTCCTCAGCTGTCTAATATGGAAGCCGCTGACATAGATAAAATTGGAGACATTTATCTTGGCACGTGACAAAGTGTCTTATCAGCCTCATTAGTGGCTTAGTACATCTCATCAGTCTTTACTATACCCAGTGGTAAATACTGCATGCCTGTCATTGGACAGGAACAGGCACATACCAGAGAGGCTAGGGTGATGATCTGTGCAGTCATGAATAAATTTTGTTTTAATAAAGGTGTCTAATGCTCACGAAAAATGATAGCCTTGAAGAATGAATCTTCTGTTTATCTACACAACAGGTGCAGGATGGCCAGAGTCAGTAGTTGCCAAATTGTCTCAAAACCCTGACTTGCAGTTACTGTGTCTCTGAGCAAGGTGGGTGCTCAAGACCATCTGTCCCTCTTTAGCTAGACTATCAAAAGAGATCCAGCTAAGGATGTTCATAAGATGGATGGATGTGTGGAACTGGACCAAAATTACCAAGTCCACTTTGTACAGGCCACCTAGGAACTGGCAAATGGAAATGACTTTACAATATTGCCAAGATAGTTAATTGGAATCACTGAAGTCCATTGAAAATTTAGTTTGTGTAACGGCACACTAAATCTGTAGCAAAGATAGAACAGACACTCTCTGAGAACCATTTCTATGATTCACCCAGATGACTTATGTTTGAAATAGTCATGCTCCACAGAACTGTTCTGGCTTATTTAGCTCCACTGAAGCATGTTTTTTGTCATACTGTAGATAATGGAAAATTCACAGATGAGAAATACAGCTGAATACAACATCAGCATGAGAGTCTCAATTACCTAGTGAAGAAAATAAAACTATAAAGAATGGCCAGGTAATTGCAGAGCACAGAAATAAAGGGAGTCAGAATCACGTGGTAGGCACAGAGGAAAATAATTTCTTCCTAGGGCCAGAAGCTGTAACAGAGGTCCAGCACAACATAAAATCCTGTGCTTAAAGCTGCTCCTACTAAATGTTCTGACCAGGACAGTAAAAGGAAAAAGAACTTACACTATGATAAAAAGAAAAGTTTTTTTAAAAAAAGTCTAAAACAACCACGTGAAATACAACTTTCTAAGGCATGATATTTATCTTAGCCTGTTTTGGGCCTAATAAATCCATGGCTCTTCTAGAAAGTAGAGAGAATAGGATCAGCCAGAGCATGGCTGGTACGAAATTGAAATCACAGAACTTCAGAAAGAGGAATTATTTTCTAAATGCATCCAGCAAATAGCAGAAAGGGGCAAAAACAATCAGTTTCAAGCTTCCCGAAAAGGCTTTGGCAAAAGACTGCAGTAATTTGTGACACAGGCCAAAAACTAACAAATATAGCTGCCTAGAGAAAAAAACCACTGGCAACAAAAGGCAGATGCTGACAAAGCTGGACTTGAAGAATTTGTATTTTATGTGGACCTGGTTTAAAACCAAACTGTGACTCTCAACTTACTCAGAAACAGTTTCAACTTGGCTAATACTCCACCCATAAGAGACTACTGTGCAAATTTATTTTACTGAAGCATGAATCATTACAGCCCATACGAGTGTTTCTTTCCAAAAGCTTCGCTCAGAAATATTTATGGACTTAAAGGAAAACGTACTATGGCAATTGAAGCGTTTGCCAATTACAAACCAGTTCATCAGCATATTCACAGATATAGACAACACTCCTTTATGACAGGCCGAGGTTTATTCGTCACTGATAGTAGAGCAGCACTGTACCAGCACAGTGGTGTACAAGCTACACCTCTGTGAATAAGGATTTCGCACATGCCAAAGCAGCAGAAAAGCAGACCATTTCTTTTATTGTTGCTGGCCTTCCTCTATCAGAGGAGGCACCTACAGACTGTCATCTGGAATCCAAAGCAATCCAGATCTGTACAGCTCTCAAGCTGTTTCTTATTCTCCCCTTTTGGACAGATGGGTACTGACTGCTGACTTGAACAATACATTTACCTCCAGAGATACCAACTTCTCTACGTTTAAGTTGCTGGTATGCAGATGATACCCATGAGTCTTAAACACAGACTGGTAACCAGCTCCTACGTGCAGGTACATACTCAACTGCATACCTGGAGTTATTCTAATGAAGCCTTTCCCACTCTAGACTGGATAACAGTAATGTACCTGCATTAATACAAACTCTCTTTTTAATAAAAGACCTTTACCAAAGCTGATATAAAGCTGCACCTACTGGTACGAGTATCCCTGAAGAATCAAATATATTGGTTCTTTTCTACGCTAGTTAATCAACTAATGATGAAATCAATTAATAAGCATCCTTTAAATAGGGAGTACCACAGCTGGACAAAGAATTCCAGGACTGATCTAGCACATACACCTTTCTCTACACAACCCAGCCACTGCTCCTTATGCATCCAAGGATATTGCCACTTCTCGCCACCAGCTGTTCCTGATACACGGGTTTCCATGGTGAACTGTACTCCTTTTTTCAGATATTCTTTCCAGGATGTAGTCCTCCATTCTGTGGGTAGGCCCTGCATTCTTTGTTCCTAGACGTACGACCTTCTGCTTGGCTGCATTAAAGCATATTTTATTGGAATAAGCCACTACCTCACATCACTCAGTGTAACTGAGAATAGAGTTTGGAGCCATCACGTTTAAATGAAAGTAATATGGATGTCTTCCAAATTCTGGGAAGGTTTGTTCCCCAGATTCATTCTGAGAGAGATTTGATATAAAAATGTAAATGAAAGCCAGGATTATTTATACTGAAAGATAAACAAAAGGGTTACATCTCTCGCTATTAGGAACCAATGGAAATGTGTCTTTAAAATGACCTTACCTTTCATCTTGACCGAGTAAAAGCCAACAGCCTCGCCATTTCTCCAGAGTATCTTGGCACACTCAGTGGCAGAGTGAGGTAGAAAGAATGCATCATTAGCTGAACTCCCTTCCAGCATTCCAAAAATAATGTAGTTCAGAACAAAGAGGACAATCCTTTCTCCAAACGTCTGGACCTTAGAGAACAAACAAAAACAGATCAAAGAAAAACGAAGCAGACAATAGTATTTTGCGTTTCATAAAATGTTTCAAAATGAAAAGGGGACGGAAAGGAGGAGGTCAGGAAAGATGTATACTTAAATTTGGGGAAAATACCTTATGAACTGGTTCAGATAAAACAACAAAAACAGTTTTTCCCAGTGTTCCACCCTCTATCCAGAGGGCACAGAACAATTTAGTAACAGTTTATAAAGCTTGACATATCACCTGTTGTCACAGGGAGAAATTCTAAAGCAGCAGGAAAAGAAGTATCTTGATTGTAGTCACAGCAAACTAGTCACAGATTTGGAAACAGGATCAAGGCATTCTAATCCTACCCAGAAGTGAAATAAAGACAGGATTCACTGAGTTATCCTGGTCACCTCTTCCCTATTATGTCTTGCCACAGCATCAAAGAACTTTAGTGCGCCAGGACTTTACTGAGGTAGACACTATACAAAACAGAGAATAAATACAGTATGTCCCAAACAGTTTATAATCTAGGGGTGACATGAACAATTAGGAGGTTTATGCTGTGCTTCTTACTAGACAACCAACAGGACAGGAGATGGAGGATTATAAAGGAACAAAATCTTATTGGTCATCAAGGTAAAAAGTGGTGCCAACAAGCTTTACATGAATGCTGAAAAAGAAAATTAGAATTTCTACAAATAATGAAAAGTCACCTCTTAACAATGAGCTAGAAGGGGCAAGTTTTCTATTGTCAAATATTTTTTCATTCTCTGTTGATACAGCAGATGTAGAAAGCCTGTGTTTCTCCTCCAAGTTCTATCTTGCAAGGATTTGTATCTCAAAATCCCTCCAGTTCAGTTACCCACAAGAAGCCTACTAATTCAGTGAATAATTAAACTTTATGTATGGCAGATTTTAGGGAAAGATGATAAAGGAGCAGAATCATTAAGGACCAAAACTAGACACAGTGGGTTGGGCAGGAAACAGAACTGACTTAATAGCCTCATGGCAACACAAAGCTCACATGCAGTGGGCACCTGACGACTTAGTTGAAAACAGACTATGGGCTACCCAAATCTCTCAAATTACAAAGAAAATAGTTGTGTCCTACTGAGATAATTTATTTGGAAATAGAATTTCAGTTACAGAAACTATTAAATAACAACCATTTCATAAAATGAATGCAATATAAACATTATTCAAGGCACACAAAAAAATCATAACTAGCTAGATAAGACATCGTTCCAATCTGCTCCCATCAGACAGTCAGAAAGCAAGACTAACGCAAAGAGTTATTGCTAATGTAGTAATTTGGTTTATCTGATTATTTCTTCAGTTGGCGGTGAGGGTAAACTAAAAACAAAAACTAATAAATCTCACCGATGAATCATAAACTATATGCACAAAATTGTTTAGAGAAGGTTAATGTGCGTGCCGCTGCGCAATGGGAGACATGAAGTACATGGTGAGCCACATAGCCCAGGTCCCACAGGCTATAAAGCATGAGCTATAGGAGACCAGAGACAATTACACGATTGTTGTAGCTGGAAAGTTCCAGGGTAAAGACAACTGTTTAAAACAGCATCCTTACCAAAATTAGCCCATCTCTAGAAGGATCAGCCGTCTTTACTACATCTTCCACAGGCCACCAACACTGGTTCAAATAAACTGCCAAAACTACAAAAAGAAAAAGACAGGGGAACACATTACCTGCAAATAAATACAAAGGTGGTTCTGAACCTTTCCACAAGCAGCCTCAGATACTTCTCCCTCCAGCTGACTCCAGTTTGATCTGCTGTGAGACAGCTGAACAACAATTGTATTTCAATCTCACCGCTGTGTCCCTTGATATCCAGTTTTCAGTACCACACGAGGCATCAACCAAAGGTAATTTTTCTCAGGAATTGATGCAACTTTGGTATGGCAGCCTGTGTGTGGCACATGAATAATATCCTGCATAATATCTGTTCAGTAGCATGGTAAACTTGAGTGGCATTTGGGACAAAGAGTGTTACCTAACCAAAGGTTATGTTTTTGAAGTTTCTTTCAGACTTTCTTCTGCCCACATGCATACATGCCTGTATTTGCACCCATGCAAGTCAAAACCAAAAGTTTTCATGTCTGCTTTATTAAATAGCTTTTCAGCTGCTATGTAATTGAATTTCGATATAAGCTATGCCTTTAGAGTACGGACTCCTAAATCTCTGCATGGACAGATATTCACAGAAGTTCAAATGCACACATAGAGGTTTCTATCAGCAAAAGACACACATATGCACACATAAGTAAAATACACTTTGCCCTCGTGCAAAAGTGTATGACCAACCTACACATAAGTCAGGTCCTTGTGTAGGTGTTATGCAAAACTTGCACCCCACTTCTTCCTATCCTTCCTTAATTTTTTACCTATGGAGAAACAAGTATTTAAACCCTATTCCAACATGTTCATCTGCAGAATTCATTGCCTGCCATTAGATTTACAAGAGAAAGACCGAAGCAGCACCAGTGATGCTGAAATTGCTCCGAAGCCCTGTTCCGAAAGAGAAGTTTTAACACAGGGTCATTTGAAAGGATATAGAATCATTTTTAAGGGTTTAGATTAGGTTTCAGAATAAACACAGAAATGTGATCATTTATGACCACCAACACTTCAAGCAGCAAATATTTCAGCAAAAAGAACTTTTATTACCCGTACAGTAGTGACATCACCTAAAGAAAGTACATGGCCACAATCTCAGGAGTGCTCAAGAACACAGATATCTCTACTGTCCTCAAACAGGGCAGCTAGCATCCACATTTTTAGACAAAGAGATAAAATATAAAGTAGGAAGTATGTTGCAGAGAACAGCATGGGGTTCACACGTCTTGAGTCCTAAGACAGTGCACCGTCTACTGGTTTTTTAAGCTACCCAGCTGGGGACAAACATAAGAAAGTTAAAAACCGTTATGAGTTAGAGACACATTCACACACAAGGAAGTGAAATGGCTTCAACAGGATTCATCATTTACCTGTTTTAGCCTCAGGTTATAAAAATGTTGCTGATGCTCACAGGTTAGTTTCCCTTTTTGCTTCAGCCTCTACCAGCTCCCACTGGTTTTAAGGCTGGAGATTCCACTTAGCTAACTTATATTTCAAATAAATTATTAAAGCATGTGCCAAAAAGCATTACACTTTGTGTACTGGGTTAACAATGAAGAAAGTATTGCACGCAAGGGCAGATGCCTGTTTATAGCACCAGATTCAATTCATTAAACATTATGTGCTTACTTGCATGGGAGTTTCATACTCTTTCTGTGATGGATTCAATCTGTTCCCTCAATCCCTTCACTCAGCTTTCAAATGCAAGCAGCCACTGCTCCATTACACATCCATGAAACACGCAGCTACAAAGGGAGCTGAGTCAGACAAAGGGGGCATAATGGGCCAAATGCTGACTTTAATGGGAGCTGCACAGAGGTTTGGCACATAGTTCAGACACATACACACACTTAGCAAAGGTCAGAAAAGTTTTTAATATCTTTGAGGAAAATAGAAGATATGTAACCATGTTCTAAGGAGCTAATTTTATGGAACATTTACTGTGCTATTCAATAATTTAAATGTGTGGAAGGGAACACTAGTTGACATAGCAACTGTCACATCACATTACTTGAGCAACCTTATCTATATGGATGCCTTCCTTGAAGGAAAAACATTTCTCCAGATTTCACACAAACATATGTACTTTGCTTTTTGTTATAATCTTTCAAGTCAACATCTGGTCGGCAGTTAAATCCATCCCTGTTTCCCTATATTCTCATTTTCATTTCATAATCAACTTTGAAGAACACGATTTCAACTGCAAACATGTTTTGTAAGACCACATGTTCCTTCACTCTCCTTTCCCAGCCTTGATCTTTCCAAGATATTCAGTTATGTGCACCTGATCATAAGAGATCAAGGTAACGCCAACAGTAAGTTACACACATCACCTGAACCCTGTGAATCACGATGTACATGATTACAGTGATCTTGTAATTGCAAGACTAGGTGAAATGGATTAAGTCCAATACGTTTCAGTTCACAATGGAGTATCTACATGCTCAGTTGAGTGGCTTGCCCTGTAAGCACTAGCTTGCTAAACCACAGTACTTCATTTACTCGCAGTCAGACAAACATATTCAGAGTGCTGCAAGAAGCTGAGAGCCTGTGAAGCACACAATTCCATACCACTACGGGTATTTGGAATACAGTACTGCAAAACACTGAGTTGAATTAGGCACTAAGCATAATGCAATTGTGATTATGAAATGTCTCCTTTTCTAGGCAAACATGGATCCCTTCCCAGCCCAGGTCTGGATTATATTTTTACTTTCTAGGCTATGCTGGCCAAATGTTCCCACACTGGTGTGCAACTATTTGAATGAAATGTGCACATCAGGACTCTACACATAGAGTAAAGCAGAAAAATTAAAGCAACATCCAGCTTGGTACTTCTTTTTCCCCAGCCTTCATCTGAATTGCTGAGATGCATCCCACAGTCACGAACTGAATTAAAGGCAATGCTATATATGAGATGTAATTTGAGTTTGTTTAACAAATATAGAATGTACCCATTCTTTACCTTAGATAAAGTCATCTTTGCCTTAATTTTTTATTGATGGCACGCTTACAGAGACTGCTTTTGCCAGATTTCCACCTTGGAAGGAGAATGGTAAATTACCTCAACAAGTAGTTCCATGCAACCGAGCCTAGACCAGCTCTGACAATGGAGGAAGCTCAGAGATCCTACATTAAACTGTGTTCTGCAATGTTGACATACCCTGAATAGCTGTTTCCCCCAGTTCCCTATCTTTAAAATGGAATAAGATCATTTTCTCCTAAGAGTTTTATTGAAATAAATACATTAAAGCTTCAGAGGCACGCAGATGCTGCAGTAATGGCAGCCATTCAAGTATCTAAGATGGATATCTTTCCTGCAACCACTTACATTTCCTTCTACAATTCCAGTTTTACTCAGTGATTTGTTGCAAATGTCTTGTGATAAATGTTCCATGGCATCTAACAGTTATTGTAAATTATTATATACGGCATACAGAAAATGCCACAATAAGGTGTGTTTATTTAGTGTTATAAAGATGTTAATCACCCATGCTATGCTCTGTAAGCCCTTACAACACAATTTACATTCTCATAAAAATATCTGCACAGATATACTAACAGAACGGAACACTTAGCCCAACAAAAATAAATTAAAAATGCTCCCAACCAAGACCAAGTCCTGTGGAAAAGCTACCATATCCATTTTCTCTTTGAAAAATGCAGGTCATTTCAGACCACAAGCTACCCATCCCTTCTGGACAACCCATCTTATCAAGATAATCAGACATAAACCTGTGTTGGAATCAACCCCTCCTTTAACCCATGTTCAAGAATTAAATGCCATCAAACTTTAAAGCTCTTCACAGGCAAACTTGTAGCTAGGCTGCTAAATTCAGTATTTTTCCAGAGTCTAAACTGTTAGAATTTCAAAAATAAATTATTAGACTGACAACATTTTCTTTGGGAACTGTGGTAAAATAAGTATATTACAGTGGATATTATTCTGTAAGTATTATATACATCATTTTATCTATGCAATACTTCACCATTATAGATGTAAACACAAATTAAGCTGAAAGATGAAATCCCGTCACGTATGAACATAAGACATACAAGGTATAACAGCTTTCTCACTGAGATTAGGGTACTGCCCAGGCATGTGGTTAAGCCCAGCAATTGTCAAGGCTTTGTACAGAGTTCATTTTAGGGGTGAGGGATGCTGGGGAGCCATCAGGAGCAAAGGTGGAGGTGTTGGAATGAAGCTGAAGGAACTGATGGTGTCAGGGATAGAGCTGGGGAAGGGAACTAAATTGAAAATGCTCTATCCAGGGTTTTGGCAGTCACCAATAAGGAGAACCACTTGAGCAGTGGAAGGTTGGGGCTCTCCAGAGCAATATTTTCTCAGAGCATCGTGTGAGCTGCAGCAGAAACAAGCAATGAAGATTCTAATTCTTCCTGATTCACTATCCACACCAGGACCTGAGAAGTACACAACTAAACATGCCCTACACACTTATTAGCTGCATCTTCTACTCTGTTTCCAATTGCTTCTCAGTAAAGCACCTCTACCCCAGGCATATCCCGGGACACCCTTGGCTGCCTTCTCCCAACAGACTTCAGAAATGTCCAAATGAATTACAAGTGGAAAAATCAGTGGGCCATATTTGCAAGACTAACGCTAACAAAACTGAAGGCACAGAGCGAAACATTTGGTGCAGAGAACCTGATGTTCACAAATTCTAGCCTGGTGCTGAATACTAAATGTATTCAGGCTAACTAAACCTCTAATGTGCCCATTAGAGGTTGAAGCACATCAGCGTGCTTCTGGAGTGCATCCTCTAATTTCATTTCAGCCAAAAGTAATCCAGTTCACTCACCCTGAAACTGCTCCTTGATATGAACTGAAGCACAGTATGTGGGGACAACCAGGAAATTTGTTTCTAAGAGCACTTCTGGTGTGAAGTAAAACTAAAATGCAGATGCACTGGGCAGCACATGAGAAAGAGAAGAGGACAACTACAGCAAGATTGTTTGCTTCTCCCATCTGGATGAAACTCAAGTTCACAAGAAAAGTGTAAAGCTCAAGGGAGAAAAAAAAAAATCATGCTTAGTTTAGTGTTTTAACTTTCTGCCCACATCCTTAAGTAATGACGACTGAGTTAAATATTGCCTTCCTCAGAAGGAATTGGTTTTGAAACAATTTGATCTGTTCACTAGTCACAACACAAGGCCACATAGGTAAGCAAATCCAGATGGACTTGCCACATTAACACAGTCTGCTGCCCTAAGAGTCAATTCCAAATCTGTTGAACTGTGGGAAAAATATTTGGACAAAATACTTCAAATGTATATACCCATATGTATAGGTGTGCAACACATACACACACATCCCAGCAGACTTTAGAGAGCTAATGAAAATTTATTAAAACTCATCTAAAGAAAAATATCACGTCAGTCAAATCTGATGTGTGTAGGAAGGCTGGTCACATGTTTATAGCATATAAAATCCAGAAACAAAGAACTTCCAGTAAAATCCTTTAAATCATACTTTTAAAAGGAAATCTAAAAAGCCAGATGATGTAGACCTTACTTAACTAGACTTACTGATCTCTGAGGCTGTTTCTGTGACTATGGGCTGGTGACTCAAGCTACAGTTTTGCAAGGAGGTCACAGTAGTCAGTCAGTCTGTTGTTTATAACATAATAAGGTGTTTATTCTGAGAGGTTTAAGCTTTTAATGTAGATAGCTATCATATAATTTAGGCTCCAATGTGGACTTGTTTGACTTGTTCCTGTGGGAAATCATTTTTTCCTTGTGTACATGTATCTCATTAATACTTGTTGTTCCTAATACTATTAGATCATTTAACTGAAGATTTGTGCTAAATGCACTGCTTTCCCTGCATTTATTTAATAATTCCTTATTTTTGCACTGTAGTTGTTACAGAACCCATTCCTCTTGTGCAGCCTAAACTAACTTAACACTGTTTTCAACTACATTCCTGTGAACATGTGTCAGTAGGTATGCACAACTGCACCCACAGAGCAAGTTTGGCCTCCAGTGTAGACGCTTCTCTCCTTTATCACACCAGTGAGTGCCTATCTCTCTTCAGAAAAATGTTAATGGAATATTTAAATTAATGTCAGGAAAGTAATTCTATATCAACAGTTTTAGAGGGACCAGAAAGTCTTTTGAGTACACTTGTAACGAGGTCTCCTACCTTCAACTATGTGAATCACAACCCATTAGCAAACCTCCAATTGAAATCGTATATAAAAGGAGCTGGAAAACTTTGCAGAGTTCACCACTAACCACAGATGATTTTGATTTTTGTTCTCATGAAGAAATCTCCAGATTACAGGGTTTGGACTGAACAATGAACACTTAGTTACACTAACAGTACCTGTTCTAGGAGTTTAAGATCATTACACACTTTAAAACTGAACATGGAGTGCTAAACTTCTTTGCCTTGCCTTTGTTGTAATATTAAGCATACTGGCTATTAAAGCCTTTCAGGTGTAATTTATAGCTTATCCTTTCAAAAAAATGTTTTTAATGACAGATATCATTAGTTTGCTGCCACATTTGGAAGCTGAAAGTTTAAGAGGTTTCATGTATTCTGTATTCCCTAAGGTACACAATGGGTCAATGCATAGGTTCATGTCTCTGTTATAGATATTCCAAAAATTCTATAGCCCATTGCTTCACAGCAGCTCCAACACTCCTCATTTAATCTAGGTGGGTTGCAACCTGGGCTTTCGGTACTATGCAACTTGGAGCCAAGTTTCCCGTTAACAGCAGTGGTTTCAAGAGTTGTTACTTATTCTACATTTGCATTTTTTCACATTCCACAGCCAAAGACACTTGCCTAAGACAGTAAGTAGGAAGAAATCAGGCCATGTCTGAAGATACTGAGACCTGATAGCAGGGAGATAAAACTTAGATACAATTATTGATCAAATCTTAATAACCTGTTGATACTCGAAGCAGTGACTCATGAAACAGAAACACCGGTAAGCACATGCTGACTTCTAATGTCTGTGACACAACTGTAGCATAACCCTGTCAGGTTGACACATGGCTGTAATAGGAAAACACCAGCACTACTAGCAGTAAGCAAGGCAAAGCTGCTAGAGTTTAAAGAATATCTTTATTTAAAGAATAAAATGGATGTAACTCCATTTCTGAGCATGGTCTCACTCCAAATTTACCCCTCACACACCAGTACTGGAAATAGGAGGCAATTAAACCTAGGACTAAAGAAGATATCATAAAGTAAAAATAATATGAATAAGAATCAGTAAGACCTCATATAATTTCACATATATATATTTGCTCTTGTTTAAGGATTTCTGAATTCTACCCAAACTATAATGCATTAAATTTCACATCATCAAAAATTAGAAAAATATTACCCCATTGAACAAACTCAGAAAGAGGAACAGATTTACCCAAGGTGATTTTTCAGCTACCACCAGAGCTTTGCATATGAATTTAAAAGCCCTGATTGTCAATCCTCCCTTCTAATCAGCAGCCCACTGACACAGTTCCCTGACAGGTAAAGTGAATCCACTTCATATTCAAAACAAACCCCAAAATATTTAAATACATAAACAAACAGGCCATCTTAAAAGTAAAGTACAACTACTCAAATTTCAAAGTATTTTGACAAATTCTAACCTGTCTCTTTATCCTTTGGATCAGTTAACAGCAACATTTTGCAAGTAGAATTATTTCGGTAGAGAGGGACAAAACACACACAGGAATCTTCAAGTTTAACCTAAAAAACAAACAGGCCCTGTAGCTGTTTGTACTGCAAAGCTCACGAGTAGTATTTCATGTATTAGATGCACCTATGATATGTTCTACTAACATGCATGGTATAAGCCCGGCACAATACTCCCTCAATCCTGAACTTCAAGGTGCTGAAACGTACATAATATTGTAGTATTATGAGTAAGTAATGTTACTTTAAAAGAAATCAAGATACCAAAGTTAGTGGAGACCTTAATGCTGACTTACTATTAGTACATAACCTGGCTTTGAACACAGTTACATGCAGACAAATGGTGTTATGAAAGACCAGACACAGCAAATAAAAACAAATACAACAGCAAACAAAAACAAATACAAGTTGCACTTCTTACAGCATCATCCAGCTGAGTACCTGTGGTATTTTGCAAACAATGAATTAAGCCTCAGGGTACAGGGAGTATCAAAGCATTAGGGCAGTGACTGGGCAGTTTATCTGTGAGGCACAGGGAGGGTAGATAATTGGCACAAGGTGGTTATGTTGAAGGCAAAGCTAAAATCAAAATGCAGCTCACAAGCCCTCAGTCTTAGACTAAACTTCTAAATGATGTGACACATAAACACAAAATCACTGTGCTCAAACAGCTCTACATGCATAGAGATGACGATTTCCATATGAATATTGCAAATGCTCTAATGTAAGTTTAGGTACAGGCAAAAAGAGTGCATAATTTAGCACAGTATGTACTGTACTTTCAAAAATCTGGTCCATTGTGTATGTGTGGGTGTGCCTCTCTCTCTAATTGCACCCATTTGTCAGTTTGCTATGAAACTCAAATCAGTCACGTGATACATTTAATATTTCTTGGTGCATGGAAGAGTAGTATGAATATGGATTGTTCAAGATAACTCTAAGTTGAAAGCAGTGTTCACTAGTTTATGAGCACCAGAATCCTGGTATCATCTGTGCAAACACTGGACTCCAGGAAAAAAACTGAAAACTGCCTGAAATCCATATTCATGAGCTTCCCAAAATCTCAGTATGTTCTGGGGATTCAGTCGTTCTTTGCATGCTTCAAATATAACAGGATCGATGTCATTATGGCACCTGGGAGCATTACTATAATGAAAAGGCCAGTACTATTACCAATACTGCTATGACTGTTATTTTGTTTTATAAGGTAATGTGCACTTTCACAGGTGCTAACAACATCAGCATGAGCCAAGCATAGCTTTCTGTGTGTGAAGGCTGCCAATGGCTTCCATCCTCAGTTGCAATAATCCTTGCTATTTGTGTACTGAATGCTTGACCAAAGACCATGCCATACCAAAAAGAAGTTCTGTGACCCGAGCAAGTGGGCTGACAGCCACTTAACACTTGCTAAATAATTATTCATGGCTGCCGGTCCTGCCACTTGAAACCAGCTTTAATTCAGATACAGGGAGGGGAAAAAAAAAAAAAGCCTGGTAACTGCAGCCATTATTTAAACACAAAAATCCTCATCCTTCAGGTTGTAGGTAGACAATAGAGACGGGAGCTTTACCCTATTACAGTTAATTTATTTTTAATTACAAATTATCAACATTCCTTGAACTATTTATTACAAGAGTATAAGGAAAAAAACAATACAGCAAGAACATTACCATTACTTATGCCCTTGACTAGCTGTCTGACTGCAGATTAGATTAGACCTGAATTAAATGAATGCAAAGAGAAATGTGTTGCTATGAGACTCAAATCAGTCACATGATATATTTAAGGTCTGATGACAAGCCACAAAATCAAGACAGTTCTGAATCAAAAGCCAGGAGTCCACCTTTAACTGATCTCATTGTGCCTAGCTATTGCAGCAATACACACAGCACTGCTTGGGATTTTAATTTACCCCCCCTTGTAATGGAACAGCAAATGAGCGTCTAAAAGTACAACCACGCATGAAAGGCCGAAGTATGGGCACAGAAGCCTGAAACTGGGGGATCTTTGCATTTTCAGGTTTGTTTGTATTTAACCCTACATGGTCCACTAGAGGGCATTACAAGAGTAGTTAAAGCCAGTCACATTCACGGCTCAAAGATGAAGCTATCCACCTGAAAAAGCGTTTTTCTGGAAACTAC
This sequence comes from Phalacrocorax carbo, assembly GCF_963921805.1. NCBI lineage: Eukaryota > Metazoa > Chordata > Aves > Suliformes > Phalacrocoracidae > Phalacrocorax > Phalacrocorax carbo. The sequence continues at coordinate 5,177,955 of NC_087519.1, read as the reverse complement.
TGCATATTATTTTCCTAAATTATAGAAAAGCCACCGTATTCTAAACATTTATTTCAACTAATCCACTTACTGGTTTGATAATACAATAACAGTTAGCCCTGCACACCTTTTATGATCTAGAAAATGCCCAGAATGAAAAGTTTCATAGGTTGATTGAAGTCAGAATTCTTAATAGGCCTGCTCAGTCACCTCCAATGCATTCCCCCTCAGGTGGCTCAGGAATGGACCCTAAAGCATTGGCACCTGCAGTATTTATACCATCTATCAATCACATCTGATCAGAATCCCTGTAGGAGAACCCGTATTCAAAATTATCAATACAAGTATGGGAAAGAATGGGAACAAAAGACTATTTCACAATACCTGTGTAAACTGCACGGTAGAGGCAGAATACAGAGCTGCACCATGGTATAAACATCTATCAAATTCACTTTTGATTCAGTCCTATAAGGAGGCAGGTCAAGATACAAAGTTCAGCTAAGTGCTCCAAACCCTCATCCACACTCAGAGGGTTTTAGACTCGTAGTTTAAGCTTATCTCTCATTTGCAGCATGCAAACTATTTGAAATAATGCAGAGTTTGCTGATTTTAAGAGATTTGTAGTCTGGCACGCCCATTTACCCCTATTCATAGACAATGAGCACAACCAACAAACTAGTTTGCAAGTATCTAACATGCAGTATGAAAAACACCAGCCTACTACCTCTTCTCCTCCAGGGATCGAAAAAACATCAGGAGCAGACGATGATTTCATCAAGAGTTTTTCATAGTATGTTTCAGCATCTCCTTGCAGAACCTCTGGATCTTCTGCTAACGTATCTACCAAGTAAAGGCAACCTGTAGTTAAAATAAAACACATGATATTTTTACTCTTTAAATGAACTATGAAACATGAGTTTCAAAATCTCAGTTTCCCCAGCAGGTGCTTGGTGTGGCTGGGCCCTTATTGTTCCCATTAGAGCCTTTTCTATAATCCTAGTATAAAACAGCAAGGCTGGTAAAAACCTATCTATATGTTATTTACCTCTTGACAGGCAATTTTATAAAGTAGAACCACGACAGCATCAGATCACATTTGTCTCCTTTGAATAAATCACATTTGTCCCCTTTGAATTCAACAAGCACAGTCTCAAATTATTCTAGGTGTAAGTAAATGGCTTTAAAGCTGGAAAAGCAAAAAAACTTCTTCAAAACACAGCCTGAGTTTTAGTACTGTCCAAAAATATAGCAGGAACAGAATTCTAAAACTTATACTGTTTAGTGGAAGACTATCCCTTTATGGGTCAGTCCATGATCTGTTGTATATCATTAGTTTTCTCTTTCTTTTTCTTGAGTAACTTCAACTAAGCACTTTTACAACAATGAAATAATGTCAAAATATATTAAAATATTTACCTGTATAAGAGTTCCCAAAATAGTAACCATCACCTTTTACACAACATAACTTTTAATCCATGTGACTCAATGCTGAAGGGTATTCATGGGAGGTATTTGTTAATTGCATGCAAGCAAAAATTACATATATCTGATGCCTGTTACCTAAATGCAAAGTCCAATTTGGTGCTCATGAGGAACGAAGCAACCTCTTTCTGACAAAACAAACCAGACTGATTGGTGGCTCATCACCAGTTCAAGATAAAGAATGTCACAAGCAATAGGTTAGCAGTCCAAACAGTATTTTGCCAGTCTTCTATCATAGGAAAGAAGTAATTTCAATTTAGAATCATAGAATGGTTTGGGTCGGAAGGGACCTTTAGAGGTCATCTAGTCCAACCTCCCTGCAGCAAGCAGTGACATCTTCAACTAGATCAGGTTGCTCAGAGACCCGTCCAACCTCACCTTGAATGTTTCCAGGGATGGGGCATCTACCACCTCTCTGGGCAACCTGCTCCAGTGTTTCACCACGCTCACTGTAAAAATTTTTTTCCTAATATCCAGTCTAAATCCACCCCCCTTTAGTTTAAAACCATTACCCCTTGTCCTCTCACAACAGGCCTTGCTAAAGAGGTTGCCCCCATCTTTCCTATAGTCCCCCTTTAAGTACTGGAAGGCTGCAATAAGGTCTCCCTGTCAGCCTTTCTTCATAGGAGAGGTTCTCCAGCCCTTGGATCATTTTTGTGGCCTCCTCTGGACCTGCTCCAACAGGTCCATGTCCTTCTTGTGCTGAGGGCTCCAGAGCTGGATGCCGTATCCCAGGTGGGGTCTCACCAGAGCGGAGTAGAGAGGCAGAATCCCCTCCCTTGACCTGCTGGCCACGCTGCTTTTGATGCAGCCCAGGATACGGTTGGCCTTCTGGGCTGCAAACACACATTGTTGACTCATGTCCAGCCTTTTGTTCACCAGTATCCCCAAATCCTTCTCTGCAGGGCTGCTCTCAATCTGTTCATCCCCCAGCCTGTATTGATACCAGGGGTTGCCCTAACCCAGGTGCAGGACTTTGCAATTGGCCTTGTTGAACCTCCTGAGGTTCTCACAGGCCCACCTCTCCAGCTTGTTAAGGGGCTTTCAATCAACAACCTACACCTGCAACTTTTGTAAGGCCCAAACTGAGGACAAAATCTTCTACCACACTGCTATAGTTGGAATCTTAGTTCTGAATCCTCCACTTTTTAACCATGGTTTCCTCTCACATGGCAGCTCGTGTGACCCAAGTTTAATGTGAAATAACTGCACTGATAGTTCAGTGCAAAGTAAACGGCTAAGACAACGAAGAGTCTTACAAGGGCCATTGCAAGAACTGTCTATATTAAGATTCAGAATCTAGGAATCATAAAAGTACCATATTGGAAATGATACATTTCCATGTAAAAGTAGGAGCAAAATGGGATTTGTAGTACCAAGTCAGACTATTCACCCATGGTCCCACCATCTTCCCTCTGGCAGTGATCAGTATCTGATTCCTCAGCAAAAGGGTAAGAAACTACAACTGATAATTCACCACCACCTAGCACTGCTTAAAATGCTTTAAACACTGTTTTCCTGCCCTTTGCAGACAACCAGCTTACATCCTGACGCTTGACAGCAAAGCTATGTAGTGAGAATGCTGAAGAGAAGCTACTCTGTAAATGGTTTTCATAGTATGTTTGTATGTGACAAAATGGGAGAGAAAATGGCATTGCAATACTGGCAATTTGAGTCACATTATAAAATCCCAGCCAGTACTTAGCAGTGGCAGTTTTCACAAAAGGACAGAATGGTAGGAAGGGACCTCTGGAGATCATCTTGTCCAACTCCCCTGCTTGAGCAGGCACACCCAGAGCAGGGGGCACAGGACCACGTCCAGGCAGGCTTTGAATATTTACAGAGAAGACGACTCCACACCCTCTCTGGGCAGCCTGTTCCACTGCTCTGTCACCCTCAAAGTAAAGAAGTTTTTCCTCATATTTAAGTAGAACTTCCCGTGTTGCAATTTGTGCCCATCACCCCTTGGCCTGTCATTGGGCACCACTGAAAAGACTCTGACTCCATCCTCTTGACACCTGCCCTTCAGATATTTATAAGCATTGATAAGATCCCCCCTCAGTCTTCTCTTCTCCAGGCCGAACAAACCCAGGTGTCTCAGCCTTTCCTCATCAGGGAGATGCTCCAGTCCCCTGATCATCTTCATAGCTCTCCAGTGGCCTTCCCCAGTGTAGTGTGTAACACCATCAAGCAAAGAAGCCATGTAAGGGAGAGAAATTAAAGATTATTATTAAAAACTTCAATAATTTACTGACAAAAATTTACCAGTAAATTAATTTTTGCAAAAGAACAGCATGTAAGACTGAAGTTTAGCACAAAGAAAACTATTGGCCATGCTAATAGACACTGTTCATGAGATGTTGCTCACAAGGCTACATCCTGCCATTGTTAGGCCAAAGCAACTTAATAAGCACAATCATGTTTTCTCCTCACCGAACAGAACATCTAGTACCTTCTCAGTTACACTAACTTCCTGGTACATAATATGCTTATATTCTAAGGTAATACTGACCATCTAAAGGATGAAATAATGCCACAGATTAAATATTGAGGCATTAGGGAAAACTTCTGATCAACTTGCCATTAACACAGCTTTCCACAGAAGTAATTTCTGTCTCTAAAAAACACTTTTAGACTTCCAGTTAGCTTGTCTTTCCTGCGTAATACTCTGAAAATGGCCAAGTGAGTTAGGAGCGCCTATTTCAATAAAGGGGAAATCCAAAAGCTCTTCACGAAGAAACAAATCTGTCTCGGCTTCTGTATATAAGGGAGGGTGGGGGGGGAGAGAGAGAGAGGGAGTGAGTGAGAGTGAAGTTCCTTTAGGGGCAATATGGAGCAGAAGTCTAACTGTAGGCACTCTGGAGTGTCCTCAAGAAGTCAGTTGTGTTAAGGCTGGTTTTTATGAACATCCCCCCAAAACTTGTACATACCACTAATACTGTCCAGCTGCCATCAGCAGGAGAAAAATCACTGGTTTGAATTTTTTTTTTTACGTTAACTAATGTGTTTCCTGGTTTTCCCCAGTACAAAGTGAAAAAAAAATTATATTTGCCCTCCTCCATATATTTGTATATGTCCCTCTTATGCTTTTTTGGTAGAGAGAAACAACAACAAAAAAAACCCCTCAACAAAGTCTAACTACAGCTATTGTTATCAGGCATTTGACTACAACAATAATTATTGCTGGCTAACAGAATGCTATAAAGGTTCCAAAATCAAATGCAAAACAACTTGTTAACTTTACTTTAAAATAAAAGCAGCATTATTCTCCTGTGAGTGTCTGAGTCCGAGGTCCCTATCAGCATCTTGGGATACCAAAATTTCAAATTTCCAAGGACAGCCTTTTAATCTAATTTGAATTACAGGATTTAATTCGAACTTGATCTTACCTAGCAGCAACAAAAGAGCACGCTGTGGCAGCCAATCTGCTAGGCACCCAGCGAGCACTTCTTCCAAACAGGCAACATGCACAAAGGGTTACCATCTGCAGGAGGGAGGGAGGGAGGGAGGAAGGGGGGCAGGAGGGGTGAATCATAAAAAGGGGGCCTCTTGCTGCAGCCACAGAGGAGGGACCATAAAACATAAGAAGAGTAAATTTAGAACGGGAGGCCTACTGCATTAGAGGGATTCCTGACATTTGCGCTGAAGTGGCTGCCATCTTAAATAGCCAAAGCTGGTAAACAAGGTCAAGACATCATCTAGGTGGATTCTACGGCAGCAGTGACAATGAAGGGTTACAGACAGGTACCAGTCTTTGACTTTTACGGGACAGGGGCATTCAGGGCAAAGGAGGAGGAAGTGTATGCAATTCCACTGAAAAAACTTATCTAGAGATAAATAAACAAGAAATCTGAACGGGCATATTTCCATTTCAAGCATACAGAATAAATTTTAAAGCAAAAACTAAAACTGCTTCTGCTTCTTCTCTCTTTTGTTTCCATGGAGCAGCCTGGGCCACATTCTCAAGTGAGGATGTGTAAGCACATCTCTCACTCTAGTGATCCGTCATCAATTTGCACTAAGAATCTGATTTTTAAAGTGAAAAGCTACAGCTAAATCCAGCTATACAAACAAGCAGGCACTGTCCATACAAGTCAATCATCTTTATGAGATACTACTGTCCAGCACCTATAGGCCCCTCAGCCTAAAACTTCACGCAACTCTGCCAATAAGGCTTGGTTTATACCAAGGGCCCTGTTTCAGTCCTGATCCCTAAACTCAGCTTTTTCTAATCCCACTGCTATTCCTCCTCTGTTTTTCTCCAGAATAGGGAGCTGAATTTTATGGTGATTTCACAAAGTGGACAAATATACTTCTAGAGAGGTAAAAGTCAGACAAAGTTCACTTCACCTATGAGCCAAAAAGATCAATATGTGGGAATCCAGATAGATCTGATTAACATACTTATGTTCTGCATCAGGTAGATAAATAACAAATGCAAACACAAAATAGAAGACAATATTCTACTTTAAACTAAAAATTAATTTTTGTAGATTAGAGACAGACCCCCATCATTACAGATTCAGCAAGAATTTCATTCTATCAGTTAAAGTAAGCAGGAAATATTTTTCCACGGGCAAAAGAATTTATTCTCAATACAACAGAAAACACATGGTGCACACACTTGTATGTGAAATTCCACAAGTGAAACTACAGACTCCTGTAATGCCTGAAGGTAAATGACATGCTTCAATCTAAACAGATATTCTGAACATTCTTTTTGATGATCCTTCTATATCCTCTGCAGCTAAACCCTGTGCCTTAACAGAAATAATTTAACTAGAATATACATAACCACAAACTTATCTTGTGAGTATAATGCTACAGCTATTCAAATCACTATTATATTCCTCAAGCTCTCATTCACTAGACTAGGCATTTTAGTACCTATGTGTTAGTTTTACTATTTTGCCATCATCTAGCAAATCAGTTACAACTTGGGGCAACCAACTCTGTCTCTTTGTAATGAGTTTTAAATTCTCATTTAAGTTTCAAATTAGTATGTATAGCCAATATATTTAAGTCCTTTTTGATCATGAACCCAATACACAATTTATTAAACAAGAGATACTTGCTTTCATTGTTAAGACTTTTCTATTCCTCTATTCATTTGTAGCTTATTAATACTGTTTCCTTAAGCCAACAAGTTGACCATGCAGTTATTTCAGACTAGACATACCATGGGGTTGACTAAGACGCATTAAGGTATTGCTGGTGCTCCCAGGAAAGACTTACTTGTTAAAAAGCCCATTTCAGAACTTTGTAAGGGCATTTAGGATGCAGCCAGATTATAAAGCAAAATACATCAACCTCACTGTAGATGAACCATGAAAAGCGTTATGTCTGAAGTGAATGAATCATTTATCCTACAACTACTTTTTCATGTTCTACAAACACAGAGAATGGTACTACATGCATCCATTAACAATTGTATGTTTACAGAAGAGCCATCGGTCACCATGGGATTTATATCTGGACTGTTCATCTTTGTACGTTTGTCCAAATTTACACGTAAAAGTATGTAAAATACTTAAGGGTGATTTCTAGTGGTGCAGAAACAGGATCACTAAAAAGAACCTAACATTTCTAACCTTCAAATGTCATTATTTTTTATTCGGTTTTGCCATTTCTAATGCTTGCAATAGCAGTACTGGTTTTATTTATTTGCTTTACTTTCATGCCAATATATTTCACAATTAAAAACAAAAAAACTTCAGCAGATTCTGAGTGTTTCTGACAGTATTGTGAGTGGTTTTGTCCAAGACGTATTTTCCCTTTTTTTTAAATCAGAAAACACTTTGCAATATGAGACAAACATTCATGAAGCAATACAAAAAGACTGTGTAACATGTCAATATTTAGGAGGGAATGTCCTTGTAATTAAACAAGGCAACTGAGACCAGAACTCCTAAGATTTATTCTTAACACAGGTGTGTTTTTGTGGCCCCTAACAAATCACTTCATTTTCTGTCTGATTTCTTATCAGTTAAATGTATGTCTTATCTACCACTTCAAAAAGAGTGTGAAGTTTTCCTTATCAGTGCCTCTGCAGTCATAACATAAAAAGACAAACAAGTCATATAACATAAATTGTTCTCTGTTCTCCTGTGGACTGTCACTGCCACACTATGGCAGCACAACCATGACAGTGTCTAGGATCTAAATCTGGCTTTTTTTGCCCTTCTAAATGGTGCACATATAACAAAAGTGCTATCCATTACCCTCTCACAAGAGTAAGAGCTCTGTGTTAAACAGCAGAGCTTAACATCAACTCTTCCCCGCTCCCTCCAATGAGCCAGAACAGCTCTATGCATGTGGTTATCATTAGACAACCATATTTGTTTAACCTTTCAAAGGAAGGAAGAGGTCTTTGGCACGTTCCCGGGAGTACATGCAGAACCTGACTCTCATATCCTGAATTTAATTGAGCAAGTACATGTTAAAAACCTAAGTTCTAGTGTAAGTGAAACTTCAGTATCATAACAATGTGTGGTGGCAATGGAGCTAGCGGGCAAATGCTGTGGCGCAATATCTGTCCAACATGGCAAGGTAGCTCTTAACCACATGCCGTACATCATCAAGGAAGACAATGTTCTTCCCCACTGCATTGCTCCTCACCATTACTGATAGAGCAATCAATCACTCTTGGAACATGAAAGGTGAAAAAAATGCATCGGCCTTAACAGGTTTCTATGTTTCAATCCAAAAACGCCATCTATACATTACTTACTAATCTATCACAATTCAAACGGCAAGAGGGGTTCAGACGACAAACTAAATACAAGTCTCTGTAAATAATTTTCTGCTGTGGAATCAATACATGAAGACAGAAGGGAAATAAATAATCCTAATCCCATTGCCAATTAAGAAACCAAACAGATTAAATAGATGAGTTCAGCCATAGCTACACGTGTCATTAGTGCAAATTCTGTCACTCAAATGGAGGGCAGACCAAACGTTAGCATCCCAAATGCAGGATGCTGTCATATTAGCCATCCAGTTCCCACTAACACATTTTTACTACTGATTTCAGAAAAGGGAAGAAAAAACCTTTAAGTATACACATCTATTTAGCAGAACATAGATGAGCAAAGGCAGAGACTAGACAAGCCTAACTCTAAAAAATGTCAAACACCTTCAGTTTCTACTCACTTCAATGAGTTCTGGAGGCCTTCAGAACCTTGTATGACCAGGGTCTATAAGCCACATGTGTTATTTATTTTCCAAAACTTAATCTGCAATTTATTAAATGGAAAAAATAGACACAGGAATTAAATAATTGATATAAGCATTTGCTCTTTTTGGAAAAATACCTAGATGAAACCACATTATTTAAAATGTTTTCAAATCTAGAAAAGCAAGTGCATATTGAAGGGATCACATAATGGCATCAATCAACTCTAACCTGCAGTACTCCTGTACTGAAATCCCAGCAAACAGGTTCCAACTATATATATTTTTCCTCAGATGGATCTTTAGCAGTGTTACACTTACAAAAATAAAGCCACACCCAACTCATAATACAGATAAATTAAAATACATCTGTGTAAACAGGCTCCCCCCAGTGCTATTATACACAGAATGCACATCTGGACAGGCATGTTTTGCACAAAGCTCTAACCTAATGTAATTGAAAAAAGCTGAGGTATTATGGCCCAGCAACAGACTTTTATAAATAAAAACTGTAGCATACTGTTAAACCATGGAAGTGCTACCAGCTGTAACTATGACATATCAGGAATTCATACTTCTGCACATTTAACTCTCTTTGTCGCAGAGCTTACATGTAAAAAAGAAGGAAGGAGCTTACAGAATAACTCAGAGAAGATGTAGTCCTGAAGAAAAGGGACATGCAGGATTGTAATTAATCAAGGCTTTAAGGTTCATGTTCATATCAGGTTTTCCTCAAGGAAATCCCATTGATTCAGTGGGATTGCTACTAATACCTCTGAACCTGTGAACATCAGAACTGAGTTCTTAATGTGTACTGGTTTCCATACAACCAAGAAATGGGCAGAAATGTTCCTAGAAAAGTCTAACTTCAACTACTGAAGGCAGTGCTATGGGTTTTCTTGCATATTTAAGAAAAAAAAAAAAATCTAAGTTTATCAACTTAATTCTTTGTCTACCCCCTAAACAAAATAAAATATACAATAAAAATATACAAGTTTTCCAGAACAACTGTGTCCCTATCAGGGGCTTTTTCCAGCACAGCTATGTCAGTGCTACATCTCACTTCACCATACTCATAGTCAAAATAGCTATGCCAGCAGAAGTTCACAGTCCAGGCCTGACCTCAAATTACAGTCTGACTCTTAAAATCTAAGCAAAGAAGAAATGGGAGGCCCTGAATGATGCTGAAATATATCACTGAAGTATGTTCATTATTCAGAGAGGCTGATTTGAAAGGAAAACGGTAGAAAAGATTCCATGAACAGCAGTAGAGCTTTTATGATTCACAAGTTCAAATGTATATAGTGGTAATTCAGTCCTTTAGAAAGATGAGAGGTAGAAAGGAGGATACATAGGTCAAAAGTCATCCTATAACTTAAGGGAAAAGAAGACAATATCTCCCATACTGATAAACAAGGAATAGTGAAATGGCAGGAAATGACAACTGAGTTTGGCAAATGGTCTAGTATGAACATGATTTCATCCCATGGGGAGAAGCCAGACAGACTGCCAGTTAGGACAGCTTCAGAAAATAGCTGTGTTTTAAGACCAAGAAGCATTTAAAATTATTACTGAAATACACTGTCACAAGCTAGCACCAGGGCTAGTATTTACATCCCACATTAAATACATTTCCCTGTTACCACTATCATTCAAAGCAGATGTGGGAAACCAAGGGCCGCACTACACACGGCCCTTACCTCCATTTCATACACACTATGGCAGGATGTGTGGCATACCGAAAGTACCTGAAGGCCCCAGTCTGCTATCAGAAAAAACAATGTTCCCCGAACAAACGATGTAGCAATGAAAATATGAGACAACTGTCTAGATTTGCAGGGATACCAGTTTCAGATACCGCATAATTTGAGTTGCAAATGCTTTACACATCTGACAAACCTACTGCTCCCACCAGTAGAGTGCCTAAGTCTGCCTAAGAAAGCCCAGCAGACTGCCTCCAAATTACTTGCAAAGAGCAATTTGTACAGCCAGACTAATCTCAAAATAAAGCAATTAATTTGAGGAAAAAAAAGGAAAACAACAAAAACTCCCCTCCCCCAGTAATTTTCGCTTTGCGGAATTTATTATGCGGCTGCAAATTAATACATCACCTGCACTAGCAATCACAAACCTCTTAGCCTGTCTCAGAGCTTGCTTTAATAAACAGCTGCAAGTAGTGGAGGAAATATGTAAACAGCTCTTGTTTCTCTGTGCCATTGTGGCAGCTATTCTACATGTCTTTGAAGGTGCTCCAAAATCAGCATGGCTCTGCTTTTCCCTTTTTCTCCTTTTGGGAAGAGGAAGAAGCAGAGAAGGAAGGACAGGCTGGCAACAGAGGGCTAACTCTGTGCTTGCTGTGCTCTTGACAGTAAGGCTGAGATTGTTTAAATTCAGTTTACACAGGCTCTTCTGTAAGGACAAAAGAAACCACTGCTGGTGGTTAAAAATGCAAAAGGTTTTGATTGTAATGGCTTGACAATCAGCCAAAGATATGACTAGGGGGAAAAACACAGCAAGGCGGCTATGACCAGAATGGAAGAAACAAGGAAAAACACATGGCTTGACTTCAGAGCAGAAAATTGACTTAGGCTTTGCATAAATGACAGGATACCCCCAAGCTTGCCTGATCCACAGTCTGCCTGGAATGAGAACACGTAGTCTAAAAGCAGAGTCTATTAAAAGGCATAATGTTTCTAAACAGCATCTGTTACGTACTAATAAGCATTACTTAAAGGACACAGGCCTTAAATTGCTACCAAACGTGCACTTATCTGAAACTGCTGCAAGGCAATCATTACAAAAATGTCACATGACACCATGGGAATTTGAATAATATAAAATGTTTTTATTTAGTTTGGCTTCAAATCGTCACACAGAAAAAACATGGAGGCACCTTCTGAGATTTTGAAACTGTGCAACTTCACAGGAATGAAACACTAGTAAGAATTACATCAGCAGAGCCATTTGCCATCTGCTGTCAGTAATACTATAAAGACCAGCCACCAGATAGAAGTTTCAAAGGTTACAAAAACAACATTTTTAAGCATCCGCAGACCTCTCAGTAACTGAGCAGAACACAGTTTACTTCGGGTATGTGCAACCTGAGGGTCTGCCAATCATTTTGCAAAGACAACACACCAGAACTACGAATCGCCACGCGAAGTGTTTGGGAGCCTCTCAGCATGCAACCATTATACAATGTGGAAAATACATACCAGCCTGTTCTACATAGGTTCTTATAATATACTCACAACCATAATGTCTGCACACCTCCCACTTGCAAATTTAAACCAGCTAGACTTTCTCTTGCAGTGTTTGTTTTCTTGTACTTTCCCCCAAGGGAAGGAGTGTATTTACTGCGGTGCTATTATAGAAAGGGATTCAGGTTGGTTTGCTGGGTTTTGGACTGTATTTTTTCTTTGAGGGAAGTAGCTACATTTTGTTTCCTGTTTTCTCTCCTTCTAGACCATAAATACGTATTTATGTTAAAGAAAGCAAGGTTTCAGTAACTTGCACTACCTGAGGCATGGAAAGCAAGGAGGTTATGACAGTCCTTACCTCCTAGATATGCACACTCTTCAGTCTGAGTAAAATTTTACCTGTTCCATACATGAGATTTTAGTTATACTGAAGTTATACTGATCAACTGGTTGTTGACCCACCTCATCTTAGAGCTCTGAGTAACTTTTCTAGATGTGGGGGCCATGTTCATGACATATAGCGCTACCCAAATTTTGCGGTTCCACCTTCCACACTGGTGACCTCCTGCCTGTAAACTGGTTAACATAGAATTCATGGAGGGCAGGGAGATTTCCATCTTCTTATAGAGACAGATGGAGATTTAAGGCTTCATTAGTGCAACTGTTAAACTAGACATACAGGTTTATCATCTGGTAACTAACTATTTCTCAAGCTCTAGAGTTGTAGGTACATTGTTACTCCCTACTGGCCTTCCTAGCCTTGCTGTTAGATGGTTAACACATACAAATCTGACTTTCAAAGCGTTCTAAAATCAAAAAGAACTTGTGACAAGGCTGAATTTAAAACAAGAAGCTCAAGTTCTAGGTCAACAGCTGGCCTGCTTCTCAAGGATAAGGTTTGCCTACAACCTATAAAGGGGCTTAGAAAACTGGAAGTGTAAGCAATCTTGCCTTATGAAAAAGTTACAAGAGCAGACCTCAGTGCCTAGTTGTAGCACCTCAATTACAGACCAACATACTCTGAAACTGACTCCAATGTGCTCTTAGAGTGTGCTGTATGCTCAACCTATTGTCAATTGTTCCATAATTATTTTAAACATTGGTATATCCAATTAAATAGCTAAGCCAAAACTCAGATGATACCTAAAAACAATGGCATCTTTTCTAAAAGAGGAAGGGGGTGGAAGAACTATTCCAAACAATTCCTTTGAGAGTAATGAAAAAGTCAGGGGATAAATGTAGACATTAACTGCAGTGCCCAACTGTACAATGTTTGCTTGGACATGAAAAACCAAGTCCCATTCATCTAGAGATATTTTATTTAAAAACATCAGCTGAGGTGAGTGTCTTCCAAAAAAAAATCCAATAGCATTATTACAAATGTTTGACTTTCATAAGTGGCTGATAGGAGGGAAAAAATAGAGCCATCTGACTACGGTGCATTTAGCCATGAGCAGCTAGAGGAACTAATGGACAACATCATTATTTTATTGAAGGGGATGAAAGAGGTGCTTTAGATAAATGGCAGCAACTTAAAATGCGTTTCAGAAGATAAATTCACTTTCTCTCCATTTACCTGCTAGCGTGACAAATTAAGAAAGAAGAGTATAAAAACAGAGCAGAAGGGAAAGCAGTGCAAAATCTAACTGAGGTGATGCAATGGGCCCTTATCCAAACAAGTGCATGAACAGAGATTCTTGGAAGTGCTCCTAGTCAAATATAAACCAGGAACACTACACACACCAGACTCCCTTGGAAATCCACAGTGGAGCATGTGCAGAAGATTCACCTGTGCTACATCAGCTCCCTTACCAAGCACTAGGAGCACTGCCACTTGGGAACTAACGTAATGTCTGTCCATTTCAACGCAGTGGAAGTCCACCATGTACTGAATGGCTGAGGTCTCTCTATTGGCCTCTGCTGGGCAGAGGAGCTCTTTGCCTAAGGTCACATACACCAGTAAATTCACTTCTGCTGAAAGGAGATGAGTGACTTTTTTCAAAAAACATTCATCATTAGAGACCATGTATTTCTTGTTCTACAGTCAGCTCATGATCAGCAAAGAAGAACAGGTATTTTTAAAGAAAGGATAAGTACTCTGCAGTATAGAAAGCCTCTTATATCTCATCTCTACACCAAAATAATCCAAGCACTTTTTCTTCTGTGGTCAAGAAGCAACATGTATACTGCTCATTTTGTCCCTATTAAAACATGCTTATTTTGTTAAACCATGTTTTTGCTCAGTTTGGGTAAACACCTGCTCACGCTGCCTTAAAAACCTCTACTGCTCTTCAGTAGTTCTCAAGTACTTAGTCATTGCAGTCCCAAACTCTTGCACCTGTGCTGTGAGACCTCTAAACCCGCACTGGAGGCAGACGACTGGAGACGAGCCTTTCACCGGCATCACCTCCCGAACCAAAGCTGACAGAAATCATGGGGCCAGTTCCTCTCCGCTTCAGGACAGGTTTGGAAAACCTGGAAAAGTTACCTGTACGCTTGGGAAAAGGGTAAAACCCCTGTAACAGCCTGCTCGGGTTAACCTTGCTTTGTGCAGGGAGGGCGGCCCGGAGCACCTCCTTCGGGCAAGGCGCTGGGAGCCATGAGGAGCCGGGGCTGCCCGCTCATGACCGCAGGCGACTGAGCAAAGTTTTCCTGGAAAGGCCCGAGTGTTTTGCGCGCGTTTTGGCCGCTTCTGGAAAGCCTCGCCGTGGTACTGCGGTGAGCCCGCCATTTCGGAGTGGCGGCGGGGGCGACGCCGCGGACTCCTCACAGCAGCCGCGGGCCGGCCCCAGGCAGCCCGGGCGGGCGCCGCCTCAGCGGGCGGCCCGCCCGCCATGAGGGCGAGGGCAGGAGGGGCGGCGAAGCGAGCGGGATGGCCGCCGTGAGGGGAGAGACGGGGCAGGGGCCGGCGGCGGGGGGAGCAGGCCGGGCCACGGGGGAGCCCCCGAGGGCTCGCCGTCCCCTCTTACCAGCGGCGGCTCTTCCTTCTCCTCCCTCGGCCTCCATCACTTCCTCGGAGGCGGGCTCCGGCCGCCCCCGCCCCGGAGGAGGTGGTGGTGGTGCGGCGCGGCGCGGCCCGGCCCCGGGCGGGCGGGCCGGGGCCAGGCTGACAGGAAAAGCGGCCGCCGGAGGGCGGGGACGGCGGGCCAGACGAGGCCCTGGCGAAACTTCTGCAAGAGCCGAGGCTGGAGAGGCGGGCTGCGAGCTGAGGGGCTGCCCTCCTCCGCCGGCTAGGCCGGGCCTTGGGCCAGGGCCAGCCCAGGAGCGCGCCTTAAGTTACAAAACTGCGAACGCAACTTCCAAAGTCTTCATTTAAAAGGCCTAGACTGACAAACTATAGAGCTGACGCCAGCTTCGTTAAAGTCGGGTGGCAGAGGAAGGTGGTTTACGAGGGAAAATAAGTACAAAAGTGGCATTTTTATAGCCATGTACTGCGGTAATCGTTGTCAATGTGAAAGAGGTTGTTGGAAAAACTGGGTGAGGAGGCTGCTGTTCATTATTACAAGTTGTAAAATTGAGGTACAGAGATTAAAACGAACGCACAGTTGTCAAAATTGGAAGGTGGAACCCAGGTGCTGTCTCCTGGGAGCCTTCCTACTGCGGGTGTACGATTGCTTCATTATTTCTAAAATACCAGACACAAGTATTAAAAGATGCGAAAAGTACATGGAAATAACTATGTTTGCACAGAAACAAACTTGCCTTTGCACTTATACCATCCACGAACACCACTGTGACCTGGAGACAAGGTTTCAAAACAGTGTCTTGAGTGCTTCACACGAGTGTTACATGCTCTAGTGCCCCTCAGCACAGCCACCCACAACTCCATAAGGTTGCTCCTCCCTTTCAAATGGTTTGAAACATACTAAAGTAGATTTGCATTTTCTTTCCTCAACAGGACAAAGGGATCTCAGCCCATACACTAATGCTCTCAAAAAAGCAGCTGTCACACAACCAGGCTTTACAGCTCATCAGTGGATTTTGCCACGTGCTCGTGATCACTTGAAGCTTTGTACTTTCTGCCACTCCCCATGTCACACTCAGCCCAGAGGTTTGGCTGTGCAGCATTGCCATGTGGCCTTGCCTGAGTTTTACTGAGAAAATTGTTAAGCTATGAGGAAGTATGTGAGCAACAACCATGAAAGACAAGAAGGTAAAGTCCAGAGCACTGTTGTTGGGGTGACAGTAGTTAAGCTGGTGAAAGATTCAAGAGAAAAGACACAGAAGGAAAGAAAAGCAGAAGGTGTGAAGCCAACTCAGTAATGCTGAGGGTCAGTCCACACCAACAAATGGCAGAGACCAAATTTCCCCAGCATATTGAAAACATCCTGGCCAGCTGAGACTCATCAGTTTTCTTATCAGGAGTGGTAAGCATATTACCGTTTAGCCTAGTAATCTGTTAGTCCTAGCTATCTATTTTGCATATTAGCTGATAAATAATTACTTATATTACATCCTGCTTGCAGAGTCTCTTTGTGCATGGTAAATGAAGCCTGAACAAAAGCAACCCATGGATCATGAGTTGCATGCTCTCCTCCTAAAGTACTTTCTCCCTGCATTAAACTATTATAAACAATTAAAAATAAAATCTTAAAAAATCTGTCCATACACAGCAGTTAGTTTTTGCTAACACTGTGAGGAGACCAGACTGAAATTATAACAGCAACCCAACAGCTTTGCCACATTTACATTACATATAATTACAAGGGCTTTTTCCATTATTGGTAAGCACTAGACATACACCAATGGTATCAACTGCAGAAGAACTAATATAAATAAGGCAACAACATAAAATATATAACACTTTCTATCAAAAAATAAAAGATAAGCAAAATTGCTGTTACATTTTTCTATTTACTATTTCTGTGGAGTTTGTTATAGAAGAGGCATTGGTCCACAGGGAACAGGGAGCTTTACTCTGAAATGTTTGTCTCCTCTCTTATTGTGACATTGCGTTCCATCTACCTAAAGACCAGCTTCAGTCATTCCCAAGGATCATTTATTTTTATTGAATGGAAAAGAAATATAGAATGTTAGATCCTGAAATTTCTATTTAAAGTCCCATTATAGTTTAATGTTAAATAGCATAACAGCTTGCTTTCTCCCTCCTCTCATTAAATGTTGAACAGCTGAGATAAAAATTGGAATATATTAAACACTTCCACTTAACAGTTTAAAACATTGGTCAGTGCCTGCCAATAACATGAAATAAAAAATCTATATGTAAGTAATAATAAAAGAGATAAAAATTAAAGAGCTGTTTCTAAATGAAGGGCCATATTCAGTTCTTGTTAATGTCTGTACTAAAATGCTGTTCGACCAATGTTCTGGCAGTTCTGCGATGCGGTCAGAATGCATTTGCAGAAAATATATTTTTCTCTTACTCAGCAGTTCAAATAATTTTCAAATGTATCAGACAACTGTACAGAAAAATATTCAAGGTGATAGCCAGGGCTTTCATAGTTGAGTTGCTTCCATTTCTTCCCTACCTCAAGATGAGTGCCATCTTCTTGTGTATAATAAGAAGAAAAACAGCCAGTGTCTAGCTGAGTCAGCTGTGTCTGTGACTTGCCTTAAAATACCCAGGGCTTGGTTTCTGAATTATGGATGGGGAGATTAATTTGCACAGACCTCAAATATCCAGTGACTTGGGTATCTGTTGTTATGGGCACATATACACATGTGAGTGCTAATATTAAGCTACAATCATAGTTTCACAAAAAATGTCAAGAGTAGCTTCAACTTCAGCTGAAGAAATGTTAGAGGAAAGAAAAGGTATATCTTCTGAATAAAATCCTCAGTAGAACTTAGGCCCAATCAGAAGATTTTATTATTCTTTTTTGAAGCTACCATATCCTTTATTTTCTGCGTGCTACACAAGTGTAATGCAGCTGCAATACACACATTATTCCTCCATTGGGAACAGAAGCAATCAATTAAATCAATGTAAAAAAGAATTTCAGCGTACTTCAGATTCCCCACCAGCATTCCTCCCACATTTGCGCAAGCATATAACAACACTGGAAAGGTCTCAGAATCTTTACTACCAAATCAGCAAACTTATGGAAAGGGACTAACTTAACTGCTGAAGACAATTCTTAACTGATGAGTCATTAAAAAGCATCGTGGGTCCCCCCTGCCACAAATTTCTAGCGCCTTCTTCACAAAGGATTAGCGAAATAGTCATCTTTGGTCTATATTTTTTCTACTCTCTTTTGCTGATTGTGAAAACTTTGCAAACTAGTACTACAGTCCAAACATAAAATATCAGTTTTTTCAGAGTGCATGGATCTAACAGACTTGTATCTACACTATACAAGAATATCTAAGAAAATACCTCGTATTTTACAGCCTTCAAGCAATACCCTTCATATATATCTATAAAGCAGCTATAATGTCCCAAAACATGTAATTTCTCATGCAAAAAATTAATTAAGCCACTTTAGACCTTAAGTCTTTCTTTATTCCTTGCATATGCTTTGTTCATTAAGCCACCCTGTACTCAGACTTTTTTAATTCATAATATCTACTGAGCCTTTTTTTTTAAAAAAAAAAAAAAGCAGCAGAGATCAGAAATAACTATGAGACAGCTGGTATGTCATTGTCCTCAGTATCATAGGAAGAGTTTTACTAACTGGTCATGCAGAAAAAAATAATTGATAAAAATCTTAATTGACATCGGAGAATGAAAGACTAGAATTTTAGATGTAATTCACTGATGCCAGTGGCAGATTTTGTCTTATTTAAAGCAGCAGAGTTCTGTGTTTACTGTATTAGCTGCTTCTCCAGCCTCAGTGGCCAGCAAAAGTTAGTTTTGCAAGTTGTATTAGTCAGGGGAAGAAAGGGATGGTGGAATTAGGGTCTTAATTTAAAAGAATCCACAAATGTCTTTGTGTCTCAGCAGAGGAGGATTTAAATGACAGACACAGCTCATGGCTCCAAACCTCATTCAGCCACCACCCAAGCCAAGAGATTTCTTCAGAGATTTTTTTCTTAAGGTCTCACAATTACCAGCTCTCTTGAGATTATATAGTGGCTTTCTATTCTTAGCATATTTCTCCTCTCCTCTCCCTCACACACACGCACACACATACACTTCCTACTCAAAACAAGACCCAGCGAAACCCTCTGCCCACATAGTTATAATTCCCAAGAGAACTTTCATATGCTTTTGTTTTGGGCAGTGACAATGTGCATATGTTTTGATTTCAGGCCCCCCCTATTGGTTCTCATGCTTCAGCTTAATGAAGACAGACCAGCTATTAAATCACCAGTTTCAGCAAGCCATAACCCAGCTTCTAGAGTTCCTCTGACCTTGCAAGTTGGAGTGAGGTTTTTTTGTTTATAACATGTTGCCTATTCAAGGATATTACTGAGTAAATTATTTGGTTTAGCATACATTTTCCTATTGGTGTTTGGTTCTAAAAGTGTAAGGTGCTTGGAGTCTTTTATAAAGAGCATGAGATAAAGATCAAGATTAGTAAATTAGATAACTGCTATGAAGAGGAACAGCAAAGTTACCCCTGAGTTTTTTAAGTCAGCAAGAAAAAGTCTAAGAAGAGTGGAAATGGAGAGATTTGTTTTTGTAGTTGCCATTCTTCACGATTAAAGTGAATTACTACTGTGCTAAAAATAGAATACCCACAGAAATATAATAAAATGGATGTAATTAATTTTCTGTTTACTTCTATGTAAACAGGTTTCTGATGAAAAATATTGCTGGATATTTTGCAAGAAGTTTCTTTACGCCTTTCCTGTTCTTCCTAAATACTATTGCATGCTTGAAGAAAGGAAAATAAGTTTGGGGCAGTCCCAGTCGGTCAGCTGGTCAGCCGGTCAGCCACACTTCTATCTTTAATACAGAGACATAACAATTTTTGCTTTGAAAGTTACATGAATCACAAATCATCCCTGTCATGTGAATCCAGACACATCCCAGTCTGAAGAAAAAAAGGTGCCCCAAATGAAGAAGTTTGCCACAGATACGTGAATTATAATACTGTTTGGAACTGAAAGACAACAAGATTTCACCTTCTGGAACATAGATTTCATGGATTCAAATTCCAACACTGTGGTTGTAACTGGTAAGATTTTTATTTTATTCTTCTTTTAGCCAGAGATGGTATGCACACATGCTTGATCTTTGTCGTAAACAGTTCCCTGGAGGGAAAAACAGTAGCAAATGGTCATACTAACAATTCCAAATGGAAAATAACTTGCTGCTGTGCCTTCCTAAGAAAATCAGATGCATGTCAGAGGAAACAGACTGCAGTCTGCCCTCTTTAGTGCCATCCAGTTTGGTTTGTTGTTCATTCTCTCCATGTTTTAATCTTTGTTGACATTCTCTCTGATCCAAACCACATAGCTCAAGGCAGTGCAGGCTAGCATTAGATAAAGCTTACCCAAAAGGAGCTCTGAAGCAAGAAAACCAGGTTGCATCACAATGTCACATAGTCAGTGTCCAGAATTAGAGCAACACATGGCAAGTTTCAGGGTCTCAGTTTCATGGCAAGGTAAGGGAGATTTAAACCGGAGATGCTGCCTCATCACTGCTAAACTACACCATTAAATTTAAATATACCAAAGGAGCATGCCTGAACATGCAGCACAAGGGACCAAATTTGGAGTTTCTCTTGCTGACTATAACTACTGCTGAATCACAGTGGCAGAACCACCATCTAGAGACTTCTGAGCTTTAAAAGGTTAAAGCTCTTAAGGAATGCTGCTACTCGCTATTCCTCTTGTTGCCACTGGCTCATCTAAAGGCAATCATTACACACATCTTGACATGTGAGTTGCTGGATAATTTTCCACTGCAGGTCATCTGAGGACATAGGGATGAGGTTGAAGCTACATCAAAGAGATTTGCATCTTGCTGTTTTCAATTAAACACTTTTTTTTTTTTTTAAATAGCTGCAAGATGGGCAGAACTAGTTTGGCTTGCTCTAGACATAACTGCAATTGAGCCAAATGGGAGTGCGGAATAGAGCAAGAGGTATTTGCTAACCTCTTAAAAGGCTGACCATCTCGTTCTCTCCTATTATATTTATGGCACATACCCTTGATGGGCACACTTCTCAGCACCTTATGAGTTTTTCCTCCCCTTAGATGGCCATTTAGGTGCAGAAATCTACTTGTTCAAATAGTTTTAGAGCAGTGCGTCCCATTAAAGACACAGGTGCATCTTTAAGCTATTACAGAGATTATCACAGCATGCCTCTGTCACATTTTCACCTGCTCATAATATAAACCTGCTGGCAGTGAGCCCAGTTTATTATATAGTGCCTAATAATATTCAGACAGTTAGCTCTCCAAGTTGTTGCAGGTATTTCAGTACCGTAAAACTCTCTCACACTTAAGTCATTTCTTTTCATAGAACAATTTTATCCTAAGCAGTAGTTTCTTATGGCCACCACTGAGATACATGTATTTCATTGGGAGCTATTTAATAACTTTACTATAATTCTACAGTTCTCCACAGACACGTACAGAAGCATGCACAGCAACCTCAGCTTCAAAATGGAGGAGGTGTCACCCTAATTTTGCTCTGAAAGCAGAGTGGGATTAGTCAGGTTTTATGTTACTGTTGATGTGAAACGAGTACTATCTCCCCTGTTCCCTTCTCATAGTACAAACTTAAACCTGGGGAAAACATTGGCACAAATATTAGCACCATCAGGCTTTTCATAATATTAAAAAGAAAAGATTGAGCAGTTATAAATACTAATGAATTAAGAGATGCTTAAAGTCTAACATTAATTAAGCTGTCATAAACCTTCATTTAGGCTTAACTGTCCCACCGTACAAGTACCTTTCACTCTGCAAAATAGCAATCCTATGCTGTCAAGTATTTATTTGTCCATTTAAAGATTTTTAAATATTTAAGACATAGAGCATTAAAACCATTTCACAAACTTGTTTTCCTGCCACCCAGTATCTAAGACTTGGCAACATCCTGGATTGAGAACAATAATTGATATTAATAAAGACCATGGGATTTTTCCATCAAACTTTTTCATGACAAAATGCCCATCTAGCTCAAAATTATTTTTTTTTCTCCTTTTTATTAAAAAAAAAAGTCTTTCACAAGAGAGGGTGCATAAAATTAAGTGTAGCCCTTTGGATTCAGCAAGTCCTTTTCCCTTTCCTTCTCTCTTTTCCTGTAGGGAAAAAATGAAAAAAAGAGAGTTTGCCCAGCACCCCAAAAAGCACATTTTCCCTAACAGAAAACTTAAGGTTTCATTACTTGAGATTAAAAAAAGAATTAATAATGAAATAAAATGTTGCTCTTTCAAACATTTTCATTAAATATGCATATCTTCATCTTCCTGACCTTTAACAATAAGAATGGCACATTGACTGTGGCCTGAGAGTATTTAACACCAGAGCAAGCATAGGTTAAAAGCACCTTTCTTTCTTTTCAGGTTTTGGTCCCTTTAGACAATACCTGATTAATTCTAGCTGGGAAGCAGTGAAGGTAAGGATAAAAAACTGGGAGTGAGGTGTTTTATTTTGTTGACATCCCCATACAAACTGTTTTTAGGCTTTCCATTGCATTCAAGAAAGTTATTACTCAGAATTGCGCCTCATGGAGCAGACTCCCAACACAGAAGAAAGAGGATAATTAAGTAATGAAACATTATTTTATTTGCAATTTTTTTCATTATTTAAGCATATATCAAAATATTATTCTTGATTTTCAAAAAGGATCTTTTTTACCCAGGGTGCCTTCTCTGCAACTAATGCGTATGCCACAGGTTGTCCTGTCTTCAGTAAACAGATCATCTCATACCACAACGCAGCATGTCTGTGTGAGGCGATTTTCTCCTCATACATGTGTAGCCTGTTGAGGTCTTACTGCCTGCTTCAGGAACACAAAGCCAAAAGCATGCCAATTCTAAGTATATTTTCACATCTCAGCTTTGGCTTCCACTTTCAGATGACAGTGAAGTCTACAGTTAAAGTTGAAAACAAGGTCATTCAAATTTCTTTCCCCTCCATACACCTTG
Organism: Phalacrocorax carbo; assembly: GCF_963921805.1. Lineage (NCBI taxonomy): Eukaryota > Metazoa > Chordata > Aves > Suliformes > Phalacrocoracidae > Phalacrocorax > Phalacrocorax carbo. The sequence continues at coordinate 5,155,112 of NC_087519.1, read as the reverse complement.
ACTAGCAGTAACATGTCTAAGATGGAGTCTTGAAAATTCGTGCTTATTCCCTAAGTATGTGTATTAGAAAAAATATAGCTGGGGGATACAGAGACATGCTTTGGATACCTGGCTTTCAGCATAACTTTTACGTTACAATTGTTTATTTTCAAATTATTGTTTGTGTGAACCCACATTTCTTGGGCCACACCAAAAATTTCCACAAATAGGTTATTTTTCAGGAACAGGATATATAATTTTTAAATGTTATCTAAGTTTTAACAATAACATAACTTCTTTCTTCAAATATGTCTCATGAAATAAATACCTGATCATCATATGTAAGAGTATGTCTGCTACAATGAAATGATTTACTAGTTTGGTACTTTAGTACTTTACCTCAACCTGAAGTGTGAAAGGAATGTAGAGGTTCAAACAGTAGGGACAGCTGCAGAGATTTGCTGAGCGTGTGTAAAAGTCACATGCAAGGTTCATTCATTCTTCCTAGCACAGACAATGGCCTTTCTTTTGACCTCAGTTACTCTCATAAGGTATTTATGAACAGAGTTATTTTGGGAGGGTCTTTCACACAAGTTCTTGGCAATTCCAAGGTAGAAAGAAGGTTAACAATGAAATCTGAAACTAGCTGGGGAACAGTCAAGGTGGTAAAACTGAATTGGAAGATTGGTCTGATATCTGCAAGAAACAACAGATAATACTGGTGAAAATGGAAAGCAAGGCATGTGAAACAAGCTGAGGGGGACTGTTCTATTAGGGAGACTGTAATAAGCACATAAATATTTAATTCTTCCAGACACTGGCATAAAATAGGTAGCTATAAGAAAGTATTAGTAGTGATAGAAAGATGATGACTCTACAGGACTATAACCAGATTATAAATTTTGGTGACAAGCTAGCAAATCTCTTTCTTGAAAATGAAGTGCAGTCAAGCCAAAATTTTTGAAAACCAAGGAGCTAGTACTTTTGTCCAAAGACCAAAGCTGTAGCAACTCCACTAACCTGTATATGTTTTCTGTTCTAGTTTTGTTGGTGAGTGCAGCTTGGTGTTTGGAAGAATAAATCTACTACCCCCTCAAAGTCAGGAGGGATGTTATCCCTGTAGGCTAACAAGAAACAAAAATACTTCAGTGATACCTTTTCACACCCCAGTCATCACAGGAGACCCATAAATTATCTTAACTCCAACTTGACATGGGTCCTAAACTACAAATACTTGTCAGTTGACAATGTTCTTGCTCATTATTTCCTGATTCCTAGTGGTTCTAATTTTGGGTGCAAGATCATCCTCTTCTGGCTGAAAATAAAACATGTTCTTTATCTGTAAGAAAAACAGCCTAAAGTGAAAACACACCGATGAGATGAGTTTTCTGCACTGACGCCATGCGCTGGCTATGCCAGGAACTTGTTATGTAACAGGGGATACGGCATTCCGTAGTGAAACAGATGTCAGTCCTTGTTGGAGGAGAACAAATCCGTTTCCCTCTGATGTGACACCCTCTGTGTGGAATTAATTTGTATATGTACTGGGGATGCTGCTTTTGTTTCCTATTCTCTGGCAAAGGTGGTTAATCCAGACAATTCAGGGAAATATGCTGCAAATCTGGAAGTACTTTGAATGTTGATAGGCTTCTCCACGCTAAATAGCAATCTCACGGTATTGTTCCATTGGTCTTGTTCACATGAGTAGCCCTATGGTCTTTAGGAAGCTTATGCACACATATTAAATACAGCAAAATTTAGTATTTCCATCTGGAAGTAATCCTGCCTTGGCTTTGGGGCTCCTGCATGGATCACTAAAGTGACCTAAAGCCCTCCTGCCGAGTCTCTTTTCTGAGAACCAAGCAAGAGTACACTCAACTCATCCTCAGGAAAGTACTGAGCAGCCAGACCAGAGCTACTAAACATGATTGCTCAGGCTTAATGCCTTTGCAGTGTTATCCAGAACTATCCTAATTACAACCTCAGAAAGAACTGGGTTCTTATCAAATGCCTGGATACCACAGCAGCCTCAGTGATGATGTAACGCTGATACACGTCATCTGAAGAGTTCATATCCCAGAAGGGCTTCACACCAAAAGCATCCAAAATCCTGTAAAAATACATGTAATTGGAGTCCCAGGGTCCTAATTCTCAAAGCAGAGCCTCATATTCCATGCTTTTTGAAATGGAGTCTTTGCCAAAGAGCAATGGCTTCACTTGTGTGAGCAATACATGCTCTTATGCACAACTGCTTCCTTATGATCCCTGTTACCAGCTTCTCCATACAATGCTGTTGCACTCTGCCTTGCTGATGGGATCAGCTGTTTTCCTGAACCTCTTTTCTTGCTGTAGGAAGGATCAGAGGTTGATCCAGTGAGGACAGAGCCTGTTCCCATAGTTGAATCCCTTCTATGCCCTCATTGGGCTCTCGGAAAAATGGTTGTGTGATATTGTTTCTCTTACAAATTAACTCTTTGCTACTACCTTTTTGGTGAATAAGACAATTTCCATTCTCTGAAATCCCCAGGAACCAGATGACAAATGTTAACAAAACTCTCCAAATCTCGGTTTCTGCTGGTTTAGAAAGAGTTATATGCTCTGAATCCTTGGATTTCTTACCAATACTACACAGCGTTGGATTGTCCCGCACTGCCTGTTCCATAACATGAAAATATAATTTTCCAAGAACATGAGGAGTAGCCTGTTCTTTCTGCATGAACCTCAGTTCTCACCACAGCACAAAATGACTCACGCACAAGGGATTCATCTGCAGTGCATCCACGGAGCTCTCATTCCTCAGCAAGTACCCTTCAAGCGTTCAGGGAAAAGGATAGTCAAATGGGTCTGAAAGTACAGGTGAACCTGTCAATTCAGGGTCATTGAGAAAAGCTTCAGAGCTTTTATAGGCGCTGTCACATGGCGCAACATGGTTGTCTAGCACTAGAAAGACAGCTTCTCTTTTAGAAACCTGTCTCACTAAGTTTTTCATGGTTCTCATAACTCCATTCACCTGAAATACTCTCCTAAAATACGCACGAAAGCTCCACCGGCAGCACTTTTAACTCTGGAAGTGCAGGACATTCTTTCTGAAAGAAACCACTGAGTATTTACACTGCATTTGCTGACAGATCGCGTTGAGTTACCAGTTCTTCAGCACTACACGGGACCCACAGAATCCCAGATCCCCCACATTATTTATTCCATATTACAGATTGATGGTCCCATCTAATAACCCTTGATCTGACCCCGCTTCTGTGTCTCCTCCAGAAACTCCTGTCTGGCACTTGGCAGCTCAATAACCTATCAGGGCAGCCTACCATCAAGGTCAAAGTCCCCAGTTAATAGGACACGAATATAAGTTGAGTGACAACATTCATAGTAATTAAACTGTTAGTGCAAAGAAGAGGTCACATTTCCAACTGCTTCTGGGAACTATGTTTGCTATCAGGAGATGAGGATCAGATCTCCGAGTGCACTTTTTCATCCTGCCACTGACCAAGTGGTCTTTGGAAATTTGTCATTTAATCTCTCTGTCTCTCTCCCTTTCTGCTTTAGTTTCATCATCTATGAAACTAAGACGACATTGCTATTTAGTTCCTTAATTTCTGTTCTGGAACATTTTTACATCCTTAAAGATTTAAAAAGGCATCTGCAGGATTAAAAAAAAACAAAAACAAAACCAAAAACCCACAACACACACAAAACAAAACCCCAAAACCCCAAACCCCAAACCAAACAATAAAACCTTTGTTTGCAACGTACTTGCAGACTGACCAAGTCAACTGGTAACTTCTGGTTTTCTTCCTGCACCAACACAAGGTGTTTTGGAATGAGGTTCACAAAATTAACACATGCAGCCCCAGGCCCTGCCTCCCCCCTTTCTGGCAACCCAAATCAGTGAAAACTCTGGCGAACTCAGTGAAATTTTCTGGAGTTTTCTTTAAGTTCAAGATGCTTCTAACACCCCGTGTGACACATAACCACCGCATCCGAGCATGACTGCTCAGTGTAAATCACTTCTCTTTGGGGAGGGCTGTGTAACAACATGGGCCAGAACCCCAGCGGACTGGGACTATGAGCACAACTCACCAGCTGCTCAAGGTCATCAGCTGATAATGCTGATTTCGTTTCCATTTTAGAAAAACTTCCCAACAAAGAATCTTCACACTTTCTTTTCAACCACTTCTCCCACAAAAAAAGTCCTCCAAAAACCTTTGTCCCCCTTTGAAGTTTCCTTTGCTGTTTCAACTACAGAAGACAGGCACTTGTTTACTCAATTAACTCACCAGTGTGAGCTCTAGTTTCCAGAGGCAGTCATCCTTCTCTAACAATCTCCAGCCTCTCACCTTAAATGCAAAAATAGTTTTGGGTAAGGCCAAGATTTGGCTGAGACAAGGAATAACCTTTTTTTTTTTTCTTTTGTGTTCCATGTTTGCACAACATTTGGTCTAATGGGGTATAACAGTTAGGATTCCTAGACAACAGAGTAATACACATTATTGATAACATGCTGAAATTGCTTCGGACATAGCAAACTCTTCCTTTGACGCAAATTCTCAGCCCTTTGCTATTGGCCAGCTTCTGGCTTTGTCCTGCACAAAAGCATTTCTGCCTGTTTCTCCCATGACAAATGGTGACAACAGAATGTCAGTCCAGAGAGCACGGGAGGGAACAGCCTAACAGCTTACTCTGGATCTCCACTTTCTGTACCAAAGTCATAGGTAGTCGAGCCCTCTGAGCCTTACAGTTAAAAAAGGAGGAATCTCATTAAATGTTAAAATTAAAGATGCTTTAGAAAAGAAAACGCTAATTGTGAACCAGCTGGGGTTTTCTCTTTTGGAAGCTAAGACACAGTTCAGCATTCTTAAGCAAGATGATGCAATGGTCTCTCAAAGACTGTCAGCGCCCAGAGGAAAAAAGGCTGGCACTGTTCTCTAAATGTGTTTACTTCCCTGCAGGCATTGTTTCCTTGCTTGTGTCAAATAGTTTATTGAGCACAGCTAATCAATGTTTCCGCTGACAAGAAAATTGGAACAGTTTATATAGGAAGCCAGTGTTGAAGGGCAAGTTTCCCAGTTAGCATGGCTTAGAATTGTGGGCCTCATCCGCACGAGAATCCGTAGTGAGAAATGAGAGCTTGGGAACACAATTACATTTAATAAAGGGTTACAGGTTTCTCGGGTTAATCATGTACCTCTGCTGCTGACTTTTTGCCTGTGCCCCCCCCACACTTTATCTGTACCCTCCCTTTGGCAGTGGTCTACTCAAATGCAACAGGGATTTTCAACCACCATTTTACCTCCCTGGGACAAAGCTTTCTATCTCAGATGCTTTCCTTCCGCATCCTGCCATTGTAGCCGCCTACCTCCTGCTTAGAGGCTTATGCCTTCTTCATTAGCCCTATTCCACTGACAAAATAATTTCAAGTAATTTCCACAAGACGTTTACTCTCCCGACCATCTTCCAACCATCTGGCCAATCTGCTGCCTTAAGGGGCGCCTTCGTTGCTTTCACCTCAATCCTGGGCATAATTTTTGTTTCCTTTGGGAAAAGGCCCCGTGTGGAACTTCAGCTCTCCATAAATGACAGAGAAACAATATCCCAGTAAGTGACATTTCCTTTTACCAGGGGACCATATTCTAGACCAAAAAAGAAAGTAAACCCATTCTAAATGTGGCCTTCCTCACGTCGACAGCAGAGCTTACCTGAACCAGTTCAAGCTGTCAGATGCGTGTCACTTGAGCGGACAGCTACTGTGAATTTCCCCTCATTTCCATCTCTGGATAGTGCAGGTTTATCCACTAGATTTTTCAGAGGAATGGCTCTTACCTGTAGCAGAGCCTGCTTAGGTGCTTTCAAGCGTGGATCCTTTCTGAGACATCCTGTATTTCATGGTTCCCCACAGAGCAGCCCCTGAGCAATAACCCCTCCCGCCCATTGGAGACGGAGCAGCCCTTTGGAAAACCCAACAATGGCTCCACAAGGACGTGACTTTAGGGAATTGGTTACCACATTTTAGTCTCTTTCAGTTGGAAAAGGGAGAGCTGCCACAAGACAACTGAATCTTGCTGCAGACCAACGTTTAGGAACCACAGGCTCAGACAGCACTATATTGCTCTGTCATATGTTTTCTCAGCTGGATCAGCCCGATTTCTTTATCACAGTCCGAGAAATCCAACACTCTTACGAGTCTGCGGTGGCTTTTTGTGTATGTAGGAGCTGTCCAAGAGAGGCCTTGGTAAAAACATAGATCTGCGTATCATGCAGCTGCCGGTGGTCTACCAAAAAGCAAAGGAGCAAGTCTGCAAGATATGGACAACTCTTCAGCCACTGGTGAGTAATTAGAAAGTTACACAATTTTCCCCGTTCATTTATTAATATTATTACTCTGAGTGGATCTTTAAAAAGGCCTCCAAGAGAGTATTGCACAATACGTGCATCAGACTGCTCTGGAAAGTGACTACTAGAACTGTGATAAAGGTTTCAAACTGCAATTGGGAGCGCACATTAATCAGCGTGCTGTTTTAATCCCGTGCCATTTAAACGGCAGAACTGCACACTGAACAAAGGGGGGGAAAAATCCACTGTAAATTGCAAAAAACACACCACAGCTCTGAAGTCCTGAGCTGACTAGACACAATAAAACCAAACTCAAGCACAGTTTTGTTCTCATTTGTAATCTCTTATCGAAGTTTTCTTTAGGTGTGAGCTACAGCAAGACTCCCTACCTTGAAGCTAGTCTTTCACATAATGCTTGGCACTATCGCATTCATTTTTAAAAAACAGGTCTCATTTTTAATTTCCTGTTATTCACTCTGGTGGGAAAGAACAGCTTACTGTTCACGTCGGGCTGGCTCCGGCCGCCAAAGCAATCATCATCCTCGAGCAATGTGGGAAGAACAAAGGCTACCAAGAGATGGATGCTTGTGGTTTTCACCCGGAAGGTGGCTGTTGCATGCTAGATGGCCCGGAAAAGATTGAATCTACAATTAATATGAAGAGTCTCTGGAAAAACATTTCAGTGGAAGGGATTGATATAATCTTCTCCAGAGATGCAGGAAGGTAAACACTGCAGAGTGGGGTCTCACACTGAAAGCAGAAGTAACTCAATCAGCTCATTTAACCTTGAAGAATCTTTGCAAGGACTTTTCCTCCAACCAAAATCACTTTGAAGCAAAGTCTTTGGCAGGGGGGCTGGTGGTGGGGCACAAGTACAGAACTGGGGTAAACATAAATTTTATGTAAAGCAGCCTTCTTGAAAGACTACAGCCAGTAGATATTTTTCCATGGATTTGTAAATTCCAGAAGAAACAAGTTTCAACATAGCACGGTCTGTGATTAACAACAACCCCAGTAAACCTGAGCTGTTAAGAGAGTCTGAAAGCGATACTGACTGGTAGCAGATTTTAATCTATTTTTCCCAACTGGGCGGGATACAAAATGTAAATCCATACACTGAAGAACAGAGCAATTACAGGTACCTCCGGAACGGTGTCTGTGAGCTCGTTGTTTCAGCAACACTGAAGCAATTTTCTATTATGCTAGTCTTCATTTAAGAGGAAAACACAGAAGCCAGAAAATGATTGCGCTTTTAAAATATAAAAACCAGCTCATTTTGGCCCTTCACTTCAGGATTTGCACCTGCAAGTTAAACGGTGCTAATACCTCGGACGGAGTGGTGCATGACTTGCACAAAAACCCGTATGACATGGCTGCAGTCCCAGCAGGCTGTGTTACCGTTCCCATCTCACAGAGCTTACAGGAGCCTAGAAAAGAACGCATGGCTTGTGATTTTTTTATTTAAAGTTCCTGCTGGGTGGGTGTCTGAGAAACCAAACCATCAGATAAGGAACATTTGTTTCTCAAACTTGGTTTATGTCAGCATTTCCTTTATTCACTAAGCAAATATGTTTTTATTAATTTCATAAACCAGATCTGGTTTGGCTACTTAAAGAATATTTAAATTTAATCAAAGTTTACTGTTCTTTAATTCAGGTTTCTGGTTTTGTTTTATTCTTAATATTGCAGGTATATCTGTGATTACACCTACTACACCTCTCTGTACTATGGCAATGGAAGAGCAGCTTTCATCCACGTGCCTCCATTATCCACGTCGGTAACAGCAGACGTTCTAGGAAAAGCGTTACAGACAATTATCTTAGCAATGTTAGAACAGTGTGGGGAAGAGCGAGAGTAAGATGGGATTTCTTAGAAGGCAATTCCTCACTCTCTTAAATGAAGCAAATCTAAAGATTATTTTAAAACCTTACATAAAGGATTTTATATTCCACGGTATTTTCAGTGAAATCTCCTTATAAACCCCAACCAACCATTGAGATTTCTCTTTGGGGTAAAAGGCTTGAGAGAAACACCGAGTGATGGGCAGTCTGTATTGCTAACAAGGAAACGTTGCTTCCGATTTAAGAAGGCGTGAAACTGGACCTAAAACATTTTAGATGCTTAATCCTAGTTCTGATGGTTAGAAAGACATTAACAAAGACTTGCTGAACCAAGAGGGATGCTTCCAGCCGTAAGGACATGCAGCACTCGAGGGATTCCTCGAGTCCCCTCAGCCCCTCTCCAAGCCCTGGGAAAGTGTTCAGCCGTACAAAGTGTCCACATTAAAAATGTAAATATGGGGGAAAAACAAAATGCACGCAGGGATCCCGTTAGGTGAGGTTTTACAATTTTCTCTTGGTGGCCTGCTCTAAAAGCTGGTTTCCACATCAGAATCAGCTTACGAACCCAGGGTGGCTTCAAAGAAAGCAAACAAAAGGCTGGAATGCAGCAGGAGCTGTAATGCTGGAACTGCCCGACACCACCACTTACCCCACGCGCCCGGTGCCCTTCCCGAGGGGTAAGGCCGCAGTCCTTCCAGGGAGCACACCACAAAGACAACCGTCTTTCAGCACAGCAGGTCACAGCTATTTGGGGCTCAACACATCTAACTTGTCCCAAGAAGGGCCATCGCTGAAGTGCTGTGCTGTGGCACGTCACGCTGCTTACTGAACAGGAACCAAATGAGATCCCGAATTGTACAACTTGGAACTGGACAGTGACAGATCACGTCTGTGCTTCCTCCCCTGCCAAGCCAGGCTCCTCCATGTCCCAAACACAGCTACGTACAGCAGGATTCCGCCATGAAAGCTGGGTATGACAGAGGTTGGCGGCACTTCCACCAACGCATGCTCTCCTTGATAATCTTGCTAGCACCATGGCAGACAAGGATGAGAGAAAATTAGCAGGTATGTTTCAAAAACAGTCACTAGAACAGGACAGCAGCAGCTAAATGTGGACACCTGGGATCTCTCCCGGGAAACAAAAGCACCACGTCAGTAAGGCGGCCAACAGACAAACCTACCAGCACGGACAGCTGGCGAAGCTTTGGGCCACCACCGTGCCTTTTTTCAGTCAACAATCTGATGACAAGAGTCAGAGGAACTGGAAATTCCAAGGTAATTCTAGTTTTACTTGCCACTCTTTTCCAGTGACAGTTACAGAAAACGGATAACCACGTGCCGGCTGGCCAAATGCCTCATCTACAGATTGCCGTGAGGGTAAATAAGCAGGTTTTCTTCAAATAAATACATAAAAATGCTTACCTTGTTCAAAGGAACTACCTACTGCAGAATGGGACTCAAAGGCCCATCGAGAAAGGGCATCACTGGATGAAAATAACTTTTGATTTCAACGCAACGGCAGTACCGATCTCTACTAAGATTTATCCAGAGTAGCTCAATTAAAAGCAGCCAAAAAGGGCAGAAGAAAACCAGAGAAGATTTACTCTGTGTTTTCTAACCTGTACTTGCTTTGCACAAGGAGCAACAAATTCAGAAACAGGCAAGTGCATACAGAATTCTTTTATTTAACTTAAATCATGTAGTACTGAAACTACTAGAAAAAAGCAGAGTAAGAGAAACTAAAGGAGCCTTAGCTTCAGCCATTCAAAATAGACAAAGTTTCTTCTTTTCATAATGTAAAGAATCCCGAGTATATCGCAATAACAGGAATAAATTCTTACAACAGAATATACAAAAACATTTTGAAATTTTTTTTATCTACTGATTCATTTTAATATAAACACAGGAATTTCTTTAGGAATAATTTATACACAGCAAGTCTTTTTATGTAATAAATTGGCCATGTTATTGTGTGATTTTCTCTTAAAAAAATTTAAACAAGAAAAATTGGAGAATGTTGTATTTGCAACTGCATCCATTCCTTAGCACTTTCTAGTTTTGTTTTTGTCCCAGAGGTAGACAAACTCTGGCCAATCCTTTCATCTCAAACCTCACTGGTTCAGAAAACAGAAGAGCTGATTTTTTAAACAGTATCTAAATCATCAGAACCCTTCAGCAATGCGGTTAGTCAGATCTGGGGGGAGCGAGGGGGAAGGGATCTTCAATATTCTTAAATAAAAATAAATAGGGACCCTGCCTTGCTCATGTCAACAAAGCTTCAAATGGCGCTCAACATCTTTAGAGGCTGCATACAAGCTTTTAAAGTGATAAGAAATCCGCAGATAGTTCTTCAACAGTAATTATGAAAACCGTCTTCCCTCTTCCTCTTACGCAGTCGCATCCTTCAAACCACGCGGCCACCGTAAAGCAGGTACTGAACAGCACAGGTGAGACTGGGTAGCAGCAAACCCCCTTCTGTTTCCCCGACCAGTGAGGTTCTTGTAATCCATTAAGTCAACTGCCCTAGACAGTGAAGTGAAATGACCAGTTCAGATGATCCCACCCCAACCAGAGGGCTCTGGAAGACCAGGATACTGAAGATACAGAACATTTCCCCAACTCTATTCATTCGCTGTATACTGGGACACAAAGCTTGGGCGGGTGGGGGGAGAGGGACACGCCAGGGACTGGACAAGTTAGCGATCCTTTTTGGCATATTGTAAAGCTAGCTAGTAAACTGGTACCATCAAAAAAACCTGATCACATACAGACACACCCATACAAAGACACAGAAAAGTGCCCTTAAATTATATTTTAGGCATTTATAAACTACAAACATTTTATAAAATTATTCTATGTACTTACAAAATGCAATGAAACATTTAATTAGTTCTTGTAAACCAGATCTTCGTCAACTGACTACCCGTAATCTACTGGACTTAAAGCCCTATTGAAAATGCTAATGGATTACTGATCAACGAAACGCGTACAAGAGAAAAAAAAGAAGATGAGCACACACACGTATGCACACACACGAACTAGTGATAGTCTTAAGGTACTTGCAAAACAGACCGTCAGTTGCGACTGATTCGTACAGACCGATGGTAACAACCGTTAAACTCCTGGCCACAAATTTACCGCTCCAGCTGGGAAGTCCAGAGGTTTATTTACAAGTACCAACGATCAGAATTGCGATACCTGAGCTCCGACGCTGCCCCACATACCAAGCTCAGGAAACCACCTCGAACTCCTGCCAAGCCCTGTGTCTTTGTAAATACCCATTTCACATCCTTTGTTTGCGTGTGTCTCCAAACCGGCGCTGCTCAGTTCCGATTTACCCGGCTGCGCTCAGTTCCAGAGGCCGTTCACCGTCTCTAAGCAACTGGTTTCTGAACTGAGGCATCCTTCGAAGCCCCCCTGCCTGCGAATAGTTCTGTATCTTCAGCACCCCTGGCCGCTCCTGTTGTTTCTACACATCATTCTTAAACCCTTGTCCGCACAACTACTCGTGGGTTAAGTTGCAAAATCTGGCTTTTATCACTGGTTAGTAAGGAGTGGATCCCTTGCACCTTCCTTCACTGTTGTTCAGCCCAGCGATTAAATACACGGTTGACAAACAAAATAACAGGAAACAAGTGTTACTTGTACTAATGGAATGAAAAGGGTTCAAACATATATATCTATAGTACAGATATACATATGCAGAGATATATATATATGTATATATAGATATATATTTATGGAGTTACACCGACAATAGGAGTGTTGTTCACTTAGACTCGGATTGTGCCGAACACCCCTCCGCTGTTCCCAGAGGACCTGACAGCAGTTCCATCTGGTGACCAGTCGTCCTGGGCAAACTGGGCTTTCTGTCCTTTGTTTTTAAAGACCAAGAGGAGCATCAGTGCGAGCATGCCTAGAATCATACATCACTTAGAACCAGCGTTAAAGAGGAGAGGCATCACACCGAGAAAGACTTGGTGCACGCAGGCCGGCCTCACGCTTTCCGTCACGCTCGGCTTCTGCGTCTCGTTCGTCGCGCCCCCAGAAGACCCTTATTCAGTACGACGCAGCCGGCGCGTCTGCGTTCACGTGGGAGCCACATCCCTTTGCAACCAAACCACCTTCGGTGCCACCCAGCAGCTCTGAAACGCGAGCCAGGTGACAACAATGGCCGAGCACAAAAAAGCCGCCTGCTCCCCGTGGTGACGCCAATTTATTATCCTACCGCAGCAGGACATCTTGGTACCACTTGTCAAAATGCTGGTTTTCAGGGCTGGGTGGGCCTTTGTTTTTAATTTATAAACAAATTGGATTACTTTAACTTTATTCAAACATAGCTGAAGTTCTCAATAAATTTGCCATACCAGACAAGCCAGTGGTCTCAGGGAAGAACAACATTACAAACCATATTATGACTCTATCAAGCCAACATCAATTCTCAGTTGTTCACATGCACAAACAACTCGATTTGCTGTCCAAGGGAAGTCTGCATGAAAAACCCATGTGAATAAAGCTATTCAAAAATGCACAAAACACAACGACGACGACAAAAAAAGCTATGGAAACAAACAGAACGAAAAAGGAATTAAGCTTGAATTGCAAACACAGAACGCAATGGTATCATGAAGGTGGTTTGGTCCAGGAGAGCTGACTGCTGTCACGCACGCGCACGCGACTGCCTTCTACTGAAGTGCTTTTTGAAATGTCTGTCGTGATGGGTGCTATGTCATTAGTGTTTCTTCCTAATGCATTTTAAAACCACCTACATACAATTATAAAATACCAGTAACTTGGACAGTTTTAACAAAACCCTCCTAGCCAGCTGAAAGATCTGAGGATCTCCAGTTGTGGTAATCAATATGTGCAAGGGAGGGGAACAGCCGCTGCACCACACGGTCACTGGCACCTACGGAAAAAACGGAAAACCAAAACAACCCAGGAAAAACTTTAAATTTTGCTGGTTCCTCAGGGCTAGAGAGCAACGCTGCCTCCAAAGACAAACCCTGCAGCGCTCAACCACAGCGCTGCCTATTCAAGAGGCCGTGCACAGCTCGAAGTAGCCGAGCACCACATTACTCGGATACCACAGCCAACACCTGCACGAACAGCTGCCAGAGCTGGAAAAAGAGAAACATTATACATCAAGTTAACGGCAAGCTCGTGTGAGTCCTGTGTGCTTGTAAACCAGTTACACGCTGTCAGAGGGCAGTTAAAATTTGATGGCTGGTCCATCAGAATCCACAGTTATGAAGCATATAAACAGGGGAAGAAAAGAGAACTGGATTTTTACTGGCACGTTAAAAGAAATCAATTCAATGTTAGTTTTGAGAAAAAAAAAAAAAATCAGTGCTCTCATCAAACAGAAGCAGCAAGATCCAAAGCTGTAAACTCGATGTAGTAGTATCACCAGGCAGCCTGCGACAGGGTTTTCACTGTTTTTTTGGTCAAGCAAGCGATGCTGTTGCCACACGAGCCAATTTATTTTTAGGTGTGGATTCAGCCAAACGTCTTTTTGGTGCTTGTGGCATCTGAGGGAAAACTGGCAGGAATGACTTGGCCCATTCTACAGGAAAAAACAGAAAGGCCGTTCCCTTTACTCTAGCAATTCCTCCGGACCTTCCAACATCGTAACCAATTGACTTCTGTAACAGATTTCATCAAATACTTGTAATTTGAAGTCCTCGTATCAGGTCAGCTACGTCTCCACCCATCGGAAGACGCAGCGCTTCGTTGCCGACCTGAGGACTGCCGAGAGAGCATGTGAAAAAGCCTTTGTGTTTCCTTCGAGAATGGTCACCCTAAGTCAGCCAACGCTTGGATTTCTCCTCATGGTCACGAATCTGAACCAAAAAATCGGAGAAACTCCTTGGAATTGAGGAAAATATTCCGAAGTGACCCTTTGTGACAGGCAGTGACTGTTCCCCTCCAGAACCTAGAGCATGTGGTATATGGAGTGAGAGGTTACCAGTATCAACGGCATTTATTGGCTGCTGAGAAATGTGAGATGTATTCTTTTGTATATACACACATATAAAAAAATAAGAGTGAGGTAGATAAAAGTTTGAAAAAAAAAAAATCAAAAAACTGTCCCCCTGTCATACTCAAAAACCCTTATCTCAGTATTTAAATTTATTATGGGGCATCTCTACAGTGATTTAAACTGATATCACAAAAATAAATAAAAAATCCTACATAGAATACCTTCTTAATTAACTTTTTTGTCTTTTTCATTTTTAAAAGGGAAAAATAACTATGGGACAGAGGCAAGAGAAGATAATGGGACCTAAACTACACAAGCAAAAAGCACTACAAACTTCTTAAAATCTCCAGTCAAAACTAGCAATCAGTATATTTTAATTCTTTGTTCTTACTCAAAAGATTTAAACGTTTCCATCCCAGAACCACCTCTTCACTGCCATCGTTTGGTTGGATCAGTGCTAAACAAAGGCTTAGATGCTGTAACTAACGTCAGATGAGCAACTGGTACGACTCCTTGGTTGTAGACCTCCTGATGGCCCCCTCCTTCCCCTTTCACCAAGGCTTCTGCAACTGAACAAACAAGCTTACTCATTTGCTTTTGTTCTGAGGTTTGGTCTATGATTTACGCGACAAGCTTGTACTTGTACAGGTTTCCATAGCTGCCAACACTTAACTGTTTGCTAGCCAAGCCACTGGCCCCAGCTACACGCTTCCCACCCAGCCCCATGGAAACGGCACGGTGGGTTCGTTTCGGTTTGGTTTTGTTGGTTGCATTTTTTCCCCCAGGGGTGCGAAGCGCAGCCCAGGGAGCCTCCGCGAGCGCCCCCTCGTTGGCAAGGCGAAGAGCTGGGGTTCGCTGGAGCCGGGGGCGCAATGGCCACCCTAAGAACGCCCGGCATCGCCAGCTGCAAGCGGTATAGCTCTTGTTCACCGGGTGGGAGGGTTAAAATAGCCTTTTTAAAAATCAGTGACTCAAAAGCCTGGTGTCTGCTGTTGTACCCAACAAATTAAAAAAAACAAACAGGTATATGTGTGTGTGTCTGTGTGTGTCTGTGTGGGGATGGGTGGGTGGATGTGCGCCACAACCAAAACAAGCGGGGAGGGAAGGAGGGGTAGGACCCTTGTACAACAATGAATATAAACACTGAACAAGAATGTACTAAATATTTAACCTTTTTTTTTTTTTTTTTTCTGACCTGAGTTTGTATCATGCCTTGCACTGTAAGAGACTCGCATGCTGTCTGGGCAGAGGTTAGTAGGAAGGAAGGAAAACTGGGGTTTAAAAACACCACACCACAGCACTGCTAGGGTGTTCCCGTGCGGGGTGCCCCTTCTTTCTCCACGTCCCCCTCAGAAGCCCCGTAGCCCACACAGCCAAGATGTTGTAAAACAACTAATGGAGAAAGGAGGGAAAAAAAAAAAAAAAAAAAAAAGAGGAAATGTATTTATAAAAAGGCATTAAACAGTTCATGGCAAATCATATGAAAAGTATCAGTTACTGGGAAGGAGGAAGTAAAAGTTACACACTATAGTACAAAGCATAAGAAAATTTGTTGAAGTGGGAGGGGAGGGAAGGAGGGCAGACCTGAAGGTTTTCATAGATTAAATCCACAAAGATAAAGAACAAAAAAAATAGCAGCTTTTTTCTGTACAGACATATAGATGAGTATCTGAACCGTAAAAAAGTTATAAAAGTGACACAAAAGACAATGTGTATGCAAATGATCCATGGTCTAACATAGAACTGCAAGACCCTTCGAGAAGTCTTAATAATAAAGAGAAAAGGTCAACAAAGCATCGTATACTTGAATCCGGTTACTGCTTTTTTTTGTCTTCTCCAATTTACGTTTCTAGGTGTTTTTTTCCCTGCAAGCCTGTGAAGGGAGGCAGGCTGCAACGATGGAGATCTCTGCCGCTTACTGTCATGTTTTTCATGTTTCATTTTTGGCGTGCGGTTGACTTTTTTTTTTTTGTACAAAATGCACGTGTTTGTTTAGCTCACCACTGCCAGTTTTGTCCAGAATTCACTGGGATGGGGACAGGGGTGGAGGGAGGGCTGTTTCTTTACCCCATCCCTTTTATCTTCTCCATCACAAGGAAAAAAAAAAATCACATTTTGTCCAGTTTTGAAAAAAGATCTAGACAATTTGATTTTTTAAATTTTTTTTTTTTTTTTTTTAAATACCAGTGTATGATTGAATAGAATGTATTGGTCAGGATCTCTTTTGAACAGAGCAGTTGATTACTGTGCTCCTTCCATGCCTACAAAAAAAAAAACAAAAACAAAAACAAAACACAAAGAGTTCAGTTTTTTTGGCAAAATTTGGCAGCGTTGAAAATGGTAACAACCTCGGATGAATGATGGCCCTTTTTTATTCTTTTACGTGTTCCTAAAAAGATTAAAGAGCAACATTAAAAATCCAGTCTTTTTTAATTTTTTTTGTGGTTTTTTTTTTGTTTGTTTGTTTTTTTGTTTGTTTGTTTGTTTTTTTATAAAGACCTACAGTGTTAGGCAGGTGCTTGCAAGGGTACCGGGGAGCCACCTGGCCTGCGATATCTTTGATCTGATAAAAGTGCTGTACGGTTGAACTTGCACGCAGATATGTTTCCCATTACGAAGCAAAGAGAGACAGAAAGAAAGAGAAAGAAGAGAGAGGAGAGGGGAGAGAGAGAGAGAGACATCAGATCTCAAGTTTTCTGTTGCTATTAAGTGTTAACATTAGAGTTTTAAAAGGCCAACTGTGCGCCCCATGAATGGAGTCCTTTACTGAAACAAACATCTGCTTGCATATTGAAAAAAGGAAAATACGATAACTTGTTTACTGAAAAAAGGGTTCTCCCAAGTGCAGCTATGGCAGTTCTGAAGATCCACTGAGGTACAGTAGGCTTTTGAATATATTGTAATTTTCTTTCTTTCTTCCCCCAATGCATGTGTTTTTTCTGTGTTTTATTTCTGTGAGATTCTGGTTCTAAGGATCAGCAGGCCGAAGACTGGGGCAACGGTAAGGCCCTCTCATTCTTGCGTCCCCCGTTCATGTGTGCGTACGGCTGTCTCTCCTCAAAGCTGGCCCGAAGGACCACCACGCCCGGGCCGTTCTCGGCTTTGTGTCCTGAGTGCTTGTCAGTGGGTTGGAGGGTGGAGGAGGGATCTAAAGGAATGCTCTCCATGTTTTCAGTCTCCAGGTCAAGCTCCTCTGTATCTGGAGGCTTGTTCTCTTCACTGTAGAAGAAGGAGACCTCTTTGAATGCTGGATCCAGCTCGTCTTTGATGCTACCGATTATCTCCAGGAAGGAGGGCCTCATTTTGGGATTGTACTGCCAGCACATGCGCATCAGTTCGAACCTGGACAGGAAACACACAGGCAAAACCGTTTACTGAGGTGCTTTACAAGCCCAGGCTGGAGCCCAACCAGCCGTGACCGAACCGGACCACGCGTTTCAGAAAATCATTCAATTCTGATGGAAGACGAAGTGACAGGATTTTTACAGGCCGAGATCCCCGTGTCACATTTCGACCTTCTTTATAATCGCTGATTTACTTCTATAGCCCCTGTCTCAGCCTTCTCCACTCCTGTCCACATGCTTGCCCAAAAAACAGCCTTGTGGATACCTGACGTCCAGAAGCATTTCACACTTCTCTTCTTACTTGCTATTTCTCAATTTTTCCTCCCAAATACCCTGTGCTTACTTCATCACACACGATAGTGCCTCTCAGAGTATCTTTTCCAAACAACCAATCCCCGCCCTATCAATATTGCCTTGGAAAAATTTAAAATAAGAAACACACACAAAGTAAAGCACTGCTTTTTTCCCCTGAAGGAAGAAAATGACATTAAAATTAATTGTAATCCTCAAAAGACATCTCAAAGATATTCTCTCATCCTTTGTTTTAAAATTATGCTGTTTTCATTTACGGCCAGGGATGCATTAATATTTTACGGAGTGTGAGATCATCTGTTTTAAGCACGTCCATGATTAGATCTGTACAATGTCCCATGCTGGCAAAACAAAGCCACAAAATGAAATAGTAATACATACATAATGAAAACAGCCTTTTCATGACACAGCAAAATTGGATATTCCTGAGAGATCGCCCTGAGCTTTAAACACGACACAAGAAAGGACTTCTCTCTGTGAAGGTGGAAGCTGGGTGTCTTCTGTTAACACAGCACAAATAATAGGACACATTTAAATAAGAAAAGGAAGATGAACATTAATTCTTCAAGCCAATCCTCTGCATACACAGTACTCGGAGAAACATGCTGTGTGTAGGAGGTCACCACTGGCCAAAATACCACTTTCTGGGCTAGAATAAGAACAGATCTAAAAAAGAAAGCCAATGAAAAATCTCTCCGTTACGATAACATACGGGAGGATCCTTCACAGCTGACTCACCTCCCAGCAGTGACCACCTGCAGTCCCCATAAGACCCCCTTTCTGTGCCTGGCCAGCAGCCTGGTCCAGTGGCCAGTCAGGGTTCATCTCCCCACCTCTGCCTTCCCGTGTAAGGTTAGCCAGGTCACCTAACTTTTAGTTTTGATTCTATAAAACAATAATACCATTTTCCTAACTTCCTCTGGCTTTCACAAAGCAAGCAAGCAATTCCATTATGTGTTACTTAGCTCTCACTGCCTTATGCCCCGGCAGCAGTTTACTAGATCTCTGCGTCCGTGTGTGGAATGATTTTATTATTTAAAAAAACCAAACAAACCCAACAAAACCAAATGAACAAAAACTCACTCCTTTTTCTGAAGAGCACCTAAGTCCATCACAGAGTAATGTTCTTAATGCCTCCAGAGTCCCTGCTCTAGAATAAACCTTTCAACAGGACTGTCACCAAGCTGGACAACCCCGGTCTCCAAAGCCACTCGCTGTGCATCGCTGCCCACAGCGCGGTCTGGAGAGACTGGGAACCCTGGCCTGAACCAAAACCAAAGCAAAACCATCTCCTCCTCGAGAAATTCGCTCCTTGGGAAGGACTGCTGCATCTCCTCATGGGGTGCACTGTGTTTTCAGCTGAGGTGAACCAGCAAAGAAGCAGAACGCTGCTGTGTTTGGGTTGCCAACACTGCTGAGAGGCTTCAGCCAAAACAAAAGCAATCAGAACTGAAGTGCGTTTAAAGGCACAAATAGCGTTAGAGCTCGGCTGGCGCAATTCCGCATGAACAAAAGTCAGCCACCTGAGCACGGCCCTGTGACACCCAAAAAGACGCCGGCAAAACCAGTCTGTGCTGGGAGAACTCCCTGTGTACTCAATGCTGTATTGTACCAGGCACGTAGACACAAACACTGTTAAGCTATTGCTTGTTTTTGAGTCTTCAAGAAGTCTTTCATAGCGAAAGTGAAGCCAAACTATAAAACGGCACTATACCCTCACCCACAAAGGGGGAGGAAAGCTTGAGACATAAATATATAAAATCCATTTCTGTTACTTCATCGCTGTTTCCTTTCCAGCTGACTGCTGCGTCCCTGAATAGAAGCATTAGCTGGAGCCAGGAACACTGGATATTCGCTGGCGCTTCGCCCTGAGGCCTAAGGGCAATGCTAAGGAGATACCACAAGCGGCGGAGTAATGCATGTGACATCAGCACAAACAAGGACATGTGATGTTTCTTTTAAGCCATTCCAGATTTAAAAACTCTACAGAGTTCCCATAAAAGGATTTTTTTTAAAACTCTGTGGGTTCAAAGACCTTGTTTACATTATCTTAAACAAAAAAGCCTTTCCAGCAGACAACGGAAGAATTTACAGGCTGTTAATAGAACCTGAGCAGTTTTATGAAGTATGTTTCTGACTTGTGGCAAGCGAGCTCAAGGAAGTTGCAGGCATCGTCATGACGTAGAGAGATAGCCAGAGTCTTTCCCATGCATCTTTTGCTCAAAGAACTGAGCAGAAACCGAGTTCCTTTTTGCACGGAGACAGTAAAAAACAGAAAATGGAAAGTTGCTGTAGAAGCTGCATTCCATCTGAGTGTGCGCTTCTGCTTTGCATCGGACTTGACTTGGTGGGAAAAAGTGAAAGGACCTCTCCTGTTCCGCTGCTGCTACACGCTGACATTACCTCTGCGCGGCAGACCCTGGATTCTAACCGAGCGCTCGCCAGGAACAAAGGGAAAATCAGCAATGCGTAAATAGTCTAGTCATCTACAATACATGTGGGGGAAGCAATTTTGTTTCAAAAACAGAGTGGAATTCCAGCCTCCACAACTTTTAAAAGCCCCATGGGAACACACTGTCTGAGAGCTTCAGCTGTAACAAACCTTCTCGCCACGCAGCCATCACCTGATGAACGCTGCCATAACAATGGTAGTACATAAAAACATAACTTATTACTCAGGAAGAGGAGAAAAACAGCAAATCTTCTCCTGGCACCATCTTATTGAACCATCTGTCTTATTACACGGTTCTGTCTGTAAAACCATGCAAACTATGCCAAGAGGGTGTAGCATAAACAGAACTGAGTCTTGTTTCACCCTGTGTAAGAGTAAAAAGCCTCTAGAAATACCGTCGCCTTTGTGCTTAGCCCTTTCACAGAGATTTACCACCTCTCTGAACCACAAGACCGCGCTGTAAAATCCCCCTTTGCACCAGCATCCGCTACAACCAAGCCGCAGAACAGAACCTCTCCAGTTCTTCAAGTGCCCTTGGTCCCTGATCCACCTAAAAGCTACTGACTCGTTGCTACCAGGGGTTAGCAAAGCAGAGCCGCTAACAAGCATTGCTGGCATTGCAGTCTTGGGAGAGATGGAACGTCCAAGATTGCTTGCACCACGTAGCATTCGTGCAGGGGGGAGCAACAAGAGGCCCTTACGAAAACTACTGCACTGTGGCTGGAGCGTGCGAGGCTGTGTCAACACTCACATAATCTGCAAGGTTAAAAATAGTAGATTCGGTGACAGTTGCAGCAAGATTCTTCTCTCTATTCTCATCTACGCTTCCCCGCAGCAGTCTACCTCCTCCACCTGTTCTGGAGGTTTTTATATGTCACACTGCTCCCCTCTCTCTACAGAAAGGTAAATTTGTGTTCTGCCCATAATTTTAGTTGTTTCCAAGTCAAACTAATTTAAAGAAAAAAGTATCTCTGCATTCGTAGCCTACCACATGAGATATATACAAGCGCGGCATCTGGCTCCCCTGCTTGCTTGCTTTCAGGCAGTACCAAGCACAAGAAGTATGCTGACTTCCCTGCAGCAGGTGGACTTCACCTTCTGGACACCTGGAGTTAATATTAAGCATCACAGACAAAACACTGGCACAGACATAGCAAGAAACCTGTCTTTAAACAGAATCTTTCAGCAACCTCCACACAATAAGAGGACCCCTATTTTACAAAGGGTTTCATAAAGCACTTGTGAAAGCAGTTGCCTGAAACATGCTGGGGATGCGTGGCAGGAGCCACAGGCAGTTTCACGGCTCTTCGCAACTCTGCTACAAGCACCCTTCTGTCCACTCACTAATTTTGCTTGTTACGTCCCTTACTGAGAAGCAGGTTATCAGAGAGCTGGAGAGGGGAGAGGAACTCTGCCTACAGAGCAGGTCTCTGTGCCTGCCAGCAGCACCACGCGTGAGGTTCAAGACTGGCAGCAGTTGTCAGGTTACTGAGTGTGGCACAGCACCTTGGGCTAACAGGACGGAAGCCAGGGAAAGAAGCAAAAGCATACATACATCTATCTATCTATCTATATAAAAGCACCATAGTAACACAAAATAGGTTCTTTGAATGCCAAATGCATGTGCACGGAAGAAAGGTGAAGATTATTCCTGGCACTTCCTACTGTTACTCCTACAACAGCCTACTTGAATTTCAGCAGACTTGGGTGTCTGTCCTAATACAAAGACAAAACAAGCTGAAAAGAAGCTAAAGCAAGTCACAATAAGCTTTTAAGGTCAATACGTTCAAATTGTTTTTTTTTTTTTTCACTTTGGACAGAATGAGGATGTTTTATACACAACTGTATCACCAAAAAAAAGAAAACAAAACAAAACACCGCGAAACTGGATGTGCCTTAGTTCTGAGCTCAGCCCTGTTCCTTGTTCTGATGGAGAAAAGTGGCTAGATTAAAAGGAAAATCTTTTTGATTCTGCACCTCTGCAACGTCAGACTAACATCTTGGTGGCCATAACGAATGTGTGAACAGCGTCTTTGTTAAAATCAGCACAAAAAAGGCCTTTGCTGTTATGCACTGGTGCAAAGATTTGCTCTGCCAGACGTCAACCAAATTCTCCCAGCTCGCAAGCCAGTTACCCTGAAAGTGGATTCATCCAGCAGCAACATGCAGCAAGCAGAGGATTATCTCTGAGGAGGAAGGAGAATGGGCTGGGTGGGCTGCAGTAAAGAGAGCTTCTTGCTGTGACTCCCCACTCGCCCCCCTGTTCATACCACACATGCCCCAGGTCAAGGGGGAACTTCTAACGCTGAATCTCTCGCCGAGCACGTTCTTACTGTAGAAGTATTTTTTTCCTATGGATTCTGGGAGCTGACCCCTTCACACACCCTGTTCTTCCCCCATTTCTGCCTACTCCCCCCCTCCATTACACAGCTCTGACCGTGTTAAACAATCTCCAGTCCATCTGACTGCCAGAAATTCTCCACAGCATCGTGGAAGGGAAAGAATGTGAAATTGAGGAATCACATGGCAGCTACACCTCCCCCTGCATATACCACCCACCCCCCTCAAACAACAAAACAACACTGCCTGTCATCTGAAACCAAAGCCAGCGCTCCAGCCAAAAAAGCTCTTTTCCTAAGAATCCCAAGCAGCTGAGGCCCTTAAGTGATTGTATCCCTTCTGTGGGCCTCCAACAAATTTCAATAACTGCAAGACGCAGTATTTCCTTCCCAAAAGCCAGTTTGGGAAGTATATCAAAGTAATAAAGTCTGAACAACTGAAACTGCTGTACACAAAAGCCAGCAGAAGTATTTCAACAATGTACAGCTAAAAACTGAAGCCTGCTGCACCGCACACCCTCCTCCGCTGCAAGGCTTTGTATTGATTCTAGGGGTAGGCAAAGATTTTGCTGCGCATTTCTTTCTGTGCTTACAGGAAAGGAAACTGTTAGCAGGGGAAATCTGTTTATCTCAACGCGAGAAGCACCGTGACTGAAACAGCAGATCCAACACTGCTTCAGACAAAGGAACGGTACATTCATTTATCTGTATGCTTAACCAAAAAGTTGAATTCCAGAGTTTATGCACAATACACTTCAGCTCATCCTATGCCCTTTTTTCTCTTTATCCTCAAAAGATTAATTTGTTCAGAAGAGGCAAGATTTAGGCACAAAGTCTTCTGCTGTAGCAAATGTCACTTATGAGCTTTTAATGAGTCTAATTTTATTTAGGAACAAAGTTCGGGTTTTGTTTCCTTATTAGAGAAGATAGTCCAAAGTGAGATTTGGGCCACAAAGTTGTTTTCTGGTACGTCTAACTACTATGAAATACTAGATCGACAGAGACTGTTCAAGCAGCACCTCACATTACCACCACTCTTTAATAACCCCTCCTGTGGTAGAGAGCACAGAAGTGGACGCTGAAGGGATTGGGAAGAATAAACCGTGCCCTGGGAGCAGCGGTAACTGTTGACACTTACAGCATATCAGGACAATTGTCCGGTTTTTCCAGCAGACCCCCTTCCATCACAAAGCGGAGCACTTGTTCGTTGGTCATGCCTTGGTACGGCTGCTCTGCTAACGTTGCAATCTCCCAAAGCACAACACCGAAAGACCTGGAAAACAAATCAGAACTTTAGAAAGCCGAGCAATCTTTACAAGGATGTGTTAGACGATGCTGAGCAGGTAGGTGTCCATGGGTATTTTCTTTTACCAAAAAATTCCAATTGCTCAGCAAGTACGCAGCGATGGTGACAGCCACATCACCTAGCGTAAGACACCGCTGACTTCAAACACTTCTAGTCAATGGTAAGAAACAGGCTCCCAGTTTTGAACGACTCTTCAGACTGGCCTCCGCAAGAAAAGACTGGTAATATCATGCCTCCATTTTCCACACCATAATCTACAGCTCAGAGCTGGTCGTGATTATAATTACTCAGTGGTCCAACGTTACTTGGTTACACCGCTTCTGCACAGGTCAATCACTAAAAAAGCCACCGCAAGCTCACTGCATTGACCAGAAGCCTCCTAACTCAGAGGAGATTTAAGCTGCGAGTTTGCCTGTAGAATCAGCTCACATCTCACCTCCCTTTCCCGTGGCTTTGAGTTCAGACTTCAGGCGAACTGCAAGGTAGAAAAAACAGTGGAGATGGGAAGAGGAAAGATGCAGGTAAGGGAAAAAAAAAATTCTATTCCTATCTCTGCGCTTCCTGTACAGAGGACCTCAGGCTGGACAAACACCTGATCATTAAGGGCTGCAAAAAGATCCGTGTGTGGCTGGGTGCAGGGAATGAAACCTTCTAACAGGTGGAGAAGTTACTTCAGGTGAGCTTGACAAGCTCCAGCCCCCCTTCCCAAGCCACAGAGAGAGCAAGAAAAAACTATCCGTACATTTGAAAAACTAAACTCAAAATCTTCATGTAACATACCTCAGGTACTCCCGATAGCAGTTGAGAAGGCAATAATGCAGAACTGTAAGCTCTCATTCCAGCGCAAGCTGCTTTTCATCAGAAATACTTGAGTCACACAAATCCGATTTAAAAGCTGCATTTTTCCCTTACCGCTCTAGCAGGCCGAGAGCCAGACAGCAAACGCACGCCACCACACCTGTGCACCTCATCTGCGTTACCACTAAAAGCAAGCAAACAAACCAGCCTCTATTCCCCAGGCACAAAACCACTTCTTGGGTAATACTTTCCATTTATCCCTCTGCTTTGGTTTCTTCCACATTCTAAGTCAAGGGTGCAAAGGAAGGATCAAGGCATCCGACAAGCAAGCAACAAGGCCAATTTTTGAAAAAGACATGGAAGAAATGTGAATGTTCTCCAGCTTCTTGTACCAAGACCCTAATTTGCTGCTTCAGCAGCAAAACATTTAAGCCCCAAGGAGAAACTCGGTTACCCCTTTTGCAACATGTATGTAACTATGTACTTGGAACAGAGCTTCTGGCTCCTTACAACTAACTACAAAGGACAGCAGGAGTGAAAAAAAGAAGTCTGTCTAATAATAGGAATTGATTACTGGTGAAGAAAGATAAGCATAGTTATGTAATTGGGTAGTTTGGACGTAAGTATCGACACTTTCTAAAAATATCCCCATTTAAAATTAGTTTATTGAGCAGACATGGCTCAAATGGTCTGCCATGCACTGAAGAGTCCTCTACTTTTAGAGCTCCTGTGCAAAGGAAACCTAGATGCTGTCTTGTCTTCCGTGGCTAAAATGCTGAGTCAAGCTTAGAGAGAAAAAGCGTAGTTTCAATAGGGTACTGTTGTGAAAACAGGAGCCTGTATTATTAGGTGGTTATGGTAGAGTGGTTTTATCTTTCAGTTATCCACTGTATCTGAAATGTTTTGCATCTGGAGCCAGAAGCCACAAACAGACCTGCAATTGTTTGCCTTTCAGGGGAGGCAGGGACAGAGGGTCAGCTCAACATTTTGGTGCCTTTGAAGCTACTTTGATCACTGCAGGAATAATAAGAACAAGTCTTCCGCACCTACTAGTCATATTATCATAACAAATAAACTTATGTTGCTCCTTCAAGGCAACTACCAGCTCTGAAAAAATCCAAGATACCGAAGACTTATTTATAGAAATACACCCTCACCCTGAACAGTATTACATTAATTTTAAGATGTTTGCCTCCCCTAACTACAACAAAAACAGTCTTGTCTAATTACCTCATTCTTCAGCCTGAAAAGCAATAGAAGAATGAATTGCTAAAATAAAGCTCCACCCGTCAAAACCTCCAGACACTCTTTTTGCAGTTTGCCATTTCACCTTTCAGCTTATAAATCTTTGACTCTGACCACTCACACAGTTTTGTCGTTTTGACGTTTTGGCTTCTAAAACTTATCTCGAAGAACATGGAACCAGATGTCACAACACCCTACCAAAAAGGCTGGAAAAACAATCTCAACGTTTTTTACCATTTGATGAAAATAAATGTCCCCCAAAACAGCTAAGCTACACAGTTTACATAAAGCAACTTCAAAACCTGAACCAATACAAGGAATCAGGTAATCTTTCCTGACATGAAGAGACCTTCAATGCATAGTGTTTCGTCTAAAAGCTGCTGAGAAGTAAAGCAGAGTGATCCTTCTAGCCACAAGCAGACCAAGTAAACAGACACTATTCCACAACAGTGATGAGTCAAGCTCCATTACATTTGGAATTAAGATTGAAATTTCTGAATCTATAGGTGCGGATACATGTGGCAAACACAAACGAATCCGCATTCTAAACAGCGTATTCCTCACGTTGAACCAGGTTTTTTGTACCTCATGATAGGATGCCAGGATACCTACGTGAACCGAAATTCAGAATGAGGCACTTCTAACGATTAAGATGACAAACTATCCCAAGGAGCAACTGTCTGAAATACTGATGAGAGCTGTGGACCTCTTCTCCATAAAGCATTTTTTTCCTCTGTATGCTTTCAAGTAAAATATCTGACAGATTTTACTCCTCCTCCTAAGTTTTCCAACCTCATAATCAGTAAGCTACTTTCCTTGACGTGACTTCTGGCTAGGATATCTCACTCAGACTGTCCAGCTGATAAACTGCTATATTGTTTGCTCAACCCTGCTTTCGACTCAGTGACCAACGAATGCCACATCTTGTTAACGTTGAAGGGCAAACTCACGTACTTCCTGCAGCAACTGAAGTACTCATTTACTGCTGACACTTGATTTGACGTCACATCTGTGGGGTTGTTTCACTTGGAATTTGAGTTAAGTTTAAATAATAACGTCACTGAACAGTCACAGGTTAAAAGGAAGGCGTGTATGGAACGAGTGCCGTACGTCACCGCTGTGAACGCCTGATCTGCCGTGCCTGCTTTCGATACAATGGTTGGGCTTAAAAGTTACTCTTGTGTGGTGAGAATGGGCAGGTCTGCCAGCCCTGCGCTCCAGGCTCATTCAGTTCTACATCTGGGGATTTTCTAGTGGGATATTCCAAACTTCTGTCTGCTTTGTGAAGCCATTACGAGTCCCAGAATTCTTTTACTGCAGGGGGACTGCCAAAAGCATGCCTGCGCTGTCCCATTGGATAAATGGCTGATACAGGGCTTCCCCTTCAAGTCAAAGTGGTTATTTTCATCTATTTCCAAGTTTGAGGGTTACTGGATTCATAAATAAGTTACTAGCCGTATGCAAAAGATTTTAAGCAACATTCTGGTACTTTGCTTTTTCACTTGCTACATAATTCCTCTGATGAACCTTTCACTCAAAGCTGGTGCTGTGGACTACAGTCCACTGACTCCAAAATCCTCAAGCTGTTTAAAGAAAATGCAGTTTACTACTAAAATACCATTCCTACTGACTTCTAGACATTTGGAGGCAATCAGCTGCCAATTCTGCAACACATCAGCAGTAAAAACATCTTGTTAGGAAGGCAGAGAAGCCATAAAAGACAGAGTAGAGGTTCTGCCAGTACATGTTCATCTTCTGCCAAGTCCTCCCTATCTATCTGCAAAAGTTTGGGGGTGGGGGTGGGGGTGTGTGGGGAATTGTTCCAGAGTATTATTTCTTCTAAGAAGTATATTTTGAAATTTCCTGAATGCCTCTATTAATAACTTCACAGATACACCAACTAGGCAATGGGCTTTTAAAGAAAAACCTATTTCTGCAGCTTGCGGTATATAAAACAAGCAAACAAAGCTCCAAATGGAGAAGGATATACACAAGGGAGAACTCCCAAGAAAAAAACCTGCTAGTGTACACAAACCGTCTGCGGGAAAGCAGAGTTATTTACACAGAAGGTTTTGATAGAAAAGCAGGTCAGGGCTATGAACCTTTCTATATTCTTGGCAACTTTTAATGCTTTTCTTGAAGGAGGGCAATTTGAAAAATGACAACTTGCTCTTCCAGGTGAAGGCAATGTTTTTCACTGCAAAACTGATTTTACAACCCACCGCAGGAAACATGCCACCACCTCCAGTTTTGGAAATCCATTTAGTTTTGCTCTGAGAGCAGATTTTAACCTCATGAGTTCTTGATTTTTGCAATGGAAATATGAAATACAAAGCAGAAGGCTTCACAGTGGAAAAAGAGAGTTACCTTGGAAGAGACAGGAGAAGCACTATACTTAATTAAGTCTACTCAAACAAGAAAAGAGGCTAGAAAGAAGAGGGGCTAAACCAGTTTTTCAGAGCCCTTTCTTTTTGTTACCAGACATCGGAGTGCGTTGTGAAGACTCCATCTTTCAGTGATTCTGGGGACATCCAGCGGACAGGCAGCAAACCTTTCCCTCCTTTACGATAATAATCTGTCTCGTAGATATCTCTTGTCATGCCAAAATCTAGAAGGTATAAATGATGTTTTGAGTTTGCATGATATAATGATGAACGTTTCCCCTTACTACAAGCCATTGCAGCCAGCAGAGAATCACAGCTTGGTGCAAAGAATCTGCGATCTGTTAGCACGACACTTTGCAGGCGCTTTACCTGCTGCCTTCGGGCTGGTTAGCTTCCCTCCCAACAAAGCCAACAGACATTTTTACCATTGACTTCAGTGGGTGAGAAGTCTGAATGGTTTAAATATATGAACATGAAAAGTTGCAGGATTTATGCTCAAGCCTTGCAGTAAGCTAAATCTTCTGAAGGTCATACAATTCATTAATCTGTTCTCTAAATTCAATGCTTTTCTTTTTAAAGAGTATAAAGAGCTCCTTTAGTACTTAAAACTATTGTCTTTAATTTAAAAATCTCACATGTTGAGGGAAATGCTTCTCTCTCGTTTTTTTTCCCCTCTTTTCAAGGGTAATTTCCAGCTCCTGTATAATATTCCATCTCAAATGCTACAGAGGATTAGGCTATTTGTTTATGACTAACACAGACCAATATTAAAGACATACTTTGGGTTTTACGCATATCCTTAGCTGTAAATACGTAAATATTTGCAAAACTCGGATCTAACAATGATCACCTCCTGACTAACTCAGACTTACTTCAGAATTTTTTTTCTGTACAATCAGGTTTATGCACACAAAACTGCTGGGTCTTGGAGTAGCCTGTTTAAACCAGTAACTACGTTTTCAGACACTAACCAAAAAAGTTAATAACTCAGGTGGCATCAAATCTCTTACTAATATTAAATGCTGTCTGCTAACACAGCAGACCTAGGGCAAAATCCATTTTGCCAATACAGACCTGTAGTTGCCCCGTTTTTTCTGGGAAAAGTGGAGCAAAAAAAAAGGACATTATTCCTCCGGATCTCACAGTTGTTATAACCTGTCTATGGATGTCATTATTACCAGGCTCAGATGAGTGACCGATCACTGATCCTTCTCATTCCTTGTCTGCTAAGGACACTGGTACCCTCAGTGATTATGACTAAAAAGCCCATCTGTGCAGCTATGCCATCACTCCCACACACCAGAATGACTTTATCCTGGCTGAATAGAAAATTCTTTTAAAATGTAATGCAAATAAGAAACAGATATGCAACAAGTATGGGACAGTGTAGCATAAAGCTCCTCCTCTGAGATCTAAACAGTCTGAGTTGGCGTGTTCCAGTCAAGATGCTCCTAAACTGTTTCTGCATGAAGGGATTTTCAGTACTGAGAGCAGTGCAGCGTATTTCACAAGATGCTTTTGGGGTAACCATGTACCACGTTAAAGGGAAGAAATGCACCATCTTAAGAGAATTGTAAAATATGCTGGTGGGGGGAGGAGGAGTGAGAAAACTGGAATGGGAAGGATTCAGGCTGACTTCCCCTGAACCTGCAGAAAATGCACAAAATCCCCCAAAGATCTCATTTCCTAATTAACTGACTCAAAATGAAATCATTTTTTCTTTCTCCCAAATGACAGGATTACTTACACAAATTATCAAAATAGCTGAGTTAAGCTCAGAGAAGAAGAATTAGTTTCCTACAGCAGAAGGCTGTTGCTATACATGTTATTTTAATGTGCACAACTCAAAAACAGCCAAAAGCTTAAAATCAGCCCCTCTGGAGAGAAGTCTGAAAAAACTCATCTGACACTATTTTGGAGGGATGGTGAAGGGAAAAAAAAAAGCAGTGTTTGAACAGCAGAGCAGAGGAAAAACCATTCTGTTGTCTGGAAAGCAGAACTCCAATTCAGACTGGAAAGCATCCAGCTGAAGTCAAGCCTTACATTCCATTTCCAAATCAGATATGCTTTAATATAATCCTAAAATTCTTATTCTTGAATCAATAAACAGGAGGTGGAATTATTTTTGCGCATTAACAGAAAAGCAAATGACACACCAGTGGTTAACTACGCCATCCACCCAGATGTCTGCAGCATCTGCACCTCAAATCACTGCTCCACTAGCTCTTCTTAAACCCACACACTATACTATTTCCTCACTGGAACAACAGCAATTTGAGGTATTCCAAGAGCTTCAACTCAATGTTGACTGCTCACAGGTCTTAAATCACAGCAAGCCTTCATAAGGGACATACTTCATCCTGCAGAAGTTTAAAGTAGGGCTAAGTTTTAAAAGGTCTTTCAAACAGCTTTAAAAAAAATTAAAATGCCGTCTAAGATGTTGAATTTTCAGGATGATGTTTTTAGTTTTTGTCAAAGTCAAAAACACATACCTCCAATTTTCACTGTGAAGTCTTCTGCCACCATGCAGTTTCTTGCAGCAAGATCTCTGTGAACAAATTTGTTGGCGTTGAGGTACGCCATCCCATCAGCAATCTCTCCTGCCATCTGAATCATCTTCTTCAGAGTTGGAGGTGCCTGGCCAGGGTTATTCTGAGCAAGATTAAGATGATAAAACGGGTAAGGGGGGGAAGTAACCTTTTCTACATCAAACTGTAACACACTTTGGGGTGTTTTTTTGTTTGTTTGGTTTTTTTTGTTAAATAAAAATCACATTAACGCAACCTAGGCTGATGTGATCCAGGCTAAACAGAAACTCATGATTACGTACACCATAGCATCTGCTTAGCAGCCAAACTGGCCATACCAATCTGGGTTACAAACAGAACTCCCACGCAGCTCTTTTAGGCCGTTCTATTTTATGGAATATAAGCCAGAAAGACTTTTGGGTATAAGGAAGCTATCTTACACCTATGGAGTTTAAAAGTCTGTCCTCCTGCCACAGAAGTTCTGAGATACAAAGCAGAGGGCTTATTTTAGAGATTTCTACTGGTTTACTATCTTCACAACCAACCAGATGATGTTAAATGATTTCAGTTCCTGTCCTCAGTTCTCCATAACCAGGTGTTTCCTGAATTACCTCTATTTGTAAATAGGACAACAGCTCACGGGACAATTTCTTCTGAAGCAAACTCACTCCTTAACATCCAGGGATATACAGCTTCTGCCATTCTCAATCTCACAGATGAAGGTGTTCAGGTATTTATATGCAATTAGTTAAGTCCCATCAGCCCTTACCAGTATGAATTTGCCTAAGCTTTACACCCCTTGGATAATCATCACTGATAGAATAACCAACACCAGAGCCTCACATACTGAATTCTACTAATGACTAAGATCCTAAAGCGCACAGATCGCATCACTGAGCTTTATCACATCCCCATCCAGACAAACAGTCCCTTGTGCACCTCCTGCGGAAAGTGTTCATGCCCAGTCCATCATCACTTTCAAATGGCGCTGCTTTGTGTTGAGATGAGCCATACCCACTCCTTCCAGGCTCCCAAGAGCCAAATGCAACATACACTATGGGAGTCAAGAAGATATAACCAAGAAAGCCCAGAAGGACCAATGTGAGTTGAAACCCCAGGAGGAAGAGGTAGGTATGACAGCTGTGTGGTTAAATTACTGGTAAAGCCAGTGATCGGGCAAGCCCTCCACCCATGCCTTATTGAAGTATCCTGCCTTCCTCCTCATACAGGTCTTCAGAAGACTTCACTCAACTCTACATTGCACATCAAGGAAGACAGGGAATTTAGGCACCGGCCTATCACAGACTGCTTTGGAGAGCAGCAGCATACAAGACAGAAAAGCCAGGTACAAAGCTCATAAATTTGGTAATTTCTATATAACGTCACTGTCCCTGTTTATGAAGTTTGCTGAATTCAGCCAAAAATATTGAATATAACCTGAAACATTATCAATCATGAATGCTAGCCAAACCCTTAGTCCATAGTCCTACTGGTATTTTCTGAATGCTGTATTCAGTATGATTGTTTTCTGTATCCAGTCACTTAAGCCACCTGCTCTTGCTACATGCAATGCCCTCCATTTATACCATCTTCATTCTCTTGTGCACATATTGTGCTCACGTTCTGTTCCTTTAAGTTATTCACATCAGAATTTCTGGATCAGGGGGAAAGGCTGCTGAGCTCATTTTCTACATAGTCTACTATGATGTCAGTGCAAGTGACCCAAGTGTCATCTTTATCCTTCAGACTCTGTATTACAGGTGGCAATTTTAGCTGTTAGACTAAAGGCCTACATATTATTAGTTAAGATTAGATTTTTTACTTTCCAGCAGAGGCAACAGGCAGGTTATACAACATGAAACAATTATGCTAGCACGCATGCTTCAACTAGCCAATTTTTTTGGTTAACATTTTGATGAGAAATTAGATGAGACGAGAGATTTAAATCTGAAAAACAGGACTCAGTAACACAAGAAGGGACCTATTCCATGCAGTACACTGGGCTATTTGCAATAGCCACCTCATGAAACGAGGTGTTGCAGATCACAGAGCAGCTCATGTTTTGTTCTTAGAACTTAAGGAGGAGGGCAAGAAAGGCTAATTGCCTGCAGCTTCCAACGTGACACTGTTTCATTCAAGGTGATTCTAACTGAAGAAATAAAAAAACATCCAGCAACTCATGACTCACCTCTGTGTCTGGCCTCAATGATCTCAGGTAACTTTTGAGGTCCCCACGTGTCATCAGCTCCATGATAACCAGCGTAGGCTGGCCCTGAGAAACAACACCAAGCAGCCGAACCTGGAAGAGGAAAAACAAATGTTCAGTTACAAATACAGCTAACTGAACTGTAGCAATCATTTATTCATGTTGATATGTAGCCCCAAACACCTGTGAGCCTGTGGGAAAGGTCTGAAAGCAGATTTGGCGCCACTCTCTGACTGCTGTTTAACAACAACATTATAAAGCTGTGCAGAGTCAAAGCTAAAATCCCAAGTTCCTGCTTCAGTCAGCGAAGACATGCCCTGAACACCCTCATGACAGCACGCACCACAGCTGTATGAATCACAGCCTCGTTACATTTTCATTACTTACAACATGGTGACAATTGAACTCCTTCATCACTGAGGCCTCATTTAAGAACTCTATCCTCTCACGCATGCTTGCAGACTCATTGACAGTCTTGATGGCCACCCTGGTCTCTGGCTCATCCTTCACCACTCCCTTGGCTATTCCCTCATACACCATTCCAAAGGAGCCTTGCCCAAGTTCCCGACACATGGTGATCTTCTCACGGGGCACTTCCCATTCGTCTGGAACATAAACTAAGGAGAGAAAAGAACAGGTCATGATGTTCCACTTCTGCAAGTGGTGCTATCATGCACTGCTTTACAATACCAACTGTCCAGTTTTACTGTAAACAACACTAGACACAATGCTGACACCTTGCACGGTGTATGCAAATAGTCCTGGTCTTTCCCATACAGAGATAGGTAGATGCTTGGCATACAAGTAAATCTTAAAGAAATATGTAGATGGACTTGAAAGGGCTGTGCTACGGTACTGACATAATGGGACAAAAATAAGGAACTTCAAAGCACAAAACCAGGGTGGGAAGAGGCTTGAATCAATACTTTAGGCCTGAGGTTTTCTTGGGATCCTAGGTGTTCTTATTCTTCCAGACAGCATCAAACATGCTTCATCATCTGTATCAGTTTAGTGTCTACTGTATTCTCTATTAACAGATTGATTTTATGACTAGAGGGAAACAGACTCTCTGATCTAGTAGGCTCTTTGCATGAAACTATTCTGATCACTTGCACACACACTGTTGCACCAGTAAAGGCAGAACTTGCTGCTGCTGCAAGTCTTTGATCTGAGGCAGAGGAGAGATCTCAGAAGGTGACTGCCAGGAGGGAGGACTGCCTCAGGCAAGAAGACATCTGAGTAGTCACTGATGCTGCTGCCTATCAGTCACCAAAGGAGGGGACAGTTGTGTCACATGCTCTGAATGGGTGAAATGACAGGATGCAAAAATAGAGGATTATAGCATGAACACTGACAGACCTTTAACCCTAATGGTGCTGCTATAAAAAACCTAAGAGTAAAGATGTCCACTGCCACTCCGGCTAAACCCATTAGCCTCCTGGGGGCTTTTGGAAAAACTATTCCCACACAAATTCAACAGCAGTAGCACCACACTAAACCATAAACAGAAGAACTGATGCCTCAAGGAAGTATCTGATGTTCCGATTTCCTCCTGCACTTGGAGAGCTCCATACATACATAATCCATACAGTACGGGCACGTGCTCATCAAAGGCAACCACACCTCTATGTGTGTGCATGTGGGAAATAAATTATCTGGCAAGTAGTGGGAACCTAGCTGCTTTTTGTATTTTATAATTTTGTAAAGCAATTAGTTTAGCCAGAAAGCTGGATTTCCAGGGTTCTCCATTCCACAGCAATCCAAGCACGTGAGCTTTCTAGAGATGCAGAGGTGAGGATCCCTGGACTGCCAGGCTCAGTCAGCTCCTGCTGCTGCTCAGGGACAGCCAACACAAGAACTGGCAAAAAGTTCATCCACACCACTAGCTGGCACAACCTCCTGTGATAGTGTAGTACAGGAAAATAATACAGGCATACAGAAAGCAAAACCAAAAAAAGCACACTGCTCTAGGAACAGCAATTTTGTCTGAAAGATTCTTTTTAATTTCCTGGATAGTTTTGAAGACTTGAGCACTATCCACATTGTGCCTCCCACAGAAAATTGTAACAAATTAAAGATGCCCCCAAAACTCCACACCTAACTTTAGAACTACAATTGGTTCACTGTTAGCATAGCACTCAACACAAACATACCAGCTGCCACAGTCTAATACCTCTAAATACTGTCAGCACCAAATATATACATCAGTCACATATAAATTAGATCAATTTGAAACTAGCTTTAAAAAACTGTTTTGGCAGCTAGAGAAGAACAGGCTTATCTACACTCCAGATATTAAGAGAAACAAATATGGATTAAACACCCGTACTCATTTTAACATGAAATTTCTGCATGTGATATGTCTGGAAGCCCCCAGTATTGCTTTTCTTTTTCTCTAACTGTGAAAAGTTCACAGAATCACAGAATCATTAAGGTTGGAAAAGACCTCTAGGATCATCAAGTCCAACCGTCAACCCAACACTACCATGTCTCCCAAACCACGCCCTGAAGTGCCACATCTACCTGTCTTCTAAATACCTCCAGGGGTGGCGACTCTACCACCTCTCTGGGCAGCCTGTTCCAATCGCTGACCACACTTGCAGTACAGAAATTTTTCCTAATATCCAATCTAAACCTCCCCTGACGCAGCTTGAAGCTGTTTCCTCTATCGCTAGTGACCTGGGAGAAGAGACCAACACGCACCTCACTACAACCGTCTTTCAGGTTGTTGCAGAGCGCGATAAGGCCTCCCCTCAGCCTCCTCTTCTCCAGGCTAAACAACCCCAGTTCCCTCAGCTGCTCCTCATCAGACCTGCTCTCCAGACCCTTCCCCAGCTCCATTGCCCTTCTCTGGACACACTCCAGTACCTCAAGGGCCTTCTTGTCCTGAGGGGGCCAAAACTGAACACAATATTTGAGGTGCGGCCTCACCAGTGCCCAGCACCATCCCTGCCCGGCTCCTGCTGGCCACACCAGTGCTGACACAAGCCCGGGGGCTGGTGGCCTCCTTGGCCACCTGGGCACTGCTGGCTCATGCCCAGCCGGCTGTCAGCCAGCACCCCCAGGGCCTTCTCCGCCGGGCACTTTCCAGCCCCTCTGCCCCAGGCCTGCAGTGTTGCCTGGGGTTGTTGTGG
The DNA here is from genome assembly GCF_963921805.1 of Phalacrocorax carbo. NCBI lineage: Eukaryota > Metazoa > Chordata > Aves > Suliformes > Phalacrocoracidae > Phalacrocorax > Phalacrocorax carbo. Next base: position 5,118,922 of record NC_087519.1, on the reverse strand, counting down.
CCCAAGGGCAGGACCCGACACTTGGCCTTGTTAACCTCATACAATTGGCCTCAGCCCATCAATCCAGCCTGTCCAGGTCTTTCTGCAGAGCCTTCCTATGCTCAAGCAGATCAACACTCCCACCCAACTTGGTGTTGTCTGCAAACTTACTGAGGGTGCACTCGATCGGAGTTGTTAGAGAGTTTCATTGGGATAGGAAATGAGGAAACAGTATTGGGTTTTTGTTACATGTTACTATTTTCCTTGTGAGAAGTACATAGAAACAAGCAGTGGGTTTGTTCTGATAGGTCAGAATAGGGCTTAAAAGGGCAAACATGAAAGATGATGAATTCATGAATTCTTCTTTCATTCCAGTGAAAACATCACTGGATGAGTAGATGATAGTCTGAAAGTGAAACTAATGCCTCCAAATTTCCCTCAGTTGAATAAACTACAGGAAAAAATTTAAAAACTCTCCAGTTTCAACAGACAGGTCACATTTACGTATTATCAATGACGCATTCTATGGCTGTGCTAATAAAATGAAGAGAGAAAACGGTTTTACCACATCCCTTTTAAAGTTTTCAGTCAGACAGGAGTGGAATATATGAAAGTAAAAACATCAGAAGTGAAAAGGCCACACTTACCATCTGAAGCACTGAAGTACTCGGGGTTCACTGAAGCATAAAGTACTCCATTGCCCAGCCTGTCACTGTTCCTGTTGAAACAGTTTTTTTCTTTTTTAATTTTTAAACCTAAGTAAATTTCAGACCACCTCTTCTACAGCTTTTCCACCGTTTGCTCAACCACAGAATATTATTTACTGTATGTGAAGAGCTTTTCAGACAAAGGGGACAAACCCAAGTTCTTATTCTACCTCATATAATCAATGGGAAAACTGCCCTGAACTGCTTTCCCAAGAAACCTGTAGTCTTCTCTATAGCAAATCAGCACCAGAAAAGCGTAAACACAAAGTACTTTCAGCTGCTGGGTAAACTTCCTTTAAGAAAGGCAGCTGTATGGTAACACACCCAGGAGACCGGTGGCTGAGAACAGACTTTAACATCACCTGCTCCACTGTGGGACAGAAGTGATCTAGTGAAGGACAAGATTGTTTTTATGGGGAATTCCATTCAACTATTTTATAAGTGTTTAGCTTATTTTAAGAACACACACACCACCACCCCCAGTTCTACTGGGGTGATCTTTCAGAACAAGATATATTTATTCAGCACTGTGAGAGCTCTTGCAGGAGTCAGGCCGTAGAAATAAAATTATCAATCAGACCTCCGAAAATCAAAGACAAAACATTCTTGTGGGCTATAACGACAGTTTAAAGAAGAATGATTTATCAGGCATTTCACCCAGCAGAGCCCAAGGGAAGGCCAAGCAGGTATTGGACTTCACTAGACACAAAGCGCTTTCTGGAGTACCTGAGAACAACTGGTACTACTATCTGCACACAAATGAATTCGAGCTGGAAATAATGGGATACTCAATGAGCATAGTTTATATAACTGTAATAAAAAACTCCCATATCAAGAGAGTTGCAAGGCTGAACATTTGCACTGTCTTCTATTAAGTTCTCATTATGTATTTCAATTAAATAAATTTTTAAAAATCACTAGTTATCAAAAACAAAAATGAGGGGAAAAAAACCAGAACAGTCCCCTGGACTGCTCTGTCTAGGATGTAATTTTTAAGTGGATGCAGAGACTTCAAAAAACCTCTAGAACTTGCAAGAAATCAAATTAACCTAAATTGATCTAAGTTTTCATATTTATATTGACCCATATTTCAGTCAAAGCTGCTGATTATACAGGTTCAGTGTCTGCCATCACTGTCCCAGTGGATATGTTCCTGACAACCCTTCCTCTTCCCTCTCAAACATGATACTGTAATAAAAAGCCTCTTCATATCTCAAGCAGCAGCCAGATGCCTGCTAGTAACTCTACACGACCTCCTTTTACACACCAACAAGACAATCTACCTCAGCTTCTCGAGTCCTCTAAATGCTGCTTCCCTTTTTAATTTCTAACTTGCTCCATGGGCACAGATTTGAAAATAAGTATTTCCCTCTTGCAGTTTTAACCAAAGCATATACAGCTCACAGCTCACCTCTTTTTGTTAAAGACGTACAGCATTATCAGTAATCCCCCAACGATGAGCAGGAAAGCAATAGGGAGCACAATTATCAAGTGCAGGAAGTTTCCATAGTTCGCTGCTGCAACCAACAAGAAAACAATTGTATCAGGGTTTCTATAAAACCTCCATTAACAAAGAAACATTCAAAGCTCACTCAAGTCTATTTCCATACAGGGAAGAAATCAAAGTACTCATTTTCTTGCCTGGTGTGGAAAAATGTACTCAGAAACACTGACTGCAGATGAGTGGAACAAGAAAACAGACAGTGAAAAGTATTAATTTTGTACAGAACAGTGTCTGTCTTGGGTTTGTTTTCACAAGTTATGCTTAAGGGCTTACATTCCTCAGTGCACAATATTCACTTGCATATTCATCTTTCTTCCACCTTTTGTTCACTTTGCAATTGCTTATACTTATGTTCAGAATAGGCACACGCTGCTCTTTACTTCAAGTGCTTCAAAGTCCAGCAATTTGAAAACCAAAAAGGAATAGAAGATGGAGTTCCAGTTTTCTGTGGATACATCTGCTCTACAACTAAATACAGAAGTTCTTGAGAGGGTCTCTGTGGACACTACGATGGTGTTCTTCCAAAATATAAATGACTCCCATTGTCAGGACCAGCATCACCGTTTCACCAGGATGTTATCTTTATCAAATATCACTCGGAACAGGTGTATGAAAAGCATCTTGGTAATTAAGAAAGCCTGCCTGCCAAAAATCTAAACAAATAATTTGTTTCTTGTATTATTTTGCAATTTAAAGCAGGTTTGCCTTATTGCCACAGGTTTTGTACAATCCAACTCCATGTGGTTATGGCTAACATTACGTTCCCAACAGAACTGTACACCACAGGAAGCCCACAGTGGCGTGTTCTACACACCCACCACCTGGTTGCACCTCATATATATAGAATGCACGCACCAAAAGGACCACACCTCAGATACACCTCCTGGTTGTCAACACTTGCCAAAAAATGGAACACAGAAGCGCTCCCAAAGGAAAATCAGCAAATAAGAGGAGTATTCAGAGTACAGGCAAGAGGCTTATATGCTCAACTACATACATGAACATCAGGAATTATTAAAAAGACAACAGTCCCCCAGTTTGATGCAGCCAACAAACACCCATCTTACATTTGGGTTGCACATAGAAAGAGACTGGCTCGGTCCAAGACCCATTTCCAGCTAACGAAGTGGCCTGAACTCTAGCAGAATAGTTGCCAGGGTTCAGATGAGTTAGTTTAGCTCCTCCCAGCTTCTTGTACTCCTGTCTGGAAACACATTCCCGCTTCTCCTAAGAGGAAAAAAGCAATTTACAGTTCATGTTAATATCTTCACATTCCTCCATTCTTGAGAAAACAGTATGACTGCAGGATAAGCTTATTTTTATAAGTAGAAGCCCCATCTGATCAGTTTTTCTTCAAGCACCGTAAGAAGATATGTGGAATTTAAAAACTGTCAAAATAAACAGAACAACAGAATGGCATGCTGTTTGGTGCTGGGTGTTCGAAATCACGATTTCTATCTTTGGTCTGCAGCACTGCTCAGAAACATGTGAAAAAAGATCGCATTTTGTGTATAGTAACAGAGAAATGTCAAATCCTCACCTCTCCATGCTGCCCATATTTGATTTCATACATTAGTATCAGCCCATTTGGATTTGCAGGCTCTAACCACTTCAGGTAGACAGTATTTTCTTCTTTTGCTTCCCATGCTACTGTTCCTGGAATGTTATCTGCTCCCTCTGTAAAATATTTGCAAGTGATGTGAGAAGACCACCTATTACTGAAACAGGAACTTAAGCAACAGTTGAGGAAAATAAAAACGTTCCTACTATTCTTTAGGTATGAAAGCATTGCAGTAAGTGCTATTCAAATATCCAGAGAACAAAATGCACTGGCCACGGGCCTGTTGGAGAGATTAGCAGAGCCTGAACTGCTCCTTGCCAGAAAAACAGTGCGGTGCATACAGCCTCACCAGGTACGGGCTCTGTGTTAGTCACCGGGCTCTGAGTGCCAAAACCCCTGTTTGTCAGCATCTGGTTCTTCCGTCCGAACTTTCCACTACACCAAAACAGTGCAGAGCCAGCTATTCCCACCGAACGGCTGTGAACAGCAACCTGTCTGCAATTGGCTGTGAACAGGGAAGATCTGCCCCACTGACGTCCCTTTCCTAAAACATCCAGTCTTAGGAAATCTGTTGTAGTTTATAACAGAGTCTCATCAGCAATTCATGAACTGCTTTATCCCTATTTCATTCTTGATAATTTTATGTTGTTTCTTCAAAACTTAACAGGAATAGGAAGACCATTTCAGCCAAAGGAAAAAGACCGCTTTTTGAAAAAGACAGTTGTTAGGTTTAGAATAAAACACAATTGTTTAGCCTTTAATTTTCAGAGCCATGCGCTAAGAATCTGGGAACGCTTATTTCCTTTTCCCTGATCTCACAGATTTCCTTATTTCCTTGAAATAAGCAATACTTTTTGCTTTTTTACTGACACAGCTGGATCTGGATTATGAGAGTCTTTCCTTCCAGAAACAAAACAAAATTGCTACCATTCTGCATCAAATATTCCCAGACATCTGTTGGAGTCAGAAGCTCTTTGGTGGATGCATATGAGCTTACACTAAAATCATCTCTATTCTTCTCAGAAGTACAATCTGCAAAAGTCCCAAACATGAATACAGCATTCAAGGCTTCCTATTTGAAGTACTCTAGATGCCGGCGATTGGGCACAAAGCAACACAGTAGTACTCCTGTTCCCAGGCTGGACAAACGCATGGTCATTTTGTGACAGAAGAAACATTTGGCAAACATTCCCACCAGCAGAACTCTAACATCTGCAAACAGTTCAGAGTGAACAGAGCAAAACTAAACATTAGCTGAGAAACGTTCCCCTGTCTCTATTCAGCATACAGGGAACTGAAGAATAAAACCTTTCAACCTACCATGTCTGTGGTTATCACCTATGCTGCTGAGAAACAGAATCTCTCATAATTATCGCTGTAGTCAATGCACGTGCTGCTTTTCTCCAGATCACAGGACATACTCAACAGATACCACTCAGTACCCACAAGGGACCAGTCAAGGACATTAAGCTACCGTAGCAAAGTTTTATATCGTTCCAATTTATTTTCTTGCACAGAATTTTTTTATTATACCCCAATGTTTTTCTACCTGTTTTTGGAGGGCTTGTCCTCCCTAAGATTGAGGGAAAGGTAAAACAAAGCTTTATACTCGTGAGAGCATACCTGAAGGCATGGTTCTTGCAAAGACAAAGTTAGAAGCGCTACAACCAAGTGTGTCGGCTTCATGGTTGCAGCTGTGAATATCAATGCGGTAAAGAGTAAAAGGCTGGAGATGGGAGATCACAGTTCTCTCCTTGCCATCCACTTTGGTCTCAAAGAACGGGTATTCTACTTCATTCTCCTCTGCGTCAGAAACATTGGTGAAGTGATCTGTCCCAGTCGCATTCCTGTTTCGAGTGGCCAAAGTGGCATTTGCGATTCGGAACACATCCCTCCGCTTCCGATCGGGTCTGTGGAGCAAACAGACAGGTATAGAAAAGGTCTCTTCAGAGAAACACCACTTTTCCTCCAGCTCTGTGCAAAAAAAAAGGGGTAACTGCTACTAAAAAGGCTAAATAAAGAAACTGCAACACAAGATGAAACGTTTCTCTTAATCGGAACCTGCAGCATGTCAGCATGTCCTACTACTCTCTCTTTTTATCAGAAACCAATTAAAATTCTGAAGCTCACACTGCCCCCAAGATAAATGTGCAAACTTCCGACCTCACACATCAAACTGAGTAACAAAAACGGCTTCACTGTTATTCAACAAGCATCCTAGATTTGGATTTAATGATAGTAATGTCGATGCTTAAATTAAAAATCAGATGTTAGAAGGTTGAAAAGTTCAGAGGAAAAAACTGTTCTGAAGTTTGCTGGATTAGCAAAGCTAACTCTCAGTAGGCTTAGCTTTCTTCTCAGTTGCAATGAAATTACAGAACTTTGAAGGTAGAGCGGAGAAAAGAAACCCTGGAAGGCAGCTCAAGACCACGAATGTTAACCACCACTAATGTGTGGTAATTTGTGTATCTCTACTTCTCTCACCCAAACAAAAGCTTTGCAAAGAAACTATCTTCCTATATGAGAAAACACGGTACTAGTATTGTGTATAGCAAAGGGTTCACCGGGCAACTTTGCTCTGCCTTACAGGCATCTGTATGAAATTTATGTAGAGTTAAAAACTTGGGGATTTACAGTGATATTAATACTGTCTCAAGTCTAAGGAAATAATGTAGTTTCAAGCATCAGTATGAAGGTACTCTCACAAACATTTGGATAGTATCAGCTAACCAACACATGATTGCTACACGTTATACTTGTCTCTTGGTCTTGTGTCTGATCCAAGGCTGTTTTGCACAGGAGCACTAACTACATAAGGCAAGGTCCTAGTCTCCGAAGTTTGCAGGACTGCTCTCACCTGGAATGCAATGCACCAGGGGAGTTGAAGAATGTAAGAAAAGTCACACTACAAAACCAGTTTTGAAAAACAGCATGAATCCTGTCCCACCTGAAATCACTTGGCCGGTGCCCAGTTAGGCCTGGTCAGTGCAATGGTTGTCAAGGACAAAGGTGAAGTCTAACATATTTCTATCAGAGGGTGAGTTACAAGTCAGGTGAATACAGTCTCCCTCAAACACACACCAGGAAGAAAGATGACTCAACTGGAGAAGTTAATTTGCTGTCAAATATACGGTCTTAATACATTCAGCCACAAAACAGCATGCTGCGGAGGGAGCCAAAAATACGCTGACTTGGTTTTGAAATCTTCTGGCAGAGGTTGGATGAAATTTTTTTCAGGAGTTCACTACAAAACTTTCCAAAATAATTTTGCTATGTCTTGAGTAGTCTTTTTGACATGCTCAGATGCCATGTAAACCATAGCAGAGATATAAATTAAGACAAGGAAAAAAAATTCTTAAGTTACCAGGAAATTGTTTTTAGGCTACTGACTAGAGAATGTCATAACTTGTCAGTGGGATATGGGGGAATTTCACAGGAGATGTAAACACTTGCACTTCCTCTACACTGGTATTTATGGAAGTTACTAAAGCTATTCACCTTCCTTAGGATGACTGTTCATTTACTGCTTTAATTCAGGGGAAAGAACAAACTTTTGAACTGCTAACAGCACACAGGATACCCAGCGCCGAACTGATGAACATTTGCACGGATTTTGTGACAAAAGCAGTGAAAACAAAAAGTTTGTTTTCAATCAGCCACAAAGGCTTGTGCCAATGCAAGAACCCAAAAGGCATGACTTTGTCTATCGCTGCTTTTCTGGGACGCACGAAGTTCCAACCCTTTGGTGGTATCTGTGGTTTAAAAAAAAAAAAAATACAGCCCTACCTTGCCTTTGGGGAAAAAGATAAAGAGAAAGCAACACAAAACTTGCTGGTGAAAACTAGTCATATCAGGAAGAGAAAAAAGCCTGCAGGATAACCACCAGGCAAACATGATTAAAACATCAAGAGGTTTGACACCATTGCTTTTCTGTCAAGCAGCTTCCTGCTTTTGTGAAAGGCACAGATAAAGACATAAGCATCCAAGGAAATAAGGAACAGTCTAGAGATAAAAAACATGAAAATTCATCTATTCTGTGAAAGGAAAGGAAAGGAAGAAGAATGCAAGAGAAAAATTAGAAAACAACACTATGAAAAAAATAAATCAAATTGAAAACAAAAAGAAGAAAAAGAAATGTGAGTGATTTAAACTATGAGAGAGTTAGCTTTTATGTCATGGCAATTTTAATGTTACTTCTCAGATACCTTCTACCACACAGAGAGCCCGTCTCACCCAGCTCATCAGAGAGCCAAAAACTTGAACAACAACTCATCCTCCTGTGGTTGTGAGCATCTCTTCAAGACTAACCATAGTTCTCATGTTTGAAATCTGCCTCACCACAGCAGTAATACATATGGGGTCATCCAGAAGTTGCACACAAGATTAGATCAACCAGCTTTTTAAACAACCTTGAAACCACCCAGTCAAATATTTTCACGCTGTATTACACGCTGCATCTCTTTCATAATAACCTGGAGACAGGTAGAACACTGGAAGCGAATACTACTATTGAGGTTTGCATTAATACATTAATTAACTTCTCCCTTGGGAAAGAGAGGGGAAAAAAAAAGATATTGGCAAGTAATGAGTTGTTTAGTTTTGTCCTATGGAGATGTCTCACTAGCTCACAATCTTTAAAGAGACTGTATGTCAGGGAAATTAAAGTTGATTAGCTATGCAGCTATTTCTGAGCATTGCACCTTATCTGCCCTTGCTGTTCCAAAACACACCCTTACCACAGTAAGTTAAGAAAAAGGGAAATGGTCAAGCTTTCAGGAAATTCCTTGTGAAGTGGTCAGTTCAAGGTCCTGTGCATTTCCTTTGGGAGGGGGGGAATGCAAGAAAGCTTGGGAGAAGATAAACAATGCATTTGAAATGACAAAGCTTTGGTGAGATTAAAAAAAATTCCTTTGTAACAGGCTTTCAAGTAGTTTAGACCTGATGCCTTTCAAAACTCCCTGCTGTGCCATTTCATTAAGACCAAAGTCACATCACATTTACAAGATTTCACACTGCTCAGGAATTACACCCTGGCCAGTCATGACAGCCATTACTCCTCCGTACCTCACCTTTGCTGCTGGTTCTCATCGTCGGTAGGGAAACACTGCACAAGTTCAACCACAAACACTAAATGTGGCTCAAACGCAGCTCAGATACAACACTTAGCATTTCCAAAGAGAGGCAGTATTTACTTCCTCTTTTTTTGGGCAAAGCTAAGAAGCTCTGCACGCATCACCGTCCCAACCCTAAACAAGTCAGACACATCCTTGACTAAAGGTCCAAAAATCACAATGGAGAGTGAAATAAACCAGTTTTTATGAGCAGCAAAGCCACACTTTATAGTTCTCAAGCACAGGACTTCACCATAAACTTCACCTGCCAACTGAGACAATGAGATAACATGCACAATGGAAATCTGATTGCTTATAGCCTGTAACATAACAGCTACACACTGTGTGCGAGATCCGATTGTCTGAAGTAAGAAGAGCTTACATGACGGATAAATTGGAAACTCAAGGATCAAACCCACCAATTAATTCAGTATTCTCTGCTCTATGTTGCTGCATAAAATTGTTACTATCCCACTTAACGTGTAAGCAGGAGTGTTTATCACAGAAGAGTGGGCATATTTAATATTTCTGTGCAGCACAGACCCAGGAAACCAGTATGCCCTTTGCAATTAGTGCAGTGAAAACAGAACACCAGTTTCAGTTCTGCGAGGTGACTATGTCCTCAATTTCAAAAGCAAATAAATCTTCAGATTAGGAACACAAGTACTTAAATGGCTATTTAGAGAAAGATCACATCTGAAACCCTTTGCTGCCACATGTTGCTCATCTCTGAAACCCTTATAGACAAAGAGCTCCTCAAGTGACTCTTGACTCTGAAAAGAAACCATCACTGAAGTCCTTGAACAATATAGGTAAGAACCCTTACTATTAGCTAAAATTGAGAGAAAGAGACGAAAATTAGTGAGCAAGAGAAACTGCAAAGTAAGGCTGTGGACTGTCTTCACATAAAAGGAAAGGCAATATTTATGTGTTTCACGTGTTATCTACAGATGCTTTCAAGTCCAGGAAGCGTGAGCTCTAGGAAATGTTAAAAAAAATGAGATTATTAGCCCCACTTCCAAGAGGAAGTGTCCAAAATCCATTACCTGGGGACAAAGATGGAGTTGTGAAGGAAGTTCTCAAAGACTTTCCGATACTCTGCTTCCTCCTTCTCGGCTTGCTTTTCTGCCTCTGTCTTGGGACAAGCACAACAAGGCCCTTTCTCTCCCCCACAGCCCTCTGGCTTGGTGGGTTCAGTAGCTTCTTCTGTGTCAATGGTCCCATCAGCATATCTTCGAATTGGGACTTTATCTTAAAAAAAAAACACAAAAAAACAACAGAGGAGCCTTGTTTCTCTTCTCGGCATATTATGGATAAGCAACAATCCATGTTTACCCATTCCCTTCTACTTGGTGTTATTAACAAAAGAGTTGGGAACCAGGGCACAGGCTTTAGCTCTTGCACATAAAGTGCACGGGCAGGTAAGTCACGGGCATTTCAACACAACCACGTTTTGTTTTCCTACCTTTGGAGCAGTAGTTGTGTCTGTAAAGGTAACTGTCCTGAGGTTGCTGCTGCCATCGTACGATGTAGTATGAGAGGTTGCCATTAGGAAGAGAGGGAGGATTCCATTTCACAATCAGCTGGGATGAGGAGTTGGATGCTGAAATAACATCCAAGGGAATGGATGGCACTGAAGGGGAAAAAAAGAAAAAAAGAAAAAGGAAGGTATTTAAATCTAGAGTGTTCTACAATGTATTTCAATGCAAGCTTTCAAAGTAAATCCCAATCCATTTCTGTACTGCAAGAAAAAACTCCATCCTATTTCAAAGAAAAGATTTCCTACTTATGCCCCCACCACTCACAATGGTTATTAAGGGTTCAACTGCAACCATGTACATTCCCAATACGAAGCTGTACTTAAATTTACCTTCACCAATGGAATAAAGTCTGAAATCCTAACTCAGAAAAATTCCCATAGTTCCCAATGACAATAACGCCTGAACAATGACAGTTTTAATTCAAACCTTAATGCTGTTTTCACAATTACTGAAACTTTCTAGCATTATGCACATCATCTGCACATAAATACAATTTCTGTATTAACAACAGAACTTGCATAATAAGGTGATAAGCCTACCTGCAGTGTTATCAACCTCTTACCCAAGAGCCCAGGATCTCACCTGCAGCATTGGTTCGTATATACACAATTTCACTTTTTGCTCCATGAATATGATGGTTTTCCATCATTGTGAGGGTAACAGCCTTGACATAAATGGCATATTGAGTCCAAGGTTTCAAGCCCTGCAGCAGAATTCCAGGATTGTTCTCTTTGTTCGGTGGCAGGTCAACGTCAACCATGTTCCAGCTATTGGAGCCACACGCATCTTGCCCATCGTACTCTGTCACATTTTTGTATGGTCTGAAATATAAAAAAAAAAAAAAAAACCAACACAGTACTAAATGTTTGTTTTCTCCTAAAAATTGCCATGTATTTATTTGAGTGCCTCACTTCAATGCTGCTCAATGAAACAAATAAAGCTTACTTGTTTTCCATAGCAAAATAAAATTCATGTTTATTTCCAAGCACTACAAAATTCAGAGTTCAGCTTTAGCTGCAGGTCTTACTTTCAGTCACTAGCAATAAGGCAAGGTTCTCCAAGAAAAAACTAAATTTTTTTTTTTTAAATCCAAAACAGACAGTGAAACACTTCAGACATATTTAGACTTTAGCTAAGCATACATGAAACAGAAGCAACTCAAAAGGCTGAGCCTTTTACCATAAAGAACCCAGACTTCCATGACTCGCCCTGACCAGTCCAGCAGGCTTTTCCCCCCCCTTTTATTTCCACACAATACACACACACTTATACAGCCATATAGTTCTACTTTTCGTAAGTTGCAACACTGGCACAAGAGCACAGAAAGTACTACTCTTGTTATTAATTCCTATAGACTCATCAGCGCTAAGTCTATTGCATCATAGTTCACTATCACAGTCATATTCTTTTTCAAGCGATGCTGGACATGAATAATTTGTGCTTCTGGGTCTCGCAGTCTTGATCTGTATGTCAGTACCAGCATTCTGAACCTCCCTTTCACACCTCCAAACTCCCTGAAGAGTTATTAGTGTGCTCATTTGTATTTTTGACTATTTTAAATCCGAGACACTACAAGGATATGCAAAGGCAGAGACACCTCCCCAGAAATTAGGTTCTCTCCAGCAACTGCCCCACTTCTTCATTATCAAGAGATACCGATGCAGAAAGCTACCAAAGCTGGATAACCTAAGTAAGTCCAAACCCTGAGGAGACAAGTCATCCAGGTAATAGGGAGAACTCCTGATCTGTGGAGCTCTCTAGTCAGTACTATGACTAGAGAAGGAAAAGATCTCAGTAAACAATGACATGACTTATGGAGAGCTCCAAATTAGACCTCTGAGGACAGCCAAGCCACCCAGCTATTTTTCTTTTTTTTTGAATTTGAAACTTCCTGATGGATTTGGAATCCATTTGTAGTCTTCAATCAAAACAACCCTCTTTTTAAAGGGAGCTTGTGCTCTAGTAGGCAAATAATTTGAACAAAAGCAGGACTTGAGGATGAAATATGTAAACTGGATGAGATGTGTAAAATCCATGAAATTGGAACTACCCGAAAGGCTCTGCTGACTAACTTTTCTCACTAGTAAACCAACAGTCAGAATAGAATTGTCTGCTATCCCTTGGAAAGTCCCAATGAGTCTCTGACGACTACTACTTACGCTTCTTTGTAGTAAACAGTGAAGCTAATGAGATCTCTATAATCTGGAGGGCGATACCGTTCCCATGTTAGTTTAATCCGATTCTTGAGTGTAGTGTTGGAAACAAAACGCAGAATGTGGCTTTCACCTGCAATATGAAAGGACAGGACACAGCAGAGTTAGCATCACATCACCTATTCATTTTTGCTGTTTCTTAGGTGTCAGTTTTAGCTAATTAGCCTTTCCAGTAGCGCCTATGATACCACAGCATATCAACAGCTTTTGCCTCTGCAGAGCTTCGTATTTCACCCTACTACATTTCAGTGATTAAGGGTAAGCAGCAACCTTGGCAATCACTTTGGAGTATGTTGGAGCTACTGGTTATTATTTTTTCTGAAGCAGATTTTCTTTTAATTCATCATCAGAAAGCTCTTGAAAACTACTTCAGACTCTCCCTGAGTGAGGAATGCAAGCCCTGTTTATTCACAGGACTGGTTTACAAGCACTAAATTCATCATCCAACTCCAATTCACGTGCAGAGCAGTGACTGGCCTCTGTGTTCTCACTTTCCGGGACAACTTTTGACAACTGCATTTGTTTTTCTGGGGAATGGTCAACATGGAAAGGACAAAGGAGTTTACATTCCTATTCATGAGAGGCTGGACCAAGAACTCCAAAACTCAGTTCATATACGGCATAACCATTTGATGGCAGCAGCTTCCAGCTGCTCTTTGAACAGAGCTGGATGGAAGCCGGCAGCTTTGAAATGAATGGCTTCCCATTACCAACTCCCTGAGCTTTCCAATCCAAAACAAAATAGCATTTTAAAAACTTAGGACACAATTTCTTCATCCAAGAATTAAGTGTCAACTGTGAGTTAGTTTCTAATGTTCCATAGAAGTCTCTGAAAATAAAGGGGTTTTCACCCTCATGTACACTGGCGCTATTGGTGCTATCTTTTCAAAGGCAGTTTAGCTTTTGTTGATTCTTTTCCCCTTCTCAGAGTCAGAAAGCTTTCTGTAATGTTTTTTTTAAAAAACAGGCAGCGGCTGGCACTAGCCTCAGTGGTAGTAAGGACTGGCTGTGTGTCTGTAACTCCTCCAGGACTGCAAGCCTTTGCTCTATTGAATGTGCAAAGAATGGAGTCTGCTTACAACAAGGATCTATGCCATCTGCATTTATGCATCATGCCTAAAGAGACATTCAGCAGAGTACGTGTCCTAGTTTTGTAAACACCATCCAGAACAAGGGGACTTGACTTACACACAAGATCTATTTTAATTTGCCCTGCTCCAAGAACACCACAAATAGACCAAAGAAAAATGCATTGTCAGTTCTAAGAGTTTGAGTATAAGGTCAAATTTGTAAGCATTCTGTTGTCTTATTTCCCAGATGAGGGACTGCTTTTAAATGTGTTGGTTACACCTGGAGAGCTGATGTGAAGACCACTGAAGCCAAAAGAGGACTTTCCAATAACTTCGTCCATTGCAGAATCCCAAAATAAATGCAGAGACACTGAAGTTTAGGAATACTGTAGAAGACTAAAAAGTGTTCTCAATTCAAAAGCAAATAATTTGAAAATAAAGCACAGAAAATTGAGTTTATAACAAGCATTTCTAGCAACAAGATACAATATTTGGCAGGAGCTGAAAAGAAGCTTGAACAGAACAGAAACAGTTTGTTTTGGTGTCTATGGAATTGTTATTCAGCAGTCTCCTTAGTATCAAGAGAGAGTAGATATCCGAGAGAGGAAAATACCTATGATGATATAGCTTTGCGAAGGAAACAAGAGAACCTGCTCCTTGCTGGATATACCAAAACACTAAACTTCATTTCTACTTCCTGGGTATCTTCCTATTGTTATATGATGCTGCTGTCACAAAAAAGGGTATTTAGAAAGCAGTTGTCTTCATTCAATGGTTTTTACAGATGAGATAGTGACTTGTGTAACCACAATTTTCCACACATGCAAACGTACTTTCACAGCTACGTTTTAAAAATTGAACAAGTAGAACAACTGCAAGTCTACTGTAATTTCTAACTCTAAATCTTGTAATGGGCAGTGTGTTGGTTTGGAGTTTTTTTGTGACACCCTCCCCTATGCAGTCGGCCTCCAGATTTTGTTTGTTTACTTACAAGAGGCTCTCTCCCCATTGTTCCTTGGATTTATATCTCCTTTGCTCTGTCGCCCCTTGGTTCCTGAAACTTCCTCCATACGGTAAATCTCAGAAACACACAGTTTAGGATTAAACGCAAAGTACATTTTCCCCTCCTTGATCGTCAAGTTATGATGGTTCCAGTCCCACAGCTGCTGAAGATTGTGGTTGTCAAGCACGTAGAAGGAATAATTCCTAGAAGGAAATTTTTGAAGGAAAAATATTAGTTTTAATCCATAGCCAATTCCAACCAAGGATACCTTAATATAACCAAATTTTACAACACACTGTTTCCTCTTATTACTTTAAATTGGTGTTCAGCAGAGTAAAGGATTTTCTGCTCTCCCATGGAACAAGTTTTGCCCTGAATGCTCCCTGGTCAGAGGGCAGGGAAATGTCCACAACACAGGACTCCACAGCTGGCACCACACCATGTAAAGCCCCCTCCAACATGTGTTTTAATAATTGTATAGAAACTGCTATGGGGAATATAAATTCATGTCCTCTGAATAGGAGGTGTCTACACTGGATTTTTCATTTTGTGGCAAATGGGAAGCACTAACCTCAGGTATCTTATAGGAGGAAAAGCATGGTGCAGTTCTGACAATAAAATACAATTGCTAACACAGCTGTGTTGCTTATGTTTACAAAAGCAACTGTAAGAGTTTGCATAGTGAGGTTTCTTTGCCTCTCTGTCTTAGTTTACCTCTTGGCCCAATAAAGATTTCCTACATTGTGCCAAGTACAGTTGCGCCTATACATCAAAACCTGACAGTAAACAGTTGCACTCACTGCACAGCACAGGATCTACACTTCAAAGTACAGAACTAACAACACAGGCAGCAGCATGTGCTGAGCCCATTCCCTAAGCACAGCAGTGGAATAATGTAAACATCCTTTATTTCCAGATACTAAACGAAAAAATGTGTGTAAGTCCTACTATATATTAAGAAGAAATTCCTGGTACCACTTGTTTGTGCTGAATTGGAAAAAAACCCCAGGTGCAGCAAAAGCAAGATTATAAGCTCTACATTAGCAGCAAGACAACACCTGCAAAGACACAGTTTGGGATAGCAGAGACAGGAATGCACACTTGGGAAATGAGTTAAAGGTCTGCATAGCTGATGAACCTAAATCAAACCAACCCATCATGGCAGCATTTATTATGCTCTTCCGTGGAAAGTCCCACCAATGTTAACTACATCAACATAAAATCCATTATCAACACAATGAAGCCTTGCAACTTCTGCAAGCCATTTTGCATTGGTAACCCCATGCCAATCGTAGTTAAACCAGGCTCTCTCAACTACAACCAGAGTTTCTGCAGGGTAACGTGGCAGACAAACCATGGGACTCATGGACTCATAAGAAGCTGACATACTACTCATTTATGGTTTTCCTTCAACAACTACATTTAAAATTTAGCATTAATTCCTCCCTCACCCAGCCTGAGGTGAAAACTGTGCATTCTGGTTGCAATCTGCGCAGACCATGGTTGTGGTTCCTAGTAACGCACCCAAATGCCGAGTGTATTCTCAGAACAGTGTAAAGGAAAAGTGGTTTCTCCTGTTTCCAAATATCCCCTAATTAGCCAGAACTGGATTGCTAATGAAGTCAATATACCTGGTACCACTTCAGACGGATGCTGAGAAGGCTGTGCTCAGCTGACACAGGATCGCATACGTGATTGTGCTTTCGGTGTGTCTTGCCAGGAGAGACCAAGGATGCTAAACTGCATGTGGGATTTGACAGACATCACCAAAAACTATGTTTATTTGAGACACCAATTACTCTGTTACAGATGACTAAAATCCCTGCAGCTCCCTGTGCACTGCTGTAAAGATGACACTTCACCAGAATTTAGTTGCATGATTAAGTGACGGCAACTAAGCTTTTCAGGAAAGACCCAAAAAGTTGGACTCAGATTGAACACAATAAACAGAGGTGTGGCTCCCCAAACTACAGAAACCATCTTAAATATTTAATAACAGCCTAGTCTGTCTCCTGCTCCCAACTGTGGCAATTATGCTTTAGACACTAGAGATAATTCTTGTATTAAAGCAATGTGGCTAAGCTTTCAAGAGTGTGAATAAATGAGGCAAATCAAGCACACACTGGTGCTTCACACAACTGCACAGCGACTGGGCCACAGTTGGGAGTTACCGAGATATACATTAGAGCCATCTGCACAAGTTTCAGCAGCCGTCTGAGGCAAGGCAAACAAGTCCTGAAGGTTCGTATATACACTGAAAGTATAAATTAGTGCAAGTTATTCTAGCACCATTCAAAGCACCAGGGAAACCACACTTGGAGGGCTACATACAGCCTCAGCCACAGGAGAGGTGCACTGCTGCATGGCTTGAAAGGTGGAGCAGAAGGCAACCAGAGTGCACTTAGGGCTTAGGTTATAAATAAAGTTATAAATAAAGATTATATCAGACTTTGGCTCTAGCAGCTGTGGAAAAAATCAGGATGCCAAGGAAGATAGCATGGAAAGAATAAAAGATTCAGTGTAGGAAAACAAAGCGCTGCCAGTCAAACCCTGGAGACAGTAACTAAGGGAATGACTGGAGATTATGGCCTGAGGGACAGGACAAACCCCTGAACAGGAGTAGGAGGCACATCTGGTCCCAGGCTTGCCACAAAAAGCCTCAAGGCGACCTGCATAACCCATGCACACTCACAGGAGAGAATTCCCACATCATGATGTGTATCCAAACTGCAGAGCACCTACAGCCACTTAATTATCGACTGCATACATTAAAAACCTGCTTCACACCGTGTCCGCACACAATGCTACGTCTGTGCACATTCACCCATTGTAAAGCTATGAGGCAGAACATGAGATCCAAACCAAAAGGAGATGTGGATGATGAAAATGTTTCAACAAGCCTTCAAACACCCTTTATTCCCCTCCATAGCATACAGGTCACAGAAAGCTCCTAGAAGGGGTACTGACTAGGTAAGCACACTTAATAAGAGAGCAGTGCATGATCCATAAAGGCAAGTGACTTGCACCAAAAAGGAAATGAGACCTGGCAGAGGGCTGTGAATGCAAGCGGTGGACGAGCTGACTACAGAAGACGACCAGGCAGCAGAGGTTTATGGCAGACTGACTACCCTCAGATGAGGCAAGCAACCCTGCAGGACATACAGAATAGGGGACGTTAATCTTTCAGTGCTACAATTAAGAGAAAGACAGAAAATCCCACTAGACCAGATAGCTGGGGCATCACCCAGTAAGAGAGAGGAGAAAAGGAGAACCCTCATTGCTTTACATACACAAAACGTGCCACATGTTGGCTAGAAACTGTCTGTTAACATGGTCTATGTTCTACACCTGTATCACAGTATGACCCTGATCCCTGGTGAGGATCTGACAGAGTCAAACATAATATAGCACAACAGGGAACAACAGGGAGGGCAATACTTGCACAAAATGCTCCATTTGACGGTCTCTCTTTAAAAAGGTTCATTCTTCAGCATTTCTCTACACGCCTGAACTTTATCAAATTTCCAAAACATTGCTAATGTTTTAATAATGCTGGTATGTTCTTTTGCTTGTGTTTGCCCACCAGCACTTTGAATAGAACCACTGAGTTTATTAACAGAATATCTGTCTCTAATAGATACTTACACACACCTTGCTAATGTTAATTGTAAGCAACTTAGAAACAGCTAATTTTGGCCCAAAATTGCATCTCCACAAGCAAATACATGGGTAGGGAACTAGGGGCTTTTATACTAACCCATGGATTTGCAAGCAATTCATCTTACTAACACTGAAGTTCAGTGTTTCTCTGTCCAGTTCAAAAAGTTAAACTGCTGAGCTTCTTAAACCCCGCCCCAAACCCAGTCTCACACCTCAGCATACGAACTCCCCAACCCACTTTTTGAAATTTCACTTACACATGGACAGCTGGGAAAGATTGTCTTTACAGCCTCCCCTTAAAACAAAAATGAAGCCGAGGAGCATCCCCCCATGGGAGCCTGCCACTGCAGGCATGCTCACCACCTGTGCCTACCACCAACCCAGAGGGCGTTACTCACTCCTAAAACACTCTCACACACAGGGCGACTGCTTTGGTGAAATGCTGTGGCTACAACAAGCCTTGCTGCTATCATGCCAACTGTCTAAATTCTCCATAATCTGACAGTAATGATCTCAGGAAAACAAACCATAAGGTCTTCAGTGAGGAGCCATACAACGGCTAGGAATCCTGCTCACACCTTCCAACAAGCTTGCCAGCTACTGATGCCTCTGCTTCAAAATGATGTAGAAAATGGGGCGGGGAGTGGTTTTGCTTCTATAGACACTCTCCCCCATTTGCGGCAGAAGGTGAAACACAACATCAGCAGCTGGTCGGTGCCACAACAGGAACTCTTCCTCAGTCACCACCTCCTCGCTTGCTCCTGAAGGCCACAAATTGTTCATTTTCCAGATACCCCACCTGGAGATGCTTTGAGAAGTGCTGCCCACATGCCATCCATCAACACAGCAGCTGCCGATGACAGCAACGAACACACAGCACCCCAGCAGAGGACAGAGGGCCCGGCAGAGCGAACGCCAGACCAGGAGTCAAAATCCTGCAACAGACACCGAGACCCCTCCAGCACATCTCTCCATTTCCCCATTTGCAAAGAGAAATTTTTTTTCTGGCCATGGGAGCATGTTCACTACAGACATGGTGTTCAACGGAGGCAATGAGTACTCTGAAAACAAAGCAAATTCCCTCTGAATTTCCCATTTTCTGTGATAACCAAGGCAGGCACCAGCAACTGAATAAGGAAGAAAGAAATACTGAAGTACTGTTTTGTTAGTCCAGTTCAATTAAAAAAGGGGATGCTGGTGGTGGGATCAGTCATGTAATGAACCACCATCGTAATGGATCTTAAGTTAACCTCCCTCACACCACCCAGGGCAATGCTGGCATAAACAGTTACTGTTCCAGCAGCCCGGTACTTCCCAGGTTAAGACCCCGCTCCCTGTTGTTCGTAACTCTGCCGAAATAATTGTTCAAGCTCAGTCCTCCCTTTCCCAGTGCCTACTTCCATCTAGGTATTTTTGGAAACATTATTTAGACTGTGGTAATGCCTAAATCATGCTAGACATTTTCCAAGCAAAGAAACTGCCCCTGACCCAATGTATGTAACTGCAGTAATTTCCTAGCATGGGTAAATTTTAGCACAAATAGCTCTTTACTAGCGATCTATTTTACCTCCCCCACTCAGCCCTGTTTCCCCCTTCATAGCTGCACCTATTTACTTCTTTATTTGGGAATCTGATTTAAAAACCTGCCATTTCCCTTCCTATCAGCTCTGCTTGCTGACATACAAGGTACCATAAACACAGCCACTACTGTAAACACAAAGCTGAACTCAAACTCAGAAAAAGCAAAGGAGAGGGGGGAGAGAAGAAAAGACAAATCAATGATTGGAGTATCTGTGAGAGCATGCCACATCGTAAGTGGGCTGAATGAGCCTTGTGCTCGGCAAAGTGACAAGCCTCTAGGATTCGCAATTAGAAACCAGCTTTTCCGTAGAGCCAGTGTTCTTACTGGAAAAGGCAGCGTGCTTTTCAAGTGCAGGATGAAGAGCTGCCCTTTAACTTACTCTGTCAGATGGTGGAATTTTAAGAATTCAAGGCTGACCAAAGACTAGCCTGAGAGAAAGAGGGAGGTTGTGAAGAATCCCTCATGCTGTAACTTTATCCTGTCAGGGCAGATAAACCAGAAACAAGCAACCTTTCCCATGACCCTCCCACCACCTTTTCTTATATGATTTCCCAAAATTCTTCATTTAATAGTTCTGTCATTACTGAGGGAGACTTATTTCTCCCACAGAACACTGGTTTAAACTTGGGATGGCTACTTGATTCGGGAAGAGAAAGGCGGCGGCAGTTTGCTGAAGGACCATCACCACACTTCAGCACGGCAAGTTCTGTGGAGAAAACACACTTCTGTCTGACTACCTCTTATCATCATAGGAGAACAGGAATTACGTACAGCAAAAAGTATCACACATTGTGTAATTACAGAAGCAATATAACTCACAGCAAACATTTCAAGGAATCAACTTTACTCCTCCTGGCCAGTCTTTTTCCTGCTCAATAGATCATTCATTTAATATTAGCATTTCAAGGAGTTGCAAAGAATTGCAACTTGCAATCTATTTCATACTAGTTGGGTCACTTCCAGCTGCACTCCCTGGTTAGCAAAGTTCAGGTTTCCTTTCAGCTGACATTCTCCATAAAACCCTGCTAAAAGCCAACAGTAAAGAACTGCAAGGAAATGCAACCATTACTGAAGACGCTCTTTTTGCAAGTAGAACAAACAAAGGCACTTTATCATCTCCCTAGGAAAACCTGAAGTGAAAAGTTATCATTAAAATACTTTTAATATACTCAATTTAATATGCTGATTTGGAAAGTAATCCAAATGAGCGATGACTGTGCAATGGTGTTCATTAGGAGAAAAACGCTGCATATTAGTGGAAGAGAAGATTCTATAAATGGTACGTGAATATTTATCAGGAGACTTATTCTCTGCAGCTTTCTATTAAAGTGAAATTGCATCTACAAATATCCGAACACTTACCCGTCCACCTGTTCCTCTCCCAGAATATACCGTAGGTTCTTCAAGAAAGACAAGGAGACTAATGCATGGGAATGACGAATCTTCACATACCCTGTTACTGTCTCAATCAGACCCATAAAATTCTCCAGTTCTGAGGCGATGTTATCTGCGGTACGAAAAATGTTAATTTTATTATTGCAGAGGTCATAGCTTTAACTGCAATTCTACTTAATGCGCTCTTAGGCCAGTAAAAGAAAATGTTTGTATTTGTTGCTTTTGAAAATGAGACACTAGTATTCCTCCCCAGTAACAGTTGCCTGTGCGGACAGACAGTTGAAGGGCAAAATAAAGCCACAGAGCAACAGTGGAAAACCAGTCTTGCTTTTCCATACTGGTATACCTGCTTTTTCCATGGACACTGCACTCTGAAGCCAGAACCAAATGTTGAGCCAGCATTCTGGCAGGGATGAAAAGACCCTTGTGTAAATGTACACATCCATGAAACTGGAATTGCTCTTCGGCTACAGAGCAAAGCTCAGGCAGAAAGCTCCATTGGAAAACACAGAATGGGACTGAAGATGAAGAGGTGGAGGTATGCGATTTGTCTTCTCTGGGGCATAAAGCATTGCTTTCAGTAACCTACAAAGCTTTGGCTACAAACTGAGAACTCTTGATGAAACAGCAACTGTAAAACCATAAGGATGTCCTTGTGCCATGGAGCATGTTCCATATAGCTTGCTAAAGGTGATTTTCTATAATAAATTATTAAAATAGCTGCAGAGCAAGCTCTAGTCTTCAGTACCATCCCCTCCCTCGGAACTGCACTGTTCCTGCATAGATCTGCAACACCCCATCCTTCACAAGGCTCAAGCTTTACAGTCCTTACCTCCAGCAATCCCTGGCCCATGCCCATTGCCTGGTATCATCCTGCAAAGTTACTTTGCACTCACAAGGGGAAGTTTTTAAGCACTCAGGATGGGAGAAGCTGCTACGGGCTGTGTTTGCTACCATAAACAAACCACTGGGAAGCCCAATTACCAAATACCAATAGCTGGTTCCCGAACAAAATAAGCTGGGAGGAAGGAGACACTCCTCAGCACTCTAAGATAATGCTTAAAAAAATAAAGAAACCCACACTTGCCCCGGGTAACTATAACATCTCCCATAAGGGAAGACTGTACCTGCAGCAGTGGGATCATGAGTGAAATAATTCACATACTGCTGTTTCTAAACCCTGAAGTTTTCATTCAGCAAGAGGAAGGGAATCAAATATATCTCAATCTTTCAGCCTTATTCATGAAACCAAAAGGGACCTTCCATAGGGAGATACATTTCCAATAAAAACTAACACTGATTTTCACTCTGCTTTTAAGAGCTCATCAACTGTCAACACCTCCCTGGCTGATGAATCACAGCTCTGACAAATTTAATCCAGAGCTTGTTCAAGACATGCAACAAAGGTGGCCAGCTCACTAGCGATGGCCATCCAAAGGGACAGTGCTAGGCTTTATATGAGCCCTCAGCACTCTGGATTCCATGTTTTAGCAAGAAACCACACCTTGCCATAAAATGGGAGGATACGCAGACTTACAGCGCCATGCCTTACTTGCAGACAAGTTATTTACCTAGCCAGATGCAAGGATTTTCAGCTTTTCCACTTTATTATTCCTTTGAGACTACTGCTCATCTCACAGCCTAATCCTGGTTCCCTGTCCTGCCAAAAAAACTAACAAAAATACCAGCTTTCACTGCTTAGTAACTTGGTAGCTGAATACCTATTCCATCCACGTGTTGGAGAATGGTGCCACAGTGGGCCAGATCAAAACGGGAGCACTGCTATGGGCCTGGAAAGCAAATGGTTTGCTGAGTTTTTAATGTTCTTATCGTGACACTGACAGACAAAAGGAAAAATACTAAAAGCAGCCTTATCAGAGGTTCATAAAGAGAGGACAATCACTTACTTCCACGACGGATGTTAATCAGCAGATTTCCCTTGAGAATTGTGCATCCCTGCAACATTTGTGCTGATGTGACAGAGTCAATGGTCTTTGTTTTCCCGTCCTCACAAATTTTGGGGCAAGGCCCCTCACAAGGACTGCAGAACATGCTGTAGGAAAGAAAGGGAGACTGAAAATAAGAAGCGATACACAACCCTGAGTCTACAGACTGCTTTGAGCTAAATTTTGAAAGACATTTCCTTCTAAAGCTTAGACAAATCCTTCAAGCTGGAATTTAAGTTACTATACTTCTGCAGAGAGCTGCAGATAACTTAGCACACTTGCCTGCTGGTCTCCAGAGAAGCTGGAGCATCGTACCTCCCATTCACAGCAACACAGAGTGAATGAATGGACCCATACCCATTGCCTGCCAGCTCCGGGAAGGCTCTGTGGTTCTTCCAAAGTCAAAGGCACTTCAGGTAAAACCCACTGCCCCTGCATTTGTGCATTTACTCTAACTTAATTATACCCAGAAAGACCACCCTTCTCATTTACACAGACAGCCTCAGAGTGCCGTGAGGTTTTGTACTAATCCAGACCCAACCTCCAAAAACAGGCCTACCAGGAACTGGAGATGGGGAAAATACTGTTCAAGTTCTTGTAAAGTTATCTGTCTCCATGCCCCTAAACCAACACTCAAATCTCAGCACTAGGGTATTCCACGCTCCTGGCTGTTTCAGCTCAGGAAAGACAACTATGGGAGCGTACAGTCATGAGGGATGTGGAGAAAGCGAGCAGTGAATTAGTCACTATTTCTTATAGCTTAAGAAGTATTAAAGCAGAAGGTTTAAACAAACAGAAGGATGCATCTTGATGCAAGGCAAAAATGATTTGCAACAAGAATTGGGGAAGACAGGCTAGAAGTCTAAGCAGGTTGAAAACAGATCACACAAATGGAAAGAGAACAGGTGACTATAAAACACCACGACAGACACAGCCCCAACCTCAGAGAAATCAGATTGCCAGAAGCTGGGAGGAAACACTGAAGCGTATACTCAGTTCTACTTCTTACACTCACAAGCATTCATAACCATTTCTTAGTGGCCAAACTCATGGAACAAGAACTCAGGCCAGCCTGGCCTTTGACTACAGCAGCTTTTTAAAGGCTCCATGTTATACTGTCTACATACTCATCTCAAAATCGAACACTTCCTCTCTGCACAAAACACGCCCTCTGATTACTCCCTCCTGGTAAAGGTCTTTCCCGATTAAAGGTCATTTTTATTTTTCAATTTATTCTAGCACTTTCCTTTGCATTTCATTAGTAGTTACTCCACCTTATCACTTTAGAGGGGAAAAATAAAAAATAAAAAACCAAACTGAGCTCCAAAGACTAAGGCTTCTGATGATAACACTGATGAACATGGACTTACTATTTATTCTTTTTAAAAGAAACGTAACCCACTTTCTTCTGAGGCTTAAAGAAACATGTAAATTGATAACAGTTTTTCACGGATAAAGAATAAAAGAAAGAAGCTTCCTTTTCTTAGTAGTAAGCTCCTATTTCAAAATCCTGCACTATAACCACTAAAAGCTGTAGACACAAGCAAGAGGCATTCAACTAAATGTACAAGAATGCTGGAAAAGCTTTCTGTTTGCAACTATTTGCTAACACTGTTGCTGAGGAACAAAACATTTGCTAGCCTTGAGTTACAGCTCCTTTCAATCTTTGCTGCAGAGCACAACACTGAGATAAGATAGGATGGCCATGCACTTCAGCGTAAGCCGTTCGAACAGCTGGTACTACAAGCT
This sequence comes from Phalacrocorax carbo, assembly GCF_963921805.1. Lineage (NCBI taxonomy): Eukaryota > Metazoa > Chordata > Aves > Suliformes > Phalacrocoracidae > Phalacrocorax > Phalacrocorax carbo. The sequence goes on along the minus strand of NC_087519.1, from coordinate 5,093,901 downwards.
CAAGTAGATAACAAAAGAAACATTTCTGAGGTGATCTGGATTCGAGCAAAGGCAGCGTTAAGTTGCTTACATCCAAATGTCACCCAGAGACTGCCTTACTGTTTGACTGAACCAATGGATGACCCACGTGCATGCACAGACACAGAACTGGCGCTGGTATCATCACAACCACTTTTCCAAAAACCCCAACAACTTAGAACAGCCTACGAAGACATCTTTATAGCATAGTACTGAAGCACTACGGATTTTAGCACACTGACTGTCCTTTACTCAAAGTCTACGCCTTCCAAGGGTCAGTAGGCAACTAAGGCTGTTTGCTTAAACCACTGGCAAAATAAGAAAATAGTAAGCACATATCACTCCAACTGTTAGAATTAAATAAGAGCAGGTAAGTAATATTCTTGCAAGAAATTATTCTGTATAATGTTGTCAACTGCTGCATTATTTTTGTCACCATCTACGTGGTTTCTCCCTTCTAAAGCACCTTTGTTATCTTCTGGAATACAATGAAGAATATAGGTGTCTAAAATATAAGCACAAAAAAAGCAAATAATATGCAAACAAGGTAAATCCTACGGTTTTGTTCTGTGTGATAATCATCATTAGCCAACCTCCAACCTTGTGTTCCTGGGCTTTCACTTTCATGTTGTTACAATCTACTTGAAGACCTGGTTCTGCGTTGTTCTGATCTCCTCAAGTCCCTCAAAAGACTCAGTGGCAACGGACAATGCACAGGATCAGCCACACACACTCAGACCTTTCAATGGTGCATTCATCTAAGCAAGCCTTTACCACAAAGTCACGCAATTTCCCATCACGTGTTCTCATTTCTACCTAATGTAATTTGCACCACAAGCTGCCACAGAATAGGGGGTGGAAAATCCCAAATACGACAACTCCAGTGGACTTTGCAGAAGCTGCGTTACCTTTGGCTCCCGTTGCGTATGAATCCAGAGGGGCACTCTGCCATGCACTCATCGTTGTGAATCACAAACCTCTCATATTCACTTGTTTCGGTGGCAGGGACTTTGGAGCAAAACTCTTTAGTCACGCAGCGCCAACCCTCAAACTTGTAGGTGTTGGGAGGGCAGGTAGGCATGCAGACTCCTTCGTAGTAGTAATTGCGGCAGGCCACACAAGCGGTGTTGTTGTCAGGCGCTGTGCAGCTCCCCAAGCATTCGGGATGGCAACACTCATTTTGGTCTGTACAGGCTCGCTTGCCACATGAGCTGGGGCACACTGCAAGACAGAAAGCAAGGCAGCATGAACAAGAGCTGTTAAATAAAGTGAATGGCATTAAAGAAAGAACCCTGATCCATACAACTCGATGCTTTCATTCCCTGGGCTCTAGAGTATCTCTGTAAAAGAACCAGCTCCTGTAAAACTGACTAATTTCTGTTTTTCGCAGTTCTAGTTGCCTGAAAATATCTTCTCAGATCAGATTTATAACATCAGCCAATTAAATAATAAAGAAAACTGCTGAAAGCAGGATCAACATAAGGATAATGGGAACAGCCAAGTACTGGAACCTATTCCTAGTATTATGGTTAATTCTCCTTCCTTTTTTTCTTTGTTTGTTGAGTGCTGACTTATTGTCTTTCTAAGCATTTTTTGTCTTTCCTATTTGTACTTCAAATTGGTCTTTCACTGGCAAGAAAACAAGCTTCCTTTAAACAACTTAATTACACTTGTACAATAAAGCACTGCTATACTGTAGCACACATGGTTAGGTTGACCCCAGTGTAGCATCCCAATGTTGCTTATGTATGCAAAATGAGATTTAATAAAGTACAGATGGTACACATCAAATACTGTGGAATCATGGAACTACTATTTTCCCCTGAAGAGCGTAAGAGAATTCTGCCTTATCCCCAAATTCTGGGTTCAGAGAACAAAATATGAAAGGGGGGGAAAAAAATGGGGTGCAAATTTATGGAGACATTCATTTGACATGAAAGCATTTCAGCTTGGAGACACGAACAAAGAGCAGGATCGTCGGCAGACAAGCTCACCACTCTTAGATCAAAAGAAGTGGCAGCATTATATTTATGTAACAACAACATTTTGATTACAGCATTGTATGGCCTTTTAGCCATGGGAGCTGGGTGCCAGAGGCTCTGTAAACAAACACAGATAGGAAATCTGGTTTGCATTAAGTAACTGTTTTCCACTTTCTAACTTAGCTAAAACACAGTACCAATAATAACAGCATAAAACAAAATTTCAGTAGTACAACTACAGCGAGATCCAAGCAAAGCACCACAGGACATTTAAACTGAACTATCTGAGCAAAAAGCGCATAACCAGCAATGAAGTTAATATCCCAAAATGAACACGGAAGCAGCAGAGCCCAGCTTGTAGAGAAAGATAATGTTTTAAGAAACTGTAACAGTTCCACAAAGGTTCTGAATTGTAATTTCTCTCTCAGTTTGCAACTTTGTTTTAATGCAGGATTAAACACCCTAAAATCTTGTCCCCCTCCTCCTCCCATAGTGAGACCTAGGCTTTGCCGTATGTTTTCACAATGCCATTGAGCAGAGCACCACAACGACAACACAAGACAACAATTTAAAGAAAGAAGATAAACTTTTCACAGCTCTGCATCAGGATCTAGACTTCCAAATCAAGTTTTGATTATAAGAAGCCATTTTCTGCCAGCTTTAAGGTAGTGTTCACCTTGAAAAGAACTTGTAGAACTGCCATCAGAGAATTTTGCATTTCTGATCAAAATGGTCTATATTGATCTTGCTTAATTTTACTCACCTTTTACTTTAAGGCCTAACTACCAACTTTGCAAGTTTAAGCAGCTGGGTTCTCCTTATGCAACTAAAGCTAAGAAAGATTTCGTGGGGGAAATTCAACCGGCAGGTACTCCCCAAGTAACGTGACAGCCTTAGCAGGATCTCCCCTATATCAGCAAGTAGCTATGAAGTATTGTCAGCAGACCTGCTCGCGCTACCTGACAGTGCTATGACTTGCATACATGTAGCCACATACCACTAACAAGCCCTGCATTAAAGATAGCTCGGACACACTCAATGGAGTGCAGCAGGTCCACTGCGTGAGAAGGTGTTACTGAAGCTGCCCAAGAGCTCATCTGTCTTTTCCAATTAGAAAAGAAGCATTACTTAACCCTACAACCCTTTCCATGCACATACTACTGTTAGCACCCAACAGCACTACTCCGTACCTGTACACTCATTTTTTTCAGAGAGAAGCCAGGCAGAAGAAGGGGCGTGGAGGGGAAAAATTATGAGAACAAGGAGGTAGGAGCACGGGGATGGCCGATGCCTCCCCAGGTAGCACAAATATGCAGGCCAAATACAGAAAATTTTTGCAGAGCCAGTTACTTGTAAGACTACTGAGAGCAGAAATGCAGAGGAAGTCACTGCTAAATAATGCATTGCATAAAGATGCTCAGTTTTTTTCCTTGAAAAGGAAAAAGCTCTACATACCAAACCCTTACACAAAAATCAATCAGTACGCAGGTGTATGTTCTTTTTTTTTGATGGTGACCTGCACCAGTGTAAAAGGAGTAAAGTCTACCCAGATGTCACTTTAGTAAGGCATCACAAACTGCCTCTCACCTTATGGTACACAGTACTACTTGCATTTGTGACTATGAAGGGATTAAAAAAAAATAAAAAGTGAGTGTGTCTTGCTAGCAGATGGACTGCTGTTCTGAGTGGGTGCCAGAACTCAGATTTCATGTGGTAGCTACATTTCCAGTTCAAAGCCCTACTAAGAAAAAAACCACTCACACACATACACCATGCCTCCACAGAGTTCATTACTAGATGTATTGATTAACTACATGATTTTTTGTTTTCAGCTAGACAATTTGCTAAAACACAAATGCTGCTACATTAAGTATTCAGATAAATATAGTAGAAAACGATTGAGTTTATTTCGTTCTTGGGAAAGACTTTTATATTCCCTTAATGCTTCTGCCATTCATGAACAGTCTGCTATATAAATAGGATTCCCTGCATTTCCTGGTAAATCTGCTGACTCTCGTCTACAGAAACATAAATTGAAGCACAGAAGGATATACAAGTTCACATGAAAAAGGCAATCAGTGAAACAGGTTTTCAAAACTATAGTAATATTTTAATCACAGCCATTTTAACAAGAAGTCTTGAAAACTTTTTACAGATAATTTTTTAAAAGCTCAGCAACCTTGCTTTTCTCTCAGTCCTATTTTTTGCTTGTTCTTGCTAACGTTGGCATAGTTTTCAGCCTGGAGACAATACGGGTATCCTGTTTCTTTGAAGAGGCAGAATAAGAACTATCGTGTGTATGTAAGATATATTATGAACAACAAAAGTCTTATCTGCCTTACATGCCATTTCCCTCAGATATCCCTGTTATAAAAATCTTACTAAGCAACACTGGCTGGCCTTACAATCCATCCCCACCTACCCTCCTCCCTGCCCCCCCCCCCCCCCCCCCAACTGTGCTACTTGGGCTGCTAGATCTCTACCAAAACATTTAAAATGCAGGTTCCAAAATACTTTTGCCAAAAAACCACCCTGAAATACACTCAATAACTGGTTGAAATTAGTCCGCAAGAACACGAGAGTGACAAATATAAGCAAATAGTGGGCTTACATTTCGGGGCAGAATTTATCAGCCAGGTACAACGGTGCCTTGGATCATGAAGGCTGATGACTACATACAAAAAAATCCAAACTACCAAACAAATCCTTGCTGACAAGCACACGGGCAAAAAATGCTTATTTGTCACCATGTGGAGCTACCAAGATAATGGAAAATTTCAGAGACCTTGGAGGGCAGCCACAGAAGAAGGAAGTCAAAGCAAGACCTAGAGAAGGGCAGACCCTTAAGCACCTTCATGACTTTAATAGAGATGATGGAAGCTTGACTAGACCAGAGTGTCTGTTTACATCTAGAGAGTGAAAGTACTGAATAATTGTTGGATCTTGAGAGGAGGGCATTATAAGAGTACCAGTAGCCACAAATCGAATTTACTGGACCAAACCCAAAACCAGTAGTTTCTTTGACCATCCATGCTTCACCTTCTCTCTGATTTCTTCAGATAAGAAGTTTTCAAAATCCCTAAGGTTTTCCAAATACTTTTAAGATACTATGATCACTCGCAGAAAGGCAAAATATTCTTTCACAAGATGCCCCCTTACCGAGCAACTCAGGTTCAGACCTGACATACAGAAAGGAAATGCTTTAAAACTAAATGCAAAGATCTTACAAACAAGAGGAGCTCCAAGAGAATCTGACTCAGAGACTCATTATTCTCAATTAAAATCCCCAAGATGCTAAACCAAAATTGCAAACACAAAGCAAGGTTGGGAAATCCTCAAACACAACTCTCCAAAAAAAGCAAGAAACAAATCATCTCTCTGTATTTGCGGCAGTTCCCTTTTGGACAGCCTCATGCTAAGGAGGTGGTAATAAGTTTGTCTGACATCTAATACCTCCTGCTATTTGAAGTGCACACAAAGCTAAAGCTCGCTGCAAACACTCCGCGTTGACATCATGGCTGTTGTACACTTTGGACAGACAAAGCGTTCTTATCTCCAAGACGCCATGACTTCAGCAATGCTGAAACAAAAATCAGGTGAATAAACTATCAGTCACAGGGAGTGAAAACGCAGCCAGGAGAGGAAGACTTCTGGCAAGCTGAGGCACTGGCCTCTGCCAAGGATGGCATCGTGCCAGTCACATGCGGGCGAGCAAAGGTTGCCAAGTGTGGGATAAATATTTTTTTTAAAGATTCTTTCTCTCCTTGTAAAATGATATTCGATCCTTCCTTTTTTATACCGTTTCTGCTTTTTTAGAGCATCCTTCACATAAAATAATGTTTCAGAAAGCAAACGGGGAAAAAAAGCCTAGTTTTGAGCATAAACCAGAGAAGGAAAGGAGTGTCTCTCTCCTAGCCAACTACTGAAAAAATTAACTGTCTAAATTTATCCACAAAGACAGAAAAAAACCCAGTCATTTTTGGTATGTTAATCCCTCTACATGACAGAATTTTAAAAATATTGCATTTTAATGGTCTAAACTTTGGTATGGTCTTTGAAACAGCTGACTTCAAATGCTCAAGCAGCCTATACAAGACCTGATTTCTTTTGCCCTGTAGACTGCGAGAATAGAGAGACTGGAGAGACATTACTCAGAAAATCCAGTTCCAGTGATTCATGGCCAGGGCTGGAATCAAGTAACTACAGAATAAAGACTGCAATAAGGCAATACACATATTAAATACATGCAGTAACGTGTTCCAATCACAGAAATATGGGTACAAGTCATCTCCAAAGAACTGAAGAGGCCACTTAGAGCAGTTGTATAAAATCTTTATAGCGGTACAAAAACAGGTATTAGCAACATATTAACAATGGCACACTTTTTTGTCTTTCTCTCTTTCCCCTGCACTCAAAAACCTGGTATCTCATGCTCAGTGAAAATCCTGAAGGGAAAAACCACTACTATGTTGAACAGCTTTCTTCGTAGTAGTTAAGGTATAAAGTTTGGCAGATCTTGAAATTAACTGCCAGATCTCCATTAAAGGTTCAGTTCAACCTAGCCTTGGTGCTAGGACTTGAAAGTGATCATTTCCTTCCTCTTTAAACCTCCAGTACATACACAATCATGCCCACCAGGAAAATATTTGGATAGGTGTATACAAATTTCGACCAAGAAGGAAGAAGAGGGCATTAAGTCCACAGCCTGCAAGCTACATCTGACTCAAGATCACTTCACCAGTCATGTGTTTCCATGTTTACATCCCTGTCGTTACCAGCCCATTTTTATATCCTAGTCATCACCAGCCCATTTTTATCAGGCAGACCTTTCCAAGGACCTTGAAATTATTCTGAAGTTGTTCTGTGAATTATTTTCCTCCCACTATACAAATCCAGCTGAACTTTCACTGCATCTGGTCAGCGTCCACACAAAGCCTTTTGGTCTCTTACTTCTTGGTACCTCAGTTTGTCACAGACGCTATATCCCCATAGTCACCACAGACACCATATCCCCTAAGTGAAGGAGTAGGTGTGATGAAGCGTCCAGAACCTGCAAAGAACCTCAAAGGATTTGCCCAACCTGACATCAGCCCACTAACTGCTCAATCTTTGATCGCATGAAAGACTGATAAAGGGATCTACTCTTGCATCCCCTTCTTCAGGATTTTATGGTTGAAAAACAATACCATGCTAAATGCCTGTAGAGCCAGCGGTACAGCAGTTGGATTCAACTGCTCAAACAGAAGCACCTCTAGATGATTCTAGAGCAAAGGAAGTGGAAGAAAGGAGTGGAGACAGGTTAGGAGAAGAAATCCCAGCACCACTCAGCGCCTGGAGACTCTCAGATACCACCAGATGCGGTAAAGCTTATGAAAAAGAGAGGAAACATTCATCATTCAATGAAACGAGCGCTTTGCTATCATATACTGTTGTGGTGAGGATTCAATGCCTTCTAGTTTTACAATTTCTTCCTTCAACATTAGTATTTCCCTTCCCCTCAGAATAGTTTTAGTATCTAGCGCATTTCAGACGAGCACACACATCAGCTCAGCTCCGAGGAGCCAGAGGCCCACGGTGTGGTTTGTAACCCCTCAAGCATACAAATGCCTCAGCGCAACGCACCTGTAGCTTTCCATCCTGGCTGAAAAGAACAGAGCAGCCTATTAAAATTGATAATGGAAACAACTCGACACATATTTCAGTTGGATACACTGGAGTTTGATGATCCCACCACCTCTTTTGGCCATCTATCATTCATCCTTTACCCTAGAAGTTACCTCAAAACAGCTTCCAGGCTTCCCAGCTGTAACACATAACAACACGTGTGCTAAATCCACTTTATTTAGAGTGACTAGAGGACTTGGGGACACTATTTGGCACTGTAAAACCTCCCATCCCTTCAGGTTTTCTGCAAGTGAAGCAATCAACCCTGCTAAAAGCTCCAGCAGTGTTACAGCTACTCACATCACACTGAAATTGGAGCAAATAGAAACCCGAGCGAGGAAAACAACTACCTCAGACCGCAGTCAACAGGAAACGATAGATAGTACAATTACTCCATTTGCTGCTAAGTGCGTAATACTAACAACCAGGAAGGTGCAAATAAACACGACTTATTGACAAACCCAGGCAGCACAAATTGCATTCTCTCTCAAAACAGTTTATGTTGCCCAGCACAACCCAGACTGGCATCTCTGCAGCTGGCACTCGAGAGAAAGAGGAAAAAAACAAGTCCATTTTGTCCCTTCCACGCCAGTATGAATTCAGTACATAAACAAACCCAACTGAGGCATATCCACAAGCATCTATCAGCCGTTCAGGCCAGTTTTACTCTATCTTCAACACTAGGTACACAAATTGGTTGGGAATGTTTTCCCATCAGTGCTACACTGTTCTAGAAACATTTTCTCTACAAAAAGGGAAATTTCCCACTGGAAGATGCAAACCAGAACAGTAACACTGATGCCAGTGAGGATGAAAGCAGGAAAGCGAGGGTCACCCTGCAGTGCTGAAAGCCGCTCCAAGTCTGCTGTAGTCACCCACCACTCAGGGACACAAATTTGTTCACGTTTCTAAAGGGGCAACTAAAGTTCCTGAACTCTTCAGTAACACATAAGGAAAGGGCCGCTGCAGAACAGCTCTAAAGCAAATTCTTTTTCTTTTCGCTCCCGGTTACAAGCAATATATTGGGTTTTGCTTGTTGTTGCTTAAAGCAAGATTTAATCTGCCTTTCTTCCAAATGCTGCTAGTGTAAGGCAATAAGCTTTACAGGATTTAATTAATATACTGCAAGCAAGGAGTGCTGGTCAGTCATCTCCTGGCAAAACCCCAGCTGGAGGAAGAATAATATTCACATTTCAGATTTATTTGAAAGGAGGAAGACAGTTTGGTAACATTATCACACTGGTCTAAATTATGGGGCTCTCTTAATGCTGAAGGATAATGGCTGTTTAATCTTGGGCAAAAAAAAGTCACTGGTTCAGAGGGATTCAAGTCCTGCTTTGTTTCAGGGATGCCCTTTGCATTTATGCATTAAGCCCATCAACAGGCTTAACCATTTTAACCATTCTAGCATAAGCACTGAAACATAATGCTCATCTTGGAGGCAGACATCAACACTGCTGCAGTCGAAGGCTAACTACCCGAAAATGGTGGGGGGAACTTCAGTAAACCTAATGTTTCCAATACACATGGTGGGGCGCTCTGTTTAGAAAGTTTTTGCTTATCGCCAACTAGGACACCTGTGTTAACAACAAGTAACAAAAGTTAGTTGAGTTTTAATCATCGAAAAAGATTAAAACTCAAGGAAACAGTCAGAGCAAGAACATTCATACTGTTATACTAGAGAGCAAATTTTTTCAAGCTGTTTACCTGCTAGTGAGATAGCCCACCAAAACCAGATTAAGATCTAGATATTGTGGAATCTAAGAAAAGAGAAGAATTAGAATGGAAAGGCAAAACAAGATGCAAGAATACTGATGGTTTGGAAAGTTCTCAGAGACACCTGGATGAAGTTTTTTTTTAAAGTACGGGAGTACGTCATTACTTACAATATCTGCACACTGCAAGTGAAGGCGTCCTGTTAAGATCAACAACACTTCAAACAATATTCAGGCAATTATGTTCAAAACAGTTAAACAAAGTATTTCCTTAACGGCTTCCAGAAACACAAGAGAGCATAAGCAAATCTAACAGCAACCAAAGGTTGTGCTCTTGAGATCCACAACAAACAAAAGGTGAGCTCTTTCATTGAGTTTAATAATCATGGAATATCTTTTTCATTCTAAATCTCCTCTGTTATAAACACAGGGGGAATACAGAAGGTGCCGAAGTCTGCAGGACCCAGAAGCAGACCAGAAGATTATGCATTAATCCATCTCAACGCATTTTAACAAATTTACAGGCAACACGGACAACAAAAGGACACAGTTGGCTTGAAATCTGTATTAAAATTAGTTTCTTCTCATACACAACTGTGGATAGAAGCATTTCAGAGGGAAAAGGGAAGATGTTGAGTATCTCTTCAGACTTGATGCGCACTGCTTTCATAGTGTGTAAATCACCCTGAACTGTCTGGACATGAACCCTTAACTACACTCTACATGGTTTGATCTCCAACGAACAGAACTGCTGCAATGGTTGCCTACTTGCTTGCAGGTTACTGAACAGTTCTGTGTGGGGCCGGAAAAGGCTGAGCCGGGTTGCAGAGCCTGCTCTGAGAAGCACAGGGATGCTCCCGATCCACAGAGGCACTGGACGTTGCCGCGGCCCCAGAGGAAGCCCCACGCGAACAGCTGCAAGTTCAGCAGCTCTGAATCTCCAGCTCACTCAAACCAAGCAAAGGACTGAAACACCTGAAATGAGAAGACACTGGAAAAAAATGACTTGGGTGAGTGAGGGGCACTGACGGGACCAGCATATGGGTTTGCTCAGTGTTTTCTTCTAACCTGAAGTGGAGGATGGCATTCTGTCGTCCAGCCTGCACTTAGTCGACTACCTTTAAAAACAACCTCCATTAGAGGACAGAACTATTTCAGTTCTTCCAAAAGGTTGATAAAATAAACTGAACAAGGAAAACCACACTTTACTACGCCATCCCCCAGAAACTGCAAACACACACAATACGCTCGTGGGACGAACGGCGCACACACCACTGCTGGCCATGCAGTCAAGTACACAGTTAATACTTGGATGGGTGAGTAGTCTCTGCTTACACACACGCACACGCTTTTGAGGAATTCCTATTAGTATGACTGGAAAAAGATAATAATGACATTGCCTCGGACTTTCTAAATCCTTTCCTGTAGTAAGGATTTGTGATCAGATTAGGGAGTACCAGACGGTTTTATTTATTTATTTATTTATTTATAGGAAGGACAGCCAAGGTGAGCTGTATCACTGGGTCTGACAGGGGCTCCAGGCTGCAGCAAAGCCAGCTCAGCGATGCTGCCTGGCTGCTCTGAAGCCAGAGATGGCATCAGATGACACTTATTAAAGAAAAAGGGGGGATTCATGTTTCTGATACTGGCACAAAGTGGGAAGCATGCTGCTTCCCACTCTGTTTCTGCTAGAGAGTTTGGCACGTCTGAGCTACACTCCCCGCCCCCCTCAGTACCTTTTTTTTTGTCATCTCAAGTCACATTCACATGAACATATAAATACACAGATCCTTACACACTGTGTATAGCAGATACTTACATGGACGGTCTCAAAAAAGAATATTCTTTTCACACACTAAAAAAATTATACAGAGTTATTTTAATTTCAGAACTGTTTGTATATTCCTTATAAGTTTATAAAACTCTCACTGTCCTCCCATGACTAACGAAACTGGAATTGAGAGAGGATTCTATATTTATAACTCGTCTGGTTGCTCATGCCTATGGCCCTATTTCCACCCTCCGTTACTGTACACAGAGCTATGTGAGGTATTGTGGGTTCCCAAACTTCACCGATTTCCTAACAAGGCAGGCCTGTGTCCCGGAGGAACAAGCTGGGGGCTGTTTCGTTCGAGCATTGGCCGAACTCAGAGGGAGAGGCCTTGAGCACTGTGGTTTTGGCAGCTCTTCTTGAAACTGGTATTAGAGGCCATTTCTGTGCAATTACATGCCTAACTGGCACTGGATTGTGTATCGATGCTACTGATACATCGTCTGCAGCCCAGGCCCATTTAAAGCCCAAACCGTACAGCTGCCGCTACACACCTCACCTTACTCTATTTATCTCAGCAGAGCCTGCAAGCCGAAGCACTTCGATGCTTAGCTGAGCAGCTCCGTCAGCCACCTACGCTACAGACGCACCAGAAGCACAGGGCAAATCCACGCCATTACAAAGTCCAACAGATTCACTGGCTTCTCAAAATGGAAAGGAGACAAAACTGCCAAACTTCATCCAACATCCCACCCCAGACCACACTGTGTTCAGTGATGCTGGCACACCGCAGAACTCAAAGGGGTGGCAGAGAAACAGACTGGTAGGTATCCAAACGCAGCAAAATGAGGAAGAAGATTGATTTCGTACAGATGAGGGCTGAGTAACACTCAGGATCCCTATGAACATCCTACACTCTGCCCAAGAGTCACACAACCATGTCTCATCTTTTAAACAAAACCACTTCACTAGTTAATAAATCCCAGAGAGAAGTGTAAGTCTTTGTCACGATAGAGGTGCCTTGTAATCGATGGATTTTTAACACATGCCGGGCACCTGCGGGACACGGAAACTGTTTTTAAATTTGCAGATCCTATATACCTTCAATATAAATAAATATTTATACAAAATGCAGAGGGAGATAGACACAGGCAGATTTTTCAAATTCAAAGTAAGTTTTGATGGCTGGGATTGGGGTCTAACTCTTATGGTGTTACATTCATTACGGTACTTGAGCTATAAAAATCCACAAAAATCAAGAAACCCACAACCTATGAGGCTTTGCAGAGTCCACGTACAGAAGAGCACCAAAAGGTGCTGTCACCCTGGGAATTACCAGAAAGCAGAAAGGGTGCTGCCCAGCACTGAAGGAGAACGGAAGCACGAGAAACATTTTTCTCTTTCCATATAATTGCCTTGTACTCTAGTCTCCATGGAACGACTCGGGTAATTTCCACAACTCCCCCCCAGTACTGAGGAGTCAGACCACACTCAAGTTCAGGAGAATTCATCTGGTGATCTACGTCCTTCACATACAGAAATGTGGCAAGATCTGGACTGTGCTTAGGAAGGTTCAGCCTCCATACCTACTAACCAAAAAAACATTACCAGGAAAGCAAGTGGCCAACACAGCCGAATTAATTTTACCGAACTGAGAAAGTTTTCCTCTAGCAAAATAAATTTGTCCATAGAATAGTCTAGCTGAGAGAGAAATCACCTAAATCACCCTATAAAGCAAGACAAGGTTACAAAAGGAAAAAAGGGCATAGGTCAAAGCAGCTGTATCTTGGTTCAGTCAAAATAATTGCTGCTTTCAAAGCTGAGCAGAGTGACACACCACACCTGAAGATACAGGTACTTGCGACGAAGAAACGTTACCTTAAACCCTCATGGCACTCGGTGCCTGGCTTGTTTGCACATTACGTACGCTCAGAACAAGTACCAGCACGGGGAGAGCCCCTGAACATGTTTTGCAAACAATTACAACAACCCGAAACAACGCACCGGGGCTGAAGTAATCTCAGCAAAGGCCCCGGCTTTGGTAAGCGGCACCATCTGCTAATCCAGTTCTCAGAGGTGCAGAAGGGAAACACTCCCGAGGCCACTCCTTCCCTTTATCCCGGGGTCACGGTCTTCGCTGCAGGTAGACAGTAGTGCTGCAATTTTTTTCCCAGTTTATTCAACCACTGTCTTTGCTCTGCAATAAAGCTGTCAAGATTAACAGACAATTCTGGTGAGTCAGATGTTCAAAGGGAAAAAAGATAATCTGTACTTCTCACCGTCTAAACAGTAATGCTACCATTGTTTTGTATCACTCTGCATAGCCATAACTCAAGACCAACTTTTAAAAGCCATTAAAAATTCCTCCTACTTAGCAAGAAGAAAAATGATCTAAATTTATCCCAAGAAGCTAAAGTTCACTCCACTTGGAAGGATTTAAATACGGAATATTTTTTCTTCCATCAAAATTTGGGAGGAAAATTATAAGGTCTTTGAAGAACTAAATACAGTAAATCTTAGTATTATCTTTTGAAATTATAAAAAAACAGGTTCCGCATATTTACAGCATTAAAAAAAGGTCTATGTTGCAGTAATTAAAGCACAGTTGTTCTTCCACAAAAGCATTCTAATTTGACCTTTTTCTAGTGTTTTTTTTTTTTTAAATTCTCTTTTAACGTTACAATTCCACTAAGCATTTCCTTTATTCTGCAGAGGGTTAGCATTAAGTATAGGAGAAATGTAGGTTCCCGAAACAAACAAGCACTATACAACTCGGTGATGAAAGTATTTATAACAACTTCATGCAGAGTGTCAGGCTTCAGACAGACTGGGAGGCCTTCTCCAATCTCATCCACCCTAGAAATTATTGGATTTTTAAGAGACCTAAACAGAAAATTTAATGAATTCTAAGCTTTATTCCTCAATAATACTGCAGTGAACAAGTTTGCAATTACCTTTTCTTCCAGTTATGGGTCTCCATGAGCCAATAACTGCAGACATCTTTAGTTACAGAGGTCAAATGCATGAAAACATCACCATGCTTCCCATTTTCAAACTCATCATGATCCTACACTCTCTTTTTACTATTCAGAAGTGCATCCTTCTCCTTTTACTGATCTATTATGAACATGCCAGCCATACCATTTGCTAAGTCCTTAAGGTGTGTTTTCACAATATGCAAAGCAGACCAAGAAAACAATATTTCTGGCTATGATGGAGTTATCAATATTGTATCATCCCCAGAAACGCTTAATGCTGACATTGAGAAATGTTGTGACAAAGAGAGTTATCTGTCACCGCTGGTCCAGATACTTGTGACTATAAAAGGAGGCCAGTGGCTGGTTTTGGCCAGCCGCAGGGGGACAGTGCAGTATTGCCATCAGACCACACTCAATTTGAGAAATGCTTTCTGATTCCATCATTAGACATTTCTCTTCCAACGTTCATGACTGCAAAATAGAACAACGAACAGATCTGCCTCTATTTCAAGTAGGGAAGGTCCTGCCTTCTCTGCAGTTACAGTCACCTAAACTTCCATACGCATTAAATAAAGTTTTCTCTAGTTATGCAAACACTAGCCTGAACACATTGTTTAAAAATCACACCGATTAAAAAAAATCACATAAATCAAAATTTGCAGACAGAACCTTCGCTGAAAAACAATAAAAGGGAACTACCACATAATGCAGATCCTGCTTGTTGACAGTTATGAAACAAGAAACAGGGAGGGGAAAAAATAATTAGTATTCCAGGATGTCCCACACACACACCCAAAACTAAAAGCATTAAATTGGATGGGAATAGAATAGCTGATTTGCCTGCAGTCAAATACTGAGAAGTATCATCTAAATTGCAAATTACAGAGCAACAGATTTTTGCACAAAGTTCAAGGGGGTTTTACAGTTTGTTTTTATGAATTAGGAATGACATGGGGAAAAAGTAAGGGGGTTGGGCTAGCTACTACCCTCAATACATATTTCAGCTTAAATATTTCTCAGATTCATTTGATGCACTTTATCTAGGCACCACGGCTTGTTAAAGTGATGACAGAAAGTAAAGCAGCTTCTCAGAGATCACCCTTAAGGATGCAGTATCTGCTGGTGGCCACGCTGGCGCTGGAGGATTAACTGCTACAGAAGCATCTCCAAACTCACTAGCTCCTCCCCACATCGTGTCCTTCCCCACAAGGAAGCTTTTAATCCATTTTTACCTATCCTGGGAAGAGCTTTTCAACCAATAGTTCATATGACAAACCTTCTGCTTCCCTTTCCCAGGTTTTAAAGAGCTTGTTCCTACTAACATCAGCTTCTTGGCCTTGGTTCTGCAAATTAAACTTCATGAACACTCAGTAACAGAAACATATACACTCCACATTTATACAGTGCTTTTTAATCAGCAGTTCTCAATGTTTTACAAAGCATGAAATCTAATTGAGCGGTTGGTTTTGATGCCCATTTTAAAGCTGGGGGGGAACAGAGGCAGTAAGAAAATGATGAGTTACGCAAGGTTACAGCAAAAGACTTAGGAACAGAAGCACTGTTTGTCTTGATATGCAAAAGCCCCTGACACTACATGACTGTAATAATTTTCTTTTAAAATGTAACAAGCCCTGAATTACAGACTTCAGTACACAATTACAGAACGCTCTTCAGAGGACCTGCAGTTCAAATATTTCCTTGCCAGGCTGTTAGTCCATAACAGAGAAAATGCAAAGCAGAAGCCAGATTACTTTTTAAAAATAATTTTAGAAATCAGCTTGTTTTGGGGCTATTTGCAAAGAATTCGACAAGTGGATGTGTCAGTAACCACAAAAAAGTAGATATTTCAACTCTAACGGTGGACCACAGCCTAGTCTGAAATGTAAAATACCTTTGTAGTATCAGACTTGGGTCCTTTGTGACAAACACACACAAAGATATTCTGGTGAGGATTCTACAGACTTCAAAGAATGACAACAAATGTCACCACCTTCAGCATGGGAAGAAGCGAGGCTTGTCTGACAAAACAGTACGGAGCCAATGGCTTTATGGTGTGGATCCGTCGTCCATCACAAGTCAGCACCATGTCACTTAACTGTAAGATTTAGCTGGAAGGAGTATTATAAACTGCGTTAGTGAAAAGGATGTAAAACAGCGTCTTAGGATTCTTGTAAGAAAACGTACACAAGGTAGCTTTTCCAAAAGTTTCTTTGATATTTTCACTTGAGGGTTTTTTGTTTTTTGGAGGTTTTTTAAGTAGCAAGCCAAACAGCTTTACAAATTAATTTCATTTTTTTGAACTACATTGTTTTTGGTTTGTCCTCCTGCTTTTTTTTTAATCACAGATGCAGATGGTGCCACCTGGGCATGCTTACGTGCTTACACCTTTGAGTATCTTTGAATTAACTTCATAATTGTTTTTTAAGAGACAACACTGTCAAATTTGGCTCTCGAGAAAAGAAAGGTTAATCTAATTCTGCTTTCTGTGCTCACTGGAGATGGTCACCTCTTCCATTGCAGGACAGCCACACATGCACACGTTTAGCCACTTTCAGACACACACAAATCCCGTCACCTCAGCCCCATCTTTTAACCTCTGGTGCCCACTTAACTCTGCTGTTCAATGTCTGATATAACCTCTACTACACAACCGTGTCAATCATGACTGGATTTTCTCAGACACCGACAGCCACAGCGTTCAAGTACCCTGCGGTCACCAGCGGATTTATCTGCTTCACTCAACACACCAGTGGGGAAGTGACAGGATTTCACCCACGGCACAAACAAGGATCCTCAAGTCTACGTGACTTGCCCACAGCTGCACAGCTTGGGACACGGTCCAGACCGTCTGCATCCTAACTAGGGAGATTTCTCCAAACTGCCTTTCTTGAGATTAACAAATGTATCTGGCTAAAAAAAATTATCATTTAGAGAATGACATTACCAGGTCAATGTGTTCCTCAGCATTAAGTACCTCTGAGAACGGGCAATTTTAAAAGCATTTTGCGGTTCTTGGTGCAATGGATAACAAAAAAAAAAATAGGCTCAGCACAAATAACTTAATAGCAATGTCTCTGAAAAACAAAATCTTTTTAAACGTAGTTTGAAATCTGCCAAACTAAACTTAAAAGAAACTCCACGAGCCACTTGGCTGGCTTCTCATTCCCTCAGATTTCATCTTAGTGCACAGCAGTGTATAGCTCTGCTCACATCTGTCTTATCTCTGGATAGATGAGGACGGCATCCTGTTCACTCTACCATCTCCTCCTATACATTAGCTTTTTGCCTGCTCTCCTCTTGGCCTAAATTACCCTTCAGGAGCTTGTACATTCTGCAGTTTCTTCCTCAAGCTTTTAAATCACTCCTCAAGCCTTCTCTCTATCCCAGACTCCTAAAAATGCAATCTCATCAGTTATCCCCTACAAACCACTAATAAAGTAGTGTTGTGAACTTGGTACTTCCCAAACATCAATACAATCTGCTGGCAACCCTATCAATAACCAGAAGCTACAAAGTTCATGCAAGCGCGCATCTAGTTGCTGCCGGTTTAGATCAGGGTTGATATCGTTGCTTGATAAATCAGCAATGCTGACATGCATCCAACAAACTCAAAGACTGCTGAGCACCGGTACTTAAAGATGAAGATTACAACTAAGAACTATTCAGCTGTAAGTCCGATCTTGTGATCTAAGTTATGTTCTTAGTGAAGTACTGCAGCGTGTCTTGTTTTATGGGCAGTATCCTACTCATTTATAATGTGCACACTGTAAATCAAAAGACTGAACACAGAGAAACTCAGCCATAATTACATTTAGAGGTAAACGCTTTTGAAGACTAATCATTCACAATCAAGGGTTAACAGACTAGTCCAAAGAATTGTCTCACAGAGTGCTGTGGCTTCCACTGGGTACCCGGTGGGTCTAAGGACCTATATACCAGCAAATACAGAAATCCATTTTAATAAAACCTCTACTGGTTACATGGGAAAAAGATGTATAGAACAAAATTCTTTGAAATCTCAAGTATATTCATTGTTTTGCCTTTATGTTCTCTCACATGACAGTAAGTGTTCAGTGCTTGCTCATGCTAGCATATTTTTGTTAAGAAAGAAAAGCAGGCTGCATTGCAAGGACCTGGATTTAGAGAAGCTTCTTACAGGTTCAGTGACTCTTCGTGCATCCTAAACCCTGCAGCTGAAGAGAAAAAAAAGGAAAAGGGGGGGGGGGGGGAAAGCGCCTTGTGTTGTTTCATTCACCACTCATTCCAAAACATTCAAAGCAGCACCAGCTCGGAGGGGAAATCCAATAAGGATAATGCTCTCGCTGTCTATCCCTGCCCGCACAGTGCTCTGCAGGGCTGCGCGGCCACGTGATGGTTTGTTTATGAGTCTGGAGCAGCATCACATGAAGCGCGTCCCCCGCTGCGCCCCACGGGGACCTGCTTGGCGGGCAGGGGACAGCCACTGCCCCCACACCAGACCAAACCCGGGCAGCATGGCAGATCTTCACAGAAATTATCTTTTAAAAACTGTGCACGTGTACCAAGTGCATTAAATAGGACAGAACATTTTTACGCTGTTAACATTTCAGCACGCATTTCTCGACTTCAGACTTAAAATTAAAGGGAAGCAGAAGCAGCCATTCAAGGCACAGAGAAAAGCGGGCTTTTAAAAGCACACGTGCACAAAACGAAGGAAATTTAAAGGCAGCTCTTACTATAACCTCAGTTTGATTCTGCAGGTATAGATTTCTCTCCATAAAAATCAATAAAAGATTATTTTAAGCCATTTGATTTCATTACCCTGTATCAAATCTCTGCTCTGAATGGAACATCTGTATCAATTTGTAAAGCTCCTACAGGCTACGCTGTCGCAGGCTTTCAAGTGTCTTTTCTCTATCTCTCTCACCACAAAGACAGCAAGATAAAAATCCCACACTGGAGATTATTTGATATTTCTAAACAAGTACCGGCAGATTTTTTTTCCCCTTTAGCCCCGATTCTTTACCGTGATGTTTCAGGAGAAAAGGAAAAAACAACCACCAACTGCACAGACCAGAGAGACAGCTCAAAACTGCAGAAATCCGCTTCCTTGAGTGTGATTTCGTCAAGACGCACCCAGCTGCAAGGGCTGTTCATAAAAAGCGCATGGGCTTTGTGTGTCTAGGAGACCCAGGGCGCGTACCTGCAAGTGATGCATGGTGCGCCTTTTCTGCCCTTTCTAATGCCCTGCACGCTCTCAGAAACACACCGCCGTGCCGCAGTGGTGACTGAAGAACTAAAATGTCCTATTTCCAGTACCAAAAGAGAAAAACATGTTGAATTAAACAAAGACACATGTACACTGTGCACTCTTCATACCAAGGCAATGGGGTTTCACCACAAAAGAAACACACTGTAGATCATTTAATGCATTAAAAAAAGATGGCATAGTGGATTTCTACATAGCGCTACGAATCGTAATGAGAGGCTTATTAAAAACTGAGCAGACACACAAAAACAAGTGTCACGGCAATAGGGTTATTTTTTTGTATCTGTTTTAGTCAATATGTTACAATAGAAAAACCTGGAGTTTCAATCTCTGGATTTCTAATATTTCTCCCCCCGCCCCTAAATTATGTCCACTTAGTCAAATTGCTGCCTTCATAATCCAGTCAACACATCCCAAGCCCCACATTCAGAAAGGTTACGATCCCATGTTTCCCGTTCCTAAGATTGCCGGCGAGGGGAAGCGAGCGAGCGGCGCGGCCTCCCACACGCACCCCGGCCTCTCCGAACCCACGCGGGAGGCACCCCGCCACCCAGCTCCACACCTCACAGCCCGCACTTGCACGGACTTTGAACAAGTCTCCAATTCCTCTTCCTTGTGTCACTGTCAAAATTACTCGAAGAGTGACAAATGAGAACAGTTTGCCTCTTTTGTATACAGATTGCTCCTGATATGATCAGTATGTGCAATTTGCGATGGGAAAAAAGAAAACAAATCAGAAAAAGATAGTGAGTAAAGCATCAGACTTATGATTTGTTAAATAATTGCTATGAAGCCAGCTTTGGTTTTGTTGTTTTGTTTTGTGTTTTTTTTAATATGGCTGTTCTGGATTACTGTAAAACTGCTTTGTTTTACAGAATATGGACGCTTCTGTTACCTGCCTAGTAAGCTGATGTCTATAACACACCACCAGTCAGTACTGTAAATCATGTATCGGCACATGTAAGGGGAGGCAGGACTCTGTGGGACCGTAGGGGGCTTGTTTTTTTTATTCAGAATAAGAAAGTGAAAATGAATGCAAATACCTCCTTTCTTGGCAGCAGGCAGTGCATTGTTAGCATCTCAGCCTACTAGTCTGAGCACTGCAGCTGCCGAGAGGAAGAAATAAATAAATAAGAGCCCAACCCTAACAGCGAGGCATTTCAACAGACAAAAGGATATAAAAAGAAGAGCTGCAATAGACATTTCAGAACAGCCACAAGTGAGAGATCCTCAATTCCTGCAAGTTACAGCTACTCTCAGGTGACTCCCTTTTTTTAAGCTCCTTAAAGTAAGTGCTAGTTATCAGTCATACACTATCCACCCCTCGTTTCCCACCCTGTTTTGATTTGCTGCAAAGGCCATCCACCATCCGTCAGCTCTCAGCTGTTACTACTCTTTCACTGAAAAGACATCCAATGAATCTGGAGAGCGAAGTAGCAAATCCAGCGGGCTCTAGATGCACTCTTATTTTAAATGCCCTGAATAATAATTTACACCGATGCTTTTCAGAGCTGATGTGGTGCCAGGTTTTAGGGGTTTGGTTTTGGTTTTTTAAAATCATCTGAGCAGCTCCGGTCCCTGTGTAAGTCGGGCAAGCATTGCAGGAGCATCAGGCACCGTTGCCTCCGGCTCTTGGCTAAAAAACTTCTAAGAGACCCAGATGGAAGCTGCTCCAGGACTTTCAAAGCCTGCACTTGTTTTACTTGGTTTGTCTCATCATCTACAAATGTAAACAGTAGCTGGAAGAACGATAGGACTTTATCTAGTCGTGACACAGTGAGGAAGCGACAATCTTGAAGATACAGGTCACAGCCTGGAGCTCTCACAGGAGAAGGGACTCATTTCCACACGAAAGCTTAGTAACTCCTGCCCACGAAAACCCAAGTCTGCTGAACCCTGAACGCAAGGGGGGGAAGCCCATCAGCCAAGGCTGCCCGGAGGCGGCCAGGAGCACCCAGCACACGGGGCAGAGGTGCTGGGTCACACAGGCAAGCCCAGGCCAGGGCCAGAGAGGCGGCGCAGGTACCGACCGCAGGCGAGGGGCAGCCGCACCTGAGAGCTTCACACCAGCGCGTCGCTCCGTTTTACACCGTGCAGCCTTCAGTCGTACAATTGGGGGGGGGAAATTATTACAGAAAGGAGACCAGTTGATAGCATACGCTTATGTTTAAAAGCTTTTTAGGAATCTACCTATTGCATTTTTGAAACGCCATGGAAACAGTGCTGGCCCATGAGTCAGGAGACTGATTAATTGTAACAAAAAGTATGTTGCTAGGTGTTTCATTTATCTAAATTTCATGTAACCTGGACAAGTCCAAATGAAAAGTATCTTCTTAAACTGGCAGAAATTCAGTTACACAGGGCAGAAAACATTTTTAAAAAACCAACAACTTTTTTTTTTTTAAAGCAGTACTTAATTAATGGCACCTCTAAAGCACAAGAAGTTTGATTTTTTTGAAACCGTGTTGATTAGGAAGAACACCTAGGATAGAAATGCTCTGTCTATCCTTGCACAGTATGGGAGAATGGGAATGGAGAAGCCATTATTTTAAAAGAATTTTTAATTATTATTTTGAAAGCCAGAAATATGATTGTAGACAAACTATTTGTGTCCCTTCACAATCAATGCGAGGATGGGATACTTTACATACAGGCACCATACAGTACACGAAAACAATTTCTTTCTTTTAAAAGAAGAAATGACATGCCTGTAATTTTCATTCAGAAGAGGGTTTTGAAACACAAAGTCACCAGATTAACCTCAGTGATTTAATACTGCTTGCAAAATTCACTGAGTAGAAATATTAATTGCTACCTAGCCACACAGATCGTATCTTTCTACAAGTTGAGCCTAATTCCTTACAAGTGATTTTATTGGAACTACAATACTCCGCACATCTGAAGAGAACTACTACGAAATATATTAGAGCACAAGTCAGAGGGATAAACACTAACATAATTCTTCAGCTTCTATCTAAAGACCTGTCAGGTTTGCTCACCGATAAATATGTGGAGTAACTCTTCATACTCTGACTGCCGCTCAAAGCGGCACATTTCACTTCTCACAAAAAAACCAAACACATTTCAAAAGCCACCAGTAAACTACCGTCCTGCGCTACCCATGATTTGCATTTAATTCAAAAACACTACTTAATTACATCTGTCCTAGAAGCGAGCGCTATCACAACAGAGCAAGATTTCTCCATACACATATCGCCTCCGGAATCTGCTGCTTCCCCGGGAGCATGCGCGTCATTTATGCAACACAATGAAATTCATATCGAACAAATAATTCCAGCAGAAACTCCACAGAAGTTTCACAAAAGGCAAAAAGGTTTTTGAAAAGCAAATCCTAGTTATGAAGTTAATCGTCACTAGAGAAGTCTACTAGAAGTATAAAACAGGAAAAAACCCCACCCATATTTCAGCACACACAGACAGAAAGGTGGCAAGCCGTAGGGTTTAGTAACCCGAATGGTCTAAGGATATAAGCAAGGGATTTTGACAGTAGAAAAATCTTTAATCAGATGCTGATGCAGAAGTGTGGGGGACAGGGGAAATAAATTTTGGAGCATAGAAGTAATTTTTCAGGTCAGATGCGTCCGTTCTATTAAGGGACTTTGCTAGTACTGGTTTTCAACACAGTTTTTTTTTTAGCCAGAAGATAATGCTTGTCCCATTTGACCACAGAATGGAGCAGACAGTAAAATATTTAGATGACTTGACAAAGCTGGTAACAAGAAGAAAATGTTCAATATGAGAGAGTGGAATTAAAACACCGGTAAACTAGGTCAAATTACTGCAGGGGAGAGTACCCTGAAATACAGCAAAAAGTAACTATTATAATTGTAATTTCCATCTCAGATAATTTAAATGATTAATAGCAGGAGTTAGCAAAAATGAATTAATTCCTGCAACTAATTCAATTTTGTTGTATTTCCTTAGGGTGTCTGGATATTTAAGCTTAGTAACAAAAGTCTTTTATGCTTTTACTGCAATACCCCAATGGACTTGTATTTTTACACGTGGTTTTTTTTCCTGAATCTCTTTCAGAATCGTTCATATTTATCAGCATCTGAAACTTTCCTTCTGTCAGGACCCGCACAGAGGTACTTAAAGGATCCAGCCACGCTCCGTACGCTGCTGCAACTGGAAGTAATTACTGCAAATCATCAATTGCACAGACGCAAAGGTCTCTGCCGGTCATTACATCAAAGCTGGATGCGTGCAGCAGCCCAGGTCACTAGGACACCGCCAGCAGACGAAACCACCAGGCCCTTTGGCCCCTCTGGTGGATACGGCAATGTTCAAATCGGATCCACTGCTGTCCACATCCTGAGCATAACCCTGCCACAAAAGGGAGCTCATTTATAAATACCTCTGGCACTCAAGGAGAGATATCTAAGCATGCAATGAGCCTGGAAAAAGCCTGCGTACCAGCGCGGTGCAACAGAGCACGACGGCTCAGCTCCCTTCGCCGGCGGCTCGGCAAGCAGCCTGGCAGGCGAGAGGCGCCCATTCCCACGCACAGCTCCACTCCGTGCGTTCCCAGCAGCCTCGAAGCAAATAATTCCCATCCACTACTCCTCCATCACACCCACTGTAAGCACATCCTGCTGCTGCAAAGGGGGAAACCTGATTCAGGTCACGGCAAAAGGTAGAAAAACACTTATTTTAACACGATGCTGCCACGCTTCCTTCTCCACACTCCCCAATCTGGGGACAACCACCGCCCTGCGGAAAACCCAAAGGCCGCCTTTGCACGGGGAAGGGGAGACGGAAACAACAACATAGAGATCCCCCTCCCACAACACAGCCATCCTGCACATCTCCGCAGCCATGTCTGCCCCAATGCCTTTATCAGTAAGCGAAGGAGCTGCCCCCCTATTCGAGTGCAGCCCTCGTCAGCCAGACAGGAGGTGAGGAGGGAAACGTGGGGCTCCACACCACACAAAGGAGCTCAGAAGAGCAGACCCTCCCTCCCGCCCTCCACCTTCCCTCCCCTCCAGCCCTCCAAAACAGACCTTGGCCTTTTATAAAGGGGGGGGGGAAACCAGAATAACCCACCCTACAGCAACCCCATGTTTTTCCCTACAGGGCGATTAAAACAGCTCCTGTATTAATGAGGAGAAACCAAATTTAGAAGAGGTGCAGCATCCAAATATAGTCTTAAACACACCTCACTCCTGAAAAGGGTCTCATTGTTTCAGAGGAGATGTGGGCTGAACTCACGCTGCCGGGGGCTCTGCTTGCCCTGCTCCCCGGCAGCATCCCGCATGCCACTGCCAGCATCCCTGCGGGCAGCATCCTGCTGCCCCACAGGCAACAAACCCACGGGCAACAAACCCACGCCACCCCCGTCGACAACATCCCGAGGGCAGCATCCCGCCGCCACCAGCCCTGCAGCCAGGCCTGGCGCTGAGGTGGTATTTTGGCAGAAGCCAATAATCCTGCTCCCCAAGGGAGGATCCCTGGGACCGGCCTGTTATTCCAGGCAGAAAGTAGTAAACAGTCTCCCAGGGGCTGGAGACAGAGGTAAACCCCAAAGATGCCATGTCCTTGCTCAGGCGAGTGTTATTACAGGACAAAAACAACATGGAGCTTCTAAAACTGCACTAAAAAAAATTGTAAGGCCAAAGTTAAGAATGCTGCTCCTGTAAGAGGAGAAAAAAAAATAAAAATTAAAGTCATATGTTTCTCCAGAAGGACTTTATGAATTTGTTTACAACAAACTACATTCAACAAATACTCTGAATTTCAGGAAAAAATCTCACTTTTTTTACGCAGGTAGATTTTTATAACAATCTTTCTTCCCCTTCTCCCCCCTTTACAAATAGCAATTGCTTTTTTCCCCCAAGGGGGGAAAATGAATAAACAAACAAACTGGGAGGAAAATTATCAATGCACTGAAATCAGCAAAAGCATTCTAGCAAAACCCAAACTTGGTATTTAGCTTGAGAACATACAGGTGAAGGAGGAACATTCCCAGTACAGCCACCCCATGGGGGAGGATTTTAAGATATGTTTAAAACGGTATTTGGCCACATTGTGTTGCTATATTCCTGTGATGTCACACTTGTTGCAAGGCAGAAAATGTGCTGCTCAGACTAACATCTAAGGCAGCTCTAACCAGGATGGGAGGATTAGTTTGGCCTCCTTCAAGAGAATAAATTATTGCTGAAGATGTTTACACAATGCAGCTTCATGAGCCTGAAAGGTTGCTTTCAAAAGAGGCCCAGGCCCCCGGCCGGAGGAATGCAAGCGCAGCCCCTGTGGGGAGACAGCCCGGCAGGGCAGACCGAAACCCGGCGGCTCAATTTCATCCTCTGTGTTTCACTTCAGGTGACTATTTTTGGGAGGCACAGAGTTGTGTGTGTTGGTGCTGTAACTAGCTAGCTCTGAAAATATTCTGAGTATTTTAGACATGATGGTCTCCGTATCATGTTTTAAAAGCAATTTGCATTGTACGAAATGTTAAGAGAGAAGAAAAAGAAGTCCAACAGCCTGCAGCGTTAAAAAAAAATAATCTAAAAATCAGATCACCAGTATAAAAGTTGTCCTCCTTTATATCACTGCACAACTACACAAAGAAAAAAAGCCTAGCTGTTCCAAAGTCAACGGCAACACACAGAGTATCATAAGGGAGCACAAATTTGGCCTCGATTTACTCTGCAAGTGCTCTAACAGAACACAGCGTTTCCTAATTTTTACACAGCTGTACGCAGACATCACTACCACCACTGCCTACATATCACACATCACGAAACACTAAATTAAATACAAATTTAAAGGAAATATCATTGACATTTTGTTTCCATCTTCTCAAAACAGAGAATAACCAGACTGAACCCTTTCGTAACACTCAATATCTGTGTATTTAAAAAAAAAAAAGGAGGGGGGGGTAGGGAGGGAGAAAAAGGTGCTCTCACATTTGTGCCCAGCTCCTCACTACCAATTCTTCTGTTGAAATACACAGTAGAAGATAGGGCGACATGGGGATTGTCAGGGTGCTGAGCTTCAAACAGAAGGGGGCTTGCAACGAGAACCAAAAAAACCTGCTGTAAAGCATCTGCAAAGGAAGTAGGAACTGAAATCAACCCAGTACTTACTTTAAAGTCTTGCCCATTAAATTCCTGATATAATGAAGGCAAGAAAACGCCTGATTGACTTCAATGCTATGAAGAACCTACACTAAATTTCATGGCATTACTTGTTCTTAAAATTAGGAAGTAACTTCAGGACCTTGCCAAACAGGAGCCCAAGCCACCAGGCTGCTGTGCTCACCACCGGCTGATGCCTCAAACCCCCAGAGCAGGGAATCTTAACCTGGGATGCACAGACCCCAGGGGAAAATAAAGCTGGGGGGGAGCCGTATGCATTTGCTTTGGTTTAAGGAGGACAGTGCCACAAAGGTGACTGAAGCTACTCCACATGCAGTACCCAGCAACAACTGCGCTGGGGAAGAAACACAGATGTCAGCATACCTTGTTTCTATACCTAGTAATAAAATATTTATAAGTCTCCTTTCCTCCCTCTTCCAATTTCCTTTGCTCTCCTGGACATATGCAGTCTCTCAAAACTTACTCTCTGAGCTACTTAAACCTGACTTTCACTGGACTCGGCAGCATTAGGTTTACGGGTGGACTCAGTGATCTTAAAGGTTTTTCCAACCTAAATGATTCTACAATTCAGATATCACCTGCTTCCTAGAGACACTCTCCTGAGTCCTCCTCACACAGCACTGCCTGCGTGAGCTATCGCCTTCCATCCACAATAAGCCAAAGCTATTGTAAGCGCTGTCCTAACAGGTTCTTCCACAAGGAAGCTTGAGAAAGCGGTGTAATTTCTGGGGATCAGGCAGGGTTAGGCATGCCAAGTCACTCCGTAGGAATGACACTGTATCAAGTAACAAAATACGCACAAAGCAGTATTTTGTGTATCCACCTAGCTGCGAGGAGAGTAGCAACACAGAACACCTGACTTTAAGGTATAACCTTCCATTATGCATCTCACACCAAACACTGCGGTCCCCTCCCTCATCCCCACACTTCCTTCTTTCTCTCCTTAAAAAGGAAGGCGAATGGCGGGAGGGGTGGTGGTGGTGAAGGAAGATCAGTCTCCTTTTGCGAAAGGAAAACTTTTTTTAAAAAAATTAAAAGATTAAACCTCTATCTAGGAAAAGAAAATTCTAATTTTATGGCTTAAATTTGGAAGACTGCAGGCAAATTAGAGGCAAGACATCTCTGATCAACTGTGCAATTCTTATCTCCCTTAAACAAAGAAACACCTCCGTCAAGCATATGGATCATCAATGTGCCTCTTGGAAGGGACAAGAGAGATTAGGTATCACCAGTTATACAAGCTGCACTTTACAAATCCTGTGTCAATTAAAAGATGCTGTGTATTCTGAAACTCCCACACTCCTCATGCCTACACATCTTCTGTAGGCTTTATTGGCAGCAAAAGTAGCGGCATTTGGCCCAATAACTGAGAGGATGCTAAAGCTTAATTCAATCCTCTTCGCTGCACTCTGGGTGCAAACAAAACAAACTAACAGAACAAGTCGAAGCTGGCCAAAAAGTTTTTCCAACTACTACTACATCATTCATGCACAATAAATGGTCCAGCATTTGTTATCAGGTAACAGAAAGCCACAGTGCCCAAGCCCACCAGAACACCCTTCCTTCTTCTTACCACAGTTGCATCCTCCCTTTGGGACCCAGAGGGGTGACCTCACCCAAAAGCCACACCGGTGAGGACTTGGCATTGCACATACTGCACACCACTAAACAACTTCATTTGGAATAGAAGGAAAATAAAAGGAATTCCATTATAACACCGTAAACGTGCAGGATCCTCACATCTCAAATACAGACTGCAACCTTGATCCCTTCAGCATAAAAAGGATGTAATAAAACTGGAAAAGGTGCAGAGAAGCACAACAAAGATGCAGAACTATTCACATATGCATGAAAGCAATCACTTTTCTTCAGTACTTCAGCCCGAAGGAAAAAATAGAGAATTAAAAATCACAATTACTGTCAGACAAACTGCAATTAAAATGCTTAAACCCACGTTTAATTCTTACAAATAACTGGACTGCAGCTGCACATTCCTTCTACCACCCAGAGACACTGCTAGTGTATAGAAATTAATTTTGCTTTTTATAAGCCTTTCCAAAACTTATTATTTTCTAGACCAAGGGGGAAAATAGCCATACCAGACCCCAGTCCAGTTTTGTGCTGGCTTTTTCCCCCCTTGTCTGAGAGGACAACAGGTCTCCTGACAAGTCTTATCTTCAAGTAATGTAAATTCACATCACTATACCAGAGTCAACTACAGCTCCCAAGAGCTTCCAAGAAAGCTGTACGGCAGCACTCATAGGATGGAAGGCCCTAAAACGGTTGCATGGCTCATTTCAAATAAAAGTAATATATTTATATTAATCAATATTCTCATAAGCCAGCTGTCTTTATTACCATGTAAACACTGTTTCTGAATAATTTAGGGAGCAGCATTTCACTTCAGCATTATCACACAACCAGCAGGTACACTGAAACTGGGATGGCAGAACTCTCTGCTTTCCACAGCAGTTAGTTTTTAACTATACACATAGCTAATGGCACTTCAGCTTTCCACTGTAAAATCTGTCAGCGTTACCCTTAGTGTCTAATGAGCATCTAGATCCAAATGGCAGCTTGGGCATGTCAAACCCTCTCCCCCTACAAAAACAGGCTGAACATGAAAAAAGAATGCAAGTCAGAAGCAATCGCCGGCAGGTATGTCACCACACTGACTAGCTTTTAATAATCCTGTACAACACTCAGCAGCAGCATTTTGCCTCCCATTTCCTGATATCATCTCGAGTTGGACTCTAGATCATGGGAGGATCACACAAACATGCTGGAAGATGCAGCTGTCACCACTTATACTCCTCTCTCTGCTCTGAGAACCTGAATGAAGCCGAGCTATAGCTGTGCTCTGCTGAGCCCCGCAACAACCGCTCCACACTGGCTCTTCTTCCAAGCTTGCAGTTCTGTGCCTCACTGCTCTGTACTTCAATCTCAAACAGCAAGAGATTGTGTTTCGTGGTGTAGCGACTCCAGGCTCAGTACTTCCACAATAAGCATCCATGGGCAAAACCGGTCTGGTAATTCAGCCTAACAGGGGAATGGTGGTCTCAGCCACCTCCAAGTCAGCAGTCGTACTTGAAATTAATTTCTATTTGCTTGTTAGGGCTCTCAGGGTGGATGTTCAGTTCACCTTTGAAGTCAGAGTATTCAGACCCCAGAAATCTTGTGGGCTGTCCCAATTGTCCATCATCCTCAAAGTTACACTTTACCTACTCAGGAATCTCCTCCTTGCTCATAAAAGAAAAAATTTTTCTACGGAAAGATCTGTCAAATCTTACTTTCGTGCTCCTTTGCAAAACATTTACATGTCTAGTTCCATTATGTTTTTTATCCTGTTACAGTTAAACTAAATATTTTCATGAAATAAGAACACATTCAATTATGAAATCTGCAATTTTAATTACAATTTTCTCTCTCCATCTACTTTTAAACTCGAACCAAGCCAAGACTGTTTCTTGCTCATGTTTGAACACTGTTACTTATCATGGATAAAAAGAGAATTATCTAATACCACTTACATGGAGTCATAAATTGATTTTTGATTAACATTTAATCAAAAACAAAGACACCCATCTGTGCAAAAAAGTAAGTAGGGAGCAGAAAGCCCTCTTCATGGGAATTTCTTCCATGTCAGCTCTCCCTAGCTCTGGGTAACGACACTAGCTCCTTCCTCTTCTGCTGGCACGAGGATGCAGCACTGTTGACAGAGCACTTTACAACAGCCAGATAGTTTCCTCCAGGAAACGCTGATTTAAAACAAGATTATTTGTTTTAAGCACGAAGACTCTACACGCGAAAACAAAGAGTAAACATTTTACATTTCAAACGCCCATAAAAATTAAAAGCATCGATGACAACTTTCCCTACTTCCGGCCTGCAACCCGCCGTCAAGTTGAAGGTGAGCAAGTCTCAGGTACCTCCAGCTCCCTCCATCCCCAGCACCATCACCTGACAGGGCTGCATGTGAAAACAGCGTTAGAACCTGATGTCTCACTGAGGATGAAGTCACAGTTTAAATGAAAACTGAATATTAAAGTCTTCACTGGAGGATATGTGTCTTCTCCATCAAGAGACTCAAAAGGCATGGGGAGCATCAGCATTTAGAAGCAGTCAGCATTTGAGATCAATACTGTGAAATAAAAAACAAATACACAAGAAAAATGAACATTTCTAATCATTATAAAAATAATAAAACAGGTTATTTAACCTCAAAAAGAGCCTCTCTCTTTTAAAGCAGAAGGATATATATCAGTTTGGTGGTGGAAATGCCTGTCAGCATGCTCTCAGGAGGGATGCGACCCCAAAGCAATCCTGGGATACTGAGGGCAATCCAGAAACAACAGGTAGACAGAAAGTTTTTAAGATTTTTTAAGAAACTAGTAGCGAAGTGATTGCTTCCTCATCTGGATGGAGCCTAAGCAACAACTGAGTTAATCCCCAGGGTATTTTCACTCCTTTCTCAATTTCTCTCATATTTTTGTTAAAGAGTCCAGAAAAGCAAATGGTGCCACTTTAAAACATTTGGTCCCCAAGCCTTTTTGCCAAGTGTAAATACACAGTGATTTTTTTCAACAATTAAGATCTCCCAAAGGAGACGGTATATAAAAAAAAAAGTAACAAGAACAATCTTAATTATACCTCTATTAACACATTAGGATAATGAGTACTTACTCTTTATCAGACATTTTAAAAAAAAAAATTATTATTGTTCTGAATTATACAAAGGCTGGTTGAAAGAACAAGGATCTTTGTCTCTTGCTGCCAGAAGAAACAGCATTTCATGAGGCCTGTTTCTGTCTTCAAGTAACAGTTTTGATTTTGGCTTTAGAAAAATAACTGCATGTCCTCAAGCTGGAGGGTGGTAAAAAGGTTCTGTCTTCCCCCTCTCCCAGATGCTCACAGGAGAGCAGCATCACCATTTGCAGGAACACTGGGTTTCATTAGCATTCAGGGAGAAAAAAAAAAAACAACCCTAAACTGCTTGCTATCCTTGTTCAGGTAAACAAGAGATTATTACAGAGTTAACACTTGTTTTTGTTCATATTCCTCTTCTTCCTTTTCACCTCCCATCGGAGCCCCAGACTAGAATTACAGCCCAACAATAGCCCGATTGTCACCCCCGGCAGTGACTTCCATGCAAACAATAGACCTTTCCCATTTCTCTCCACCCAAAGTAAAATTAACAAGGAAAAAATTCTCTGATTATAGGGTAAAGAAAAACATTTTTAAGGGGGAAGAGAGAGCAACCCATGTATATACCATGGGATTCTGAGCTTCCTTTGTACAGAAGAATGTGCATTCCCTTTCCCAGGCTCCTTTGTATCCCACAGCCCCTCCTATGCAGGGGAAGAGATGGGGAGGAAGGTTATGTGCTCCGGAATGAATGGCATTTCCTAAGAAGGTCATTTTAACCACTACAGTGGGTCCTTTCTTTAAGTCTCACCTATTCTTACAAACATCAGAGCGAGAGCTGTGAGCCCCCTTTATTTCGGCACCACAGTAACCTGAAAGAGCACGTGCCCGCACTCCAAACCGGAGCTTGCAGGAGTTGACACTACGAGGAGAAAACCGGACTGGATTTACATAGCAAACTTTTTTTTTTGTGGGAGAAGGGTATTTACATATAGAAACAAATAAGATTTATTTCCCACTTTCAAGATGAAAGAATACATTTTACTGCACTGCAAATATTTTGGTAACACGTGCCAAAAGCCAAAAAATGAAGAGAGAACCCCCTCCTTTTGAGAGAGGGGAAAAAAATCCCCACCTACTATAGCCATGGCTGCAAGAAGTCCAGTACTAGGCTCATCATTTGTTTCTGTATGGCTAAGGAGCCCAACAACTATTTCGGAAACAAGGCGATAACAGTCAAAGCTGCTTTCCAGAGAAGTTCTCAAGTATTTGAAGAATTTTCTTGTGCTCTGCCAAATATCAGTCTGTTCCTCACAGGGCTCCACCACTGCAACCAGGGCAACATCTGTTGGTTGTGGGGTGACAAGAAAAGCAAACAGGATATTTTGTGATTTTGCACTAACTGCAGAAGCTGCCCAACATGAAAATCACATTTATATTAATTTCAGCTTCCACCTGCTTAGTATTTACTCATGCAACAGCTAGTTAAAAGCTCTTTCCAAGTGCCTTTAAGTATTTGAGATTTGTCTCCACTAATCAAGGTTTAGTCTCCTTTAGGTTTAAGTACTTACTGAATCACTGCTCTCTGTTTCTGACATCTGATTTCTCCTCACTAAAACTATTTAAAAAGATTCTGTCATTTGGCTTTTGCAACTGGGAACATTTACAAAAGTGGGTTTGATTTCTTACTGATTTCAACAAGAAAATCTTGTTGA
The DNA here is from genome assembly GCF_963921805.1 of Phalacrocorax carbo. Lineage (NCBI taxonomy): Eukaryota > Metazoa > Chordata > Aves > Suliformes > Phalacrocoracidae > Phalacrocorax > Phalacrocorax carbo. The sequence continues at coordinate 5,061,045 of NC_087519.1, read as the reverse complement.
TTTTCGGTAAGAAAATACACACTGAAAAACCCAATACTACAAACGTGCACAGAGGCTGCCTCACCGGCAGCACTCCCATGTTAATTGAAGTCCCTGTCCGCAGCTGAGGTAGCACATTCTTTCTAACAACTAAATTCAAAGTTTGAGTTTTAACAGAAACTTGGAGCTCACCAGGAACATGTCCACCTACACCTAAGGCAACTTCTAGGAGCCACCTGGTGATAAGGCCAGAATTTTTCAGTCTTCCTCAGGACACACTTGCAGCTGGGCAGGCACCGGGCACCGGCAGCATCCAGCTCTCGGACAGCACTGTACAAATCCTGATTTGTATCACATGCTGCATCCAAGATCCTTCACAGGCTCTCAGGTAATTGGTGCCTGATACCACAAGCTGATCCAGATCATAGATAATGATTTCTGTGGAAAAGCACAGCTTCTTATTTATAATAGATAATGTGCTTCTAAAATATAAAACTACTGAAGAGAAAACCTACCACTTGATACAGTCTCTTTTACCTCTTTGAATGCCAAACCAATCAGAAAAGGAAACCTGGGGAGACGGGGGAAAGGAGAGGTTCTTGCTTTGGATGCACCTTGACAGGTCCCTGTCCTGAAGCAACCTTCGATAATGACAAGGTAGTCCCCATTTTGCACAGAAAATAATAACAGGACTACAGAGTTCACTACAGAAGCTGTACTTGCTCTGTAACGTAAGGAGATTGAACCCAATACCTGTGTCAATTGTTTCAACAGAAGGCAAGATCCTTTTCCAAGATCCCGGAAAAGGTGTCAGGCTACTACCTTGCACATGTGTAGGAACACAGCAAAAACATTAGAGGATGGAGCAATGCTAAAGGTGCAAAAGTTCACTGTATGTTTAACACAAGGATCTACAGGGTGAGAAAGTCTGGGGCTGTAGCACCATCCCGTACTCAGAGGTTAGGGCATTTGCTGCTGCTGAAACCATTTTTCAGTGCAGTTCCTCATGCTGTCCTCCATATGACAGAGGTCAGCTCTGCTTTCTCCTAGTGCCATGAGCTCACAAGGGGAAGACTTCCCCGTCGCCAGGTGCTAGTGCACCAGGACGGAGCAGCTCCTGCCCGCAGCTGACAAAGGGCATGGCTTCCCAACGGCCCGTCACCTCCAGGAACAGCTCAAGTCAGGAGGCTTTGGCCACGGAAGGCGGGAGCAGGGAGGCAGAGGTACAGCTGTTGTCCATAAAGTTTCACAGAACTACCTGAGCCTCATGGTGTCAGAAGGCTGTTCTTGTATCACTTTCTAAGCATGCTTTACCTGCTCTCTCCAAGCAATTTCTCCAGCGGTATGTAGATCCTGAAGCTGTGATTTAGGCCCTGAATTTTGAGGAAAGGGCCCATTTTAAAAGTGCCAAAGCCATGCTGTACCAACCACCCGCAGGTATGCTCACTGCATAGGAATTCTGTGGTGCTCATGAAAACTCTGCACCGACCAGAAAAACTTTTTAACAGGCAGAGATGATGCTTTTTTGGAAAGAAGCAACACTGACATTGTTACTTACACTCCTTAAGGAGGATTACTAACATTTCCTTGCTTCATTTCCTTTTTGGTTTAAGTTTAAAGACAAATATTTTGTTTATAGTTAACTAAGCACACATCCAGCTGATCTGTCTCAGAGTACTTCCTGCAAGTTCACTCGGCAAAAATCTCCGGACTGCCAAAGGCTGCCACACAGTCAAGTCAGATAACCAGGGTACGTCTGTGGGAGTTGGAGGATTGGAAAATGAAACGCGCCAGCTATTCTTCTTTCTCCAACAAGGCATTTATGAGGTGAAGATGTCATGCAGAAGTCCAATATCTGCAACAGCTCGTAAATAATCTGCAGTTTGACACTTCTCTCACAGACACAGTAAAAAGGAGGAAAAATTCCTACCACCCGTGGTTTGTTTATGTAGGTAAATTTAAAATTAACTTCAAACTCCGTTTCATTTTATGGTCATGAATAATCTTCACCTCTGCCTATAGTCACAAGCATGGAGAGGACAAAGGAACACATGAGAAAGAAAACAGCTTTCTAGAGCTTAACGTTCATTGCCAGCTCCTCTAACCTGCCAAGAAAGGAGCACACAGGTAAGCGAAATGCTGTGACTACACAGTATCTCTCAAATTCAGAATATTTGTCTGTCCATAAGAAAGGGATTTTGCTTATAATTCAGCCCTCTACTTTCTAGAATAGATTGGAACTATTTCCCAAACAGAAGCATACAAAAAGCAGATTAAATTCAATTGCTATGATGGTTAGCTATAGTACCTCTCAAGAAGCTGCTCAAGTCTTTTTAGATAGCTGAGGCCATTTTAAGATCACCCAGTGCATTTGTCAACTAATAGCTGCAATTCTGTAGTCAAGCATCACACATGGACTTGTCCTGTAGATTTTTATAAAGGTAGTTTAGAAAAGGAAATTGAAGCACAAACATAGACGGACTTGCCCACAATCCCCACAGACCCCAGAGTTTTCCCAACACCCTACATCCATTCCACAAAATCTCTACAGGGAAACCATCTTGGGTCACTTGTGGAAGTCCCCAAAAACCAACTTTAAACCAGATGTGGGCCATGCCTTCGGCAGACAGGATGTCTTTAACTGTTCTCTGAAGCTTCACTCCATCTTTTACCATCTAATGCGGCCTCATGGAGCATGTGGAAACAAGAAAAACAAAGCAAGGTAGAGCAGAGGTATATATGATTTATGACAAACCTTGAGAAGCCTCAGCCTGGCTCTCACAGAGGGAGAAAGAGAGAAATAAACCATACCCTCTTCTGTACACTATCATTAATATTCTGGAAGGTGGTATGGGAGGGTTGCTTTTAAAATTGCTGAAAATAATATATTCTGATTATACCTTGCAGCCATCAAGTGCTCAGAGTAAAGTCACAGCCAGCTCCTCCCTGCCTTTACTGATAACCCTTCACACACACAAGTTTCCAGGTAGCCCTCAACACCTTAGAGGCATCCCTCAACACAAAGCTGTTTGACTCCAAAGGTCATGAAAGCAGGAACGTTTTCCAACAAAGCTTAATGGGTCTTGATCCAGCCGGACAGAGGCCAGGACGCTGACCTGAGACGTGCATACTGTGCATACGTAAATTAAGCCTTTGGCAGGAGGTGCTGCAGAAGGCAAAAAGAAGAGATAGTAAAGACAGCGATTAAAAATATCCATCACTGTAATATGTTTGGCTCACATGCAACACAGCCTATACTGGCCTTCCTTCCACTTGTGTCAAGCTACAGCCACCTTGGTTTCCAGGCTAGAGCACAGATCGCCTCTAATTCTCACTGCTGAAGCATCTTTCTTATATGCCTCCAAGAAAAGTAATGCTGAGGAAGAAGTGATCAGGAAACCCTGCACACCTCCCAAGTCCCCACTCCTGAACTTCCCTTCTGACTCACCCTTAGCTGCACTCACAATTTTTAGCAGTCTGCTAGGGTAGCTATGATTCCGCACTTCGGTTCATTTAAGGACCTTAATTGTTTGTTTTGGCTCCAACTAGCAACCATGTTTATGAAAAACAGGTTAAGCTTTTGGCACCAAATTGTTTTCAAAAAACCTCAGCCTTTGAAATAGAAAAACAATTTTTTTTTAAAGAAGGCACTACCTTTAGACGCTGCATTTTCTCTTCAGAGAGACATTTCACCTCCACTTCTCACTGTGCTGGTGTTAGCTTTTTGCGTTCCCATTTATAACTCCTTTTCCTCAACAGTTCATAACCTGATCTAAAAGATTCTGTCTAAGCTAAGATACAACACATGACATTTCAGATAAATCTTAAGTTATTATTTCTAAATAAAAATAGAAGACACTCCTGCCCCACATGACCGTCCGTGGATTTCAAATTTTCATGGTACATTTGCATAAGTGAACTTGTACACTGCAAGTACCTCTAAAGTGGAGGCTAGCATTTACAATTTATCCCTTTAATTCAAAGAAACCCTCCTGATGCCTCACTGCATCCAGTGCATCGCTACTAAGCACTGTACAAGACAGATCCGCAAAACAAAAAATCTCACCAGTCCAAAACTGGCCACAAGAGTTTACGCTCACATTTGAGTTTATAAAAGCAGATTTCACCCCACACTCAACAGCCTCTAGTGCCAGGGAAAAAAAAATATCCAGAAATCATGTCCCAGAGTGAGAACCCATCATTCAGGGCAGATCACACTCCTGATGAAGGCACATGTATAAATGTAGTAAGAAATCCTGAGTACAGGTCACTTTCTTTTTTTAGTTAATTAAAAAGCTGTTTTCATTGCTTTTTTTATTCTAGTTTAATGGTTTTCTACAGTATTTTATTAGTCTGAGTAATTCTAAGATTTATTTGGATGTAGAGGAAGAGAATCACCTGTGACTGTTTTCTCCTCAAGTTGTAGTCAGAAATGAGATGCCTAAAAGTCTGAACACTGTAGAATTACCAAAAGCTTGTATTAAGAAACACCAATTTTTCCTCAAAAAAATAAAGATGAAAACAGAGTATCAATACTGAGCCATACTAAGATCGTAAGGGGCCTGATGTCATTTCTTGTCCATTTGAAATGGTTTTGGTCTCCAGCATGATCATATCCAGGAATAAATTTCCAGCAGTCTAATGCCAATACAGCCACCCTCTTTTAGGGTCGTAATTGGTACACATTACAAGGTTTAAAAGCCACAAAATGTTCCAAAACAGCTTGGAGTCACTAGGACGATGCTCTCTTGGGACAAAAACCTCCAATATTCTACAGAGTCTAATTACCAGAGAAACAAACTGAATTAAAGCAGTAATCATCCCTCTACAGGCAAGCACCTCAAAGTGCAAGATCATGAAATACAGGCTAAAAAGTACACACTTTCAAAAAGAAACCGCCTGTTTGTCATCTACGTTGAAGGATACACTTCAATTACCTGTTTGCACAGCACTGAAAGAATTGGGGGGAGGGGGGGGGGGGCAGGGAAGGAAAGGGAGAAAGGGAACCAACAACCAGCATCTCACAGAATGCTGTTTTAAAAACACCCTCCCATCACACAGTGGTGTCAGGCGACAACAGGAAGCATGCTCAGGGTGCTTTCAAATAAGCAGCAACTACAGATTTGAACCCTCGACTACGTAAGACATGTCCCATGTCCTATCTTGCTCACTGCTCTTTCCATCTGTTTTGAAGCAATCAGAACTTAACCTGAGCCCACAAGGCTCCCTACAGCGCATTTATACCCTAGGGAAAGGCGAAGTTTAGGGAGAGAGCAGCCGAGATCTCCGGTGGCACTCGGCTGAGACAGCAAGCGCATTGGGGAATGGTCAGCTGTGCCACTGTGGAAACGTCTGCAGAGCTGTCACTTCAGCTGCCAACAACAGAGAAGTGGGAAAGAGGAAGGAGAGAACAAAAAGCGCAAATATATACAAGCCCTTCTGGTAACTCTGTCTATCAATTTAAATTTAATATCAGCTTACTCAAAAATGAAGTCCAACCTCAGAATACAGCTTTGGTCAAATTACTGACATATAAAATTAAACCTCATGCAATATGCTAGGAGACTCTGATGGAAAGAGAAGCTGTATGATTTCAACTCCTACACTAGTGCAGCCAACATTTTCTGACCAACTGCCTACAGTTAGATCCCCAGCTCCTTTATCTGCCCTCTTAAACTCCACCAGTCCATGTTTTAAAAGGAGAAAAATCTCACCACGACCCCATTCTTCTACCAAAGCATCCTTGCTGGCAAAGAAAGGACTCATCATGGTGTAGCACACAAGCTGAAGTGGGAAGGATGTCCAAGCCATCTGGCAAAAACAGTCACCTCCACCTACCAGTTAGGTAATCACTGCGTCCCCTAGCCTTGATGCTACAGGGGGAAACCTTCACTCCACAAATCACCACATTTAGAAGAGAACCAAGCCATCGAGCTAGTCAGCACAAGTAAACACAGTCATAGCTCAGAAACTCCCAACGCATGACCCAAAAAGTAGATCTAGCATCCCAATGCAGGCTTAGAGCTCTCCAGTTCATGCTACTCGCAATCCAACACAGGAACATAAAACTGTTTTACAGGACCTCAGCAGTTTTGTACAAGTTCAACATATTAACATCTCAACACTTTTACTTTACAGATAGGCCACTTCCTATTTAGGGTGATTATTTCTATTACCACAAATAATCAGAACAACTGTTGACAGAGAGTGTCTCCAGTTGCAAAACACAATGAAGGAGCAAGGATCATACGCACTTGCTTACTGCGGTTGGGCCACACTGGCGGGTGCATTTTTGTACCACAGTTTTTCAAAGAACCATATTTATGGTCTTTGTGTTGGCAAACTCAGCCTCACAAACATCTCCAATTTGTGTTACAATACAAAATTTACCATTTTAACGCATCAGGAATGACTTGGAGTCACAGTTGCGGGTAGCAGAAAGATCAGTATGTCTAGTCTTCAGTTTTCAACTCAGCTATATAAGACTTTCCCAGAATTAGACAGGCTAAAAACGGAAACACTTAAGCTGTACTGTTTTTGCTTTCAACTAACAAGTGTTCATCTAGGAAACCATGTATGAGATTTACTGGGATGATAATTTAGAGGGAGAAATTAAGATTAAAAAAGTAATTAGTTGCCCTTTTTCCATAATGTCCTATAAAGAGAGGCTGTCCAGTACAGAAGTTCTGCAACTTCTCTGTTTAAAGGGGGCTCAGATCTGTTTGGGTTTCGTCTTGTCACAGAAGCCCTAAAGCACTGGTCTAAGCTTGCCACAAACACAGGAAATGCAGTGAACAGCGCAGTGGTAATGTTCCTCTCAGAGCATCTTCCCCCGCTTATTTCATTTTCATACAAATGGGAAACCCGTGCTCTGTACCTCTGTACAGACACACATTACATACAAGCATCCGCACCAACAACCATCCATCAGCTGGAATATTTTATCATCTGTTTAGATGTTTTAAGCTGTTTTGGAACTTATTGATAGTTGTGAAAATAATGGTAAATGTCTTCCCACCATCAGCATCAATGCTGCTAAACCACCCAGGATGACCTTATATGCCTACTGTTGTTTTAATTGTTTTCCTAAAGCATTTTGTTCTGATGTCAATACTTGTCATTATAGCAGGATTCTTTCCAAGAAAAGATGGAAACTCTGAAAAGGAGTGAAATCTTAAATCTTCTCTCCCGTTGGCCTAATGATACAGGAATTCTCCATACATCTGGCAGCAAATTAAAAAATAAATTCAGAGATGCCTTTTGATTTATAGCTCCAGTGTGGTTTCTTAATAATATAGCTATCTTAAGCTGTTGCATATATTTAAAAAATATTTCACTCCTTCAGAGAATTACAGTAGCTGCATCTTTAACTGAAGCTCACATAAATACCTTCTTTTTTTTTTCCTCCAAGAACACAATTACAAAACATTAAATCACTTTTATATTGTGCTATGAAAACAAAAACCTTTAATTTGGGTCATGGTATGAACAGCTCCCACAACCACCAGAGAAGACGCAGGCTGCTTCACTGCTTAGCTTCCTGCCTGCAGGAACCCCGACCCGCCGGCCGCTTGCCACTGGTCAGGAGGCATGAACTGGACACAGCCTTTCACCTTGCGATTTCTCTGTTTCTGAAGACAACACACCTCTTTCTACCTTGTAACCCCACAAAAAAGTGATCCAAAGCACAATCTTAACCGCACCTTTGCACCGTTTCCTGAGCCTCAAGTTTAACTCTCATTGCTACAACAGTTTTAGGCATTGCAAATTAGGTCACACGGCTGTCTAAAAGGTGATCAAACCCCTCTTGTACGTGTCACCTGAAATCCAACGTAGACTAGAACAGGAAAGAAATTCCAGTGCCTGGAGAAGATTATCTATCCCTGAAAACCAAAAACCACCAGTGCCCCCTGACATTACCTCTCCTTATCTCAAATGCAGATGAAACCTATAAGCCTTCCTTCCTCCTTCCCCCCTCCTCCTCACTTTATGTTTCTGCAGGAAAAAAAAAAGAAAAAAGAAAAAAACCCATAGTACAAGAAATAACAACACCGGACCCTGTCTCTCCTTTAAGATGAAGTTTTTCTTCTAGATTTGTTTGCTCATATCTTTCTTCTCTGGCTGGCACCAATGATGCCCTCACACGGTATAATTTTTTTTTTTTTTTTAAATTTACCTCAAACTGTACATAGAGTCATTGTTTTGAGTATCAGAAAGAATGCGTCAGCTCTCTGGTTTGAAAACCTATTATATTTCACTCAGAAATAATAAACTGCTCTTACAGCTTCCAAGAGCTTGAACCACCAAGATGCTCAGTTCAGCCTCTGCTGACTGGATAGGAGGAAAGAGAAATAACAAAAATAACGCAGAACTCATCTATAGGATTTGCTAATGAAAAATAAGACTCAAATGTATAGCACAAAATAAATACGAAAATAAGAATGGCGTACCATACACATCAAAAGCAGAAAACGCATACCAAGACCCATCCTACCCAGCACACGCAGGGCAGAACAGCAAGTGCTGGTTAAAAAACAAAAACAACAACAACAACAAAAAGGAAATCCGTTGCCTGGTCGTCATGTGTTTCATGGAAGAGCTATAAGAGCTCCCACACAGCTCTACAGTCTTGGGAAACTTCTGAATCTCATGAACTGCAGAAGTGATGAATTGTGTTTTATGTGCACTTAACTCTCAAATAACAAACTTCAAAAGGTTTGATCCCCAGCAGTTCCCGGCGGTGAGAAAGGGCCGACTGGTGAGAAGGGGCTGCTGCTCTTGTTCTGCGGGCACGGGGGCTGCCAGGCCTGCGACATCACCCCTCCTGATTGGCTGCCAGTGACATCATTTTATTATTCAGCTTCACGTTTGCGTTTCAGCTTCCCCCTTTCAGGGACCTCCAGACCTCACACAGCTCCGCCAAGCTGAGAGGAGCAAGGCAGCACGCCCCGAGCCGCGCAGGAGGGCCCGGACCTGCCTTCCCCACCTTGGGGCTTCCCACCACAAAAGCAGCAGCGAAACGGAGAGGCCTGTTGCTTCTCTCTTTAGGTTGGTTTTCTGAGCTGGGGGAAGGTGATGGTGCTAGAAGGCTAAGCAGGGGTCACAAGTAAGGCAGCAAGAGTTAAAGCAAAACTCTAAGAAATCTGTTGCAGAAAAAGACCTGAAGACTGGAAAATGGAAACCATATGCAATGTAACAGACCAGTTAATATCATCCATGCACACACACGTAATTATACACCGATACACGACATGTATGGCGAGAGTGCGCAAGCAAGACAAATTCCTTCAAAGACTGCTCAAGAGCACCCGGGTATCCACTCTTTTGTTAACTTCCACTAGGCATCCACCACAAAGCGGTCCCGTCTCCTGTTCACCCCTCCGCGACAGCGAGGCTGCCTTTGTTCCAGCTTAACATCCTGCTTCCCCTTACGCACTCGCCCCTTCTGAACTCGGATGCCTGTAACCTGATACAAAAGAATGTTAATTTCTCAAGTGATTTTATAAAAGCACAGAATAAAAGTAACTTGATATTTTCCCCATCTTGAAAAATATTATTTTATAGCACATACAACCATAGGAAAATATATCTGGTCTACAACAATGCTTTGGAAAAATAAACTAAAAAAATGGGCTGCTGTGCCCCTGTGTACCTACTAAACCGCACGTTTCTATTTAGCACACATATACACACTAGGATGTGTGTGTGCATGCATATATACAAACACATACACATATTAATTTTTCATGTGCATGTGAACACAGATCAATCAGGCAGAAGATCAGCTTCAAATAAGCTCAAAAATGTTAGTTAATGCTGAGCTGGAGTTTGTAACACAGCACGGAGAGTAACTCAGACACAGCCACTATATAAATTCAGGCCAATGTAACTTTAGCTCTGCCTAAACACACATACAGCATCACTAGTCCCATCATTTTTACACATCATGATGCCACTATTTCTTCTATAGTAAGGGACCGTAAGTATTTCAACACACTAAATCAATGCTTTTAGTTTTATTTTTAAAAGTATCCCTAAAGTCCCAGAGCTACTTTTAAAACTGTGTCATAATAGTTTAATACATATTGCTTCCTACCTCAGCACATTTCGCCAGGATAGCAATTCAGCCCTCCTTAGACACAAGGAAACCGAGTGCTTTTATCTACAAATGAAATAAAAATACTATAAAACTGCTCTAGCTTCAACCCGTAGACAGTAACAAAGGGGGGTGGGGGGGAACCACTGGTGAAATTAAGTGAGATATCTTTTGTTTACCTTCTGCGGTTTGGCATATGGTATTTCACAGGGGTATTTTTCCACCAACCGTGATCTCAGCGATCAAAGTTTCCTTGCTGCCAGGTGAGAAATGACCTGACAAAGCAGAATCTGTTCTCATCAACGCGCATCGATTGGGGTTAACAGGGTAAACCCCACATGCATCAGGGACAACACAGGTACAGCTTAGCCTGTCTGATCTTCTGCAGCAGACACGAGGCAGCTGCTAGAAGATAGATACACTCTTTGCTACTATCACAAGGGAATAGGTCATGCTTAGAGCACCGCAGTGAGCCTTCTGGCTCAGCAAGCTTTTCCTGACTTCAGCAGAACAGGCTGCAGTCGTTAAGCAGGACCTGAAACATAACAATCTCTTCATTTATCACACACTTTCCAGAATGCTCCAGAAATCCAAGTGATCCATTTTGCACAAAGCAATGCATTTTCATCACTCACAACACACATTCTTCTCCAGTATGTCTCACCAAGAACACCCCCAGCAACACCCCACACCGCACCTGAGCATACCTTGCAGTAGGAACGGCCTTGGGGAATCATCCTACAGTCTCCAGTGAGACTGCACTTCTGTAGCTCCTTTGGCAAAGGGAAAATGTTTACTCCCTGATCTGGTATAAATTCTCCAAAGAATTATGAAGTTGAGTTGCCCTCACTTTGATTTTGGCTATGAGATTGTAGAAGTTTCCAAACCTTTCCTACTAACCACCACAGTTCACGATGAGCCTTCATAACGTTCCCTCAACCAACCCATTAGAAGCATCAGCCTAAAAATGATTCAAAGAGGAGGACTGGAGGAGTCACTGCTGCTGCAAGAGGATGATTCCACCACATGCCAGAGGCAAAAACACACACAAGACAAGGCATCACAAGACAGGTCCTATAGATAGGTCAAAGACAAGGACAGAAGTTCCCAAACCCACCAGCTAAAACAAAATAGCTCCCCAAAGTACACATGAAGCAAGCTCCCACAATTCATGTGATAAAGTAACACTGATGAGTATCAACCTCAGGCAGATTTCTTTTGGAAACCATGTTATAGCAGCCCATCAGCCATCTGTAACAGTTTCTCAAGTTCAAGTCAAACAAACCTAGAAGGACCACTTGGCCTTTAGGAAAATGATTCTGAGATTTATTTTGCCAGTACTGCCACAAAGTGAAAGGTATTATAAGTATTGGGTATTTACTAATTTCTTATAGTATTTTCTAGTTTAGTTCTCTTTTGCAAGTGTGTAAAGACTTTTAGTTATTACTCTTAGTTTTAATCTGCACTCCTGATGCCTCCTTCTAGGTCACCTGCAGAGAGGGCCCCAAGCTGAGAAAAGCTGGTTCAAGTTATGTCATCTATTTTGAGCCTCTCCATCAGGATCGTCTTCTTCTGGATCCTCTCTAGCTCTTTCCTTCTCTCACTACGCCTACACTTCCAGGGAAAATTGAGGAAGATCTAACATTTCCAAATGCTACCACTGTAAAACATACTAGACAAAAGTGCGAAGGACGTGAAGCAACAGCTTGTGGGTATCTTTATTTATGACACCAAATGAAGTTCTGTAGGACTGGTGTGTGTGTGTTTAATAGCCAGACTGTCACTGCAGCACAGACTACAAGGCACGGGCACTCTCTCCTGTTTAGAAAAATTTTGGAACAACTGGAAAGGAAGGACAATGGGCAGAAATATTACTTCAAAACAAGAAAAGAGGTAAATCCAGCTTCCCCCCCACACCTTCCACAAAAACATCAAATATTTTCTTTCATAAATAATTGCAATAGGATGCCGTAGCTTTTTCCAAGCAGACAATAGCTAGATTGTGTAATGTTTTGCCCTAGGCAGGGCCCGGGGGGAGGGGGACACAAAGGCCAGCTTTCAGGGCTTGGGGCCTCTCACTCCTGCTCTGCCGGCATTGCTCCCTTCCTACTCCTTCGCCTTCCCATGTTGTCTCTCCACTGGAACTTTGAAGTGGCAGCCACTGGAGGCTCCTGCTCAAAAAAAAAAAAAAAAAAAGGAAAAAAGGGAGCAAAACCAAACAAATAAAAGCTCCTTATGAAGCCCCTCAGGCCCTACCACAGACCTCACACGGAGCAACGTTTCTTATTTCCCCAGAAAGGGACCCTACGTGAGCGTTGTGGGACTGATTTGGGGGTGCTGAGGACCTGTAACAGCCATCGGCGCGCACCCACTTTTACACGTCTGCCCTGTCACGCTGCTCTCCCGGCTGAACAAGCCTCTGAACGAGCACGGCCTCTCGCTGTTTTTAAGATAAAAGCTGTCTAAGGTCAGCCACTACAGGCCAGGCAGGGCTGTTCCGTGGATATTAAAAGAAAACAATGAAAAGACCTTTTCTGCATAGAAGGTGTTTTGAAAGAGTCACCCATTTGAGTTGGGAAACCTGAGAGCTGTAATTCCCATACTGATTCACCTTCCTCCTTCACGTCAGGAATTAGAAAACAACCCACCCCAGCAACATCAAAGGAGCACCAGTGCTCCCCAGTACCCAGCCAGCCGTCGCAGGCACTCCTGCCTGCCTTTCATGTCCCAGACAGCCCTGCCGGTGCGCAGCCAGTGATGAACCCAAACCCCAGCTACAGGTCTAGCTGTACCAGGGCTCTGGGCAAAACACTACTTCCAAGCCGATTATTTAGCTGGTTACCCCACCTTATAGATAAGCACATTGAAAAATTATATATAGATGTCAGCTGCTTCAGGAAGTACTCAGGCTGGGAAAAGACCAAGCCAGAGTAAGAGAAGTGCCCAACCCTGCCTGCCTGAAATATGCATTAATTCTACGTAGTGCTAGCAGCCCATAATAGTACCATCTCAGCATTGTAATCTCCCCAAAGCCAAATGTTTACCCGAGCACAATATTCATATCTAACATAGCATATTATTCTGTGTAAACTGAATATAACAGCATTCTCTCTGCTGTGAGACCAAATAGACTGTTCTTTACAACAGAAGAAAGCAGAGTATGCGTGGCCAGTTGCAAGAGCACAGTTACTCCAAGTTTGCAATAAGTTAGCTTATTTTGTTTGGTTTTCTGAAGTGCATCAAAAGGACTGTAATAAATGCATCAGTGCAGGTAAATTGATCTGAACTACACTTCAAAACACCCACCACACTAGGCATAAAGAAAACAACAGACAGGTGCTAGCCATAGCAATTAAACCAAATTTATGACAAATTTATGTGATATGCCTGCTTCAAAACTTGCAGAAAAAAAAGAATAGAGAATAAAAATACATGGTCAAAAAACTTTCCAGGATGCATCTACAGATAGAGACACTGGCTGTTCTTCTATAGGCTAAGGCACAGAGAGGCATGCAGAAAACAGGGAAAAGCTAATGGAGCAAAAACACCTTATCACTGACCTTACCTGATCATGCTTTTAAAAACATGCTTTGGGACATGACAGTGCATTTGAAAAATGCTCCTCTTTTCTACAAAAAGAGGAATTTTCTTAAGTCACTCGATAGCCACAGAGCACATCCAAAGGCTGAGGCGTCCCTCCCTGCCCCATGTCAGAGTTGTCTGGCTTCACCTCTGCCAGCCCCAGCATGGCAGCACTGGCTCCTCTGCACCCTCATCACTCTGGAGATCCTTCAACTCCAGAACCTGGCCAATTCATGACATTAACATTTACAACATGTTGAAAGTTTGTAAGCCCACACCAAGTAAACCGACACTCAACTAAATTTCACTAAGGCATTATAAAAAAAATTTAATTAACTTCTCTATGAAAGCACCTTTTCTTTTGTCAGAAGTATTCCCCCCAGTTCTCTACACATATATGTCTATTTTTAACTTCAGACTCATTACTGATAATTTGCAGAGAGATTTAAACCACCACCCATCAACCGCGTACTAACATGTTTGTAAGAGCTTAGTTTGGGGTTACAGCGATTCTATGTGTTTCCCCTTTCTCAGGTAACAGAAGGTTCTGGCTAAAGTTGGTGCATTTATAGATATATTTGACACATACAATAACATCATGTATACATTAACTCAGAGTGAAAAAGTTGGATAAAAACAATGTTTCCCAATGGTCTCTGCAGGTAATTAATTTACTCCAAAACTGCTTTAGAAGTTCATCCCACAAACTACTTCAAACAACTGTTGTCATGACAAGCTCCAGCCTGGGCTCAGTAAACCCCTCAGCCCAGAGGAGCACAATCACACAATCACTGGTACAGCCACATCGTGGTTTACCCGGGGCTTAGGGATGATCCTTGTGTGGATCACGAGAGCCAAGCGGCAGAAAAGGGCAAAATTTCTTAGCCACCTGGAGATGTAAGAAAGCTTCACCTGCCCCTGCCTCCAGGCTTAGTAATGAGCCAATTGTTAAAACGTAAAAAACCCCGTGAATTTAGCAAGGCTGCCTTCCTTTTATGCATCATAAATAGAAGTGACCTGACAATAAGCAATGGCCTGGATTACAATGCATTAACTCATCAGAAAGCACACAAGTGCTGCAACACAGAACTGCAAGAACAAAGAGCACCTTCACACGGGACTTCCCGTACTTGCGTTCCCCAAGTCTGGAGGTTATCTGGACATCACAAAACCCTGAGCACAGTTAAAAAATCACAACAGCCCATCTTTCTGGCTGTGCCTGCTCACGCTTCCCGGGAGAGTCAGGGTAAGGCAGGTAGCAGAGGTAGCATTCACACAGCTCGGTCACACCTCCAGCCGACGCAGCGTGAAGGAGGCAGAAGCACTCTTCGCTGCCACCTCCTAAGCCAGCCTTCACCAAAACAGCATCGTGGACCGAGATCTGTGGTTCTACAAATTTGGGCATAAAACTTCTAACGAGCTTGGAAGAAGCACTCGCTTTTCCAGTTAACACCACATTTAGTAGAAAGAATGATCATTAGAGACTCTTCACTATAGCCCCCAAAAAACGGACATCTTATGTTAGAAACCAAGAAGTGCATCACAAAATTCTTGACATGAAACTTGAGAACACAAACTCCCATGCTCGCAGGTAGGCAAGTTACCAGTAGAATCAAAGATAAAACAAAATACAAGTTATGATTAATCCCTGCCAGCAGTTGCTCACTATTGCTAAAGCCTACGTACTATTACTTCCATATATTTTCAATTAACAAATTACTATTTTCTAATTAAAAAAAAAAAGAAAAAAAAGAAAAAAGCCATTATCTTGGTCTCAACATGAGAGTTCAGCATCTACTAGGGGTCTTCATTTACTTTTTTAAAAAAACTTCACTACCAATTAAACAAGGTTACCTTACAAGCACTGTCCTGATTTACCAACCACGCGATCTCAAAATGTCACAAAAAGTTAAGGTTTCAGTACAAGCATTATCTTAACACACTGGGAAAAACAGGCAGAGTATAAATCCTTTATACCTCAGGGGTCCCAACTATGCATTGAATAAAAATATATAGGTGTGCATTGAAAATAAGCGTTTTTATATACTTCTGATATATTTTATAGAAGTGCCTTGGAAAAAGATTGACTGCACTTCAAATAGTTGACAAAAAAACCCCAAAATTAACTCTAATAACTAAGCAGATCTCTGCATCTATACCTATTCCTACTTCTTTTGCACATATTGCACTTTAAAACATGTTCAGGAAAGTTGTGAGCACATTAAGAGAAACATTTAGCTAACAAACCATTCAATTTTTAATACCAGATTTCGTATCTCCTCAAAACTTTTAGCCAGGGACCCTCACTGTAATTTTTAGATGCAAAGCACATCTAACACCACCTTTGCTCAGTACAGGGATTCAGTCCCTTAAATGAAAGGCTAAACGTGTGCTGTTTGCTGTTCTTGACTAGTGGGAGTCTGGGCTTTACATGGCATCTCATCGTGAGAACAAGATCTCTCAAGATTCCCAAACCCAATTTCTAAACCAAAAAGATTCAGATAAGTATCTGAGTATTTGCAATGCTTATCTGCTAACTGTTCTGTTAATTTCTGCCTTGATGTTTTGTAGGCCTCCACAAACAACGTTTACCTAAAACCTAGAGAGAATTTCATGGTTTTGCAAGTTACGATTCCTCCACACGTACAGATAATTTAGAGGGAAATCACCAGTGTTCTGCAGAACATAGAAACTACGTTTCCCTTCTTTACATGTGGTGCAGCCATTTGACAACACCAATAAGCACCTCCTACATATCCACATGACCAGTGTTGTGGTCTCTATGAAGCCTGCCCTTAACTCACAAGCACAAATTACCATGAAAAGAGGCAATTTTTCTTTGTAACTTCATTTTTAGTTCAACTATTTAAGAGCTAATTTGTTGGCATGCTTTATTTTTGTGATCTTGTAGGATGAGCTACTTAACATAGCAAGGAGCTTCTCACCATTCTCAGTCAAGCACAGCCCCTTGCGTGGCATTGTTTGAGCTGGTAACTCTCTCTTTCCCTCATGGTCCTGATGTTGTTCTAGCTCACCACACTTTGCTTCACTAACACTAGTCCCAATTTCCAATAGCAAGATAGAGTATTTAGCCTAGTTTCAGATCATGTGTTTTGGCTTATCTGAATATGGAAACCCTGTTTTGCAATGCAAGGTTGTATTTCATAATTACATAGTGAGGTGCTCTCCTTCAGAGGCAGGGACCTTGCTAATAAAAATACTTGGGGTACAAAACCAGGAAGGCAGCGCAGCAGCTCCTAGCCAATCTGCAATACAAGCTACATGCTGTGCAAGCCTGGCAACCCGAGGTTTTTAAAACCACTTCAGACCCACAAATACAGTGCCAGCTGGGAGAGGGCAGATCGCATGTTTAAGCTTTATAACGAAGTGAGAAGGTAAGATACAGCAATTCTGCAAAACACCTCCTAATGACAGCCCACACAGCCATTACAGAGGCCAAACATATCAGCTTCCCACTCACCAAAGCTGCCAGAACTCAACTCAAAGCAAAATTTATATAAACGGAACAAACAGTATCATATTCAGCTATTGCTTATGACTGCCTTCATTTCGGGAGCAAGTAAACCGAAGGATTTTGAATTATCAAAAGAAGGGGGGAATGGCCTTTCCCACCCTCACAAAAAGGACAATCCTTCTGTTACCCCGTTTTGAAACTCCTCGGTACTCAAAAGCAGCCCTGCAGCCATAAGGATCTGCAGCATTTCAAGACCGTAGTTTCTTATCCTAAAACCAAATCAAAGCACGTAACTGAATGCTCTTAACACGAGCTCTCCTCGCGTTCACACCCCAAATATCTTAAACTTTGTTAGCATCTTATTGCCTGTATTCCTCTTATTCCCCCTTACTTGTCAGATCACAAGACTTCACTGCAAGAATATTAAAACACGAATTGAGGGACATTAGTACTATACATGGAGACGCATCCTGGAAATTCACGCTGCCCTTCCAAGTTCAAACTAAATTCCTATAATAACAATAAACATATGGTATTATCTCACCAACTGGCACATTACACAGAATTACGTGGTGACTGCTACCTGGATGTTCTCAAGTATGACATGTAGCAGGTGCTTACGCTCAGTGTTTATAAAACTGGAGATCGGGAAAGAAAAGTTTCTGTGAGCATGAAAATAGGTTGCTTATACACTGGACGTTAGTCAGATGGAAAAGGCTGGCACATCTAACACACTATTTTTTGCTTTGAGGAAGGGACAAACTTATGGAACTCGTGATTTTCAGTACTTCATTCTTAAATTACATGATATTACCGGAGTCAGCAAGTTAGATCACACTCCTCTTGCACCCAAAACACATAGAAAGATACAAGGATGAAATCAAGACGGTGGTGCAAATAAAGACAAATGCTCCATGAATAAAAGCATTACCTAAGAGCCAGCTTCCCTTTTCAGTATTTTCAAGAAATTTCTAAGAGGATTTGCAGAATTAAAGATAAGGACCAGAAGAGAGATAACAGATGGCAATGGAAGGGAAACAGCATGTTAGAACTTGATACGGTACATTCAGTACTCTAGTACATTAGGAGAAATCCAGAGACAACTTCCACGTGCATGTTGCTTGGTTCCCTATTTATGAACAGTAGCATCATCAAGGGCTCATCACATAATATTTAGTTCTGTATCTACTGGTCTCTGTTTCAGCACCCAGAAGCATATTATTCAGATGCTGCCATCCAGACCTTAATTAATTTTTTAATAAAAAGGCAGCATCCCAAGACCTACTGAAAGAGGTACTGCTTCAAGTCACAGAGATGGAGACACGTAACCAACATGAAGGAAACGCTGTATACGGTGTTGTTTTAAGATTTCAAAGGCTGTGTGTACAAGTCTGACGTTCACTCTGATTCCCCTCTCTCAGCTGCCAGATGATGCACACAAGGCCAATGCCTAATGAACTTCTACTTATTTCAAAGTTTCCAGAATCTATCAAGACACTTTATTAGCTCCCAAAATGTTAAATCCCTTGGAGGTAGGAGGGAACAGCTCATAAGACAGTCATCTCAGGCGGTCACCCGCTGAACAGGGCCTTCCTGACAGGATGGGCCCGTAAGGAGAGGTTTTGAGCAGCTCTGCCTCAACATCACCATGCGTCACCAGCCTGGGCTCCTCATCCCGCACAGAATCCACGCAGACAAAAGCTATGCCTGCAGCAAGAGACACCTGAGGTAGTAACACAGTGCTTGCAAACATCCAGCATTGAACAGTTTTTGTTTCTGTGGTGGGGTTGTTTGGTTGGGGTTTTTGTTTGAACGGGCTGGGAGTGGGGTGGGGTGTTTGTCCGGTTTCTGTTATTTTGGTTTTGTTTTTTTCCAAGGCTGCACTTCAGAGCTCTGTGTTTTCTGAGAAGCAGCAAACAAGTCTCCCAGTCCTGCCAAGCAACCAAAATATTACTGGTCAACAACCTTCCCTGCTATCACCACAACCATCACATTTTTGTTTTGCTTAAGTTTCCCAGGCTACAAGCCAAGGCTTTCATTACCATTAAGGCAAAGGCTGGCGATGCTGCATTTTTCTTTACATTACCAGCCTCAATGCCCTGGTAGAAGTGCTACTGACAAACACAGATACTCCTGCCTAACCCATTTGTCCCAGTCCACTCAAAGGAAGAGGTCAGACAGTCACATCAGGCATCCACAACATCTATTCCTGGCCCCCCATGGCTGTTAGTTCCAGAGCTGGAGGCACGTTAGTAGCTACCCTGAAAAAGAGCAGCGAGCAAAGGGAAAAGAAAGAGCGCATCTGGATCCAGGCATCAGTATTATGGGACTACAGAAGGAAAATGGAATAGGTCTGAACTTGTACCTGGAGAGCTGAAATGTGAAGATATTTTGCACTCACATGGCAGGGATACCGACACACACACAGAGGCAAAGCTGCTAGCTGTGAACTGCGTGGGTTTGGATTGTGGAGGAAGGAGACACACAAGGGAGACAAAACCACCATAAACTTTTGCTGAAAACAGAATTCATTTGTTTCTAAACAGGACTCCTTCAAGACAGTGTTACAGGAGCAAATACCTAAACAGTACTGAAAAACTATGTAAACTGTACAATCCAAGGCTGCTGAGGCATTTTGTACTGCCCTTTCTACGAGCCTGCTTCATAGGGTTTAGTCTTTCACTGAAGTCATGGAGCTCAAATTGTGATAAAAGACACTTATCCTTGACCATGAGATGTCAAGTTCCCAGTACACAGTTACAATGATTTGAGGAGGACAAACTGGAAGGTTATCGTAGCCAGGGCCAGTTTTAACCAAAGCAAGCCAACCCCAATGGTGAGCAATTACAGTTCTGACCCACACTCAAGCTCATCTTTTTACTTGTGGAGAACATAGGGCATGAATACAACTTACAGTAGGCTAAAAAAGAAAATTTTAAAAAAAAAAAAAAAACACAACAAAAACCCCCAAAACTCACACAAACAAATAACATTGACCCCCACCACCCCCAGCAACTACAACACGGTCTGTACGTCCGTATGACTAGAGAAAATACATGCACTTACCATGACAAGCCAAGCCAGCACCTCACTAGCTGCACTTGCCCTTTCCAAGGTCACTTCAAAAACCTCTCTAGGCTCGCTGGTGCAACTCAAGCTGCTGTACAGGATCTGCTCTTAAATAAATAGATGTGTATGTGTATATATACGCATATATTTAAGAACCTCTGAGTACAATGCCAGCCATTTCTCATGTTTATGATGTTTCTGCTCCACCAGCTGCACCCAAACATGCAGTGCTTGTTAAAAAGTACAGCTGTGCAGAAATCCCATTAAGGAAAACAGTTACATTTTTAATTACCTCCAAGGCAAAGATTCTAGCATACAAACACATAGAAAGGCCATGTTTTGCTTTGGTGGTGGCTTTGGGGTTTTGGGGGTATTTTTAATTTGTTTTAAAAAGTGCTCAGGTCAATGACAATTTTAAAAATCCTGCAGTAGCTTAGAATCAACTAAAACCCAGAACAATCCATAATAATATCACATGGTATCACCATATTTATCAGATAAGCCCATTGCTGCTGAACCAGAGATAAAAAATTTCTGCCCCAGACATAAATAAGCACGGGTAAATTTACGTCATGCAAAAAAAGCTCTGCAATGAAAGAAATCGGCGAGACAAGCAGAGATGCAGGTAACATGCTCTTTATGTTCAAAACACCAAACTGGTCTGGAAGCATCTCAGTAAGCTTGTTCGCTACAGGAAAAAGAATTCACATGGGTATCACAGGGATGTTTTAAAACCAGATGCAGTCAAGAAGCTGGAGGACAGAGTTTATTCTGAAATGTGTGAACTGAAAACTGTATCCAAGCCAGTAGTTCGTGCACAATTTCAACCTGCAGCAAGGTCACAGCTCCACATACCTACACAGAACTCTGCAAGCAGCCAGCCTTGTCCCTCTCCACGTGGTTTCTCTCTGAAGAATGGGAATAGTCCCTTGGTTTAGCCCATGGGCTCATTTTGAATCTTTAGTTTTGTTATGTTAAAGCTGCTCAAATGGAAATCACCTAGCAAGCACAGAATGGAGGCTTAGCTCATACTAGATATAAAGATTAGAAAATCCGGGATTTCCCCTATCTCCTTTCAGTCTTCATTTAGTCTACCATTGGCAAGAAAATCTATTTTCCACATAACAAAAATAACTGACAATTGTTGTGGGTTTGTTTGTTTAATAATACACTAATATGAGGAAACTAAGAGGTATTTTCCTTCTTTGTTTCACCTCAGTTTCACTAAGTAGCTTATAAAACCCCCAAAGAACATGTCTGAAACTGCTAAGCCACAAACACATCCCTCCGCACTTTCCTTCCCAAATCTTAGCCCCTAATGTGCAGCTAGGTAAATCTCAGAGAAGGAGAGAGGAGTTTTCTTAGCAGAAGGCTCAGAATTGGAGGGCAACCACTGAGCATTGCCTTGAGCTAAACCTCTAAAGTTACTTGCCGGCTAAGTGTGCCTGCCTTTGATCAGCGGAGTTCAGAGTCCGCTTATTTAACCTCGACAGGAAGAGCTCACTTATGTGGTGCAAGATGAGCTCTTTCCTACACTTTCTTTAAGAGTTCTATAAAACTGGCACACTGACAGGCTTTGCACATTTCCAAATATTAAAAATAGCTAGGCAAGAATTTACAAGTAGTGATATCACTGACGGCAACTCACAAACCATCTACCTCCCAAACTGCGGGTTTTTTTCTGAGCCAGGTCCACCAAAGACCAAAGGTTCCAGCAGCAAGGATATCTCCTGAACTAGGTTTGATATGCCAACAGTCTCGCAAAATATTTAAGTAGCATGTGCTGAGCATCCTATCAACATAAATGATACATAACTGCAGAGAGAGAAACTGAGATGGTCCTTCCAGAAAAGATACCCAAAACGCTCCAGTATCTACCTTGTTTACAGAAAACTTAACTAAAAAGTGGCCCCAGAAACCTCCCTGAAACATTCAGAGAAGGATTTTGCCGATGCCTGTGCACCACTTTCCACGTCTGCAGCCTACACTCACACGGAATCAACATGTTGATCTGGTTGACTCTCAGGAAAAAAAAAAAATGCAGATAAGACTATATGCATGCTGGGATAGATGAACAGCTAAATCTTTGCCTGTTTCTACTGCTCAAAAGCTTTCTGCCTGCTGGGTCTTGAAGGTGCAAGCTTATCTACTCCTAAGCCCATACTACGCTCCAAGTACTTAACTCTTTACATGAAAACTGATTTCTGCACTATATTCCATTATTTGTGTATTGCTCATCACAGAAAAACTAACATAACCTGCAGCCATTTTTTGTAGCAACTTGAAGCCTCATTCCAGTCACTGTTAGCCAGCCTTTCATAGCCCACAAGCCTCTCAAGTCATCTCAGCTTACTTATCCCTTAAGGCTTTTCTTCAGACAGAGACTTTTGCCTACATTAGTGGGTATGAGTCACAAAGCAGTCCTTAACTCCAACACTAAAAAGCATATGGATCTTAGGAAATCAGATTACTTAGCTTTATATCATTACAAGTTTATCACTGCTCACTTTGGTATCACCACAATGAAACGTGGTCTGGCCAGATCTTGCACTGAGGAGGGGAGCGTTCCTCAATCCTATCTGCCCAAACAAATGCTTTCCCCTCGCTTCACGACGACTGCCTTCAGAAACAAGAGTCCACCAACAGTTCACCACGTGACTCCAAAATGTAAAATGTCTATCCAGTTTAAAAATCATTTCAGAATCATAATATTAACAGGCAAAAAGTAAGATGAAACTCCCCGGCCACCTCTGGGACAATTCATTCCCACTAGATACAATTCTCAAAGAATCACATTAAAAAATTAGGTTCCCTCACCCTACTTCCTAACCTTTTCATCAGTTTCCCACATCTGGCCTTTGGAAGAGCCCTTCTGAAGTCACAGGCCGGCCTGGAGATCCCCGCTCTCTCCTGAGATTTTCATTATGGGAAGATCTGCCCCCCACATGTATTAGGCACACCAGAATATGCACACTTCTCGATATCTCCTAGGAAATTATCATTTACTTAGCACAAGGTTGAGTGGATTAAACCCTAGCACATCCTTAGATGATCAAAATACCAACATCTTTGGAAATCACAACATAGGTTTTCTAAACTGTTTTCACCCAGTGTGCACTACCCTTCACCTGAGGATGATCAGAAAAGAGACTGGGCTATTATCAGGAGGATGATGAGCAGCAGCATCAACTTGCCACTAACTGGCACAAACATTTCCACACTCCTACAGCTGAAAAATGAGCACTGCAGTGGAAGTGATTTGTAAAGCCTCTCATACAGGCTAGGAAAATGAGCTTGCATACAAGAGCATTTTTGGCCACTTTATGGCAGTTCTTATGAGACTGGTTACAGAAAAATGCTGTGCTTTATGTAGTAAAAGTGGGAAAAGACTACTTACGTTTTGAGACTTCAAAAGACAGGAGGAACAACAGCTAACACCATAGCTTTACTGGGGTAAATGGAAACTGCAGTACTGAAAGAAGACAATATAAACCCAACCAAGCACATGCTGCTTAAATATTTTATGAAACTGCTGGCCTAGCTGTCTATGCTGAGGAGATATCCTTGATGCTGGAACTTGTGGTCTCTTGTGGACCTGGCCTGGGTTTAAAGAAAAATCAAATTTGGAAAGTAGGTTGTTTGTAAGGTGTCATCAGTGATATCACTACTTTTAAATAACATTCAATATCTAAAAAAAAAAAAAAAAGAAAGAAAAAAAAAGAAAAAAAAAAGGTTTAACTTGCACGCCTTAATCTTAAAAGGGATGCTGCACTGGCTTTAAAAAGCTTACTGTTGGTAATTAGGTTTCTAGTCCTAAACAGCCTCCACTGTTGCAGCTCAAACAAGCAGCTTTAACTGAGTTGCCCATCTCTTTGTGTTTTTGTTTTGATAGAGGCTCAATTATGCCCAGGACAATGGCCTGTCTCTTCATTTTGCTGTGAATAGGAAGCAAGGGTGCCATTGTCACCCAGCTTCAATTCAGTCACAACAAAGGGGTCTGAAGTGCCGAAAATAATGGGCTACCTAAAGTAGCTAGGAGGAGGAAGGAGGGGGAGCTCTGCAGGCTGATGCTTCCTGTGGCCAGAGCCATGTCAGGGGCTGGTGACACAGGACAGACCAAGAGCGGTGCTACCACGCCTGCACGCAGGGCAGCGAGGGGCACGGGAGGGGAGCCGAGCGATGAGGTGCATCGCTCTGCCCATGCTTCCTAACCGGGGTACAGGAGAAAAGCAGTAGCTGTGCGGTGTGTTTTAAAGAAAAAGCAAAAACCAGGAGCCACGACCTTTAGCATGTGGGTGAGCTTCAGGGGGGAAAGGGGGAAGAGACTCGGGAAGGCATGGAAGGACACAACAGACTCAAACAGAAAAAGGAAGAATGTATTTTGTCTTTAAAAAATAGGACATAGTATTATTAAAAATCCTGTGTCAATTACACTGAGATTGCAAGGAGTGAATGAAACCTACTAGCAGGCTGTTATTGTAGCTGAAATCCCCTCCTCCCCCTTCTGGTGCCTCATTCATAAATGGCTGCTCGGGAGCTCCGGCAGCAGAGCGCGTGCCCCTCGCTGACGCGCGGCCGGAGGGACGAAACTCGCTTTGAGAAGTATTTCATTACTTTTCTGCAGCCATCCACTCCTCCTGTCCTCTCTCAAACCTCTTCCTCAACCTGAAATCTGGGACAGCAGGAAGACTTTGCAAGCTTGGTTTACCACGAGTGGCTTTACGGCTGCCGCTCAGCGATGGAGGTGCCTGCGCATCGGATGAGAAGAATTCCAGCAGGCTCAGCCTGGGTTTCACGCAGCACCTCTCCTGCCAGCCTGACTTCTCAAAGCTTGCCTTTGTCCTCACTCCACGTAGGGGGTGGCTAAGAAAAGGATCTATCGATGTATGTATAGCAAGAAACAAACAAGTAAGACAAGATTTCAAGAAGAAATTATCACCTCAGATTTTGCTAGCTTAAAAGCAATGAAAAAGCTTTCCTATGCATCCCCAGCTTACATGCATGTATAGGTAACTACTACTCCTTACATTCATCTTCATGTTATTTGCAGCTCAGAATTCCTTCAGAACATTTTAATTAGGTAGAACAAGACTCAAACGTGCCATAACAGTATCAGTACTAATAAATCATGGACAATACAGTATCCTGTTTGTAGTTGCAAAGGGAATTTCCAAAATTGTTTAAAAAAAAAAAAAGGAAGAAAAATGAAACAGAAGATGTGCATAGGAATGAGGAAGATACATGAAGGAGAGTAAAGAACCCACCTGGTATGCACAGGACTTGCACAGATGTCGTAATGCTGAGCAAAACATTTATAAGCATTGCCCAAAAACTGTGTAACTAATGACAGACGGTAAAGGGGCCAAAGCCTGACCTTATTTCATTATTAGAAAATAAATTAACTTATTGAAACTGTCACCATCAGTATGAGTTACTCATTTCTGATTCTCCTACTAAACAAACCTAAATTCCTGCTGAACAATGAACAATTCTCCTGCTAAACAATAAATCAGGAAGTTTTAATCCACTTCATACAAAGCCATTTAATAACAGACTTACTTTTACAGCCAACTTTCCAAGATAAGTAATTCCCTTAAGAAAGCGGTTCCTTATTCCAAAATTAGAGTAATTTGACAATGTAAAAGATGACAAATAACATCTCTCTCCTGTTTTGCTGAACCTCCAGAGAGGCCCCCAGCCCAAACAGCAAGTGAGAAGAGGCATTTGATCAACTCACAAGCAGGAAAAGACGACTTGCTCTGCTAATTTGTTCATTTTACACAGAAAGGAAGGATCACATTTACACTAGTGGAAAAATTACCCACAGGTACTGCAGAACTAACCCAAGATCCCAGCTACACCTTTATCACTGAAAATTTTCTCTATAGACCAGAAAAAGAAAGAAGGGGGAACAAAAAAAAGGCCTTGAATTAGCACAAGTTCGAACTTGAATCAAACGGATTAAAGGTGCAGATATTTCAGTGACAACATTACATAAAAATACCCACAGGATACTGTGAGATGGTGCAAGGGCCTCAGCAGTGATCCATCACCTCACAGGCATTTCAAAAGAAAATAGGGTTTCCAAACTCCCAACCAGCTAACTGCTACCACATCTAACCCACCTGGATGTATTCAGTTACCAAAAAGAGGCAATAAAACTCCTCAGAGGTGATGGCATGTATCAATCAGCTCAGATTCACCAAAAAGGCACTCAAAAAATGCAGGAGGTGTCCCCCCACTCCCACCCCACATCACTTCTCAGGTTCCATTCCTTCTTGTCACACATCTGTGAAACCTTGAAGACAATTTTTTATCCGTAGTCATGCTGTCTGAAGAGCAGGCATAATGTTATCAGATCCAACGGCATAAACCACAGCTGGCACCTGTCCCTAAAAGAACTATTTGTAAATTATTTTGAGAGCTGCCTATGGAAGTCTAAAGCATAATTCTGGGGAGAAATTCCCACTGGCATTTGATGAAAACCATTTGCAACTGTTGTTCTCCGCAGGTGTGATCACCAAAGATTTTATACTCCACAAGAAATGCTTGAACCCACAACCTCCACAGGAGACTGTTTCTTCATGAACACTCCAGCACCAATTTTCTACGGGCATGGTTTCCTCTTATATTTGTGGAACTGTTAATTAAGACAGCACTAGCAAGGACATACAATTCTTAGAGCAGAACAGCGACACCAAACTCTTGTGCGCATCTTCTGTGCCTCCTGCAGTACGGGGCACTTCAACAGCAAGAAAGAAGAAAGAAAAAAAAAACCAACACCCAACATGTACAGTGTGCAAAGCAGAACACATTCCTGTATCATTACTGTAAACGGAATAAGAGATAAATCAGTGGTAGCGCCCATTCAGCTGTTTGTTTGGCCTGATTTGTCTAGACTGAATTTTTTGTGTGGCCAAGACACACACCAAACA
Organism: Phalacrocorax carbo; assembly: GCF_963921805.1. NCBI lineage: Eukaryota > Metazoa > Chordata > Aves > Suliformes > Phalacrocoracidae > Phalacrocorax > Phalacrocorax carbo. The sequence continues at coordinate 5,033,909 of NC_087519.1, read as the reverse complement.
GTTATACTTTCTCAATGCATGAGGCCGCGTACCTTGAGCTACGCTATTGCAGACTGACCACATTTTGAAAGCGCCAACTAAAGTTAGTACTATTTTTTTATTTCTATATGTATGTATACACACGCATTATATATGCACACATATGTATCTCAGCACTGCTTCAATGAACAAAGCAATGTCACAACTTGCAATCAAAGAATCACTTCTGTGAGAAAAAACACAACGATCAACCTTTTTCACAGCACTGGCTTGAAGCTTCTGTGTATATAAACCTCTGATTATTGCTGCACAGCACAATTTTTTTAGGAAACAACCTAATAAGAAGGAAGTTGCTTGATTTTCTTTAAATTTTGTGCATCTGCCCCCAAAAATAAGTCCTTCCACAGAGGTATTATGTGATGTGAGAAAGCCTCTGGACAGCCTCAGTTGTAAGTGAAATAGCCCATTCAAGTTAAGAAAAAAGAAGAAAAAAAATCCCCCAAAACAAAGACACACAACACCACAAAACCCCAAAAAAGCCCACAACCACCACCACTAATTCGGAGCATGGTATCCTTTAAAGCTCTGCAATACCCTGCTCTTTAGTTTCAAAAGCTAGTCAAACTTCTCAGATATAGCACATTTGGTTGTTTTTGTAGCCTATAAATCACAGCTCTTCCTCTAACTCATTAATCAGATATTTTCAGTATGGAAAATAAGACAATCTGAAAGAGTCATTCTCTGTCCATCCTCAAGCAGCACAGAGGTATGCTTTTTGTCCAAGAGGGTCCAAAGAATATCCATGTTGCATGTATTCAAATATCACGAGCCTCAAAACACACCCCAACACCCTACAGCTAACTGAAAGCTTCTAGTACGAAAACCAGAAGCCACAAACTGCAAGCGGCAGTGATTTTATCCTGCAAGAAGAAACTCAGCCTCAAATCTCAACAATCTACCAAGACCCAAGACGACATTTAGTGATGAAAGTAACTTCTTCCACCTTGAACCGGAAACTCTGGAGGAGACAGCTTAGTATTTAGTATTCATCAAAAATACTAATTTTGTATCCAGCCAGAAAGCCCACATACTTTTCTATTTTTTCCCTGGGGGTGTCAGCTCAAAGCCAGGCTGAGCACTGGCTTATGACTAGTAAAACAGCTTTTATACATTCCTCTTCCACTTAAACATCATTATGTACCTCCTTGCAATTTCACCATGACCAAAACCCTCACAAAACGGCAAAACAAAATGACAAACAGGATGTACACTCAGACCTCCAGTTGTGCTGGTAAAATACACAGTATCATTTACGTTTCATTTCAGATCAGGTTGTCCAAAAAGTAACCACTACAAATCATAACCATGTTCATTCCAGCAGGAAAAAAAGATAAGATAGCGACAAAAAGCAGAGCAAATAAGTTCCCATCTCTGTCACAAAATAAGACCAGACTATTTCTGTTAGCAAAGATAAAGCAACTAAAGGCAAAAGTAAGAAATTAGCATTTCCTGTCACACTGGCAACAGCCAGCAGCATCAGAAGGTGTACAGTTAAGAGCCAGGCTTCTCTGCAAAATACTGTAAAGATCACATGCGAAAATCAAGCCGGTGTCAGCTGCTTCCTGTGTCCTAAAACTGAACCCCTGAGCAGAGTCCTTGAGTCCCAGCTGGAACAAGAATTTCACTTACCTCCATTTTACATCAGCAACAGGTCACCCATTTTATTGCTGCACAAACACTGTGATTTTCTTGTACTTCTAATCTTTTCACTCACCTGTCAGTCGACTCCTCATCACCTATAGCTAATATTTCAACCCTGTACTGATAATTGAGACTGCAGGTGTCACCACTTGATCTAAAAGCATCTGTGTGGGGCTCAGTTAAAAATTCACTGAAGTGTCCCAGTACTTTCCACAGCTGATACTGAAAAAGAGAAGCAGGACACCTTACAGAGCACACTTTTGTCCTCATATGGAAAGAACTGGTGCCAACTGAAGTTAGTTCTCACTTTCCTGGAGCACTCAACCCATATCAACAGGGCTATTCACAAATTTGAAGTGTAGTACATTCTTAAAGCATTTGCTGAAGACAAACATTCACATACCAGTTTCTTTGGTTTTTAATTGAAGTTCTCAACTACATGATTTTGCTGTGTATGACAGTGACAGGCCAAACACAGCAGTGAGGGAATGGGATTTCTCTTTGTGTGTCATTTTCTAATACTGTTAGAGAGTTGCTTCATAATATGATTACATTTACCTATCAACTTTCAGGTGAATTTTGTGCTGTCAGATTCCTACAGGAACTCCTCAGGCATCCTTTTTTCTTCTGTTCCACCACATGGAAGATGCTTACTTCTGCCTCCCCAGTTATCTTCTGATTTCAGAAAGTCCTCTTCCAGACCCCTCTTTTTTCATGTTGACCACAAGTCACCCAACACAACATGCACAGTACGCATGTAGATAGCTCACCCCTGCTGTACTAGCAAGATCTGGATGTACCTATGGAAGGAAGATCATACTACTGGTGTAATACTTAAAATCCCACTTTCTCACTGCAGCTCAATACCTCAACTTGCTGTGGTAACAGCAGCTATCAAAGAGGAAAACTCACCAGCGCACAGAACCTGCTTTCTTATTTAGCTCGCGAGTTACCCAATGCACATAATAGTTTTCATAATTATCACAAACCAGTTTTACCCCAAACTGTCAGCTCTAAGGAGGGTATGTCCAAGGTGGGGGAACCTCCCAAAACTTATCTGGGCACAGTATTTAGCTGACTTAATTTGAAGCTGCTTTTCCCTTCAAAACATGCACGCCTACTCAGCAAACCGTAACCACAGCTGACTCAGAGGAGGAGGACAGGCTCCTCAGCTTTTTTCTTCCTGTACAAGAGAAAAACAAGAGGGCACAACATGCATTGCCTCCCTCCTTCCTCCCAATCACAGCCAGCTCAAACAGCACTGGCTCATAAATAGAGCCAGGAGAAACCTCCTTCTGGGATACAAGCAACAACAAAACCTCTGGTCTAATAGCAAACAAGCATCCTCAGTTCAAGCCTGGGGAGGCTATGGGTTTAAAAAGCTGTGCAGAAAGCCAAACTCCATGTCATTCCTCTTCCCACACACACACAAAGGGCAGAAACAGGCCACCCTCTCCTTCCCCCCTTTCGAGGTGCCTCACGCTGACACGCTTGCTGAGACTAGGTTGCAGTGCCTGGAGCAGCTTAAAACAGACACAGGGCCTCGCAAAGGCGGGAGAAAGAGGCACCGAGTTACCCTCCCTAATCACCACTTTTAAAAGCACGCACTCCCTGTCTCCTCAGCACTTGGTTTGCTTCACTCCTTTTGTTGTTGCTGCTTGTTTTCATGATTTCGAGTACAGAAAGAGCCAGCCTGCTACAACCACACCCTGAAATCAAAAATATTCATAAACACAGACTGATTTACATGCATGCATTTCTTTGAAAAACATGTCCTTGGCACATAAACATCCTCTGGCACGGGAAAACTCCACCTCTACTCAGAGAGCTGCAGCATGGACAACCTGACTCCTTGGTCGGCCACCTGGAGCCAGAATCGCACTTCCAGCTTCCCAATAACTTGGGCAAGATCCTCCCCAGGTACGCATGAAAGCGGCAACTCTGAGGAGACATCACAAGCTTTTTTAGAGGCAACGCTCACCAATCTTTGTGCAAAAGAAACTCTTGTGTCTCAAAAAAGTGCAAGAAAGAAAAAAAAATATCACACTATACAACTCACACAATCACAGAAACCTGTTCTCCAAAGCATTAAACAGACTTCCAGTCAACAAAACTACTTTCCTTTATAAGGAATCAAGTCTGCTAATGAAGCACAAAACACAGCTTTTTCTGAGGATATGAAAGTGTTTTCTGTGCACCAGATTTCAACACACTCCTGAGATGGCCACTTTTCATTTCAGAAAGGGTAAAGTGGAAACAGAGCTATGACATTGTACCACATAATTTCAAGCCACCAAAACAAGCAGGAGTGAGGAACAGTTCCTGTAAACTTTGTCTCATCACTCCCTCACTGGACCCCATGCATTAAACCAGACCAAAGTGCAGAAACAAGATTTCCAGGTGTTTTTTAAATTATTGATTGGGGTCAGGAAAAGCACCTTACAAAGCTTTGATGCTCCCATTACACTGGACTTGTTCTTTGGTGCAGCTGATCATATGCTGCAACGCTGTATACTGGACACAAGCTTTTGAACTGACAACCTTGTGACAGGACCAATTTACAAAACAGAGAGTGATGAACACTTATTCACAGGTAGTCAATACTTTTATACTTCTGAAAAGTTGCCAGAAACTTGCTTTTCCTAGCACTTCTAAGTTTGCAGTGCTTTGAAATCCACACAGCAAATACAACAGAAGCACACAATTCCTGTATGGGGTGCAAATCCATTTCAACCCCTCTTCGAAAGGATTCTTGGATTTTAATAACCACCAAAGAATGTACTGCTACTACTTACAGCTACACTTAGATCACTGTATAGAGAAGGGTAAGCAGCACAGCCCTCTGCTCAGGGGCTGCACAAAGAGGATTTGCGTAGAAGAACTTGTCATTTTGCCCTTGCAAGACAATGAGACACTGTCAGGCTGTGATAAAGCATCCATTTGGTCAGATACTTAGCTCCTAAGCCATGATAAACAACTTATTTCAGCAGCACAAGATTGTACATTATCACCAACGCACTATCTAAACTATTTTCTTCCAAATTTGTAAATGTGGTTAAGTTATTTCAGCCAAAGCACAGGATCAGGGAAACCAACTGATTTAGAAAAAAAAAGTCCAGCTTAATCAATTTGCCTATTACCAACAAATACATGTTCCAAAACTGTATTTCAGTTTAACAACCACCACTAATGCTGCTACAGTTAAGAACTTGCATTATGAACCCTATTTTAACAAGTTTATTGCTTAGCTTCACAGGAATTCCTTTGGGCTGTAACTTACTCTGAAGTCTTAGCCCAGAAGCATCTCCGACCAAAAAAATCTTTGGTTTAAAGATCTGTCGTATAAGTTACATCAAGTACAAGGTAAGCTTTTGGAACAGCTTAAAATTATAAACGTGTTATCATTTTACGGGTCATAAACTCAGTGCAGAAGAGTAACCATATTTGACATTTGGAAAAGTAGATTAAAGACAATAGCTCCTCCAAAGATGTCACACTGGCTAGAATAAGTCTTTCGAATAGAAAATGAAACAACTGAGCATCCTTACAGTACCCCTATACCATATGCAGTTTTACTTCAAGCACCGATTTCGGCATCCTCAAACACCTCCCTGATTTTGAACAGAGCATTACTTTCTTTTGAATGACACAGTCGATGTTGTCAGCATTTACTGACACTATTCTTTGAATATGTTTCATAAATCACACTTCAGAAATTCAGGAAAAAACATCAAGGCTGGAAAGAATCTCCCGGATCTCTAAGCCTTGCTCACCCACTCACCCCACTACAGCACCAATTAGATGATAGCTTATACACCACCTTCCTCCAGTTTCAGAAGCAATGAAACCTTTCCAGCTACTCTCAGGAATCCTCCAGTACCACAGAGTTGTGTGTGCTGTGGACAGGTTGCTGAAGAAATATCTCCAGCAATGTGATGTAAAAGATGTCCTGAAACCATAGGATGTTTCTATCAAACATTCCTCTATGATCAACTCACATTTCTCTGAACTTCCCTTCATTTTCAACACAGGAATTCAGAGCTCTCTACCTAACAGGACCCAGCCCTGAACTGCTCTCCTGCATGATGGGTTTCCTGGATATTTATCTTTAAGGTAGGAGGAGCTGTTGGAGTTAATACGACCTTAATTACTCTACTGAGCTGCTCATCATTATCAGCGCAATTTCTGGCAGCAGCAGGTCCCCACTGAGCAGACGCTTGCAGCTGTTAGGTTTGCTGCTACTCAGTGATGCTGTGATTATGAAAAGCAGTTTCAGGTCCCGTGTGTCCCCCCAGTGAATACAATACTACTAGAAAACCAATAAATATTAATTTAACTGACAAGGTGCCATCTACTGCCCCCCTCTTACCCTCCCCTCCTGCCACAAGTTCTTACCCATAAGGACTTGTATGGACTACTGCAAGCTAGAGAAGATGGTGCCCTCACTAGATAATATATCAGACTACCTACTAATTTCAGCTACAGAAATAACTTGTTCGTGGAAAAAGGAACTAATACAGAGCAATAGAAGTTTTGAGCAACTGGGGCTCCAAGACACACAGCCACGTGTTCAAGCCGAAGCTTTTCAAAAGCCACCAAAGACGTATAAAGCTCAGGTCTCAGCCTTTCCAAGGCGCTTCTGTGTACGGCAAGTGATGGGAATCAGTAACTTGCCTAACAGGCAGGAAAAGCACATTGATCCTATACCCAAAAGACCAGCACCGCTATCTGATCACACAGACATTGCCTGCGTGTGGTTTTGTATGTAGTAAAATACAGGTTGCTTCTGTACCATCAACAATCCCCAAGTTAAATTAAAAGGATAAATTAGACCACTGGGTGCTCTGGAAAGATGGCATTCCTAACACAGATGCATGCAGGGCTGGGCATATGAAATGAAACTGTCCTCAGTAACTGAAAACAAAGAAGTTTAGCAATCAAAGCCCTCAAGTCCTACGCTGCAAATCAAGTCCTCAAATTTCCTCCAAATTTATTCCCCAAATTTAAATGCATAGATGAGGCCAAAGTGAAGCCAGTACATCTCCACAAAACGATACAGGCTTTCAGAGACACATAAAAATGCAACACTTAAGTCTGCACTTCCTTTACAGCAGGGAAAAATGACACACAACCAAAACCCGCAAGTCCCCATTTCATCAGTTTTCCATCCCCAAACTCTCCCTTCCGTGCAGCTGAGCAGTAAAGCAGCAGATACACCCTATATGTTACCTATCCCTTCTCTAAGAACGGTACTGTTTAACACACCACGCTGTCACCTGTTGTGACCAAAACTGAGGACAGATTGTTTAAGTCAGGAAGTTCAGGTGTTTGCAGTGGCAATAAGAACTTAAATTTAAAAAACGGAAACCTTTACGATGTATTTTGTTACTTCTAATTGCAAAATGAAAACAAAACCCTCCATAAAACAATTACTTTGAATACAAGAACCATCAAGACTTTTTAGTAAGTGACTGCTAATGTTAAATAGCTTCCTTGGGGACTTTTAACTCTTATTCAAAAGGAAAAAGACAGTTAAAATTTTAAGATTATTTCCTGCAGCCAATTAAGCTAAAGATGCAGTTAACTGCATTTCCCAAAGTACAAGGTGCGGGAACTAGGGAGTTAGGCAATTCTTGAACTAGACTGTTGTCAGCTGGGACAGTACTTTACTTTTATATATATACAGAAGATTTATTCACAAGTAACAGACTGACTGTCCTGAAAATTTTTTCCACATGCTACGCTTTATTGTCCTGCACTTCAAAGCTCTGGAAATTCAGAAGCCTGAAATACACTGCAGTTAATAGTACTTCCAGTTTCTCAGATCGAATTACAACCTGAGCCACCACTGCAAGTTAACTTCTACTGAGTTTTGGCTCTTCAGCCACCCAAAACAAAGCTCACATTTGTAGCCTTAATTCACTAACTACATTTGCCTATTTTAAAGTAGCAGAAATTATTTTTATTGTTGAAAGTAACTACCATAAATCAGCTGGGAGTTGCAGTTAATACCACTCGACTGTGTGATAACTAGAGAGTAAGAAAAGCAGATGATACAGACTGCAACCAGACACAGCAGAAAAAACATCTATTGGCTTTTCTCTTTTATAAAGAAAGGATCCAGAAACAAACTACTTACAGAGAACAAATCTATTATCCATTTATATGTAACATTGCACACATACACAGAATACACTATATACTCCTACATGATCACAGTATATCCAATCTGTAAATTAAATCAATGCATTTGAGTACCTTGTATTTTGAACTGGTAGGCAACACACACAAACAGCAGCAATGAAACACCAAGGATGGGGTTATTTTCACTCCGTTGAGGGGAAAGCTCTGATCACAAGTTATCCGTCAATCTACCAAATGCAACAGAGAATTCTAAAGTCTCAACAATTAAAAAAATACTGGGGTTAAAGGCTGAAGAGTGCAAAAGTCAACTGCTCAGTACAGCAGTGAGAGGGACCCCAAAGACAGAAGTTGGGGGGGGGGGGGGACAGGAATCTTTCCCTGGACATCAGAGGTTGAAATGGTTGAAACAAAATAGCTTATTAAGTAGATTGAAGGTCAGCAAAAAGTTACCACCTGCAGCACTGTTTTGCAATGAAAGGAAAGGACCTACCAATTGTGTGTTTGACCCCACTTTGAAGCATGTGCAAATAGTCCTACGGCTATCAGAGGTTTGGCAAAACTTAAACACTTCATTTTAAACGGTCTGGATGAGGGAAAAACAATAAAACTAGGAGGAGAGAGGTAAAACAGAGCTCCAGCAAAAGGATGGACAAACCAACACCCTGTAACGGCAACTGGCCAGTCAAGTCAGTGGAAAAGAAAAACTCCCCCCCAACAGGAAAAGTTGCACTGTAGACCAGTCATCAGGAAACCGTAGAGGAAACGAGCAGGTTTATCTCACTAAGCCCCTAAAGACTTTTCAGGAAGTACTCCAGGAAGCAATGAAAGGCTTCCCAAGCCAGCCATAGCTGCCTGGAGAGATCCAGCAGCCAAGCAAGGTCTAAGAAAGGAGGGGCAGGGTCCAGGTGGTAGATCTGAAGCCTCCTTCCCTCCAGGGAGCAATAAAGAGGCTTTACCATGTGGGATGTGCTCTGTCCCCTCTCAACAGACTGATTTGGTGATTTGGCCAAGTGCAAAAACCTGCCATTGATTACAGACAAGAATCTTAGCCAACATACAAAGGAATTAGACTTAAAAAAAAAATAAAATAACACATTTACAGTCTATTTCCATCTCTTTTAGTAACATGAGACACTGCTTATTCCAACAGCAAGCAAAAGCTTTCAATAGAGTGCACAAAACATTAATATTTTCTGTTGTATGGGTTTCAGAAGTCTGCTATTGCCTTAAGGGAAATTCAAAACCACTGTTCAGGTACTGCATGGCTTGTGAGCCATCCAAATCCTCCGCTTGCCTCTCCAGCACCACTGACAAAAATGCAACGTTCAGATGACTAAAGCCATCAGGTATGCTTCCAAGCATTACCAACTGTTGCTCCAACTGCTGCTCTGGCGAAGTGCTGAAATGGCATCTGACACATTTAGAGACATTTACCAGGCTCTGGAAATAAAACAAGCCAACCTTGCTACTCTTAATGCAGAGCACTGAATTTCATACGGCCATGTTTCAAGTAGAATCAGGACATCAGTGAACAAAGCACAAAAGACAAGTGGACTGTCTCAGCAGCTTTTTGCAAACAAAAAGGAAGAACCTGCAACACAGCTCTTTAAACCTGAAAAACACTCAGCATTTGCAAGAATACCTGTAGTTTTACAACTTTGAAGTCCATTTTCAAAATTATTTGCTACTGGTGTGTACATACACGTCATTGATGCACTAATAAGTTTAGAAAGACCAGAATGCATAGGTACATACTAAAAGCAAGTCACCTACCCTTCCCAGATTTGTACAAAGCAAAAATCCTTGACACACAGACACACACAAAATCCTTTGGCAAATTCTCTTTGGGCAAAATAGATGCTACGCCCTCTCTCCAAGGACACCTTACAGTGGGGCTGTTGGACACTGTAGGGATTCACTTCCACAGGTTAGGTTTACCTAACACAAGTGATTTGGAGAGATGTGAAGACTTTTTGATTCAAATCTTGTTGGGGCATTCCAAGAGGCTCTTCAGAATATGTAGCAATTAGAATTGCTTCTAGAGAAGTCCAGAAAGTGAAGAAAAGGGAGTATGGATGTTTGCACAGCTCACAACATACTCCTCGCGACTATGAGTTACTCGGAAAAACATTCTCTCTTCATTTCTCCCTTCAAAAACTTAAATTGAAATCATCATAATAACAAACCCCATCCAAGTTAAGAGCAGACTTAAGAGACAGTTGATTAGTCATAATACAACAAAATGCCAGATAACAGCCACATAAACCCTCCACCACACACGCACCAAGCAAGATTTTTGCAATAAATTTTTGAGTAAATAAGTGATAAAACATTTTTTTTAAAGTCACCCTTTTTTGGTCTACCCTGGCAATAAAGTAGTATCACAATACACTACATTGCTGCTTGTTGCATCAGGATGAAGACATTTAAAGGACAGCATATCAAAATTGGTATAGATCAGCAATACAGAAGCCTGGAAGACAAGTACTGAGATTACTCCATAGCTGAATAAAAGTGGCACAGGCTCTGCTTCTAATACAGCCACAATGCAAACTACAATTCCTGGGGAAAACGCCAGATGCGACAGCTACACAGGAAGCTGTGCCATCCGCGCAGCCCAGCCTCCAAACGCACGGCACTTTACACCGCTGGCTTACCAAACTGCCCAAAGCACAAGCATTTCTATGAACCTCTAAAATTGTAGCTGAATCGCTCCTACTCCTTTCCTGCCACTGCATCCTTTTGCCAGAATGAGCTGCAGATCTTCTGTACAGCCCAGGGCGGGGGGGGGGGGGGGGGGGGGGGGGAGTTTATATTCATCTCACACATTAGCTTTTCATAGGCCCTGCTGCAAGCTGTCTGTACAGCAATGAAAATCTGCCCTTTAACCTTAACTCCTAGTAACATATTAAAATTCTGCTAGCAGCACCTTTGATGCTTTAAAGAATATGCCGACTTTAGGAGTCAGGTGAAAACTGACTCCTAAAAATAAGCATTGCAAGTCAATACTTTCTCATTTCTTCTATTCAAATTCTGCAAATGATTTCTGTAGTTCAAGATTTTAGTTTTAGCCAAGCAAAGAGGGAGAAAGGTTTGCAACACCTTAATGAGAAAAAACCAGCAGGCAGACTGCAGACACCCTCATACCAAAATAAATCCTTGATAAAAGTCTGTTTGTTCAAGTAATTCATCAAGAGCAGAAAGAATCTGAGGAATACCTGCTTGATAGATCAAAATTCAAGTAAAGTGATAACAGGAACACTTAACTGTTTATATTCACTTTGTTTTCAGCCTTCTTTTTTTAACTGTTGTACTACCTTAAGCAAACTGACTCACTCTGAGAAAACTGCAGTTCCCCACCCTAACTCTTTTAACATGTTCTCCACAGACATTCTGTAATTCCTACACCTTCACCTGGCTGTATACTGCCTTTTCTTATTCAAAACACACTCTGTATATGCAGAAACTAAAACCGTGGCTCGTTAAACCTCCTTCGTTACTTCTCCACGCAGCTTCCTCATGTTCTCAAGTTAGGAGTAGTCATCACGGCTCTAGAATGTGCTTGGGAAAAGCGTGTCTGGCGGTTATGTCAGAGGACAGCAAGTCTGGCATTGGACTTCTATTTCAAGCAATGCCAAGGACTGTGACCTTGAACAAGTCACTTCACTAGACATTAAAGTACAGACTTCAATGTGCAAGGAGGAGTTGTGATGCTTAAAAGTTTTAGATTCGCCTTTCCAAAGCAAGGGGTTATTCTGAAGAAATTAGTGTTTTCAAGTACTGGATTAATCATACTGTAGATATTGTTTTTTTGCTTAGCTTAGATTGATACATTATCCTAGGAGAATGAAAATATGCAAGGCTCTTTACTATAAAATATTGGATTCTTGAATGCTGGTGTTAAGAATTATTGTATTTATTCACTTATTTTTAATCAAGCACCACAACTGAAATTGACTTAAAATGCATTTTGTGTCTTTTCATCATCACTACACTTTCCTCCTGCCTTTCAGTGAAGTTGAACATTCCCCACCCCAAGAACTCAGGCTTCTCAGTTTCACTTTCCAGTTGCAAAAGCATTCCAGACCGGTGCTGTGGGGCTGGGGCTGACCCTCTACAGATAAGGATATAAACCAACAACTTTTTGATTAAAATAATTTAGAAAGTATTCCTATCGGGCAATTCCACTGGCTTGTTTCTTTTCTTACTTTTTAAGTAAACAGGACTTAAATTAAGATCTAAGACTAAATTGACAGTGACCCTGTTATAACAACAGTACTTCAAGTGCTTTACAGTCCAGTGCCACTTCAAAGATTAGGTTCTGGCCAACTGACCATTAGAGAAATAAACTAGTATTTCATTACAAAAATAAATTTAAATAAACTATTCTGGTTTAGGCTCCACTTCTTTATCAGGAACACAAGGCAAAGCAAACATACTTTTTCCAGAAAAAGAACATCCATAAATTCAAAAGCAAATGGCAGGTTTCAATCAAGGAAAAATATTATTCAGCATCCCAGCTAACCACAGAACGTCAGCACTGTTCTGCTCTCAGGACACCAGCAGAGAGGTGCTTCAGTCTCAGAGGGATTTGTTTCAGCCCCTTCACACTACATCGAATGGAGCTGTCAAATTATTAGAAACAAGTTTAAAGATCGTTTATCAATTTTAGTTGACCCCCCCCAATCAATCCAGAATTCTAATTTCTTTTTAACCACAAAAGCACAGAAAACACTAGCCTGAAACACAGGGCTGTGATTATAAGCCTCTGACAACATTGAGGAGGAAAAGGTTGCCCTGGACTTGTGTGGATTCATCTGTCGTTCCAGACAAGGTTCCTTTATTTACAAAGTTTGCGTGCCAGGACACAGATTCACTCCAGCACTATTTTCTACTTCCAGGTAGTAAAGCTGTCCCCAAACAACCTGCGCTATTTCACAGCTATCTATAGCACATACCAGGCACAGCAAGTAATTTTAATCCCAAATCCTCTTCCCCCTTCATTATCCCCAAAATGACACCAACAGCTTTCAGAAAAAGCATCTCTGACTGAGAAACTTTGATGAAACAGAGTCCTTGGATTAAAAAAAAACCGAACCCAAAACTAGATTATTCCCTGCACTAGGACTTTAATCATATAGGCGTTGTCAGAGTCTCTACTTTTGCTCTTCCTATCAGTTTGAAAGGGCACATCTCCAAAAGCAACGCCTTCTGTTTGCATCTGGAAAACTTGAATCATTAAACCCCAGAATTCAAACAGCTTTACATAAATATATCTCAGCCCACAATACAAATTTTAAAATCTAGCCTTTGTAATGCATGTAAAAACCACTCTGCTTGTTCACCTGAAACCACCAAAGCACCCTGACACCCTCATCAGCCTGTTCATACCCTTTTTGATTTGATTATTCATATACTACTGCTGGTAACAAGTGTCAATAGCAGCTCAATCACAGGAATCTGTTTTGGTGGTGTCATCTTACAAAGTCTGTGACTTCCCCACAAGTTCCACATCTTCCCTTCTTGCCTTCATACCTCCTCACTCCCATAAAATCTCCCAAAAGGAAAATAAGGTGTGGACAGATTTATTTGCCAAGTTACGGATACTTGACTTGTTCCACGTTCTTAAACCCTGCTCAGAAAACATAACCTTCATAACTGAAAACAATATATATGCAAGAACAAAAATGAATACAAAAGCAGCCTCCAATTTTAGATATTCAGTTCATATTAAACTAATCAAGTCTACTAATCTGTAAGAATTATTTCAGCCACTTCACAAGACTATTTTTTGCAGTAAGTCCTGGTTAAGTTTTGTTACTACTTAGTCAAAGCTTAACAAAGAGTATTGGGTTTGGGTTGTTTTTTGTTTTGTTTTGTTTTTTAATTATTAAGAGCAATTATTGAGCTGAGAGGTGCCCCAAGAACAAGACTGCCAGAATGAAGAAAGTGATGCTGCTCATAGAATTTTTTTTTTCCTTATTTTGAAGGGAGATCTGTAACTACATTTTATTGACTAGCCAGTGCTAGTCTTCATGCAGTTCAGCAATGGTCTATTTTCCCATATCAATTACTAAGAAATTCAGAAGTGAGAACTGAGCTTTACATCACAAGTTCTCACACTCCCACTGAGCAGCTACTACAACTGGAAAACTGCAGAATCTCAGTATTTCAGTGCAAGTAGGGGGGAGAAGGAGGGGAGAGAAGAAAACGTGAAGACAGATGACACACAAGCTCCTCTGTCCACAGAGTGGCAGAAGCTACACTGAAATCAATGCCACCAGCCTTAACCTGTGGTGCTAAAATTATAGCTGATTGGGGAGGATGATTTCTTTGGAGAGAGAGAGAGTATTAAAAATTCAAATTCTTCTCTAGGACTCAAGAAAGCCTCCAGTATTCTGAGAGATTTCTGAGTAATACTTCTACCCTTACGCCTAGTCTCATCCTAGCAGAGCCTGTAGTATTTCATGACTAATTCAGACCGACGGACAGAGATGCTCTAAGGATGGCTGCATTTCAGTAACAAGAGCACAAATTTGGATTCCTTTCTCCATTTAAAACCATTTCCAGGCTCCCAGGTTACAATGAGAACAAGTCTATTCCGTGTTCCCCATCACCCAGCCAACACTAACTGAACGCAGATTTAGAGGCTTCCCTCCACTCCAGGCAAAAAGGTCACACACAAACAGCTTAAGACCTCCAAACATTCAGAGCCACAGACCAGGTTCCAGCCCTGCCTCTCAATTCCCTGTGTTTCAAAGCAAATCATAACATAATCCCCTAAATACTTTGAGTTTCCCAGGCTGTGTTTGTTAAAAACCAGAGCACTGAAAGAACTTTCTAGGGGTTTTGTCCCTGTACTTTGACTACCTCTGAATTAATAAAAACATTCTCTCTTCAAAAAGACTCCATTAGATGATGTTTACAGAATCAGAGGGACAAAATAATTGAAAAATTGGCTTTTTGCTCCATGACAAATGATCTGTCGGAAATGTCCATCTTTTTCTTTGTTCTTTGAAAAGAAATCTGAATACATTCTGTAGTATACCAATTCTGTAGGATTGATTTGAATATAGAAGTCATCACTGAGATTATAGACTGATCTCTACGAAGCTCAGATCATCCTCCCTCCTCCTCTTTAGATGTGATGGGGCAGAGAACCTTAACCTGGACAGTACAGCCAGCGTACTGAAAAGAAGAGCAGAAACCTCAACTAATCTTTCCTCTTCTCTGGAAATTCACACCCTCTGTGATAAACAGCTGTTTAATCTCTTACTCTCTAAGGACAGCCTTCCTGCAACTACATGCAAAGGCCCTGTTTCACATAAATTTAAACATTACCATGACATTCATGTCCCTTACTGCCTGCAGGAAATCCAAGCAGTTTGTAGAAACCATTCCTACTGTTTCCCTCCTCCTCCCCTACTAGAGCAAGCTGCTACAGCACTAGAACCAGCACATTTAAGCGTATACAAAAGATAAAGGCTCCCAAGGATATCAAAATCACTTCTCCGAGTGCAGTTAGTGGCAATGACAGAAGCCACTGTCACCCTTCTCCTGCTGAAGGTTACCACCCCAACTGCAAAGATGAGGAAAGATGAGGAGGACCTGCAGGAGCACTCCCAGACCACTGCAGAAGCCTGAGCCAGCCCCATCTTCCCATCACTTACGAGGCTTAGGCAAACCTGCCTGACTTTGCCTGGAGGAAGTTAGCACTCAAATTATTCCACCAGCTCTTGAGAGGAGGTGGAGCAACTGCTGGCACAGGAGCAATAGAAAACAGCTGGGAATCAGCAAAGTCTCAACAAGCACAGGATGTAGATGGACAACAGCTAAATTCATTTACTGAAATGACTTAATCTCTTTTGTAAGCTTTAGCACTGGCCTCAGATATGCCAGACGATACCCTGGTTACTCAATCTCAAGCGTTCCAGGCAAGGGAGAAGCAAAACATCGAACACCCTCCCCTTCTGCACCTCCTCCCACCCAACCCCCAAAAATCCCCTCTTGCAGACTCAAGGCAGGTTTAGGGTTTCTCCAAGGGGAGGGGAAAAAAAAAAAAGAAAAAGAAAGAAAGAAGAGTGGGCAATTCCCTCCATACTACTTCCTAACGAGGACTTATTTAAAAGCCTTAAAACCCCATAACCTATTACATCAGGGAGAGGTAACTCATTATCTTGCTTAGCAAAGTCAGAAGTAACCAATTTAGGCAGTCAAAATTTCCGCCGGTAGTTAACCCTCAGTTCCACAGCATTTGGAGGGAAACAGTATCTGTGCCAGACAGCAGGAGTTGCAAAGAGGTAATCCAAGCCAGGTGTACAATCTATCTTAGTGAGAGAGCTCCGTGCAGAAGCCGAGACAACTTGAATTTCCTCCAGCTCAGCTGCAACCTGTAATCCTTTTTACCAATACACCTACTTGACTCCAACAATATAATCATTATTTTAAAATGTTGCAGGAAGTCTTAAAGTGACAGCTTCATTTGATGTATGTAACTGATTTGTTTGCAAACAAGCCTGTTTACTGATAATAAGAGACAACATGACAATAATAATCATACCTCAGTCCAATCTATAAGCTTCCAATATTGGGAGTACTTGTTCTACCTTAAACAGTTCAAACTTTGAAATTCCCTCCCGAAAGCAGACTTGTGCTTGGGAAGTGTTATCAAGAAGATTACTCCTAGATGGTATTTCAGTAACAGCAACATTTTTACTACACTTATCTTCTATTTCTGCCTGACATGTCTTAACTAAATTTAACCCACTAATCCTAACACACCTGAGAAAGACAGCAGCAGCTAACACTATTGCTCCTACCTTAAACAGGAAAGCAAACCACAAAGTAAGATTACTCAGATTAAGCGATTGACTTGAGGTCACAGGAAGTATATTGTCTATTCCAAATTTGAGCTTTGGACGTGCTAACCTCCAGCCCTGAGCCTGAACCAACAGACCACTCTAGCTTTTTGCAAGCTGCTGTACCAACTGGACGTGCCCTTTCCTGTTTCCTCTCTCAGAACTACCAATACTCATGCATACCTGCCTCTGCATTTCAGCAGAGCAGATTTAGGGGCTGTGGCTGCCTCTGTTCCTGGTACTTGGGCCAACGCATGCTCTGAGTGAGAGTCACACAGCTGCAGAGTCCCCCTCGACACACACCACAGAGCTAAGGCTAAGCTCTAACACTGTGCAGCCCACACTAATTAGCTTTCCACAGCCAGTGACACTTCGTTTTTCCTTCTCAAAGCAGATTTTTTCACCATGCACCAGCCTAAGGCATCAAACCCTCGCTGCCAGGCTCTCTGTTCCACCAGCAGCCACCCAGTAGCCAAAGGAGAGAAACGAAACATCAGTGAGCGCACTTAACATGGTCTGAAGGAACTCACTGGAGTTCCCACCAAGCAAGCAGATTTTATCGGTGTTTTTTAAGCCCCTGGGAAAAAGAGGTATTGGCAACATCTTACAGCACATCAGCTTGCAGCAAGAGTCCAGAAGGGGAAAGCAAAACCATTTATTTCTGGGATGCAAGGAGAAGGAAAGAGCTCACAGTCCAGAGCAGCACTAGGCATAACGTGATTGAATACATAAACAGCGTTTCCAGTCACCTTGGAAAAGAAAAGAGACCTCCAGATCCACCACAGTATTTCAACATTTTGACCACTGCAACCAAATGGCGTCTGGGCATTGTGGGTTGACCAGAGAAGTCTCCCGTAAAGACTAGAAATGAAGTATAAGTAACAATTAAGAGAATAACATCAGACGTGATCGATGACTACTAGCCTGGAATTACTCAGCCCTGTAAATTGGTAGTCTTTGGGGTGACAGAGGATAATTAAAAACCAGAAGATTCACTAGATTAATCACTTTCACATGATATAAAAACATTTAAATTTGTGTGCATGTAATGTGTATATTTCTTTTCAAATATACAAAATGAAGGTGCCTGCATATGTTAAACAAACCTCCCCTACAGAGTATGGTACATCCAAGAACATGAATACAACAGTCTGTGGTGAGCTCCACAAGGTATGTCAAAATTCTTCGTACTGAGAAGATCGCATTGGGCCTACAAAAAGAAAATGCTGCGCATTAAAACAGATGTCAGCTTTTGCTTCTCACCTGACAATGTTGTTGTTCCTCCCTGTAAGGCTGGCAGGTGAATACTGTTCCTCAGCTACAGGTACAACTGGAGACTTATCCTGAAGCCCCTGTTCGAGAGGAGTACTGTAATAATACAACCACGTGGGCAGATGAAACAGGTAGGCTGGAAAGGTTCTGCTCAACAAGATTCATAACGAAATCAGATTTTTAAAAGACCCTTCTTGTTTCTGCTTAAACTCACAGGAATTAAGGCTTTTAGAACTTTCCTCGAGAGAGACAGACCACATTATGTTGTATTCCTAAAGGGAAAGGCTATCTATCTTATTCACTGGCCACTCTTTTCTCTCATCTCTTCTTCATTCCCTCCCCTGCCAAAGCATCAAAATCACAGGAGAGATAAGTCCCCAATACTGAGTTTCATCACAGTCATCTGCACAACACCACGATGCCAGATGTTTTTGAGATGCTGCACTCTTTACAAATAACAATCCAAATTATTGAGATTAGTCTAAGTAATAAAGAAATCATGGTTCTGAAAGTCACCAGATATACAAATATTTTCTCGTCTTTTTACTTGTTCCCCTTTTACTTTTCACAGAACACTACAGATATGGCATATGCAAGCTTTTTTCTAAATCACAGATTTTAGTATTGTCTCATTTGTAGTTGCTATGGATGCAGTATTTTGTTCTACTCAGATGCCAATAGTTTGACTGTTAACTCTTATTTCACCCGTGCATCCTAAAAATGTGGAACTGCTGGAAACCTTTATCTTTCAGCACAAGGAAAGGCAGGACCATACAGGATTCAGCACTAATTCTGAAAATTCATGGTTTATCTTCAGCAGATTATTGTGGTGCAGACACCCTTGGTGTAGAATTTTAAACACAAGGAAGGAATACACTTTAATATTGAGAATTCAAAGCCATAACACTTTTCCACATACTTTTACTTCAAATCTGCCGGAAGAAGCAAAGAAAAAAAAAAAACAAACAGCTTTTCTCTTCCCTGATGCATCTTGGTCCAACAGCTTCCTGCTGATTTCTGTAGTTAAATGTTTGACCCTTGCCAGGAATGGGACCCAAAGTGAAAAGAGTCACAGTTTGCCAAGTGAAGCAGAATCCACAAACAAGCATCTCACACTGGCTACAGATTGTTTCCTTTGAAAGATTTAAGAGGGAGAAGGGAAGGAAGCCGTACTGTGGTAAGTCTGTGTATTCTTGTGAAATGTATTATTTATAGAACAGAAATTAATGGACAAAAATGTATTAGTGAAGAGGGGAAGGCACCCAACTTACTCTCCAAAGCCTGATATGTGTTTTTCATCTCATCTCCCCCCACTTCCACAAGCACACATTTGCTCCTCAGCAAGCCTAATGTAATAAGTTTGCTTATCTTGTAGTGCATTTCCACTGCCAAACACTGTCTAACCAGAGAAAGTTGCCACAGAAAAAAATTAGTCTCTCAAGGCACAAAAGATAAAGTCTTTTCTGTGTGTATACACTGCTGAGTTGTACAAGTCCACTGGAAAATAATGTGCATTATTTATTACACATAACACTAGGAAATCTGTAACACTTACAAAGACTATTATGATGCCATTAAAAAGATTTCACGTTCAGCTTCCTAGGCATCTTGGGCAAGCAGCCATTGCTACAATAATTATTGTATTTATCACTATGTAAACTAACTTTAATGCTTCATTAAGATAGAGAAAAATGATATCACTGAGGTCCCTGCAAAAGCCAGTAACATTCTCCTCAGTTATATTTGCAACTACTTACTGCATCTACTGGACTGCTGCAGGAAGATTTTACTCTGAGAAGACAACACAGCCACGTGTGCTAAAGAGGGTCCTGAGCTACCACGTATGGCCTGCAAAGGCATTTACTCAGTAACTGTGCATACTGGACTCTCCTGAACACCATGGTTTTACGCCTGGGTGATGTACTGATCGTATAAAAGGCCAACACCTATAGCCATATGTATTTCGGTACCCAAAATCCTTGACAGATGTCTTCTAAGGTCATCCAAGAAGTGAGGAAAGTCTCAGTACTCTGAATGCATGCTGTACCTCCATGCTGCACTGCGAACAGAAGACAACAATTCTGGCCCCCAATGGGTTAAAAATTAGATGTGGGCATGGAAAGCCACAGCTTCCTGCTATCTATTTGACCTAACAGCCTGGCAGGCACAGGCAACTATTGTAAACTAAACTGTCCTGACACATGCATCTAGTTTGAATCAGAAGGATCCCTTCTAACATGGAAAACTACTGACGTGGACTTCGACGTAAGCTGCAAGCCTTGGAGAGATTTCAAACATGTTTGACACTGACGCGGTACTAATTGTTCAAAACCCTTCAGATCCACAGGGACAAGAGTTGCCGGCAAAACCTCACTCTCCCTTTTGAGTTTGTGCAACTGGAGCCTTCAAACACAGTGACATTTTCTGACAAAAAACCCAACTGGTGTGTTCTCTGTATTCCCTCTCCCTCCCCAGAAGATTCTGGTGCACATCAGAGAGCAGATTGAGCTCTTTGCTGGTGGATTTTCAAAATCACTCAACACCGGGTCTTTTTCATTCCTCACTAAGCAAGTGGCAGGGACGGCCACCAAACCCAGCTGCAGGACACTGAGGCCTCGGTGACTGACCTTACAGGCCAGACATTCTCCACACGGGTTCTCCCTGTTCTATTAAATCAATCAATTGAAAAACAAATTTAAAAAGCATAACTTCTAAAACAACATTTATAAATGTGCCGCCTTTGGAATTTTATGTGATTAAAGGACAGGCGGTGAACAAAGCCATCAGAGGCAATTGTCTGAATCAGAGCAGCATCAGTTAACTGTGTCCTCTGCACCAACTAATACAATTTAAGTCAGCACAACCACCACAGGATACTGGATCTGCTTGAATTTGTTACTGGTAACAGCAGAGATGGTTACTGCTCCCATATTCAACCACCAGAAAGGCATATAGGCTGAACTGCCCAAATCCTTTTTTTCTTAAGGGTTCTTATCTAAAAACTGTTATCCAGCTTCTAAACCAGGGTTCAAACACCCAGAGAGTCAGCAAGAACTGTGGTAATTTCTATTTACGACCCGCAGAATTTGCTCTCAAAATAAAGTCAGTGTGGCAAGATAAGAGAGAGTGGCCACCCAGATGCAGATCAACTGGTCACTAACGCCCTGTCACTACAGATAAGGGTCATTTAGGAAACACAAGCACACAAGAGAAATGGGGGATTTGCAGCATGAGGAATTCCTCAGGAGTGACGGTTTTAAGCTTCTAAAGACAGGAAAAACAGGAGGGGTGATAAGTGCTGCAGTCCTTCCCTGCCCTCACACAGTAAACACTTGTAACCAGGCCACAGTGATTAAGCTTTTCCAAGCTGACTAGATTATCAGAGAAGGATGGGAAGATGTTTCCTGCCTCAAGTCAACCCTTCTCATTACTGTCAGAGAGGAGAAAGGATCTACTTCAGCGTATTTTGTTACAGCATTATGCCACAGAACACCAAGCATCTACCCCAGTTGATAAAAATCCAATTTACTGAATTCCATTCTGCATGAAAAGAGTAAGGACAGAGGGGTGTTTCTTTTCCAGAGGGAGAAGAGGGAAGACAATGTAAATTTCAAGCACTTGATATGCAACAAAGAGCTCAAGTACAACCTCACAAACTGACTTCACAGCCGGTTCTCCTCCCTGCACAGAAGGCAGACCCGACTGCTGTACAGGCCACAGAACGAAAGCATCCCCATTTATGCATTTGGGCCTCTCATGCAGTCCCTTACTCAAACCCCAAATGGTATTTTACAGTCAAATACTGTTATTTACTGAGGAATGCAAGGCCTAAAGAATAAGACCAAGATTCCATAAACATTCTTGCTTTCAAGGACAGACTAGAGCAGCAGCAACATTATGGGTATTTCTACAGCCTCTCTGTCAAGCGAGGCACTCAGGCATTTGCATAGTAACTGAAATGCCGACACCACAGGAGCATGCTTCACGCGATGCAGCGGGAGCGGATTTTTGTATGAGAGAGAACATTACCATGAAAAGAGCCACTGCAATGTCGGCTACATGCACGGGAGTCATGCAAGAAAGAAGCGTTCAGTTCTTATAAATGAGAAAAAAATACACATGCTCAGGTCACAGATAAAATGGTTATGTTTCAGGCTGAAAGCAGCACACAGAACAAGCCCATCATCTACCCAAGGACAGAAAATTCCACACATCTCTGCTCTAAATCCTGCTGTCTAGGTAATCTGCAACACACTATTTTCTAAGCAAACTATATAATGCCAATACCATATGATTCCCCCCCCAATCCCTTCATTATCAGTAAAAATACAGGAGAAATACTGGAAGCTTTAGAAAATTTATCTAGTGCAATCTAGGTGTCTTCTAGCCTGACACCACAGGGATGGGGACACGAGAATACACACATACATACTACACAGCTCTCTAACCCCACTGCTTTCTTCAAGGTACAAAAATGTCACAGTGACCTGGAGTTGCTGCATATCTGCTGCTAACCACATAAACATTAAAAAAAAAATTGTGATTATCAGTGCTAAGCTATGGCTGTGTCCAACAGGGTTTCTGCTAGCTACACTGTTAGTTCACTGTAACACTGGACGTGATGGAGTCTCCCCCCTCCCCACCACACGTATCTCAGTGATGCTGCAGAGCAGGGACATCTCTAACTTTGCATTCAATGAAAGCAGCAGGATCTGAGATGGAAAGGAAGCCCAGAGTAATCAATAATTCATGGCATTATGTGAAAAACTACCCCTCTATCTGTAAATGCATGAGTGGGGAAGCAATTTGGTTCAATTCTTCATAAAAATACATCAGTAGACTAATTTAATTGGCACACAGCATAACCCTATAAATCTAGGCTGGGGAAGGAGAGGCAGCACTTCGGCAGGCAGGACAGGCAGCAAGGCTTATTTCCTGGCTTGCGTGGTGGCAGGCAGCGCCAGTGCTGCAGGGTAGCCGACAAAGCCTTGCCTGGCCTCCCACCTTCCCTGCTGGCGATGCAGGGAGCTCAGTCTACTCACAGGAGCAATGTCCTATGTCACCTGTGCCTGGAAGAGGGAGTAAGGGTGCAAGCGATCAGTTCGAAGCCTTGGGCAGTAGTTGTCTGCCTTGACAACATTCAAAGGAGCTTCTCAGTCCTGGGTGACTCCGGGGGAGATTACAAGGTTCATGTACAACAACAAGGGAAGGCAATGATCAGCAGTTGCAGCCTATCTAGTGGAAGAAACTCTGCTACACAAAATGAAGTGACACAACTTTCTGAACAAGCTATATGCTTAAAACATCCCGAAAGTTCGGTTCCCCACCCCCGCCCCCGATTCTGGCTTTATTCATCTCATAAGTAAAAACAAGCATTTATCAGGGTGCTTTGCATTTCATCTGCAATGCCGATAATGCTCAATTCCTGAGCTTCTCCTAACATAAAGTAATGGTCACAGTTGAGAAAGCCTGTGACTAGTCCCATTCCACTAACGGGGCAAGCTGATGCTGATCTCAGAGATGCAGGACAAAGAGGAAAATGAAACTGGAGTTTGTATTTATTGCATTTCCTCTTTTTTTAATATGAAAATTAACCCCCAAAAAATGCCTGAAAATGCAGTGTCTTTATGACAATCAAGTCAAAGACAGTCCTAAAAATGGTAGCCTGTTACCCTAATCCAGCCCACAGCCCTAGACACTACACTGAGCAGAAGCCATTACACTACCCCCACACATCCCTACAATTACAGCCAAAAGCGGAATTTATTTCTGGGACAAACTGAAACCACATTCCCCAAACAAATGGGGCACAACAGCTTCCAGTACTTCTATTTTTCTAGTTGCTATAATCATTTCTCATGGTCAATACTTAGTATGAGAGGAATCCCACATGAACTGAAGAAGTAACACAAACTCACTCCAGCAAGAATGTAGAATCTCACAGCATTTGTCTCCCAGAAATCAACATGGCCCCATTACAGACCACTCGCTGTTCAAACCCTTTGCAGAAAACTTGACAAATAAATTATATCAACTCATAGACTTTACCTAAGTGAAGAAAAACAGTGATGCTAGCGGGACTCACTAGCTTCTCAGCTATGGCATAGCTCTAGGAGAAATCAGCAATCCGTTTGCTTGCACTGCCTGCCCAAAGCCTTCCCTCGCTCTCAAATGACAAAGTACCCTACGCACTGACTCCTTCAGCAGGGTGCTGGCCTTTGGGAGAGCGAGTGGGAAGCACGCTCTTCATTTCAAATTAAATCACAGCTACTTGCAGAGTTTGCCTGTCCCATCTGTGAACTGCCAAAGCTGTGAAGCTGTGCCCAAACTGTTGTGCCCATCCTGTGCTGGAGATGCCCCGAGGCACTCCAAGACTTCTGACTAATACCACCTGTGTTTTACACAGCAGTTAAGAGTCTGGCTGGTGAAACATGGGAAAACCCACCCATCCTGCAGGCTGCAGAGCGAGAACTGCAGAAAGGCACAAGAGAAGCTTGAGAGCAGTTTGACGTAACTCCAAGCAAACTGATTTTCACTGCAAGTTGGGACGCTGCTCCGTCTTTCACCTCTGACTCGGGTCAGACCAGCCGTAAATGTGAATGGACAGAGCCAGCCTAGAAGGAACCCCTAGAGGAATACCAAAGTCTGAGTAGGAGCCAGAGTTACCTCTGCAAAGACTATTCCTGGTAACGGCTAGAGAGAAACAAGCCAGGGCAGCTGCAGTCAAGAGTTTAGACAGAAAACAAAGGCCATGACTAGCTAACTATTCCTACAGCTTTCACTCTGAAGCCATGGCCCAAACTCAGTGGTTTCTTCTGAACAGCTATCATGGCCTCCTCTTATCCATCCCACTAAAACTTTCATTCTATTACTCCATCAAAACCAATCTGATGCTTGCTACTATTTCCCCACCTATTTCATACCAAAACTGAGACCTTACATGTTAGATGCTTATAGAACCCACCACATCAATGTCAGCACACAAAATTCCTTACTTGGATCCTACCAACAGTACTGCTTCATTCGGCCAGGCAAACAATTTATGGCTGAGATCTGATCAACAGGTCAATGGCTGAGAACTACTCATCTGACTTCTTTTTCCTAAGTATGAAAGGAAGGACCCTCGTGAACTCAGCAAGGCAATGTGATCTAGTATGTATTTAAAAAAAAAACAAAAACAAAAACACAAACATTTTTGAAACCAGCATTTTGAAATTACATAGATGGCCCTAATAATGCACCTCACCAGCATGTTGAGGTGCAATGTTACAACAGTTCAAAGTTTTGAAATGGGTTCCAAGGTCAACCACAAAACCAAAGAGCACAGCTCAAAAAGGAGCTCCCAACAGTGACATGCAGAGTCTCCTACAGTTAAGTAAGAAACACGGGCAAATGTCAAAATGCAGGTACGGGACAAAGTTATGGAAAAAAACCCAAACCAAGCAGGATTTAAACAGTTTGCAAATGAAACACTAAATCCAGGACAATTCCCCCACAGTAGGGACAGAATGATTAAGAAGGAATTCTCCCCTTTCTTATGGCAACCAAAGTGTGACATACATCAACTGTAAAAAAAAAAAAAAAACCTGCTTAGAAGAAAATAAATACAAAACCAATTTCTTGTGCACCCTTACTACAAACCCATACAGGTCAATCTCCAGCAGAAACTAGCCCCCAAGGAACCATTCTAATTAGAAAGGCAAACAAAACTGCACCAAAGATGGACTTTATTTATTCTGATACTATCATAATAAATTTCTTCTCCAGGGTGCACTGATCTTCAAACAAACATTCTCCCCACCGCCTCCACTGTTGCCACTCTGAAGTTTTTTGTCAAACATTTAGTGTCTAATGTTCAACACTCATTTTCTCTCAGTAGCACAAATAGTTTATATTTTTATACACGAGAATTTTCAGGAATTGGAATTTATTCTTACCTAAAAAATAGAAAGGAGTGTGAAATTGTGATACCTCTGAAAATCATACACATCTGCCAAGCCAGAAGACAGTCAGCACTTCTTATAACTGATTACTTAAACTTATGCTCATAACACAGCCAAGAAAACAGATACTTTTTGACTACAGTGAAATAGGATACGAGATACTTCTTAAGATAAAAAAAATCAGACAAAAACCATGGTAATTATGTAAAAAAAAAAAATCAACAGCCTGAAGAATCAGATTATATTCAGGTATTGGCATGGAGAGACTCTCTTCAGAAACTCCCCTTGCTTGGAGCACTCTACCAGTTAGCACTGCAGATAAACCTTCTGTAAAACCAACCTTTTCATGTTTCACCCTAAAAACAGTAAAATCCAGGCTCAGGCTCCTATCATGCAAAACAGAGCTCTAGGCTGAGTGCTGCCAAGAAAGCTCCTCATCACCCCCAGATCGCATCACTTTAAGCCCTGTCCACTTGGAGTCCCTGATTACTGTGTTATTCCAGACCACAGGCTGAAATGGCCTCTAAAATAACCAGGGCTGGTTCCATAAGAGCTTTGCAGATTATAACCCAGACCTAAAAACACATCTGATAACATATAGGAAGCATATGTAGTATCTGCCGTATTAGGAACCCAGGCATCCAATTGCTAGATCCCTAATGGAACTGAAAGTAGATTTACCATGCTAGAAGAGTTTTGTGAAGTGTGGGGGGGAAGGAAAACTGTTTCACTCCACTTTGTTTCTAACATGTTTTTTTAATCACATTTCTAAAAAAACAAACACCAAAACAAAACCAAAATAACAAAAAAAAAAAGCCCAGAACACCCCCACATGCACTAACTCTTCCCCCTCCAAAAAAAAACCAACACCAAACCCTACATCATAAATGGACCCATTGTTTCTAAAATGCTGATGGCTAAGTTGTGAGATGACCCTAACTTCTCAACATTCAGCCCTCCATCCCAACAGTCAGGCAGAAGCGAAGTTTTAAGAAGGCAGAAGATTGGCTCAAGGCAGACCCAGTTGTCTCAACCAGATGCACTTTCAAGAGCATGAGAGCACAATCCTACAGACCCATGGTGCGCACCTCCACCCTCCTCCCCACACCCTGAAACAGGATACCGATTTAAGCTGTACCACAGAGAAGCCTGAAATTAAGATCCACATTCAGAAGAAGACTGAGCCCTCTGGCAGAATTTACCCATGCAATGCAGGACGTGGCTCACTCCTTGGCATCTACATGTTAATTTTTTTCCAAGTGTAAGGTAAGTAGGACTTTTCTTTTTACCAGAATTGAATATGAGACATTTTTGCCTCAGAAAGATTCCAATTTTTACCTGCTAAAAAGCAGGTCCAACAGACCTGGGCTGTTTCTGTAACACTGCTGTGGCTAGAAGATAGCTCAATACGTTTTTTTTTCTAGGGAGGGGAAGACATGAGAAAGAGGCCACCTAGGCTGGGTGACAGGAGACAACAGACAGACAACTCATGAACTGGCACATCCCATCAAGTGGGTGACACACACTTACACCAAAGGTCTCCACTGAGTGACACAAATCACTGGCAGCCCTTCGACATCTCTAAAAGGTATGGAATTCTGTCCCCACTTGATAGGCCTTGAAAACCGTCCTACCTTTTCAGCAGAGACCCACCAAGTACTAGAGGAGATCACAACATATAGAACTACACTTCGTGAGCCTCCAGATTTTACTGTTTCTAGGGAAGCTAGTTGCTCCCCAAGCTGTTCCACTAAAATACTTCTGTATTAAGAGAGATGGAATTTTTTACAATTATTACTGCTGAAAAATATGCCTTATTGGTTAAATGACAATGTAAAATATGCTACTTTGGTAACAGACTACCTTACCCTCAAAAAGGCCCCGAACACCCACAAAGCGTGTCCCTTCACTGCAAGCTTGGGGAAACAGCAGAAATTGGTTTCTGTACCTGCTTGCCAAGCCTGTTGCGCTTGGGGTGTAACACAGTACCCAGCCTAAACTGCCTCAGTTGCACCCAAGGACCCCTGCAGCACCTTCACACTTGTGTCGCTACAAGTGTTTGCAGGGCTGCACAGTGTTCTGGATCAGGAAACTTGATCCAGGTTAAAAATACAGTTTATTTTTTGGGACCAAGTTATTTTTAACCCACTTGGAGTTCTCTGCTCCCAGTCACTGCTCAAGCCCATAAACAATTGTACGACCAGCACAGAGGCTGGTACAGGGCAAGGAAGCATTTAAGCCAGCCATGCTACTGAGAGAGGGAACATTTATAAAAATGAAAAATGCATAGCTATTTCTGTACAGCTGTGCTTGGAATTGATGATTGGCATCTTCAAGGTATCTTCCTTTAATACCTATGAAATATCAATTTCATTGCCACTGCAGTAACCCTCATACAATTCTTATACTCCTAGATCCTACTGGAGAGCCAGGCTATGTTCTACCAACCCTATACCCCTCTGAACATTCACTATTCTTCCGTGATCATGAACAACTGTGGTTTCGTTTAAGACAAGATCCCTAAAATTCAATTTGGGACCCGAGGGCGGGGGGGAAACAACCAAACACACACACCCCGAAACAAACACAAACAAAAAAATCCACCCACACACCAAGACTTATTTCCGACTCCAACGGTTTTCATTTCCCCACCGCCTCTTTTCTTTTAAAGATTTTCTTCATGGTGGTAACAGCTAAAGGATTTTCAGTATGTCAGCCTGACTGCACAACAGATGAGAATCCCATCCCAGCCCCACGCTGGGAACTGTCAGCTCATGTTCCTCCCCATAGCTGGATAGAAGGACATCAGCTTCAGTCAAGAGATATCATTTTGATACCAAATTGAAGTAGTCACAGGCCTAAGATATTTTCCTACTGTTTCAAACTTATACCAGCAGAGAAATAGGTCAGTAAGACGCTGAATCAACACTGAGTGCCACCAATCAGCCTTTTTGGTAGACATTGCTTTGTTTTACAGGAAATAAGTGTCATCTTTTTGCAGGTGCTGATGTGGCACACACAAGGAAAGCATGTTTTCCTTCTTCATGTGGTACTTATTTATAATATTAGGTCATGATTCTTCACATAGAGACAGAACACTACACATCTCTCTACTCTTATGAACTCCAAGTGCTTTACCTTACTTTTTTAATATTTCTAATCTTGTACATCACTGCAGTGGTGCTTAAAAACCAGATTTGCATGTAGCAAGAGAGGTTTGGAGCTTTCACTATTTCAGCATTTGTTATAAATAAAAATAATGCCCAGATGAAGCTTTGTTACTTCCAACACAATCCCAAAAATTCACATTCAACGCTGACTTACGTAGGTGTGGTCACAAACAGCAACTGAATGCATGCAGCTGCTGGAGCACGCTTCCCTGTGATTACGCTGCAGCCCAGCACAAAATTAAGGAATTTATCTTGTGGTGGGTGTGGCAAAATTGAAAAAACAATGTGTGTGTTGTTTTTTTGGTGGTGTTTGTTTGTTGGTTTTTTTTTTTAATAAAATTGCTCCCAACTACAAGGATGAAACTTATTTGTGCATTTCCAAGTTCAAGAAATTTTAAAGGCAACTAACTATGGGTAGATGAATCAGAACTACTAATGTGGATAAGAGTTGAAGCAACAAAAGACTGTTAGCTCAATAAACACTTTTATGGTTACTTCAAAAAATTACCAGGTTAAGTACAACTAATTTGTAAAATATTTAATTACTTGAAAGCGTGTATTGTTTTCCTGCAACTCTGAAATCCAAATACTTCACACATCATCTACTTAAATGCATATAAGCACAGCTATTTTTTTCTTTTTACTTGCTTGATTTGCAATTACTTTTTTTGTTATTATTTAAAAAATTTTACACATACAACTTCAAAAATTTCAGTGTTTCAGATTAGGCAATATGCAAAGGTAATCTCTTGCAGAATTTTAACACGATCCCCATGTAAAAGCACTCTCCAACATTAAATTGTTGGGTTTTATGTGATATGGATAATACTTTTTACCCCCCTGCAAAACTATCACTCTAATCCTAAGTTCTTGTCTCAGAACATCGTCCTGTAGCACAGGGCTCAAATACTGAATAAAAAGATTGCCTGATCTAAATAATGTTTATTAAGTGCTTCTCATTTCAAAACATCCCAACATGCTTTGCAAACAGGATCACTGTTTTCACTCATTTCTTGGGAGCAATATAGCAGCTGCTCTGAAAGTGATTGATAGTACATCAGAGTTAAGTCTACAAAGCCACGATGACAGTATTTTAAATTGAAAAAGCATGGAAAACATCAGATAGTTGCATACTCTGAACTACTTACACTTAGCTGGTGTAATTCTAGAGAAGAGGTACCTTCAGTAAGTGCCGATTCAAAGCAGTGAAGATCTCCACTGAACACTCAGTCAAAAAGATACCATTTGGAATACAACAATGCCTCCAGTACTAAGCTGCAGCATCAGTAATTAAAAGTAGAATACCAGTTTTGATCAGTCAAGTTCTTCCAACATTTAAGTTTTCTTTGAAGTTCTCCCTTCCAGTGCTGACTAGGCCAGACCCCCCTTCGCTTACAAGATCTGACAAGGGAGCAGCCCAAGGTAGCACGCCTGCAGTACAAGAATACAAATATGCCCACAGCACATCTAAAACTGTACTCTTAAAAAGCAAAAACTTTGTAGCTCAGCACACTGGTACTCACAAGCTTTGGAATGCTTCGCATATTTTTAAAGGTTTACTATTTTTGGCAGGAAGATGAGGGGAATTTAGTAGTCTTGCATACAGTTCTGCAAGTGTTGCTTAAAGAAGTCTGCACCCTTCATGTTGCTGGTGCATGGAAATGGTAACGTTACCCTACTCAATTTAGAGGAAGGAGGAGCAACTAAAATAGTAAAACAGTTTCTTCTTCACTATCCAGAGTTTTCCTTTCATGTAAGTCACATCCAAAATGCGAAACAAGCCAAATGAAATGAATAAATTCACAGAACTATGCCAGTAACTCTCAAATTGGCCCAGTTTACTAAAACTCAACTCCTTTCAGCAACCAGCCACCTCCAACCCCTCTTTTTTCCCTTAGGCATTTCCAGGAGAGTCTTTCATGTGAAACAGGGACAAGGAAGATTACTATGTAAGCTTCCACAGGTTCAGTACTGCCCAGCCCTGGACTTTGGAAAAGCAGCTATCCTAGACCAAAGAGGTTAGTCCCTGCGTGTCAGACAAGAAGAAAATACCAAGCTACAACACAAGAACAGCAATCCTGATGCCTCAACTGCAAGCCACAGCAAAACAGAGAACTGTTTGCCACCTATGAGCTGCAAACAGACCATTGTTTCTCTACTTGTTTGGATTCGCTTCCATGCATTGATAAAAATTTGGCGGCTGAACTCATCTGCTGCACAGCTAACGTCGGCTTTCTTTGTGAGTAAACTAAAGGATGATGCTCAGACAGTGGATTACGAGCCACACAAGCACCATGTGACTTCCAGCCATACAAACCCAGCTACAAGGAATCCAAACAGAGCAACAAGACCACTTACAGCACTCCAGCCAACTCACAGGGAAAAGAGCCTTTATAAACAAAGCATTATGAATTATAACTAGGGTCTTGGAAAACATGTTTGTTTCTACAAATGTAACCTGACGCAGTCAATCTTTCTCAGTCAATGCAGGGCACAGAGGTGGCTCCCTGCAGGATTTATTTGAAAGACTTAAGCTTGTTTAGAATTAAGGTTTACTGCATCTTTCTTCTACTTTCAACAAATGAAATGTTCGCTATCCACTCACACTTCACTGCGAGTCCCCAGTTCCAGCAGGTGAATAAAGGAGCAAGAAAAACAAACCCATGCCCCCTTCTCACATTAGTCTGTAGACTGTAGTTACACACAAAACAGATGCACAGCAAAGTGTTGTTTTTTTTTAAATACCCACAGGTATAGCAAATTCATGGAGGGAACTCTCACAGAAGGCGACGTCCTTGTCATTGCTCCTAAGCTGGCAAAGCACAGCCTTCTAGCTGGATTACCAGACAAGCAGCATGTGACTCTCCCGCCACTGTTACTGTCTTAGGCATGTGAATCTGATCAAGTCACTTAAGTATTCTGTATCTCATTTTCCCCATACATGAGCATAAATTTCCTCCTGTCCCTCCAATGGCCATTATCCCACAGACAAAAGCTTCTCAGAGTCAGGATGTTTTCTTCCCTGCTGTGCAGACCAAAGCATCACTCATTCTAGTTGACTTTACCTTTACCTTTTCAAGCCATACCGTATTTTCTGAGAACTTTGGTGACATACACTTTCAGAAATGTACATAGACCTCTGCCTCTCCAATGTTCTCCCATCACAACATTCAAATTTCTACGTTTGCTACCCGCAAACCAGTCATTCCCAAGGGAAATTTTTCCATTTAATACAAACAAAATCCTCTCTCAATAAAATTTTTGCTTGCTAAAGGCTTATTTTGTTACAGGAAAACCTTTCCTAATTCTACATCCCAAAGAATAGCCAAGCTCCTAGAAGACTACAAAAGGATGCTCCTAGATACCAGCCGACTAGAGCTGACTATTAAAAAAAAACAAGCGCGAGCATTGTTTTGCTTCTTTAAACTGAAAATAAATACGCACCAAAAGCTTATTCATAATTTATTCCAGAGTGATACCTGGACCAAATGAATCTGGCCAAATTTGTCATTTCACGTCAAATGATGCTTTCTCTGTGCTGTCTGGAGCGGCCTCTCTTGATGACCAATGTCAAATCAGACAGCAAGTCAGACACTGCACGACTGTGGCACTGTTGGCGTGTTCATGAAACAACAGAAGTAAGTCACTCCTCCTTTCTGCAAGCTACCCACTAACTACCACTTAAAGAAACGCTTTAAATTACAGAATTGACCTGTTTTCCTAGGCCAATGTGCTTTATTCCTTCCTAACTAAACTTGGTTGGATAAAGATACTAAAAGCAGACAAACAGCCTTTACACCACTGGTAATAAAACTCAAATGGAGACGTTTCAACTACAAATTCAAGAAAGAAGAAGGTTCATTTGTAACCTGCGGTAACGGCAGGTGGTACTTTCTAAATGTCTATTCCCCCTCACTACGAGAAAAAAGCAGTGTCAGGCTGCACACACGCTGCAAGCTTCTTAGCAAGTATCACAACAGCAGTTCATGTTCCTGAAGACATACGTGCACCAACATTTTAGCAGATAATTGACTTCACCTTCCCAATCACCTTGACCGTTCAATTCTAGATTCACATTGCTTACATATTTTTTTATGCTAACTAGACTGGGCTTGGAGATGAGAAAAGGGTCTGAAATTTGCCTAATTTTTAATGCAGACAGCATTAAGTAAAACAGTTCATTTCCTAACACAGCTGGATCATGAATCAATTACAAAAAGATGTTTCACTTATTTTCAACATTTTAGAAGACCTAGAATTTGATTCATACAGCATTTCATTCAAGCTGCTAACAGGTAACATCAGCCTCTCTCTTGTTGAGATGCATTTTTTGAAAAAAAAATTTTAAATCAGCCTTTCCAGAGCAAATAAAATTAGTTTGCATTAGCTACTTCTCCACCGGTAGTGACAGAGCAATATGAATTAATATCATAAAGGTAATCAGAATATTATCTAAAAAGACTACTTTTGTTCCCTTACTACAAAAAACATAACGTTCTTGCCTTAGGTTTAAGAGTAGATACATGGAAGAAAACAGTCAATTAAAAAAATAACAGAGAAGCAGGTATTCCTTCTTGTGTGTATTTCCTTCCTCTACAATACCTCAACTCTTTAAGAAGCACGCTGGAAGAAAAATCTGTGAGCTGTCCTGTTGGATCTTTAGACTCAAGTGATGAATGTAAGGCTCTTTTGCTTAATGTGCTTTACATGTGCTTCCAAAAAGACCTCTAGCATACTCACCCAAACAGATTTATTTTCCAGAAACAGCAAGCTGCGTGATGGTAATATAGTCCTGCACATCACTGGTCCAGTGCAATATAAGAAACTGGGGTTATATAGTAACAAAAATGGATTTAACATCAAAATTTCCAAGCAAGATGCTCATCAATTCTTTATGTGGTATTTAAAACATACCTGCAACCACTCACAAACATTAATTGGTGCACTACAATACTCACATTAAATAAGATTATCCTCCTTATTGGACAGATGGGACACTGCAACTTAAGGGACCTTCCCATAAAGCAAGCATAGGATGGAGATATAAACTGAGCCCAGTCTAAGATCTTAAAGTGCAAGACCATTTTAAATAGCTGCCCAAAAACAGAAATGTAACACAGAGAAGACACAAATACAATGCATCAAGCAGAATATAGGGAAAGACCTTCAAAATGAGAACATGAGAACAACACACATGAGAACAAGTTCAGATCAATCTACAAACTGTGATATAATTAAGCATTTAAAAATACCGAAAAAGGGAACAAAAAATCTGTTTGGGGATTGTTCAAAATATTTTATGTACAGAACAATAGTGATTAATTACCTCACTTCTCTTACCAGGGATAGTCACTACAATTTTAAACCCATAACTATGTAAATTTCTGTGTACAGAAAACATTAAATATCAAACCAGCTGACATATTTCAAATCATTATCAACAGTGTTTAGCATATAAATTAACAGAGACACACAAAGTATCTACAAACATTTATTTTTAAACTGTTGGGAACACAGTAAATTATTAAATTTTTTTTTCTCTTTACCCATAGGAAAAATGCAAGAATATAGAGCATAAGGAGCATTGCTCAGCATCTTTCTAAAACTAATGCATTAAATACACATCAAATGTGCTGGGATAAAGGGCTTCATTTTGCAGAAAAGTATCTTTCAAAAAAAAAAACAAAACAGCACAACAAAAACCCCAACTATATAAAAAAATATGGCAAGGCAAGACTAGACAGTCATCATTTATGTCTGTTGATATTTTAATACCAGTGATCTAATGATTGAGCTTTTGAAAAATATAACAAGACAAAACGAAGTTATTCCTTGTAGAAAAATGTATAAGGCTTCTTTCACAAGCTTCAAAATTAGCCACTCCAGCTTTCTGCACTTTTGTTTTAGATGTTTAAAAGCAGGCAGCATTAATCTCCCCCTTCCCAAATCAAAACTTTCCAAACGAAGCACGACAAAACAAGCTGAAGCCCCAAGTTAACTTACACAGCAAGCTACAGGCTCGCAGGGGAGTCTGTAGTGCCCACTGCGGTTCTCAACAACATCATTGTCAGAGAAAGCACTGACCCCCAACATTTCATCTACCATCAAAACTGAAGACTACCTTCTCTCTCACTAGTACCTCCAAAACTCATTCGCAGTACAACTGATCCATGCTTTAATGAGACATACTAAAAATTAATTAAATTTGTTTTCTGGTTAATTTTTGGACTCAAATAAAACATATCCCGTAACATAGCTGTAGCCAGCAAGAGATTCTTCACTCAGAATTAAATTACTGGTTAGTTTTCTGCACTCCTTGTTCGGGTTAAAAAAAAAAAAGTGCCTGGGGTTCCACAAGGCCTTTCTCCTGCCATAAAACAATCAAAGCTCCATGGCCATTTCCCCACCCAAACAATAAAAGCAATAAACACTATTCAGACATTCCCAAAACTCATGGATTAACAAAAGAGGATGAAGGGCGTGGGGGGTAAAATGAGGTCTGACAACAACAAACCCTGGGGAACGCACAGGACTGGGGAGATTCCACAGACCCAATTACATCCACGTGACCCCCGCATAGGGTGAAATTGCTCTCAAGCCCACAAAATTAGTAGGGAGTTTACACACAGGAATAGAGCCTGCAACAACTCTCCATTTTCATCACATATTTGCGAAAGGCAGCACAAGACAGACTCGGCTCAGGCGCTGCTCAGGCTCTAACCAGGTAGAGCGGGAGGTGGAAGAAAAGGCAAGGGGAGAGAAGAAAAGCTCTCCAGTCACTCACACTGGCACGAGACATCAGCTGTTACAAGAGGGCTGTGCTAACTACATTGCCCAGTGACTGCTTTCCCCCAAAACTGAATTATTCTGGCTGCTAGAGAGGGAGCAACTCTGGAAAGGCATGCTTCTAAAGAGAGCAGCAGCATCTCTGATGAGACTGCTCCACACTGGGACGACAGTGCAGCATCGTTCCCATCTCTCTCGGCTGCCAGGGCAGATCATCGAGATCCAGGTGCTGGTTTTGGAGCTTCCACCGTGAAATACAGTGAAATCACAGTGTATACCCACCAGCTGGCTCCAACAGAAGTTCAGTGGGACCCAATTCCACGGTTAAGCTGGGTTGTTTTTTTTTCCAGTTATCTGCAGAAATAGCTGCAATAATCAAAAGCTCGATGCCTTCCAGGCTTAAAAAAAAAGAGCAAAAAAAGCAATGGAAAGGCCCAATGAAACTCCTGTTGAAGTCAACTGGAAGATTAGTTTTAAGGTGCCTGCTTAAATAAATAAATCCAGTGTAATCGGACAATCTAGGAATTACTACTGTAGATTGAATAAGCCACTTCTGGTTGGCCTGCTCTAAACCAACCAATTTCAAAATCAATCAGCTATACGAATGGCGTAAAAGCCTGGGTATAAACAGCCATGTCAACTGCATTGTCTGTCTTCAAGTAAATTATATTAATGAACCGAAATTGTTTGGTTGTTTTTAACACCATGATACAACGTTTACACTTGGCAAAATCCTCTGGCCTAGATTTTCAAATAGGACTACTGGTTTCAAGCACCTTACCTTTGAGCTGTCACACCACCCATCAGGGAGCTGTGGACCAGAACACCTCTTAATAAAATCAATCAATCAGGGTATCTCACTGAAAAACCCAAATTTCACCCCCCCAACTTTTTTTTTTTTTAATTACCACATCCAGAAAGAGCTGAACCTCTCTCCCAGGAAGTGTTCATCATGCACGGAGATCCTTAAAATGAGAATCCAAATATTATGTTGCTGTATGACTCCACTGCTTTATATAAAAAAACCACACTGATGATACAGGGAGTAGGAAACAAGAAACCAGTAGCAAGGCTGCAGCACAGTTTGTCAATGATAGAAAGCTGATATATACAAACATCTTTCCTATAGATTGGAGGATACCTTTTATTTTATCAATATTGTCCTAGGAACACAGAGTCATTAAGGTTGGAAAAGACCCTTAAGATCATCGAGTCCAACCGCTAACCTATCACTGCCAAGTCCACCACTAAACCATATCCTCAAGCACCACGTCTACCCTTCTTTTAAATACCTCCAGGGATGGAGACTCAACCACCTCCCTGGGCAGCCTGTGCCAATGCCTGACAACCCTTTCGGTGAAGACGTTTTTCTAATGTCCAACCTAAACTTCCCCTGGTGCAGCTTGAGGCCATTTCCTCTCAAAGGATGCAGCAAGATGCAACATGATGCATTCATAGAGAATACGCAGCATTAATTTAGAAGCCCTGGTTTGCAAACTGATTTTGGCAGAATGTCCAGAGAGTAAGAATATGACAGGAGCACGAGATGTGTCCATAATGGAAGTTCACTTGATGAGGACAGACCTCTACAAGCTCATCTCAGTCTATCTGATCTACCTGAAGCTGCTGCTACATGCACCCTTGTGATTCAAGCTACTAAGTAAGTTTGTCCACCCAAGGCACAGCCCAGAATAGCGGCAGTGAGGGATGTAAGAAAAGGCTTGTGCATAACAGTATGAAAGACTGGTTCGTTGTCACTTCAGTTAGGCTGTAGTCCACAGAAGCAACTCTTCATGCTTTATCAATACCTGCAAAGGCCTTTCACATCAGCTAATTGGAGATCAGCATTTCCTTTGTTTTGACAGGAAGCAACAGGTTTTTCAGAGCGATGTATCATTTTAAAAGTTACCTGACACTGTAGAATTCAAAGATTTTGAACCATTACTCTGGAGGCTTTCTACAGCTCCAATTCACAAAACAAAGAGCTGAAGACAAATCAAACAGCCCTCTCTGATGCATGCTACAAAGCAGACCATCTGGGCCAGAACATTTTTCTCTACAATTACTATTTTCTTGCCTGGTCCTATACAATAGGTAGTGAGAAAAAGACTAAAACATGTCAATAGAGGTCTTCCAAAGGAAATGCACGTAGCACAGAATACTTTCCTCACCTGGAGACAGGACTGCTACAGATATGAGAGTCATTCAAGTCCAGGTAATATTTTATCTTGAAGTCATTTTGAGAAGCAATCCCTCACATAATTAACCCAGCTTGGCTCAGGAAGCACCAAGGCAAAGTCAAACAAACAAGTTGCAATCACTGCCTAACTTGTATCCATCACTTCTGTTCTGAACAGAAGGGCTTGCTAAACCAGAGTGCCTGGTCCCTGTTTAACTGGTTCATCACTTGCCTCTGGGTGTAGCATTAGCTCTCCCATCTGTAGCAGCACAAACACTGTGTTTTTATTATTTCTGCTAATCTTATTTTTCCACATATTGCCTACAACAGTCTAAGTGTTCATTACTGCAGCACATAGATAGGTTAAATCACACCCGCTTCACCCAAATGGCAAAACATTACTAGCACAACAAAGCACTTACCAAAAAAAAATCCGAAGAGAGTTCCATACCTGCTTCACTTAACATTACTCAAGAACACATTACTACAGTGTCTACATCTGTAGACTCTTCCTCTATTGGTTACTGAAATCACTACACTTCGTCCATTATCACTGCAGAGTGTCTTTCCACAGTACAATGACAAGATCTACCTTCTGCACCCGCTCCTCTAGGTAACAGTTCAAGGCCTCTCTCCGGATACTTCAAATGCTTCATGGCAGTGGCCCAGGTTACCCAAGAGATTACCTCTCACTGCTATGACTGCAACCTCCCACAGCAGCTGCATTTGACTAGACAGTCACTGGGAGCCAAAAGAAAAAAAAAACACCAACCAAACAAACAAACACACCCAACTTAAAAGCCTTGAAAGCAGAACCATCATGTAAACTGGACTGAGAAAGTCAAATGACCAAAGACCTCATGGCTTCCAAACTAATGTAGAAACATATTCCTTTGACTCTGGCTCTCCTGCAATTACTTTTTCATCCACAAGACACACCCACTCACCCACACAAACCAAAACAAGCCCAACACAAACCCTATAAATTTAATCAAGGAAGGAAGAGAGAGCATGAGATGTTTATTTCTATTTTTAAATACTTGGGAGGTGCCCCAATGCTCCCTGCCTGTATAGATAACTAAGTAGGTGCTCCAGAACAGTGAGATCCAGTGCACGATCTGGCACGAGCAGGCACATCCAAACAGCAAAACATCAGAGCAGCTCAAAAGGCTGTTAAGAAAGGCTTTTGAGATAATTGTTTCCTCTAAGCCAGGACAGACAGTAACTTGGGGTGTTGTTGCAGGAAAGAAAAAGTACATATATAAATATATATACACACACACACACACACTGAAGCACACCAAAATGCTCTAAGCAGCACTATGGTTTACAATGAACAAGACAGTCTCCTTCTTGTTCCCACAGTTCGTTTCTGCCTCGAAGCAAAGTTGGTTGCCACTCTAGTTGCTCTCTCCCTCACCCAAATGGTTTGCATAGCAGATTTGCTGAAACATCAAGTTTTAACCAGGCTGTAATCCTGCTGACTTTTCTCTCAAAACTGCTGGAAAGGAATTCCTCCCGGCAGCTGCAGTGCCTCTGCTCATTAGTTTACCAAGCAGCAGCAGAATGAAATAGACAGGCACATCATTTCTGGGCTGCTGCAGAGAACAGCGATATGGACCAAGCAGGCAAAGGCAAGGCTCCCAGTTTCTCAAATGCATATTGGAAGGGGAGGACAGAAAAGGCAGAGGTCTTAAAAGGAAGACAGGAGCACAGCTTGCAAGAACCCAGGCAAGTTACTGCCACACTTGCTGCTATTGCTGGGAACACAAGATAGGAGGAAACTCTCCTTTTCCTTCAGCCTTCACTAGTAAGATTTGGGGGTGGGGATGTCATTGTTTCAGGGGGTTTTAAATCCTGTTTTAAAGCATTGTGTTTAACCAGGCACGGCACACAGAGTTATTCACACCAATTCCAATGTCTCCTGGATACTAGAAGAATGAGTAGGATAACATTGCAAAATAGCTGTCCACTTGCTCATGACATTCTTTGTCCAGACAGCACCCTTGCATACAGGTCAGATCATGCAGCCCGCTCAGCAGATGCAGAAAAGCAAACATTTTTGCTTCTTGCTATACTATTTCATTGAAGTAACCTTATTACAGATACTGTTTATTAAGCATGCTTAATGTAAACAAATTACATCTCTTGGAGGATCTGCACAGAGCTTTGCACCATTTATGGTGACTGGTAAGCCTTGTGTTGTTCAATAACATTTCCTCCTCCTCCCTCACCCCAGGCCAGCTACCATTTTAATAAATATTTAGTAAGCAGACAAGAAAAGCAAGAAAGCTTCACAGATTAAAGCCTTCAGGTACTGCATGCATGATGTTGAATTTATCTAACTGGGAAGCACATGGACACTGATCCAGAGCCCTAACAGGACACCACAGGTACAGCACACAGATCTGAGTACAATTAAAACAGTGCCATGCTACAGCAATGCCAGTTCGCAGAGCAAAATGTTCCTTTCAGACCAGGCAGCCCAGTTCTCAAGTCACAAGAAGCTAGAGGCTGGGACCTGCAATCACCAGATTTCAGTGGTCTACCACTCTCACCAGGCACTGCCATACTGAAAGCTTTCCACTGCACTCCCCACTCCTAAAACACCCTCTCACTCTCTCTTACCTACATTTCACTTTTCTCCTAAAAAGATCATCAGCCATGTGCAGACAATTCTAAGCATACCAAGAAGTTTCCTAAGGGTAGAAAAGAATAAAACCTTTGCCTAGGAAGAACATTAATTTTTCCATCTGTACGATATATTCCAATTACTTATATTCTCCTGTAAACAACTTGATCCTAAACCAGCCCTTGAATTTAAAAAACTCTTTACAGCTGGCTTGCTGGAAGGGGTATTTGTTTTCCCTGCCGCGGCTCTCCGTTTTCTGCAGCAAGGTATTACTGATTATTTTAATTTCTCTTCTGCAGAGGAGAAATGGATGTACATAGACAAACAACTGCAGTGAGTGTGAGTAGAAAAGGAAGAACGCTTCATCTCTCAATTAGGGATTTGCATACTGGGTTTTATCTGTAACACCCACTGCAGTATTTTATCTGAGACTCTCAGATCACAAAAGACAGAGCAGACAGTGACTCACTGCAATTTCGGTTCTGCATGTAGTGTTTCATATGGACCAGTCA
This sequence comes from Phalacrocorax carbo, assembly GCF_963921805.1. Lineage (NCBI taxonomy): Eukaryota > Metazoa > Chordata > Aves > Suliformes > Phalacrocoracidae > Phalacrocorax > Phalacrocorax carbo. The sequence goes on along the minus strand of NC_087519.1, from coordinate 4,992,733 downwards.
ATTCCGATTCTGCCAAACAGCCTTCATCAAGCACTTAAAAAGTAAAGCATCTTCTCTCAGAGAGAGCTCCTATTCATGGGCTGCCTTCATGAGGAAAGCTCCAGAGATGGAAGGGAATTTAGTCAATGCTTCCCCTTTGTGTTGTAATGATTTAAGATTCAATTAATACTACATGGGGAGGCACTAATTCTGAAACACCTGCCTTAGTGATAACCGGATTAAGACCTCCAAACTTGCTCCACTCCAAACAGCAACAGCCTGCCAAATGACAGCAGTTGTCAATATCAACCAACTGGGGCTGGGTTTTCGTTAAATCCTAGACCACTCTTTAAAGAGGATTCCCCACAAAACAGGAGGGGAGGATTAAAAAAAATTTTTTAAAAAAAATCACTTGACAGCTCTGAATTTGTTTAGGCAGAAGTCACAGCTCCTCCTCTGCACGCTTTGAAGGCTGCAGACTGGCAACGCTCCTATCAGATCCTTTCAAATCCCTTGAAGGGAAGAGATAACGCCAAATAAAGGGTAACACCACCCACAGAGACAGAGCTACTCTCGCTAATCAATACCCTGCGCACACTAGGGAGAACGGCTTGAAGATAGATTTTGGGGCAAAAGGCTGGGCAGGGTAGGGGAAGAAGAGCTGAGCAGCCGGCTTCATCGTGAGAAGAGCCAACAGGTTTGGGGTTTGGTGTCCCATCCCCATCCTGTCCCCTCCCCCAGCAGAGGTTTCTTTGGATCAGTTTGGGTAGTGTGAAGCTTCCCGGATGAACACAAAGTGCCTCAAAATTAAGACCATGCTTGTCTGAAATCTAGAGAGAGATCTTTAGACGGGTGTGCCAGCCCAGTAATTAACAAAGCAAAAGACTTTCCTGCCTTTTTAATGCCACAGAAACTATTTCAACCACAGAACAAGGAGCTGATTTTTTTTTACCTTTACCCCCCTTCATCACACTTGCATATCGTGACCTATTCGAACCACACTTAAAAGCTCAATCCAAGTGCTCAGTGATACATAACTTCCATTTTAGTGAAACAATCCATCTGCTCCATGTGACTCAGAGCCTGCTTTAAGAATGCAATACTGTTTAGGCCAACGGTTGCACCGCACAAAGTGTTTTGTTCACATGCATTCCTTTGGGATGACAGAGCCTATCCATGGCCCGTAACGGTTGGGGCCTGTGGTTTTTTTCCCCTCATCCGCTGAATGCTGCAGTGACTAAGCTGACAAAAATTCCCAGCCAATTATAAACCCACTTAAAGAGACAGGCAATCCCCCTGCAACCTTCTCTTGCCATCCTATACGGGAAGTTTCTATACATAGAAAAACATCTCCTCCTCCCAAGGCCTGCATTGATATAAAAGACTTTCTCTGCGCGCTCAACACTTCAAACATGCTTCCTAAATGGCATCATTTCCCAAAACTATAACCTGTAATCACCCATATACATCCCTCACACATAAACCAGGAAGAAGAAAAAAAAAAAAGGGTGGGGAGGGGGGGAAACAGACCCCTCAATTGAGTTACTCTAGTAAAAAGTTAGAGAAACCGTTAATGGAGGGACGATGAGTATGCTGGGAAGAGATGAGTCTCAACAGCTACAGAGCACTGTTTATTAAGAAGGGAACAGTTAAGCATCTCTAAACCCACTATGTTGCAACAAGGAAAAAAAAATCAGGAAGGTCACACTGGTGTACAAACTAGAAGTCTGACCCACCTAAGAGCATAAGCTGAACTTTAACTACCAACAACGAGAACTTTGAGTTGCCTCTCAAATCCCTCTGAACATGCAAATCAGCAACCAAACTGCAAAACACACCAGCCTTTCCAAGAGGGGTCCTCAAGTCCCGTGCTGAATTCATTCTCCCCTAAGTTGTCAAGAGCTATACAAATGCATTTATTAATTAGCCAGGGCATACAGAACCATGCTTTGGGCAGGTAACTACAAGTTCACTTTGCCCAGCAAGAAACAGTAAACAAAAAAAGAAAAAAATTGAATGGCATATGGTTTCTAGCTTTAAAAACCCAGGTTATGGGCACCTCAGATCCTTACCATTTTATGGTGGACAAACTACTTGCTAATTCATTTTTAGCACTTGGCTGATAGCACATGCACATTCCATTCCAAACGCTGAAAACTTTGGTGGGGAGGGGGAGGAAGAGACGGTCAACAACTGAACCAGGCTGAGTTCACCTCAGAAGAAAAAGGCAATTCAACAATCTGTATTAACATACTATTATCCAAGCATCTTTTTAAATTACAAGTTAATTCTCAGAGCCATAACAGACTTGAGAAGGAAATCACACTATTAGTGGGAAGGAAGGCCAAACAAAGGCTGTTTCATCACTCTTTAACACTGAAAAACTTGTTTGCCACATGAAAACAATTATGAAAATGTTTAAGGACAATTCATTCCTACATTCATGTGTGTTTGGGGAAGGAAAAAAAAGGAAAATGGTGCCTACTATTCAAAATTTTTAGAGGGCATGATTCCTATCCAGGGTTGAACCCAAGTCTTACCTCTACTTCTTATGAAAAGTAGGCTGGCGAGCTCAGTGAGTTTGCTCACACACCCACCTCCAAACCTCCTTCAGCCCATTTCACCCAAATTCAATGGCAGATCAGTCATCACAAAAGACGTATTTCTATACAGTCCAAGAAAATGGACAGCTGGGTGGAGGACAGATCTTTTTACGGCCCCCACCAATTTAAAAAGACTGCGGCTCAAGTTCACCCCTTGTTAGATATCCATACAAGCATTAACTGTCAAAACAGAAATCCCCAGGAAAGCTGCAACCTGCTGCACGCCGGACTCTTTCCGTGGATAAGAGCCACAGACAGAGAACTGCGGAAAATGCTACGCCAGGCTGCATTTGCCTTGTCCCTGCCACATTTGCAAGACCACAGCAAAAACACAGCTTTCTTCTGGTTTTACACTTGACATTTCCCCTGTAACACTGTTAGCTATTCTCAGCTCCCAGTTGTTTTGCAAATTCATCACAAAATTGAAGTCTTACATTACATGTAATTAACTATCCAATGTAACTATCTATTCTATTAACACACATTTGTCTAATATATATCAACCAGCCATGGAAGTCCATGTTAAGCAGGTTAATCAAAGATTTGTTTCAAGTTTAGATGTATATTTAATTTCAGAGATTTAACGGGGTGCTACACAACAGGAAGGTAAAACTCTAAACAACGCATCATCCTCAGTCCTCAGTCTCCTCTAGGATGAAAGCAAGTCACTAAGAACAGCAGAAGGGTTGCAAGTAAAACCAAAAGCATTCTTTCCAATCGTAGCTAGTGCCAAATCATCAAATTTCTGAAACATCACCAACATAGAGTACCTTTGCAAATACCTTTAGGATGTTACTGAGGTTTTAAAGTATTTTTTTAAAAAGTTTGAAATAAAAAAGCAGTATCTTAGAAACCCTCTCTGAATGTGATTGTACCTATCACCTTCCTATCCCTTCTGCTCCACAGCCTCAGGCCCCTTGCCTATGAAGTCCATTCCCTTCTCCCATGAGCCTCCATATAATGAGAGGTTAGACCAGGACTTCAAGCACTACACGTTAAAAGATTGCGCACTGTATGCACGACAATCTAGTGATGCTTTTGTGCCTTCTTGTAAGAAGGACTGGCATTGTTTTTCCTTCCCACAGAGCATCAGAGAAACTGAACTGAGGAACACATGCAACCCATAAACACAGGGAATGACCATTTCCTATAAGCGATCTCCAATTATATTTTTATAGCTGTTTTTCTGACAGTGAAGCAGTTGCTTGGCATGAGACAATTCAAGTAAATCCATATTGTAGTAGCAGTAAAGATTACTCAGTATTTCAGTGTTTCATGAGACAAAAATCTGAAGCCATGAAAAGACAGGCAGAGTGTGGATCCAGAAGGGCTTTACATCCAGCCAGGCTTCAATGGTGGCACACTCTTGTTTAACTGAAGTATAAGATGCATTTACATAAAGCAGAAAAAACTCTGCCTCCACTTCCTAGCTTGAGCAAGTTTATTGTGGGGTTAACTTTAGAACTGCTAATCCTCATTTTTCTTAAATCAGAATGGTCTCTATGCAAAATAGTTTATATTACTCAGAATATATGGGCATATACATTCAACCACCCTGACTATCACTTACAAGGTATTGTACTTCCACTGAAATCATTGCAACACTTCCTGTATTATTCCGCACCACGTGGACTACCCCTCCCCATTATCAGAAACAATACCAAAATAAAGACACTTCTCCAATAGCATGGATGATCACCAGAATACGGTGACACATCACCCAGTGAACATAAAGACACCTCCGGACTAATACAGATAAAGCAAGTCCAAGGAAGTGTAAAATACAATGTTTTATAAGGAGAAAAGCATACGTGTGTGTGCGTGTGTGTACATATGAGTAGAAAAGACACAAGGTATTTTCAAAAACCCTAAGAACAGTTCTTTTTTTTTTTTTTATACGTTATTCCAGAAAGTGGGGAAAAGGTCTAAAATTTTAAAAGGTATGGGTTTTGTTTTGGTTTTTTTAACCTGTGGTAAAGTGTCATTGAAAGACCCAGTTAATTGTATCAAGTTTTTTAATACTGGAAAACAAAACTCCAAAATTTGAAGTCCTCTCAAAATACCACACATCTTTGTGCCAAAAGAAACTAGGAAGCCAAGATGAGTACTCAACATTAGCACTTAGTTTTTGGTGACTAGTGCAGGCTGCAAGATTTAAGATATTCTTCCCAGGTTACGGCATTTTGCAACAGAACAAAGCAAAATGGCAAGTATACATTTGTTTAATTTTAGCCCTTTTCTCAGAATATAAACCACTGCTATGGTAATTAACTGCAGATTGGCCTAAACTGCTCTGCGGCCATTCCAGCTTACTAATTAAATATGCTCTCACAGCCATAATAAAAATTCTTGGAAACCTCTGGCTGAAGAGCAGGCTTCTCAGGAGGGAAGCAGAAGTCAGGAAAAAACTCCAGTCAGAATGAAAACACTAACAGAATTTTAACATTCTCCAGATTTTTCTAACTCAGTGACACCAACTGCACCTTTTACAATTTTTTTTTGTCCACCCTTCTGTGTATTCCTTTCAGAAGATGTTTATTTGCTGGGGAGTTTGCAAACCAACCAAACAGACAACCAACCTGTCCATTTCAAAACACATTCAGGATTATACGATACTTCTTTTAACCCAACAAAGGCATTACACAGACTAGCTTCACTTAACATTAGACCACATCAAATCTGCTTGCTAAAAGAGTAAAACTTCTAAAGTGTGCTGTCCTCTGCTGATATACTCCATTTCTACTATATTTCAGGGTTTAAGGAAAAACAAACACACACACAAAAAAAAACCCAAACCCTTAAAATGAAGCAGCAAACAGACAAAAACCACATGCAGATGTAATTTAAAGCAAAATAAGTGCAATTTGATTTGGCACCTCTGGCTCCCAAATTCTTCCTCTCTCTCTTCATGTCTACATAGTTCATGTACGTTCAATATTTCGAAAGGACAGGGGAATACAGTGAATACTCCTCAGAGAGGGGAAAACAAGGAGAGAAGGGGCGGGGGGGAAAGTCCCAGCACATTGTATTCACCACTACTCTGCTGAATCAACAGGGAGCCGATTCCCAGATGGCGTACACTGGTAAGAACTGCACAAGTCAATGAAGCTATGTCAAACGATACCACTCAACTACATTATCTTTTGAGCTCCGTGTAAACAAACAGGAGCAGATTCCGAATATTTGTGAGAATACATCATGTTACTGTCTCCATATGTTTAAACATTTTAGTAGAAGGTACATATGGACCACTCTTCCCACTCACTGTCATTCTCTCCCTCCTGTTCCTCATTCCCCGCATACACCACATCTTTTCAGGCCACTGTCAAACCAATTCAAAAAGGAATAAGGATACATTTTCATTAAAAACATTTTGTGCTTAGCTGCCATCTGCTTCTTTATCAGCCTCCAAATCCTCACATGCCTTTTCCATGGTCTTCAGTTTCACACGTTCAGAAGCTGAAAGTTTTCTTCTGTTGTATTGTGAAGCACAGTCTACGTGAGCTATTGTTTTTCACAATTCGCCTCTTTTGAAACAAGCGCTTACTGCTTCGGGCCTTAATCCATGTTCCCTCTACAATGCCAATTTAAACCTTTTTTTTATGCCAGTGTCAAATCTAATCTTAAAGGTCCCTCGTGCACTTCAGATACTCACCTTCATGTGTTTTTATGGGAAGCACGGCTATTTCATCTCCTTCGTGCAGCACTATAATTTGCTCTCTCACACAGGGAGGACCCTTCCAGACTCTGCTCTTGTCCCCTCACACAGAAGCTGCAGTTGAAGCCACTACCCCTTCATAGCTGGTATTGACTCTGTCCTTCCCATAACCACACCCACACTCAGCTAATACCTGGCAGAGAGCATCTCCAACTTAACTGGGGAGTGGACGGAGAGCAGACAAATAATTAAGATGAAGTTAAAAACAAAAGAAAAAAACCACCCATACACCATAGATTTTATGTATGGATCGCTGCTAGTTTTGCTGTTACCCTCCCACATAAGCAGTCTGCCTAGTTCAATTTTTATGGCCGCAGCAAACAGAAGTGTCTCAGGAAGCATTAGCTGGGCTTGTTCGAAAAACGACACAAAGGTTATGGTAGACAAGGGATCCTAAACTTCCAGGCAGGCTTTCAAGGCTGTAATTTACATTTGGTTTATGAAGGCTTACAAAGGCCTAGTGACTAAGGCAGCAGACCTCAAAACTTAGTCATCAGCAAAAGGAATATAGAAAACAACTGAAGTTTTCTTTACAGTAGACCAATGGACAGGCAAAGCAAGTGTGTCATCAGACACTAGTCTTTCAAGGGGTACAGCAGAAACAGTTTTTCTGGTTCTCACATCAATCGCTGAGCAAGATGCAGGCAGCTTCCATAAACATTTCCAGCTGCCAGGGAAAAAAAAATAAAAAAACAAAGGCCGTAATCTTATTTGTATGTCTGGACGCTCAGTTTTTATCTTTTCCATCTCTACCTGTGCCCCAAAGCACAACCACTGATGCAAACAACTTCAGTACTCTCCTTTTATCTTGAGGGATTCTTCTATGCAGACCTGCAACCCAAGTGAAGCACAGCTGGCATTTGATATGCCAAAAGAAAAGTAGGTGCAAGTCAGAGATGATAGCATGCCAAACCCAACACAGCATGCTGCAGCTCCAAAGTGAGCAAACTCGTACGGCTGCTGCCTTGGGGCACTTGAAGGTAAAGGAACGTATACTACGCAGAAACCAGGGCAACAAAACTGGCAGACAAGCCGCTGACGCTTAAAAAAATTTTAAAAAAGTTTAAAAAGTTACAGCTTCTTTGTAGCTTGCTTCACTACAGAAATGTCAATGGATTATTCCAAGTCAAACACAGCATATCCTTCCCTCTCTCCTCCCTCCACCCTCAACATTGTTCCTGCCCAAGTTATATTGAAGGAAGCACAGGCTTCTTCCTCTGTTTGTGAGCAAGAAAAAGAAGGAAAAAAACAACTTCCACTCAACGACAAAACTAAACAGAAGCCAGGCTACTTAAAGTACTAAGTGTTCCCACACAACATTTACCCACCAACTTCAGATCTTTCAGCGTAAAACCTAAACAAGGACAAAAGAGATTGAATAGACACTCCTCCACAGATCCAGAGCGAAGAAAAATAAAAAGGCATAAAGGAACCCCGAGTGAGAGACAGCATTTTCAGTTTAACATTACTGTGACGCACAAGGAGAATGTCAAGGTTAAATTAGATACTACACTAGAAAAATATTCCCTGGAAAATAACACAGGTCTCATATCTCTACTGGTAGGAAAAATGCAGATTGAAACACTCAGTAACTTAGAAGTCCTTGCTCCCATTCTTTTTCATGTCTTGTGTAATTTAGTATTGCAAGAGTCCTCTCCAGATCAGGAGTTCATTGCCGAAGCATCCACACAAACTAGGCGAGAGAAAAAGCTTCCTTTTGAACAACTGCACATTTATACCTTCCTTGTTTTTCTTCAGAACAGGAGTACTTTTGGGTTGGGTTGTTTTGGTTTTGCTTTTTTTTTTAATGAATGGCTGGCAAATTTGAAGTCCTATTCCTCAAAGTCAGTGGCTTATCACAACAGATTAAATAGGTCCAAGTTTCTCACTCTTTTTATTGATTAGAACTTGATCATTTCTGTATGTGCTCTGCACAGTAAGGTACCCTAAACCTACAGTGTTTTTCCAAGTTTAATGCTCTTAACAAGCTTTTCAAGGCTCTTTTCCAATACTGGCTTTCTTCTTCACAATCTTGCACGAAAGGAAGATGAAAACATTTAGGAAAAGAAAAACATTATCTACACCTTTGCCTTAAAAGTGCTGCCATCACAGTATAACCATGACCTCATTTTATTTAAACTGATCTCTTCTCATGTGCATTTGGGTTTCAAATTATTTTAACATTCCCCTAGAAGTCAACAGGCTTTTATTGCACATTACTTTTGTCTATTCCAAATAGCCAGAGCACACAAAAGAAAGCAAGTAAGTTGTTATATCTCATTAAATACACTCTAGTTACATCCATTCAAACCACTAAAGGCAATGAGGTTGCACAGAAATCACTTAGGTCACCCTCTGTAGACAACGAAGTTACACTCTTTTAATGAAGACATAAATTTGTCCTGCAGAAGCCTAACGACTCATAGCAACACATGGTAAGAAAACGAGGCAGCTCACTTCCCTCACCTTGGACAAACCACAGAGTGTCCCAGTAACAGGCTGGGGGAGTTCTTTACTTTGTTTAAAAACAAAGTAAACTCTTTCCTCTGAGAATTATTGATAAAAGCATAGCCCTACAAAAGCCTTTTTTCAGAGGTATTTTTGGCATGTGTTGACTGAAACGGCCCTACAAGGTACTTCGATTTCAGTTCTAACTGAACACAAGGACTTCACAAGCAACTGATGAAGCACTTCAGAAAAAACTGTGTCCCCAAACGAAGGTCACCTGAACACAGCCCTGTTTCTCTTTTTCCTCACACTGTCATGCTTCCTATCATTATTGTAGCTTTGGTCAAGACTGCAAGTGCAATTTAGGAACTGTTCCTCCCCCAGTGATGACTGCTTGTAATTAAGCCCTACTGATACTGCAGGGCTCAGCTTTCGTAAAGTTACAGGATGAACTCAAAAAGCCTGCTATGTAATCATGTTATTTGAGTAAACTATGTATTTGTTTACTCTATTTTTAAGAAGTGAGAAGAGATCAGGTTTTGTTTTTGCTAATACTTGCTATCAGAAAGACATAAACCCCGTCATGCCAGAGAACAACAAAACAGGCAAGGATAATTTCACCTAGTCAAGGTATCCATTAACTCCTTGACACTACGAACTGTACCATGAAAACTGATTTCAGTAAGAAAGTTCTTATGTACAGAATTTACCATTACAGGGTTTTGCTTCAGTACAGCGATGACTCTGGCACACACGTAATGTCACTTTGGCAATGAGGAGGAGATGGCATTTGACAGCCACCTCCTGCTGAAGTCCTCAAGGCAGGTAAAACTGGTTCCGGCTTTAAATCTACACTTACTTTGCATCTCTTCCATGGAGAAGTAACCCAGAAAGTTTGTGGGTTTCTGCTGTTGGGGTTTTGTGTTGTTGTTAGTTTGGTTTTGGTTTTCTGTTTTCTTTTAAAATCAAGTAAGATGAACCTTTACTGGTTGGGGAGGAATCTGTTTGTGTGGTAGCTGGATAACTCGTTACTTGGACTACACACAACTAGAATATAAGTTTAAGTTGATAAAAAGCTTAAAACAAAACCACAAAATTAAACCTTTACTTCAGAAAGAGGTAACAAAAGCACACAATCTACTCAGGTCTTACTTTTCTGGCAGTGATTGGTGGTCCAGCAGCGGTAGTTGTACTCATTGTTAATAGATGTCTTCTCACACAATGGCTTCTCTTCCATTGTTCCTGGACACAAGTCCCCACATTCCTTTGGAGGTTTATTCCCAACGATGTAGTTATTGGACACTGCATCTAGGATGAGAGACCAGTCCACTGTAGAGAGGTAACACAGGTCAGAGTTCTTCTCAATCCGTATGGCCCCGCGGGTTATGTTCCTCAAGTTGTGAAGCCCGATCTCTTTAAGATTTGTCATTTCAAAGATAACCAAGGCATAGTTGTAGAATAGGTTCCTCCCACGAATGACTGTGAGGTTGGGGAAGAGATCACTGAGGCTTTCCAAGCCTGCCACACGGAACAGCAGCAAATAGTCAGTTATGACAGTGAGCTTTGGGAAGCGGAAGTTGCGGTAATCCTCTGCTTTAGAGATGAGCAGAATTTGAAGGAAACCCTCAATTACCGTACAGTTCTCCAGGCGTTTCAGCTCATGGATATCATTGCGAATGTCAACATTTGGCCCGCAAACTGAAAATGTAAAAAGAGAAAGGAAAGTTAGTAAATAAGGCATTTTTAAGCCTTTTGAAATTGGAATGCAAGTAGGATATTCTGATGGCCGTAAAATTTTTAACTTAATTAGGTTGCAGTGTTAAAATAGGAAACGAGCACTTGACTTACACCTACACTGAATATTCACCTCATTCAACCTACCACTGTAAAAACTACCAAGATCAGCACAGAGGTGGAAGCTAGCTATATTCTGCAGGAGACAGAGAAATGTTGTTTTATTATTGCTGTTGAAAAAAGCTGCATTAGATTGAAGAACATAAAGATAAACCGAATGCATCTGCACACTCTGCTTCAAATTACATCATGACGTGTGACCGGACCAGGGATTCAGCCACATGACTCCAAACAAGTTAGGTCACATAGAGTGATCCACTGGTCATTATGTTACTAATTCATGCTCCACCACCACCACCCTAAGATACATGCACATGAAGGGGAACACTTGCCAGAAAATTACAACTTATTCCTCAAATCACCCCTTCTTCCCAGGGTTAGAAGCCAAACTAGCCCTAACTCTTGAACGCTAGTCTTGCAACACATCAGCAACACCACAAAATCCATGGAAAGCTGCTCAGCACTTCCTGCACTGTGGCTGAGGAAAAAAGAAAGTGCTTGGACTTGTAGCTAATGCACTGGATTCCTGTTTATATGTTCCAGTGAACCAAGTTTCACTGATTTTGGCACCTAAATACAAAAAAGTTTCTTCTGTTACAAGAAACACAGGATAAATTTATTTACAAGAACACACGGCATCACAGTGAGGAATTTCCCTTGAAAACAGCAGACTGAACTCAATGCACTCTCAAGAAAAAAATGACCAAAAGGATTATTCCCTAATAAATCAATGTATTAGGTCTTTCCATGTTAGACACATACCACAATAAAGATTTTAAAGGGGCTGGAAGAAAAGTATACTAATAATGTAATAATTAGACACATAAAATGCACTTTGATGTAAAACAAAAGAACTACGGAGTGTAGAGAGCTGTTGTTCTTGGAAACCCTCAGAGCTGGTCTTCTGTGGAAAACATGGAAAAAAAAGATTCCCCGGAATAGACAGCAAGTTGCTTGTAAGCAGAGTAAAATGCCAATTTGTTTAAGCAATCCAAAACTTAAATAAACCCCAAGCAATTCAATTTTGTGGAAAGGTTCTCTTTTTATGCATGCTAGGCTTAATTATTTTAACAACATCTTTTCCTCAGACAAGGGAAAGGTCTAAACAGACACTGGAGCCAAAAAACTTAAATTCTAACCCAGACAAATTGTCCAGAGATTCAGAAGTTGCGCTGACAACAGAAAGCAGTCCTTCCATCCCACAGCACTTATCTAAGGCTAATAACTTAAGCTAACAAAGGATCCAGAACAAGAGCATGCTAAAACCACAGCAACTCTAATATCTGACAAGGACTTAAAGACTTTTAAGTCTTTAAAAGACTAAAGGACTTTCTTGTTACAGGGACAATATAAAAAAACAACAGGGTGAGATCTTTGTTAAGAAACAGATGTTTTCTACACAAACTATTACCTAATCTTCCTTCCGTAAAGATCCAAACTGAAAGTAGAGCCTATTAAAATGTGACTTGCTGCACTAGAAACAGCTACACGCAAGAAAGTTCATTCCCTAAACCTAAAAAAAAAAAAAACAAACACCAAAGACCAAAACTAATGTACCAACAGTAACACTTGGGCATCATGACCAATGAGACAGAAAATCCCCATTTTAGTATACACTGCCTACAAACCAACTGCATACTACTGCCTGGAATATTCATCAAGGCTTTAACTTCAGGAAAACATTAAAAAAGCTGAATGGGTTGGCATTACCCAGCTTTATAAGCCAGATGGGAGGGGGAATGTTAAAGAACTCCAAGACAGTAGATCTGATAAGACATGTACTGGTCATGTGCGGCAGAAGTGTGGGCTTCTCTCCTGAATTTGTAGGCGAGACAACCTCAACCCAAATGAAATCCCTTTAATAAGCTGTTACCCAAGTCTTGCTTTCAACTTGTGAAATTTTCTTCTAAAGCAACCATCCCTCCTCCACCCATCCTCAAGGGACAGTGCCCTCTGCCCAAAGCACGGCCCGACAATAACACGGGTATATTTACACTTGGACACTGGGCTTCTCCTTTTTGCAAAAGGCAAGTTAGAACACAAAACGTTTTTCCAGTTAAACTGTTTTGGTTTCTGTCTCTACCTGCTGGCTGGACAAGGTGAACAGTACGGTTCCTGTTATGGCAAAGCAAAAGTAGCAAAATTTATTTTACTGCCATAAAATTTTAGAAAGCCTAACTGCTCCAGACTCTTAATTTTGTTCAAGAAATAAAATTTGCACTTGTGCTGACATTTTGTAGGCAAGGTTCCAGAGTGATGGGTTTAAAAACAGCTGAGTTACAATACCCTAAAGAACAATTTGTAAGAGAAATGGCAGCAACCGTTAACTAAAGCATTATATATCTGTTCATGCGTCTTTCCTGAGGCTGGACTTTAAAAGTCATATTGCTTTTCACTTTATGTTTGTTTCAGCTTGAAAGTTACTTCATTTTAGATACTTAATGCTTTTATAAATCAATGAGACTTCTAGAACTTTATGGCAAAAGTACGCACTCACTTGTCTCCATTATGAAACATCATCCCCTAATACAGAAAAGGATGAAGTCCAGTGGGCTCTAATGTTAGAAATTGATTACAGATGAGCGTGCTGTTGATGTTTTTGATTTAAGGACTTATTAGTTCATCTACTGACTTATGTTTTGCAGAACTTGATGCGTATAATGAGAACTGCAGAGACCCAAACATGAATTAGGACAAGCATCTCAGTCCATACTCACATTTGGAAAAAACAGTTACAATTAAATCAGTTGGTTTGTTTTGGTTTTTAAGGAATTTATTTAAAGTTCACATTGTTCACGAAATTTAACTAATCCACAATGCATCATCTTTTTCTCACGTTTTTCTCACTGCCCTGAAAAGGATTATATGAAAAACAAATTAATCAGAGCTCAAAATCAACTACAATTTCCATCTGGGTGCTGTGTTTTCTTTGGATCCCATTTTAGAGAAAGCGTAATGGACTTAAAATTTGAACTGGTCTGTCAGACAGAATGAAGTGGTCAGAAGATGCTCTTTAGAGCATTTACATTCTATTTAACAGTTTTTTATATCCCAGCTTATACAGCTTTTTAAAATATGACTAGGATAACTTACCTTTTTTTCATGTTCAATTCAGAATTAGAAATTAACTATTATGTATTTATTTTGCTCACTAACAGAAAATAATAAACAGAAAATAAAAATGCAAGATCCGTTTATTATCCTGCCCCAATAGTTCTGGGTTTTGTAGATTATAAACACCCAGGATAATTACCAATAGCCAGATTCATGCTGTTTTCATTCAGCCTCTTACAGATTTCCACGCCTTTCTTTAAACTGCCTATCATTTCTCAGACTTGTTCTAAACTAAGCACCTAATTCTGAGTGAGAAATCAGTTCTTTGAAGAAACCCATACTTATTTGTTTAAAAGGTAACTCCCCAATACAGTAAAATGCCAAAAAGAAGCAATGCATTCTTTACCATGACAAACACAAATGTATCCCTGGAAGTAGCACTTCAGTCCAAAAGTACCGAGCTTCACCTACTACCCAACAACAAGCCCACCGTACTCTTTTTTTCTGGGAGCATCCCAGGGGCAAGCTACAGGGCGTGTGAAGTTCCAAAGGTAACAGAAAAACCCACCCCACGCTACAGTCTTTCTGAGGACCTGCAGCCCATTCCTTGTCAGAGGAGAGATCCAAGCCTGATCGTGTAACTGAGATGGGGTCAATGAACTACCAGGAAAAATGATTGCACATAACAGGTTCATACGATGAGAGTAATTAACGCGACCTGCAGCCTATTCCTTGATCTGGCAGAATGTCCTGGCAAGTCTCCTTCCTAAGTGCTGCTCCAGGCTGGGGCACCAAGGTGCAGGACAGAGGCTGTGAACAAACACGCTCACCGCACAGCACATGGGTAGGGAGTTGCACTACTGAGTACACACAGATCGGGCAGACTAAAGCAAAGCTGGGCCTGACGCAAAGAGCTCAGAGTACAGTGATCCAGTAGGTCCTTCTCGACCTTAACCATGATTTGCTAATGCTCATTTCGATCATACAAAACATTTTGACATGGAGAACAACATTGCCACCCTGAGAAACACCTGCCATTTGATCACCATCTATCATCAAATAATCATTTATTCCATGCAGCAGGTCTTTATTCTTTTTATATATACAGGAGTTTTTTCAGGTCACTAGCTACTCCTAAAAGGACTTGCCTGCTGTCCTTCAGTGCTTCGAAGGAATCATTCTTTTTGTAAAGTGGCATGCTACAAAAGACAAATCAGCAGAAGGCCTGCTGTTCAACATGCAGCCTATAATGCAACTTCTGCTTGCTACAGCATGTCACAGCTATGTACATTCATAGCAGTTAATTTGTTGTCAATACTAAGGTGTTGGAGGGCAAGACTGACAGTTCACACATTCATTTTTTTAATAAGAGAAGAATTCATTTCCCACAAGAAACCATTTCATCATGGTGTAGTTCTTGCTTCCAAATTTTGTATTACTCCCTGTTACTCCATTTAGAAGTTCTAAAGAAACACAACTGTTTAGGTTTTTTCCTTAAAAAAAAATTAAATATACACCTTCACATTTTAAGCCTTGCCTTTGGCCCTTTACTTTTTTGCGTAATGTTAAAAGGTTGTACTACACTGAACTGTCTCAGTAACCTCTCAGCTGGCCAGATGTTGAAGATGATGCAACCATTGCTATCTGGACACCAAAAAGTCTTAAACAAAGCAGCAAGCACCAAGGCAGCTCTGAGTCATCAAGTCAATCCAGCACAACCCTTTCGCAAGCCTAAAGCCTTTTCAACCTAAGTCTGCTCCAGCTTGGTCAGGCTTTCCCTAGCAACAGACACTTGTTAAGCCTAGGCAGTCATTTACATTTCTGAAATGAGAACTGGGATAGACTGCTTGCCATTAACATCAAACTAGCAATCTTGAAATCAACTCCCGTTCACGCTTCTCCTGTTTTGCATACTCATGGTGTGTTACCAAAGCAAGTTATGATTTCCCTTTTTTCCCCCTCTTCTGACTTCCCTTCTGTGAAAATTTGTTTCCTTTACCTCAGCCTCAGTAGAGGCACAAAACTTTGTCTTAAATGAGGAGCCTACATACCTTCAGCTTTTCCATTTAAAAAAGAAGCATCCCCCTTACACTGGTTGCTGAAAGGAAGTGCCAAAGGTGCAGAAATCCTTCTCGTTCTGTACCATCTTCCTGCCCAGGGGTTAAAACACCCATTCTGAGGACAAAGTCTGTGATCCACAAGGTTCAAAATGGTTCTTTTAAGGGAGGGCATGAGGTTACTCAGCTTCTCGTCTACCCTGAAATTCCATACAGTGGTAACAACTACAGTATGTTACCATCAGTGCTGGGTGATTTCCTGCACAAAGAAGGAACTACAAGGCTTAATACAAAAACCAATTGTGAGTAGTTCTACTTTTAGAGAATAGCTTGCTCACACCAGCACCACCACAAGAAAAATCTCACTTTGCCAATAACAGCTTTGTCGGAGTGCACTCAACTTCATGAGATATCTGCTTCCCCAGACAGCTACTGCTACACTCTGGTCAGCTAAGAGCTGATGTTACTGAACACAGTAACACTGCTCTCTCCCAAACTCCTCTAATGAGACAGACTTGACCACGTCATCCTTCAGTAATGTCAGCTCAGAGCTGTGGGTCCTTCTGGGAGATCAGCACATCTTCTGAACAGTGTTGTTATTTATTCCCAACAGAGCCACTTCCTTTTCATCATATGTTTTTTAGTTTTAATCTATGGCAGGTCCTTATTAAAAAAGGTTCCAAAGCAGCTACTGAACATGGCGGTGGTCCAGCAGCCCTAATCCCAAATACACAGCATGTAGCATCCTTTCCAAGGCAAGCATCTCCAGAGTCACCGTCCCCCTCTCAAGAACATGTTTATTGCACTGGGTGGATTTAGATCTGCATAACGTAACAGCCTGCCTATTAACATATACTAGATCAACTCAGCCTAGGGGTTGTCTGGAGCCTTGGAAAAAGCCCAATGGCTCAAAAAAATTCCTTGCAAACACTTGAAGGTTAAAGAACAACTTTGGCTGATGACAGCATCCTAATCTCCATGTTATCTGAAAAATTGGTTTGAATCAGGTTAGGAAAAACAAACTGAAAATACGATAAAGCCTGTCAGCAGATTTAAAAGGAGTCTCTTTCCTACACAACTGCAATTGCTCACAAGAGAAGCAGAAGGACACATCAGTGGAAACAGAGAGGGAATAGTCTGAAAGTGTTACGCCCATACAGATTATAAACAGGGAAAAGTAGAACTTGATCTTAACCCTTCCCTTCATTCTCACTCATAAGTATTAACCTTGTTTTAAGAAAAGCATCAGGACTGTCATACAGCCCTGAAGAAGAAAAACCTTTAAATGTTCTTATTCAGTCATTGCTGAACAGAGAAATACTGCAGTCCAGGGCCTGCTCTTAAGCCTTGTCTGTTCGTGTAGTTTCACTCAAAGACTTGGAAGGCAGAAGTAGTGTGCTGGTTTTGGCTGGGACAGACTTCATTTTCTTCACAGTAGCTAGCATAGAGCTGTGTTCTGGACTTGTGCTGAAAACAGCGTTGGTAACACAGGGATGACATAGTTCCTGCTCAGCAGGGCTTACACAGAGTCAAGGCCTTTTCTGCCCTTCACCCCACCCCACCAGCGAGGGGGATGTGGGGGCACAAGGGGTTAGGATGGGATACAGCCAGGACAGCTGACCCCAACTGATTCAAGGGATGTCCCACACCATATGGTGTCATGCTCAGCATATGGAGCTGGGGGAAGAAGGAAGGGGACAGGGGGACGTTCGGAGAGATGGTGTTTGCCTTCCCAAGTCACAGTTACGCGTGATGGAGCCCAGCTTTCCTGGAGATGGCTGAACACCTGCCTGCTCATGGGAAAGGGCGAATGAATCCCTTGTTTCACTTTGCTTGTGCGCACAGCTTTTGCTTTACCTCTTAAATCATCTTTATCTCAACCCACGTTGTTTTTTCACTTTTACTCTTCTGCTTCTCTCTGCCATCCCACTGGGGGGGGGGGGGGGGGGAGTGAGCGAGTGGCTGGGTGGTGCTTAGTTGCTGGCTGGGGTTAAACTGACAGTCCTTTTTAGCACCCAACGTGGGGCTCAAGATAACAACAGGTTTGATTAGAATGTGCTAGATGGAATTTATGCTGTTATTGCTGTCTAGCTATTAATTGACAGGCTCCCGTGCTTGCCATGGGGCTTGTCTGCCTTACTGTATATTAAGTCTAGTGCTCGTTAGTGGCTGCTTTTTGCTTTCACTGTTTGCTGTGCTGTGCCTGGGAACAGTTTGATAACAGCAATGGCCAGACGCCTGAGCTGGCAGATGGCCAGGGCATCACTGCTGTTCCTGTGCTGCTGCATTGGACAGGCTGGAACTCTGGTGTGAACTTGAGTCGAGGGGACTGTGACCTGTGGATGAGTCCATGTGGCAGCAGGACACCCTGAAGCATCTGTGGCCATGAATAAGTCCACACCAGAGAAGGTACATCTCAAAGCATCTGTAGCCATGGTTGTCTGTGCCACAGCAGGAATACCTCTGAAGGAATTGTGGCCCAAGGATAAGCCCTCACTGGAGCAGGTACACCTCTAAGCATCTGTGGCTGTGGATAAGGCCATGCTGCAGCAGGTGCACCTTGAAGCATCAGTGGCTGTGCAGGAGGTCATGCTGGAGCACCTCAAAGTGTGTGGCTATGGATAAGCCCATGACAGAGCAGGTACACCCCTGGAGGGACTGCAGCCATGGGCAAGGCCACAACAGAGCAGGTACACCCCTGGAGGGACTGCAGCCACACTGGAGCAGGTTTACTCCTGAAGGGTCTGTGGCTGTGGGTAAGGCCACACTGAGGCAGGTACATCTCTGAAGGCATTGTGGCCCATGGAGAAGGCCACACTGGAACAGGTGCACCTCAAAGCAACTGTGGCTGTGGGTAAGTCTATGCCGCAGCAGGTGTACCCACTTCTGGAGAGACTGTAGCTTCTAAATAAGGCTCCACTTGGAGCAGGTACACCCATAAGAGACTGCAGTCTCTGCATAAGTCCAAGCTGGAGCAGGGGCAAGAGGAGTAGTTCATTGCAATGTTAAAACCTGTAACCTGGCCCAAACGGGCCAGGGGTGCAAACAGTAATGGAAATACCTTTAAATTGTTGTAACCCATGATTTGAGTTGCACGTTTATTAATTACTATAGCAGAAACCACCTGAACCACTAGAGGACAAGCCTTACAAGAACCAGTGTATGTGCAGCAGTGACCTGACCTGAGCTGGCTTTGGTGCCCAGTAACATCACGCAACACACCACCTCTCCTGCCCTGAGTGACCACCATAACAGATGGAGCCCAAAGTCATGGACTGAATGAACTCAGTAGACATTTCTAGACATTTTAGAGACATTTCACAGGGATGGTCCACAGACTAAGGGAATGATATCTGTGTATTGTATCAACAGATAGGAAACAGGGTGGTGGCTAACGAGGATTTAGTGTGGGACCCAAGCATGACATAAATGGTATGGAATAAGGGGTAGAGAATGTGCTGAGATAGACTTCATTTTCTTCACAATAGCTAGCATGCGCCTGTGTTCTGGATTTGTGCTGAAAACAGTGTTGGTAACACAGGAATGATTGTGTAAGCCCTGCTCAGCAGGAACTATGAGTCAAGGCCTTTTCTGCCCTTCACCCCACCCCACCAGTGAGGGGGCCAGGGGAGCACAAGGGTTGGGAGGGGACACAGCTGGGCAGCTGGCCTCAAATGACCCAAGGGATATCCCACACCATAAGGCATCATGCTCAACATAGAAAGCTGAGGAAGAAGGAGGAAAGGGGACATTTGGAGTGATGGTGTTTGTCTTCCCAAGTCACGGTTACACATGATGGAGCTATGCCTTCCTGGAGATAGCTGAACACCTGCCTGCCCATGGGAAGGGGCAAATGAATTCTTTGGTTTGCTTCACTTGTGCACACGGCTTTTGCTTTACCTCTTAAACCATCTTTATCTCAACCCACGAGTTTTTTCACTTTTACTCTTCTGATTCCCCCATCCCACCGGGGGGCGGGGGGGGGGGGGAAGTGAGTAAGCAGCTGAGTGGTGCTAAGTTGCTGGCTGGGGCTAAACCACAACAGGTAGAAAGACTGAGAAAGTACCGATTAGCAACTACAATTTCCCTTTGAGCCCATGAGAAGTTTCAGCATAGTTGTACCACCTGCAGACACAGGGGGAAAAAATTACTACAGAAGTCTAAAAATTCTTTAATTGCATACTATGCAAAGAAGAAATTAAATGTGGAGTTCACAGGAATCAGTGGTTGGAGAGATTGCTTATGACACTTTACATTAACACAGGATTCCACCACCCACTGAGCTCTTGGTTTTGCCTTCGTAGTGACACTATGAATGAAATATATATTTTAGTGTCTTTAATGTACTTACACAACCTCCCACAAAGTTTCTGTACTCTCTAAGCTCACCTATCCTGCATGTGTCACATCAATCACTAAATCTCTTCCCAGGGAAGTCTGCTTCTGCACTTCTGCATTACCTCTTGGGATGTCAGAACCAGTACAAGGAGGGAACTAAAACTACACCACATGCTTCAACCTCTCTCCCTAACCACTGAACTATTGCTCTTCATCAAATATGCTACATGAACCGCTTTACATTTACCAGAATTTTATGAAGTTACATCTCTCTGCATGGGGGAGGAAGTGAGGGCAATAGATAAAAGGCACCCAACAATCCAGAAAACATCAACCATTTTAGCTTTTGCTAAGTCCGCAACTGAATTTCAACTCCTGTATTTCTAGCACTAGCACAACGCTGCCATCTTTGGTTTGCAAAACATGAAAGGGAATACTCAAACCCAAACAAAAAACAACTGTTTCCATTTTAATATAAGTCTTGAGAACATTCTTGTTTACACATCTAAGGCCCAGGAAGAGGGCTTGGGGTTTTTCTTCATTTAATTAGAAGTTAAGCTTTGGAGGACAAAGCTAGACCACTATAATCTTCCAAACACTCAAGGGAATGAAGATTATACTGCAATGTAGCTTGTCATTTCTGAGAAATATAGTCTATTATCATTAATTCACCTTGTGTCACTCATCACTCCTAGCAACCTTTTGCAGAGTTGTTCTCTCCCAGACTTGGAAGGAAAAAGTGGTGTCACAAGAGGTCAATCACATTTGGCCCAAATACCTTAAAAAGTGACCGGGTTCCCCTTCTCCACACATGTTCTCACTGTCTCCCATAGCCCTTAGAAAAAACACACACATCCTACTTTAATTTTCTCTTTTACCACTCTACTAACTATATATTCCCAATCCAAGGGCCACTGTGTTACCAAGCTGACCAGAACAAAACACTCACAAAAATAACACACAGAAGGACTGCAACCCACATCACAAACTCAAACTGGCTCTGTCTTTTTGCTCTTGCAATTTCAGCTGTCATTCGCTAAAGATATCTCTGGCATTGCTGCTTTCCATGAACTTCCTCCAACTTCCCCATAAGTTTACACAAAGAAAAATTTCAGAATAAATCACATTTATGTCCCTCATCTCACTTGCTTTCCCTCTGCCAACATTTTACTTTGAGTGTCAACAGGAACAGCAGCTTAGCAAAAATTGAGCCAACAAAATGAACTGAATCCCTTTAATAATATTGATTGATGCCTTCTACACACAGCTCACCAGAGCAAGCGGGTCTAGATTTAGCCTAACTCACGTGAAAGCATCCTCATGACAAAGTCATTGCCAAATTAATCCTCTCAACAAGACTGCACTGACCCAGCACATCCCTCGGGGGCTCCTCTGAAGCCACATCTGTTACCTCCTACTACTGAAATAGCAAAACATGAGTGAGTGGCTCAGTTGGCAAGGATTCCTCTTCATCCTCGTGGGTACACAGGACAAAAATGGAGAATGTTATTAGCTCTACAGTATCTTCCAAGCAGCTAAGCCCCAGAACCCCTGGCTATCAAACCACGTAGAAGTAGTGCCAAATTTTTAACTCTGATCTGTAGTGCCCAGACAATGCCTGCAAGATTCTCTGCCGCTCAACCAAAGGTGAAGAAAAAAAAGAAAGATAAAAAAGCTAACAAAGATCAAACCTACAGTAAATTTCTTACCCATTAATGCCCAGTACATGGCAAACATTGAAAGCCATTGTTTGAGCGTTATGGTTGGAGCTGAACGCTTGAACCTCTGGCACAATGCTTCTGTGCAGTTATAAGGAAGGGAAAGCTGTTTGAAACACCAGCAGAATGCAACTCCAGAATAATTCCATAAACTACACTGCAACACTTCAGAGTCACAGTATGGTCAAGCTTGCCAGCTGGTGAGAAAATTGTCGAAGTCAAACAAAAAAACCTGCAGAAGAAAGCAGGCAATGCCTAAATCACTAAAGCTCCTTCCTCGCAGGAAGAAAGACTTCAAACCCCTGCACTCTTTCTTATCCTGCATTATCACTTCTCTGACAGCACCGCAAAATAGGAGCATGCCATTCCATACAATACACGTAACATGGAAGTGAGTAGGTGGCGTGTTATGATCAATAACTATGAGAGTAAAACATTTTTTTAACCGTGGTAATAATGTTTAAACCCTATCCCAGTAGCTTCAGTCTAATGCCTGCTAAAGCAAAAACGGAAGACTGAAATTACAAGCTGTTTATAACACTGAATTTATATTTCACAATCTGTGATGACAATAGAGCTTAACAGAAATTGTCTCTCCTGGGGACTGTTCTTCTCCACCTTTAAAAAAAGTTTTGTGCACGATTTTATTTATTTATTTTTAAAACAGTTGTCTACGCATCCAAGTGACTCAGCAACTGGCTGACAGAAACCTACGGGATACACACTTAGGTAGCCGGGATAAGCAGCCAATTCTTCCAGAATGAAAATTCATCATGTGGCTGGGCTCAGCAACTCACATTTAGGGAGACTTTACTATGCTTTTAGCTGCCTGCTGAGTTGCCATCCTGCAGTAATCTAGGAAACCCGCCTCTCTTTCAAGTTTTTGGGGATTTTTTTTTTTTTTTTTTTAAAATGACAGGCCAGCCAGGCCAGATCATTTAGGCTTCATTACAAGCAAATTGACAAAACAATATCACAACATCTAATTGCATCCATAATGGTCAGCCAAAGGATTTAACAGAGTCATCAGGAAGTTATACTTAGATCCACAGAAAAATTAGAGTCTGATGCAATTACTCTTAACAATATGCAACACATGGCCATGCTGCCCTGTGCTAACCATCTCTTACATGATGAAGCACAGAAATCCTACATTCTCTGGCCTTCCATAGTAATGTTCCTCTTTTAACAAACTGAACTAAGACTTCCATTAATTCCATATTTCCACCTGAACAGAGATTTAAGATAGTTGGAAAACAAGAACCGTCATTTAATTGAACAGAAGAAAAAGTGCTATAAACTTCATTTAACAGAACAGGGAGCCCTCCCTTCACACGGCAACTATGCAGCGTAAAATCACATAGGTCGTGCTGTAACCTGCTTTCTCAAGGCAGTTAAAATATGACCAACTTGCAATCCCCAAAAAGGGCTTTAAAAGTATTAAATTACATATATGCAGGTGCTGTGGGGCTTTCCAGTCATGAGCTAAGCAGACTGAAAAAAGAACCTTCCTCTCCAAATACAAGGTAAAACACGTGGGCTGGCACCAGAGACAAGGTGACTGGTAGTTCAGGTCTTATCACCCAAAAACAGTTGCACCAGAATACAATTTGAGGCAAATATAAACCAAAGTAGCTATACCAGTAGAGTTCTTATGTGAACTCACTTTTCTGGCCAATGGGAGGCTCTTGATTCACTTTTAGTATCACAAACACAGCCCAACTAAGGGAAGTGTCCTCTGCACTAGAACAGCAGCATTCACACAGGGTTTCTATTGTCTCAGAGGCATCACAGCAAAAATAACCAGGAAAAAAAACCCACCCTCTCTGATACCAGTCAAGGTGAGTCTTGCCACAAAGCAAGCACCCTTTAATGCAGACAGGTGAGAAGGAACCAGATAAACAGGGTAAGCATGGAAAACTAAGAGCCCCTTAAGGCACAGTCAACTACCAGAATTCCAAGGTTTTCATTCCTCTGAAGAAAAAGAAAAGCTTCCGATCCTAAGTGTAGGTTTTTCAATGTATCTATGCAGATCTTCTGTCCAGGAATTAACTGACCTTCACTGTAAAATGGTGGGAAAAAAACCCATATGAAAACTACACATAGACCTTGTTAAAAAAGTGCTAACAGTGATATACTCCCAGTCACTTGTCCACACTTGGCTTTTCAAGTTCAAGGTGACATTTCAGCCCATACTCTCCATTTTATATTTATATACTGCCCAAGACATTGGATTTCCAGCCCTCTTTACAGTTGTTATACACTGCCTATAAGCTCTGTGGGTGATGTGCACTGTTATAATTCTGGTTAACAAAACAGTTTAGGTATCTAATCAGCCTAGCTGTACTGAGTTCCATTGCTTGGCAACTGCAATTATTGTCACAATATCCACTTTTATTAGAAGAGGATTGGAATGGTAGAGCAAGCAGCAGAATTATTATTCATCCTCTGGCAGGTACTTCTGGAGAGCCTGGAATGCAAAAGGTTGCCCTAATGCATTTCTAACAAATCCACCTGTTAGAAAAAAAATGGGTCCAGCTGGGTTAGAGAAATACAGCCATGGCACATTTCATTCAGCAACTCATCATCAGGGAGTATCTATTCTGCTCCCCTTCTGAGCCAAAACCTGTGGGAAGAGTTCTTGCATCCCTTTCTTCCAGCAGTTACGGGAGATGGGACTTAGAACCAAACCAAACTGCGATAGGACACCTGGATGCTTGAGACACTCCCAGCTTTAGGTACCTCCCTTCGCTGGGATCTGCAGCTGCACACACTCATTCCAGGAGGCAAATCAAAGCAAGGCTGAGATGGAGATCTCTGCCTTCATTATTTTTACCCTCTACCTTGTATACACAACCCTCTCCTAGCTAATGATACAGCTGGAGAACACATACCTAAGCTAAGTTTTGCTAACTCCCTGGTATTACTTCAGTATTTGTTCTGGTCACAAAGGCAACAACATAAGAAAACAGAAGACATCTGAGCCAGAAAGAAGCGATGGATAACACCAAGGAGAAAAGAACGACTAAGTCAAAGAACAGAACAGTAGACTAGCTCTAACCAATGCAATTTGATTGCTAAGTTTCAGTTGTCACTTAGATACATAAACATAATATTCTGACATGAAATTAAAGTTAACCCTTTCATTTTGCATTTATATTTCGGGGGAGATGGTTGCTTTCACGTTTATTGGGATTCAGTAACTACTAAACCATGCTGACTTTTCAATAAAAATGTTTTCTCTCTTCACTTGGTACTTTTCCTAAACCAAAACATCAGTAGAAGATTTACTTAGTACTAACATCTTTGTCCAGTTCTACAGCTCTACATATATTTAGAATAATATAAAATTAGAAATCTGATCGAAGGAAGGGAACGTTACGTGGGACACAAAAGGTTTCAGTTTGGTTTAACAGTAGATATCTACAAAAGGAAATACACAAAACAAGATTTTTATCTTGGAAAAAACAACTTTAAAGTCACCTTTAAAGCCAGCTTGTTGCATTCACTAGGAAAAAGTGGATCTAAACATGCTCTACTAGGTTTAACCTGAACCAATCCTTGAAAAGCACAACTATTGGAAAGATCATTATCTTACAAATTCTCATCCTCTCAAAAGTCAGTTTTCATCTATACGGGGAGGGACAGAACATACAACAACAGTGACATTTTTTCAGGCTCAAATTTTCATAACTGCAGTAGAACCTATCAACCCCCCCGACCTGGCTGACCAAATATAAAAAGCATCCTCCCTGGATACTTGTGGAGTGGGCTACTGCTGTCAAAAGCTGGTTTAGCACTAGAACACCTGGAACCACAGCCTGCTGAGCAAGTGTGTTTCTTCAGCAAAGTGTTCCGTCTTTGTTAACAAGTGTGTACTACTTAATATTTAAATTATTGCAGTAAGTATATTTATAATTAACCTATGATAAGAAATCTTTCCATAGAGAACATAAATTAACAATTACTTTAAACAATGAACTTTATTCACTGCAACAAATAAGGAGGAGCTAGACAGAAAAAGGGAAGCAGGAGAAACAACATGAACCCTGTAATATGCTCTTAAATATATAAATCTGAATGACGTATTCTTTAGTTTCACTGCATTTTGAAACAATACATTTTGTATTGTGCAAGACAGAAAAAAAAATATTACCTGATATTCAATAGCTACCATCTCTCAAATAGACGGACCATCAGCAGAAATAATTCTGCACATCTCTTCACAAGAAGGAAGTTGTCTACAGGCAGAAACTTCCCACGAGACTTCAGAATTAGGCTATGGGACTACATTAAAAAAAAAAAATCTCTCGCCGGATCCAGACTACTTTATGTTCAACAAGCTTTGGCAAGACCGCTTCCTTCGGACAGAAGAAAGGTTTAACCAAGCTCTGAAATCCCAGAGTAATTACAGCATCCCGCATCCTCCCCTCCCCCACAAATGTATAGTAAAACCAGATGCCAATCCTGTAAGTTAAAGGAAGAATCTGATCTCCACTGCAAAGGATGTGCCACTACAACCATTAAAAAAAAAAAAAGAGTTGTTCTGTGTACAGTTACTATATGTCTGCCCAAACATCATCAAGTCACACCAGCCAAACAACTACTGCTACCATAAACTGCACCTACGGGGTGGGTGTTTGGTAGCATAACTACATTGGGTAACAGTGCCACACACGCTTTTAAACAGAGCTACACTGCAAAGCTTTAAACTAAGTCTGATCTGAGAAAGGAAAACACAAATTAACAGAACAGAAAAAAAGACATAGGTAAAAAAGATCTGAATAGGAAGACACCAAAAAAAGTCCTTTCCAACTGCTAGCTTGAAGGCAAAATCATCCAGGGAGCACAGCCGATGGGCGGTCCTTGGCCTCACCTCACTTGTCTGACAGCTCTACCGGCTTCTCGTTGCTGTTGTGAAAGAAAACCATGGTATTTGTGCAAGGCCAGTTAGATATGTTTTCTTAACATGGAACTGAGCAGACTGTGCTTTGCTTTACCACATGCCAGCTCCATTCAACTTCAGAATCAGAAACCAGGACTTAGTCTCCCGATTTCCTCCACAGCTACCCAGCAGTTTAGGACACAAAGAGAACGTCCTGAACTCAGCAACAATCCCCAGATCTGTGAAAGTGTTTAATGGAAAACTTTCTAGTCCACTTTGGAAAAGGCGACCACCCAAAAAAAAAGGAGTCCCCCAGTGACAGGAATGACTGTGTTGGGCGGCACCACAGCCAGGGTCATCTCTGGTGACCGCTGTGGACAACAAGAGCAGACCTGCCCCCATCATCACCTTCCCATCCCATACTCAGACCGCCAGAAGAGATCTACCTGTCCTCCCTCCTCACTCTATTTTTCCCTCTCTACTTGCCCAAGACACCGGTTCACCTTGACACAGCCAACAGCTGCCACAATGTAAAATGCTTTTGTGCGCTCCTGCACTGGGGCTGATAAAGTCACACGTGCCAGTGTCCCAGCCGCTCCAATTTTGCCCAGTGTCTTTGCAAAAGCCCACACCTATTAGCAACCTCAGTTGAGGCAAAGCTGTAACAGACATATTTCCAAGCTACATTTACTACAGGGACACAGGAAAACAGTATTCTGTAAACAACACTGAAGAGTCATGCTTTAATCCCAACTCAGATACCCAAATTTGAGTTAAACCAAAAAGGAAAACAGAAGACAGCACAGATGTATCAGAACAGGTCTAAGTGCTGAAGTGATGTCACTTCAGTTACGCTGTCAAAATCTGAACAATCTCATTTCCAACCCAAGTCATATTTTGATATTCCTTGACAAATTAATCCAAGAATCCCAACTCAGACAACATGTGCAGGAAAAGGAAAAAAAAAAAGAAAAAGAGGTAATCTGAAGTAGCACACAGGTCAGTGTCCCTCCTTAAAATGCAATGCATGGAATAGACTATCTGAAGAGGTTCATAATGGAACAGCTAAAAACTAATCATTTAAAAGAAAAAGAGACTCAGAAGTAATCTTTGTTTTGGTGTGAATATGTACACCCATGATGGGGGAGGTGAGCGAGAGACAGAAACGGGTCTTTGTGGAGACCATTAAATTATTGAAGTGTCATAACAAGATGAGAGCAGCTAGTGAACTAACAGATCAAGTGAGCTCCAGTCATAGTAACAGTTCCAAAGGATGACATTTTTTCTGAAAGGAAAGGCTGGTCAAAAAGAAGTAATGAAGAAAATATCCATCAAAGATGGATCTGAGCACACACCCAGCAGCACAACTGCACCAAAACTTACAAATGAAGTGTAAAACATCAGACTTGGCAATCCTGCTGCCAAGGAATTATTTACCACACGACAATCAATATTACAATACACACAGAGATACGTATTTTTATCTCAACCTCTATTTGACCCAGTGGGAGCTACAGACGCTTTCTCACACTAATTCACATTCTTCAAGGAGAATCAAGATTGGGAAAAAACAAGCTCAAAGTATTTCAGTTCTGTCTCCTTTCAGCCCTTTTCAAACGAATGGTACTAGAACTATCTTCAGAGAACAGTTCAGAACCGATTTGTGCTGCCTGAGCACCTGCTCACTACAGCAAAATACTTCAGGATCATAGCAAGTGGTTTTGTTCATGCAATAAGCCAAACCCTGGCTGTGCTGTCAGTCGTTGCCCTTCCTTCATTGCATCAAAAGCAAAGCATGTTTTAAAAATTCCTCTGAAAGGCCTGAACAAGTGCCTAAGCTTCCAAGGACTATTCTCTACAGCCTTGAGCAAGAATGACAGGAAATAAGCTTCTCTCCTCAAGGGCTGCTTTTAAGTTTAAAAAGAATCAATCAGTACTACACCTATTACAAATTTGGAAACTGCAGATCAGGAAACAAGGAAGGAGGGTCCCCTCCTTCCAATGCAAGGGAAGACAATGGAGAGAGGAATAAGAGGTTTGATTTTCAGACAATCAACCTGAAAAATCCTTACTTCATTGAACTGGTAAATAAGCAATTTCAGATGTTTTAGACATCATGTGTTACCTTCTAAACATAACCAAGCTAAAGGGAAAAGGGTTAATTACATCCCTTATACTCCAGAGTATTTCAGCAGGCTATGCATTATGTTCTTCTGAAGGGCAAGTTGTTCTTTTATTTATTGTTTTAAACACAAACATAAACACAGTGTCCAACACTAATGTGGCGATTACCAGTTTTACTAAAACAGAAATACAGGGCTGCAGGCTTTCTGCTGCTATAAAGCATTTAAACCTATTCTGTTTCTCCTTTTTTTTCCCCTTGCTCTTCTCCGATACAGATCACAAAAACAACTAAGACATCTGACATACACGAGAACATCCTGCTGATTAAGAAAAAACAAGAGCACATTACTCTTGAGAGGATACAAAGCACCACTTCCTAATGCATTCTCCTTTGTCAGCACAACAGGCTTCTTGTCATTTCAAAGGGAAACTGGTCATATTGATTTTTCCAGAACACAACTATTATAAAAATATTATGCTTTTAATTGGTTTAACGAAGTGCTTTTGTACTGGGACATACCAAAACAGATCCTACAAGACACGGTATAAGGTATCAAGGTGTGGCTTTAAATATTTGAAGATTTTCTGCAAGCAACAGCTTTGAGAACTGCCATGATCACTCCAGACAAAGCTCTCTTGCAGCTCCTATAACCCTCAGTAAGACTGAGATGTGTCTTTTAAGTTTGGCAGCTCTTACTTCTGAATTCACAACACCCTGAAGAAACATCATACTTCTCTGAAAACTAGTGTCCTTTCCACGCTTCACCAAATTTCAACCATGCACCTCAGTGCTCCATGTTTGCTTAACTTTTTCTAGAGGAAAGCTCTTCATACCCTCTCAGAGCAATTTATTTCTCCAGTTGTTCCCTTGCAAAAGCCAGACCAACTGAATCCGCTTTTCTGAATGTGAAAACCACACACCTAGCCTGTCAAGAAGCCCGGAAGATTTTTTTTTTCCTGTTTTGTTTATGAGTTTGAAAACCAAGCTGTTCTCAGACAGCAAGATTAACCATCTCTTCTTCCCCCTTCTCAGTTTTCTACAAATCCTAAATACGGCAACATGGGGAAAAGCTTGCACACACTTTCCAAGGAAAAAATGATTTCTCCTTCTCCTAGTCCTTCATTTCTGTTTTAACACAGCATATCATCCATGTACATCCATGACAAGTTTCAACAGTTCAGAGACCATCTGAACAGTCAAAAGACAGAGCAGAAATTGCTATTTTGCCTTCCAAAACACCACTTCAGAAAAATTCTTTACAAATCAGGATTTTGCAAGGGATGCAATAGACAGAGGAGAAGGGACAGCCTTACCTTAACACCTCCTCTTATTCCTCCAGGGAACTAAACTAAGTTTTCTCTTCCTGAAGTGACACTTCAAGGCTTCTTTACAGCTTGCTTCCAAATGTAACTTGGAACAGTATATATCCTCCTTTTCATTTCTCCCAACAAATCACCTCTCAGCAGAATTTACTCTCAAATATGCAATGTGGGCAGAGTCTAGTAACGTAACTTAATAGATCCTAACAAAAAAAAGTTTTGCTAACAGTAAGTTTTAGGAGGGGAAAAAAATCTAAATCTCACCTGCACATGTTACCACAATGTTTCTAATTATTGTCAAAAGTGCATTAATCCCATTTCATCACAAGAGAAGAACAAAGCTGCAGGATGAGAGCAAGGATTCCTCAAAAGATAAATTGCCAACAACCACCGAGATACACAATATTTTCTCCATCTTCCACCACTGCTGCCCCTACGTCCCTTTCTCCGTCACTGTGCAGCCTGACATCCATTCTGCCACCACACTGCAGAAGAGCAGCAGGCGACTTTCTCAGTGAACAGTACCTGGGAGCAAAGGGATTTCAAGATAAAATCTTCAGAGCTAAGTGAAACACAGGTCAATCAGAAGATATCTCCAGAACTGAGGAGACTAATGAAAAGTTTCATCTTCAGCTTCTCTCAGTAGCCACTAAAGAAACCTCTTCGCTCCCACCTTGCTGAAGAGCATACTTTAGTGCCCAGATTATCATTACTTCTAGGTAAACTCAGCTAGCCAGACCACCACACTTTCTTCAAAGCCTCCCATCTCAGACACACACCTGTTCTCTCTATAGACATTTTTGCACTAACACCCAGGGCAGCATTGAATTACTTTAGATAGAGTCACTTCCACATTCCACCCTCAAACTCCCCTCCAAGAAGTCATCAGTCACTCTCGGCTTTCACACTTCAGTAATTTTGGAATCAACAGGAAATGGAGATCAATTGTGATTTTACTAACTCAATAATGACTCATCACTCAACTCCCCTTAGCCTTCAAATTCATCTGTGAAGAGAAATGATAGCGAGGCCAAATTAAAAATAGCAAGTCTGGCTTGCACACAATTAACGCTCACTTGTCCATCAGATTTGCCATGGATTGCAACATATTCAGGCATCTTGAGAAATGACCACATTATGACCATCTTTCTTATCTCCCTGTCAGATTCCAAACACAGTTACAATGTGGCTTTCTTAGCTTAACCAGGAAGAACAATCAATAAATAAAATTTATTACATAAATCCATTGTACCGCAATCTATAACATCCATCACTCAGTTTGAAAATGCCTAAGTAAGAGTTAATTCTGCCTACCAGTGCCCCTAGCTAGTGACAATGAATCTTCTATTCTTTATGTTATGAGACTACTCTCAAATCATTAGATTTCTTTCTGCTTACATAACCTCCAAGCAAAAAAACCCCATTTGCATGAAATTAAAAGTCAATAAAAACCAATTATTTCATTTACAAAAATAGAAAATCATTTTATATAAACCACTTAAATGCATTCTTCTAAAAATAAACTTAATTACAAATCTAACATGAAATTGTAGCAGCATATATTAGGGCAAATGCCTACTGTAATTTAAATAAAATAAAAATAGTAAGCATATAATTTACACCAAAAAAAGTTTGGACTGGTGATTTTGCTGTTCAGTGCTCTCCGAGCCACCCTTTGCTGAAATGCTAAAATAGGTTTTACATTCAGTAGCTACTTCTGCAAGTGCCTCATCTCAGTTTAACGGTTCAGTTTAACGGTTCAGTTCAACAAGCAATTAATTCTAAATTATGAATGACTCCTGCACAGACACCTGTGAAACAGTCAGTGGGCAAGACCCATCAGCTCTAAAATTTTGAGAACCAATGACAAACTATTTTTTCTGCTAATGTTTTTTTAACTCATGCCTGTCCATCACACTTGAAGTTTTCATTAAAGTCTCAAAATTCAGATCTTCTGCATTTCAATTAAAATTCCATTTTCCGTCCAAATTAAAAAAAAAAAGATAAGTAATCAACCGGAAAATACATAATTTGCCATTTTTTCCACATAAAAATGTGAAAATTAAGGATCTGAGTAAATATAACCAAGGCATCTAATTATTTACAAGAATGTGTAGAAACGGCAAATGTTATTTATTGGCAAAAAAGCCTGTATTTTCCAAAAAGGTTATATTTGCGAATCAAGGCGTTCTAACAGCTGTCAGCCAATAAAAAAATCCAGCTAAAAATATACAAAATGAGATTAAAACTGTATTTAAAGCAAGCTCTTCCTGCATGCTGTCTTAAGTCACTACAAATACCACTTACACTCAATCTCAGTAAAAGAAAAAAAAATATAATATGCTAGGAGTGCTCTGAGGCCTTCACGCTAAGGAAGAAATAAACTTTGAATGACAAATTGGACCAAAATTCAGGACATTCCCACCACAAGGTTATGAAGCTACACAGAGTTGTAGTGCCCGCTGGAAGCATCAGAATTGTTTTTAATTCTATAAAACTAGTACATTCATCAAGCACTCAAGCCTACAGCTTTCACTGAAGCCTGTCTTCACTAAAGAAAAAATCTCCCCATATTTCAACAGAAATAATTTGGCTCCTTTGAGAAGATGGCTGGATGGTAACACATCCTCACGCGCGGACTCACAGACATCTCAGTACGAAGCCCCTGTCTTTGCCGGCAGCTGCCCCTTGCTGGCAAGGGGTGGGCTGCGATGCTGCACCTAAGAGCCGATGCACAGACACTGTCATCCACGTACTGAATATGCTCCCTGACCCGGAGGAAGTATTTCCCCTTCCAGTCCCAGAGTCCTGTGTGATGAACGGCTCAGTCACCGAAACCCACCTTTCACAGCACAGACATGAAAAGCAGAGTACTGCTCAGGGGAGCACTGTGCTAAAGCAACCATTTGTTTTGCTTCTCCCTTGCCCTGTTCTCAACCACACATCCCATCCCCTCAGGCTCTCATCGCCCCTTCCACAAGCCAGTGTAACTCACTAGGTTAAATCAGCTGAGAGGAAAATGAACCCCTCCACCCTCTGAGCATCTCGGCAGTTATGACTGCACACAGCATCCCACGGGCCCACTACGTTCGCCCCTTCCTGGGCACCAGGCTCGACACCAGCAAAGCCAGCCTTGCACTCATGCTCTTCTTCAACCAAGCAGCGAGCATGTGACACTATCGAAAGGTTCCGTATTGATGGAGAGGGAGAACAGAGAGGGACACACCCAACCAGGGTATGCAGACATCTGAAATGGCGCATTCCTCCACCCCCCACCCCCCACCCCCGTAAAAAACAGTGGACAATTGTATCCTCTGCCCCTCTGCTCTTCGCTTCTCCCCCACCCACCTCTCCCTATTGAACTGGATTCACACCTTCTCATCTCGCCCGGCCTGGGGGAAGCTGCGAGGGTGTTAAAGACGAACTTGAGGCATGAGACACCGTGAGCAGTGACAGGCATCCTGAGGTCAGAACAGTATTTTGATACCACAGTAAACAAGGCCTGTGGCCACACATGCAACAAGCAAGAAACAGTAAATAGCTCTACGCTTCTGTGAGCGGAGTCGCTCCTGAAGGATGAGAAGTCCTACGGAACGAACAGAGAGCAGCACAGCCCGTCCTCGATGGGAGGCCAAACCACGCTCAAATCTCCTCCACTTGTGTTTTTGTTTCATTCTAACTGCATGTGACACCAGGTAATCGTAACACCTGGTGTCGCCTACAAAGATCTGGGGTTTGTTTTTAGTGTAATATACTCTCCCCTTATCAGCCAGATGATTCCAACACCCCCACCCTCATACTTCTGCTAGGAGTAGAGTCTTCAAACACCGCGCAACACACAGCTTCTCCCTGAAAGTGCCTTCACCTGGATAAGAAAGTCACACGAGCATCTGCAGTCAGGTCACTGTTCTAAAAAACAAGTCCTTTAACCACCCCTCAAGGATAGCATTTCTCTTTTTTTTACAGATGGGGAGGGAAATACAAACACCCGGAGGAGGAATACACTTTCTTCCCAACCCTTGCATACTGTCAGCTTCTGAAGCACGAGATGCAATCACTCCCAATTTTAGCATGCATGACTACCAATGTTGTTGCTCACAAAAATTATCCGGTCCCTTTCTAAAATCCAGTTAAAGTATTTAACTTCAGGCTTTTCTACCCAACTATTGGATGGATAGAGGTGAATGCACTGATAAAAACATCTTGCTATGCTTTATTTGCTGTTCATAAAAAAAGACTCTTGCTCTCAATTTATACTTGTCAAATCAGTGTTTAAACAAAACCAAATCTGGAAAGAAAAACAAATGTGAACACAACTGTGCGGCATCACGATACAACATCTGATTCCCACATTCCAACTCTCTCGCTCTCAAACACTACAATGTATTGTGGACAAATTTAAAAATAAAGTCACTGGTATCAACTACAAAAACACCAAGAAAATCCTCAGACAACGCTAGCTTAGCCAACGGCATGTGTAATTCTTGTCTTCATACTATCACCTTCTTTCATGAAAAATACTGGAAATATCTTTTTGCCAGGTTAACCAACTCTGACTTCAATCTCACTGACACTTCTTAAGTGTAGCTGAATAATTCCATTCATATGCAAATTGTACAATAAGCTGTGAGTAGCAGCACTTGCAGAGACTCCCTCGGAGATGAGTTTTTACTTTGCCCAAGTTTAATCTGCAGTGACGTATCTGAAATGAAACAAGGCCCAAAAGGTACAGCCCCAACAATTTACAGAAGGTGTATTTTCAGCCTTGATGTTGTTTTTTTTCTTTTACTTTGTGGAGTATTTTTAAATATTAAAGAATCAAGAACTGAGATCGCATCTGTTGCCATCACAATTTAACCACAGTCCATGTATTTATACAGTGGAATCTCCAAAATAACACTGCATCTGTTAAGATGACAGTGTTTTTCCATGGGCTGTGCTGTGTTATAGCGGAGTTACTCCAAAGCTATTGCTTTTGAAGTGCTGATTGCGATCCACTCCAAATTCTTTTCGTAATCTTCCTCAAATGTACTGAATTGTGAAGCTGTAGTTTCTCAGTATGGCTTGGGAACAACAAAACCCTAACATGTCTCATCAGTGGGCATTTGGCACTAAAGCCTTACAGCTAATGCAACATGCTTATTTAAACAATGAACTACCAAAAGAGATACACAACACATAAACCACGTAAAAACAGATGTCCATTTCACATGTGTTTCTGCTGAAGTCATGAACCACTGCCACATACACACACACTCAAATGCATTTCTCTGTCTGTGCCTTATTTCTGTAGGATAACAACTGAACCAACTTGAAAGGACCTTTGTTCATTCACTGGTAACGCTGGCCACATTTTAGAACCACAACCCATTGAAGCATATACAAGCTCGAATTTGAAAAGGGACTCTCATAACGTAGTATAAGTATTAAATACGTATTACATTCCTCTTGATGAGACAGTATCAATGAAAATATTTGTCCACGTAGTCAACCTACTCAATATGACAAAAAAAAACCCGAATATTTTATTCGCACACACACACAAAAAAGGAGACAAACAGCCAACCAAAACCTTCGGTCACTCCCAGACAGGACCCAGGCAGGCTCAAGTCGCAGTCTCAAACTAAGCCAAGTCTCACGTCTGGAAAAAACAAACATGCTTTTCTTGAACACCATTTTTGCTCTTTCGTACAAGTAACAACCGCACAGACTCAACCTCCATCACGGGTGTAGCCACTGGAAGAGATGCAAGGGAATAACAACATAACTTATTAAAACAAAATCTCCATATCCAAGGTGCATCGGCAACAGGAGTAACAGACCCTTTGACTTGTGGCATCCTCCACTACACACAAGTGGTCATAAGTCCTATTGGTTTGCAACTTCCCTTCCCCCAGTCGTGGTACCTCTCAGGTCCAAGGAAGAGGAGCAAAGCACACGCAATGACAACAACTTCTATGTATCTCTAAACACAGCTGGACATTCATTCCCTCCATACTTCCTGAGAGACACAGCATTTGCAAGGGACCAATAAAATGTACATCCACCTCAAAAAACAACTTCTATCAGTTTATCGTGGCTGAATATGTTAACTGCAATCAATACAGAACCACAAGCTGCTTCCACCTGCTGGGGATACAGAACAACCGGAAAGAAGCAGCAGCTAAAAATCCTGTCGCGGCAGCCAGGCACCATCGCAATTCCAGTGGGCTCCCCCTTCCATCCCAGTGGGTCTTTGAACTGGTAACACAGTTTGTGACAGTATCACGTTAAGCATCTCTCTTAACACTAGTTCAAGCTAAAAGAAAGGTAGAGCCACCTGAAAGCTAAACACAAACAACCCACACTATTTAACTCCATTGGTATTTTGGAGAACAAACCAAATCCCCAGTAGGATACCATTGCCTTCTCTAGCCAAATTTCATGTAACAATTTAACTACACATCAAAACCCCTAGGAGAAAGCAACAAAACCACCACAATAAAAGTAATCTCTGCACTGGCAGAGAGCACAGGGGACAGGACAAACAAGGTATTTCCATTGCGTTTTCAACTCTAACACTACAGCCAAATGTTACTCTAAGATCAGCTGAGCAGTGCAAATAAAAAAGTGTTTGTTCCTGCAGTGCAGTGCCAGTGCCTTCACTCCTCCCGTGAGGTGCCTGCAGCATGCTTTTTAAGCCTTTCAAGGCATATATTCCTCTCACAGAAGGACCCAAGGGGAGGTGGCAAGAACGGCAAGGAAGCAAAATGTACTATTTGTAGAAGGACAAAATGTGGAGATGACGCTAAACTGAAGCCAATGCGAACAAGGAGGAAGCCACCCCAGAGATCCAGGGATAAAGCCCTTCCAAAGTCCAAGCCAATTCTCTTTTTAAAGTTTGGTTATAGACTGTTTCCAGGAGCAGCTGTCACAAGACCTTGCTCCAAAATGCTGTACCCCTTTGATTAAGACTCAAGAACTATCCATCTCTGTAAGACCTTTTGCATTCAGAAAAACTTCTGGTTTTGAGGGCTGCTCTATCATGCATCGTTTTAGGGGTTTTTCTACACCATAAACTACTTTGGGAGTTTGCTTCTCATATGTAACGAGCTGCCTGTCTACAAAAATCAGGAAAACCAGCACTGTATCAATTTATGTTTGGGGAAGCTGGATTTGCATCCAAGAGATCTGGGATTCTCTTTCCCCACCAATGACCTTTTCCAAACACAACAGTTCAGCCCTCGCAAAGTTTTCCTGCATGTACAGATCAGCAAGACTTCAAGCTGAGCACCATGATCCACATAAGCAAACTAGATACAGTGCCCCGCTAAGGATAAGGGGAAATTTCCTACCACCTTGCTAAAACACCTCTTAAAAACACAGAGCAATGCTAACAAAAAAGAGTAAATAAAACAATGTGATGCTATCCTAACCTCAGCAATGGACCCTTTCAACTGCTGCGCTTACAGAAGTTTCCTCCCCTAAATACTCTCCATGTTTCAGTAGAAATGTGTGTATCCCCAAACACAAAGTGAGCACCTTAGTCCTCTCTGCCACTTCATCTTGTCCGTCTTATGTAAGACCTGCCACTATAACACAGTTTGAAGATAATGATGTACTCCGTACTTGAGAATCACACATTCAGCTGCAGCTACCTACTGTATTCCAGTAGTAACAAATGGAAGAGATACTTCAAAGAGCACATTATCCCAGCTCTAATTTATGCGTGCTCCCTCTTACCATCAAGCCATTTATTTTAAACCTGTCAGATATACTTGTAATGTAGCATCATGAATAATTTAAAAAGTAATCTGTATAAACCAAGTTTATAAACTTAACAGCAGGTACAGTACCTTTCATTCAAGCAGTCTACTCTCTGATAAAGTACAAGGGATCTTTGACTACTTCAGCATGTATTCGTTTCATGCATTCTGAACTTCAAAAAATTCTTCTTTCCTGCCTCCAATCAAACCCTCTGCTATTTGAACAGTAGTGTGTAAGTAGCTGACTCAAATACGTAGCGTACTAATTTGTGAACTGTTCATATTGAAGGAAAAAACTATAAAGCTTCTGGAAACAATCAGTAAAAATGGCCCCATATCCCAGGTGAGAGCAGGAAAAAACCCCACACATGTAAAGTTTCCCTCTATCATTAAGAAGTCCAACATGCTCTGCATTTCCCTGTCGTTGTCACGTTCCGACACTGCTCCCCTCCACAAGAAGGGTGTGTTCAGCAAAGAACTCCCAAAAAAAGCCCATCTGTTAAGAGAAAGTGTTTTGATCAGAGTTGATGCTCACACTTCCAAGTAAACAGAGCTATCTTTACAGCACGTAATGGCACCAATAAGAGGTTTACAGATAACATTCGCCCTGACTGGTCACAGAGCTATTCCAATAATACGTGCCTCGATGGCAACACATGGCAAACGAACTCATTAGGTCACCGGACTTGCCCAGAACACACACCTTCACAAAGTATTCACAAAAGCAGGACATACACCTATTTTATAAACTATTACAGTGGAGCACATACATGTGCAGTTCACCTATTTTACTCCTTAAAAGGTTTCTTATTTGTATAACGTAGTTTTAAAGTCAACAACATAGCATAGGGTTCTTAAAAGTACAACCTGGTTAGCCCTTCTCTTCAGTGACAATCTGAATGTGAATTACGGCTCCAAGTTATTATTAAAATGACTTTGTGTTGCTACAAAAGCATACATTTGCTGTTCTACCAGAATATTTACTAAGTGGATTTGTTCCTCTAGAGGAATAATCTTAAGAATTTATTGGGGTGCGAGGTCCCTTCTCACTGGGTAGGTCAAAGACAACAGTCTCCTTGAAGAACTACCTGGGGAGTCACTGAAACGTATAGGTGCTTGTTGCTGCTCATACCATCAAGTGTACCAAGCAAGGAACAGAGTAATAGGAAACATACACATCTGGATATTCCAAAATTAATAAATAAAATTATATGGCATTAAAGCTTACAAGTCATATGCAAATCAATCTGTAAATAAACAAACAACAATTCTCCTTTTCAGCAAATTTTAAATAATCTTGTGCCACAACAGCAACTTCTTCAGCATATCAACGTTGAAGAAGTTAATTGGTGTCTTGAAAGATACCCTAAGGGAACTGCTCACATTTAGCATTTGCCAAGGTTAAAAGGAAAAACTTCCAGTGATAAATGCAAGTTAAACCCTCACAATACGCCACCGTGCTAACACCAGTTTTGCCAGCATGCATCTCCTTAATTAATGAATAAGCCAAACTATTATCAAACTTATTTAGCAAAACAAGTCCTGCCTGAAGGAACAAGAGCCTATTTTTGAGTTTGAGGACTTGGTACAGCTCTGTTTGCAGAGCACAGAAATGTATGAATGAACACTGTATGTTGCTAATCATTTGCCAGTCCTCAAAGTTTGTCTCAGACAGTTCTGGACACAAAAAAAGACAAATATAGTACTACAGAAATCAGTCCAGATTGTACCTGTCATGACTTGGCTAAGAGGGAAAAAACCCAACCCAAAAAAACCACACACAAGACAGGCTGGCTAACAACCGCAAATGTGTCTTCATCAACGACTGTTTGCTGAGTTCTGCTTTTGTAAACTAAAAAAAGTTTCAAAACTATTCTTTTTAAAGTGGCTTTCATAAATCATAAAAACTAATCCAACTAACCTACACAAAGAAGCTGTCTATACAATTTACAGTGATAGAAAAATTATACATGTCAAATATATCAAAATACTAAAACAGTATTTCTACCTTTCAAACACATCATTGCATTCCTGAAGTCTTTCTGAACACAGAACTCTTAAAAGCAGCATTTTCCATTACCACCTGAGCCCAGAAACCTTAAAATCTCAACTTTGGCAGAAAGATATGAAATAAACTGAAACTACAGATCCGCAACAACTTTAATTACAAGACTCTCGAGACAATTACTCAAACTGCAGCTTTTTTAAAATTTAGCATACATGATAGTTTTCAATAAACAGCCATCTACCCATTCCTATGTGCACACTCACATGTATAAAAAAACAGCTGCTACTTGTGATAACATCACAAAGCATTTCCAAACATGAAAGTTCTACACTAAAATCCAAATAAAAATGTATTTAATTCCATAAACCGAAGTTGAAAGAACTTTTTCAGAAAGTTGCCATTGCTTCTCAGTCATCACCTTTTCAAGACAGTAAATAACGCTCATGAAGTTTATTAAGTTAACTACAGATCATACAGAAAAACACTCCATTTTTTTTAATCATTTAATTTAGTCCATTTTTCAAGTTATGAACTTCAGGGCCATTACAGATGATGAGCTAGATAGGTTGTTTGCTGTGTGGGATCATAAAGTTAACATCCAGTGTGAGAAAAACAGGTTTCCTGCATATATTATTTCCTCTCTCTAAGTTCAGGACCATAAACAAACTCCTCTACAATGAAGTTTGCGGTAGCTCACAAGTCTTACAGATGGAATATACACACAGTATAATTAATCATTTAACAAAACTGCCTCTCCTGCTCCCACTGAGTTAACAGTTCCAGTGATCACTGGTAAAATCTACCTCAGAGTAAAAAGACAAAAAAAAATATGATTGGGGAAGAGGAAAAAAGCTTCAGCTAAACATGAACTGAAATTGTCCTTTAAAGCTAAAAGTTTCAGTCCTGAAATATATTTTAATTCTAAACGTTAGATGCTTGAAAAAATAATTCTCCTCACTTAAGATATTCTCCTCCAAAATTTTCTTAGCAAATGCCAGTTTAGAAGAAAATTAAACAGGATTTGAAGCAACTTTTCCCAAGGTAACATATACTGATAGAAATTAATTATTTACCAATGAAGACAGATTCAAAAATCATCACATGGAAACTCCTCAACACTAGATTTTGCCTGTATATTTAAAGATGAAAACTATTTCAGTGCCACTGGAGCTGTGCTTGAACTACACTCTAGAATTAGTTTGAAGGAACAACTGGTCAGGGAAAATATGACATAAAAATTACCAGAACAGTTTATCAAATCTGAGCAATTTCCATATTAAACCCAATAAAACATGCCTTGCGTTGTACTGAAGTTAAACTAACTGATGTCTTCTCGCTCTCTGCGGACCCTTCCTTTCCTCACTTCTCACAACTACTTCAGAACCAAGTTATAGTTCCTTCATGTCACACAAAGAACAGTATTTCTCTCTCTCAAATGTTGGTTCAGCACTGAAACTTCTAACACACATCTTTCCACACCCATTCCTCTGCTTTCTCACGTTCTCCACACATTTTGCCTGATATTAGCTAAGTCGCTACCATTTCCTAACCCTTTCAGTTTCTGAGTCATGTAAGCCTTTGCTCCAGTTCTGGTATGGAAATGCTTTGAAACTACAATCCAACACAATCAAAAAAGTCAAAGCACTGCCTGGCTCACCACTCCTTCCCACGGACTCCAATCACCATCACCCCCTGAACACTTCCCTCCTCTCCTCTTTCTGGTGAGCCCGGCTGACACCAATTCCTTACACGCTCTGGCTTTTTTATTCACAACCTCAATTAGGGAAGGAATTATCCAACTCCCGTTTAACAACATTCACTAACCACTAGGCGTACAATGAAAACGCTGATGTGAAAGCTAGGTGTGTGTAACGCTCGCACTCAGGAGGTCATGTGGGTTTTTACTAAGCAACCTGGGAGAGGGATTAACCTACAGCATGAGCTACTGCTTATTAACATCAGAAACATGAAATATAGCCTGGATAGACAAACAAAAGCTCAGAGCTAACATGAACAGATCCATTTAGATATTTATCAGTCTGAAATATTATCATTCTTTTTATTCTACGTGTTTAACCCATTCCCTTCTGGACATTCCCTCTGTAAACATACACAAGGGTGAAAATCAAAACCCCTCATGCTCAAGGTAGGGAAGGAAGAAAACACCATGTTTACACTTTGTCTTAATCCCACCCCTAGGATGGAAGTCCCCAAGGGTGGTAGCTTTACCCATCAACTGATACACCGGCACATACTTCATCTTAATGAAGGGTCTTTTTGTTTTTATTTTTGTGCTGTCCTAACAAAGTCTCAGGAAATTCTCAGCATTTTTAATATCTGGTTTTGAATCAGCAGCTTTCCACTGAAGCTACCTGCATTTTGAAGAGGTTTCTGTCATACAACCACAAACAGATTTTATATAATTTAGTATTAAAGGGATGGGTCTCTCCCCTCCAGTTGTAACTCCTTTGTATTCCTATTTAGGAATGCCTTGCTTGTTTGACCGAAAATGGAAGTGCCTTTTAGCTATGACACAGTATATATGAAAAACAAATAAAAATTAAGATTAATCTTCCTTCCACTATTGTGGGGAGAGAGAAGAATATGAAGAGATGCAAAACATCTGCTCTGAAGATCATTTTTCCCCCTAACAGCAAAATTCTTTCAGCAGTAACTCGTGAAAACAAAGGCTATTAAACTGTAAACTACAAAGACGATCGATTAGAGGCAGTGTTCAGCTAAGACAAGTTTTTCAGCATATCTTCCCATATTTAAAAGCCTAGATCTTCTTCAGAGGAAGACATTTAATTTGGGAGGTTTTTAACTGGGTCATTTTAGCTAAGTGGCAACTGCAAACACTTCAGAGGACTGGAACCTAAAATCCTAACATACTCTTCCTGCGCTGTTTTATTGCCACAGCTGGGCAAGCATTTTTATTTGAAGGTGTTCTGTACCACATAAGGCAAGAAAAAAAAAAAAATATATAAGCGTGTATCCTAGCAGTTTAAGGATTCACCAGATCTCCT
Organism: Phalacrocorax carbo; assembly: GCF_963921805.1. Classification (NCBI taxonomy): domain Eukaryota; kingdom Metazoa; phylum Chordata; class Aves; order Suliformes; family Phalacrocoracidae; genus Phalacrocorax; species Phalacrocorax carbo. The sequence continues at coordinate 4,949,856 of NC_087519.1, read as the reverse complement.
CCTCCTCCTGCTCTGTTTCCCCACGCTACTCGATCCTTTGTACGCCCTTCCCTGAAGAAGGGCACTGAGGTTTTGTTTTTAAATTTAAGAGATTAATCTTCCCTCTTGAAAAGAGCTCTAGCCAAAAAGTTCAACTCGTGGAAGCAAGACTGCGGCTCTCCAGCCCTAGCTGGCCCTGCCACTGCAACGCAAAAGCCTAAGTTGGGCCTTAATTTGCAAGGAGTTAATTGGCACTCCCTGGCTAATGAAACACAACATTGCTCAACGTGCATTACAGACTCCATCTCTGCGTGCTTCTTGCTCACTTTTTGTAGCTAGCCTCATTGTCAGTGCATCCAAAGAGCTTCCCTTTCTTTTCAACCTGAAACTACCACTTTTAGAATAGCCTTTCCAGCTCCTGAATTCTTTCCCTTTACATTTAAAATGGAGAAAATTGATCTCTCCATTCCAACAACGCATATCTTGTTGAAAACGAGAGGCACACAACAACAGCTCAAGGAGTACGCTAAAAAACACACAGCGGAAGAAATTAAAGCACCAAGATGCAGTAAAGAACCATCCCTGTTTCTGCTGACGCTGAAGGAGAGGGAGCAGTTTTTAAAATGGTTGGGCTCCGAGGCACATCTACCATCTCTCTGTGTACAGAAATACTCCAGAAAACAAGGGAAGGCTAATTTCACGGAAGACATCCTCAATCCAGCGTGAGCCCGACATACCACGGGAAAACCGATCAGCACCGGGATTAATACGGCGATGATTGCGGGCTAATCAATCGCAGCGCCAGCCATCCCTGCCCCCTTTCCTTCCCCCTGCGCCCGAAGGGGGCGGGCACTGCAATATAATCACAGGTTTGAAACGCACTAAAACAGAGTCGGGGCTTTTGCAACTCCCAAGCAAGACAGACAGACACCGCGACCCGCAGGCGGTAAGCGGCAGGAGGGATGCGGAGAGCTCCGTGCGCTGGGGAGCCGGCTGCTCCCAGCGCCGTCACGCACAGCGAGCCGCGTTTTCATCGGTGCAGCACTCGCACACCCGGAGGAAGCAGCTCGCACGCTGCTAAGTCAACTGCACGAACCCTAACGCGAGATGCAACACAGCTGCTTAAAAAAAAAAACCAAAAATCACTTTTAAGAATATAGCCCGTTCTGCCATCAAACGTTTCTATTTATGGACAAAGGTAAAGTAGTACCCTGGAAATTAATTGGGGGGGGGGGGAAGAAAAAACACCACACAACAACAAAAACCAGTAGACTGTGACCTTTAGATTGCGGGATGCCACCGTAATTCTCCACCCCGAGCAGCGAGGGTGAAACCCTTCCTCGGCAGTAAAGCGGCAATAAAAGGCAAGGCGCTTATTTCCAGGAATTCTTCACTCGCTACGGCAGGTTATTGCACACAGCCTCTAAATATTGACAAAAGATCAAGCCCTTTCCATGTGGGGAAAGCAAGCGTAGCTCTTTCCCAGCCTGCAAGTGTTTACTACGCAGCTCGCAGCCCCGGCTGCAGAGGTCTGAACACCGCACCGGGCTCTGGAGGGGGGTCAGGAGGAACAGGCGGCTCAGGTGGGGGAAACACAAAGACGGGGACGGATGGACATCACGGTCCCCTCCTCCGGGCTGGGGGCCGCGGCTCTGCCGAGCCCGGGTGTAAAGCCAGCCAGCCGCCCCCGGGGAAGGAAGGGATGGGAGGGAGACGTGCAGCCCCGGGTTGTTAAACGTGCTCCAGGAGCAGACGCGTAACAGGAGAAAAACACGCAGATCCCCGCGGGCAGGGGCGAAACCCGCTCACCACGGCGGGAAAGGGCGCGCGCCGGGAGCCCCCCGCGCGCGCACGCACACACACCCCGCAGCCCGCCGGGAGCCCCCATCACGCACACATACACACGCACACCCCCCGCGGGAGCCCCCCTCGCACACATACACACCCCGGGAGCCCCCCCTCACACGCGCCGTGGGAGCCCCCCTCACACATACACACACACACACCCCCTCCACCACCACCCCGGGAGTCCCCTCACACATACACACACACACACACACACACACCACCCCGGGAGTCCCCTCACACATACACACACACCCCACCACCACGCCGGGAGTCCCCCTCACACACACACACACACACACCCCACCACCGCCCCGGGAGTCCCCTCACACATACACACACACACACACCCCACCACCGCCCCGGGAGCCCCTCACACATACACACACACACACACCCCACCACCGCCCCGGGAGTCCCCTCACACATACACACACACACACACCCCCCACCGCCCCGGGAGCCCCCCTCACACACACACACACCCCGGGAGCCCCCCACACACATACACCCCCACAATCATACCGGGAGCCCCCTCACCCCCCGGGAGCCCCATTCCCCACACCCTCACACACACCCCCAAACACCCACAGACAGCCGACGCCCTCCCAGCCCCTCACACGCCACGGGGGCCCCTCGCCGACCCCCACCCCCCCCGCCGACACGCACCGTACTCACTTTCTCCATTTGTTGGCCACAGACAAAGTGCGGCGAAGACGAGCAGAAACCCCCAGACGACGGCGAGGGACCCTCCTCCAGCGCCAGACTTCATTCCTCTTTTTTTAATTGGACAAAATCCCCCTTTCCGGAAAAAAAAAAAAAAGTCCAAAATTGTTCGCTTTCTTTTCTCTCTCCGTCCTCTAAAAATAACGAAGGAGGCAAAAGGCGGACGAGAAGCGGAGCTGGATAAATAAATCCACGTTGCCTCAAGAAATTTAAAAAAAAAAAAAAAAAAACAACAAGACCCTTCGGACTGGCAAACCGGAGGGTTTTTGAGGTCCCTGGGTGTTGATCTTCCGGAGCAACCACACCAAAAATACAACAGATATTCAAGATGTATTAACAGCAACAACAACAAGGCATGAAAGCCCCGGGGCGACGCTGTCTGCGGGGCGGCGGGGCGGGCTCCGGGGCGGGGGGCGCCGCCGCCTCCCCTCAGCGCTGGCTGCAGTGGTACATCGTGCACAGGAGCCGCGAACATGAGGCACATCGGGGCTGGCAGTCTGCATCTTCAACCTCCATTTTCAAACACCGCACACAGAGGCAGGGCGCGCACACACACACACACAGAGACACAAAAACCGGGAGGGCTGCGGGGGGGGAAAGGGAGGGGGAGTGCGACCCAGACAATCTTATTACAAAACAACAACAGCTTCTCCCTGTCTCCGCGCGGGGACGGGGCTGCCCTGGCGGGATCCCCCCCGGCTCCTCTCCCCGCTCAGCGAGGGGGGGGGGGAACAAAAAAAAAAAAATTCCAAACAAACAAACAACAAAAAAACCCACCCCACGGACAACCACCACCCACAACACCACCACAAGTCCGGCTGGCTGCAGAGACTCGAAATGCGGAATTTGGAAGGAAAATGAATTAAAAAGGCTTCCCCCCTACTCCTCCTCTTCCTCTCCTCGGCGCCGCTGCCACAGGCTCCTTCTCAAAAAAAAAAAAAAAGGGAAAAAAGAAAAAAAAAAAGAAAAATCCAGGACACACACACAAAGCAGCAGCAGCAGCAGCAGGGCGAGCGGAGCAGCTCAGCACCCCGCCTCCTCCCCCCGCAGCTCTCCTCCTCGCATCCCTCCGAGCCGCCTTGCCATCGCGCCGGGGGCGGGGGGGAGGGGGGGAGGACGACAACAACAACAACAACAACAAAAACCACCCAGCGAATTTGTAAATCCTTTTTTTTTTTTTTTTTTTTTTCCTCCTCCTTTCCTCCTCCTCCTCTGGGTGTGCGCGCGCTGCAAACCTTCCCCTCGCGCTGCCCAGCCCAAGGAGGGGGGAGGGGGAGCCGGGAAGAGGTGTGCGTGTGTGTGCGTGTGAGTGTAAGCCGGGGTGGCGGCGGGGGGACGAGGAAGGCGATCCGGTTTGCTGAAGGTCAAAGCCCAGGAGCTTGTTGCGAAGGGTCTGTAATTCCTCCGGGGAGGGAAGCGGCGGGGCGGGTGGGGGGGGGGAAGGGTCTGCTGCTCCTCCCAATTAATTCGCCGCTGGCTTGCAGCACGGTTTGCAGCGCTCTGCCGCCGCGTCTGCCCCCCTTATCCTCCTCCTCCTCCTCCTCCTCCTCCGCGCTGGCTCCCTTTGCACGACGGCGAGTGAACGCTGTAAACAAGAGCCTCGGCGTCGCGCCGCCGCCGCTTCTCCTCTCTGCGGCCGCGCGGGGACGGGGCTCGCGCCCGCGCGCCCTCCCTCTCCCGCGCGCACGCGCCCTCTCTCGCGGGGAGGCGCGCGCTCACACCCCGCACACTCCCCCCTCCGCCCCCCCCCCACCCCCCCCCGCGGGTTCCCCTCGCCCAGGCGGCGGCGGCGGCGGCGGCGGCGCGCGCGGAGGCGGCGGCGGCGGCGGCGGGGCGCGAGCGGGCGCGAGGCAAAAGCCGGAGCGGGGCGGAGCGGAGCGGAGCGGAGCGGGGCAGCTGCACCCCCCACCCCCACCCCGCGCTGCCGGGGGCCGGGCCCGCCGCCCCTCCCGCCTCCTGGGCTACCGGGGGAACGGGGAGGGGAAGCCCGGAGGATGGGCTGCACCGAGCGGCCTGCGGCGGGCGGCCCCCTGCTAGCGTGAGCACCGCCGTGTTCCTCAGCAATGAAAAAAATACATATAGAAAGGAAGGGAGCGAGCTGGGAGGAATGAGAAACTCGTAGCTTTGATTTTCACGTGGTCTGTTTATTTATTTACTGCGTTTAGTTGCTGTTGCACGCCTGGGTCGAGCGCCGGGGAGCAGAGCCTGGGGCGCGCCGCTCTCAGGGGTGCAGCTCAGGCAGGAGCGAGGGGAGGGAATGCCGAGGCTTGGCTCACCTGAGGCAACGAGCGACGGCGGGACGCGTGGCCCCTTCCCTAGTCGCGGTCTCCAGCGAATACACCAATACTGCCCGCTCCGCGTGTTCCTGCACCGCTCGCTCGCCTCCTGCAATGACACTGTACGCCCAGGCCCCGAATGGGGAGAGGCAGGATGAGTTGAAGCAGAAAAGGTTTCGGCTTTTCGGGATCAGAAAACGTGGGCCGCGTTCCCACTGTTTCGCCGAAGCTCGTAGTAGCCATGCTGCACAGCATATGGATGTCCTGAGTAATCACACATTTGTTGCAATACTTTGGCATGGGGAGATATCAAAATGATGCTGAACTATAAGAAAGCAGACATCTGTGAGCATTAGCTGTATTCTAGTTTCTGGGTTTTTTAAGAGCTACATTAAGAAATATGCAAATGTCACATTGTTAATGCAAAAGTCAAAATTCAGTTTTTACGTTTAAACCTAAACTCTTCTTGCACATCTTGTACTATAGTAGCCATCAGTTACATTACTACGCAGGTTTCCGCAGCCTTGTACGTGTTTTTCTCCGTCCATTTTTATACCATTTGCCTCATCGGAACGGTCCTGTATTGTTGTCTTAGTTACACATTAGCTCTCGTACCCCTTAGGAAAAACAAAAAGGCTTTATTCTGCGTCACTGGAGTCAGGGGGAAATCCACCCCCGAGCACCACAGGGGCAGAACTGCCACACGTGCCCACGTATCCAGGGCTGTGTCAGCAATTCAATAATAAGTCAAAACAGGGGCGCAGGCCCCTTTGGGTGCTGACACAACTCGCTCAAGGTTCGGTGCAGGAGAGTAAGGCATTTACATTTGAAACTGTCCTAGACTGCCGTGTGTGTGTGTGTGTGTGTGTGTGTGCGTGTACCAGAGGCTTTAGCAACCGTGCACGCATTTTCAAGGCTTCAGTTAAACGGGGCCAGAAAGGTCTTCCTGTCCAGTAAATTTTTACCATTGCTCTGTACAGCTGTGCCTCAACCTAGTGTGGGTCCTGAGCAGAGCAAGCGTCCTTTCTGTGCGTGCTGTGGCATGGACGCAGCGTAAATCGTAATGTGTTATTTACAAATTAACGTATTGTTGGGTAAAGCCAGAGCTGAAGTGGGAACTGGGTGTCTATCGTTTATCATTCAGCTGTCATAAAGAACTTTTATTATTATAAAATAGCCTTTCTTTCATTACTTTGACAAATAGGGCGAGTCATGGACAAGCACGTTGTACTGGATGCCATGCAAGCAGAGAACAAAAAGATGCGCTGTGCCCCTAGGGAGCTTACAGTCTCCTATAAACAGAGTCCTGCAGGTGTTGTAATATTGTTTCTGGAACCTGTCAGATTCTTTTAAAAGGGAAAAAAAAATTATAACAACAGCGCAGCGATGAAGTGGAGGCATTCGCAGCGCTCCCCGTCCTCCTGAGCTGCCAATGTAAAATTCGTAGTTTGGAATTATTTGGCTGGACTCTGCCAGGACATCTTTACCTCTTATGCTGCGGAGGTATATGGGAAGAAGCCATTTTCCTGTGAATGCTGAGACACCGCTAGCTCTGTACGCTTTAAGAGGTTAAGAGGAGAGCTGTGCCCAGGGTTCAGCTTTCCTCACCCTTTCACATGTTCAGCAGCTTTCAGTGCCAGCCATGCACATACACATGCTCAGCTTCAGTGCACGCTTTTAATCAGATGCGGTTCCTGTACGTTGGCGTCTTTCTCCAAGACTGGTCCTGTTATTTTCAGTGGAAATTATTTTTTAGTGTGTACAACCACAGCACGGCCGTATCTTTGACTATGAAAACCTCCAGCAAACTGTGCTACATGCGCCATGTGCAAAATTAGAGAGTTATAATTTGGACAAATTAAAGGTAATTTTCATGGTAATGTGCAAAGGTGCTTCACGATGAAGTCTATTTCCTTGTCAACGCTGTATGGCTCTGCTTTTCTCTACAGACCTGCGCAAAGGAGGTTGATATGAACAGTGATACGCTTCTATTTATCAGGAACCCAGATCTGGCATCCTGCTCTAGGCTGAACAATACTCAGATCCTCAAGGCAACTTGAATGGCTTAAGCCTTTCTTTGGATCGAGAAGCAACTAAAAATGTTTTGTTGGAACTTCATCACAAGAAAGCAAAACCAACTGAATATAAAAATACCCAGCCCAAAAGGGAAATGGTTCAGCCAGTAGATTAAATGAGGTGGTCAAAAACGGAAAATTCCTGTAGATCATGGTCTCCCCAGGTCCATCTGAATCCATCAAGGATGTGTTAGAGAAGGCTTCCCAAGCTGTGGCCATTTGCCATCTTTGCTGAGATTTGGTAAAACCATTCCTCTGTTTTTTCCTAACCTGTTTATTTTCTCAGCTCATTCTCCCACCAACTTAGACCTCGTTTCCACCTTTTCTGCCTGCTGCCTCTTGCCCAACAGCTCAGCTATAAACTGTAGCAGTCACTGGTCTTTTGTTATTGCCCAGCAATTTGCTGCGGTCCCAATCCTTGGCAATGCCTCCTACACGAGACCACTAATAATAAATAGATCATTTTAAAAATGAGGTGTGCGCTGTTCAATGTATATTGTGTGTTGAGATTTGTGAAAAGTTTTCCCCTCCTTTCTTTTTGCACATAAAGTCTAAGCTATAATTTTCATTAGTGTAAGAAGTCATTTTGTCATGACTTGATCTTCCCTGATGGTAGAAAATTACTTTCTTCACTGTCCCGTTGGTTCTACAGTCATTCTTCCTCTCTGTTTGCACTGGGCTTCATGCCTCCCCTTTTTTCACTGCTGGTTTATGGCCCTTGAGATAGACAGATGGACAGAAAGAAACACATGAATACACACACACACACATTTTACCCTCTGGAGTGTGATGCCGAATGCCACCAGCATACCTGCGTCCTGTTTAAAATGCCGCTTAAGTGGAAAATTCAGGAAGTGTGGCAGTAGGGATGAAACAACGCGGTTAAAACAGCCACTGACCCCGGTCTCTCAAAACATATATCTGCCCAAGGCAAATATCCTAATACTCAGCCATATTTTAATTTTAACAGCAGCCTTACCGCTGCTTTCTGGGGCCACCACTGGGGAGAAAGAGGCCTCACTATTTTCCCTGCCTCAGTGCTCGTACTCCACATAGGCTTGACTAGACTTTATTTTGGCTTCTGCAACGCTTTCAGGGCAGACTGACCTCTTTACCAGACGCTAGCTTGTCATAACCTTTAAGCATCTGAACAATTTGTATTACCAGCATAAGGGAGTAGTTGAAATTTATTCTCCTGCCTTCTCCAACCGTGTCAGCTCTCCAGGACAAAGGTCAGCCATCGCGGAGCATTGCCCGTGTGCTCGTGTCTGCTTGAGATGCTGCTTCTTCGGAGGTCCCTGCAGCTCCTTCGATGGCCTTCGCCATGCTCCCAGCAGGAGAGAGCACCCACCAGAGCTGCCCCCTCTTCCCTAGGGCTCCTTAAGTTGCCAGCTCACCTTGTTCAGGCTCCATTTCAGGCTGAACATTTTTGTTGTAGGTAGGTGTGGGTAGGAATTACGTCTGGGCGAGTGATACGTGTTTTACACAGCTTGGGTGAGCGTGATTTGTACACCTGAAGGACACATTCAAATCTTGGCCATCACTCCTTCCCCCCAAAATGTCCACATATAAACTGTGTTTTGTAGGCTCAGAGCAAGCCCTTCAACGTTAGGCAAAATGTGGGTTGCCCGTTTTTACCACGTTTGCCACTTTTTGCCACCTTTTGCTCTGACATGAATTACATCATGTACCAATGATCTCCATGGGCTCCCAACTGCAGGAAAACACTCAGTCTCCTCTTGGCAAGGGGACAGGAGCACGGCACCCACTTGGACGCTGGGTGGGCAGGTTGTCATTAAATCCTCTACAGTGGTCGAGGTGTCTGTAGAGCCTCTCCATCCACCGGCCGTCTTTTCCTTCCCAGATCTGCAGCGTTGGGCAGGATTTTGGGTAGAAGTAACCGTCTCGCCATAACAGCAAGAGGGCTTAGCAGAATCCCTGCAACTGCAGGAGCCCAACCTCTTCAGACAAATGGAGGAACAAAAAATAAAAAGATTGGACATTTGATGTGTGCAATGCCCGAACACCGGAGTACTAATCAGATAGACCCAAATGAAGTACACTTTTTTGGCTCTGAGCAACTTCTAATCCTCCTCGCCCTAATACTACTGCAAACAGTGGCTCAAAATCGGTCCCTTCTGGGGCAAATAAAAAGCACAAGGGAAGAAAGGGTATTGCTTATTACTTCTTTCCCCCACACGTCCCTTCTTCAAACAAAGAGTATGCAGTTACATGGACGATTTAGGGGCAGCAGCTGAGCAGGAATAACTATAAAATTCATGTTTTAATAACAACAACAATAATAAGCACACAACAGCATTTATAACCCTAGTTACAGGCCTGAGATGATATATCCATAGCAACTGCAGCAAGTGGTGAATGCCGTATATTTAGAGTTCCCGTGCACCTGCCTAAAATAGCCACCGATAAATTATGCTGATGTTTGTGCCTTTTTGACAGCGTTTTAAAAGGCTGTCAATGCACTCTGCAATCGCGCCGAGCCTTCGTGGCACGGCACAGCAACAGCAATTTCGCTTCCCTACCAAACCTCCGCGTTCTCATGTTTGCCTCCCCTTTCGTGTTTCTGAATGTGACAAATTAGTCAAAAAAGTCACCTCGAAGGTGAGCGTGGCGGCGCGAGTGAGCGATAGGTGCAGGGGAACAGCTGCCGCTTGCTTCCAGCGTCTGTCGGCTTCCCCGCTCCGGCACCACGGCTGTCAAAACGTGCCTACCATTAATGTATTGAATTAATAAACTGTTGCAAATAATTTGGGCTCTATCTGGCTCCTGTTGCAGACGGTAGCAACGTGATCACGCTGTATATTAATGGTGTGCACATAAATAGTTTACAAAGAGTTAATGAATGACTGAGAGGTATTTGAATACATGGCTAGTCAGTTGTGGAGATTGTTACAGAGTCCAACAGGTCAATCGCGTGCCTCTAACCGTGGCGTATAAGCATCTACCAGACCATCTGTTAATGTGCTTACTACATTTTATAACACAAACTCCTGATGTCTGCAACGTGCTTGTAACAGCTATTAATCGTGTATTATTAACTCTTCCAAAGCAGCATATATTTTAACTTCACTACGTATTGTTACCAGCAAGAATTCCACCAGCCTAACTGGGGGACAGATCAGACTTGTACCCCATGTAATGGGTAGAAAGGATCTGTCCCTTGTATATTATTTTTTGCATTGAGCACTTTGGGTTTGCACCTCTTGAACTTTGGACATACATGAATCCTAGGGAACATAAACCGGGCCCACCCGGGTGCCCTCTGGGGCAACGTGATGCCGACCCACAGCAGGGAGAGGGGCATGCTCTAGTCACATCAACACCTGGAAGAAACTTGCTGCTTTTTCCAAATGAATAGTAACATCCATCCCCAGATCTTAAAATGTGTTTATAGGCAATTCATTCACAGTTCATTCATAAGGGGGATAATTATTGCTACTGGGAAGAAAGGAACGCAGGTGCAGATTGGCTCTAGTGACTTTAAGCTCACCCCTTTTACCTGCAGGAGAATTAAAAGGACCATGAATGCTTCTAGGCTTTTTGGTTTGATTTTTTTGTTTATTTGTGGGTTGTTGCGTTTTTTTAAACCTCAGGTATACAATCATTTATTTAAAATAGGTTTCAAAATAAACCTCTTGTTTCTCTCTGTATTTGCAGTTGACTCCAGGTGGAGCTGGATATATGCAAATTAAGATTATTTGTTCTAGTTCATCAGAACATATAAATGGAACCCAAAATAAAGTCAGTAGTGGCTTAAATTATGGACAGTAATTATTAATTTCTACCAAATCTTTGATAAAGTTCTACACAGAATAAAAAGACCTAAACTTTTCATGTGCATGATACATACAAGAATGTGTATTTTTACGTTTTAATTTATTCAGGTTTCCATCATTTCTATGACATGCTAGCATCAAAACTCCTTCAAACCTAATGAAATCCAAACAGTCTTACATTTGCAAGAAGAAAGAAAAATGTTTATTCAAAAAGATTATGGAAAAGCACAGGCTTAAAACTAATAAATCGGATCTCCAGCATAAAAAGCAAAAAAATGTTTCCGAAAATCATTGAAGAAAAAAAACAACAAACTGGCTCCTTCTTGGCTGAAATAGGATTTTTGACTTCCTATAAAAACCAAGATTGGGCCAGGTGTTTTTTCAAAGAGATCAAATTATCGTTAGATTTTAGGGTAAAATAATGTACAACTGTGAATGGCTGCATATACATTTAAATGATATTGAAAATATTTTAAAGCAGTTGGAACATATTTCCAGGTGGTTTGGGAATGTGTAAATATTAGCACATTCTGAAGGTTGGTTTTAAAAGGCCCTTCATACTCGATAGGTCTTGACATCAATTTTCCCCTAATTTATTCGCTCTGTGTGTGCACGCATGTTAGTATACTGTATGACCACCACATATTTTAAAATGGATGACTCATATAGGTTCAGTGGCAGCAGAAGGAATATTGGTCTAGAGGTGGAGAATGTGGAAAGAAGGTTGTTAATCATAAGCAACTTGGAAAAGAAATTCCTAAACAGTCTTTTCCAGGACATGCCAAATACAAGAAATAAAAATACTCCTTTGAAAGGTGGCTTTCCTTTGGCGTCTGGGTCCTCACCGCCTTTATCCCATTCCTCTACCCTTATTCTTTCTACCACATATGAGCGTTCAGAGTGGGCGCGATGCTCACGCTATGAAGCAAATACGTCATTCTCAATACATTGTTTAGAAAACTAATGCATTTAAACAAATGAGTCAAACGTTTAGAAGGCTCTTGTTTTGTCTGTTAATGAAATGGGCTTGAACAAGAAATACCAACTTCAAATATTTTCAAACTTTGGGTCAAATCAGAATACGGGATATGGATCTACTGCTGGCTTTGTTTAGAATCTTAAAAGAACTAAAACTGTCTTTCCTTCTTTTTCTTTTTTTTTTTTAATGTGAGGCTCCAAGATTATTTCTTTTATTGCGGTCTTAATTTTCTCTTTCTGTACTTCTACCTACAAACAACTTGCCAAGAATACATGTGCTATGTGACTGGACTGGTTCCATAACAGAGAAATTACTCAAAAAATGGACTTTGAATCTCAGTTGTTTAAATACCAGCCGCTTATAACCCCAACAGAGACAAACTGTCTCCTTTACATAATGCTTTTGTTAACTTCTCTGTATTCAACGCCATGTGGATACATTCAAGCCACTGCTTTTTTCTGGATGGACTCCTCTAGCCCTGTCTGTACTTTTATTCTGCCACTGGAGACAGTCACAGCTAAAATTCAGTCCAAATTGGGAAGATGTAGTGCAGCAGCTCTTGAGACCAGCCATCAAATATCTTATACACTTATAAGTATACCTTTCTTAGTGACTTTGGACCACTATTCCAGCAAGTTAACAAATATCTGGGATAATTAAGAGATTTATCCAAAAGATTTGGGCAAAACAATCAAAGCATTTCCACTAGCATCTCTCCTAGCCACACACTCCCCATTTTCTTCTCTCCGAGCATTTCTGAAACTGGTATTCATGCAAATGAACTGGGGGAACACTGAGAATTTGTCCTTCAGCATCGTGTGAGCTTCTGGATTTGTTTTGTGCAAGAGAGTTGTCATTTGCCTGGAAGTTCCCATAGTGAATTTATTGGTCTTCTGACGTTCCTGGCGCCAGGTCTGCATTCCCATAAAACAAGCCAGAAGAAACTTTGGAAACAGAACCTTTATAGTATCCACATATTGGGCCATATTCAACTCCAAAGTCAGCAGGTGCAACTCCCATTGATTTCAGTGGGAATTCTGTCTGCTTACGCGGGAGCTGAACTTGGTCCATAGTATCTGGGCATCTTTCCCAAAAACTCTCTTCACTGAATGCAGGGAATGAACCAAAGCTTAATACACTTCTCCGCTGCCCCTAGGAAAGGAATCAGTCTGTCTTTTCAAGAGATTGTAGGGGAAAAAAATACCTGCTAGTCTTGCAAAGCTGCTTTTGCTGTCGTACCCCAGTGTGAATATCCGAAATGTTCTGATGAACTCATACTTCCCCTTGTTTAAAGACTGCCTGTCCAAGAACATCTTTTTTTGAGGCTTGAAAGGAAGAATTCATTTAGTCTCCTTTTTTTTTTATGGCACAATATTTGTTATGCAATGATTTTTAAACATCACTGAAAAAACCTTCTAATGCAAATAATTTAAGAGAACACCTCTCCTGAAAAAGAATGTGATTTTGTGTGAAGAAATGCTCTTTCTGCTAAGTCATCCTACATAGGAAAATACCCAGTTGCATTAAATAATATTTTACTTAAATTCCCCAGATGGGAAGGAAAACTCTCAGGTGCATTTTTAAGACCCTCATTCTTTAGGATGCGTCATTGAAACTGAACATATGCTGAAGTGCATTCTTAAATAAGCCACTTTTGAATAAGGTCTTACATAACTGTATCTTCCTACCAGAGGATCTGCATTTTGTAGTATTTGCTACAGTAACTGTAGATAAATTAAAATAGTATTATAATCTCTAGGCAAAATTACGTGTGGGTTAAGGCATGAGACTCCCATTCGTCAGATCTGCCAGAGCAGATTTTTCAGAGGGATGCCCATCGTCGTAGGGGCAGGATCTTATCAGAGAAGGCCCTTCTCACAAGAGTTTGGCATAGATTAGTTTACATAAATTCAGGATAAACCACTGAGTGAGATAGGAGGATGTCTGACTACTTTCTCCACCTTCTAGATCCAGATGGAAATAACTGAGACGAGACCACGCTGTTACCTGCTCAAGTCAAGTTGTCAAAATGTTCTTCCATTTAGTTCCACCATATTCACTGTCAAATATGCCTTTGAAAAATCCTCTCGTAGGCTTCCAGTTGGCATAAATCTTCCTGCGTGTGTTTATGAAATGTTATTTTCACTTTCCAACACAAAAAATTGCAGGAATTTTCCTGAGGAGGCAGCAGGGGCGGTTCCATCCAAGAGAGATGTCCTGGTGAGAAAGCAAGCTGCATAGCAGGGGTGCCAGGGAGATTTGAGCTATTTTCCTCCTTTCTAGGTGGTAGCTTTTCCTTTGCTCCACTCCAGATACTCATAGTAGCAGCTAGTACTCACAAATCAAAGAAAACCGTGCCATAATTGTGGGATCTTTGAAATTGCTCTTAATCTAAAATTTTTTCTTCTGTAGGTGGACTCCTCAGAGCAGATTTCTGGTGTAACGTATTAGCTTTACAGCCTCAAGGATCAAGCGCATAGAAGATACACCCTGTCTAGTGTGTTGAGGGGAAGCCATGGCAAAGGACTGACTGCCTTGAGCAGGAGAGAGGATTTCTACAAAGGGCCTTCCTACGAGGAGCCAGATGGCAGGACTGTGGCATTCAGAAGTGCCACTCAGTGCACCTTGAAGATACCATTTAGCTAACAAAATACATTAAAGAACCATCAACTTCTTAGACAAAGCCAGAAGAACCATGAAGGCAATGCCCAGGAAAAAAAGTCACAAGTTTTCTCAGTCAAGAGATGGAACAGGCAATGCTAGAAAATGTGGTCCGTAAAGGAGTCTTTCTTTTCAGACATTTTATGGTGGTCCTAAGCACCATTCTGTGTCAGCTCAAGCCAAAGCTTTTCCTCACTAGAAATATTTGTGCAAAGCTTGGCTTGGGAATAAAAGTGTGTTACAAATCACCGTCTGATTTTGCCAGCACTGAAGTATCTCAAGAAGTGGCTTTGAAGAGTATCAGCTCTCTGGATGGTGTCATTGCTCTTGAAGAACAAGAAGAGTGGACCTATATAGTCACATTTTTTTCCTGGATCCTGTTGTGGTTTAACCCCAGCCAGCAACTAAGCACCGTCCAGCCACTTGCTCACTCCCCCCCCCAGTGGGATGGCAGAGAGAATCAGAAGAGTGAAAGTAAAAAAACCACATGGGTTAAGGTAAAGACGGTTTAAGAGGTAAAGCAAAAGCCGAGCGCACAAGAAAAGCAAAACAAGGGATTCATTCACTCCTCCCCATGGGCAGGCGGGTGTTCAGCCAGTTCCAGGAAAGCAGGGCTCTGTCGCACGTAAAGGTGACTTGGGAAGACAAACACCATCATTCCAAATGTTCCCCCCTTCCTTCTTCTTCCCCAGCTTTCTATGCTGAGCATGACGCCATATGGTGTGGGACATCCCTTGAATCAGTTGGGGTCAGCTGTCCTGGCTGTATCCCATCCTAACCCCTTGTGCCCCCACATCCCCCTCGCTGGTGGGGTGGGGTGAAGGGCAGAAAAGACTCTGTGTAAGCCCTGCTGAGCAGGAACTATGTCATCCCTGTGTTACCAACACTGTTTTCAGCACAAGTCCAGAACACAGCCCCATGCTAGCTACTGTGAAGAAAATGAACTTTATCCCAGCCAAAACCAGCACAATCGTATGCATTAACCCTGGCATTTAAACATTGAAGCCTCCCAGCTTCCCCAGGTACCTGTGTCCCCACAGAGCACAGCACAAGCCACTCTGGCTGTAGCTATGATACAGTAGTTTTATCACATGTACTGTAATATTGTCCCTTGTAAAGCATAACGCTCTTGAGTAGGCATAGTAAACTGAAGACAATCAAGATCTTAAAGGGTAATATGTTTTTATATGTTTAGTAGCTTATTGCACTATATAACTTCAGAGCCCAAATGCAGCAGTGGTCTCTCCAAAGCACGCTATTAATATTGTATAATGAGCAGTGCTGCTACTCCTGAATTCTGGCACACCAGAGGGTGATTTCCAGCACTTCTGGTCCCTAGTAAAAATGTTATTCTCTCTACTGTGTATGTGCTTGGCTTATGCTGGGCGTAAGCAGTAGAAGAGAAGTTTTCAACTGCAAAATAAGTTTTGTTTGCTCATGGGACCCCTCCAGGATTTTTTCTCTAAGAACCGGCTCTCCTCCTCATTTTAACCTCAAGTCGGGACGTGAAGCATCTCCAGCGTTGCACAGCGTGACCTGACACGTCCCCACAGCATGAGCGAGGCTTTGGGCATTGTACCCAACCCCCCAGATAGAGTCAATGTTTCTGACAACTTCTTTCCCTTCTGCCCCAATGAGAGCGCTCCTGGAAGTCAGCTTGTCCATGTCCACGCAGGGGATAATCAATAAAAGACTGGAGCTGTATGGCAGCGTAGCCAACAGCCCTTTCCCCACTGAATGTAGATATGGATGACGCTCCTCTCAGCTCTGACATTCAGCACTTTTGTCACCTCTGGATTTTTGTGACGGTCCAGAGGACAGGACGTGTCTCCATCTTCCCATCTGCTCTCTGAGAATAGCTGGAAATGAAGGTTAAAAACTGTCCTGCCTTTGGTTTACTTTCCTCTGCCTCTCTGAAGGAGTCACAGGAGCACCGTGCCTAGAGCAGCCTCCTGGCACTACATAAGCCTTAGCAGCTGATCACAGGTTTGTGTGCCCTGAAATCTTTTCTGAGATCCCACATAAAGATGTCCATAGAAAGAATCAGGGGAGGGAAGGAAAAATAAAATAAAATAAAAAAACCCAATACCAAAACAAAGAACAAAACACCAAGGAACACCCAAAACCAAACAACCCCCAAAAAACCTTCTGGAGAAGGTTTCCAGGATCACTACTGGAGGGCAGGACCAAGCTCAGCTTGAATTACTCATGCAGTTTTATAGGGCACTACTGTACTTATGAAAAGTGGTTTTGAAATGACCCTTTTTTTGGAAGGATGACTGAGCAAGCAGCAGTACCGTGACTGCAATGCATCCCTTATTTGCCATCAGTAAGAGATATGTGGGCAACAGAGGAAAATGACAGTAGCAGTGTTTGTACAATGCATTGCCACTTTAGAAAATTTGGTTTCTGGTAATAAACTGTCACATATGCAAGGCTAACACAAATTAAGTCTGTGATACACCAAATGTCATCACATTTTCAAATTGAGAGCATCTTACTCAGAAAAGTCTCTTTCATTTTGGGTCCCAGTGCCTTAAAACAACTCTCCCGCAGCAAACACAACCCAGCACCTGAGCAATGAGCACAGGACAGAATGGAATAGTAAAGAACAGCTTTTTTCCCCCCATTAGTGGTATTTCCCTCCTTCCCACAGTAATTGGAATTCAGATAATGTTAATGCTCCCATTCTTATGTTAAAATTAATAGTAGACTGCTGGTATTTCAGCTAGACATTAATTGTATAATATTCATACGACAAATGCTATTAGTTTTAGAAATCTTCCAGATAAACTTATATAAATTTGTCACCACAAACCCATGAAGAAAACTTTCATGCATGTTGATTAGGGTTTTTCTGCAGTAATGCCAGAATCCTGAATAGTCCAACGGTAGCTGCCTGCTTCTAAATAAAAAGGGGAATATCCAGCTGCATCACTCCATTCTGTCAGTCTTTTTTTCTTTTAATTGTAAGCTTGTCTTTTCTCCCCAATATGTAACCCTGAAGAAATTACTTTCATACCAGGACTTACCTCTACAGATCATGTTGTATAACAGGTTAATATTTTACAGCTATTATCTGAATATTATTTGAACATGAGTGATCAGAAAAGGATAAGAAAATACATATAAGTCTTCTGTAGAGATCTGGTGAGTGGCTGGCGTATACTTTCTAAAAACAGGGGTCTGTAGTGAGAGCTTTCAAGGCCTTTTCAGCCACAGGAGACTCCACGAGCCCAGCTGACCCCTGACGAAAACCTTACTGGTAGTGGCATAACAGTGGTTTTTCTAGGGGCCTGGCCCTGAGCTGAGCTACAGGGCCTTACATAGGAAGGAAAACAAAATAATTGCAGTCATGCATTGGGGGAAGCGTGTAGCTTTACATTTCATACCAGCCCAGTCCCACCCTAGCCCATCCATATCAACCCGCATCTTCTCCAGGCTCCCATCTGCCATTCACTATGAACCAAAAATTATCACCTTAGAGATCCTCTGTACATCCTAGATCACGGTCCCAGAGAGAAATACCCATTGCTTCCTTCTTTTACCAGGTACACACCAGTATACTCTTATTCCCACCTGCTCATCCCTCTAGCTGGGTTTTTTCCACATCATCCACACCTGCATGTTATTTTCATAAACCCCACCCTGTGTTGCAAATAAGAGGAGATCCCCAGCTGGCATAAGCTATCAGAGATCCATTGAAGTCACCTGCCTGATGATCTTCCTGGGTATTCTAATGTAAAAGCTTAATAGCATGTTTTATTGTTACGTTATTTGCATTAGAGTTACAAGCCAGATGTTAGGATCATTATGCTGTTGCTCCTTGAAGATTGTACCAGCTATTCTTCCAGTCCTCTGCTATGTCCTCAGCTTTTCCGTGGCTTTCCCAAACAAGTGTTTGAAGGGTCAACTTATTTTCAAGGCAAGCACGCAGTTTTAATCCAACCCTCTTCTCCTATGAAAAGATGCACCACCCTGACGATGAAGTGCAAACTGGTTCAGCACAAAACACACCTAAGAAAGCTTTTTAAAAAAAAATTGGAAGGGTGAAACTTATTTTAATAACTGAAATGTTGGATATTAAGGCAAATAAGTGCTTAGCAGCATACAAAATCCCAGAAACTCCTGGACCTCAACTCTTTCCTCATGACCGTTAGAAAATGACTTTCACAAATGCTCTGCAATGCTTTGTGTAACCTGAGTTTCCCCATTTGCCTTCATTGTATTCCTTTGTGCAATTCAGACTTGTAAATCATTCCAGGAAACTTTTTATTAACTCACAAGAGCCCTCCAAGACAATATCCTGTAATTTCCACTGGTCTGAGTCAGACCTAGTCATATCAGCTGAGAAATATCCATGACCTTTTTGTGTCATTTTTCTTCTGGTGATCACAGAAAACAAAAGTAACTTCTGGATAAAGTTCTGCTTCACGATTTTGAAGGGAAAGGTTTTGCCCGCTTTTACAGCCCAGCTGAATTCACAGTGAATAATTTCATTATGCCTCTGTAAATTCCCCTTACAGCTTAAAAGGCACCGAGTATTTTTCTTTCATTGATTACAGCTGAGTAGTCTAACACAGCTGCATTTCAATGGAAGTGAAGTGATTCCTTTATATTATAGCTATTTTGCCAAGAGCATATGGTGTGAGGTGGATAAAAAGGACAACGTTGCAGACAGCCACAGCAGTCAGCACATCTATCATGCTCAGAACCTCCCATAGCACAATTTTTATGTCTCTCCATCGCTAGCTGACTCCTCCTTGCTGGGATGTGCAGTGACAGGAGCACTCACAGTGTCCCCCAAGCAGCTCAGCCATCAGATCTTCTGCTTCATCTCAACCCCAGCTCAACAGAACCCGTTTCCTCTCCATGAGCGAGAAACACCCCCACATTATGGCTGCAGGAGAGACATTAATGGGGGTGGCTGTGTTTTCCTATCATCTCGTATGCAGTGTTAGAACCAAGCAGCCCAGGTACCCCATGAGGGAGCTGCTGTTGATTTCAGAAGGGGCTGGCAGCACAGGGATGTGGGGACTTCTGTCCCACCAGAGCCACAGGCTATCAGATGAATTTTCACTGTGAATATGGCCTGGGCAATGAACTACAGGCTTCAGGGCAGCCCTTCTCACAGTGGGCTCATGTTTTATTTCTGGCAACCCCTACTGGAGAACATTCACTAATGCATCTGAAACCTCCTCCTGACAAACATGCTTCTTCCCAAGAAAGACAGAAACTCATCCTCTTTTGTTTTCATCCGTTTTCACAGTATACTTCTGTTGAGCTGACTGACATTTGAATAAGCCCCAGGAGAATTATACCTAGGACGTTTCTACTAAATATTGCTGTTGTAGTAGGAGGGTGCAAATGCAAGGGAGGCATTTGGAAGAGACTTGTAAACAGTTGCCTTGGTACTACCTAATTAGTGTTACATTGTCTGGTGGGATCCACTCCCAGGAATGTGCATAGCCTGGATTAACTTTTCCAGAGCCAGGATGGTAGACTGTAAGCATTCAAGATCAGGAAATCATTTGTAAAAGGAGTTGGGTCACTTCTGAATATCTTTTCCTGGGGGCTATTTTACTGGTGAGCAGAAAAGAAGTTGTTTAGCCTGATACTACAGCAGCTGTGCCTGCATAATTGAGGGGTCCGGGTTCTTTAATAAGAAAAATTGCCATTTATCCTCTGTCTGTGGGGCTGCTCACGTGAAAAGCAGTGTGGTCCAAGGAACCATCTCCACAGGAGGATTTCAAAGTCCTGGATTTTACTTCTAAGCTTGCTTTTGACCTGTTTGGCAACTTTGGCTACGACACTTCTTCTGCCCTTGTTCGTACTCTCTAGATTTTATTTTCCTGGTCCTGGGGCTCTACAGGTGTACTTATCTGTACGGGAGCCAAGGCACACCGAGGCGCTGCTGCAGCTCAGGGTAATACAAGCACAGGTAACATGTCTGAGGAGATTTCAGGACCATATCATCTGGGTACTATCTGAAGCATCCTTCTCTCAACACTGCCATGAATTCTTCTGTAGACCTTGCCTATGGTCAAAATAAGCTTGTGCTTTTTGGCTCTTTTTTCCTGTTCTTTTATTCACCTAATCTATCCCACTTGCTTATGTCAGCACCCGTTATTCCCACAGATTCTCCTACAAACAGCTGTGGAAGAGCCATCAGGTGAGTATGTTCTGAGCTGCATCCTTCTTCAGTACAAGTCAATGGCTTTGTACGTGACCTCAAAAATCCCGTGCCCACCAGCTATACTATCACGGAATATGGTGGTAGTTCATCCCCGAATACTCTAAGGGAAAAACAATCCTGATTTTCTCCTCAGCCAGAATTCCCAAGAACTTTCTGGAAGTCTCTCCTAGGTGAAGGACTGCTGAGAACACAGGTGCTGGTACTTGAAGCTGGATAGAAGGTGTTGTGCATGTAGGAGATATCCTGGAAAAAGAAAGGAAGTGTTCTCACCCCTCACAGAGAATCAACAGCACTTGGTGATCTTTCCTGTGGAAAGGATCAGACCCAACTTAGGATATATGAGAGATCTCATTAACACAGTCTAGCCATTTATTGCACATACTAATTACTTACTTAATGGTATTGCTGTTTGATTATTTAATGGCTGTAGCATCCCTTTTGATCATTCTTTTGTACACGCTTAAGTGTAACAATTTCCAATTAATTAAATGGCTTTGGATTTCATATTACTATTGTAAATAAAAAGAAGAGAGGTTAAAGATAGCTATCTGAATAAATTCTGGGATTCCTGAGATTCTTTTAAGTCTGTTTGCTCAATTACAGAGGAGTATTTCCAGGTTCTGAATTCTGAATTCTGAATGTACAGAGGAAGAAGTGCTGGGAACCAGCTCAGCCCACAAAACCGAGAGCAACGTTTCTACGGGGCTTCTGATAAACATCTTTGTGAAAAATTCTAAATGATGTAATTTCAGCAACTTTCCCTACCACGATTTTTTTCCTCTGTAATGCCAGCTGAATCGTTTGTCAATGTATTTAAAGTTATTTAAAAATTTTAAAACTACCCAGAAAAAACAAACTGCAAACTAAATGTCATGCAAAGTGGACACCACGACCTGACTGTGAGCTCATCTAGCATAATGTCCCTTGGAAAATTAATCAATTCCACAATAAATTTTTTTTTTTTGTTAATGAATAGCTGATTGGATTTGGTTTCTGTGAATTGACATGTGTGAGTCCACCTGCCAGTTTTTGTGGCTTTAACTGTCATATTTTAAAAGGTTTTTCCTCTTGCTCCCTTTACATCAATATGAAAAAAAAAACAACCCACATGAAGAACAAAAGGAAACTACCTAAGTGACCGCACAGTGGAAACACTGAAACCAAATACCCTGTCCGCAAAGTGATATCGAATGAACCAAGTAAACAACCTGGAAAGAAAGAAAACCATTCTTCTTATCTCTTTCAATTTTTGTAATCTTAGAAGTAATTTTCGACCACAGCAAAAATCAGACAGAAAGGCAATTTTAAGAAGCTTTTAAAAAAATGTGACAGGACGCCAGCAGAGCCTCTCCCAGTTCACTCCAGCGAGAGCCGAGTCAGGCTTGGCCAGGTCACGCTGCGTCCCTCGTCCCTCGGAGCCTGAGATGGCAAAATTCGGGTTGTTTGCTTGCTCGGTCTGAAACGATTTCTTTATATTGGTGTTGAGTGAGTCACTAGCCAGGAACTGCATATCATGCGGACCATATGCAGGGAGCTGCAAAGATCTGACTCAGAGATGTAAATCTGTGTCGTGGTGAGGCACCGGGGGCTTAGCGACACTTTATTCTTTCCGCTTTTTTTGCCATTGTGGAGGTGGCAAAAAAAAACCCTTTTGTCATTTTAGGGATGTTTACATTGGGAGAAATAAATTTCTTCTTTGTGGTTGTGATCAGAGGTGCGTGGAAAATGTGTCGGAGCTCGGATGCTCCCCGGGTCAATCGCCTACAGAAAAATCCCCGGAGGTCTCTGGCGCTGCGCTGAGCGGCAGCGAGATGATACGTGAATCCGATCGCTCGCATTCCTCTCGCCGGGACCACCCACATCCGATGGGAGCCGTGGAGGCATGGAAATCATTTTGCTTGCGTGCATGTGTGTGTGTCTGAGCGTGTAACCTCAGAGCTCCGAGAGCCAGGCTTAATTTTGGGGCACTAAAAGCTAAGGCCAAGCTACCGACCCACGGCTGGTCCTCAGCCGGTTGGGGATGGCTCGGGGGGCTGCTGAGAGGCACCCAGTGCTACCTGGCTCCCAGCGGGTTGGTGGTGGGAACCACCTGCGTGGTTTTCCCCAGCTCCTTGCCCTAGGGCTGCCCTTGGTGCCCAGCACCCATGGATCTCCCTCCAGGTCCCCGATCCCACCCGGGCGATACTCCACTCCGGTCTTTAGGGCGCCGCATATTTTGTTCATGACATATGGACTGTCTGGGGGTTCATGCCAAGAGGTGGGGTGGACTTTGCTTCAGGAAACCTGGATCCTCATTGAAAAACCCTCATTCATCCGCAGCAAAGAGAGGGGGAAAAAAAAACCCAGCTGCAATGCCTGCAGGCAGGCTCTGCTCCGCTATAAATAGATGCTGTTTATTTTACACCAATTTACTGCACTGTACCACCGAATCGTGAAGCAGATTTCTCTGGGTGCGGGCTAGCTCTACCTTGGCTACCTATTCTGGTGCCAGCGGGCTTTGCCTTGGTTCCTTTGTTTTGCTTTGATATGTGGAATTATTGTCTGATAAAATCTTTCCAAGCTGGGATGCTGAGGGAGGAGGAAACGAGAGGTGTAGGGCATTAATGGGGATCACTCAGAAAGAGTGGCTTCTTCACATTACTTGGAGTTGTAAAGTCTTGAGACAAGGCCATAGGTGGGACAAAGACTTCCTCAACGTGAGCAAAATTGTGTTCAGTGCCTTTCCCATACAAAATTGCCTTTGAGCTTAGAGAAAGAAGCTGCCGGAGGCTTCAGATGGACAGAAGAAACCTAAACTAAATAATTAGTTGGCCTTTTAAATTTAAACTATTAAAATAGGACCTATGGAGCAAAGAAATTCTAAAAGAAAATAGCATTTCTCATGCCTTTTGTCTTGTTTCTGAGGGCTGCTTGAGGCCCCCTTACGTTGTTTAAGGTTGGGTCCTCGGTATTGCAACTACTGCAAAGACCTGTGCAAGAGCTGCTTGAGGCTGGACCATTGCATCATGCTGGTAAACTGCAGATGGATTTTGCAAAACCCTTCAGTTTTAATTCTGTTGTTACGGCACGCTCTGGATGTCTGCAATGGCTCCTCTGAGGAGTGCGTGTTCAGAAGCTTTCCAGAGGCTGGAGCAGACAGGAGATCTTAATCTCACTGGTGCTGTTCCTGCTGGAACAGAAGGGATTGTGCTCTGGGGCTGTGCAGAAACTCGCTCAGGTCCTGCTGTAAGCTCGGAGAGTTTCAGGACTGTCCTAATTATTTCTCTGCTTCTTCCTAGCCCTCAAAAGCTGAGCAGACCTTGATAGAGTGAATGCAGGCTGCACATTGCCTTCTCTGCCAGGAAAGCCCGTTAATGGGGAATACACTCAAGTGGCCACATCTTTCCAGAAATCATGACAAGGAGGTGTTAGTGCAAGGTTGAAAATCAGATGGTGGCTGCCACGTCCAGAGGGATGCACAAGAGCGGGTACAGCAGCCACACCACGTGCAGGGCAATGGGAGATTGCGGTGCCCGTGCGCCTCCTTCCTCCCATCTTCTGCTGCTGGTCCTGCTAGGCAAACTCGTATTTCTTTTTGCCACTCTTGAGAAAAGCAACTCGAGGCTGGGGGTGTTTCCTGGCAGACAGGGCGGGTTGGGTAAGGCAGAAACAATGTGCAATGGCAGAAAGAAAGAGGATGGGGGGAAGAGCAGGAGCTACAGGTCTGGGCACAGTCATGCCTTCGGTAGGAATTTTGCAAGTCCCTGTCTGCATAGTGTTGTTGTTGATTTTGCCATCTTTGATCAAGGTAAACAGGACTGGTGTGCACAATGAAAACAAACAAGCCAGGCTAGAAAATATCATGAGTCAATACAGCTCTTTTGGTGCCTCCACCTTTCTTAACCCAGAGTCAGCAAATGCTTCAGTGCTCAGGGAATCAAGGGAAGAGCCCAGGGCTCAGAGCCTGGGGCAGCCCAGCCTCCACACTAGGCTCCAGCCACCTTCTCCTGGTTAATTAAAAGACCATCAATGAAATGTTTAAATACTGGGCAATCAGTGTTGTGTTATGAATAATTGCACTGACACTTCTGGAAACCAGGTTCCTTCTGCATCTGAGACCAACACTGAGTCTGCAAAGGATCCTCCCAAGTTAAATTTGTAGATCAGCAATAAACTATTTTTCACTTGCTGCAGAGTAGCAGCTCACTGCCTCTACTCCTTCTCACCTCTTTCTTATAGGTACCATCAGCCAGAACTTACGCTTTGTTACAGCGCAGATCGTTTCTTTCATGTGGAGCCATTTCTTGGGATGATGCAAAGTTTGGTTGTTTCTTAAAATGTTCTGCATTAGGCTGATGAAAAAAAAAAAAAAGAGGAAATTTAAAAACCATTCCTTTTTTTTTTTATTTTACTTTAGCCACATTCTTTTTATGACGAAGCACTCGCACTTTTTTACATCAAGACAAATGCTGGCAGCTTTCCAGGAGCCCAGGAAGTGCAGTGTATGTTAAGAGCAGCTCTGCTGTCTTCTGGTGTGAATGGAAGTTAGTTGGGGTGGAAAGAATTTTTCCTGAGCATCAACTCTTTGTCCTCTCAACTCTGCCTCTCAAAACATCACTCAGGTCTACAGCTTGGGATGCTCAGAAAGTTAAAGGTGTAATATTAACCCAATGCAGACCAGTTGCACACCATTTGGGTGCTTTAAATTTAGTTCTTGCAATCTTTATTCCCTTCTCAAAATGTGCTCATCCCCTCCCTGGTGAAGCCAGAAAGGCCTGGCATCTCTGAGCGGCATTAAATTGCTCTTAAAGCCTCTTTTTTAATCTTTTTTTCTTTCTTTCTTTTTTTTTTTTTTAATCTCTGAGGACAGTAAGGACAGTGAGCACACACTTATCTTTAACCCTTTTCTGTTTTACCTATAGGTGAAAACAATGATGCTCTTCCCACTCACTGGAGAGGAAACAGTGACTTCTTGCTCCTGCTGAACCTGTGTGGCGGCACCGTGGTCCAGGGGTCCCAGGGTGGAACCTCCTGACACATCCCAACACAGAATTGTGCCTCCCTCATGAGTGCCCAGGGCATGTGGGGCACGGCTTTGCCCAGCATCATCCTTCCCCGTGGGGATCCTCAGTCCCAGCTTTTCAAAAAGCGGAGCTGAGCACCACTGGGAGCAGTTTGTCCTTTCCAGCGTGGTCTTCGTGACTCTCTCCAACCTCCTACTTTGCACCTATTTTCTCTTTCTCCTTGTAAGTGTGGTTATTTCACCTTTACAGACCATGGCTAAGCAACGTACCATCTGCCCTGGTCATGGCTTATCAGCCCTATTCCTTAACAATCTTTTTTTAATGCCCCAATACCTCAGTGATGGCCTCTCTAGAGAGACAGCAAAACTTGCACCTCCCACGTGGCAATACAGGATGATTCCAATGAAGATTTAAGATGCCAGGAGGAAAAAGACATTGGAGACTACCCCAAGAAACTGGGGTGGGTGTCACCTCAACAGGCTGCTCCCCTCCCATGACACCCCATGGGCACTTAAATTTTTTCACTCATCGGGAGATGCTGGCATCTGAATGGCTTAACGGCATTGGTTTTTTTAATTACTTAAAAGTAACGGTGAGTATTGGGTATTTGGGAACCTAGAAAGATAATTCAGCCCCTGCATGTATTTTAAATTATATACTTTGTTAAATAAATGAACACAAGGCACTGAATGATTTCTCTCTTCTGGGTGGTTTTGAATAGACAATAAAAAACCCCAAGATATTAGATAACATTTTATTGCAGAATATAAATTAATCTCTGTTTAGCTAAGTAGGGAATATATCACTAAAAAATTAAATGCTGGACTCCTAAAAAGTAATAAAATTATTAAATAACACAACTAATAATAAGAATGTCCCACAGAATTATCTCTGTCTTCATCATATGTAGCGCTTAGAAGTACTTTTGATTATTCTTTTACTTTTCTTGTTTGAAAAAAAAAAAACCAGAATTTTATTTAGTTATTTCCATATTAAAAAACCTTGCCCACATATGAAATTAAACTTTTTTTATTGCATTGCTGAAATTAGGAAACACTTATTTCTACCCCAAAAGTATCATATGTAAAATTATGAAAACTCTAATGGAAAGAGAATAGTAGAACTGGTTTTCTATTTCCACTATTTGATTTAGTCTTCAGAACAGTCTTACCATTTTCAATAGAAAAATTTGTTTGTCCATTTCATGAAGAACCATTAATTGTAACTAGTTACCTAGCAACTATTTTAGTCTTTTCTTTTTAAAATAATTTTTTTAAGTGCACTTTTAACGTAAAACTTATCTAGAGCACCATCTGTTGCTATAGTTAAACCACTTTACAAGTGACACACCAGTCAATTGGCCAGAGGACTGTACAGGTAATTCCTTTTCTTCAGACTAACAGAATATTTTGGTGTTTTCTTTGTTTCATCTAGAAAAAAAAGAATGTTTTTTTCCCAATTTAGGGTTTTTAAAGGTATAACCAGTAAGTACAACTAAACATATTACATTTTCCAATAGGCTTCTGCAGAGGATTGTAAAAAATGGTCCTGTACCTGAACTGTTCACAAAGTACGTTTTCCATTGAGTGCAACAGGAGTTTGTCTGACAACGAGCATCAGGCTTTGCTTTGTGATACGTCTGATTTCCACCCCAGTACTAAGACTAAATCTGGTGTAACTCTGCTGCACCCAGTGGAGTTGTGTTTGTGTGAAATCTCTGAGAGGAAAGCTAGAGGGTGAGTGCTTTAGAGACATAGCTATTTTAACAGGAATCCAACTCGTAAAACTGAGATTTCCTGATAATCTTTAATTCCCTTTAACTTGTACCCTTTTTTTTTTTTTAAACCCAGAGTTTCCCACTATGTTCAGCCTCCAAATTCCCAACCAGCATTCACTCCTGATGCATTTTCACCCTCCGCAAGGGTGGCGGGGATGTTGCTAACATTTACCTTGATGGTGCATGGGCTGTTGGAGGCCGGAGGGTGGAGGCTGTGGGCTAAACACCATCTAAACCTCTGCTTGGGGAACTTGTTCAGATTTCAGTATGTGTAAAATACTTTCCTGGTGTTGCACTTCTGCTTCATATTCTGCACCCTGGTTTTAATTTACAAGAAAAGATACACTTGCTCTTCAAGGTATCCAGTGCCAGTCAGTTCAATGACAGCAAACAGTTTTTTAGAAGAACGAATGCTGGCCCTCTGTACCCATCACATGAGTGACCAGTAACCAGGGCTATGATAAAAAAATCTGAGTTATTATGAACATGTGTTACAAGCAGCAACCACGATACCAGTTGTTAAAGCGCAGTCATGGCTCTCGTGGCAGCGGGGGTCTGCCTGCTACCCCCAGAGAAGTCGATCCTCTGGCAAGGCGTGTGCCTGTGTCACTCCAAAAAATAAAGGAAGATCTGGTAGACTTAGTTTGTATAGATTTATTAGCATACTTCTTTTTAATTTAATAAATTGCGTTGCACATGTAAATGAGGAGTCTTAAAAACTTTGCTGCTGATACCTGTGTACAGTCCTCACATGGCATTAACAGCCATCATTAGGATTATTAGAACAATGTCTGGAAAAAACAGCTATGAAATGTGATGCCAGTGTCCCAGAAGTTGTACAGACTCAGAGGCAAAATGATATTCCTTGAATTCCCCAACCTAAATAAATCTCAGTGGTTTTCAGGAGCTGTTTGCAGCATTGGTAAAATTTCCTGAAACTCTTATATTGATTTTAAATTGGTGTTGGCAAGTTAAAAAAAACCAAAACATACCTTTCTGTAGAATCAGACAAAATTTTCCCATCACTGTTTTGTTATATATGTTGTGTATATTTTATATATATTATATTTATTACATTTTCTTAATTATATGTTATATAGTTGCATATATTATTTAGGCTTGCATCCAAATGGGAAAAATGAATACTAATGTTCTGCATTACAGACATTTTTAATCAACAGAAAAAAACCCAAATAGCAGCATAAAACTAATGGGTTTTAATTCACTTTTTTTTTTCCAAGTAAATTAGTAACTTTTCAATCTGATATGCATTTCCCCATTGACTCCTGTGTTTCCTGATGGAGGGCATGACCAGGGTCAGAAATAATAAAATTCGATGCAAAGTGACAATTCCCAGAGCTTTCTGAGCCAATATTGTCTGCCTCAGAGGTTGGGGTCATTCAAATAAAGACCAGCACGATATCAGAACTTTTGGTTTTTTATCCAAACAGCTGAGTCTTTCCCAGCTGGGCCATCACAGCTCAATAATCATATAGAGTTATATCAGTGATGCTCATTCATATTTCACAGGCTATAATAAACACAGTAAAAATTAGATGAGGTTCCATTTGAGGTTAAATGTTTCCATGAGATAATAATTTCTGTTTATAACAAGAAAAAAAAAAAAAAGACCACTGGTCTATTTTTAAAACCTAATTTAGAGCCGGTATCCAAAATATCAGTTCACAACAGACCATGAATGAGACAGGATTATGCTCTCTCCTTCATAGTTTTAAACATAAACGAGGGCATCAGGAATCCTGCTGTGCAGAGGCTGAGCAGGAGGAGCCGCAAGCCTTTGTCTTCCCCACATTGCAGGTGGTTTTCATTGTATCATCCCCAACGATTCTCACAAAAACTGCCCTGCCCAGGGCAGAGCCTTTACATCCTTGTGTCACATTCTGGTGTCTTCCTAAAACTTGAAATCATCCCACGGAAAAGGCACCGCATCCCTTTCCCCTCCTTCACAGCGGCTTACAGGCTTTGTGGTCCAGCCGTGGGGAGCTCGTGCCAGCGCCATGGGAAGGGTGGGGTGTTGCCGGCCGGGATGTTGCTGTCACAGCCGAGCACAATCGGGCAGCGTGGAAAGAAAACGGGGAGAAGCGATAACACAAAGCTCATGTTGGGAGGGATGCAGCCGCCACTGCCAGGCAGCTCACCTACGGCTGCGGGCACGTGGAAATGGGCAACATCTGCCAAGGACTCTCTAGTGCAACAGTAAATTTTGTGATTTGTCAGTGGGAATCTTCAAACAAGCACTTAGAACATACCCTCATTGATTACGCCAAAATATGTGGCTATTTGGAGCTGTAGGTAAACAGGAACCTAACAGGGAGAGCAGTGCTGCTGTCTAGCTAAAGGAAAGCAGGAGTAGTGTTATCATTAACTGTACCTTATCAGTGTGTTCAAGGCTCAGCTGAAGTTTGAGCTGCGATGCGCTGGGTGATGAGCAAATGCACCGGCAAAACACGATCCCTTGCTGTGAAGAGCTTCCCAGTCAGATCAAAGGGTGAGAGGTAAATGCATTAGTCTTGTTTTGCAGCTTGGAAACAGCAGCAGCAGAACATTTGCAGGTGATTTTCCCCAAGGTCCTACTAAAAGTCCAAGATAAAGGTTGAGCAGACCTCTGAGGCTGTGTTCAGCACCGTAATCGCCCAGCTCTTCTCCCTAGGTTGAGCTTGCAGCTGCGTTTCCTGCCCTCTCCTTGACTTCAATAGATTTTTAGGGCATGCAGAGAGTAAAACTTCCATAATTACAGACACTGATGTGTTAAAGAGCACTCCAAATGCTTCTCTCTGGTTTTGCATCGGAGTAAGAAGGCATAGTTTCTTTTTCCCTATATCATGCGGCTATTTGGAGTTGAGGTATTTCTGCCCGCGGAGCTGTACGTTCTGGTTTTATGCCATGTTGTTTGTGAGCTGTAGGCTGCAGTCTCTTTTCAATGAGAAAACAATAAAACAACTTGCTTTTGTTTCTTTTCAGACACAGAACATTATACTAGCTAAAAAGTGCCTTTTAGAAACGTAGCTTTGCTTGTGGAAGAGGGCTATTAACACGTTACCTTGTCCCCCAGCAGCTATAATTCATTGTGCCATTAAGATGGTGTCACGGGCTGATGGCGAAATAAACAGCTATGAGAAAATGTTCAGTAAATTATTTTGCAACTTCAGTTTATTAAAAGTGTGTCCTTTAGCCTGTCTGCCTTAGAAAATTTATGCAAGGCAACTGAGGTCGATCCTGCTCTTCCTGGGGTGGACAGAAAGATGTCCTGGGCAACCCAGCAGGTCCCACCATAATAAGGGAGACCTGCTGCTGCCAACCCACCTGCAGGACAGAGCCCGGGCCATGGCACAGACTCCCTTGTTACTCTGCAAATGGCTCAGGCAATAGGCTTAAATTCATGCTCTACAGGAAAAACCTACATTAGTGCAGATGGAAACCACCTTTCCATACCGGGAGAGAAGAAATCTCGGATAACTTCAGCAACCTGACCCTCCAAAAAATCTCCGGCGAAGGGTCTCGGAGGGGAAGGTGGGGAGGAGGCACCGTCCCTCAAGCTGTCGCTGTCAGGCATGTGTGGTTTTGCTAGTTGCTTTTCAGAAAACCTGAGCCGGTTATCGAGTGTTCACATTAAAATCTCCGATTCCAGAAGTTTTGTTGTCGTAGAGCCAGAAAAGCTCAGCAACGTGAAGCCAAGGTTTCAAAATCAGACAGCTAGGAAGTGTGTTTTGAGAGTTTGCAATCTGGAAGCCCTGCCTCTAGAGACAAGCGATGAAGCTCCTTTCCGCTGAGAAGAATCAGAAGCAACGGGCTTATGCTTAGCTAAGGGCATGTGGCACGCGAGCTGAGGGGTAACTCAGGATTTTTCAGCCTGTGGGTAGCACTACCAAGAAAATTAATAAAATTAATGCCCCTTGCAGTGTGTTTTCATTCCTCCTTCCAGGGAGATGTAGCTAAAAGAGACCCTCTTATGTCAAAATCTGAAAAATTCAGGAATTGCAGGATTTAAGGCTTCCTTCCAGAAAAATAGAGCCCGCTTGGCAGAGGGAAGGTTTCCAGGCAGAATGTAGCTGCCCGTTCAAACAGGCACTGAGCAGAGGGAGGCAGGGAGGGATTCTGGACATCTCAGCAGTCTTTAAATCTCACTAGTTGTGGCTTTGTTTTGAAGCAGACAGGTAACTGGGGAAGTAACACACAGCCCAGTTTGGGACTGGAGATACCCTGTATCTTTTGCACAGTACCTCATGCTAACCATGCTCGCTGAGGGCTAGCTCAGCCCCCCAGAATCCCCACCCTCCAGAAAAAACCCACAGCCAGCCCTCTCACCTCCCCAGCACCCACCAGTGCGTGCTGGGGGCCGGATCCTGGGCTCCAGGGTGGGTTCCCACCAGGCCTGGCAGAATGGAGATCTCCCACGGGCAGATTTCACGCTTCCAGGTGAAAAGGCTCGATGAGGTGGGGAACGGAAAAATCCTTGGCAATTTCCTCAGCTTAATGACTTTTAAATTGGATGGCATTGATTATTTTAGTGATGAAGTGCGCTTGGAATATGGAGACAACACAAAAGCATGAATGAAGATTAACTCTTTTTTCCAACCCTAGAAAAATATTAAAAAAGAGTTACCAGAGTATTTGAAAATATTTTTAATAGTTTGGAACAACTAAATTTAGCTAAGCTGCAGATAGGCCTCTCTTTATTACAGCTAGAGTTACTATGGCAACATGCTACAATTATTTATCGCCATGACGATCCACTGTAGATTTTTTAAATGCATTATCTATTTTTGTTTGCATTGTCATTCCTGCCAGGGGAGGGAAGACACCAATTTGGTGCGCTGTGAAATGGTCAACATTTCATCCAGGCAATTGTGGGGTGGAGGCTGGGGGAGATTTTAAAACGAGCAGCAGTAAAAACCAAGGAACAACCGCTCTCAGGATCTTTTTTTTTTCTTTTTTAATCTAAAATACGTTACTGTTTCTGACTGACAAGCAAATAGGAGCTTGTTCTTTGCCTGTCTTCTGACTGCTCTTTGATAATCTGAGATATCAGAAACAAATGTGAATGAACGAAGTTCTGCGACACCCATGAACAGTTATCTCTGCCATGGAGAAAGGGAAAAGCGAACGAGCTATATTAGGCAACTTTTCTAAGGTCACATCACCAGGCAGCGATAAGGATGCGATTAGGACCTGCTTCCTTGGCCACATTCTCCGGCGTGGTGGCAACATCGTGATTACGGTGCTGCTGTCACAAGTGCTCTGCATCTTTATTATCTATACCAGGTCAGGGGAAATCACAAAAGCCTGTCCATCCCTAGTTTGCAGGAGAAAGGGAAGGATATCCGCTATGTGCTGCAGCTTCAGTTTTTTAACTGTGACAGTACAGGCAATCCACCAGCTCACTAATGCTTGTGGGACTTTTTTTAGGTGCAGAGTAGGTTTCCACTGACCTTGCTCAGCCCACAGCAGTGTACCAGGGCAGAGGTAGCTCCAACCCGCAGATGTCTCGCCCTGGCAGAGGCACAGCAGATCTCCCTCCAACCCAGGGCACGGTGTGTGGGCAGCCCTGTCTCGAGCAGGAAACACACCACCCATCTCCTGGTACCCCTCTGTGGGAAGATGTGTGAGTGGAGCAGACGTGTTTGAGGAAAGGATGGTGGATATTGTTCTGACACATCCAAATAATGCTCTGCTGATCTTGTCCAGAGTGGTGGTTAAGTAATCCTAAGGAAGACTTGGAAAGAGCTCCCTTTGTGGCTCTCTGACTAATGAAAAGCCCTTTATATAATTCTGCAATCAACTGCATGGGGCTGCTGGGACGGGTAATTGGGCTACGAACAGGCTCCATTTACAGGAGGTTATGTAATTTACCGTTCTGTCATGGTCCGCTCCCAAAACTGTGATTCTTTCTCCAAGGCTTACATTCCCAGAGATACAAGTAATGATCGAGACCCGGCCCTTCGCATCTTAGGTCATGAACAGGATCTTTACAGATGTGGTTAGTCTGGATTAAACCCAACTCCCCGCTGTGCAAAGGTGGGGAATCTCCTGGTGGGAGATTCCAGATTTTTGTACATGTACACGTAGATGTTAAAGTGATGGGCACTCAAGAAATGGATAGACAGGCAAGCTAGATAGAGGGACATTGTGGCTTGGACTATATCCTAGCTTCTTTCTTATCAGTGGGTCTCCACTGCGGGCTTTGTAGAGCATGTAAAGCAAGAAGGGTATTTTAGGTGAAAGATGTACCTCAATACAAAAGGACATAGCATGCAAAGATAGAAAATGCTACATTAAACATCCAAATATTGGGCTGGGAGAGAATTTGCAGAGCTGTGTGAATTAGCAAAACATTAAAGAAGAGATAAGTGTTACTTTTATTAAATAAAACCAGACTTTTTCCTTTTTTAGTGTTCAGGGACTAGAGACAAGCAATGACTGCCCATTAACAGGTGCCAACTACAACTGGTGAAAATGGTGAGGAAAGCTCACTGGTGTTACACATTGAGAAAGAATCCCTGGAGGGGCAAGAACCATTTTGAAATACCTCTGTACTCCCCAAACCAAAACCACATCATTTAATGTTTGAGAACATGGGCTATATTGAAGAAAACCCCTCACTTATATAGCAGTTTTGAAATTCTAATCCAGCAAAGACATTCTCCTACTTAGAGAGCTCTTGGGTCACACATCTGCTGCTCCTCAGTCTAATAGAGCAGATAGTGCTGGTGCTCACCCCTGGCATCTCCTGGTACTTTCAGCTGCAGAGCAGCCTGGTGTTTGCTGCTTGTGAGGGTGTTGGAGCCAGGTCTTTACTCATTAACAAAAAAGCCCAGCACCCTGCTTCCCACTCCTCTGTTGCCAAACACGCACCCAGCAACGTGGAAGCGGAGAAGAGTTTTTGCAACAGCCCCAGCAGTGACTCACCCGTCGGCTTCCTGGTCCCGATCAGGGGAGATCCGCTTTGCAGAACAAGCACAGTGCTGCTCTGCATCCCCGGGCCTCAGCAACTGCATCCCCACCTTTGCCTCTGTCTACGGGCACTAAACAACTGCAAACAGCATGGCACTCCTCAGAGCTGGCACCCACGATTTGCAAACTCAAACCGGTGTGTGCAAGACGGAGGGAGGGAGCAGAGGGGCGCAATAATCCCAGCAGGATCCCTACCATGGATTTGGTAGGTGCCCAGCTTGCAGGGTGGCAACTGCTGCTGCCAGGTGTATGCGGAATAACAAAAAAGCCTGACCATCTCCAAGGCACAGTTTAGTGTTGTGCTGAGATATTAGGAGTAGCTATAAGCAGGCTTGTGTGATGCTTTGCCATGGGTAATTCATTCCACTTCTCAGAAAGGGCTGTCGGTCCAAGCAACGCATCCTCTGAAAGTGGCTGTGGGACTTGCTGTGCCTGAGTGGAGCCAGATGGACATTCCCAGAGGGTCACGCTCTATTTACAAGACTATTACCAATAGTCTTCAAGGGGGATCTTGCTGTAGGCCAGCCCTGCAAGACCAATAATCAGACTGAAAAATATAAAAAACAAGTATAAGAAAGGCTTGCTTTCCAGCCCTGTTTCCGAGGTGACATTTCCCTACCTTTGGCACATGCTGTGGCACAGAGACTCCTTCAGAGTGGTACGTGGTCCTGCCTGCAAAGCCACACGCCATGTCCTGTGGCAAATCAACTGAGACGCACGGCTGTAGCGAGCCCCAGCACACTCCTGCTGTCATGTCAATAGTCCCTGGGCAAAATGAGTTTAGGAACTGCTGTTTCAGACCAGAGAGGTTAACAATCATTGATTTAATACTTTTCCTGCACCTTCCAAGGTTGAGCCATTGCTGAGTAGATGGACTTTGTTTTTTCACCTGACTATATGAACCACAGGTCTGAGTACAAAATCCACTGGTGACTGCTAACAAAAGCCTAAGAAGTGTTTGCAGAAAGCCTGAGCACAGCCAGGCTCTGTGGCGGCAGTGTTTGGTGGGTAATGATTGGGTTACACTGGATAACAATCTCTTTTCCGTCCAGCAAGGAAATATCACTCAACAGAAAAGAAAGAGGCAGGACCAAAACTGTTAAGACCTCCAGAGTTTGTGGCTGTCACAAGGGTCCAGAGGCAGAGAGACTGGGGGCATCTCTCATCACGATTTGAAACCCTGAGGATACGGGAGGTGAGGTGGAGCGTGTGGGATTTCCTTGATTTTGCAGGTTTGATGCCAGGATGGGGAGAGGGCGAACGCACCCCTGACACACCGCCATGTGACGGTGAGCTGCAGCACAAGCCCGTGCAAACGGGAACTCTGCAAGTCACTTTTTCCCCCAGGTTACTCTGCTCCTGCATGGGAAGCTGCGGATGTAGGTGGATTATATTTTACAAGTTTCGCAGGATGAGAGAAAACCTGTGAGGAATGAGGCCCTTGCTGCACTAAGCGCTGCAAATATGCAAAGTAAAGGACACTATGTCTGACCAGCTACTTATGATCTGTACAAAGAAAGGGTGGGGTTTCAAAATGAAACTGGATTTTTCACAGGTGACACACACAGCAGAGAGTTTTCTTTGCTCAGACTGTTTACTGATGTGAAAAACAAAACCCTGCTTCTAAAATCAGACACACACTCGTTGGAAAGGTGTTTTCCAAGAATTAAATCTGGGTAAAGTCCTGAGCCAGTCTTTGCAGAGACTGTTGCATCGAGTGCAGGAGGACAGATTTAGTTTTAGGATGGGTCTGTGGGGTTACAGCGAGCCCTCTGATGTTTCAAGTGATGAATTATTTCAAGGAACAACCTGGGCTATGGCAGCCCCTGTGTCGTGGTGGCAGGGTGAGAGAGGAACACTTTTAAATGTTAATTAGTAGGGAAGAGCTGTCTTGCAGACTAACCACAAAGATCTCCAGCGATGGCAGGAGGCAAAGGAGAGCAATAGAGCATTTCATTTGTAATGCATGTTTTTATTTCACCTTGGAGATCTGCTCATTGATGGATTTGGCATGCAGATAATGAAACTGCATTGCTGTAGGGTTCCTGACTGCAAGGTGCTTAAGCACAAAAGGAAGCCCCTAGGAAACAACCTGGCAGGGGGCAGGAAGGGTGGCACTTGGTAGGGATTATGGGAAGAGGTAGCAGGAAAGAGTTGTACCTGCAAGTGGGTGAGAAACAGCAGAGGCTGGTGATGCACAGTCCCCAGTTCGCACTCCTTTCTGTTGCTTCCTTTTTCATGTTGAGGTCTCCTAAGCAAATCCCACTCATGCACTGTTGCCATCAAGCTGGGAGCAGTTTCCAGTCCTCCAGCTTGGTTTCCCATCACACACATCCTTTTCATTAAGAGCGCAGAGGTGCCATGGCTCTAACATGTGCTATTTTTGAAATGTGGCCAAACCGGGGGCACAGTTCTCCTCCACCCTGCCCCCGTGCCATACTCTGTGCTGGGGAGAAGTGGGTGGGCAGTGCTGCCGAATCGGAGCGGTTACAGGTCTTGAGCTACACGTGGTTTTGCTGGAGCGGGGATGGTACTTGCCAAATGCCACACCGATGGCCATCTGAGCAGAGCAGAGCTCCGTCCTACCGCTCTGCTTTGGTTTCCTCCACTGGGGTCACACTCATGCTGCCACGAGGGCCACCTCTGCCCCGTGAAGAACACGGTGGGGTAATGCCATCGTCCTCCCTGAGCCAGAGGGCACATCTCAGCCACTTCTTGGGTTGCAGCAACAATCTACCTACAGGCCCTCCTAAACTGGTGTAAATCAGGAATGACTTCACTGATGTCAGAAGGGCCCAATACAGTGTCAGGCAAGAACGAAGCCAAATGTTCATGCCTGAATCCTTCCTTCTAATTAAATTAAATAAAAAAAGGGCCGAGGACCGGCCGATAAGGTATGCTGGGCTGGTATAACCAGCGGCTGCATCTCGCCTCAGGGGCAGTTGACTTCAGTGGCTGCATTTTGCTCAGTTGCACAGAGTTTTTAAAGTGCTTTTTGATCCCAGGATGAAAAGTGCTGTATAAATGTAACATTCCCTCATACAGCTGTCTGTCTGTCAATCCCCAGAGCACAGTCTGCAGCTTGCTTATTTTCTGCGGTTAGGGGGAACCGCAGTTACAACACTCCTGCATGTTTAACACTATTTCAAAGTCCCTCTTGACTTCCCTTTTCATCCTTCTTCAGGGCTATGTTTAGACTCCGATTTCCAATCTCCTGGACTGAGATTGTTATTAAAATGCAGCACTGGTAATGCTCCATGCATCCCAGCCATAACAAATCACTGCAGGCAAGCACAGCGCTGGGGGGGGGGGGGGGGCTCTGAGTGACCACGTACTGTTTAGGCTTTAAAACCAGCCAGGTTTGCTTTGTTTACATAGATCTAAAGACTATTCCCATCTACTACACACAAATATGGCAACAGGGAAAGGGGAGGAGAAAGGAGGGATAAGAGTGTAATCTGCAGAACCAAATGTAAGGGCTATAATTAATCAGGTAATTGCAGTATTTGCGTGGAGTGTCTGTAAATATTACCTCTATTTCTAAGTATAGTACTTTGGACCACGTATCTTATCATGAAACAAACTGTCAAATAGAAAACACATCCACTTGA
Organism: Phalacrocorax carbo; assembly: GCF_963921805.1. Classification (NCBI taxonomy): domain Eukaryota; kingdom Metazoa; phylum Chordata; class Aves; order Suliformes; family Phalacrocoracidae; genus Phalacrocorax; species Phalacrocorax carbo. The sequence goes on along the minus strand of NC_087519.1, from coordinate 4,911,959 downwards.
CTGGAATATAATGAATATTAGGTCAGCCAAAATGCAAACTGACTAAATTAATTTGTAGTTGTGTACCGACTGATGTTGGTGCGATAATTTAATGAAACCCTTCAAATAAATATCCACTGGGGGAATGATGCTGAGGAACAAACGGAGTGTGCACTGCAGGATTATGAGGGTTTTGTGTGATTACAGAAGGAGGTCCCAGAGAGCAAACAGAAATGGAGGGTGATCTTGCAGAGCACAGGGGAGGATGCAAGGGCTGAGCAGGGGACCGGGGTGATGCTTTGCAGGCAGCCTTGGTCTGTGGACCTCAGAGCTGCCCCTGAAGGACCTCAGCTGGGACACCCACGGCTGCACTCAGCCCTCCGGAGCGAGCGTGACGCAGGCGGAGGCTCCGTGGGTGGCCCTCGGCTTGCACTGGGCTCCGGCTGCCCTGATGCTGCGTTGCGCTGCTCTCCGGGAAAGCCGTTGGTTGACGCGACGGTGATTTGGAGCAGTCTGAGAAACGCCGTCTCGGTCCTGTGAGAAAGGCAGAGCAAAATGAACAGGTTTGAATCCTGGTTTAAATGCTTTTGTTCCTCAGTCAGATGATTTGGGGATTCTGAAAACCAAAATGCCCTCTGTTTCTGCCTTTTTCATATCCCTCTTTCCTTTCTTGTTTGGGCAAGGTCAAAATAATCACTGAACTAGTTCATTTGAGAAGCCAAAATATGTTGATCCCAATGGGAATTTGGAGGCAAAATGAGCCCTTTTTGAGGAGGGAGCGCGTCCAACCTCTGGCATGGGAGAGACGCTGCCCATCGCTCCAGCACACACTGGATTGGATGTTATTTCCATGGAAAAGCACAGCTGAGAAATAGGGTGCTCAGACAAGACCCTGAGCAGTGCAGTGGGGCTCAGTGCCACCCTCTCACAGCAGCCCCCCATGCAGAGCATGGGCTGGACAAAGCTCCTGCTGGGACACCCTCCCAGGGCACCTGTAGTCACCGGGGGTCTCATGCCACACCAGTGGCAGCACAGGAGCTCTGCAGACTGAAGCCTCTCAGCAGAGGGGATGAATAACCAGTGGAAACGCTGGTCCTGATGGTGCCATTCCCCCTGAGCACCCCGTTGGCAGGTGGGGACCCCAGGCGTCCCACATGCTGCTGGGGTCCCAGCACAGCAATGCAGCATGCTTAGTCTGCAACAGCCAGACCTCTGGGCTGGGAACCGGTCTGCCACTGAGCTGTCAAATCTCCCAATGCAAACCTGACTCCTGCAGTCAGTCCAACAGCAGCTACAAGGCACAAGCCACCTCCTCTCAGGGGAGCCTGTTTTCTGCACTCCCCACGGGGGACGCACTTTCCTCTAAGTCCCGAACCTCGGTTTCATTTTGGATGGTACAAAGAAAGAAATGAGTGAGTTAAAGCATGAGAAATGGCTAAGGAACAATTTGTGCTATACTAGTAGTCGGTGAGTCGAAATTTCCCCCTAAGAGCTAAGCACACATCTTATCTCCAGCTCAGCACGAGTGTTTCACAGTGGTCAGAGCTGCTGCCCCATGGTTGCAGTGGCGAGGGGGAAACCCCTCTGGCCCGAAAAGTGACAGTGCTGTGCTCCCAGCAGAGCACAGCTAACTTAGTGATGTTGACATAACAGATGCCCTTGAAGTGGGCTTATAGGACACACGCTGAATTTATTGGGGGGATCTATTAACTTGCCCACATGACGTGTCATACGACTGTCTGCTAAGTTTACATCAGCTATTCACAGGAAGATCAGGTGCACTTTATCAGATTCAGCATTAGTCACCTCAGTATGGAAACAGCAGAAGACCAACTGTTAAGGGCTAATAAAGTAACAGCTACAATGATAACGGTAGCAGTAAATGAGAGCCATGTTTGGGGTGTTTGATGTCAGCCCAAATCCGGGCAGAGCGGGGTCAGACAAACAAGCTGTGGAAAGCTCAGGCAGGGTCATGCCAGCACAGACCGAGCTGAGCACACTGATGAGCCAGCACGTGTCCCACTGGCAGAGACTGGAGCAGAGGCCATGGAGGGCCCTTGCTCCCCCTGAGGAGGCTCCAAGTTGCCTCTTCTCCAAGACGCAGAGGATGTTTGTGCAGACCGATGCCTGGAGGGGTTGTGCGGGGTCCTTCCTGCAGCCCCAGGGCTCGTTGCTGAAGCAGCCAATGGGTAGGAAAGCAGATGTCTGCAGGCAGAAGGGGGGAGATGGGCTGAAGGTTGAGGAGCAAACAGCCTCAATCCACGTGTAGGGGACCTGGCGGGATAGGCTGCACAGGGGAGGGATGTGGGGGGGGAGGCAAATGCCAGGCATAGCTGTGAGGCCGCACTAAATACACCTTCTGCCAGAGGACCCAATATTAACTTTCAAACTCATTATGATGAGAAATACCCTCCCATATCACAATGGTGTGAGTAAACATCAGCACAGGCTAAAAAAAAAAAAAGATAAAGCGCATAAGGATAGAGGGAGAAGGGCCTGAGGGGCTTCGTCGGCATGAGTGCACTTACCCCACGCGCCATAGGTGCTACTGTCCCCACACAACCCAGGGCACCACCATACCATGTCCCTGTGCCGCTGCATTTTGGCTGGTGGCTGTGAATAGCCCTGACAGCTCCAGCCTCTACATTTACCCCATTTGGCATGTGGTATTTGTTGGGCAAGTGCTGTAGCCGCATTCCCAAGGTGGCCCTGGATGCGGGCCGTGGGCTTTCCCTTCCCCATGGTGATCCGGATGCTGCCCAGCGAGGTCCTGGGGAGTTTCTCTCCTGCCAGCCGGCTCTGGCATTAGCACTGCCATAACTTGAAGAGCAGGAGGAAGAAGGAAGCTCTCCTCGCCTTGCTGCTTGGCTGTGGGGGCAGGGAGGGGAGGATGCTGTGGAAGGGCTCTCCAAAAAGTGCCTTGGAGGCAGAGGGAACCACTTCTGTGCAGAAACCTGCCTGTACCAGTCCAGGCAGAGCCTCCCATGACATCAGCTTGCAACTGGCTTCACAACAACACGCCGGCGGAGACCCTGCTGAATGCTGCAGAGGGAATCGCTCCCGGCCACGGAGGAGGCATGCTGCAAACCAGAGAGAGCCTGGCCCTAGGGAAGCTTGGAGGGACTCGCTGCTCCATCCCCAGAGCCTCTGGGACCTTGTCTTCCACCCAAATCCCTGCCAGGGGCACAGGGGATGCTCCTGTGTGTATAGAGGTGGGCTTCATCTTAAGCAGTACTGGCCGAACATAGGCTCAAAGCATCCTGGGACTGCACTTTTGATAATTGGGCATTTCATATCGGTTTAACCGCTCCCTCATCCGCCCCAGTGAAGCTGTCCATTTTACTCACACCTGAATTACACAGTGGCAACTAAGGCCAGGCCTGGCCTCCACCCTGGGAAGCAGGATAGTACCAAATCTGTTGTGCTGATGTCGATCTAGAGAGCCCCAAAGAGTCTCAGGAGCATTGTTGGGGGTTCACAGCTGTGACGTGCCCTGGGATCAGTCAGGCAGAAGCAATCTCAGGAAAGCCGGTTTCACGCTTTTGCTTCTCCAAGTCCTCCCAGCCTTGCGTTTAAACCCGTCATCAAGTTGACTATAAAATGGCACCAAATTAACCTGGCTGTGAGCACCTGTTTGTAAACGTGACCGCTCTGACTCTGCTTCGGGGTTGTTTCCAAAATGCACCTGGGAGAATTCAGACTCCCTCCCCATAATCCTTGTCAGGCAGGAGGCTTTGCTGGGAGCGGTCAGCCCGCACGGGCTCCGGCTGCCTGCCAGGGAATGAGCCCTGCCTGACTGCGGGCAAGGGCCTACAAGCCCACGGGAGCCCAGGACAGGTGTTTTTGCTGCTCTCGCTTGTGGAGGCATTGCAACGTGTGGGAGGGTGCCGGAGACTCTGTAATTATAGCCTGTGAATTTAAATCCCACAGTTTGCAGAAGTTCTGGGATATTTCATGCAGCGTAAGCTCAGCAACACCTTCGTGACAACATGAAGACTCATAAGTTTTTGCCTCGCTGTAGCAAGGTGCAAGCTTTCACTCATTAACCCTTGCATGACCAGTGGCTCCTCTTTGCTTTCTGTAAATGATGGGGAAAAGGGACAGAAAAGAAAGAGGAAAAGGCAAAGGAAAACACCCAGAGATGCCTTTAGTAATCGCAGAGCTCGGGGTAGGCCTTGGCTGTTCCTGGTTGCCTGCTTGGGTTTGTTTCTGCCTCTGAGCATAGAGCAGTAAATAAGGTGAAAGGTTCACATATTCACTTTGAATTTTCTTCACCTGAATTAATCCCTGCTGTGTATACAGAGATACAGTTCCTATCACTCTGCATTAAAAACCCCCTCATTCTCATCTCCTTTTTTCAAAGCATTTGCTTTAGTTTAGAGGGGCTCATATTGGACTCCCAAATTCAGGAACATCATCTGGAAATGGGATCCTACACTCTCTGCATCTTGGTTTGCCTCCCGCAAGGGAGAACAGCAGGGCTCCACGGATTGCTTACTAATACGTGTAAAGCGCTTGGAGAGGTTAATGATTTTCAAGCAATGAGTATTAGTTATGCACATTGTTTGAGCATGCCTATTATCTTAGCATATTTATTTAATAAATATATCTGTACCCTCCACTTCAGAGGCAACGGTCTGCCCTGTTTGTCACCTGCAGCCTCAGCAATGCTTTTGTTCACCCTCCTGCCGTGGTGCTTCACCTGCTCTCCTTATTTATGCAGACTTTCCCCCTGCCTAACATGCATGCCTTCACACCCCAGGCTTGTTCATGCAAATTGGGGATGAGGTGTGTGGAGAGCAGCTGCGTGCAGTGCAGCACCCTCGGCAGGTTTCCCGCACCTCCTCGGCACCCGGTGCTCAGCCAGGAGCTCTGGGGCCAAAGGCATGATCTTGCCACCCCACCAAACCCCTCGGTGATGGCGATGCTGATTGTTGCCAACATTCCCGTGCTTTTTAGAATGTGTTTGGCTTTGAAGAAAAATATAAAAGCTGTTTCCATTTGTTGCATAAGGGAGCATAAGGGAGGGAGGTTGTTGGTCACTTCTCTAGGAGGGCAGCTCGCCCTGTGGCTACTGCCAAGCTCCCCGACAGTCCCCGGCGGTCTGTTGGCTTGGCTCCTGCGCAGCCTTCCCCCAGGAGCTATGGGAGCTTTGCTGAAGTTAGTTCCCACAAACTTGTGACAACAGTACTGAATTATACCTTCAGCTACCTCAGTGTTCCTTGTTGAACCTGAAATATGCGGAGGCTCAGGCTGCCCTGAGTTTGAAAGTCCATCATTCAACCTCTTATCGTAACTCATGAGGCCAACGGGTTGTTTCCTCCGGAATAGCAAATATACCCTGAAATGGAGGTTAAAATAGGGCCAGAGAGCGCTGGGAGCACTGGGGCAGGCAGTGACATGTTCGTGTTGCTTCTTCTCCTCTCTCTGTATCAGTGGCAGCTCCTCCTGCGCGAGCACTGCCCCGGGCCTCGGATGGGGATGTGAGGACAGATGTTTTTGGCCTCTCCTGGGTGAGGGGAGCACGAGGTGACAGCAGGGCAGGAGCCATGGCGAGAAGGTCTTCCCTGATCTGGTAAGGAAACAAAAGAGACAGGTTGCAGCTAGGTGACATGGTAGCACAAAGCTTTGCCTTAAGCATTTTGCTCTCCCTGTCCTAAATGGGTGAGGGTGACCAGCAGGTGCAAAGTCTGAGAAGGGAATCTTCCCCATTCCCAAAACTGCTTGTAATTTGGGATTTTACATTCCTAAGTACCATTGGAAAATGTTTGTGAATAAGATACCTAAGTGACAGGTGATAATTAATATGAAGTACTGAGGCATCAGCTTTTCACACAGCTGTGGGTTTTCTAAAACTTGGAGAAATTTAGTGTCTTCACATCTCTGCTGCTCTGTCAAAAGTGATTGAGAAGTTCACAAATGACTGTGGGGGGAGAGAGGTGCGGGTAGACAAACAGACAAACTTTCTGTGCATGACCACAGAAAGAAATAGCAGTCTGCAACAGGCAGCTGAAAACAGGGTGAGCGGTGGTGAATCCTTTGTGTGTGCACAGCCTTCCATGGGGCTCTTAATATAGCAAAGAGATGTGAAAAATAATATATCTGAGCTTGAACTTCCCCACAATCCAGGTGTGAGCACTTCATTAGTTAGTCATTAGAAATAGCAGAAAAGTTGGGAGATGTTGGGAGGTTTTTTAGTGTAGCATGATTGTACACAGGACTTCAGCAAGGTCATGTCATAGATAAATAGATACTTTTCCCCATCATGGCTGGCTTTGGCTTTCATTGCCTTTGTGAGAGCAGAACAGCAGGTCTGAGCCTCCTGCCTCCATTGACACGAGTCGTGAGACTTGCACGAGTGAGAGCAGGGTTTGACCTCTGGCTTTGAAGTATCCTTGTCCCAACAGATTTATCACTGGGGCCACATGAAGGCCTTGAAAGAAAGGAAGGAGCTCGGTTTTGCAGCCCTTTCTTCCCGCAAGTTTGTTTGCAGTTGTCCTTTTATTATTATTTTAGCTCCAGTGATTACACATGTGGGGCCCTTTGTGCTTTGAAGTCTTTTTGCTTTGTCAGAATCTCAGGGGTGTTAATGAAAAGGTTATTTAAAAACAAAAATCACTTGTTAAGTGGTTTAGCTTGTTGTGGACCTGGTATCAGCTTTTACCTGGTGAGTCGCAATTAGTCATTGCATAAGAACTGGGGAGTGGGAGGCAAAGGGTTAACAGCAAACGCTGGAGAAAGGAAAGATATGTATCATTAAATAAAAATGTGACCACCCATGATTACAAGTGTTGTAGTCCTCCTTTTAACAAGCACACACCGTACTTTCATTAACCCGGGCCTGCCTGAATAGCAGCCTGTCTGGCCGGGCAGTGATTTTGTAAAAGCTGTCCCTAATGACAAAGACAGGCCACCTACCCTGAACTTTTCTCTATGACTTTATTCTTCAGCAGTGCTCAAGTGTAAATAAACTTGTTTACTCCCATCAGGATGGTAATGATAATGAAGCCTTATTTGTTTCACCACAATGACAAAGTAATTTGTGCGTAGCCCAAGCAGAGAAAGGGCGGGGAGGGGGGGAGAGCCCGGTTCTGCTTTATGGTTTCTCCATAAGCAAAGTTGCTGCAGTCAGTGTTTTCCTTTGCTCTTCATTGTGTGTGACGGGTCAGTGAGGGAGAACGTCGCATCCCAAAGCCCCACTGGAGAACACGGGCTGGCAAGGGAATGGCAAAAAAAGAGAGTAATAATAAGCCAGGAGTGAAGTGAGAAGTCAGACAAGCCTATCTGGGAGGGAGAGAGTGACTAAGTGAGAGGGGAGTTATCTGGTCAGACTCATGAGTCACTATAGAAAACGTACAGAGCGGCACAACCTGATGTTTGGTTAGGTTTTTTCCATTCACTTGTATCTCTGAAGCTTTAATGAATCACAGCAACGAGAGGATGTGCAGAAGGGGGAAGGGGAGCCTGGGATGGGACAGGCAGAGGGTACGGGTGTGCGCTGTGAAGGAGAGGGCCAAGAGCAGCAAGGGGAGAGGCTGGAAGGAGACGGGGCATCTCCAGGGAAGAGGAGGATGAAGTGAGGGTGTACTCATGGGTGACTCAGGCTGACCTAAGATTGCTGTGACAGAAAGGGCCCCTCCTGGCTGCACCCACCCTGCTCGTGTCCCATTGCCTCTCCCTTGCCTGCAGTTTAGGCAGCCTTGCAGGTGGGGACTGGACCGAGACGGAAATTGATCCCTTCATTTTTTGGTATGGTTAGTTTTCAGCTGATGACACTGCACTGGAGAAAGTGTGTATGGGAAAAGATTTGTTTTAAATGTTAAAACAGTTTAAAACTGGCTTTTGTACTTGTTGCTGGAACTAAGAGCAGAGATGGGGCAATGTGGTCCCAGCTCACTGTACCCATAACAAAGCAGGCAGTGCAGATTTAGCTTGTGTTTATTATTTGTAACTTCCTGAAAAAAACCACAACTAATTAAAAAGAAAAGGATAACATGCTTTTAAAAAACACCACCACCTGAAAAAAAAACCAGAATTGAAGGAGAGAAGGAAAAAGCCAGCCCAGATAAAATACACATTGGCAGGTTCCTCTGGAAACCTAGTCAGCAGCTGCAGACTCCTCTTCCAGAGTTGGGTACAGCAATGCAGCTGCAAGCTGGAGAGGATTTTGCAGGGGACTCACTCTATGGGGTCTCCCACACAGGGGAGTAGATTGAGGAGTGAGGGATGGGGAATCTGGAGTCCAGTCCATAGATGCAGAAGTACCCAGGGCTGTGCAGTGATTTCCAAGTGCAAATGGGTTTAGCTGGAGTTTAGGTGGGGCTGGAGAACAGCAGACACCTGAAAGGTGCAGAGACACTTGGTGGGGAATAGAAAAGTAAAATCCCTTAGGCCATAGGATGTTGCATTCCTGAATTACAGACAGGTATGCGGTATTACTCTGCCAGAGCATTGGGGTGCAATCTGCTCCAAGCTATACCAGAGAGGTCTGCATTCACACCGCTGAAGTCAGGAGCAGAAATTGGCCTCCTAATTGCAGCTGACTTAAGTGGATATTCACCCCTGAAGCAGCTGGATATTTTAATAGCTGTAACTAGTGTCTTCTGACACCTTTTGGGGGTGACCCTTGCATCCAAGGCAGCAGCGGATCCCCAGTTCCCCCTGCTGTGCCGAGTGCTGTGAGCTCTCACCCGCTCCGTGCTGCTGGCTGCTGTCTAGATGTGCACCAGAGCACATGAACCATGCGGTGCTATTTCTTCTTATGCATTCCCTCCATTTTGCCCCTGTAAATCAGGCTACTGAGCTTTCCAGAATGTATTCCCTGTCTGACTGCAATCACAGAAGTTTCCCTCAGGCTTGCTGTCGGTGTCGAGGTGACTTTCTGCAGCACGGACATGCTGGCAGAAGAGCTCTCCAGGAGGCCATCGTTACAAGAAGACCTCGCTCCCATATTCTAACTTCCACCAACACACAGCAAACACTCACAGCTGTGACTCCAGGGCAAAACAGAAACAGTTAATCTGAGGTAATAACACTTTGCTCCTCTGTAGCACCTTCTTCAAGGACCTCAAAGTGCTTTTCAAACATTAATGAATTAAAGCTTTGCAGCCCTCCTGATGGAAGTGAAAAGGGAGGAGAAACACAGCACAGCAATGCTACACAAGCTCAAAAACTCTCCAAATTGTTTCCATGGGGACTGAAGCGCAGCCCTCTCTGCTAACAGCAGCGGGGATCAGCCCACCCCTCCGAAATGCCAGGGGAGCAGGAGCACAGCACTTGCCTGGTGGGAGATGGAAACTGGGGAGGATGTGAGGAAGTCTGGCTGGGAAAAGACCTTTCTGCTGAGGAACATATTTGTATAACTCTCTTTTTCTGGTCAAAGATTATCTAAAACCAAAACACTGAATCCTCCGGAGCAAGCACCTGATCTGACTCCTCTGAGAAATGATGGTTTGCATGAAGCTTCTTGATTTGTAAGAACAAGAAAGTCCAGGTGAGGCTGAAAGCAGTGCATGCAGCTCAGCTTTAAAACCTTCTTTGTGCTGCACAACACACAGCCCTGCTCTAGCACCGAGCCGCCCGGCATCCCTAATGACCTTGCTTTCTCAACTCATCCAAGACAGCACAGCACAACACCCTTCCCTAACCACCTCTGCTCTTGCTCAGAAATAACATGTGTCACCTGAGAAACCTCTGGCACCACCTCACACGCTTCTTTGAGGACTTTCACCCCACGCCTGTCTCATTCTGACATTGCCTAGCAAGGAAAACCTGACATGAACCCTAACACATGGAAATACAGCAACCAAATTCCCTGCACAAGCCACTCTCGCTGCATAACTAAGGAGGCAGATGCCCTCAGGCTGTGGGAGCAACTGCACCTAACCCAAAAATCACAGTATCTTCACGCCCCTTCCCTTTCCAGCCGTCTGTCCAGAGCCACCTGCTCCGCTCACCCTCACGTCCGCTACGAGCAGGGCTGTTTCTGGGTCTCCAGTTCTGCACCCTCCAGCCACAACACTGCAACCTTTACCCACAAAGCAGAGGCTGGTCTCTGGGGAAGAGGTGTGTTGAGAGTGTTATAAAAGAGCCCAGAGCAGAAACCAGGTGGTCATAATTTTGGTTCTTAATGTATTTGTGCTCCAGTGTTGCTTCAGAGGTGCTAACAAAGGTGAAATGAGAGCCAGGTGACAACTTAATATGGGAGAATATGGCTTTCTAGTACCAAGCCAGAGCTAAATCTGATGAGCACCGGTAAGTAAATGAAAAAGAAATGAGTGTAACATACATAATAAGCACTGAGATTAATAAAAATAGCAGAGTACAATTTAATGGTGGGGGTCTACTATAAATTATTGAGTTATTTGTATTTTGGAATTGATTGCCACAATAACTGCCTTGCAGATGTTCCTGTTGTTAACTCTCAAGGCCTTGAGCGGGACAAATGGCTCAGGTTATCATTTATAAAAATGACTCCTTTCAAGGCTTTTTAAAACTTGTGATTAAATATTGTCCTAAATGAGGATCCAAGGTTAACAGTCAGTATCACTGGAATAACAAATTAAACTTGCCTCCCTTAGCTGACGGTCAAAATAGGTAAGGGCATGGGAGGAGGGATGTTAATATTTGTCCTGCAAATCTAATTGCTTGAACTTTATACGAGTCTGAAATCAAACGGGTAGATGTGAGATGGTCCATCCCACCACTGCCTTTTAGAAAGCTGACAATAATTGCATGGCTTGGAAAATGTATTTCTTTGTGCATGAAGAAACTTAAAACATGTCTTCTATATGCAAATAGCCAAGGTGTTCCCAGCCAGAACAATAAGAAAGGCTGAATGAGGTGTGGAGAATCTGGGGGAGATGATGTTTCATCAATACGAGCTGAAAATATGCATTTTGAAGGTTTAGCCCAAGCTACCACGGCTAAGAGGAGATGAGAGAGCAGCCTGGCCCCTGCAAGCTGCCCTTACCAGGCTCTCCTTGCCCAGTGCCACCACTCCAGGTGAGGTAGGACCACCAACATGGGAGGTACCACCCTGTCCCAAGAGCACGAGGGCTTTTAATCTTAAATAACAATTACAGCTGATGCTGAGACACAGCCAACAGATTGTGGGGGCATAGGAAAGCAAGATGACAAGGCTAATGTCAGAGGTGAAATATCTGTGTGAGCAGATCTACCACTTCTCCCCACGTTTGCCTGCACAGACGCCCGGCTGACAGACAAGGAGAAGAAGAGCGCTGTTGCTGAGGCCTCTCTGAATATTTTGGGCCTGATTAAATTCCAAGTGCAAACGCTCTCAGCAGTTTCCTTGCAAACAACCTGCTGTTAAAAAATGTGATCAACAGCCTCTCAGGTGTGTTTTCCAGAACCTAAAATAGCGCAGCTATGGTGCTGCCCTTCACAAAATCCCAAACAGGGGCAGCTAAAACACGGGTGGGAGGACAGGAGGAGGATAGAGGCCAGAAAAGTGTAGAAGGCTGAAAAGGGGTGAGAGGCTGAAAAAGGGCTGAAATAGGTATGCCAGGCTGAAAACAGAGTTGCAGGCACTAAAAAAGGGTGTCAGACTGAAAGCAGGATTGCAGGCGAAGAAGGGGAGGGAGGCCAAAAAGGATGGGAGGTTCAAAAAGGGATGGGAAGCTGGGAGAGGAGTGGCCAGCTGAAAAAGGGGTGGTAGGCCAAAAAGGCGGTGGGGGAGGCAAAAAAAGGCGTTAGAGGTGGTGGTGGGTGGGAGGCCTAATAGTGGAGCGGGAGGCCAGAAAGGAGGGTGGGAGGCAAGGAGGCTGCAAGGGCTGGGGGGCCAAAAAATAGTCAGAGGCCTGGAGGCAATGGGGGGGGCTGCAAAAGATTTGGAGGTCAGGAGGGGCTGGGGTCCCAAAGAGGGTGAACAGGAGGCCCAAAAAGTGAGGCAGGACAGGAGTGGGTGGGAGGCTGAAATGAGTGGGAGGCCAGTAGAGGGTGGGAGGTTAAAGAGTGGGAGACTGAAAAAGAGTGGGAGGCTGTGGGGCCAAAAGGCACAGGAGTGGGCAGAGGTGTCCTCCAAGAAGGCTCTGGTTGCTGTCTTTTCCCAATGTCTCCTGTGTTGCAGCAAGCAATATCTGTCATCCGTGCTAAAACTGGGGGATATAAATTGGAAAAAAGAAAAAACACAAATTGTGTAAGAATGAATCTCAACGCCCACCTCCAGCATCTGAAACCAGTGAAGGAGAACATCATATTAAATCAGGACTCAGCAATAACCACGTGGCTGTTCAGCCCCGGTCACAGCAAGCGAAAACAGAGAGAGGCTCGGCTGGAGAGGTGCCTCTGACGGCATTTATGGGCCTCCCAGCAATCAGGAGGAAAAATCTCCTGGTAAAAAGCTAAATGAAACCCTCTAGCAACACCCTGTGATAACCACATGAAAGCCTAATTCCTGTGTGGTGGCCTTTTGTCAGGGACTGGCCAGTGGAGCGTGAAATGTCGCATGCTGCAGAGAAGCAGCCCAGGTTGTGCCCTCACTCCTCCCTAGGCTGCTCCTGGAGAAAACAGGGTATTTAAGCAGACGTAACAAAGCTGTTTATATCCTAAAGTGTTCTTTTACGCCTGGGAACTGAGACTGTAGCCTCAGCATCAAAGATAACTTCATAATAGCCTTTTAGTGGAAATAACCCTTATTTACGAGGAAGTCCTATCGCTAAGCTGAGATGTAAAATAAAAGCAGTAGGTGTTACTCATAATGCACTAGAAAAGTTGATTCCATACGAGGGCTTTTTTTTTTAAACTTCTAAAAGCAGCAATTTCAGGTTAGACATCATGGAGAAAATCTTGGACTCATTCAAGTCAGCACAAGCAATTTCCTTACCTTCGTTATGAAGAACATTTTAGCTTATGAAAGCCTAATGATCTAATTTATTTGTCATCATTTATTCTGTTTGATTACTTTCTGTATGTTTCCATTGGATAGTGCAAGCTGATTGGTGTCTTTTCTGCTCCAAGTTAATTTAAGTGTACGATTCCTATGCCCAAGAACAGTGAAGACAACTACATGTTCTTTCATTTTCTAAAACAACAAAAACCCAAAACTAGTTATATCAATTCTCTATGTCCTCCTTGTTTCTTTTCGAAGTGACCAAAACTGGGGGCGTTAAATTATCTCGGGTTGTTCCTTCAAGCAGGGAAACGCTGACATTCAGAAGGAAACCACTTCCAAGTAAGTCACTAACTATATCTTGGATATTTGATTAAGCAGCGTATTATCACTTATTTACACTCCTGGGTACTGAAGGGTGTTAGGCAATTAAATATTACAGAATTAAAACAGACTAACGTAAGCTGTGACCCTTGTTCTTGGCCATGCTGATGTACTTGTTTTCCTCCAGATTACCAAAAACCAGGTACAAAATAGCATCACAGGTCCAATGGTAGATCAGACTTTGAATCTTCCAAGACATTTCCACAGAGTAATTCCACAAGGTTTATAGTACAGCCCAGCACAGCCCTACGCAGTGTAATGTGAACTCCCTGGTTATTGCACTGCGAAGCACAGTACAGCCTGCCACCCTCTCGCTGTCACTGTAGGAGTTGTGTCGGCTAAGGTCTGAATTCAGGCTGCAGGGAGTTATGATTGTCCTTCATCACATAAATCTGGTAGTCATCATCTTTATTGTCTGCTCTGAACTGTTGTGCTACATATTAAGAGCAGCTGTGATGTCCTGAAAGGGGCCTAGGACATGAAGACTGTGTCAGGATCACTTAATCTGCCTTGCAGAAAAGTTTTAGATCTTAATTAATTAAGATATGGATAGAGTTCTTCAGCCTTTTGGGCAGCATGCCCCACAGAAACCATCTTACAACAGTCAGGAGTCATCTGCCCCAGCAGCCTACAGCTCTCAAAGGGCTTCAAAAGTTTGTGGGAATGCTACACTTTTGCTAAAATACCTTCCCCGCCCCACCCCCCCCAAGCTTCATAGCTCCATCCTATGCTGTCCAGAGAAAAGAAGTATAAATACTGTAGATGGAGTTAGCTATTGCAACACCACCACCATTTTAGCCTTGTGGTATTGCCTATCTTTGTTCCTTCCCTCTTTCTTTACAGTCAAGTACAAAAGCTGAGGCATTGCATTAGAAAAAAATAGATTCTGTTTTAATTTAGTCAGGAATGAACCCAGAAGACATGCAATGCTATCAGTTACATAGTAGATACTTTACATAGTGGATACTTTACAGAGTAGATACCTCACGTGCCCAACCAAATGTGCCAAATAATACACCTTTTTGAAGCATCGAAGTAATAAATTTTTATCATTTTTGCATTACGCTGCAGCCAGGTTCTCATGTTAAGAAAACAAGGAAATACTAAAATCTGAGTGGTTTGGTTGGAGAGGGTTCGCAACCTCAGACAAGTGAGCGAAAGTTATGTAAAGGCCCAGGCATTAAGTTCTTCTGAGTAAAACACACCATCTAGAGGTGGACACCACTTCTGCAAGTACTCTTCAAAAAAACTGCAGACAGAAGCGATTTAACCTCTGTCAGAAAATAAAACTCACCTCGATAACGGCAACAAAAATACCTTAATCAGAACCACTGCATTCTTTGAAATAACTATTTCTGAGGGTGCTTCTAAAAAAGGCACTTCTGTAAGGCTTCTGTTTTCAAAAGCCCTTTGAAAAGAAAACCAGGTTGCCGCTCATGCTTCTAACATCCAAAGGTCACAGAAGGCAGGGGCGTACTCCCAGGGGCTGTGGCATGTATGGACAGCACAAATGCCTCTGCAGACAGACTCTTGCTTTCAGGTTCTGTATCTGCAAAGATTTATCCAAAGGGGTGCAAATATGACAGGATGGTGTGACAGAAATTGATCTTCCCAGGTACCTCTTGCAGAAGAAATCCATGAGCTGTGAAACCTCCGCTGAAGCCAGCGAGGACAGTGGAGGCACTGCAGGGACTGTGGGAGTGTCAGAGCATCCCCCCTGGTCTGGAAGCAGAGAGAGGAGCCTCAGTTCCAGCCTGTGGAGAAACATTCCCTCCCTGGTGACATTTTAGCCAGCTTTTGAGGGTTTCCAAGATTTGCAGAGCCCAGCAAAGGGATACAGAGAGCTGAACTCCAGCTTTTCCTGGTGTTGGGCAAGTATCTGATATTCATTAAACCAGTAAATGGCTGGTATTTGCTTTATTATCTCTATTATAAATGCAGGGTAGCCGTGAAAGCCAAAAGGTGAAGATGGGACATACTGCACCTCACACTCCTTCCCCACCCACCGTGGGGGAATATTCCTGCATTGGTCTCATTGCAGGAACTGTCTGTAAACAAACATGTTTTGAAACTCCCATATAAATAGGCATCCCAACATCCTGCACCATTTTAATAAACTATGTTTTATTTGTGTCAATCTGTCTCAAGAATGTCAGAATCAGAACATTTCCCCAGGGACAGCTTCATCCTTCAAACGCCGCAGATGAGAAAGCATGCAGAACAATCTGTGCTGAAGCAGGATTAAGAGTTACCAGGGTGACACTTTGTCGTTTGTAGGATGCCGACAGTGAGCCTCTCAAAAGCACAAGACCTTCACTGGAGCTGAAGAGACCATAGAGACCCAATTTGCCTCTGCTATCGCTGAAGTGGCAATGAAGAGTGTGAATTCCCACCTGTGCGTTACAGCTGACTTCCCAGGGGCAGGATGTGTCCTGTGGCACCAGGGATTTCCTTTGGGAAGAAGGGATGCCCCACGCCATTGCTCATCTTGGTTGTGCCGAAGGTCTGCTGCTTCACTTTCTCTTTGTTCAGGCTCTCCCACTGAAGGCCATCTTCAGTGTCAGTGACAGCACAAAGTTGTGGCTCCACCACACTTCTTCCCACAAAGAAAAAGCAATACCTGTGACAGCAGAAGCCTCTGGGTGTTTTTCACTTGCCCATCATTGTAGGGTGCATCAGGTTTCTTTCCCTTTTTCTCCAGATGCAAATTAATTCACTAAAGTCTTCAGGGGGGAGGACTCCAATGACTCATTTGCATTTCAGGTCTCCACATCTCTGCATTGGTCACGGGGTTCTCAGTGGGCTCCTGAGTGCTGGAACCCAGGTAACAAGATTTCAAGATCTGTTTCAGAAATGGCTTGCCCAAACGTTGCCCATTTCAGGCGTTCCCTGTCCTAGACCACAAATTCCTCACCCAGTCGCAGGTCCAGGCCCAGGAATAAACTACAGGCTCTTCAGTAGACATCAGCATATATAACTGTCCTGGTTTCAGCTGGGAGAGAGTTAAATTTCTTCGTAGTAGCTAGTATGGGGCTGTGTTTTGGATTTTTGCTGGAAACAGCGGTGATAATGTGGAGGTGTTTTAGTTGTCGCTAAGTAGCGCTTACACTGGTCAAGGACTTTTTCAGCTCCCCGTGCTCTGCCGGGTGCACAAGAAGCTGGGAGGGGACACAGCTGGGACAGCTGACCCAAACTGACCCATGGGATATTCCACACCATATGACGTCATGCTCAGTATATAAAGCTGGGGAAGAAGAAGGAAGGGGGGATGTTTGGAGTGATGGTGTTTGTCTTCCCAAGTAACCGTTACGCGTGATGGAGCCCTGCTCTCCTGGAGATGGCTGAACGCCTGCCTGCCCATGGGAAGTAGTGAATGAATTCCTTGTTTTGCTTTGCTTCCGTGCGCAGCTTTTGCTTTACCTATTAAACTGTCTTTATCTCAAACCATGGGTTACCTCACTTTTACTCTTCCGATTCTCTCCCCTGTCCCACCCGGGGGGAGTGAGTGAGTGGCTACGTGGTGCTTGGTTGCTGACTGGGGCTAAACCACAACAGAGCCACGACAGAAAGGTAGATCCCCCAGCCTAGAAAGGTGTCCAACATCTAGAGAGAGGTTTATGGTGTTTTTTTCAAGAGACGTAAAAGCAGAAGTTCAGTATTGACTATGTTTTGAACAATGAAATCATAAAAACTTATGAATACAGTTGCAGAAAAAAATGAGTCAAATTGCTGGTAAGAAAAGGCAAGCAACTGCTAGCTTGACATCTGGCAGGATGTTCACAGCGAACCCCAGAAAGCTCGTTTAAACAGCAGCCCTGCTCCTGCCAATGCCGCGGCCTTGCTCTGTGCGGTGCGCTGGGTGTCAGCGTGCTCTTTACTTGGGGTTTTTGAGGATAACAGTGACATCAGAGGTAGAAAAAGCCTCGTAAACCACAGGAACTTACCTCTTCCCAGAAGCATAGCGGTTTCCCTCAGAAAAGAACAGCAGGTGTTAGAGTGTCACCAAGGGACTTGATTTTGACCACAAAGCCAAGAAAAAGCAAGTGTCTTTAGCAAATCTCAGCTTCTCAGTGACCTCTGACGGAGCAAATCTGCCAAGGCTAAATTGGCTGACTTTTAGGCCAAAGCCATTGATTTATCTGTGTTGGTCGGGCTCAAATCCTGGAGGGTTTATTGAGATTAGAAGGAAACTTACTCAGCAGAGAGCAAAGAAGCAGCCGAACTGTGGCCTTTCTGACAGCAGGGAGACGTGGTGCTGAGGTGGAAGGCTTTGGGAAGGGTGGGACAGAGCAGAGAAGGGGGCGCAGCGCAGATTGGTGCAGTGGAGCCATGCCCCAATCCCAGCTTTGCAGGGCTTGTGCCAAATTCTGGTCCTTTCCCTGTGTAAGCTTTGGTTGGGAGCAGTCCCAAGGAGTAAATGCAGAGGTGGGAGCTGTGCTGCTTTACGCAAAGGAGCAAATCTCTACAAAACTCCCAGTGCTGCAGCACTGGGTGAAATTTAGGGGTGTGTGTGTGTGTCTGAGAGGGAGAGAAAGAAAGCCTGGGGAGTTGAAAAAGGTTGAAATGAGTCACTCCTCATCTTTTTGTCTAATTTGGTAGCTAATACAGGGTGCGATGCTTCCCTGCCTCCTTGCTGAGCAGCTCATGCAGAGACAGTTCCAGTGCAGTCAATGCAAGGAATTATCTGGATCCAGCCCATATATGGTGCAAAACAAGGCAGAGGAGAATCGGGCACAGGGACGTGCTGGCTGCAGGCGCTTCTGCCCTGCGTTAAGCCTGGGAGGTGGGATGCTGTTCTGTTGTACATGGATTTTATGAGTTGTGACGCAAGCTCAAAATTGGAGGCATTTCCGCGGCTTCCTCAACTTAAAAGCTGCGTTATAAACAGGCATTTGACACTTTATATTAAGTTAAGCCCAGCCGCGGCGCAGTAAGAGCAGCCGAGGGATCACAAGCCCAACGGCTCCCGCAGCGCGCTGCCGGAGAGGCAGGCTGGGCCTCGGCCGGTCCGGCTCGGCCCCGGGGGAGGGGACGGCAGGGCTCTCGCGGGTTCGCGAGAGCGGCGCCGGGCCCTCCCTAAGCCGGGCTTTGCTTCCTAAGCGGGGCTTTGGCTCCCCCCTCGGAGCAGCTTGGCAGGAGACGCCAAGTGGCCGGCAGGGGGCGCCGCAGGGCAGCAGCGCGGCCGTGGGGGCGTGGCCTGTCGGGGCGCGGCCCGCTGGGGCGGGGTCTATGGGGCGTGGCCCGGGGCGTGGCCCGTCGGGCGGCAGCGGCGCGCGGCAGGGTCGGCGGGCAGAGCCCCGCGGCGAGCGGGAGCTGCGCAGCGCCGGTAGCCCGGAGGCCTCTGCGGCCCCGACCCCGCGTCCCGGGCGAGATGTGGCGGCGCTGGGAAACGGGATGGGACGAGAAGAGGGAGCTGCAGGAGCTCAACTCCCGGCTGCGGGTCTTCGTGTCCCGCGTGCGGGAGTTGGAGGAGGAGAACCGCTTTCTGGCGCGGGAGCTGGCGGAGCTGCGGGAGCAGGAGCTGATCGGGTTGCGGGTGCCCGAGCAGGAGCTGGCCTGGCTGCGGATGCAGCTGGAGGAGCTGAGTCGGGCGAAGCTGGAAGCGGAGCTTGAGCGGGACGGGCTGCGGCGGGAGCTGGAGCAGCTGCAGCTGCTGGGCGCCGAGGTGCTGGCCATGCGGCGCCGCCTGGAGCCCGAGCTGGCCGGGCAGCGGGAGCTGCTGGAGCGGCTGCGGGGCGAGTGCGTGGCCCTGGAGGAGCTGCTGCTGCAGCTGCGGGCCGAGCACGGGCACCTGGCCGAGCGGCAGCGGCGGGAGGCGGTGGAGATGCGGGAGCTGCGGATGGACCTGGCCGCTTTGCCGCCCCCCTTGGCCGGGCTCAGCCTGGAGGAGCTGGAGGAGACCTACGAGATGCTGCTCAGCCAGAGCTGCCGGGAGACCCTGCTGCGCTACCAGGAGCAGATCCAGGTGCTGCAGGAGCAGGAGGCGCAGCGGAGCCGGGAGAGCCTGGAGCTCCTGCGGGAGGAGAGCCGGCAGTGCCGCCAGCACCTGGAGGACCTGCAGCGCCAGGGCCGGGAGCTGTGCGGGCTCCGGGAGCGCCTGGAGCAGGAGCTGCTCGCCTTGCAGGACCGCCACGGCGCCGAGCTGGAGGAGTACCAGGTGCGTGGCTGCGCCCCGAGCGGCGGCCCCCGGCCCCGGGCCTCCCCGGCCCCCCTCGCCGGGGCTCTCCCCGCCCTCCGGTGCTTGTTTTGGTACTGCTCCGAGTCTCCTTCGGCCCTCCCACTCGCGTTTTCCCTCCGGTTCTGGGCCATGGTGGGATGCGAGCTCGGTTTCCCGTGACCCTGGCACTCCCCTCCCGCGGGCTCATCCCATGCCCGCCGCTCTCGCTGCTGCGGGAAGGGCCTGCACCCCTCTGAAGGCTCCCCCTGACTCTGCCTCGCCCCGCTTTGCCTCCCTGCAGTAGGGTTTCCCCAGGCTGGAAGAGGAGTCGGCCCAGCAAGAGCTTGTTGCTGCTGAGCCCTTCTCTGGAGGGAGCAGGGAGGCCCCTGTGAGACCCAGTGCTCGGTTTGGGTGCGAAGGGTGGGGATCAAAAGGGTGACCCTGAGGCCATCATCTCGCTGACAGGTGCTCCCTTCCCAACCTGCCCTCGGCAAGCGCTCAGGAGCACGGAGCTGGCGCGCAGGCTTGCCAGGGCTCCTGCTCGGCTTGGCGTGAGCAGGTGGGACGTGGGGCAGGCGAACCGAGTCCCCGCGCGGTGGGACACGAAGCTTCCCTTCTAGCCTGAGACTTGAGGTTGACCTGTCGCCATCAGAGAAATGAACTGAATTTTCTTCCTGCCTTACATGTGCTCCAGTGCACCCTGAGCCTAAAGAAAAGCTTGTGGGCCCCAGTGTAGTTGAGGAAACTTTTAGTTTCAAGGCAGGAAGATTTATTGCTGTGCTATCTGCAGTTGAGTAGAGGGGGGAATTTTTTTGAAATAAAACTTTAACGACGGTATCTGTTTGAGGAGAATGCTTGGTGATGTTAAGCAGAGGGTTGTAGCATCTGTAGCTGAGAATTTGCTTGCTGTCAGAATAACGTTCGGTATAATGATGTATAATCACCTTGTGCGTGTGAACAGACCAGTAAATGCCGGCACAGCAAAGTATCAGCTCATCAACTGAGACTGGAGAGCACGTATTAGATCATCCAGACCATCCATCAATTTCCTGAGGGCAACATTTCTATTGTTCATTGTTAGACCTTTTATTAACACTCTGCTGGAGCTCAGTGGTTGTCTGAACCCCGTGTGCTCCTGATGGCATTGTGTCCAACAGCCGTGGTAGATTATGGAGGTGCTGGCGGTTGGAAGGGACTGGGACCTGTTTCTGTGCGTCTGGTTTTTGTACGTTGCTAGACTGTTTGCAAGTTGCATAGTTTGCAGATGCTGTGAACTGAGGCAGATCAGGTATGTAAGAAGTAATCAGAAAGTCTTTTAAGTTTTAAAGCAATTCTAGTTTCATTTTTGACAGGACAATTTGTTCTTCCAGTCACGTATGTAAACATTTCTAAAGCTGTAGAACATGTTCTGTGTAGATCCCTCATTAATTAAACCTATCCATCAGTCAAAGCCAGGTGAAGATGTAAAGAAAAAACCCTCTTTTTTCTGTGGTTTGGTTTTTTTTTTTTTTGTTAAGGTGTATGAGTTTATATAAATGTATATAAGCCTACTAGTATTTAAAGTTACTTTGATTTCCAGATGTCCTCTTTGCTGTCTAGGTTTGTTACTAGGGATTTCTAATGAAAATTTCATTGATCTTCAATCACCATGGTTCAAATTGAAAACCTTTAAATACGGTGTTTCTTTAAGAAGAGCATTTTGTACAGCTTACTACCCGAGCTACAAGTGTTTCTTCTAAAGCCAGTTAGAGAGTGGGTGTGTTCAGATACCTACGTCTGTCTTTCAGCTCAGCGGGGTGGTTTTATACCACTGTGTTGTCTCTGCATCTGGTTGTATTTTTAAAGAATTTTCTTCAGAAGAGCAAGTGGAGACAGAGCAACCCGTTGCAGGAGTCAGCTAATCAAAATCAGTGCATGCCCTTGAATTGTCCTGATTCGGTGCTCAGCAATGGATTGTTATTTTGATTCCAAGATAACAAACTTCAGTTTTATTCTCAGGAGCATTTGGCGTGCTTTGGATTTTACAGGAATAATAGCTTCAAAGCTTAGTAATCCGAGAAGAAGAAAAAAGTGCTTTGAGAGCTCATGTTTTCAGGTTGGGTGTCTTACCTTTGAATGTATATCTGGGTAATATTTAAATTCTGGTGAAAATGATACCATAAAGTTTATAACTTCTGAATGGTTTCATATTTAAAATGTTTGGTCTTCAATGAGAAAGGCCTTTTCCAGCGGCCAGTCTAGTATACGTGAGAAATAAGGTATCTTTTGCTCCCATCCAGGAAGATAAATTATAGAATGTGTGGAAGCAGGTAGTTCAGATTTTGTTCTTGTGATCAAAGCTTTTCTCCCACCCCCTTGTTTCTTTTATTGGCGAAAGTATGTTCAGCATGGATTTTAAACTACTCTTTAAAGAGCATCTACTCCATGCTTATTGTACAGTGACACATAGAAATGATATGTATGTGCAGATTTAAGTCAAGTGATTATTGTTCATTGCAGCTGCAATGGCGATTAGATTTATTCATATTTTCCATATATCATGCAGTCGCCTTATATGTCCATCTTTGCCTCCTGCACTGTCCTTATCCTCGCTAAAGCTTTCGGCAGTGTTAAATAGAAATATGTATTTGGAGTTACAATTTAGCTGAACCAGGCGAGCTCTAAATCATACATCGTTTGGAAAATTTTCACTGGTCCTGAGTGCTAAAGGGATGAACTCAGCAAGTCTTTTACTTCCATAATTTTAGCTGTGTGCTGTGAAAATACTTAGGCAAAATCTCTCAGTGATTTGAAAAAAACTTGTATTTTTTGCACGTAAAAATGGCCATGGCTTATCCTGCTGCTTTGAAAAGAGGCAGAAATTTTTCATTAATATGGTGGATTTAGGATTGGTTCCTGCCTCAGTGTTGTGAGCTCCAGAGAAGAAGAAAACATATTGTCAAATGAATGTACAGTATCGATATGTCATGTGTGGTTTTTTGTGTACCGCTTTCTAGCCAGCTAAGTGCAGAGCATCAGTTCCTCCCCTGCCGAGCCACTGAATGAGCTGTAGGATCGGTAAATAGTACCAGATGGAAAGGGCTGGAGCCTGGAAACCTCTATTCCCTGAGCTTGGACAATCCAAGTAAATTCTTTTCCCCCTACTGCCCTTCTAAAATTTCCCACTGCTGCCTGGAAAGGAACATCTGAAGGGTGAGAAAATTGCTTTTATTCAGTTACTCAGTTCTAGCAGGACATCACCGGGGTTTGATGTGGTTGAGAAACAACTCTTTCCAAGAAAGTCCCGTGTGAGGCAAACACAGCTGCAACGCTACAGGTTACCTTTTGGAAGCTGAGGAACTTCCATCTTGCGATCTCGTGAACTTTGCCAAAGTGGTTTATGTACTTTTTGGCATGCCTGGAAACGGGGCTTAAGACCAATTGTCCTCTGCATTATGTTGAAGTGGCGGTGACTGGAGGGCTAGACGAGTGGCTGTCTGCCATCCAGTCTATACGATGTCTGCTCGTGTTGGAATGAATTCCTTTGGAACTCTTACACTGCTGGCTGAGTTATGTAGCCCCGTATGGTAATCATTAACTCAAACTTTTGGATCCCAAGTGCTCTCCAAATCCAGTGGGTAGAATCTAGGTGGCTTGTCAAACCCAGACTACAGATCCTGGGGGGGTGAGGGCCTGAAGTTCCCGTGTCTTTAGATAGGTGTGAGCATCCCTGGTCTTTCAGAGCTCCATGCTCTCTGCAGTCTGGTGTACAGGTTCCCTGTATAGATTCTGCTGGGACTGCAGCAAGACCTGTGCATTGTGAAGCTCTTCTTAACACATGCAGGCGCATGTATAGGTTAGTCTCTGTTTAATCGGGGAGGCAACAAACACCCGAATCACTTCATGTTTTGTATCAGAACTCTTATCACTGTTAGGGGTTGATCCCCTCGAGACCCTGTCTTTCTTGTCTTTTGCCGATTCCTTTGGTTCTGGCAACACCCTGTCCGTTCTTGCTTGATCACCTTTTCCTTTTAAAAGCAGGGCCTGGCATTTTTCTTCCTTTCTCATCTTGGGGATTTTTCCATTGTGTCAGTTCTTGAACAGGATTGTTGCCTCAGAGCTGCAAAAGGTCAGCGGTCCTGCTTGCCGCTGTGCGTGGCCGTACAGGATGTTACCTCCGCTGCAGTCTGGATGAGGCTGTTGGATGGCTGATAGTGCTTTTTCAGATACGCAGATATGATTTGTCTTTTGCCACAAAAAGGGAGTTTTAAGGTACGCTGAAGGCTGTAGGCAAGGTTTGTCATGTCAAAGAAAATATCAGTGTAATCATTTAACAAAAGCTGCAAAGGCAAATGAAGAAATAGATTATTATATACAGAAGTATACCCACATGTATACGAAGATACAGGCAGCTTCCTTCATAAAGCTTTCTTTTTACTTAAAAAAAAAAAAAAACCCACAAACTGTTAATGTTTGAAATGCCAGCACTTTATTATCTTAGTTCTTAAACCTTACTTCTGCCTAGCATATCATACTGGCATTACTCAATTTGGGGAATCCCCTGCTGTATCTTCATTTTTATGCTATTGTTTGTACTGTGATACTTGAACACTTTCTGCATATAAATGATGCATTTAGAATTTTTTTAAAATTAGACTATCAGTGTCTTGATTTTTCAGTTTGTATTGTAAAGCATTGGTTAGGATGCAATCTAAAATATGCTGTCATGAATTCCTGTTCAGTGTTGTACACGTGTGTGAGATTTTGCTCTATAAACAATGGTTCAGTGTCCTTGCATAGCATGGAGTGATGTGAAAAACAGGATCAGGCCTTTGCTGAGATCTAATTTCTGTCTTCCCAGCCCCCAGAACGAAGCGTAATCTATAGCATTTTGTTTAGCATCAATCTGCTGGCTGAGGAAGATTGATCTGAGTTGGTAGGTTCTATCCACAGTGAGGAAATAATTTAAAACTGCAGAGAACAGCTAATACTGATACTTTTAGTTCTGAGTCTGTACTGAACAAGCTCCTCTCAGTTATCAGGGGAGGGCTTATTTTCCAGAAGATGGAAATTTGCCCCTCACATGAGAGGTAACAGTGGTGATGAAAGCACTTGCTTTCTACGATGTTGTTTTCAAGAGCATGAGAGTCAGTTGTCTTTAGTCTAAATCAAATCTTAATGTTCTATTGCATAAGTCTTCATTGCCTTTTCTGTTGCGTACAGTTATTCAGCATTTAATCTTCCGTTTAGTATTTCAGAGTATGTCCAAATTTAGATCATTTTGGACTTTGGTATTTTTCTGCTCATCAATCCCTTTCTCCACTTCCAGAAGTTGTTAAAGAAAGGTGGGCAGGCCTTACCTACCCTCTTGTCAGTGCTGCTGCTCTCAAGTAATTTGTGGGCGTCATATAAACTGTACTCCTCCCATACACACACTTATTTTTAGTTATCAAGATGAAAATGAGCAACCCCTTGTATATCTTCTGGGTAGCAGTTAGGACAAAGCTGGGTGGACTCGAAGCAGGTATCCAACTATTGTAGAAATCTTGGCTCAAAGGAAACGCTGGAGGTTCATCCTTCACCTTCTAGGCACTATGAATATCTCCAGATGCTAGAATCCAAAACCTGACTTGGACCCGCACATCTATGGAACTGAAAACACCAATAAAGAGAAATAGGCCAGGTTCTCATGGCAAAGCAATCACCAACGTTCCTGATCTCAAGGTGATTGAAACACGTACACCTATGCTCTTAAAATGACAAAATGAGTCGCGTTTAAGTCACGTTTGTAAAGGAGTGTATTTTCCTTGCTATGTATACTTGAGAACTTTTGTACAGGGCGTCTGAATGGGTTTTACTGAAATATTTAATGAGCTTAGTAAGGCATAAAACGAAATCTTAACATAAAGCTCTGCTTCATTAACAACGTATTTCAGATTGTATATGGGGAAGGTCATAGGGCTGCTTTGTTATAATTTTTGAAGTGATGGCACACACTGACTTACTGTTTTCTCAGATGATTTTTTTAAGTTTACTGTTATTAGGTATTCAAGTGTAGAGACTTTTGTTAGTTCAAAACTAAAACTCAGTATTTTTGTTTAGAGGATAATCGACGCCCTAGAAGAAGAAAAGCAGTTCCTGACCATGTCAATCACAGATTACCTGAAGGACTATCAAGAACTACTGCAGGTGAAAGCAGGCCTCATCCTTGAAATTGAAACCTACAGGTAAGAATTGCAGTCACACACAATTGTCTCATCTGAGGATAATTTAAATCCCTTTTCATAGCTGTGGGAGCCCCATTCATGCCCTTTCCAGCATGTAAAGTATGGACAGCTACTTTTAGAGTCTCAGATCAAGATTCTTTGTATGTATTAGGTTTGTTCAATAGAGCGAATGGACACCTAATACCAGTTTTTAACTCGCTGTTGGCTTCTTCTGTGACTTGGGTCACCATGCCATTCTGTGCCTGACTGTGCTGTCTGTGAAGGGAAGATAACGCCCCTTCAGAAGGCTGCTAGTACGGGTGGAGTTGTCTGATATATCTGGGAAAACTGTAAGAATAGTAAAACACCGTTATTAATTAGTAACACATTAGATAAGCATTACCAGTGGTCAGAGGTGACTGGAATTTGATCACTCGAGCAAAACTACCTCTGGTAGTAATTCATTCTATTCCTCTGTCCCTAGAACAGCATGTTAGAGAATCCAATATAATCCACGGGAATCCTATTACCTTTCAACAAATACAGTGATATGTAAGGAATCTTCTTAGTCCTGGTCAAGCTGATATCAAATTGATGTGAATTGTTGACCCAATGTTTGATTACGAGCTGAGGAGCCAGTATCCCTAAATGGCAATCAATAAATCATGAGATTGTGTAGTTGCCATCGGTCGATCTACATGGCACACTTCATTGTTTAAATATGTTGATTAGTGTCCACCTGCAGCATCAATATAAGTAGGGAGTTCCCCGTTCTTTTTTTCACTTGTAGAATAGTGGGAAGAAAACAGAAAGGTCTGTTTGATTAAATCCAAGTGTCTCCAGCCTTGGTTTGTTGGGGAAACATGTTTGGATCGAGTTGGAGAAGTCATCAAACATCTCTGCTAATGAGTCTTCAGTACTGTGTATCTCTTTAGCCACTTAAAAGCTGTGCAGTTGAAAAGCCAGAGTAATTCTCCTGTCCGGAGAATCATGATGGATGAGTTGGCAAATGGCATAAAAGCAATCTGAAAGGGGAAAAAAACAGCCAAACAAAAAAACCTATGAACTGGAAGCAGATACTACCTTACTGTAAAGATCATGGGGGTTTTTTTTCCTACATCTAGGACAATTATTTCCAATAAACTTCATTGAGATATTGATCTCCAAATACAGAGTGCAGTTCTTATTGAGCAAAGTAATATTTTGCAAAAACTTAATGTCAGCCTACTTTCGTATTCTTTTTGCCTCGGTCATTAGCTTGTATCTATTGTGCGCGTTATTGATATTCAACCGGCATAAACACAGTGGTATTAACAGTTGTGTGTCCTAAAGCGTTAACACTGTGTCCTAAGTGTGCAACGTTGCTATGAACCAATAAGCATCTAAGTCTGGATAAAGATGGCACCAGCTGAATTATGGGTGAAATGTGTAGAGTGAAGCAATCCACTGATAAATATGAAATTTAATTGTAGTTGCATAACTGAAAATGAGACACTTGAAAGAGTAACTTCCAAGTAGCTTGATAACAGACTAGTGAGCAAAGGATGCCTGTAGGCCGTCAAAGGGCAAAACTGGTCTGTCCAAGATGCCTCGAGTATTCTGTGCTGTGAGGTACAGACCAAGGCTGGCTTCTGGACGAGGTGAAATCACAAGCAGTATGTGGGACAAGTAATTTGCAGTCAGTTGATGAGCAACAGTACCTGGATGTTTGGTGGAGTGGGATCCCTGTGATCCTTGGAAAGCCAGCAGTGTCTGGAGCATTACCAGTAGAAGAGAAACTGTGGAAACGGTAGCCAGTTGTGATCCTTATCTGTGTGCGTTAATTTTGTTAACTTTGCTAAAACACGTGATTCTTCTAAACTTAATCCTAGCTCTGATACTGACTTTTACTGTTGTCACTGAAATTTTCTCCCTCAGTTTATTCATCTGCAAAATGGGATTAGCACTTTCACAATAACAGAATTATCAGAATTGTTTCAATGATTAGCATTCATCAGAAGTAGGAATGATAATGCCCAGATATGTAGTTGCTTGGACACCCTCTTAGTTAATAAGTGAACCACCAGTGCTTCTGCTCTGTAAAACCTTGTAAGCCCATTAAATTCTGGAAGTCCTCCAGAGGTCATATCGCTGATTATCTGAGCATTCCTGGTTTGTCTAAGGATTCCCTGCCCTTGTTAATAAAAGGAGGACAATTCAGCATCACCTGCAGCATGTTTGTTGTCCAGTTAAGAAGCCTCCTTAACCTGTAGGGTTTGTTTATCTGATTGTAGTGAGGGCAACTTGCATCACTGATAGCCTTGGCAAGGCAGGCCTCTGCGGACAAATGAGCATCTACTGACTGAAAAAGAACTACAGATGAAAACAGACAAATGGGCCTTGCTAAGGATCAGAAAACTGGCTATCTAACGCTACTAAAAAGTGATTGTTTTGATTTGTGTTTTTACATTTAGGCAGTTCTACCTATTCCTCTTTTCTTCTTATTCTCCCTTCACTTAAGAAAATAATGCTTTCCCTACTGCGTGCCTCTATCAACACTGCTGTGGGAGGGAATCGGTATGGATCCAGGTAGTAAGAGAATTCTGGAATGCTCATCTATATACTGTTTCAAATCCTGTTCCTCTCCAAGGTCCCTCTATCTGTGTTAACCAAGGCATGTGAAGCCAGCTTCAGTTTGTTTTCATGAAGTATGCTGGCGTATAACCTTGCTTATGTATATTGGAAACAAAAGGCATCTATTCACACTTAGTTTAGCACCCTGAACTTCCCACTGAGAGGTTTCCATGAGGGCTTTGCCACCTCCTCTCCTCCTGGCATTATTAGGTTAAGGGTGTGGTATCTGGTCTGCTTCTTGGAGCTTTCTTTGTACCTCCCACCCTGTATTTTCTCTTTGTTTTACAACTCCTACAGGTCCTGTTTCAAAGCCAGTCCTTTCCGTTAGTCAGCACTGCTCCTGGACTGGCAAGAAGGATCACTGTTGCAAGGAACACCCTTCCCCAAGGACCAAGTGTACTTCCTCTCTGTTTCTGCTCACCCTTCCTGCTCTGGGAGCTAAGGCTCACTCAGGAAGTGAAATACATGTCTTATGTGGCTTTATGAAGTTATACCTTGTGGGAATCTTCATTCCCAATCCTTTTTCACCAGTGTTGAAGTAAATATTTATCAAGTGTCTTGCAGTTTTTTCTGTGTTCTTAGAACCTTGCAAAACCACGACTACTTAGACGATGCTTAAGTTATATTTCCAGAGAGAAGTGGTGAATTACACTGTAAGACTCTTAATTTTAAAAGGAGATAGAAGATCTGCCTAGGATCAGAATAACTGTCAAGCCTTTCTCCTCAACTATTGGAAGCTTCTCTTCAAACATCAGAGGCTGCCCAGAGCCTCTGCCATAGCTTAGGTAGTTTTTCTGCCCTCTCTAAAATATGTTGTTGAAATCCAAGTGTCATGCAAATGTTCTGTTCTAGGTTACCACCCTGGATTTTGAAGCGGCGGAGGCTACAAAGTTGTTTTTATTTTTTCTTTTTTTTCCCTTTTTTGTCATGGTCCTTGTCAGGACCTCTTAATACACTTGTCAGGCATACTTTCCAATCCTCCTTCAGCTGGTTTCCTCTGTCAACACTTGTGACCCTTTCAAGAAATCCCACCAGCGTTAAGGCTGCCTCAGCTACTCACCACAGCTTTTTCAGTCAAATTTTTTATTTCCTGTTTACAACTTGTACAATCCAATATGTCCCATTCCTGTATTTGTTTTATTTTGGGAACATTCTGTGTTTTCTACACCCAGGGAATTTAACATGCAGTCCGTTACCTGATTTATTTCACCCGGTCCTTATCTTCCCATCCCATGATGGAAAAAAGACATGGAGTGGCCTTTACACCTAAAAATGCTTCCTCCATTCCACTTCCTGGAGAGGCTTTTTTATAACGCCTTCCTAAAAACCAAGAATAGAGAGGATTAATTTATATGGCCTGCTGGTTAACTTCCCCGAGCTGAGATTTTGGGTTTCTCTAGTTGAAACAAAGTTCTTGCTGTTGTGAATGACTGTTTGCACTACATCCTTTTGGTTTCGGTAACTTCCCCACTTCCACCCCAACCAGTTTATCCACCTGCTTTCATGGACTAGTTATTTCTGTTGTTATCCACCACACTGCAGGGCTTCAGACTGACTAGCATGTCGCTGCTAACTTTAGATAAATGACATTAATAATGAGATTAGTTAAAGGTGCTGTTGGAATATGTTCTGACAACACTTAAACCAAGTGTTAACACAATGTGTGTATATGTCATTTGGGATCTGATTTCTAGGAAGTAGCTGACGTGGTTATTTTTTGGAAGAGTGCTGCTTGGAAAAATGTTTTTTGTTACTACTGTGAATACTTAAAGAGCTCATACAGTTGAGATTAACACCCTATGCTTTGGGCAGTTTAAGTTTAAAAGCAGTCCTCACCACAAAGAGGTTATAGTTTAAGTGATTAGGAAAGGATGCAAAGGAACAGAAGAGCAAAATGACTTGCATAAGCTGAAGCTATGGTCAAGCTGAGGAACATAACCTGAGTTTACTGGCTTCCAAGCCAGTGCTCAGTATATTACACTAGAGTTTCTCATGCTAGTTTATTAAGCCAAAGTCAGTTTAACATTTTCTTGCTTATCTGATAGGCTTGAGGACATACTTATTATGAACTCTGTACAGAAAAACACTGATTCACTGTCCAATTTTATAGAGGTTTCATGAAGCTTTGCCTTTCACTTTCAAATACAATGTATTTTCCATAGTAATGCTTCAGATCCAGCTTTTCTGTGTGCTGTTGCCCTTTGCCATATACAGTTACCTCTTGGAACTTATTTTTAGTGACTTCATACGTTGCTGCAGCAACTGAACAACTGTTGTTTTAACAGCAGCCAGAAATCCTTAGTCAAACTACCCACATTCCTAATTTCCGTCGTCATGGTTAACGCTTGCATTGCCAGTTCCTTGATACGTTTCTGCAACGTCACCACCAGCTTCTCTAGCGCGTGTCTATCGGAGCAATTTGTTTGGCACTCGCTAGCTTCACCAGATCAGATGTTTGGTGTTCGGAACATGCTCTGTATGTTTTGAAGTCATCTGATTCCTAAATAAATTTCTCCTCCTTACATAGAGGAAGATAAATTGCTTTTATTTGGTGGGCTTTTATTTGGTTTTGGTTTTTGTGTGTTGTTTTTTTTTATTTTACACTAACAAAATAGAAGTAAAGATGTCCATCTGAGC
Source organism: Phalacrocorax carbo (assembly GCF_963921805.1). Classification (NCBI taxonomy): domain Eukaryota; kingdom Metazoa; phylum Chordata; class Aves; order Suliformes; family Phalacrocoracidae; genus Phalacrocorax; species Phalacrocorax carbo. Next base: position 4,881,154 of record NC_087519.1, on the reverse strand, counting down.
CTTTTTTAAGGAGGACACTGACCTGTAAATGTGTTAGGTAATTCTAACCTGGCTTTTCTTCTGACACTAGACAAATGCATGATTGCAAAGAAAGCCAGCTAATATTTTGCTGAGGTAGCATTGTCCTACTGAATCCAGAGGCAGTCAGAAATCCAAAGAAGCATAATGTCCAAAGGGATCAGTTGTATGAAGCGTGAAATCTACAGGTGACACTTAAAATGCCTGCTCTGTTAATATTGACAGAAATGCCCAACAAATATGTTTATACCACAATCCTAAACTGCTTTCAACCGCCCCTGTAGGGAGTCAGAAGCCTTGGCTATCATAATCCTCCAGCCTTAGTCCTGACAACTTTCATGTTACAGCTGTATATTATCTGTGCAGAACATCTGGCATTTCCAAAACTGGAAGTGATGAAATGGGGGTATCTCACTAGTAGAAGTGAATATAAAAACACCAAAGTTACTGTGCTGGTTATAGCATTCTGTGGTGTATTGAAAGAGCATGCCATAGAATGTCTAGGCTGGTGCCCCAGAATGCTGCTGTTGAGCACTTTTTTGGGGGATCACATAACTTGTGGCCCTGCGAAAGCAGAAAAGGGACAAGCTGGGTTTTTTTCCTGTTTTTTGAAAAACATCTGGACATATTTTATGTCAGACAGTACAAGCACATAGATAGCAGGTGGGAAGGAAAGCACACAAAGATTTCCAGAGAATTTATCAGGAATTCTGAGATTCAGTCTTACTGAATAACCATCTCTAAAAATTTTAGGACTGAATAAGATTCCCCCTAATATCTACCTTTTGTATTTGGTATATGGAAGAACCCAACAACTTTGGTTTGTTTGTGGGTTTTTTTGTTTTAGTTTTTTAGGGCAGTTGAATAATTCTAGAGAATGCACTTAGTGTCTTCGCCCTCTGAGAGGACAAAAATATGCTGTGTGCCTATGTGAATATTCTTAATGCAGAGTAATTATTTCTGAAAATGCTTTGCCCCTCAGTTGTGCCGGTCTCTGTGGGAAATGTACCTCTGGAGTATTTTCCACAACTGTAGAAAGGAGAAAATGCAGGGCAGTAACCTTGTGTAGGAATAGAACAAGCCAGTGGCTGCTGTCAGTTGGGTCTTGAAGGGAGTGTGGTCCTTGTACGCGCAGGCTGTGTAGGGAACAGCAAAGCTTGGCATAAAGGGAGGATGGCCAGTGTTCTCAAGCAATCAGCTGGGTATAATGTCTCCAAGAACAGCTGATGCGTGCCACCAACATGGAAGAGGCAATTCAGAGTCTCCATTCTGTGTATCAGCACACCAAGAATAGGTAGTAGACAAAAGTATGAAGCAGATTATTAAGTTGTTGCCTGCTTCTGCTGTTCGCTTGTAGTGATGTAATTTCCGTAACACAAAGGTACGCAGTCTGGTGTCCTGTTGGTTTCTGACCAATTGCTGCTGAGCTACCATAATGTCCTGTTGGCCAACAGGAGGAGGCCTTAACCACAGTGTCCTGTGGAAGCGCTGGCCTCCTGGAACTACGGAAGCTATTAGGGAGTCGCTCCAAAAAAAGAATGAATGGAAGGCTGAGGAACAGGGGACAACCAGGAATGTCACTAGAAGAAACCAAGTAGTTTCTGTCCAAAAAGGAGTAGGAAAATTCTTTGTTGTAAAATATGTTGTGCTGCTTTCCGACTGAATAGGAACTAAGAATAGCTGCTTTAATACTGTAACTTGTTTCCTCCAGCACTAGCCAGTGTTTGACAGTAGAAGTAATATTCTCCTTCAATTTTCATTTGAAAAGGATAGAACTTAAAAATCCTGGCTGTACCAGTTCCCTCATACATCATGCTGCGACAACACCTTTAGTACTGCATTACTAGCAGGAAAGCTCCTGACTATTTGCTTGCAAATATTTTTTCTGTTTTTGCCTTTTCTTTGTAAAACATCTCCACGTGTCTCTCTAAGAAAACTTTACTGATTATCTGTTAAGTTTTGTGTGGATTTGTTTTCTCTTAACTCTGTTATAAGATCATCATTCTGGACAAAATGCTAGCTTGTATGATTCCATAGTGGAAATCAGTGGATCTTGTCCATGTCAGGAAGCAGTATATGGGCTAATGCAGAAGATCTGATCAAAAACTGTACTGTGTCTGCTGCTGTCACCTACTGAACGTTATTGCATTGTTCTCACAAACTGGACCCTGCAAACGAAGAGTCTGGAAGATGCGAAGGATTTCTTATTCCCAGTAATAAAAATGTGGAGTGTGAAAAATCACTCAGGATCTGACCCAGCTGCAGGATAATTGTTTTAGTTTCTAAGACTTATAAATGTTAAATATTATGATTATTCTTCCCAGTATTTTAATAGAATGCCTTTTTATGTGTTTTGCAGAGCTTTGTTAGAAGGGGAGAGCAACCAGTGGGTTATTACACGGAGAGATCAGCATACAGGGAAGTTGCCTCAAGGTAAAAAATGAATGTTGAATGAAACTAAATATAACTGGAAACTATCGTATTGTAGTATTCCTGAAGAATACTTTTTGCGAGTGTATTGCGAAGTGAATATTGAATTGGTTTTGGGTGTTAATATTTTAAATTGGCATAGTGCTATCCTGTATAAGATAATTTATAAAATCATGACTCAAGTGGAGGAGGTAAGTAGGGAGTCATGTTTCATAGCTCTAATAGTGGAAGAACTTCTGGATGCCCATAGGTCTTAAGAGAGTTTTGAAGTATAAAGCAAGAGGTATGCAACAAAACATGTAGTTAATGATGAATTCCATGGTTTTATGAGGCATTGTGAGTGTTAAAAACTTTACTTGGATTTAAAGAGAAATTTTAGCAGGGTAATGAAAGGAAAATCAAAGACTTAATAAACATAAAGATACCATTTCTGTCTTAGGGGCTGAAAATCTCTGGAGGCTGTGAGAGTATACCAGGGAAGTATCACTATTTACTTGCCCTGTTCTTATACTCTTCCCTATGTATCTACTGTTGGTCACTGTAAAACAGATACTAGATGGACCTTCGATCTGACTGCCATGGCCATTGTTATTAATAACAGGATTAGTCACAGTAATACTCGCGAGTTTAACAATATGTGGTCGTAAAATCATCACACCATTATAGACAGTAGTCCCAGAAGAGGTTTGAAGGCTGTGTCTGTAGTAGTAAACAAAACAGGCTAGGGCCTAGACTGAAATGCGCACGTGGAGTTGCCTATGCTGGTAAATTGTTAGCGCTGTCCCTGGCACAGTTTTGATCTGGACTAGCCTGTACTTTTGCAGACAATGCTCAGGCATATTCAGCAGTTACCACAGACCAGGAAACACCACCAGAAGTCAGAGGAAATGTGGCTAGCGTTTTAGGAGTAGGAGATTTGAGTTGTGCAGTGCTGGTTGGTCTTAGAGCCAGACAGTGATTCCTGGTACATTTTATTAAATTGTGTAGATATAGCCTAAAAGGTGCTTTATTTCTCTCCCTTGTTGTATCTTGTGGCTATGAAGAGTTGTATTTACGTTTTCAGTTTCCAGTATGTGGTGGCAGGTATGCCATTAATTCCCAATAGGAACTGTGAAACTTCAGGCCACTTTGACTAATGAAGCAAAAACCCAAGCTTAGGATATTAGCATACATTATGTAATAAGAAGTTGTAAATGTAAATGAACATTAATATGAAAAGTGTAATTCTTAAGTAAATGCCAAAATACCCACTAGCTCACAACAGGTAAAGTTAGCAAGAACTTGCAACTTAGTGAAATGCTTTGCTTTCAGTTGTAATGTAATTTATGCATAGACTTAATTATCGTGCAGAACGTAAGGAATGCCTTTATGAAGCTCCACTGAAAATGAAGCCATTACTTCTTTAAAAAACGTAGTATATATTTATAAATATAATAAATATATTATTTATATTTTATACATTTAGTAATTTCTTAGTTTATGCCCTCTGTTTTATATTACTTTAGATAGAAGCCATTATTTTAATATTTGGTTACCTATGCTCTTTTTGCAGATATTATAAACACTTCATATAACTACACTGATATTTACTCTACTTATGAAGAAAGAAATAGAAATAAAGCTTCACCAGCTTTCAGGTTCACTGATACAAGACATAGAAGGCCAGTGACAAATACTAGCAGCTCTGCACATTATTCAGCTTGGTCAACACAGGCTGGATCACAGACAACAGCTACTGGAAGAGATTTTGGAAGAGATATGCTTAGTTCAGCGTATCGCCCTTCAACAACTGTTAGAAAGGATGAAAGGATTGTAACAGACCACAAAGAATTAAGAACATTTACTCCAGCCTACAGTAGCTGGAAAAACACTGAAATGCAGCAAAAGACAATTCCAGAAAGAAAGAAAACAGAAGTTACAACTTCATCCACAGTATCTTTTTCAAAAGAATCAGCACGTGCTGAAAGATCAGACAAGGACCACAAGCCTGACACAAAGCCAGGGATTTCTGAGAACATAAGAACAAAACCAAGCTTCACTAGATTTCCGGCTTATGAGCTAAGTACCAATTTTAAACCATCTAAATATCAAGAAACCATAACTGAAACACGGACCACCCTAAAAGAAAAAAGAGGAGGCAGCAAATCAACTGAAGAGGAAGAATCTCTGCTGAAGGAAAAAGATAAGCTAGAGAAACAAACAGCAGAGGGGAAAAAGAAAACAGATGAGAAAACTTTTATGGAAGAAAGAAGTGTTGATTTTGGACGGAGGACTGAGCAGAAGAAACATATCCACGAGGAAGTCATTAACCAGAAGTTAACAGGGAGTGATGTTTCTAATGCAAGAACCCTGAAAAGTGAGTCAACCAAAAAAGATACAAATGCAACCTTGGAATCAAGAAGGAAAGAAGCCATTGAGATACCAATCAGTCTTGAAATGCCTGCTCCTGACAAAGCATCTCAGAGTACTAAAGAAATAAGGTTACAAGGTTTTAAAACTTCCATAGGAAAAGAAACAGATGACCATTTAACTAAGCCTGCTGAAATTCACAAAGTGAGTATTTCAGAAGCAAAATCCAGTTTGAAAGATGAAGAGCAAGTTAGTGACAGAAGTCATAAAATAGGAAGCCTGTCAACTGAAAATATAGCAGAGAATATTGTTGCTGACATTCTTAAAAGTTTTACACAGTCTTCTAGTTCACAAATATCAACAGACACGAAAGTGACCTATTTTAATAAGAAAGAACAACCAGATGATGGGAAAATAAAGACTGAGATCACAGTGCAATCTCAAGTTCAAGAAAACATATCTATTTCTGATGAAGCTGACATAGGAGGTCTATCAAACCAGGATGTTAGAGAAGTGGTTCGAGAGGGTGTTGAAGGAGCTCCTTCCAAATCAGAGATAGAAGATATAGTACATCGTGGCCTGAAAGGAAATGAGGGCAGAAAGAACATGTCTGTTAATGTTGAGATTGTAGAGGAGCCACTAGATTATGCCACTGATGAAAGGACTGATTTTTCAACACCTTTTGAAGTAGAGGAAGTGGAAGATACGTTCCCTGAGAGAGAGAGGCGTTACGGTGATGAGGAGGAACAAAACATAACGTTCACGTATGAAGGTGTTAAAAAGAAGAAACAACGCCATGAGAGTTTCACTCATGTGGAAGAAGTAACTGAGGAAGACGACTCGCCTATTGAACAAAAATATTTTGTATCTGTTCCTGATGACCATCCTATTATTAATGAAAAAGATGATGACTCAGTATATGGGCAAATTCATATAGAAGAAGAATCAACTATTAAATATTCTTGGCAAGATGAATTTTTGCAAGGCACACAAAGCAAGAGGGATGAAGGTGTAAGCTGTCCAGAAGAAACTTATCAAGTGGTAGGGGAGGAAGAAAGTGCCCGTATTTTAAAAGAGCATCCCAAAGCTGAAACATCCCATGTTGAATCCATTGTTATTGAGAAAGAAATTAAAATTCCCCATGAATTTCAGACTTCAATAAAAGGGCTTTTATCAAAGGAAACAAAGGACCCTAAACATCAGTTGAAGGAAGCTTTGGAGCAGTTGGAGGGCAGTCTCCCAGAAAGTGTGAAAGAAGAGCTGTCTGCATTAACAAAAGAAAATCAAGCTGACTCTAGTAGCTTAGAGTTTGATATCAAAAAAGTTGATCAAACAGAGGATGGTGGCTTGGTGACAATTGTTGCTGAAGTCAATCTGTCACAGACCCTTCACACTGATGAATTCGATGTAGCTCAGCTTGATGAAGTAATTGCAAGTGAGAAGGAGAAGGCAACATTGCACTCCCTGAAGAAAGAGAGCTCGGAGACAGTTGTTGATGGTAGAAGCAATATAGAAGGAAATGTTTCTCCCCACAGTGATAAATACACTCCTTTGGCCGATCAAGAAATCTATAACTCATCCACAGTGAGGAGGAGTGGTGGTGCAGGGTATCATACCGTTGAAAAAGTTATTTATGACGGTTCAGTTTTGGAAACTGCGGATTTTGGGAAAGTCTCTCACTCCCCACAATTGGCTGATGAGACCAAATCCATGAAGCATATTAAGGTTGGTCCAGCAGAAGTTCAGAGATTTGAGCAGATCGTATATGAAGGGCCTGGCTCTGAAACGCTGGAGCTCAGTTCTACAGAAGATCTTGTTCAGACAGAAGGATCATCAGAGTTCAGCCGATCTGTGAAGCATTTTAAACTGGGTCCTAAAGAAATTCAAACCACAGAAGAAGTAATTTATACAGGCCCTATTACTACAACTGTAGAAGAGATTGATTCTGGAAATCTTTCCCACAAGTTTTCAACAGACTTCAACAGGTCCGCAAGACATGTCACAGTAGGATCAAGGCAAGTAACTGAAGAAGTCTCTTTTGAAGGGCCTGTTTCAGACTCTCTGGAGCTCAATAGCTCAGGTAACCTTTCTCAGACAGAAGGGTCTGTGGATGTCAGCAGATCAATAAGGCACTTCAGACTAGGTCCAAAAGAGATTCACACTGAGCAAGTTATCTTTGAAGGGCCAATCTCCAGTAAAGTGGAGGTCAGTGACACTACAGACTTCTCACAGGCAGAAAGTTCAGTCAGACACATTCAGTTGGGTCCCCAAGAGTTTATGACAGCTGAAGAAATCATCTACCAGGGGCCTGTCTTTGAGCACACAGAAATCAGTGAACTGGAAGACCAGGCTATTTCAGAAGGCTCAATAAAGCATGTTAGACTAGGTCAAGTGGGAGTTAAAACCACTGAACAAATCATATATCGGGGCTCCCTTTCTGAGACTCCAGAGCTCATTAGCAAAGAAGGACATCTGTCAGAGAACGAAGGAAGCTCAGAGGTCAACAGATCTTTCAGGCACGTTAAAATAAGTCCTGTAGAAACTCATGCTGAGCAAATAATCTTTGCAAGACCTACTTCTGAAACGCTGGAAGACTTTTCACAAACAGAAGAGTCATCTGAGAGCAGTAGGTCTGTAAAGCATATTAAAGTAGGATCCAAGGAAGCATCTTTTACTTTTCAAATGGATGTTTCCAATATGGGTGGAATATCTACAGTAAAAAGTGGAGAACAGCAAGCAACGATGCTCATATCCAGCAAGCAAGACCCTTCTGTTAGTCAGCCGCTGACTGTAGTTGAAAGTGACCAGATTGTGGAAAATGAAAATAAAAGAAGAGGCTACGTTCTGTCCAGTTTTTCTCAAGATCATGGTGAAAAGGTAGCAGAAAAGTCATTTTTTGATAAAACTGTACAGTTGCAAAGAATGGTAGACCAAAGGTCAGTTATTTCTGATGAAAAGAAAGTTGCTCTTCTCTATTTGGACCATGAGGAGGAAGAGGATGATGATAATGATGGACAGTGGTTCTGAAAGGACTCTGTAATGAAGTCTACTTAGTAATTTGTTTATACGTATTTCTGATTATCCTTTTTTTTAAAAAAGAGGAAAAAAGGAATGGGGAAACACTCAAACTATACAGATTAATAATGGACTGAGTAGTATTGAGTCTAAGCCTCTACCTGTTCAGCACACTTTTTACTTCATTGGAAATTTTATTTTTGGGAGAAATCATGCTATTAATGTGTTTTTCCTCAGAGACCTGTGTCGAATAATTTCAGATTTTTCCACCCATAAAGACAGGAATTTGCTACTGGGGAATTAGAAGAATTGTATTTTTTATTTGTTTTACAGCAGGTCAATTAAGTGTGTGTCTGGATAGGACTTTTCCATTATTTTTTAAATACTGTATTGTACTTGGTTACTAAAATACTCAGCAATTCTATTTAAATCTCAAGCTACTAACTACCAATATAACAGAATATAAGACTAATGAGAGTTGTAGGTATCTGATTTTCAGTTCCATTTCTGTGTACTTATATGCAATACCTAATGACAACATTTTAAAATATCACAGCTATACAAAATAAATGCAGTTCTGAAGGATCAAACTAAGTATAGCAAGAACTGACAAAAATTATACTATTTGTATAGCAAGAATGCAGGGCAAAAAAAGAAAGAATAACACTGAAGCAAGAATTTCTCACAGTACTCCTAAGGAGAAATAGTGATATTTATGGTTAGACAGTAGTAATTCTAATATCTTTAAAAAGATAACAGATTTTTAAAGTAGGCTGGATAGTATTTCCACGGAAGTAAGGAGGACTCTTTACAGCTTCAGTGGCTATGTGCGTTGATAACATCAACTTATTTTGCAGTATACGGATTAGCTTGGTACTAGGTATTGCTAAAGGTAAGTGTGAAGTGTCAAACGTTGTTACGTAATGCCTAATTTCTTAACGCAGTGAAATTGGCTAATACGTGTTCTGTTCTGAAGAAAACTTGTGCCAATGGCACTGACGACACTTACGATCATTCTGTGTCAAGTCATTTCCAGATAATCCTTTTGTTGTTTACGAATGAGAAGATGCCATTTTCAATTACCAGCCCTGCAAACCCAACCTGAGGTCTGAATTTTCCTTTTTTTTTTTTTTTTTTTCTTCTCTTTTCTTGGTTGTAACATTTGCCTCAAGCCAAAGTTGGTTTCTACTTAAATAATTTGAAAATAAGCTAATTTCACTTGGATTGCACGTTGGTTAAATGAAGGACGTAATTTAACTTTACAGTTATAATTCAGTGACTTCAAAGTCCAGAGCAGAAGCCAGCACCAGTGACTCTACTGACCTGTGCAGTGTTAGCAGAAACAAAAATAGCAGCCAAAATATTTTTGTCACTGGGGTAAGAAGATACCATACTGGACACACAGAAGAAATAAGACACACAAATGAAAAGCTGCTATTTTCACATGCGCGCACACACAGAGACGCACATTCACCCCCTCCCTCGCACCTCCTCTGCAGAGAAGCACACCTGTGTCCGGGTGGCCGCGTTGTGCCAGTCCGGTGGTTGCTGACTCAGAATTTCTTTCCTGTGGCTACGTAAGCATAGTTCTGTGTGTGCTAATCCATATTAGAATCCAGTTAAACTGTAGCAGTCTGGCATGGCTAGTCACTTTTCAGATTCCTTAATATTAACAGAAGCTAGATTTTTCAAAACTGACTGCTACTTTATAATATGAATGTAACTGCAAACTAAAGGGAAGCTCCATGCTGACTGACATATCATGCTGTTTCAGATATGGGACAGTTTGTGTGCCTTAGTAACCAAGCTTGAAACTGTACAAATATTCCAAAGATTAGCTCACGAGGTTTGCCTGCACTGCAGAATTTTCTGTACGTTCTCGGTTTGTGTGTGTGAGTACCAGGGCACTCGGGTTTGGATATTTGTCGATCATGTACTATGAAATCATTTGTTGAAATTGGAAGTGTAACCAGCAGCTGGAAAATGAATAGGAAACTGAGTTGTGGAGAAGCACTAAAGGCATGTATGCTAAGCTTTTTTATACTATTAATTGTGTAATGGATAATACGTTTTCAAAATTATTCATATGTGCTCAGAAAAGACCTTGTGCTGCCATTTATAAACGGGGTGTTATGAATTGTACTACTTCTAATATCATCCTATATTTTTGTTTCCTTAGCTGACACTATGTTTTTAAAGATGGTAACATCTCTGTATTTATTTTAATAATTGCGTATAAGCCAGAATTTTCCAGCTAGATGCCTAATTAAGTGCAAGCAATCAGATTCTGTACTTCAGGTATTAAATAACTGCATAAAGGAAGAAGTTGGGTCTGTAATAAGCAACAGAATTAAAAATAACCAGTATTAGTTTTCTCAAATTTTATTCTAAGCTGAAACTTAACCATTCTCTGTAAAACAGAAATAAGAATATCTGCAGAAAGTTTATTTTGTAACCAACAAAAAACCACTTACAAGATCAAACCCATTTATCGATACCGTGTGGAATCTTTGATGGACACGTTCCTTAGGAACAACTGTATCAACACTCTGTCATGTTTATCTTCACCTGCTCAGAGGATTATAATGTCAGATGAAGGAATAAACCAGTAAGGAGCAAGTGAAAAATAAAATGTAGATGGCCTTAGCACTGCAGGAGGTGGGGAGGGGAAAGATCAGTATTGTTTCCACTGAGGCAACAGCAGCTCTTTATATTCCTTCACACGTCACTGTCAGATGCAGTAGGTTATACCAAGATATATTTCTGTTTTGATTGTCTGGAGGGAAAAATTTGTTCTGTGTACTTCAGTTCTTTTTAAGGTCAGGATTTTAATTGACTCTTGGAAAGTTAGTTTATTACAGGGAACTGGGAATGTGCATTAGGATAATGTTTAAAGATATGCACAGTTCCTTTGCATGAATACTATCAGGCTGTGAAAACAAAGATATCTCGTGTAAAAAGGGTTTCAGTTTTAAAAATGTTTGTGTAAGCAGCCCATTTTCTGTTTAGTTCTCATTAACCTGAGACATTTTGACATAATGATAGCTTTTGGATAATCCTACCTTCAGGCAACAAAACGTAGTTAGGTGGAGAGTCGCATCCTGCAAGCCTAATGGTTGCATCTGCAGAATGAGGGTCAGAGGTACATGTATTACTAGTAAGAGCAAACATAACCTACTGTCTGATGTACTAACTCACCCTATATGCTCACTTTCTGCATAAGTAGTATAACCTGTGGCTGAAAGGACTGGTGATATAACCTCGGTCAGCATGCACTTTTGAAGCTTACTCATAAAAGTTGTGCTTTTCATTAAATACAAATAAGAACTTTACTGCTGCGTTTGGATTAAACAAAATGCTTTTAAAATATAGTTAGTAATTCAGGGGGTAAAAACTATGTATTTATATGCTGATACAGATCAGAAGTGGGGGCACTGTTTTCCAAATGTGTAAACCACTGGTCTAGAAAGCAAATATAGCATAGAATCTGAAGAAAGATGTGTGGCAGACCTAGAGCTCTGTATTGAATGATGTTTGTGAATAGTAGGTGTTTAAAAAGACGGTAAGAATGTTGAAACTGGGTTTGTTGATGTCAGCTGAGTGAAACTTTGCAGGCAGCTTGTGTTTTGGTCATTTGCAATGAAACTGCATTTTTGTGGTGGTATAAGCTTTGTGATTTTACACTTTTTTCACTCTTGAGTATTAAACAATCAAAATCAATGCAGATGTTTCTCTTTTTTCCTGTCTGATGTTATTAAGGCTGCATTGTCAATGAAAAAGGACTTAATGTCTATAAATATCTTCCTCTAAGGCCCCTCAGGCTAATGAGTTAATTCCAGCAAAGGCATCCCTCTTTCACATGGATAATAAAAGTGATGGTAAAACATCACATATTCTTTATTGCAACCACACACAACATGGGTGGACAAGCGGTGGTTCCTAGTTCAAGAGCAGGTAATGGGAGAGGCACGGTATAAAACAACACAGAAGGTCCTGGAGTTGCCAGCATCATAGTCTTCCTTGGATCCTGGGATTTGACCAAGGTAAGGCTAAACTTGTACCCTTTTCTAGCAAAGAAAATCATTTTATGCACATTTAGACCTTTTAATAGAAAAGGTTATAAAATTTTTTTCAAATGGTACCTCTCTCCAAGCTGTGAAGTTAATTTTTTTCTTTAACCACATACTTTATTTGTAATGAAGAAAATATAATGCCTTTAACCCAGTTTTCTCTTGATTAAAGAAATAGGTCATAATGAGCGTGTGTGAGAGAGTGAGACTTTCTAAAGAGATCATCCATTTTTAATACACTGGAAAAAAACACATAGTTTTCCATTTCTTGCAAAACAGGGAAAAACTATCTGAGGCTACTGCCTAAATCACAGCGTATTGTGAAGATGCTTAAATGATCAGCAAAACAGTTTCCACTGAAACTGGCCTCTGTCGGGAAAAACATGTTTTCAGCCTTCATCTACGAAGTTAAGTAGTATTGCTGTTCAAACCACCAATGGTGAAGATCTGATTTCTCTGAAATTTGAAGCGTGTCTCTGAATAGTAAGGAATGGGACTCACAGTGGGTTGGTGTTTAATACACTGTTTAAATTTCTTTTCAGTTTCCTGGTTTTGACACGCTTGTCAGTTGTAATAACGTTTTAAAGATGCAATGGAAATATGGGGATCTCTCAGTGTTAAATTCTAGAAAGGAGTGATTATTCATACTCCAAATTTAAATAGTTTTAAAGGTAAAACTTTTTTTCCTGAGGTATCCCTGGAACCAAATGTGAGCAAAATAACAAGCAACATTCCCAAGAAACAAGGAAAAGTATTTTTTCAGCTAGGAAAAACTCTGTTTTTTGAAAGATGTTATCTCCAGCTTTTGGGCTATCAGAAACCACTAGGACTGGTTTTGGTTTTCATTTCCTAATCACAATATGAAGTTGGTGTGGCAGGAATTTACAGCTGGAATCAAGCCTACTTTGTTCAACTACAGACCCTTTTTTTCAGGTGAGAAAGTTGAGATGCTGAACCCTAATATTACATAGATTTTGCTTCCGGTTTTATAGACCTGATAGGAAAAGCATTATGCTTGAATCAGAACACCTCTGACAGGCTCAAATTTCTTTTTTCCTTTTACTCCTGTGATTCATTTCACAGAAATAAAAAAATCACCGTGGATCGACTAGAAAACTAAAATCTAGATGTACGCAAGAAGTTAGTAAGTTGATTTGTAATCCACAAGCAGAGGTGGCTGCATGAATTTTGTCTTTATTTTACTTCTTTGGTACTGAATTTCAGGGAGGGTTTTTTTTTTACTAAAGGAAATAAAAAGACAATGTCTAATATTCTGAAAGAAAAAGTGTAAGAAATATGTGCACCTGTACTAACTTCATTCTTGTACTCATGTATCTAACTTACCTGTCTTCAAGGAAATGTGTGTTTTTCAGTATTTCATGCAAAGAAGGGACACTGGCTCTTCATGATTGATAGTAGAAATGGAACAAATTGATTCATCTTTGTTAAAAATGAGAAGCCTGTCATACCGGCCTTGTTTCCTGATAGTAACGTGCTTTTGGGCAACAGTCAGGAGACTCGTGGTGGGTTGATGTGTCAGTGTGTTGGTCTGTCTTGTTTGGTCTCTGTTTTCTCAGCTTTTTTTGTGGCCCTGAAAGACAGGCAGGGGAATACAGGTTATCAGGTCAACGTTGTTTGCCATTTTAATTTTGCGGTGCAGAGAGTGTATACCCGCAAGATACCCAGCTGTTTCATACCACCCTATCAAAAGGTAAACTCTTTGTAATTGGAAACTGCTGCTTTTTGTTAGTTGATTTTTCTCATAATTTTGGCTTTACTTTCACTTAATGTCATTGCATCATCCTGTGAAAACAATGAGATGCTGTATGACTGCCTCTGTCACTATTCACTATTATTGCTTAAGCAGAGGAGTTAACCAAGAGAATTTACTGATTTTCTTCCTATGAGTTAGAATTAAAACTGAAGACAAACATATTCTCTTCTTATTTTTCACTTGCTGCTTTGATTAATCACAAGGGGCGATGGTGGCACGTAATCAAATGTCTTCAGGCAATGGCTGTTAAATCGGTGACACATCTGACATTTAGCAGAGGAAAAAGTCTGAAGAGTTACCGTCCTGAACTGCTGCCCTGGGAACCTTCCAACAGTTTGACTCATCTGTCTTTTCCGTCAGGCATTTGTGTGACTCTTGTGCCTAAATATCTCTGAGAAGTGCAAAGGAACATAGATTCTAACAAGATGCAAAATGATGCTCAGCCAAGAAGAGATCTAATTAAAAAATAGCTCTGAATATGTCAGCACTTTCTTGAATTGCTATCAATCCTTTTTTTAATTGTGGGTGCCAAATGAGACTTGTAAGTGAAGGTAATACAACATATAATTCAATGATACACATTTCTTAGGCTCTCACTGGAGCAAAGTGATAAAGAGAAAATTCAAATACATCTATTTTTCCACTAGTATATACAGATGTGTTGAAAAACACTGTTACTCTGAGTAACACAGCCCTATGACAGTCAAACTAAATAACGATACGGATAATTTCATTAAGCCTCTCAGCTTTCATAAAAACATTGCCTCTGGAGCTATGCATTGAGGTGGGAGTGTGATTAAGATAACCTTGTATTTACTGTCACTCTACTGGGATGTAAGATGGCTTTGACTATACAGTGGTGAACAGCTATACACATGCTGGTTGTTACTTAGCTGTCATTGATAGCGCAGACCAGGTTGTGCTCAGCAGGGATTTTGGGGAGAGCTTGGCCAAAGGCTTTATAATTTTGTTTCAGGCAAAGGAAATTGCTCTTTCAGCAGAGCCCTAGAAATTTGCATTGGGATTTTTTAAAAAAAGAAATTACTATAAAATCCTTAGGTTATTGACCAAAGCCAGGAAAGAACACCCTGAAAATGAGTAAGTTACTGCAAATAAGTAAGTTATGATATTACTACCATGTTTTTGTGTTTTCCTTTGAACCTATAAGCTGATGGTTTTCTTTTCCCTCATTCATCCTGGCAGTTCTATGCAAGCTGAAGAATGTTTAGAGGGAATGAATAGACAGGGGTAAGAATATTAGTCCTTAGGGAGTTGGAGGATGAAAAAGGGTCTGGGGGCTCAATGTTTGGAGGCTTTATTTTCTAAATCTGAAAATAAATATTTTAGGAAAAAAACCCCAACCTTTCCAGATCAACTCATGCAGTTAGAAAAGAAAGCGAATGTTTTCAGGTACATGGTTCTTTCCTGTTCTTGGGAGACTGGTAAGGTTATTTATTCTCACTTATGTGATGCTTTCCTGTTGAATGCAGCAGGTGCTGGGTATTATACCCACAGACAAAGATAATATGGTGCTATTTATGCAGAGCCTGCTTCATCCAAATTTTAAGCAAATAGTACAAGAACTTGATTTTTAATAACTAGTTTTATGGTTGGTTTTTAAATGCAGCACTATAAAGTGTTAACCTTTAATTTTGCTGTTATCGGTTAGATACAAACTTGAGTTTTCAGAGATCCATCTTTCAAATGCCAGTGATACTTCATACAAAGGTAGATCTTGTTCCTGAAGTGGGAGGAAATCTGAATGCTTTCAGCCCACTAGCTCTAAATGTCAAGATTTAATTTCAGCACTCAGTTCATTTAAAATAAATTATTTGCAAGCACCTCCATCAACTTTGAGTGGCAGTAACTGAGATGGACATTAGTATGTGATAACTGGCGCTACATCTGAAAAATCAGATGGTTTTTCATCATCTGACCTACTGCTCATCATATAATGCACATCTAGGGATCCTGCAGTGGTTTGGAGAGGGAGAGAGAGAGAAAGTAGGAAGAAGAAAAGGAGGGTCTAGAAACTGGTATTGTAAAAACAGCCTACAGAACACCAGAGAATATGCATATCCTCCTCTAATAAAATAGCCTGAATCCCATATTAGGTGAACAAATTGAAAAGCTGTAACTTTTTCAGTTTGGTATTTTAAGCTGCTCCTCTAATTCAGCAGTAAGAAGTGTAACACTAAACACAGCTCAGGTACTTACTTCACAGTTGGCATACAGTGATAGAACAGAATAATCTACAATGGCAGGCCACACTCGACAAAACTTCAGATAATTGTAAGGTAATGCATAGACATCCATCTGTGCTAAACATCAGTGTTTCTTTGCAGGGGGGAAGAGTTAAAGTTTAGAATTCCTATAACCTAAGAACTAGCAACACTATAAAGATGCTTTTCTGATAGGTAAGTTGTACGTTTGCAGAATTTATTTATTCCATAATATCCCATCTCATTATATGGTAAATAATTTGTTTGGTTGGATAGCTGGTAGTCTATCTTTCCTTGTGTGAGAGAGTAATTATATATAACATACAGCATTAGTGGGTATTTTTATGTATTATGGGTATAAAATCAATTTTCTGAAGCCTCAATAGAAATCCCTCTAACTTTATATAGGTGACTAGACAATCTGTATTACTGGGAGGGAAAAAAAGCAAACCACTGTGGTGGGAAGAGGGGGAAAGAAGGCTTTGACACATTTTTGTATCGCTCTCCAAGTTAAGCCCTGTGGAGCCATCACCATTTTTCAGAGCAGGCAGGTTCTTTGAGCTGAGCATTGATTAAAGCCTCTTACTGCTAAAGCACCATAGTCTCAACTTCCAGTTTGCTTTTTATACTGAAGAGCCAGACCGTTTGGCACACTCGAACCTACATCTGGAAAAACTTCTATTGAAATGGTTTCCAAAGCGCTATGCTGGAAACTACCCCTGCAGCTGCTCTTATAATGCAGAGCGGACAGTTAAAATAGTCCACAAAAACAGCCTATGCTAAGAGACTACTGGCCTCGCTCTTGAATCCCAAATTAGGCAACTTTTGTGGCTTGGATTCAGCTTTGGAAGTTTTGTCTTTTTGTTAGATGTTGCTACTCAGCATCAGATTAGTTATTACAAAGGAGCGGTTTGCACAATTCTTATTGAAAAAGTCTTTCTCTAAAAATTGGTCAAGTTTTAATAAATTTCTTCCAGTTAGACCAGTAACAGCACAATACTATGTAGAATTGTCCTGCAGAAGGAAAAGAACAGCTGCTGAGCAATGTAATGTGAAAAAACCCCATTATTATAGTATTGTTGTTTAAAAAAAAAATAAATGAAGTGAGCCATAATATCTCTTAGACTGCTATAGATGCTTTTGAAATAAAGTAAAAGACTGCATTTTCATAAAAGCCAACAAGCCAAATGTTTGTAACAAGTGATTGTTACTTTGAATACTGAATTTACCAAAGAGGGGAAGACTAGCCGGCTAATTTCTTGCTTTATTTTAAAGAAAGAAAATAAACAGAATATAAAACATTATATTAAGTCCTTAAAGGGAAATGTAACACAGCCCAATTTTTCTTTAACAACTAACTTATTTTGCACCATGGTTCAGTTAAGGGTAAATGACATAGCAATAGGTTAAGCTGCTGTTATAAAACCTAAATTGGTGATCTGCTGTTTGTTCTATGTGACAGCAAATATGGTTTTGCTTACTTGTAACTGAAAATAGATTAACTTTATTTGAAGCATGGGAATTCACTTTAGGTATATATTAACACTAGGGGAAAACAAAAAGATAAGTAAAACTTGTGCTAGCTTTCCTGAGTGGATGTAATTCTCTGTCAGAATAAAAACTTAGTGTTCTCTAATAAATGTATTAGTTTTCCCTTTTCTGGAAACTTACAAAGGACATGCTTATTATTAAAATCACTCCACTCAGTTCCTAAATTAAAGTAAAATTGCTTCTTGCTAAATTAAAGTAAAATTGCTTCATGTAAACCAGTTGCTGGCAGGCCAGTCAATATATTGATGGCTTACTGATTCCTCTCTTATCCTGGCACAAATCCCTTTCAGCCTGGGGGAGCTGAGGGGAGAAGAGAAAGCATGTTTCTTAGCAATTATTTGAACATGGTATGATTTGCAAAGAATGGCTGATGGTTGGGGCCCTGATCCCACATTAATTAAAGTAAATAGTAAGCAGGACATCAACTTCATGCAAGAGATGATCAAACCCATAGGAGCGTAACCTGGCGACTCCCTTTTAGGGCTTGTTTTCAGAGGAATAAGATTGGAAAAATGATATTTTGGAAAGCAAGCAGTGACAGCCCCTTTTCTTTTGTCTTAAAGCAGAGCAAATATTTTGTGATATAATAAATACAACACTTCCTGCTGGCAAGAGCGGAGGGGAGGAACTTCCCATTATCAGTGCCTGTGAACCACCAGCCAAATTCCCAAGAGCGTAGGAGGGCTCTGGCAGATGCGCTCTTGTCACTTGAGGAGATTATTGCCCCCGGTTACCTGCCAACAATTAGCCAGCACTGGATCAAGGACAACAGAAGGGGACGTGCAACTTCTTCAGCTTCTACAGTTCAGACATGAGTGTTAGTGTCAATTTAGACTGCGATAGGTAATGGTTAAATGTCTATTTAAACCGTGAGCTCTGGATCCGAGCAGATGACCAGCCTTCTCTGCTGCTCTGGCAGGAACCTGGTGTCTCAGTCCTGTACGCTGATGTCTGCTCATTGCCACAATGCCAGGACTCACAGCAGAGAAAAGTAGGGAAGTTAGCAGAGTTCATGATAAAGTCCAGTGTCTCTTATGGAGAAGAGTACCTGCCCACAGCAAAGTTTTCAGAAGTGCTGACAGAATAAGAAATGTTAGATACAGGCTAATATTAGATGGCAGAGCTGAAAAGCGTAACTTTTTCCATGAGTTAGGGAATGCAGATGCCAGCATCAGATTCTCCAGCAGAATCAGTCACCAGCAACTACAAATATGGGATTTATCTTCACTGCCTGCTTTCACACTTCCCTAGTTCTGGGGATGATTTGGATGAGCCAAGTTCCTGTTACCACGATGAAGAACCCCGGTTCATTACAAAGAGTCAGCCAGAGTAAGATCTGCCAGGGTATAAATTGCCAGTCTGAAAAGCATCTTTATAGCATTGCCAACTCTGAAGTTAATGGTTGTACCTGCTTAGGTTTCATGTGTGCTGTATTTGTGTGCCCTTCTACCCGTGCTGTCACTTCTAGGCGCCCCTCTGTCTTGGTTACTGCTGGGCTAAGATCCCTGTATGTAGCCATTCTAATTCCTGGCCCTTCTTTCAGCAGCACAGTTGCTTTTTGTGAGAGAAACAGTGGCCAAAACGTTTAAGAACTGGTGGTCAGAGAAGAGCTCTTGCATGAGCTAATTAACTTCAATTTTACGAAAGAAGATGAAAATAAATCCTACTTACTAAAAACCCAATTCTTCTCTGTATGTGGCCTAATCTTAAAATGCTCTTAGTTAAGACAGGAAACGACTACCTAAATTGTATGTGCACGGTAATGTCAAGTGTTGCCACCTTGGTATCTTTAACACAGGGCAGCCATTAAAAAAAACAACTAAAAGTTTACTTTCTGGGATTCAACTAGATGGGTAATAGTTTCCTGTGTTTCTGCCAACTTGCTTTTGCAAACTGCCTCATCCAAAGCCTTTTGAATAGAGCAGAGAGCTTGCCATTGTCTTCCATGAGTGGTAGTTTGGTACTGTAATTATCCTTAAATGTAATCCAAATGTAGTTGTCAGAGTTTTTGTCTGTAAAGCTTATTGATTCCCTGTGCTAATATTTGCAAAATACAGAATGTGGAAAAATCCAACTAAGGTCTCTATTAGTAACCATAAAAGAAGCAAATTGTGGCTAACAAAGCAAATGCATGCATTGCTGTGAAAATCTTCCACTGTGGAAGTGCTCTCCTGGCACACTGAAAATCTGCACAATATATTCAAGAGCCTCCTCTTGCTCGTGGCAATAGCACAGTAAGCCTGAAGTAACCCACTGCCTGCTACTTTCACCAGCACGTGAGACTGCGAACAGCACCAATACGTGAGCAAGCCAGTATCGAGGCACTGCAAATAAAATCCTCAACAATCATAACTTGGTGTCAGTACTAGCTATGCAATTTAACTAATTGGGTGGGAGGGCTAAGGCCAAATTATTACCTGTGTTTCGGTTTTTCTTTGTCTTTTCTTTCCTCGTCGCAATTCACGGTAAGCGGAATAGAAAATCATAGTATTAGATGGAAAAACTATAGCAAAAAATACTATATGGATACTGCTACTGGTAAACTACGTTAACAAGCAAATGGGAATGCTGTTATATCTTTGTGTTTTTTGTTTTGAGGCTGTAAGAAACAGATAGGAACAATCCTTAATTTTAAAGCATTATTTTTATACTACCTTCAGCTCCCTTGAAAGAATTCTGAATTTTCCAGCCACCTAAACAAAAGCTAAATGCAGTTTCTTGTTCTATAAAAATGCATCCGTTAGTAATTATCTAAGATATTACAGAATACATCTTTAATCCCAAAAGAGGTTTGTTCCAAATACATTTTTCAACAAACTTGTAGTGTAAAAAAAAAATCCAATTCCAATAATCTAGTTTCTAATTTTAGTTTGAATTGTTTGAATTTGATTTGAATTTTAATTGAATTGTAAATGTATACTTGAATTGTCAATTCAAATGTTGTTTACAACCAGCTTTGCTAAGAATCTGACTGAAACATATTGTAGCTCTTTATAACAGTGAAAAATAAAGCAATTCGTTGTTCTTCAGTAGAAATGGTATAAATTACCTGTTTCAATTGAAAAAAAGAATGTCCACAGGTTTAGGTTTTAATAATAGAACTGTAAATAAGCAGTAAGAGGAACAAGTTAAGAATTATTTATTTAAGAATTTCTGAATATTGAATGATTTCATTAGTTCAAGGTGATACTGCAGAAATCTTTATTTCTACTAGAATGTTTTTGTCATCCTTCTTTAAAATGAGCTCAGGATGAAAAACCACAGTGTTATTGGTTTCCTTCTGTTCAGTGAAAGAATCAGAAATTTCCCATATAAATTCTTCAAGATTTTGCTCAACAATTGCCCCATTAAAGAACATGCTTTGGGATTCTTCCTTTCTGCTGTGCTGTCCCTGTGCCCTCAAAATTGTGGCTATGTTATGTTTCCTCTGGTATGTTAAATGCTTCATTTACCTTTCAGCACACTTTAGACAAGCTTTTCACTTGCTTCCAGCAGATGGGTAATGACTGATCTTTGTACACTCTGAAAGAGGTATGGGTAACTGTTGCACTTCATTTGCTGAATTACAAACAAAACTACATTCCTTGTGCATGAACAGCTAATATCCTCTTTTTCTAACTGAAAGTGAAGCTAAGAAATGTTTAACTTGGTCCTGCTCAAAAGCAAATAATCAAATTGTTACTGTTTTCTGTGTTTGTGTTTCTGAGTAGCATTAAATTCTCTTCTTGACTCATGAGTTGCCCAATATATAGTCTTGTTTAGAGCATTAGCTCACTTTCTAAACGCTTGGCATTTGGGCCAGTCTGTAACTGGTACCTCAGTGGTAGCTATTTTAATCCTTCCTGTGATCGCTACCTGGTGGAGTTAAGGAGCTCTTTCTCTCGTTCTATTCAGGCGCTATACAAGTGGAAGGAACTGTTACTCCTGCAACCCCTTATAGTCATCCTAACTCCGTGAATGGCAATTCAGCTCCGTGAGGAAGGGGTTAATTGCTATTCTGATACACTCTGTTTGTGACATTTGTTTGTACATACAAATACATACATCAGAAGTGCCTTTCTAGTTTGTTGTACTCCAGCACATGCTATTTTAGGTTGACATTTTCCAACCAGGCCTGAGGGAGTTAGATGTCTAAATTAAATTCACTTTGACTGATTTGGACGTTGAACATCTCTGAACTAAAATCCTGGCGATAGACAGTGGGGCTGTGCTAAAATGACATTATTAGCCTTCAGTAATGCAAAAAAAGTACATTTAAATCTAATTTTTTTTCAACAAAATGGCCATATAATTGAATTGTGAATGCAAATATAGGACTTGACGACTGGGATAGTATTTTATTAAGTGAATATGCAAGATATAGATGCTGAAAGCAAAGCTGCCATACTGTCAAAACGACTGAGCTGTTTTGATTTGGAGATGCTATAAGTACTTCCTACAAAAACACTATACTCTCATCACTCAATAAAATACATATATATTTAAATCAACAAGTAAGTAATTCATTATAGCTGGTTCTCTCGTGAGAAAGAAATTATATTTTTCATGCTTGACTTGTGATGGTAGAGATTAAATGTTGAAAATCAATGGTATTGAACATGATCCACATTAAACCTCTGATCATTGCTTCAGACTAGTATTATACAATGATATTTCTGGACAGAGTGTGCACAAGAATTTGGGTTCTATTCCCAAATCCTTGCTTACTACTTATGAGCATTTTTAGCAAAATGAGATGAGTATTCTAAATCCCAGTTTAATCATCTCTCAAATTGTTAAAAAAAAAAACACAACAGGCTTAATGAGGTGTAGCAGTGTTTATGAAACATTTTTAGATCGTCATATCAAAGGTGCCATAAAATTGTAATATCATAATTTAGTACTTTCCTTTCAATTTATTATAAAATATATTTTGCATGGCAGAAGGGCTGACATATATAAGCATGAAATATAAACTGGGAAATTTACAGCAAATAGGACTGATTCCAAAATAACTGTGAACATGGCCCAAATCTGCTATTGAAATTCCATACAATTAGCCTTGTACGGACTGTGACAACTGCAACCTGGGGAAGAACAGTTCACTTAAAGAAATGTCTTTCTGGCTGGTGCCTGCTATGTTGTGCAGACTCTGTATTAAAATGCTCTTTAAAGAACACAGTCTGGAAGGGGCTCAAGCATTGCAAAGCAGAGGGAAACAATTCCAAACAAGGCCGCCTGTGTGCAGCTCTGTTTCTGGTATCACCCTTTGAAGGTTTACACTGAAGTTCTCTGCCTCACAAGCAACTTCAGATTAATATAATTTATGGAAAGAGCTATAAACAAAAGTCAAATGTCTCGAATGCTTTTCAGTGCTGGGGAGAAGTGTTATAAAAGTCTGCCACCAGCTGACACTGGCCACCCTGGTAAGGCTAGTCTACCTCAGTTTATCATCATTTTGGAGGCCAGCACAGTAGAAAATAACTACAAGCTTGTAATGCTTTGATTTCCCCTCTCCAAATCGATTGTGCATCCAGAAGAGTTGTAATGAGAAAAAGACCAAGATTTGTCTGATATAGCTGTTTCTGCAGTGATCGAAACCAGTATGAGCAGCTACCCAATACAGCCAGTAAAACTTGGAAGTGGGAGAAAATGTACTTATATTCTAAAGGCTTAGGGAAGATGGCTATTTGTGGTCTGTATGTCTTTGGAGTCTAATAAAAATAGTCATAGTGATAACATGAGTACCTTGATGACTGACCTCAGAATGGACATCTATGCCCTTCTTGTGTATATACCAAACAGCCACCATGAGCATATATAAACATTAAAACTAATTTTGAAATGAACGGAAATTTAGGATGGGTGAAGTTGCCAACATAAGGTGCACTATCAATTAGCTGTTGGTGCAATTCAATGACAATTTCATAAGCCCTCAATGTTCTGAGAGCTGGTTTACCTGTGTGAGCCCCTCTCATCAGCAATGTTAATAGAGCAAGCCAGGACATTCCTTTTAATGACACCTACAACTGACTGTCTTTTGGAATTGAAAATAAAAGTCTTCGCAGAAAGTTCTCACCTCTGGGAATGATTGTTCACAGGACTTCCGTGCTTCAGGTCGTAGTCCAAAACATCTTTAATTTTTCACTCTCTTTCTTCAATCAACCTAACAATAGAAGGACGATCTGACTGTAGAAACTTTCCTGGCTGCAATAAGAGCAGTGGCTTTTCTTACCCTTTTAAGGAAGTTCTCGCTGTGGTCTCTAAGATTTGTAAATAGCTCCAGGAAATTAAAGCACTTAAAAAAATCTCAAGTGGACAATTTAAATGTACAGTTGCAGTTTGCTGGGAAGAAAGCTGAGTAGTAATCTGTAGCTAGAAATTACATGGTATTGCAGTCATAAGATATTGCTAACCTTATTGGTTGCACCGGTGACTTTGCCTTTGGATTGTATGCCATTTCAAAATGTTTATCACTGTCCCTCACTGGAGATTCAGTGCGGCTGTAGAGGCTTAGCAGTGACAGAGTTCTTACCCAGGCTTTATCTACATTGATATGTTAGCCCAAACTGGAGCCCAAACTTTGGCCACCATGCTGGCTACATATGGGTTCCTTCCTGCCTCTCCAGGGAGGGTTAGACATGGAGGAGGACTTTTACCCAAGCCCTGTGCCTAAGGGTTGTGTGGATGCCCGCAGATAGCACTATACAAAGCAGCCAGTGAGAGCCCTCTTCTGAATTTAATGCAGACAGAACCAATGGTGGATCTGCCCAGAGCTGCAAATTTGCTGGAACAGAACAGAAGTTGAAGGAGTATGGCACTACCTGAAGAGGGGAGAGCCCCAGTTAAAAAAAGAAACCTACAGCTTGAATTAAGCCTGTAGTATCCTGATGTAATCAAAGCTCTTTTCTCTGCTGCAATGCTCAGCAAAAATTAAGAATTTTTTGCCTAAGAGGTGTTGCCATGGTTTCTTTCTAAGTTTTTGAAGGAAGAAAGAAAACTCCTAATAATCTAACTGCTCAGTGGAAATAAGAAGGCAAATACACAGAAAAGCACAAGGAAAATAAAATGGTTTGTTGGCTAAAATACTGGCAGAACTAATGTAAACTTAGATATGAGACTAATCTTGCTTTTCTGTTTAGTTCCTATTTCTACTTCTGTAATTTCCCTGGACTTAATAACTAAGCCTTTTGACGATATCTTACCTTTTCATTGACGGGTGGGAAAGAAGAAAAGTTCAAAGGATCTGAAAACAGTGGGGAACATGGCTGAGAGTCATGAACACAATCCTAAAAGTTTGCTTAGGTCCATCACGTGTTGGGAAAGTCAAATACTGCTGGAAAGGGTTTTTATTTCCCTTCCATTTATTTCCCTTTTATAAACTTGCCATCCACAAATCTTTCATGGCCCTCCTGTCTCTGGTCACTTGAAATAGCCTTTTAAAATATGCATGAAACTACTTTGCTAGCAGCACTTTTATAAACCAATGAAATACTGAGCATAAATCATTCTGTGGAAATATTATCTTCTCCCCACATGCTGCATTTAACTCATCTGCTTCAACTGGGTAGCTAGTGCATGTAGGAAGGGTAAAGGATATGGGCCTATCTTTATCTTTGAGTGACCCTGTCTGCAGCAGATGTGTTAAAAATATTTTAAAATCATTTACTCAGTTCTGCAAAATCCCTATTTTCCCTTGGTTCCTCCTTGGTACCAATTCCTAGTACATAAGCATAGTTTCTGCTTTGCAGGAACATTCACTGGAGTTTGCTCTCATTGAACTTCCAGAGATGAGAGTCTGTACAACCCCCTGGACATTTCATATTATTGCACGTAGAGCTATAATGTGGAATGCAATATTATGAAGCAAATTGCAAAGTTCTCTACATTGAGCTGGATTTCAGTTTTACTGAGTAATATCTTTTTTGCAAAAAAGATCCTCCCCCATTCTAGCTTTGTATAAATAAAAACATAGAGAAATACTACTAGCTTTTGAGCACCGTTGCAATATTCTTCTTGCAATATTTGCCTATTGCTGAGTTCTGTGCCATAGACAGAATTTAAGGTGGAAAGATAAAACTGAAAAATCCCAAGAAAACTAAAAAAATAAAATCAAATAGGACAACATGGTAGTTGTCAAAGAATCCTACGCAGACATTAGTTAAGATGGGAAAAACTGGTGGTGCTGCCCCCGAGATCAATGTTTTTCAGTCCAGCAAAGTTGTCTAGCAATTTACTCAAACTTATGGTTAGTTTGATGTTACACAAAGCAAATCCTTATCGTTATTTTATGACCTGTCACAAAGTAGCTGTTCATGTTACTTCAGGTCTCGCTATAGCTCCATCTGGTAACTTAGATACTGCTCATTAAAGCCATGGATTAGACAGAGGGAGGACACAGAGTAATACATAGCACAGAAAACTGCCAAGGAGCCCTGAAAAAAAAGCAATATTTGATCAAAAGTACCATGCAAAATGAAATAAGAAATTCAAAAAGTCCAAATATTTGACTTAATAACACAAATATGATTGCCTTCTGCGGGATAAGAAAAAAATAATTCAGTAGTAAGAATAGCTTTTCTCAGGGAATGAATCTTTATAAATGCCATGCTCTGTGCATACAAACATTGTTTATCTCATTGCTTTCCGCTGAGTTTGTACCAGACATTTAGCTACTAAATACATTTGTTAATGTCCTGGTTTAACCCCAGCTGGCCACTCACTCACCCTCCCCCTCTGTGATGGAATGGTGGAGAGAATCGGAAAGGCAAAAGTAAGAAAACTTGTGGGTTGAGATAAGAACAGTTTAATAGTTGAAATGAATTTTTAAAAAATTATAATAATAAATTGTAGTGAAAAGAAAAACAACAAAAAGAGAGAGAGAGAGGAACATAATCCAGGAAAAACAAGTGATGCAACCGCTCACCACCCGCCGACTGATGCCCAGCCTGTCCCCAAGAAGTGATCGCTGCCCCCCAGCCAACTCCCCACAGTTTATATACTGAGCATGACATCATATGGTATGGGATATCCCTTTGGCCAGTTGGGGTCAGCTGTCCTGGCTGTGCTCCCTCCCAGCTTCTTGTGCACCTTGCAGCGCGTGGGAAGCTGAAAAAGTCCTTGATTCGGTATAAGAACTACTTGGCAACAACTAAAACATCAGTGTATTATCATTATTCTCATACTATATCCAAACCACAGCACTGTACCAGCTAGGAGGAAGAAAATTAACTCTATCCCAGTTGAAACCAGGACAGTTAAGTCATATGAATCAGCTTCCGTTCTGAAGCAAAAGGCCTTAGTCTACAGAGCAGCTTTTTGTCAACTTGCTGAATTAACTAAATAGCCATGTCATTTATGAGACACAGATGAGCTCACCTCCTTTGTAACACTCACTGAAATGTTTAACAAAGGGGAAAAGAGCAAATTCCTTCTTACTGACATACCTGAGTTACTGTTGTTCATGGGAAGGTGTATCTATGGCAACAACAAAAACCCAAACTCAGCAGTATTTTGAGAAACGTAAATCAGCAACATGAATGGCAGTGATAATTTTTAACTTATTAGAGATCTTCTGTTGTCTCTAACACAGCTAAGGACCAGTAGGCAGCTAAGGACCACACAGCCCTCACTCCTGGTGGGATGTGGGGGAAGAGAAAAGGAAGAGTAAGAGCAAGAAAACTTGGGCTTGAGATAAAAAATGTTTAATATCTGTAGGAGAAGTGGAAGAAGAGAGAAAGCCATTGCACAGATTATTAATGAATGTGAAACACACCATAATCAAGCAAGCCAAGTGAGTAAAGCCTTGCTGGTACAAAGGACAGTGGCTGCAAAACCAATATCACACTGCCCTGAACCTGCCAAGGCAAGTGTCATTTGCTTATCATGGTGGAAGTAACAACTGGGGGGCAGAGTGAGAAACAAGAGAGGCCTTGACGCTGTGCAAACACTGTTCAGCAATAGCTAAAACATTGGTGTGCTATCAGCATTGTCTTGGCCACAATTCTAAAACACAGCACATTTTGAGCTGCTCTGAAAAAAAATAACCCTAGCTCAGCCAGCCCCAGTACACCTAAAGCTGCTTGATGCAAAAGTACTTTTTAACTAGTATACAAAGTGTGCAGAAATGCTCTTCCTCCAATATTGAAACGAAACCATTCAACAGTGCTCAAGAACTTACAACAAAGACTGAAAAATAAAACTACCTCCTTGCAGAAGGCAAAGGAATGTACCTATGTATCTTCACATGGAGCCACAATACTCAAACTAAGAGAGAGCCTTACAACAACTGCTCATTGCTAGTTCTCTGAAAGATGGTGCTTCTGTCTGAATAGTGCTGTCTATCATGGCATAACTTTCATCCTTACTGAACAAGGAAATTCCCCTTTACATGCTACACCTTCTGTGTTTTTGGACTCCATCAGGTATTGAACAAACTCAAACACTTTATGGCAGCAGCAGAGGTCAGAACAGTGAGACTCATCTAAGCACTTATGTTGTGATGCTTTTATGTACTTAACTTTGCTCCTTTCCCTGTTTGCTCTTATCTTCCAATATTGCTGTTCTGCATTGATCCTTGATGTTGTCTTTCAGCAAGGAAAAGTATGTTTAGTAGTTGTTTCAGTACAGTCCTTCCCCAAGGAATTGAAGGAAAAGGATTGGATATTTTTAAAACACAAAGGATCTGCCATTCACTCTGTATTGCTTTGAAAATCACATCTGTGTGGTGAAGAGGTCAGGGAGGGAACACCTGCGAATGGAAGTGGGAAAAAATTAGTTGCTTCACTGACACAGTTTCCTCTGCATCAGGGATGGCCAAGTCATTGAGAGCTGAGCCCCCTCTTCAGCAAAATAAAACTTATCCTGTCATCAACCCAGACAGACTTGACACATGCTGTTAAATGCTGGCATACTATACCACATAAATCTTCCATGGAAGTGTGCTTCTCTGTTTCATAATATTACAATGAATTACCACTTTCCTCTCTTTCTCCACTTATTGAAGGGCATATTAAGACTATTTAGACGGATATTTTAAAAACATAAAGTAGAAGATAAACTGTGGTGCATTTATCCACCTGTTTTCCAAATCCAACGGATTGATTTCTCATCACACTGGCTATCTCAAGGTGGAGTAAGGAAGTAATTTCAAATTTAAAAAAAAATAGTTGTTTGGATATAATTGATATAGGATAAAACAACAACAAAAAAATCCAAACCAAAACAGGTTTTATCTAAGCTATATGCATTCTTTGCACTTCTGTTAGTGTAAGCAATGCATTAGCAATCTGGTTTTGAAAGGGTACTGAGGTTTACCTAAGAAGCCTCCACCAGCCAAAGCAGTCACTTTAAATGGTTAGTGGTAGCACACTTCTGGAGAGCCAGGCAGGAGATCACCCAGAATTGCTTTCACTCAAACTAAACTGTCCACCCAGCAAAAGATGAAGCAAACAAGTCGCCTACATGAAATAGGTAGCACTGTGTCTCTGAGCTGATACTTAACTAGGTATCACCAATATACTACCGGAGCTGCTCTCTTTAGCACATGGAATAGTGACAGTTACTACCTTAGTCACTGTAACGCCCCAACAGACAGATCTTTTACAAGAACTATGGCATTGGTAGTTACTCAGGCCAAAATTCTGACATGAGGGAAAAACATTACTTCACTCTATCTGATTTCCAATCTCAGTTATGGCTACATGTAGTGCGAGGCTCTATTATTATTCTTCATTTTCTAGATCTTCCATCCTTGCTGTATTTTACTGTACATTGTTAAAGATGTACATGTTAAAACATCCGTCATGTTTTATTCCAGAGTAAAATTGGGGAAGGTCATCTCTAAGGATAGGATACGCACTGCGAATGTCCATTTTTCAAAAAAATAAACCACACAAAACAGTTCTGGTGTAAATTTCTCCTTTGGTCTTAGATGTACAGTGTTGTTAAAATGTAAATAAAATTAAATTTAAAATATTAACTTTTTTTTTTCTTGATAGCAGTGTGCTAAGGATGTATACCCATAGACCCAATCAGTCATGGGACTGGGAGAAAATGTTTTGCCAGGGGTGCCATCTGATGTTTCAGCCAAGGAAAGGACCTCGCCAAGTGCACCATCCCCACAAGGGACCTCAGGAGGCCAGCTGGCCCACACGCCTGCTCTGAGCGGAGCTAGCTTCAACGTTAGATCACGCTTCTCCTACTCTAACTCCCCTTATTTATAAATTCTCTCTAAAGTATAAGCAGAGGTGTGGCGATTGTCTATATTAATGAACTGCTTCTCCGCAAAGTCCTGTGTCTGTAGCTTAGAAATAGCATTCCTGTCAGATGGCTATTTAGCGGCCTGATCAAAGCATTTAGGAACTGTAAGAGAACAGTAAGAGAACTGATAAATCTAGAGCAAGCCCATGTTTCTTTAACTACACACTTCTGCTTTTCCTGATTTTTCCTTTATTTTCCTAGATTATGTTAGCCTGCAGAACTTGGTGAGATCTTCTTTACATAGGCAAAGGAAAAAAAAGGGTCATTTTCTATTCTTGTTTCCGTAAAGTAATTGGAACCTGCCAAAAGAGTAAATGATTAAATGAATAGTCCCTTTGTTTGCTGGGTAGAATGTTAAAGTCATATAGCAATAACAGTACTTGAAAAGTTGAAAAGAAAAAAGAAAGTAATGACATAATCTTGGAAGTTTTGTATCCCAACAGAACACTAGAAGGGGAAATGTGAAATGAACAGATCTTCAACAGTGCTGAAGCAATGAGTGAAGCCATGGCAGTTTCAAGGTTCACTGGTATCTCATCTGTCTAAGGAACCATAAGAAAGGGAGCAATACATAAACAGATTCTGAGATGCACATGTCTTTTATGGCACTTTCTATGGAGAGATTAACAGAAGCATTTTTATATGTTGTGCCAAGTTTTGGGTGGAAATAGTCCCCGCTGTGGTGCATATGTGCCACCTGAAGCTGTCTTTCCTTTGTCCACCAATACCAAATTCCTCAAATTAGAATTTGGTCTGAATTATGTCTTTATTTACATCTTGATTCTTTGAAACATTTACAGCTGTGATTAGTCTTTAATGGAGGGTATAGTCCTGCTCACCTACAACTGGATTATTGAATACTTGTGTGTTTAAGGCACTGAGTACAAAAAAGGCTATTTGACTAATGCAAGGACAAAAGTCTTTTAGAGATCGTTACCACACATTTGATAATGACAAAAGAAACATACACAGAACCAATATATCCTCTAAAATATTTATATTCATAAACATATTGGTAAACTCAGATCCTTCTTTGGTTTCTTTTTCTTCAATAAAATAAAATAAAAGGAAAAATTGCTTTTGACTTTAAATTACAGAATGTAGCCATGATAAAATTAGAAACATTACATTCTTGCAGCAAAATAACAAATAGGTGGGTCAAAGCATATTTTAAATTAGTTTTGTTTCCTATTGTTCTAAAAGATCCTCAGTAATTCACTGTGGAGACACTGGCTTACTCATCCACCAGTTCAAGGCAAAGTAAAATGTGACAGAAACAAAAGTCCATCTATGACAATTCCTTTTCCATTGCACAGCAGGCCTGCAGCATTGGTACACTGACAGGGATGTATCCTCCAGCAGCCAGATTTTGTGAGTGGTTTGCATGTGGTGGTCTGGCTGGCTTCTATTTTAGGAAGAAACAAACATTTACACAAGGATTTTAATAAAGTTGCTGCTGTGCTTCTTTGGTAATTTGTATTGGTAGGGCTATCTGTAATTTGTAGCTCTCTGTACCTATGGATTACCATTATAAAGGTACAATCACTCACTAGAGAATAGCTGTTCTAATCATATCAATGGGTGTTTAAGAAACTTGAACTCACTGAGCATGACTTCAATGCTAAAAGCACCAGGTCACTAAAAGGGTTTAATAGACCTAATTACTTCACTGTCCCAGAATTATGGGGTATTAATCCCTGGGAGAGTAAAAGGCACATGACTCTTTTTCCTGTGCCACTGGTAAAAAAAAAAATCGTTTCAGTGTGAGGGTCAGTTGACGTTATTCTGATTTTAAGCGGAGGCTAAATTAGCTCCTTTTGTCAGACAGAACATGTTAACCTGTTAGAGACATACGGTTTGGAATAGTTCCCTAGGAGCAGAGCTGGTGCCAGACACAATGCCATATTGCCCAAACCACTTCTTACACCAAAGAAAATGGGTGTTGGTAGCTCGTATTATGCCATAATTTTATAACCTGGAAAGGTCTTTATCAATGTTGTATTGCAAATGTGGCAAAACCAGGAAGGAGGTAAGGACTCGAAAAAAGTTCACATGCTAAGTAGTCACTACTGCAAGACTGGTAATTCACCACTAAAAGCCTCCTCAAACCCAGTTATGTCTTGACTTTTGTTACCTGTTTTAGCTCAAATTTTGACTGTTGGACTTCTCAGTAACAAAGTGCTCAGGAATTCACATGAAAAAATTCTGAGAGGGTACACAGTGCATAACAAGAAAACAAATATATTTCACAGAATCGCAGAATCACAGGTTGGAAGGGACCTCAGGGATCATCTAGTCCAACCTTTCTGGTTTGCTCTTGAAAACTAAAAGTTCTGCATTTAACAGGAAGGAGTCTATTGAGTGTCTCCCCAACATGTGGAACATCCAGGCATACATTTATGCTCTTTCTAGTGTGTTCAATAAAAAGAAAGGTCAGACTCCAGCTGTAACCAGAGGGATGGTTTATGTGAAAAGGAGAAATGCTGCAAGCTCTCTAAAAGCAAATCTCCCACTGGTCTCAGGAACAGAAGATTTCTATATCTGACTTCACTGTAACAGGTTCCACAATATGCCTGCATAAATCAAAGAGCTGTGTATACACCACGCTTCCCCCCTTCACTATTTATATTCACTTGGAATGAAAAATAGCTCACCACCTGCCTCAATTCTATCACAATGTAATAGGCCACAGAGTTAACACCCTTCTGATATGAATGGCAGAATAAAATTACAGAAATGGTCACTCTTACACAACTAAGATATTTGGCACCTCACTTGGAACTTCTCCACATGAAATACAAAAATCTCATATGGAAATATGTTATTTCAAGTATGTGTATTATGTGTAACTAAAAAACACGCAGCACACTTCCATTTCAAGTGAACATGTACTAAAATTGTGGAATTGTGTGGATAAGAGAAGGATTTAATATTTTATGAAAGTTTTAAAGTAAATTTTAGGAGCAATGGAGCTTTACTGACCATATGGATCCTCTCTCCAAAATATAACTTTGCTCCGACACACAGAAGAGCATGGAACTTCTCCCTCAGAAAATAAATAGCTAAGAGAGGAGAAAGAAAATTACATTAGGCAGCAATAGTCATATCAGATTAAAGAATTGGGGTAAACTTGGTATCTGGAAGTAGGAACAGCTTCAGAATAAGCTTAAAACCACTGTTTTCAGGTGAATGAGTAACAACTTTTGCTCTGATTAGATCCAATGAGTCATTAGAAATACTCCGGAATCTTTTGACAGTTTTTGCAAACTTGGCAAATCTGTGCATTGAACTCAAGGGAAGTGCAGCAAAGATGAAAAGAAGGCAGATCTCAGGCCAGGCAGGAAGAGGGAGAAATCACCACCACACAGCCTCAATGACAGCAGAGGGCGGTAGTAAAAAACAATATTATTGAGGTCGTATAAAAATAGACCAAAGAACATTTCATGCTATTTGCTGCCTGAAACTAATAAACGCCCATGTGCTGCCTAAATTTGCTATTTAAGTTTTACTACTTTTTGGGTCTGAAGTGAAGCAAAACTGTAGGTAATAGTCTAAGTCACTTTAATTGAACCAAATCAGTCAAGTTTAAGAAGTTTCATAAAGTGAATTTCAAAAGATAAACAAAATTTTATTCATGAATGCATTTGTGACATACAGCAATGTTGCTAAGTTGAAAAATAATACTTGGTTAATTGAAATTAATTTGAAAGCCTTGATTATCTTGTCAACAAGAGGTAACACAAAGTATGTCCGTATCAGCTACGTGCACCTTTAGCAGTCATTAAAGAAGGACTAACAACTGAATAAGCCATGGAGAGCTGGCTGAGTCGTTACCTTTGTAGTCATCCCATATTAAGATTTCCCAGTGGAGCAAAGGCAGAAATGCTGATTCTGCCTATTGTTATATTGGCTTAGTGCATTAACGGAGGACTTTGGTTTCTAGGGCAGTCAGTGAGACATTGTTCTTTTTTCCAGATTTAGGAGATTAATTAGATCAGTGGGAATTTAGAAGGAGCAGAGTGCATGATCAGGGCCAAAACCCACTGCTCACTTATTCTACGTTAAGGTTGTTCCATTCAAATTGCAGTTTATCCAAATTACTGGTACTTTCCATTACTTCTTAGGAAATCTATTCCACATCATAATCGATGCGATTACCCTGAAAAAATGAGTTCAGCACAAATTAGCGATAGACTGTTTTAAAAGCTTCTATTTTGAGCAACGCTGATTTGAACCATATGAGGCAGTGCAAGTAACTTTCAAGTCAGCTTTTTCATTAGCATTACTGTGCCGTTGGAAAAGGAGTCAGTTAAAGTTTAACAAATACAATAACAAATAAACTGAAAATAAAAAGACTTAAGCCAAAGGTGGATGACGTCTAAACTTTAAATACTGGTATGTTGGCACTTGGCATACAGGAGCTCCATCTGCCTTCCAGATTTTG
This sequence comes from Phalacrocorax carbo, assembly GCF_963921805.1. NCBI lineage: Eukaryota > Metazoa > Chordata > Aves > Suliformes > Phalacrocoracidae > Phalacrocorax > Phalacrocorax carbo. The sequence goes on along the minus strand of NC_087519.1, from coordinate 4,847,041 downwards.
GTACTGCTGCAGAAGCTGGAGTTTTAAGTGAAAGGTTTATGGAATCAAAGTTAGCAGTTCTGTGATGAGTCATTGTAACTTTATTCCACTCAAATAAAACAGCTTTGTCACTCCACTAAAATTACTGACTGGAAGTTAGGAAAGGCGTCCTAAGAAGAGCCAGGACTTTCTAGAGAATGGATTCTTCCTCCATCAGTAAAACCAGAACATTTTATTGAGTTTACCTCTTCCTGATATGAGAGACAAATCAATGAATGTATGTGTAATGCAAAAAAACCTCCTATGGAAAGAACACATCCTAAATTCTCAAAATTTATACCAATTGAGGTCTTATATCATTATGTATACAAAAGCTCTATATACTGAAAAAGCATTGTGTAAGACATTGTAAAGTGAAAACAAGGATAAGTAGAATTAATAATTTGAAATTCTGAAAGAAAGTGCAAGCTGAAACAAATCTTAGTAGTGACAATCACACCATAGCATATATTGTCTCTCCAGTAAAATATGGAAGTATACTTCTTAAAGTCCCAGTTTGCATAATCTGGTGATGACACAAGGCCCTCAGCTCTTGTTAGAAGAAAAATGTAAGTCAGTAGTCCTCACAGAGGAGGTAGAAAGCCACCCTCAGTATCTGCAAGAGCAGAAAAATGAAATTGTGTACTCAACTGCATGAGAGCTTTCAAAATTCTAGGCAATGTACATTTTCTAAGGATAAGCAGAATACAAAAGGACGGCACAAACCATTCAGCCTCCATACTGGAATCTGCCACATAAGGGAGAGCTCTGCCATTTTTCTAGCCCATTTCAAACACCCCAAGCACATGTTAAACAGCTTCTTCTACTGTCTGACCATGGAAAAGAGGTTCACTGGCTGTGAGACCTGGCAGACGTACCAGAGAGTCCACTGGGTTACCACTGCTTTCCATGCTTGTGCATGCCATACGCTAACACTCCAGTATACACCGATCCTTCAGCAAGCAGAACTTGAAGAAAGCTGAAACTGCATCTGTTGATCACTGGATTGATCTGTAGATTCCTTGTGCCTAGAAGAATTCTCCAACCCAGAGGACCTCTCTGTACCAGGTATAACTGTATGAGCTTTGTGTTTGGTTGGCAAAGGATTTTTGCTTCACTATAATTCTCAGGATACAGTGACAGCCAAGAAAGCCCTTCTTGTACTGCTAGTTAACATGCTAAAGAGCAAAGTTTAAAAATACTTGCTAATTATCTGACCTTAAAGGAGAAACACTCTTCTCCTATCATGCATCAGTTACACTAAAGTTTCCTGCTGCTAAAAACTGACCTTTAATGGCTCAGTGAATATTTTGATCATAATCCAAAACTTACAAAGTCTAATTTAATGCATGTGATTCAACGTAAGTGGTATCCACAGTACTGGGTGGAAAAGGCTCACTCAGGGTTATCAGGGAGGCTGAACCTCAGAGTGTTCAGAACTCAAACTCCAAAGCTCAGTAAGACATTTTGGATCTTTTAGTTCCATGAAATTGAGAGCTAGGAATCTTGTCACAAAAACCTCAATAAAAATAATTTCTTCATGTTTCATTTGGCAAAACAAAAGGAAATGGTTGCATAAAGCTTCACTATACAAAGATATTTCTGATTTCATCTTCCCAACGTTGTTAATCTCAAATAGTTACCTTGTGCAATAAATCTGGTAATGTATCATAATCTCTTTTTATTCACACTACACTCATCTGGCATGTATCGGTTGGACACAAACAAGGGATCACCAGTGGAGCTGTGCCCATTTACTCCAGTTACTGGATTTGTTCCAGTAAGCCAACTGATGAAGGCAGGTCTTCAAGACACTGGCAACTGCAAACTACTTCAATAGATCTGCTTCAAAGCTGCATTTCAAACAAGTTTTCTTTGTTTCTTTATGTAGGCACAGATAAAATCAGTAATTCTTCTGAGTGAGGTGGAAATTTCAAGCCCTTCTGTTCCTTCCTTTCATAAGCACAAAATTAAGAATTAAACTAGGGTAAAGAAACAGTAAAAATCTACTTAGCAAAGGGTATCCCACTGGTCTCACTTGTTAGATGGGAATGACTTGGCAACAAACAGGCAAGCACCCTCCTTAATGGAAGATCAGATTCCAATGCCCTCTGCTCTGCTCATCATTTTTAGCCTTGTGACTACACAGGCAAGACTGTACACCTGTGCTGTGCAGGATCAGAGCTTCGGAGATCAGCTTTCAGACCAGAGAGAGCAGAGCTTTTTAGAAGAATTTGATGACACAAGCCTGGGAGATTGTGATGGCATTGGTCAAGAAAAAAAAATCAGGCTTAGAATGACTGAGTGTGACGACTGAAGGCTACGCAAGATGAGAGAAGCCTGAGTGCTTCAGGAGGAAAGACACAAGATAAAGTGATGTGTGGACAGTCAAATTGCATTAGAAATTCTTGTGGATATCATAACGTTATGAGGTAACTGGTATGAACCTGATACGGCTCTGGAACAAGCAAGAAAAATGTAATATAGTTGAGGTAGGTGAGGATGTTTTTCTTGGCAAAGAACAGCTCTTTTCATTCTGCAGACTCTTCTGCCAACTGAAAAGTAGTCTGGAGGGAATCACATACATTACTCTATCACCAGTAGGGAGAAGACATTTTAAAATAGGAACCCTCTCACTCAGAAAAAAAAAGAGATCTACAAAACACTGTTTCAAATCCTCAGTTTTAACCCCTCCCCGACATACTGACAGCCTCAGTACTTTCTATATATTGTTAACATCTTTAATAGTTTCAGTGATCCCAAACTGCTCCTGCAGTTTACATTGAATGCACAAGTACAGTATGTTTATAATCACTGAAGTCACACCCCAAGAACTGAATTTGTTGAGCAGAACCAAACACATTTTAGGATTGCTCTGATCTCTGTAGTCCTTTGATTGGTGTGAGCAGAAAAGAAGAAACAGACAAAAGTTTGTTCTGAAAGGTATCAGAGTGCAGTAATCTTATCTCCCCCCGTTACTGCCTCAAAAAAATATCCCCAACCAAAAAATCAAAAACATTACAACCTGTGTGTAAAGAAACACATTAAGCATCCTGGCCTGTTAAGACCAGGTCTCCCAAGAAAAAAGCTTCATCTTTCCTGTCTGTGATTTAGAGGAGGAAGGCAGGAACACAGTTTCTGCCCTGATCAATGACTTAATATCCTGGAGAACATTTGGTTTGACACGTCATTGAATTCCTTCTGAAGAATGTGTTGCTAACTGTGATCACATTCAGCTTCTACTTTGGTCTGAAATATGCTTAACTTCTAATTTATCATATATTTATAATGTGGAACCAAAGCAACATTAAGAAGTGTGATGTAATTGATGTTTTTAAAACCGTGGTGATACATAAGCAGGCCACTTCCTAGGATTTAACATCCAGCTGAGAAAAACAGACACGTACTATCAACCATAGTAAGAAATAATGTGTGCAGTATGATATGATAAATATGGAGGCTGCTGAATTTTGAAGGGTAAATTATTTCATCTCAAATTATTTCAACAAAATCCAATCTATTTATTGGAAAAAACAACTCCAAAAAGACTGCAAGTGGCAAGTAAGACTGAGCAAGTGTATTTGTCAAAATAAATTACTGCCTTTCAAGCATAGGAATATGACAAATGAGCAATTAAGGAGTGCTATTCTTTATTTAGAACTGAAAAGGAGAGAAATGAGTCTGCAAGAAAAAATCTTAAGCTTTTTCTGCATGTTGCTTTGCTTCAAGTGAAAGTTCTGTGAATATATGAGAGAGAAGTGCCTTCTGCAAGGTATTAATCTTCTGCATTCAGCTTCTTGGTTCCCCTGCAGACCTGCTATATGAATCTTGCTAAGACAAGTTTATGTTAATTAGTCTGTGGGAACTAGAAAGAGGATTTCTGCAGCTGGGATTCCTTTTTTAGGCAGCTGGTAGGCCTAATCTTCAGCAAAGAAGAACTTTTAATACCCAGTAATATTAAATATTCTAAGTACGAGGGAATTTGCTGCATTAGATTACTGACATAACACACACAAGACCTTCCCTGGGATAGGATTTCTGTATTGCATCATCTCAGTATGTGTGAATACACATAAAATCAAAATCAGGTGAAGAGCACATAGGTAAATTGAGCTTCCATCATTCCCTGTTTCAACAGGTCAACTGTCACGGGTAAAAATAGTTGTGGGCAGGCTGGGGGTATCGGCAGGATTGCCTAAGGGTCTCCAGTCTGCTGTTAACAAAGAAGTAAAAGATAGTGTTAGTTGCGCCAAAATTTGTCTGGGAAGATGATCTCTGGCCATCACAACTTTCACCTGCAACTAACATTCTCCTTCAACAGTTGTGAAGTGGGGGTAACTGTTGTTACACCGGGAACTGTGTAAGCACATGGGAACGCAAGCTGAGCCCACATATCGCCCCCAGGAGACCCACTAGCAGGGAAGCTCGCCCGCACTCCCGCACCATCCACACCCCCACAACGCTCCCGGCCCACAGCAGGAGGCGGGCGAGGCGCTGAGGTGGGGCGCCCTCCCATTCGCTGACAGGGGAGGGGACGCAGGGCTGGGAGAGCGGAGGAACTTGTGATTGGATGGTGGGCGGTGGGGTGCCTTGTGATTGGGTGAGAGGCGGGCGGCGAGGCGGGGTGTTGTCTCGCGAGAGTCGTCTGGCGGCAGCGGTCTCGCGCGGCTGTGGCCCGCTTACTCCCGCCTCCGTGTGCTTGGGCCGGCGTCGGCGGCGCCGAGCAGGGCCGGGCCGCTCCCCTTTCCGGCGGCACCGCTGCTGGTGAGTGACTCCTCTCCACGTTGGGAGGGTGGGCGGGGAGCGGGACAGGGCAGATCGGGCTCGGGGGTGTTGGGGGGTGGGTGCCTCCCTCCGCTGCTCTGCCCCCTACTGTCCGCCCACCGGAGCGCGCGGGCACGGCGCCTTCTCCGTGAGGGGGTGTTGAGCGTTCCCCGGCCCGAGGCCCCTTCCTCCTCCTCGCTCCTCTCCGCGCTTCAGCCGTCGGGGTGGCCGCCCGCCGCCTCCTCAGCCCTCGCAGCCCGCACCTCCGCATAGCTGGGACAGGCCGGTTCCCTCGCACCCACCCGTGACAGATCGGCCTCCCCCAGTTCCCCGGGGTCACGGAGCAGCGAGCGGGGCGGCTCCGTGCATCCACACCTCACAGCCTCCTTCTCTTTTGCCCTGCGGCTCCTCCAGGTGTTCGTCCGTGGGCGGTCTTTCCCACCAGGCAGTCCCGCCTCGGCTGCGGGTGGCCGCCGGGGCCGGGGGTCTCCTGACCCTCCCCGTGTCACCCCTTCGCTGAGCCTCCGCTCCCCGTCGTGCGCTTCTGTCTTCTCCATCCTCTGTGAAATGGCCGTTTTCTCCCCTGAATGACCTGACTCCTCAGAGGGCCATCATCCCTCCCTCTGTCTGTCCTTATCCTCTCTTTACCCTTCCTTAAAGACCGCGATTGTGTCTGTTCCTCTTTGGTAGTGATGTGTCTCATCTCTGGAAAAGGAGTCTTTGGAGAGAAAAAGTTTGGTGGTGGACAGGAGCAGGAGGGTTTTTCCTTTGAAGCAAGAGCCAAAATAGAGTATGTTATGACTGGACTTTGCATTTGTGGACTTGCCTGTCTGTGTATTTGCGTGTGCTATGGCTAAATGTGGTCCAGTTATGCTATATGGGGTCACAACGCTGAAGAGGAGTCCACAAGTGCAGAACACCTAAAAAGTGTCTCTGGACAAATTGGAAGGCCGTTGGATATTTATGCATGTGTTTTTGTGACTTCATAGCTTTTAATTTAAAAAAATGTTTCAGGGAAAGATGAACTTTCCTTTATCATTTCTTGTATTGTACAGTTCATGCTCAAATACTCTCAGATTATGTACCTTAAAAATTCTCATGCTTTTCCTTGAATTATTTTAATGCTGATCACAGATGTGGAGTTTGGAACTGTAGTGGCTTAATTTCCTTTATCTGTTCAACGAAGGGAGCTTTAGTGTTGCTAGTGCCTGGGCCAGCAGTGTGTGTGTGATGTCTCCTTAAGACAGCTGATGAAAGCAACTGTTAGAGTGATGGTCTCTTCTCATATGATACTCTTTAACCAAAGTTGGACTGACACTTTCTAATCTTACATAGGATTATCAGCTTGGTAATCATTTGCTTAGAGAACTGAGCATGGCTTGGGTATAACTCAAGACTAGAAAAGGTGTGCAGGATATTATATCTA